>NC_039358.1:239039965-240268676 GCF_003573695.1 Papaver somniferum | reverse complement strand
CTTATCTCATAAATAAACTTCCTACGCCAGTATTATCTCATAAATCTCCGCATGAAGTTCTCCTTCATGCACCTCCTGATTATTCTTCTCTTCGAGTCTTTGGTTGTCTCTGTTTTGGTCGTAACACTAGACCGTCTCACAAATTTGATCAACGTGCCAAGCCAGGCATTTTTGTTAGATATCCTTATGGCCAAAAAGGATACACAGTTTATGATCTTGAATCCAAATCCACGTATGTATCTCATGATGTGGTATTTCATGAGAATATATTCCCCTTCCATGACTTATCTAATTTTCTTCCCAAGTCAGTTCCTATGTCAGATCCTCATTCTGATTAAACCAAGTATGATTCTCTACTTGATCCAATTCCACTCACACAATCACTCTGTGATAATTCAAACACTACTCATTCTCCTACTCCTTGTTCAATGCATCATTCTGAACAATCGAATCCTGACAGGCCTGTTGATATTTCCGTTGCACAACATCCTGACATTTCCTGTGATTCACAGAGTACCTTGCTTCCACAAATAGATATTGCATCTCCACGATAATCATCTGTCGCTGAACACAGTTCTGCATCTCCAACTTTCCTACCTTAGTCTACTTCGACAGTTTCTTCCCTAGATTCTGCAATACCAGCATCACAGTCTCGTTCCACTCGGACTCGTAATCCACCCTCCTATCTAAAGGATTATCATTGCTTTAACACTACGGATGCATCTCCCTCACCGTATCCAATGACAAATTATTTGTCCTTTGATAAATTTACTCCTGCACACAAAGCTTTTTTAGCTTCAGTCATTCTCACTGACGAACCGACATCATTCTCTCAGGCAAATAAATGCCCCAAATGGCGCGCAACCATGGCCAAAGAAATCATGGATTTGGAAGCTAATAATACTTGGATATTAGTCGATTTACCACCTGGTAAGACAGCCATTGGATACAAATGGGTGTTTAAAATTAAGTTTAATGCTGATGGCACTGTTGAACGTTACAAGGCTCGACTAGTAGCCAGAGGCTATACTCAGCAAGAGGGTATAGACTATTACGATACATTTGCACCAGTAGCTAAGTTGGTTACTGTTCGTGTCTTATTATCTATTGTCGCTATCAAGGGATGGGCTCTTCATCAACTTGATGTCAACAATGCGTTTCTTCAAGGGGATCTGGAGGAAGAAATTTACATGAAAATTCCACCACGTATGGCACGACCAGGTGAGTCTAAAGTTTTCAAACTAAAAAAATCTCTCTATGGTTTAAAGCAAGCCTCTCGTGAATGGTTTGCAAAATTTTCTTCAGTTTTATTATCTGAAGGTTTTAAAAAGTTATTATGTGACAATTCTCTCTTCACATATCATCAAGGTACAACCTCCATTTTTGTTCTTGTCTATGTCGATGATATTATCATCATTGGCACAGATGCTGCCTTCATTACTGCTCTCAAATTACGTTTGGCTTCTCATTTTTCAATCAAGGATCTTGGCTGTTTGAAATATTTTTTGGGCATTGAAGTTTCTCGCTCATCCAAGGGTATATTTCTTTGCCAAAGAAAGTATATTCTTGATATCCTTAAGGATTCTGGCCTCACAGGGGCGCGTACTGGCAGGCCTCGAGGAGGGTATATAAAAATGAAGCGTGATCAAAACGCGGGCCTACAGTAATACCGCAAGTGCACGGTTGTCAGTTGTAGCTCGTGCAAGTACGGGTCGATCCACAGAGATTGGGAGTGTTTTGTAGTGTTTCTAGCTATTTTGGGTTCTAAATTTGCTAATGGGCTTTGAATACCAAAGGGTCTTGAAGTGCACTAGGCTTTGGCCTTAAACTTAGGCTTGGGCTGAACTGGGCCTCAGAGTTGAGTTCAGGCTTTTGGATTAAGCCCACAGTTGAATGGTTTGGGCTTTGGTTTGAGCTGGGCCTGTGGTCTTTCAACAATTTACAATGGGCTTTTGTCTTGAATTAAATTACATTGGGCTTTAATGGATTATATTTGAAACTGGGCTTTGCAGAGGAAGCAGCAGCAGCAGGGGAAGGGGAGCAGCAGCAGCAACAGGGTTGCAGCAGCAGCAGCACAAGGCAAAGAAGAAGGAAAGCAGCAGTACTGCAGCAGCAAAGCTGGAGAAAATAGCAGCAACAGCAGCAGCAGTGCAAGGAAAGCAGCTGCACAAGCACTGAGTAGCAGGGTAGGGAAGCAACAACAGGGCAAAAGCAACAACACAAGGGCTTCTGGCTTAGTAGCAAAAGAGGAGTGTAAACAGTGGCTCTAGGCCAAAGATGGAAGCAAACCAGAGAACAAAAGAATGGCAAAAACAGCAAAGATTAAACAGACTAAAAACTAAACAGCAAAAGAAAGATGACAATGAAGAAAACAGTGTGAACAAGATAAATGAACCAAGGCCTAAGGCCAAGGGCAGGGATGTGGAGAAGAAGTAACAAAGCAAAGCTAAGGCATTCAAAAAGAATGGGAAGAGAATTAGCTTGCTATGAGCACTAATTTCTCCCAATGCTCAATCAAATCAGTGCAACCTAAGCATACAAAAATGGAATGGCAAGATAATCAGCTTGCTATGAGCACTGATTTCTTCCATTACTCAATCAATTCAGTGCTTCAAAGGTTTCTAGCCTAGCATTCTATCACTTCACATGTATCACAAAACAGGTATATTAACATTACATGGAACTAAACATGCATTAACATTAAACAGGACACATGTAAACAACATCTAACAGTAACAACACACATTAACAGAACACATGATTAAACAGGAGCAACAATTTTAACAGGAGCACATTTAACAGGAGACACACAGGATATGAAAACAGGAAATTAAAACATGAAATTAAAACAAGCACATTAACAGGAACTTAAAATTAAAACACAAATTGCAATAAAAAGTGACAGAATTTAACAGAACTTGAAATTAAAATTGAAACCCTAAATTGAAATCTAATTGAAATTTAAGAACTGAAATTAAACCTAAACTAACCCAATTTTGGGGGAATCTCGGCTAGCCCAAGAACACCTTCTACACCATACCCATCTCTTCTATTTATATAAAAAAAATGTAAGCAGAACCCTAATTTTGAAAAACCCTAATTTTTCTAGGGTTTGAAACTTCACCTAATTGACGTGACAAAACAGCTTCAAAATGTCGACCCATGCTTCTTCTCTGCTCCTACTCCATTCCCATGCTCTATTTTTGTTCTCTAGAGACTCATCTGTTTAAATGATTTATCACCTAGGGTTATGGTGTGAAATCATTAAATAGAGGGCTAGAGAGAGTGAAAGGAAACGGGTATGTGAAGGTAGGTTTAGGGGAGAAATGGTGTGGTGTACGGTGGGCGGACATGTGTTCGGTGGAGAAGGTGGTACGGGCAGAGAGGAAGAAAGAGAAGAGAAGTGAAAATATTAGGGTTTCTTCTGTTTTCTTCTCTTATTTTTTTGGGTTATATATCCTAGGGTTTTTTGGTGTGAGGCGAGTTCATCGATTTTTGATGTTCAGCGAACTAAGCCGTGAGATTGGAGCTGGTAGGTAGATCGGACGGTGATGCGGAGGCAAGCGAGGAGCGACCGCGGATGAAGGGATACAACGAAACGAACGGTACTTGATGGAGTTATTACTGTAGTGTAAGGCGGAGATATCAACTTCGATGCACAGCAAGGGCAACCGTTGGATTCAACTACCATCTAATCTGAAGGCTTGGAATTTCAGCGCTGTGCCTTGGCAGAGACTTCAGATTTTGATGATCTATGAAGGAGCGACCATCGGATGCTTCTGAGAACTGATCTGATGGCTGAGAACGGAGGCGTTTTTGTGTGTAGAAAATGAGGTTGTGCCACCATTCTCGCGGCTTCCTTGCGTGATTTCTCCCGGCTTTCACTACTTTTTCTCTGCTCTTTTGCTCGCAAGTCATCCAGACTTTTTTATTATTACTAAAAATGCAAAATTAAGTTAAGAAAATATTTATTCTTGAAAACAATGAAAATACAAATATGGGATAAAATGTAGAATTAATGCGCAAAGGATGAGTTAAATGCCAACAAAAAGGGAGATGTCAATCTAGCTATCGAAGGCACAATCCTAGCACTGATAACAAAAAAAGACATGTGATAAGAGTGTAAAGTGTATCTACACATGTGTAAGAAAGATCTGAAGTCATGACTACTAATACCAATAGATAGTTTCTCAGGCTAAGAACTGAGGTCGAAATCTAGCTAGCTGTCCGGACTTTACGAGAATTGTGAATGAGTTGGAGGGTATTTCACAATTACTCGCGTTGTACTCAATGGCATACACCCTCCTTGCTTATTACAATGAAACAACAAAATGACTCTTTACATCGATGACTCTTTTTACATTGACTACTACTTCTTTTTAATTTTTGGAACAAGAGATGATGGAATTGATAAATACTTGATTTTTTTGTATTTTTCTGATATTTTTTTCTCTTTTTTTTTTTTTTTTTTTTTTTTTTTTTTGAATATATACATCATTTTTTTTTTTTTTTTTTTTTTTTTTTTTTTTTTTTTTTTTTTTTTTTTTTTTTTTTTTACATAACAAAAAGAAACAAAAGATTACATGACACTTTGCAAGAGGTAGCCCTTTTTGATGCACCCAGTTAAATTCGATGGTTGTCTTTCTTAATGTGACCTCCACCTTCTATCCCAACCAACCAAAGAACAAGCTAGTCAAGTTTCGTTCAGTATTCTAAAGTGATTGGCAATCGTAACTTCCTATCAAACACCTTGAAGATCGAGGCCATACATGTATTGGTAGATCGTGCGCGTGCAAATTTCTTATCACTATGTGAATTGTGCTAGAATCAGGGTGCCTAAATATCTAGACTAAGACTCCTAATAAAAATACATATTTGCACAAGAGTCAACATTTCAAGGTAAATGAGCTCCATTTTTATGATTTTTTTTTTTCAATTTTTTTTTGGAATTTTTCAATTTTTTTTCACAAAGAAGAAGGAGTTCGTTTTCAATTATGGCAAATTATCGTGGTATCTACTCTATACCCCCAAACCTAAACTAAACATTGTCCTCAATGTTTCAAAATATGGAAAGAATTAAAATGCAACATATGGAAAGGGACATGCTGAGTAGAGTAAAAGGAGAGAGAATACCCGATTTCGGCGAAAGCAGAATTAAAACTCCGTTATTCAAGGCAAAAAAT
The DNA here is from genome assembly GCF_003573695.1 of Papaver somniferum. Classification (NCBI taxonomy): domain Eukaryota; kingdom Viridiplantae; phylum Streptophyta; class Magnoliopsida; order Ranunculales; family Papaveraceae; genus Papaver; species Papaver somniferum. The sequence goes on along the minus strand of NC_039358.1, from coordinate 240,263,493 downwards.
CCAACATATTTCAGCCGAGATCATAATGGATTAGCAAAATATATACAAAAGGAACAAAAGGGTTTTAAGAAATTGTATCTACTGGATTATATACAAAAAAATTCACCATACACTAACAATCTAAAGAGTTGAGGATCAACCCAAAAGACAAAGTGTAAAGGTTTCAACAGCTTCACACAATAATAATATGATAGGCATGCAAGTGAAGCTGTGAAACAAAATGAGCTACCCCCAAACCTGGATTTTACAGAAGATATAGTTTTGAAAACAAAATCGCGCAGTTTTGGGGGTTCATCATGCAAAAGGTCTAGCTCGAAATGAACTGTGCTAGGGGCGGGCAAACATGCAATTTCCAACTGTGGTTCCTCAAATGTATTATATTTAGAAGCAAAATAGTCCAAAAGTACTTGGGAAGCACACAGTTCCAAACCTAGGTTAGGAATTTTCAGAAAAATTGGTTTTACAATATTGGTACAAACCAAATCTAGGTTGGGTGGAAGGCCAACAGATTGTGACTCATGTAGGAGAATAGGTGCGTCATTATTAATCAAATCAAAATCTCCTAAATCATCCACACATGTCACATCATGCTCACAATCATCAATCAGTTTAGCAAGTTCACACTCAGAATCATCAACATCATCAACAAATTTATTCTCATGCATCGGCAAATCAGGAGAAATATCACAATGTGACCTAGGTAGAGAATCAGACACATCAAATATATTTTCATGCATATTGGTGTCTACAGAAGATTCAACTATTCCTATGTCATGCTCATCTTCACAGAATAATTGTACGAATCCCATGTCAATATCAAAATCATATGAATTACAATGAGTATTAGAAAAAACAGCATTCATGAAGGTCGAGGGCGAGAAGCCATATGTTATTTAACCAATAGGTTCCACAATATTTTCATGTTCTTCTAACATATCATCATAATCATCATAATCATCATCATGGTAGCATGCATATTGGTCCTCATTAACAGTGGTGGTGTCATTAGTCGATTCATGTTCCTCTAAATTAGGTTCATATTCAACATTATTTACATGAATGGGACTAGACACTTCATTAGGGACAACATACATTTCCTCATGAATTTCCTCCTTTTGTCGGTGAAGCAAAATCTGATCTAAATGTGCATGAATTCGTGTTGTAGATCTATCATAGTCTTGCTTACAGAGTCTTAAAGCTTCTGTGGTGGAGTCTAAATTCATGGGAGTACAAAATTCTTCATGTTCAAATTGTGGTGAATGGTACATGTGTGCATGGTCATTAGGGTTTACAAAATATTGATCGCAACCCTCAAAGGATTGATTATGGTCCCAATGACTACCATTCTCACAATTCATGGGCATTTCATACATTGGATTTTCTCTAGATTGCCTAAAATTATGCAAAATATGAAAATGCTCAACACGGTGGTCTAAACTACCACATGCGGGACATGCATAGATTTCAGGTTGCCTAAGAAAATTAGATGTGAAAGATTCCTCATGTGATTGCATTTCTAAAGCTGTGATTCGAGCTTCTATTTGATCCATATGTGATGATTGTGTGAGTGAGGCACTAGCAAAATGTTCATTTTCACGTTGCGACGAATGATGCATGTATGAATAGTCATTAGGGTTCATGTATTGCGGCTCGGGACTTTGAAAATGTCCATAATAATTCCTATGACTATTGACATCATGGTCCGTGGAAGGTTCATAACGTGGCACATTCCCATAAGCAAGTTCTCTAAGAGTTTTATTTCCATCCCCAGGAGCAGACCAAAATCCAGACATGATTGGCTCAAAAGCTAAGTAACTATGTTACAAAGCCCAAAATTTGGTTTTTTAAAGGGTTTGGATTTTTGGGAAAAATTTGGTTTTGGTGGGAGACATTTGAAAATTTGGTTTAAAAATGGGAGCAAAGTAGAAATTTGGTTTTAAAATTGGGAGCAAATTTTTTTTTTTTTTTTTTTTTTTTTTTTTTTTTTTAAAAGGTAAAAGTAAATTTTTTTTTTTTTTTTTTTTTAAAGAAAATAAAATTTGGTTTTTAAAATTGGGAGCAAGCCCACTGTTGGTCCTCTAATGAAATGAAGGCTGCGGCCTACGAAAATCCAAGTTTTAATTTTTTATTTTTTTTGAAAGTTTAAAATTCGGTTTGGCCCCGTTGGTTAAGGCCCGACGTTTGTTTTAAAACTTTGGTTTCGAGGTCCACTCTTGAGTGGAAACAAGTCCACAATCAGTTACAAGCTCAGCTGGGTTTAAACCCAGAGTCCAAAATACAAGTCAAATGAAAGAATTTAAACAAGCCCACAAATAAATTATTACAAACCCAACAGAAAATAAGAGAAGCCCAAAAATTGGCTTTAATATTACATGCCCACAATTAAAAAATTGGAAGCCCACAATTCGGGTTCTCTTAAATGGATTACCTTTTAAGCACAGCCCAGCTGCTCTGATATTGTTGCAAAAACCCAGTTGGGTTTTGGTTCTTTTCCTTGGTGGCGTCCCAGCAGAGGAAAAACAGGTTCAGAACAGCAGGTCCAACAACAAATGAAGTGAAGCAGATGCAGATGCAAATGCTATGAAATGAAATGCAAAAATAGCTAATAAAAACACACGAAAAACACAGCACCAATTCCCCGGCAGCGGCGCCAAAAACTTGGCAGGCCTCGAGGAGGGTATATAAAAATGAAGCGTGATCAAAACGCGGGCCTACAGTAATACCGCAAGTGCACGGTTGTCAGTTGTAGCTCGTGCAAGTACGGGTCGATCCACAGAGATTGGGAGTGTTTTGTAGTGTTTCTAGCTATTTTGGGTTCTAAATTTGCTAATGGGCTTTGAATACCAAAGGGTCTTGAAGTGCACTAGGCTTTGGTCTTAAACTTAGGCTTGGGCTGAACTGGGCCTCAGAGTTGAGTTCAGGCTTTTGGATTAAGCCCACAGTTGAATGGTTTGGGCTTTGGTTTGAGCTGGGCCTGTGGTCTTTCAACAATTTACAATGGGCTTTTGTCTTGAATTAAATTACATTGGGCTTTAATGGATTATATTTGAAACTGGGCTTTGCAGAGGAAGCAGCAGCAGCAGGGGAAGGGGAGCAGCAGCAGCAACAGGGTTGCAGCAGCAGCAGCACAAGGCAAAGAAGAAGGAAAGCAGCAGTACTGCAGCAGCAAAGCTGGAGAAAACAGCAGCAACAGCAGCAGCAGTGCAAGGAAAGCAGCTGCACAAGCACTGAGTAGCAGGGTAGGGAAGCAACAACAGGGCAAAAGCAACAGCACAAGGGCTTCTGGCTTAGTAGCAAAAGAGGAGTGTAAACAGTGGCTCTAGGCCAAAGATGGAAGCAAACCAGAGAACAAAAGAATGGCAAAAACAGCAAAAATTAAACAGACTAAAAACTAAACAGCAAAAGAAAGATGACAATGAAGAAAACAGTGTGAACAAGATAAATGAACCAAGGCCTAAGGCCAAGGGCAGGGATGTGGAGAAGAAGTAACAAAGCAAAGCTAAGGCATTCAAAAAGAATGGGAAGAGAATTAGCTTGCTATGAGCACTAATTTCTCCCAATGCTCAATCAAATCAGTGCAACCTAAGCATACAAAAATGGAATGGCAAGATAATCAGCTTGCTATGAGCACTGATTTCTTCCATTACTCAATCAATTCAGTGCTTCAAAGGTTTCTAGCCTAGCATTCTATCACTTCACATGTATCACAAAACAGGTATATTAACATTACATGGAACTAAACATGCATTAACATTAAACAGGACACATGTAAACAACATCTAACAGTAACAACACACATTAACAGAACACATGATTAAACAGGAGCAACAATTTTAACAGGAGCACATTTAACAGGATATGAAAACAGGAAATTAAAACATGAAATTAAAACAAGCACATTAACAGGAACTTAAAATTAAAACACAAATTGCAATAAAAAGTGACAGAATTTAACAGAACTTGAAATTAAAATTGAAACCCTAAATTGAAATCTAATTGAAATTTAAGAACTGAAATTAAACCTAAACTAACCCAATTTTGGGGGAATCTCGGCTAGCCCAAGAACACCTTCTACACCATACCCATCTCTTCTATTTATATAAAAAAAATGTAAGCAGAACCCTAATTTTGAAAACCCTAATTTTTCTAGGGTTTGAAACTTCACCTAATTGACGTGACAAATCAGCTTCAAAATGTCGACCCATGCTTCTTCTCTGCTCCTACTCCATTCCCATGCTCTATTTTGTTCTCTAGACTCATCTGTTTTAATGATTTATCACCTAGGGTTATGGTGTGAAATCATTAAAATAGAGGGCTAGAGAGAGTGAAAGGAAAGGGTATGTGAAGGTAGGTTTAGGGGAGAAATGGTGTGGTGTACGGTGGCGGACATGGTGTTCGGTGGAGAAGGTGGTACGGGCAGAGAGGAAGAAAGAGAAGGAGAAGTGAAAATATTAGGGTTTCTTCATTTTTTTGGGTTATATATCCTAGGGTTGTTTTGGTGTGAGGCGAGTTCATCGATTTTTGATGTTCAGCGAAACTAAGCCGTGAGATGTGGAGCTGGTAGGTAGATCGGACGGTGATGCGGAGGCAAGCGAGGAGCGACCGTCGGATGAAGGGATACAACGAAACGAACGGTACTTGATGGAGTTAGGTACTGTAGTGTAAGGCGGAGATATCAAACTTCGATGCACAGCAAGGGAGCAACCGTTGGATTCAACTACCATCTAATCTGAAGGCTTGGAATTTCAGCGCTGTGGTGCTTGGCAGAGACTTCAGATTTTGATGATCTATGAAGGAGCGACCATCGGATGCTTCTAAGAACTGATCTGATGGCTGAGAACGGAGGCGTTTTTGTGTGTAGAAAATGAGGTTGTGCGCACCATTCTTCGCGGCTTCCTTGCGTGATTTCTCCCGGCTTTTCACTACTTTTCTGCTCTTTTTGCTCCGCAAGTCATCCAGACTTTATTTATTACCTAAAAATGCAAAATTAAGTAAGAAAAATATTTATTCTTGAAAACAATGAAAATACAGAATATGGGATAAAATGTAGAATTAATGCGCAAAGGATGAGTTAAATGCCAACAAAAAGGGATAAATATATACAATATTTGGCACTCATCACGTACATCTGCTTTTCCAATGGATTCAAAACTCAAGATGCTTCCTACTGATAGTACGGAATTAACTGATCTTAGTTGCTTTCGTCGTTTAATAGGTCGTTTGCTATATCTCACAGTCACACGACCAGATATTACATATTCAGTTAATTATCTGAGACAATTCTTACAACATCCACGCTCTGCTCATATGGATGCCGCTCATCGCATTCTGAGATATCTCAAGGGAACAATTGGACATGGTATATTTTTGTCCTCATCTAGTTCCCATTCTATTCATGGTTACACAGACTTTGATTGGGATTATTGCCCTATGACTCGTCATTCTACCACTGGATATTTTGTTACTATAGGTAACAGTCCGATTTCATGGAAATCTAAGAAACAACCCACTGTGGCTCGTTCCTCTGCTGAAGCTGAATATCGTGCTTTGGCTAATCTAACCGCAGAGCTTCAATGGTTAGTTTATCTCTTAAAAGACATGAATTTTTCATGTCATCTACCTATCACTGTTTCATGTGATAGTCAAGTAGCAATTCACATTGCTCAAAATCCTGTCTTTCACGAGCGCACGAAACACATTGAGATTGACTGTTATTTTGATCGTGAAAAGTTATTAAGTGGATTGATTCTACCAAAACACCTACCATCTTCTGATCAGCTGGTAGACGTCTTCACTAAACCTTTGGGAGCTCCACAATATGGTCGACTAGTTGGCAAGTTGGGCGTCCGTTCTGTCTCTACCGCTCCAACTTGAGGGGGGGTATTAAACTTCACACGTACAATGTGTTATGTTTACAAGGATGGTGTACTATAACTTAGTCATCCTATTCTTCTGTTGTAACTACTCTACTTTGCCTATTCTTCAGTACATTAGTTTAGTCTTAGATGCACCTATTCTTTTGCATCTGTTCTATTGTAAACCTTATCTTTTCACTGATGTAACCGAGTATATATATACATATCAATGCAGAATATATCCATACAGTTGTATGAGATACAAACCCTAAACTCAACTTTGCAACAGTCATATCGGAAATATACGGGCAACGGAAAGGTGTGGGCAACGGCCAGTTTTCATTGTAAAAATAGAACAAAAATGAATAATAAAAAATAATGTATCGCAATTATCGATTTTCATTGTCGTTTTGTTAAGATTTTTGGTTGGAGGGTATAACAGAAAGATAAATGCAATTATCGACTTTCGAAAAGTGACAAAATCTCACTGACACAAATCAAAAATGCATCGAGATGACAAATTCTAACCGGTACAAACCAAAAGTCCATCGGGACGGGGTGAGGCGAAGCCGAGTCAGATCAAATCAGAAAAATGCATAGAGATGGGATGAGGTGAAGCGTAGCCACACCAAATTAAAAATGCATCGCGACTGGGTGAAGCGAAGCCGAGCTACACCAAATCAAAAATTTATGGGAACAGAACGAGACGAAGCGGAGCACAACGGGGTGAGGCAAATATGAATCACACTAAATAATCGAGTCACACAAAATCAAAATGGTATAGCGACGGGGCGGGATGAAGCTCAGGCCGAGCCACACCCAATCAAAAATGTATCGCGACGGGGAGGGGCGGAACCGTGCAACAGCAAATCAAAAACGCGTCCGGACGGGGCGGGGCGAGGCGAAGCGGAGCCACACCTAATAAAAAATGCATCGCAACGGGTAAGGGCGAAGCCCCACGACGCCTAATAAAAAATACACGACGGGGCGGGGGGAAGCCATGCAACACCAAATAAAAAATGCATTGGGACGGGGTGAGGCGAGGCGAAGCCGAAGCCGAGCCACACCTAATCAAAAAGGCATCGCGACAGACGGGACGAAGCCGTGCAACACCAAATCAAAAATGCATCACGACGGGGCGAGGCGAGGCGAAGCCGAAGCCGAGCAACACCTAATAAAAATGTATTGCGACGGGAGGGACGAAGCCGTGCAACACCAAATCAAAAATGCATCACTACAGGGAGAGGCGAAGCTACATCACACCAAATCAAAAATATGGCTAAAAGAGAAAAAATGCCCGGACGTAGCACGGGCACAAAATCTAGTTTTAGATTAACAACACTACTTAATAGTAAACAAACTTGAAACAAGATTAACTCTCAAAATTAGCAGGCTAGATTAAAAAAGAAAAGACATACAAGAGAAGAAATAACGAAACACTTTGGTGGCACATGCGACGAGGAAGAGCCCCAAAGGTGCCGTATATTTCCTGACATAACATACAACGCCGCCTGTACGTCTCCAGTTTACTCCAATACCTCGTAAAATTAGAGCTTCCATTTGACACATTATGTAAGTTACAAACTTAACGCTATTTGGTTTTAAAAAAAATACGACACTTCTCAATTAACCAAGGATGGGTAGAGGTGCATGTCTAAGCATATCAGATATATAAAGGTGCATGTCTAAGCATATCGGACAAGCATATAAGGTGATATATAGGGCTTCATAGGTTTCCACTACATAACTCAAATTTATAGTGTTGATGGAAATTTACAAGTCACAACAGATGTACGACTCATTTCATATTTATTTTCTAACAGTAATCTATTTCGATTTTTTTTTTCTTTTTGCAAGTGTTAAAAGCTACAGGTTATAGTTATGGTCCATGTCTTAATGCCTGTCTAAGCTGATTAGATTGCTGAAACTTCACCTGGTATAGGAGACTGTCAAATTAGTAACAAAGGTGGTGAGGATTAATTTATGAATGAGACATTCATGGGTCGCGCTTGATGCCTATATTTTAGGCAGGGACGGAACCAAGACTTCAAGTTAATTGGGGATACTCATATTAATTGGGGATAAAGGAAAAAGACAAAAATGGGATATAATTAGTAAATCAGAGTCATTCTTTATCTATGTATGTTAACTAATTCCTAATCTACCCCTCACCAATCATGTTTAGTGGTTAAATATAATTAGGTAAGTTAATAGATTAGTTCAAAATATTTATGATCACGAAGGTTTAGGTGAAGAACCAACCCAGGAAAGTAAACAAGATAATTATACAAGTGCTTCAATTAGTCATATATATATTAATGTATTGAAATTTGATTTATTTTTTCACTGAATCCGCCATTGTTATGTCTGAAAAACTCAGTGCCGGCATGGTAAAAGTATGAATACCACGCCGGCAGGGACCAAATCGGCATGATATTCATATTTTCACCATGACGATACACAAGATCCCCCAATTTTGAAATTGTAAGTACATTGTCGGCATAGAAAGTTCATTATCGAGCATGCCGGTAGTAGTGCCGGCATGGTCGATTTCCAAGTGTACCGTGCCGGTTTGAGGACAAATACATACGAAAAATATGTCTGAAATAGCAAGTATCGGCATAGTATTCATCCTTAAAACTATGCCTGCACTAGTATCAGCATGGTATTCATCCTAAAAACCATGTCGGCACCAGATATCGGCATGGTATTCATCCTAAAAACCATGTCGGCACCAGATATCGTCATAGTATTCATCCTAAAAACCATTCCAGTACAAAAAACAGTAGGGTATTCATCGTGAACACAATCCCGGAGTGAATTGAAACGGAAACTGAAAGGGTATCATGATTCTAACCCAAACGAAGTTTTAAAACAACAATAACACTTTAAATATGATTTCATGTACCTTCTCAATAAAGTCATTTCTTCTTCTTCTTCTTCTTGCTCAACAACAATTCAATTTAACCTATCTTTAAGAACTTGTTAGGATTTGATTTTGATGTTTAGTTTTAAATTTTAATTTAGATGGAGGGGTATTTTAGTATTTACGCCCCAAAAAAACACCCCTTAGCGGACACTATTGGGTGGGGTTAGTAATTCATATCCCCCAATTGCGCGTTCCTAATTTTTCCCCGATTAATTATTATTAATTCGATTGATTACTCAAAAATCAACTAATGTTAATGATTACGAAACATGAATTATATATTTTTTTTTGATTTATTTTGTAAAATCATCGACCAAAAAACATCGAACAAATGTTTAATCTGATGTTCATTATTCATGAAAAACCCAAGAATCAGTCAATACTAATTACTATATAGACCGATTGTAGCTTTAAAAACAAATATAATTTTATCTTTTTACCCAGAATCGATCGATATGAACCTTCATATCAACCAATTATCTGCTGGTGTTGAAAAATATGAAACACATTCGTACTCATTTCAAATCAAGTACGAAATCATATTCAAGACATACTCATTTTCAGTTCGAGAATAAAATCATACTTGTTTTCAAATTGGGTTTAAAATCATACTCATACATTATCAATTCGGGTATAAAATTGTTTTCATCTCCCGTAAAAAATTTATATTCGAACTGAAATCGAGTGTACATCACTCGGCTTTACAATGACTATGATATCATACTAATTCTACAATCGAGTAGTAACTGAAAAAAATGGTTTAACCATAATCGGGTCTTTATACGAAATCAAAGGCTATACAATCGGTGTGTGAACAATCACATAGTTCGTATCTAGTGAAAAAAACATACAGAGAACTTGGTATTTCTTCCATACTAGTACCGGGTGATGTGGGCATGAACATCAACCAATTCTGGTTAAATGTTCTTCAACCAGAAAACACAAACAGAATAATCAGTTAGTGTGGTTATGAACATAGACCGACTATTACAGAAATCAGTCAATATGGATATGGACGTCAACCGATTTTAGTCAAGCACAAAATCCCAATATTGTTTGTAATTTTCAATTTTGAATGAAGAAATCAATCACAAATATAACTAAGGGTAATGGGTGGCAATCAACGATGTTTAGTTTGATTATTATTATTTTTATTTTTTTAAAGATATGAAATTTCCTTTAAAACGATCGATGTAGTTAGAATCGACTGATGAAATTAAATTTTTATTTTAGTTTTTGAGGGAAATAATTTGAATGGGTTTTAATTTTGAAAGGATTTGAATACTTTTAAATCTACAAGGATAGGGATTAAGATTAAATTAAATAGTGAGGGTAACTTAGTACATTTACCTCGTTTACACACCCTTATTCCTTTAGTGTAGGTGGGTGAAAAAAATGATAGGCCTCAAATAATTCCTATAAGCCTCAAATTAAGGACGATTACATTCAATTCAGCTAGGACTTACATTTTCTTTTTGTTGTTTTTTAGACACCGACTCTCTTTTTGTTTGTTTTTCTTTTAGAAAATGGAGATTATTGTCAGTCGTGCTAGGTGAACAGCTGGGAACAGCTGATCTGATATGGCAGTTGAAGTGGCAGAAATTAGCTATTATTCACCTAACCACGCAATCAAAGAGAAGACAAATAGATTTGGAAGAAATTTGCATTTATTGTATTCTTAAAGAAATATTTCGTTTAACCTTCCATTGAATCAGGTGATTACAGTGAGTCTGTGAATGAAACATGCGTAGCGAGAAGACAAATAAAAAGAGATACTTTTATGAGAGAGGAGTGATTTGTCCAAAAACTCATGTGTAGCGAGAAGCCCAGAAACCCTAGATTTATTATTCTGTTGAAGAATAATTTGATCTTGCCTCCGTCAAATCGCCGATGTACTTGTATCCAACAACCCAAATCACGAATAAATCTATAGAATGAAACACTATCAAAAGTGCAGATAAAATTTCCCTAATAGCGAAGAGAATAATCGCCCTAATTGCGAAGAAAAGAATCGCTCTAATAGCGAAGAAATTTATTCAAAATAACTAAATAACTTTTAAAAACAAACAATCTTTGTTCAGATCTAATCCCAAAAAAAAATAGATCCGAGCAAAGGAAGAAGATGATGGGTTTTCTCTAGACTCTTGAAAAGGGTGAAAGAAGAGAGAGAGAAAAAGAGAAGGTTATTGGAGCATCTGTCCGTCAAGTAGCTATTAAATGGCCGGTTATATAGCATTTTCGGATTATTATCTCCATATGCAGACGTATTTTTTTCTTTTTTGGTATGCCAATACCATATATCTTTAATAATTCTGCAGTATTTTCTCGTCAAGCTACATGGCATTTAAGAGTTAATTCCCTGACATGATAAATTAATCAAGACAAATAACAACAAAATTAGAACAAGTAAGTGCTCCTTCCGGCCCTATTACAAAGGCGAAATTTTTGAATTTTATAATCCCGTTAGATAAAAAGAGTCCACATTTCCCGAGATACTTTTTTCTTCGTATAACCTTGTTTATCACACAGTTTAGTTAAATATGAGACACAAATGGGTAAATCTAAGAATATATTAGCAGCAACAAAATTAAAAAAGAAGGAATATCAGTTACACAACGAATGGTGCAAGGACTTATATGATGTATTGTTGTCACCCTGGTTAGAAGCAGTTTTGGTAAATACATCCAAGAATCCTGCTAACGCTCCATCCACAAAGCCGGCCACATCTTTGTTAAATCTGATGGTTTATAGCTGGATAGGCTAGGTGCAAGAAGCTACCGTTCCCTGACCATTTTAAATCAAGGAAAATAACAACAATTTAGTTAAGCTTGATTAGTATGAAAAAGATTTAACAACAAAGTTAGGAAAAGAAAGAAATATACCTTTTCTTCAGTTCACTCCAATGCCTCCCAATCACACAAGAGCTTTGAATGACATATGTTATTCGATCTTAAAATAAAGCACGCTGTTGTATCTATTGGAAGCATGCTTTCATTTTTCTCAAATTTGATGATCTTAAAGTTTTATGATGTTGAATATACTTATTCATAACATGCTTTAAGCTTTTAAGTATAAGCAAACACAAAAGGTAGTGGGATATATTTTGTAACGAGTGATTTTAGAATTTATAGACTCCATATAGGATACAGAAAATAGATGATGGTTCATGTAATGTTTATTTCCACTTTCCAATGAAGAAAATTTTCGTAAAACATGGTAAAGACATGTATAAACGAACATGGAATGCATACACGTTCAATTATCAAGGTTGGTCACACTACAGGTAGTTAGATTAACCACATAAGATATTAAGATTCATCAATCTCTTGATGGTCATAGGAGTTCCAAATACACAACAAAAACTATGATGGTTTTAAACAAACCGCTTAGCAAATAATACTAAAACTCCCCAAAATATACACTAAAATAGAAGAAAAATGAACTTTTTTTTTTGGAGAGTGGTGGGTCCCAAATTAAATGTCATGGGATGTGGCTAAAAAGTCATGTGATATGTAGTTTAGAGCTTCTCCAATGGAATGTACGTGATGATAAATGTTTAAGTCCACATAGGATACACATTAATTTTCCCTAAAATTCTTCTCCAACCCAATTTCTTAAATCAATGTAAAGATGACATGGCTTAATTTTTGTTAAATGGCAAGTTTTAGACATTCACCTTGACAATGTCTAGCTATCCTAGTAAGCTTTTACTTAACTAAAATTAATTTCAATACATTAAATAACCACTTTTAGTTCTAATAAAATCTTAAAATTACGAAAAATAAAATTTACGTTTAATTAGAAAAAGTCCACAACTAACACCGTTGGAAATGCATTCTTTTTTTCCCCTAAATTTAAGTTAACATTGGAATAAGGATGTCTTGTTTGTGATTCCACCTAGGAAACACACACAACACCATTGGAGAAGTTCTTAATGTTGTTTCTTTTCAGAATTCATCAAGCATTCTTGCCTAAACAAAGTGTCGATAAATTCTTTAGAAATAATTTTTCATCTTAATTAGATTGAAAACTTGAAAATTTCAAAATTACCAATTAATAATAGAAAAATATATCGCCTGCAAAAAGAGGTGTAAAACGTGCCGTCCCAACCCAACCCACGAAGCCCCGTGTCGTGTGCCATATTGTGAAGTGATGTATCGGAGATTAAGGAGTGTCGTGCTGCTGTGCTATATGACGTGTTTTATTGTGATGTGTTGAAAAAATAAATGTTTCGTGCTACGCTGGGTTGAGTACATTTATTTAGTGTTCTTCAAAGTAAAAATAAGTCTATTTGACAAAGATTGGGAAGAATAAATACTATCTAGTGAAATATATACAAAATATGATGTATATCGTAGCTTTTTATGCATATTATGACATGCTTTCTTAACATGATGTTTTTTGTTATGTCACGTGCTTATTCGTGCAGCGTGTTGTGTCACAGTGTCGATTGGGGTACGCCAATACAATCCACGAAACTAACATGCTGGGTTGTGCCGTGCTGGGTCATGTATTGTGCTCGTCTGTGCTCAAATGTTAAAGGTGATGTGCTGGGCTGTGCTGGCATGGCCTAATTTATACTTTTACTAGTCAGATGCTGAACATCTCGCCTACAAGTATGTATCCGGGACTTCAAATCCCCAACTGCACTTGACGCGATGATAATTCCCTCGTCCTATGAATAGGAAGATGAGGTCCACCGGGCGTGTTTTGAAATATCTCACGGGGATTAGGCTGGGCCAATCTAACGGCAGTCTAGGTGGTTCTAGTCTTCTAGATGAACCGTTTTTTGGGGATTACTCAAAAATGATGGAGGACTACTTTGTGACAGGAATGTCTATCTTATACTTATAAGGGTATCCTAAAGTTTGGAAATGACTAACCTACCCTTCATCTATATATATATTAACCTCCTCCCATCACCACCACACATATATATATATAACCACCTCCTACCATCACCACCGCCGCCCACCACCACCAACCACCACCTTCCATCACCGACCACCACCACCAACGACCACCTCAAATCACCACCACCGCCACCTCTATATATAGCTTAATTTAAATCATTAACAAAACAAAATCGAAATCAAAATTATAACAAACCCATGCTTTTCTTTCGTTTTCCGTTGAAAAAATGAGAAGTAATCATCAAAATGAGTTGAAAATGGAAATACAGAGAGAAGTTCGGCTAGAAATTATGTGAAAAATTTTGACGAACTAGCCGAACTCAACTTTAATGGAGGTTTTTGTTTTTAGAGAAAAATTCGGTTACGTCGAAAAAAAAATGTCCAAGCCGAACTTATAGTTCGGTTACGTCGTAAAAAGTTCGGTTACGCCACAAAAAGTTCGGTTACATTGCAATTTTTTCTCCTATTCGAAATTTGCTCTGAAAACACTGCATATTGAGTTCGGTTACGTCGCAATATTTATTCCTAGACGAACTCCTAATTCGGTTACGTCGCAATTTTCTTCTCCTAACCGAACTTTTCTCTGAAAGAAAAAACTCAATTAAAGCTGAATTCGACTACCTGTGTTTTCAGAAATATTAGCCGAATACCTGATCTTCAGATGTCGTAGCCGAACTTTTTTAACCAAACCGAAATCAATTTGTAAATTGTTCATTTTTTGGAACGTTTTGGCCAATTCAAGCACCATTAACTAAATTTGAAGTATCCGTGAGTACCCAAAACATCATACTCTTGTTGTGCCTCTGAAAGAAAAAGATCTTAACTTTTTTCTTCCAAAATGCTCATCTTCATCTTCTTCTTCTCCCTCTCAATAATTCTTCTTTTGGAAAAAATCAACTTATTAATTTAATCTCACTAATCATTACATTAATTTAATTACTAAGGACAAGTTTTGTATTAAAAAAAACTTAAATAAGTGGTAACTAATTATTACTTCTAATATCCACCCAAAAAATGGAAAGTAATTCCCCACCAATTTTGAGTAGTCCCTAAAAAAACGGTTCTTTTAGATCCATTTGGAATCAACCCTGGACCAATATCATGTATCGCAAAAGTAAAAATAATCTTTACATGTGGCTTGTGAGATTTGATTTCAATTAATGGAAGGCGGATATTAAAGGCAACATAGCTGATGAGGATACAAACAGAAGACCGAATGCAAATAGGAATACCATAAAAGGCAGAAGGACGTGTAACATTTTCTACTTGTTGTTTTTAATCAAGGAAGCCCGTTACATCAAATGCCCACCAATTTACTAAAAGTTGAATATATAAAACGTAAGGAAATTATCATGACATAATCCCTTAAACCTTGTATGTCTGTCTGTAACTCGATAAACATCTTAATGATTGAAGTTAAGAGAAATTATTTGATATCATTTGACGTGCTACCTTACTTTGTCTTCGGCAGGTATCCTAACTAAATTGCTTCTCCAGTTTACTCCAATACCTCATATAGTGCGCTGGGAAAGGACCTAATTACACAAATTTGCTATTAACTCCTGAGGCATCTTAGTAATGCCTCGGACAAAAAACCAAAATTTTTCTACCGGAGAGCCAGCCTGAGGCACGACTTGGCATGTGACCCCAAATTTTCAAATCAATAGCTCAGATCCTTCTAGGGTTACACACTTGATTTTTTACCGCGGTAAATAATTTAGCTATACAAAAATCTATTTTATGATGTAAACGTGGGCTGTTTTTATTGGTTACCCTTCTGGTAAAGAGCGTTCTTTACTCTGTCTCTCTTTAACCCCCTATCCAAAACCAAAATCCCATCCATCTTGGGAGAAAAGGCTGCAATCCAAATGCTAGAAGAAGCTTGAGAATTCACAAAACCCAAGCACCATGCAGCTACCCCTTACCTCCTCTTCTTCTTATTCTTCTGTACCTTGGTCTTCATTTCAATGTAAATCTCTCCCACTCTCATTCAGACACACAATTTTAGTACTCTGAACTGAATCTGTAGTTTTTTTTTTTTTTTGTTGCAGGTAAAACTCTGTCATATCCAATAAAAATTGGAACTCTATGTTTCCAAAAGAAGCAATTGCAGATTTTTTGTTCTTCAAGTAATCATAACTTGATCAATGATGAAAGGTAAAGGTTCAATTGTAATGGTTTGGGTTGTAATTTTGAGTTTAACAACCCCTTTTTTTCATTTTTTATTTTATTTTGATGATTGCGTGTTTGTTGAAATGTCTCAATGAATTTCTGTTTGTTTTTCTGAAAACAGTCTATGTAAACAACAAGAAGAAGAGTGTTATGAAGAGAATTTGAAGAGGAGGGGTTTTGTATTGTTCTTTTCTTCTTTGTCATTAAGTTTGCTTTCTAGCAATTCATCTGTTTTTGCCAAGACAAAGAGTAAGAGCCCGTATGATGAAAACCGCCTGCTCGAACAAAATAAAAGGGTTCAAGCAGGAAACAATGCCCCTGAAGACTTCCCAAATTTTGTTAGAGAAGGTATTCTTTTGTTCCTTCTTTGCTGTTTTTGTTATAAGAAATATCAATATGCAATTGTCAAGCATACATTTGTGACAACTTCCTGAAAGCTCCATCCTATAAGCTTGTTTACTATCATTATGTTCCTTTATCCTTTACATCTGTCATTAAATGAGCTCAAGGATTAGATGACACAATTCTAGCATTGTGTCGCTTAACTTAGTATAGTTGATTCCATGTTATGGGGATTAGGAGAGATTCAAGTCACACCCATATTATTGTTTGAACTTGGAACTATTCTGCCATTATAGACTTGGAATTTTGCAACTGATAAAGAGTCCGTATTTATCACTCGAAAATCTCCTTTGCCCAAGTTATAAGAATTTGATGTGCTGAGTTCAACTTAGTAATATCATTATGACTCTGGAAGTTCTGTGCCATAGTAATGGTAAAACAAAGTATTGGGTTCCTGGTTTAATCCTCGGCAATTTTCTTAGAAATTGTGATGTTGAGATCAGTAATTGGGTAATTGCTTTGAACTTGCTCATATTTACACGGTACAACTTTCAGAGCTACAAACCAAACAATTTGACATTGAGTTGTTTGAATTAAAATACAGGTTTTGAGGTTAAGGTAGTTACATCAGACAATTATGTAAAGTGTGATAATGGACTAATATACTCGGACATCAAAGTTGGTCAAGGTGATTGCCCACAGGAGGGTCAGCAGGTTTTTCTTTCATTGTCTTGGAAGCTTCATTCATATTTTGGGAAATAATTCTGTATATTTTTATCGCTCTTTTGCAAGCGCGAAAATAGACTCATCACCCTTTAACTGACGAAGATACATTTTTTGGTGGCAGGTGACTTTTCACTATATTGGTTATAACGAATCAGGTCGCCGTATTGATAGTACCTATTTACAGGGAGCTCCAGCCAAAATTCGTGTTGGCACCAACGCATTGGTTCCAGGTAAAAGCCTAGACTTAGACTCGAAAATCGTTGCTCATGTTCCTTTATCTGTGCATTGTTTCCGTTCTTTTTCATTACATCAGTAGCTATACTAATATACGTATTACTGTAGGATTTGAGCAAGGAATTAGGGACATGAGACCTGGAGGGAAAAGAAGAGTAATCATTCCTCCAGATCTTGGACCTCCGGTGAGTGTCATCTCCTTCTCTTCCTTTTTTTTCTTTCTTGTTTAGACTTGAAAGGCTAATTGTATTAGATGGAAACAAGGAGCCAAGAGTATAAGACTGCCAAACTCTAATAGAAAAAACAAACAAGGAAACTTCCATCTCTTCCTAAAAGATCGAACTATTTCTTCTTCCCTGCGGATCTATGTCCCCTGCCCATTTTTCAGAGCTTGCATCTCCTTTCCAAACTAATCTTTCTATCTCTCTCTCCTTTTCAGTTTTCTGAGGTTTCTCATCTTTCTCCTCCAAATCTTTGTACATGATTTTCAATTGATCATCTGTACCTGAGTAAGAGACTCACAACAAGGCAGTCATTTGCACTTGTTTTACTAAGCTTTGTTCTCTAGTCTTGAGAATCCAAGCATTCCCCTTACTCATTTCTTCTCCTGAAGAGTTCATACCTTTGTCGGCATCAATTTGTTCCACCACGGTTCTTCCTTTCTACGTTGGCAAAAGGTAGTTCAGAGTCAAGAATGCTATAAGGATTCAATAATTCTGTAGGCTTCTGAAATGTCCTGTCTCCTTTTTTTTCTAGATTTCTTCTTCTTCTTTGGGTTTAACCATTTTCCATCAGATGGATTAGAAACCATCTCCAAAACACTATTCCCTTCAGCACTTTCGATTCCTTCTACAATAGTGGGTGTTGATTTGCTGGTAGCAGCCTCTCCTATTAGTTGCTCACAAATTGTCCCTTGCTGGATAGTTGATTCTCTTCCCTTACTCCAGCAGCTGCAGTATCTACTGGGATACTAGGGATTTTCTTTGGTATCCAAATGGTTCTAGTCTTAGGTGCAAGTTTGCACTTACCACTAGGGTGACCAAAACTCTTACATTGTGAGCATGAGGTGGTTTCCATGGGACCACAAACTTTTCATTGTGAATTCTGTAAGGAATCTCAGCTGGAAAAGTGCAATCTGTAATTCTGTATCAACTTCAACACATAATCTTGCATAATTCATCCTATTGAAGCTGTAAATGCTTCCTAATTTGAATCTTAACTGCTTACACTTGTTTCTGCATATGAACATCAGGTTGGTCCGTCAACATTTTTCAGTGCCAAGCAGTTCGAGGTTTTTGATGTGGAATTGCTCAGTATACAAACTTGTGAAAGGAGAACGATATTAGCGTTTTACTCCGATCTCGTGTGCAAATGAGAACAGACCATCGTTTTCGCCCTCATGTAATAGAAATCAATTTGCTTAGTTCTTTTTCACAATTTTGTAGTGAAATGTAAAGAACCGGCTATTCTGTTATGGCTCTTCTGTAAGGAATTCAAGACAGAAGAAGACGCATCTTCACGCAACAAATACATCTCGCTCCACATAAAAGAGTGCATAAATTCAAAATCATAAAAATTACATCAAAATCCCCTCCGAGATGAAAATCACAAGCAATATTCAGGAAGCTCTAATCAATCTTGTGTCGGAAAGAAACCATTTACTGTAAATCCACCATCGACACAAATGACTTGCCCAGTGATGTATGAAGCACTAGGGAGGCTTAAGAATGCCACAAGAGATGAAACCTCATTTGGGTTCCCAAGACGCCTCATAGGAGTTCTAGCTATGATATAGCCTTCAACCCTTTCTACTAGCAGATTATGTTCTGCAAGCCCGGTTCTAATAAACCATGGTGCTACACTATTGACCCGAATCTTATCTTTCGCCCATTCACAAGAAAAGTTCTTTGTGATTTGATGAATAGCTCCTGATTCAAATAGAATACGAAGTATCTTTTAACATTACATGCCGCACAATTAGAACTTCAAATATAAATCTGAAAAATCAAAATTCAAATATACCATTACATGCCGCATAATTGGACACCTTCGGTGCAGCAACAATGCCACTAACAGATGTAATGAAGACAACGTTTCCTGAACCAGAGGCTTTTAAGAGAGGGTGTGCTAGTTTCGATAAATAGTATCCAGACTCGAAGTTAGTAGCCATAACTTTTGCGTGATCCTCATCTGTATAATCCACGGTATCTTTGTACACAGCTCCTCCAACATTGTTAACCTATTCCAGTACATAGACTGTCTCATCAGTTAAGTAGTGGTACTGAGCAAAGATTAAAGGTAGCAGGGGCAAAAAAAAATAAAAAAAATATTAGACAAACAATGAATAAAAATTAGGAAACTTTGGGGATTTTTGTGAATGTACACTACTAGTTTTAGGATCTAATTTGGAAATGAGGACAATTACCCCTATTTGCCATTTCTCCCCTATCAGTATGCAGTTGTAGTTTCAAATATTTGGTTAGCCAACAAAAGAAGTTGTAGACACTTACAAGGATGTTGAGTTTGTCCCCAAAAACAGATGAAATAGTCTTGATTAACTTCTCTCTATCGGCTTGAACCGTGGCATCACTAACTGAACCAGTTACTGTGTAACCTTTTTCTCTCCAATTTTTCAAGCACTGCTGGATATCATTTTCATTTCGAGCAGTTATATGAACAGCTGCACCAAATCCAGCCAACTCCTCCACTATAGCGTGTCCAATCCCTTTGGTTGCACCGGTGACAAGGGCAGTCTTTCCCTTAAGAGACCATCTAAGACTTCGATCACTACTTCGTGTATCATCCATGTTTACAGTATACTGTCTCTGCAACTCTGTTAGATTTGCATTGCGTTGATTCTCACTGAGTTTATATACAATTTGATTATCACCTATTAAAAAGTCGCTTAGTGAAGCTTACAAAATTGAAGATAGTTGACCGTTTGGTATGTGAAGAAGTTAAAAGTGTACGTATATCACTAGTCAGTCACAGGACTAACTTCACTTTCGATTTGTTGGTTGGACAACATATCCCATCTAACCAGGCTGGTTGTATATTTTAATCACTTGGCCATTTTTCTTTCCTGATAAAACAATCACTAAATTTTCAAGATCTAATTACAACTTTTTCATCGATTTTCCCCCTAAAATTTTCCCTACCCTCCCATGCGGCCAATGATGGCCTAATATGTCATAGATATAACCATTGTGAAACTGCTACTCATTTGTTTTTTTAATGTTCTTTTGCTGTGGATGCTTGGAATTGCTTAAGCTCCATCTTCCAATAGCTATTTCTTAATTGTAGCTCGTAACTTCATTTGAGAAGAAATTGACCACTCTTCTGCAAATGAACATCAGGTTGATCCATCAACATTGTCTAGTGCCAAGCAGTTCGAGGTTTTGATGTGGAGTTGCTCAGTATACAAACTTGTGAAAGGACAACCATATTAGCGTTTTACTCTGATCTCGTGCGCATGCACTTGAGAATGGACGATCCTTTAAGCCCCAATGTAACAAGAAAAAAATTGCTTAGTTCCTTTTCACATTTATGGCAGTTGTTTTTGTTGCAATCAAAGCAGCTTGTCTATTTCTTTTCTCGCTGTTTAGAGAAACTCATGATAGTTTATAGAGAAAACTTTCTAGAAATTTTTGGAAATACAAATGTTGGTGAAACATTGGATTTGCATTTGCGTGTAGACACAAGTTATTTCATGTTTTCTTAATATAGAAAAAACCGATTTCCTGCCGTATAGTAACCAAACAATTGTTTTACCTTAGCTATTATTTAGGAAAATGTACAAAACAGTCCTATTATTTATGCTGAAAAGAAAGAAAATGGTCTCAACTCCCAATAATTCAACTCATAATCATAAAGTCATAACTATCTCTTCCACAATTTTCTCAGTTGTTGTGTTTTTGTTGCAAGGTTATATAGTGAAACGAAAGCAGATTGGTTGTTTCTGCTTTTACAAAAAATTTGAAATACAAATGTTGGTGGAACATCAAATTTGCATTTTTGTATTTTCATGTCTTCTTTAGTTTACTTACTTTCGTAGAAAAACAATTATTCATGCCATATAGTACCACACAATTATGCATTTCACCTCAAATATTACGAAATTACAAGTTATAAATTCACTTTTTTGTGAAAGTTTTTACCACATGCAAAAAAAAAAAAAACGAATTATCGAGCTTAATTACAATGGATATTGATACTGATTTAAGTAGTCCATAACTTGGAACGTTGGAGAAAATTAAAGCAATAAAACACAGACAAAAATAAGCGACGTGACGTCTGGCCTATTGAATTTTAGGGTTAGTACTAAATAAATATATAGTTATTTGTTATTACTGTTCCAAGTTTAAACGGAGCAATGGAAGTATGTCCTCATCTCTATCAATTTTCACAAGGGTTAATTGGTAAAATGCCCTAAAATGGACCACATGGTTGTGAAAATGCTCCGAACGTTAGGCAAAAGATCAAAAGCCTCATTCCGTTACTTTTACCTATAATAGCAAAAATGGGGCATTTTGACTAATTTTGACTGGTCAACTGTATTATGAATTGTCTCTTTTGCCCTTCGACAAAAATATTTTGACTGGTCAACTATTAACATGTGGACTGTGACTGACACGTGGACTATGACTGACGTCTGCACCACGCGTGTGGGTTCGCACGAGTGCTTCATGGGTTATCTTCAGCTTTGGTCGTGTTTGAGCCACAGAAAATAAAATCGAAAAAAAAACAGACCGATTGAGATAGAGAAAGAGATAGAGAGAGATCGAGAGAGGGAGAAGAACAATGAAGATAGATGAGACGGAGAAGATAAAAGTCGCATTTGTTAAGTTCTTAACATAGTGAAGAACATGTAATTTCTACTTTGAACCCAAATTTGATTTACGATTTATGATTTTCGAAATCCAACCTTGTGATACTAGTATCTGCGATTTACGAACTTAGGGATTCATAGACTTGAAATGAAGGGGTATGTTTCAGAGTTGTAATTAGGGTTTCAGGGAAACTAATCAGGGTTTCAGGGAAACAAAATTAGGGGTTTAAGAACTCTAATTAGGGTTTGAAAGAAACGAAATTAGGGATTATAATTTGAAACCGTTGAATATATATTAGCTGACAAACCTTTATAACGTTTTGCAAAGCTTTTATCTAGATGGTTGGCCGAAATTTAAACAACTTTGTGTACAACTGAATTTTAACGAGCCATCATGCACTTTATCATCAGATTCCTAATCAGCTATGTAGCAGAGCCGATATACTTCTACTGTTTGAGCAATAATGTTACCTATTCAAGATTGCATATTAGTTAATGGTTGCATTTTTTTACTATGTGGTCAAAGATTAAAGATTGTTAAGTTGTTATATATTCAAGAGTATACATGGACTCGATCCACACCTGATTCTGGATCTCCCTAAACAAATTACCTTGTGTCGTTGATATATAATGTATATTTATTCTCATAGTATGAACAACATAGAATAGAAATGGATACGTTTATCATTCTAGGATTTTTTGCACGCTACTGCAGAGCATAAACTTGTTTAGAATCTTATTGCAGTTCGTTTTATGGTATGTTAGACTAATCTTTTTAGTTGCCTTCTATTTCTGCGGATGGTTAGCTTGGTATAGTCCAAACACTTGCAGGCTTGATTAAATATTTGTTCGGTTGCTGTCAAAAACAATTCTGAATTTGTTTGGATCAAATTAGTGGATTCTCAATTTTATGGTGGCGCGGTAGTATATATTGGGTCATCTGAATTTTATAGATTCACGATGTGTCATTGTTGTTCTCGTCTTCTGTGCATACTAAATTTAGCATTGATAGTTAGTTCTTTTAAGTATTCATTCTGCCATCTTTTGTGGGTGGTGTGCATTATAAGATTAAATGTTGGTGATTAACAAAATTGATTTATCCAATTGATATGAGACTAGTGTGTTTGTATCTGTATTTATATTTACGCTGGGCCAAATAAGGCCAAGACTTCATCGACTTCGTATAACAACTGTGCAAGTACTAGAATCACCAACACATAGTGGTTCGCAGACATCCATACACGTTCAAGATCGGATCAACTCCAGCAAGGGGAACAGTCCAGTGTCAGTTGGGAAGTCCCCTCTTGCACGCTGAAATGTAGCACCAGCAATGCCACAAGTTCAGGTTGGGAGTAGAGGTAGATAGTCGAAGTTGTTTGGAACGCAGAAAAAGGGTAAGACAACTGCACCATCCTCCTTTACTGCGGTTGATGTTGGTGCTGAAAGGAAGGTGACACATCCATCTCCAGACTTATAATGGAACAGTGAATATTTCTAGCCAAACCATCATCTAAAAGGGTTAGAAAGCCTAATTCAAAATTTCAGTAGGCGGACATCTTAATCACTCTATGTTTGAAGTACTGATGGTGTTTTAAACAATCATTGCTTATGTAAGTGCAGAAAGTTTAGCAATTAAAATTATGTAGTGTTGTTTTTTTGTTTTTTTTTTTTTGGTAAGAATGCAGTGGTTTGTTATCTCTTTCTAATTTCATTTGAAATTTCTAAATTGTTAGCATTATGTTGATTGAAAAATGGAATGTAAATGGCTTGGATATGTGGCCGTCCATTTTTAATCACATGACACGTGTCGCAATCTAACCATTTAGGACACGGTGGTCATTTCTGAAAAAGACTTTTAGAGTTAATAAAAATACACTCTCACGTGATAGTCATTTGACTCAAATTTCATAGCATAGCCGTTGGATCAAAATGCCACGTGGAGTACACTGGTTCAATCCAGTTCTGAAGGATAGAAATGTAAATGTTTCACACGTGGGAGTTACATGTGTGGGAATTTGACCATTTAACTCTCTTTAACGGTTAAACTAATGGATTGGGACATTTTGATAAGATTTTGGGACATTTTGATTTTTTGCCTAACGTCCGGGGCATTTTCACAACCATGGAATCCATTTTGGGGCATTTTGTCACTTAACCCTTTTCACAACTTGAGCATTCTAATGTTAGTTAATTAATATTGGTAAGCTACGTGTATAATCTAAATTCAGCAGCGTAATATCCAAATGGTGGGCTTGTAATCGATGCTGGTTATGGCACATGGTTATATGATACCAAGAATGATAAGTTCAGAGTCTTAAAAATCCAGGGATCATTATGATATGCGATACAGCGTACCGCTGAATTATGTTGAGAGCTTCGTTTCACCCAACTCGATCGAGAACGGTATTGTTTCCAAAAAAATTCCTAGGCATGAGATACTCTATTTACAAGATGCAACTCCTATTGACATACTCTAATTAATTCTCCTTATGGATTTAGCTTAAGAAAAAAATCCACTACGAACTGAGAATTACCTTCACGACTGTATGTAAGATGGATATTTGAATACTCGCTCGGGTTAGCCGGAATCGATAATATGGAAATGGAGCTTAGTTTCACTTAGATAATTCAAGTTGATGAAACACAATGAGGTTTTCAAATTTTTACTGTGCGGTTCCCCATCTTTAACTATTTACAATGTAGGTAACTCCCATAACCTAAAAAAAAAAAATCTTTAACATGGAAAGCAGTGTTAGTTTACCCCCTTGTGACACAATCTCGGCCCCATCCGCTTCGGCTTTCTTGGCTAGGCTATCCATGAGGCTCGCTGGTAGACTAGTACCGCATCCTGTTCAATTAATGTAATAGTATGATGTTGGAGCTTAGCTTATTAGGCTTCCAACTAGTTAAGGTAATACTACTTATCCATTATTAAGTTAAAATTATTATCTTTAACTATTTACAGTTGTTTCTACATATGAGCATGGGGTTGGTCCATCAACATTTTTCAGTGCAATCTATGTGATTTGTTGGGTTTTTTGGAAGGAAAGGAATGGCAGGATCTTTGGAGGTCGTCATAAATGTGTACAAGAAAGTATTGACTTGGTTAAGCAGTTGGTAGTTTTATGGTCTTGCGATAAAGATACTTTCAAGTATGTTGATCCTAGTCTAATTTGGAGTGATTGGGAAACTCTAATGTGTATGTAATTCTTTAAACCTTGGATTTTTCCTTGGTTTTTTTTTTCTTTTTAATATAAACTTCTCTTTCAAAGAAAAAAAAACATTTTTCAGTGTAAAGCGATTCGAACATGCATCAAATTTGCATTTGTGTACACTCGAGTTGTTTCATTTATATTTTGTCTACTTATTTTCATAGAACAACTATTTCATTGCCAAATAGTACTACACAATTATTTCACGCCAGAGATTATTTTTATGCATTTCACCTCAGAGATTATTTTTTTATGATTCAAAAAAAAACATCAGAGATTATTTTTATGCAGTTGAACTATTACTTTTGCACATGTTAGCAATTCACCAATATCAATATTTTGTGAAAGATTTTTTAACACTGCCGCCCCAAATAAATGAATCATCAATGGAGGATACTCGCTGGTGTTCATTCAAAATAGTTCTCTTCTTGGGATGTTGGAGAAAACTGAAAACTATGTAAAGAAGATTCAAGAGTACTACGAAAATCTATCTTTCAATTTTGTGGAAACGGTTAAGATTTTTAGTGAAGTATCACAAAGGATTTTTAGTCGTACACTTCTATGAGCATTGTTTTAGGCGGGAAACAATTTTTAAAAATACTGATTCAATTCAATTTGTTTAGAATATGAGTGTCAATAAATTTATTCCAATTTTGTGCGCAATTGAGATTGGATCGCCATCTACTTTTTTGTAGTCATTTTTCATTTTATTTTATGGTGAAGTGTAAAGATGCAGAATTTCAACTGTGTTCTTAATTTAATTACACAAGCACAAAAGTTTGTAAAGAGATGTTCTTGACCAGTACTATCTCGTGATGCAGTATTTCAGCAGACACTCAGAGCCTATCGACGTTCATAAGGAATTCACTCAAGCAACACTCTCAAACTGCTGACGTTCTTAACGGATTCGGCGTTCTCATATCCAACCAACCCAATATTTTTTACAAATATTAAACTTAAACCTTAAAACACCTTTTTCTTGATCAAGATTCTAAAGTGACTTGGATTAAGACTTATGGCGTGATAGGTGCGAGCGAACACAGTTCTGTTTCGTAATAGTCTCTCTTTCGATGCCAGTGAGGAGAGACTTGTGGATTTCTCATTCCCTAAAGAAGCACAAATACGCCAGACGTTTGGGATATACGACTGTGTTGGGGTATTAGAAGACTGCCTTTCGTTTGTTAGTTATAATGTGCACATTAATCGCGTTGATGTTTGGTTGATGCAAGATTATGGAGTGGGAGAATCTTGGACTAAACGATTTAGTTTTAGCACCAAAAACATGCTGATCAATGGCTTGAAATTGATATGGTCTTTTACAAATATTGAGCTTCTAATCGATACTGGCTTCGGAAAACTGTTATATGACCCCAAGAATGATAGATCCAGACTCATAAAAATCCTGTAGGAGTAAAATATCGCACATTCATTATGTATGCGAAATAAAGGTCATCTAGTGTAAGCGAAGACCATCGCATATATTAAAATTAGGATGACGTATTTAATGATGTCAGCATAATCACGAGTAAAGTGTGATGATCTGTGCGAAAGTGTAAAGTATGCGAAGTTGAGAAAATGTACATGAGCCATTGTAACATACAGTGATTCCGAAAATAGGGGATCTATTAGCTGTCATCCACTATGTATTACCCTATATAAAGGGAAGGGAACTGTGTATTGTGGGATCCCTTTAGGGTGAGTGTTATACAAGAAATTAGGAGAGAGAAAGTTTATTTGGAGAGCAAGTAAAGTCTTTGTAATATTTTGTATTCAATCTTAAGATCTTGAGGAATGAACAAATGATTTTCACCATGATTTCTTAGAGAGATACTTAATCTTGAATGGATGTGGTTGTGGGATTTCCTGCAACTATATTTTGGCGCTAGAAACAGCTTAGAGTGATAAATCCTGTCAACGAGTTTGTAGAATCTTGAAAAATTGGATCTGGAGATTCTGGAGAAAATAAAGATGAAAAGCGAAGAATCTATGGGATCTATAGGAAAAATAAAAATCATGAAGATACAAGGAAGAGGTAGAGGCATACAGTGTAATTCTATAACTAAAACACCACTCTCTGATGCAGATTTTCAAGCAGAAATCACAGGAAGAATACATAAACGATATTATAAGGGAAAGAAGGTGACGATGGTGGAAAAAGAATCTCCTCTAAAGGAGTGGGAAAAATCGAAGATAACGTTTGCAGCAGATAAAATTCCTGAAGAAAATTTAAAGCGAACAGATCCATTGGTGATTACAATAACGGCTGAGCGAAGCAAAACTGGTGAAAGGACGGAAAACTCATAAGAATGGGCGATTAATAGAACGTTGGTGGATATCGGAAGTGCTGTTGATATCCTATTTTATCGTGCGTTCAGAGCCATGGGATACAGAGATGCGGACATGACATGTCCAGCTTACAATATACATGGATTTGATAAAACAATCACAAAACCAAAAGGAGAGATTACAATGCGAATACTGCTGGGAGAAGTAGAAGTGAAGGCAACATTATGTGTGGTTGATATCGAATCACCATACAACATGTTATTGGGGAGACCATGGGTGCACGCGATAAAAGTCGTAGCGTCCACACTACATCAATGCATTAGATTCCCAATTCCAAGTGGAATAGGTGAAATTAGAGGAGATGTTACAAGTGTGAAGATCTGCCATCAAGTAGATGTAAAAAATTATGAAGGACGTGCAAAGAAGCGAAAGGATCGCTGGAGAAAAGCAAAGGAGTTAAGGAAAGAAGAAGAATTTCGGATATACATGATTAGAGCGAAGGAAGGGAAAGGAATACCAAGCGAGATACCATAGAAGGAAGGTGAACCAGTTCATGAGATTAAGGAGTCAACACCAATGGGAGAACCAAGAGCGAATTTCACTGCAGCAGAACCAACGAAATAAGTAAATGTTGGTACAGAAGAAGAACCAAAAATACTGAAAATAGGAACTAAGATGGATAAAGAAGAAGAAAAAGAAAAGAAAAACAATTAACATCTTGCGCGAATATAGTGATATCTTCGCATGGAGTATGAAAGAAATGCCAGGAATAGATCCGTCTGTTGCATTCCATAAATTGGATATTAAAAAGAATGCAAAGCCATTTAAACAAAGAATAAGGAAGATCGCAACAACATATCATCCTCAAATAAAAACAAAGTTACAAAAGATATGATATGGATATGATGGACGTGGATGAGGAACATGGGAATCTTAAAGATTTATTGACAGATCGAAATTCAAACAGATGGGAGATACTATTAGATGGATCGTCTAATGGAGAAGGAAATGGTATTGGTATTGTCTTTATTTCACCAGAAGGAGCGTGAATGGCTTATTCATTCAGGTTGGAGTTCGCATACACAAACAATGAAACCGAGTATGAGGCAGTTGTACATGTATTGAAGTTAGCAATTGAAATGGAGGTAAAGGAAGCGCGAGTAACTAGTGATTCCCAATTAGTAATTCGACAGATAGAAGGTAAATATTGTACAAATGAACCATCTTTACATAAATACAAGAAATTGGTCATGGAATTAGCAGAGCGAATTCCAAACATAAGTTGGAGACATATGGGTAGAAAAGATAACAGGATCGCAGATGCATTGGCTTTCATACCCTCCATGTTAATAGATCAAATTGCACGAGATATAAAGATACAAACGCTGTATTTACCATCTATAAAGAAAGAAGACGAAACAGAATCACATGTGATGATAGTAGAAGACAAGGAATGAGAACAAATGAATTAAGACAAAGATTGGAGAACTGAGCTTCATTTATATCTAGACAAGGGAGAGATACCAAGAAAAAGATTAGAAGCACACAAATTAAAAAGTTGTGTGACGAATTATGAATTAAGGAATGGTATTCTGTATAGAAGATCATTTCTCGGACATTCGCTTAGATGTCTCACGCGAAAAGAAGGAATGGAAATCTTAAAGGCATTACATTATGGGGATGCTGGAAACCACAGTGAAGGAAGATCACTCGCATACAGAGCAAAGATACAAGGATATTATTGGCCTTACATGCACGAAGATGCAAAGCAAGTATCAACACGATGCGAAGAGTGTCAACGTCATGGGAAGAAAATACACGCACCGGGAGCAATGCTAAACACGTCAGCAAACGCATGGCCATTCGGAAAATGGGGAATTGAAATTGTTGGTCCGTTTATACCAGGAACATAGCAAAGAAGATATCTAATTGTCGCAACAGATTATTTCACAAAGTGGGCAGAAGTGAAAGCAGTTCAGCATATTCGTGATAAAGACATATTCACGTTTATTTTTGAAAATGTCATATGCAGATTTGGCATCCCTGCACAGTTAGTATCTGATAATGGAAAACAATTTGAGGGTGAGAATATAGATATGCTACTCTGCGTTCAAAATTCGAAGTGGAAAGTCTACGCCCCTATATCCGCAGAGTGATGGACAAGTAGAAGCGACCAAAAAAACAATTGCAAACACATTAAAGAAGAAGTTGGAAGGACATAATAAAGGTTGGTGCGAACAAGTACATAATGTAGTATGGGAATACATAACAACAAGAAGGGAAGCAACGGGAATGTCCCCTTTTTGTTTAACATATGGGGTAGAAGCAGTGTTACCAACAGAAGTCATTATCCCTACTACAAAGAAAGAAGCTTGGGAGAAGAATATAAGTGCGAATTTAATTTTAACAAAACTTGATGATCTGGAAGAATTTCGATAGGTCGCCTTGCAACATATGGAAAATTATCAAAGAAGATTAGCTCGAGAATACAATAAACGGGTTAAGATAAGAGAATTTCAACCAGGAGAATTAGTGTTGCGAGAAATACCGGTTTATCAGAAAGGAGGAGATGGGAAGTTAGAAAAGAAGTGGGACGGACCATATATAATAAAAAAAGAATAGTTGAAAATGGAGCTTATAAGTTGGGGGATCCCGAAGGAAAAGATGTAGGACGAAAATTAGATCGTCCTTGGAATAGGTTATATTTGAAGAAATATTATCCATGAACATACGCGGTATAAATCGCACAGGTAAAAAAATGTGAAATCAAGAATGTGAGTTCCTAATTTTTGAACATGGATGTAATATTCAATACAATAAACAAGTTTGAAGATTCCGTTCGTTCTCAAGAATTTCACTCATCAGAAAAAGGCAAGTGTAAGTCCTTATAATAAGACCTTAATATAAGGCAACAGAATATATAACCACAGAAGAGAGGCATCCAATTGTGGCGTGCACCCTAGTTCGCATAAATGCAAAAGGCAAAAAGTAAGACCTATCGCACGTCACATTTGGGGAAAACCTGGTAAGCATGACTCAAGGGAAAGCTACATCGACCCTGAAATTTAATTCATGGAGATTTGGGGTGAGAAAAAACGAAAAATCCCATCCAGGAGAGGTGCCTTGAATTTTCAGTCTAAGTTCATTGCCTTAGATTGGAAAACCAAGGTAAGAAAGTCTCTCGTAAGGAGTGCAGAAACTCGATCAGGGCGCCGAGGTACACGGTTGAGTCAAGAGTGCCTGGGGCGTCTAGAGCGTACCTTTCCACTCTTGACAAGTCCTGACTATGATGCACTCTGTCCGAAGATACCCCACTTAGGGTGCGGTCTCGTAACCATAAACCTTATCGATGGAGGGATAAGAGGCTGCGAAATCAACTGGTTGTTGTATTACCGGATGGAAGGAGCCAACCTTAACCTGATAGAGGTAAGCTTCCTTGAAGGGGAAACCAAGTGGAATATAAGGACGACACCCTCCATTAGGAAGCTGAATTGTGTCAAAAGACGTAAATGTCATGAGGCTTTTTACTCAAGGGAGTATCAAGGCTTGTCATATTTACGCACGAGAAAAACCTGAAGAGGCAATAATACAAGAATATGATAAGGCGAGATCAAAGGGTCCTTACATTTAGGTGTAAGGACCGCCTGCGATCTCGTCACGGAAAAATAAAAGATAAATTAAGGCAAGATAAGACATTTACTTAGGAAGGCAACATAAGACCTCATGAGAAAAGTTATATATAAACTAATGTTGTTTTGCAGGGAATTCACGAAAAATAGCAGGGTTCATAAATTCATATACTTGTTTCTTACAAGACATATAATAAGAGGCAAGTAGGGGAGTTAAAATAAAAAGATATTATCTTTCTTGATTAAGAAACAAGTTCAGAATGTATCAAAATATAAGAGGGGAATTCAGATTATTAAGGAGTGAGAAGACTAAGCATTGTTGGAAGGTACATCTTGTTCAATCAAAGACTTTTCAGCATCAATCTTGTGTCTTGGATTTGGTCCTTAGCTTCGGCATTAGTCTTATCAACAGAATCAACATTGCCAGATTTGTTCTTCTCAAGTTGATCCTCTGAAAAGGAAGCATCAATATCATCTTCATGATCTTTTTCATCATCGCTTATAAATTCTTAGTCACTATCCGGTTCTGGATACTTCTCGTCTTCGCTTATATTAAGGGGAGGGACAGTTACTGGAGAAAGAGAATTGCTCAGAAGGATTTGATTAACTAAAGTTTGAGCATTAACATGAGCCTTGCGAATAACTTCTTTCTCAACATTTCTAGCATTGATTTCGACGAAATTTTGAAGATATGTGAATCTTCTTCGCGCCCGGTATCGAGAAGCAGTAAAAGAAACTTCAAGATTCATATAAGCAATCTCCAGGTTCGTACGATCCTTGCAAACTTTAGCTAAGTCAGATCTCAACTGGGATATAGTGGATTGATTCGACTTTTCAGACTCCGCAAAAATTAATATGGAATCATAATTTGAAAGCAAAAATTCGAAGAAATAAATAAAAAGATTAGAAATTTAAGGCAGTCAACTCTAGCTGACTACCTTCGCAGAATTTAAAAAGGGCAAGAGTGTTATTCTTCATATTTTCCATAGCTTTATCGAAATCGTCACCAACTAAACCATTGAGACGAGATCGAATCTTCTTTTTATCAGCAGAGAGAGAATTATTATTTTTCTTAAGGTCATCATGAGAATGCTTCAGTTGATCATATTGTTCTTGAAGTTGGTTCATCTTCACAGTCAAGTTTATTTTACTTTGGATAACTTTTTCGTTCTGGGTGTTTAATTCCTTAAATGATGCTTCATGCTGAACTACTTGTGAACGAGGAGCTTCTTCTTGGTCATCATTTATTTTCTGGAGAATTAAGTACTGATGCGAAAACATTGCTTCTTTTTTTAAAAAAGAGTGTTTCTCCATAAAAAGAGTATGGTTCTCTTCTGATAAGGTTTGATGTCTTAAATCAGCACTATATAACAAGTTAGACATTTGGGAAATCTGAGCATTTAATACTTCAATCTCTTGATTAAGATGACTATTTTCATGAGTTAGATTGTTATTCTGGTCAAGCGAATATGAATGTTGGTTATTTAATTGATTTAATTGAATCTGCAACGTCTCATTATTCGCACGAGTATCTTCATCAAGAAATTGGAAGGTGAATTTCTCCGCAACTCGCTTCTGGTTTAAATCTTAATAAATGCATGGAGAAGTTTAAAAAGTGGGGATAAGCGAATAAATATACTACAAGAAACAATAAGTGAAAAGAAAAATACCTCTAAGTTTTTGGTTCTGGTTGTGAAGACCTCCAGAACCAAGGATTGCAACTTGGAGTTCTCCTTTCAGTTTACCAACTTCCTTTTCTAAAAGAGTGTTCTGGTGTGAAAGTTCTAGTTGAGAGCAGCTAGATTTAAAATGTCCTTCAGCCAAAATCATTCGACGATGAGATTCCTAAGGAAGAAAGAAAGTAAGGATAAATAATAAATATATTATAATCAAAAGAACACATACAAGAGATACTTACCAAGACATCTAGAGCGGCATGAAAACTTGGATCAATTTGAGAATGTATCTCATCTCTTGTAGCTTTATTAGAAGGAAATTCACATAGAAGTTTACTTAAAGCAGAACATATGCGAATTTTGTGAGGATCACTGGTGGATGACTGAGCAGAATTGATAATGTCAAGTAAAGTTTGAGAAGCAAACTTTACACTGTCCA
This sequence comes from Papaver somniferum, assembly GCF_003573695.1. Taxonomy (NCBI): domain Eukaryota; kingdom Viridiplantae; phylum Streptophyta; class Magnoliopsida; order Ranunculales; family Papaveraceae; genus Papaver; species Papaver somniferum. The sequence goes on along the minus strand of NC_039358.1, from coordinate 240,230,252 downwards.
AGGCTTTCCTATCAAGAGAAAGGGATTCCAATAATAAAGAGGAAGATGAAGAAGGGGAAATAGAAATAGAAGGAGGAGAAATGGTAAAATTCGCAAAGTTGAAAATATCCATATTATTTTGAATGGTGTTGGTGCTTATGGGAAAAAGAGAGTTCACAAAGGTTGAAACAGTTTGAACAACATCCGAAGCAAACGTAGAAGCAGGAGTGGGGGTACCCTGTAGACCTTGATTAATAACGGTTTTCTCTTCAGGAGGAAAAATTTCTTCGAGAGTAACAGAGACATTCTCATAAGAAGGAAAAATATTAGTTTGAACTGGAGATGGAGGAATGACGTCTGCGACGCCAAATTCAGGAATAAAAATATTTGATTTAAGAGATGTGGGCTTGCGAACTCTCTTAAGTTTCGGTCATTTCCCTCCACCTATCTCACAATCGTAATCCTGCGAAAACAACGCAGATAAGAAATAGAGGCAACAATATTGTTTGATAAAAATAGAATATTTCTTACTCCTTTGTTGTGCGAAGTCTTCCTCTTGAGAGATTCTTTGTCCTTGATATCTGAAGAAGATTTAGAGTTGGAAACAGTTACTTTGAGACCACTCGAAGAGGAACTTTTCCTGCAAACAGTAGGGGAGTTAAGTTAATCATGACATCAACAATCGTGATCGACATTAACAATTATGATCAATAATCGTAGTCAACAGAAGAAAAAGAGGATGATTTTGATAGAACCCACAAACCTTGGATTTGGATCCATGAGAATAATGGTGATAAAACAGCAGCAGCAGTAACAGATGAATCAGGGAAGTAGAAGTCTCGAGGAAAAGGAGATATAAACAAAATCAACGAAGAAGTTATTTCTCAAAGATAAATCAATAAATAGAGAAGAAAGATGACCGGTTAGAGACGGGTTATATCGGTAAAAAGAAGAAGAATCGACACGTGCAGAAAGAAAGGCTGAAATTACGGAAGAATGTCGGCAAAATGAAATATGAAGAAATAAACATGTGCGATAAGTTGGATTGAGAGTTTCTCACGTCGCTCACTCTATAAAGAGAACGGTGTGAGAAGAGGCAAAATGTAGGAGTGAAATATCGCACATTCATTATGTATGCGAAATAAAGGTCATCCAATGTAAGCGAAGACCATCGCATATATTAAAATTAGGATGACGTATTTAATGATGTCAGCATAATCACGAGTAAAGTGTGATGATCTGTGCAAAAGTGTAAAGTATGTGAAGTTGAGCGAATGTACATGAGCGATTGTAATGCACAGTGATTCCGAAAATAGGGGATCTATTAGCTGTCATCCACTATGTATTACCCTATATAAAGGGAAGGAAACTGTGCATTGTGGGATCTCTTTAGGGTGAGTGTTGTACAAGAAATTAGGAGAGAGAAAATTTATTTGAAGAGCAAGTAAAGTCTTTGTACTATTTTGTATTCAATCTTAAGATCTTGAGGAATAAACAAATGATTTTCATCATGATTTCTTAGAGGGTTACTTAATCTTGAATGGATGTGGTTGTAGGATTTCTTGCAACTACAAATCCAGGGCATGCATGACATTGATATGCAATGCAGCGTGCTGCTGCATTACGTAGAGAGCTTAGTTTCACCTAACTCGATCGATAAAGGTATCATTTCCAAAAGTTTGCCTAGGCAAGACGGAACACCTGTTGATATGGTCTTCAATGGATTACCTTTACTCTGATCTCGTCGTGGACAATTATAAGATTTTGGAAATATAAATTTTGGTGGTGTATCGAATTTGCATTTGTGTGCACTGGTCCACTGGAGTTGTTTCATTTGTTTTTTGTTTATTGATTTTCGTGGAAAAACTATTTCACCTTAGAGAATATTTTCATGCAATTGAACTATTACTTTTGCACAAGTGATAAATACACCAATGTTGTTTTGTGAAATGTTTTCTTAATACTGCCACACAAAAGAACGAATCATGTTCGGTGTTGCAGAGAATATAACATATATACAGATGGATATTCATTCAAATAGTTTTATCCTTGGGATGTTGGAGAAAACTGAAAGCATGTAAACAAGATTCAAGAGATGAACACCTTTCTTTGAACGTTGTGGAAAATCGAGTGAAGGCTAAAATTTGCTGTTAAGTATGACTAATGGTTTTTGATATATTAGTATAGTGTTAAGTTATGGAGAAATAAATTTTTAAAAATAATTATGCAATTCAATCTGTTTACAATATGAGTCTGTCAATAGCTTTACCTATCTTGTGCGCAATTGAGATTGGACCGCCATCTAATATTTTGTAGTCATTTCGTTTGGGATCTTATGATACAGTGTGCCGGTGAATTATGTAGAGAGCTTTGTTTCACCTAACTCGATTGGGATCTTATAATATGGAATTGAGCTTAACTACTTCCACCAAGATAATTCAAGTTGATTAAACAGAATGAGGTTTTTGATAATTCCTTAGTTTACAAACACTTTCCAGTGCCAAGAAGTCGAGGTTTCTGATGTGATTGCTCAGTTTACATACATTTGAAAGGAGAATCGTATAAGCATTTTACTCTTGTCTCATCTGCAATTGAGAATTGTTCGTCTTGTTTTTGCTCCAATGTTATAGGAATCAATTTGCTTCAAGTTCCTTTCACAGTTTTCTCAGTTCTTTTTGGTGGAAAGGTATAGTAAAATGAAAGCAGCTTTGCTGTTTCTGTTCTCATTGTTTAGAGAAACACATAACATTTGCATTTGTGAAGAGATGCATCTAGACATTATAGATTTTGGAAATACAAATGTTGGTGGAACATCAAATTTGCATTTGTGCACATACAAGTAGTTTCATTTCATTTTTATTTTCTTGTATTTTGATAGAAAAACTATTTCCTGCCAAACAGTAACACACAATTTTCTTTTTGATCGGTCAATAGGAAATGATTCATTGAAAAAGAGGTACTTAAGAGGATACCTCAACCCAATAAATACAACCGACACAAAAAAGGAAACCGAGTTTGGAATCGATCACCTTTTTGGAAAAGGAAACCGACACAAAGCACAGTAACACACAATTACTTCACCTTTTTGAGAAAGTTTTTTTTCTTTCACATTACCACGTACAAAAGAATGAAAATAAGCAGAGGAAAGCGTTAAGAATACGATTGATATATATTAGTAATTCAATTATTGGAACGGATTGGAGAAAACTAAAACAATAAAAACCAATAATATATGATTGTTGTCTTATTTTTGACGATGTGTTTATAAAAAAGAGGTATTTGTTAAAACTGGTGCGTTTGTATCTCTATCATGAGTAAGGGAATACTAGCAGGATATGAATAGTCTGGATCGATGTCTATATACATACCCCCTAGCATATGGCGCCAGCCTTGATTTCTTGAGCAGAAAATACCAATTGGTCCTACAAATAATATATTAGAGAGAGTTTAGTCCAATTGACCTAGTCAATTGTCTGTTTAGTCCTATTTGGTCATAAAAATTATAGTTTGGTTTTAGGGTGATGTCATGGATGATGTAAATGTCATCTTGTAGTGGCAGAAATACCCTTTTGGATAATGACCATATATGTAGTTAAAAAGTAAGAGAAAAAAATCATTCTTAGATTTACTTTCTCTCTTCTATATTTTCAGATCTAGAATTTCTCTCTCTATTTTTCTTTTTTATTTTCTTCTTGCTAGTGATGAAGAAGATGATGATGAACGATTCTCTCTTCTCTCTATTTTTTTCTCTGCTAGTGATGAAGAAGATGAACGATGATGATGATGAATACGATGAAGTTTTGCGGGTTATTTTTTTTTTGATGTTTTGCTTCTGTTTTGATAATGAAGATGGTGAGGTTGAAGATTCTGCTGCTATTTATGATGATGATGAACCTTTATCATCTTACATGCTTGGGTAAGTTTCGGATCTACAAAAGAAGATGAAGATGACGGAGTTCATTTCTGGAATGAACTCTGGTTTTTGATGAAGATTTTGATGTTTTTCCGTCTGTTGTTGCTGCTGATGATGGAGAGGATGAAGATGATGAAGATGAGTTGTTGTTGCTGATGAAGAAGATGAAGATGACGGAGTTCATTTCAGGAATGAACTCTGGTTTGTGATGAAGATTTTGATGTTTTTTCTTGATGAAGATAGATTTATGTTTTTCTTCATCGCTGCTGCTGCTATAGTTGAAGATGATGAATTTGATGAAGTTCATTCTTGAAATGAACTCTGTTTTCTTTTGAAGATGATGATGAAAACGATGAAAATGATGAAGACGGTGATAGATTTATGTTGAAGATGACGATGAAGACGATAGATCTTGATTTTTTGATGTTTGTTGCTCGTGTTGAAGATCTTGAATTTGATGTAGTTGTTGATGATGAAGAAGAAGAAAACGATGACGATGATTTCATGGATCTGTTGCTGCTGCTTTTTGAAGACAACGAAGATGATGAAGATGATGCTACTGCAGTTCATTTCTACGAATGAACTCTGATTTTTATGGATTTTTTTTGTGTGTGTTCATGTAAAGAATGAACTCTGTTTTTTTAGGTTTTTATATGGAGTTCATTTCTGGAATGAACTCTGTTTTTTTAGGTGATTATACGGAGTTCATTTCTGGAATGAACTCTGTTTTTTAACTGATTATATGGAGTTCATTTCTGGGAATGAACTCTGGTTTTTTATATGGAGTTCATTTCTGGAATGAACTCTGGTTTTTTTATGTTTTGTATGGAGTTCATTTCTGGAATGAACTCTGTTTTCTTAGGTTTTTATATGGAGTTCATTTATGGAATGACCTCTGGTTTTTTTTTTATAAGGAGTTCATTTCTGGAATGAACTCTGTTTTCTTAGATTTTTATATGGAGTTCATTTCTAGAACGAACTCTGATTTTCTTAGGTTTTTATATGGAGTTCATTTCTGGAATGAACTCTAGTTTTTAGGTGATTTCTGAAAAAATAAGTAGAAATTAACAGGAGTTCATTTTGACGAATGAACTGCTACAAAAAATAAGTAGAAATTAACACGGAAGGGTACTTTCGTCCATTTAATATTTTTAAATAATTATGGACCAAACAGTAAAAGCGTTTGACCAAAGGACTAAACTAACATGGACCCACCTAAAAAGGACCAAACGATTATTTTCCCATTTCTTGAGGGTACAATTATCTGCAAGAAGAGGTTTTCCAGTGGAACTAAATATCTTGCTTAGATCTAATTCATTCTATAAGTGCAAAAGCATTCCATAAATCATAACCCAAATGGGAACTGACTTAATTCTAGAGATTGATTTTTCAATCATGGAGACTATGGTGTCACAATGAATCTAGCTTGATGCTTACTTAACTTTTTAACTTCCACATTTTGTTCATAGACTTTTGAACAACCAAAAAAAGAAAGTTTTTTCCCCATGAAAAACCCAAGTACAAGTTTTCTACATTTTCTAATATCTTCTGGTGAGAAGGTTGTCATGTTTACAAAAAAAATCTATCTAGAAACTTAAACTTAGAATGGATAGAGCCAAAAATAATATTTGCCGCAACTTATGCAATGTCAACAATGAATAAACGAATACATATACATTTTGATGTGATGCTAAAATTTATATGCTTTATAGATCACAACAAATGAATAGCTCATGTAATGTTCGTTTACGATTTAGAAAATAAATTATCAAAGTAGAATCTTAAGTTCTTAACCATTTGATAAATGGAAAAGTCGGAGTTTAGTTTTTGGACACCTACTAACATAAATTTCGTTGGGAGTCATCGTTTTTGAGTTGATTATAAGAAAATTCTAGGGTTTTGAGTTCACTTTTTGAATCTTCTTCGAATCCGAGAGAAGTTGAAAATAAAAATGAAAATTGTTATTGACAAAATTGAGTCAACGGTCTTGTATGATAAGTCAAATGGATTTCGGGTCGCGGGTACCATACGAGTCAGCTTGTTTTGTGTGATTAGTCGAACCAACTTCGAGTCAGGAGTTATGTACGAGTCAAGGGGTTCTGTACGAGTCAGCTGGTAACTCAGACGTTTTAAAATAATGAAAAAAAGATTAGCAACCATCCACTAAGGTTTTAGCAAAGTAAAATCAAAACTAGTGGTAAAAATCCAAGGTGACCAAACTTGTGGTACAAAAACCCCACTCAAATGTTGAGATCCATTAAAACTCCATCTTAAAAAAATTGATACAAAAATCCCGAATTTTTAAAAATTGATACAAAAACTCCAAATTTCAAATTGGTTTCATCAAATTATTTAGGATTTTTGTGCTACTTTTGTTTTGATGGGTCTTTTATGTTACTTTTATTTTGATTGGTTTTTTGTGGATGGATAGTGACAGCTTTGGGATTATAACTCGCGGACACAAAAAAAACTAGAATTATGCAAGTTTTAAAACTTACATGTAATGTATATCCATGTCTAAATGTCACGGGGCTGATAATATCGCTAAAACTTGACCCGATATTGAAATTTGGCTGCATTCACGTTTAGAATTTGGATGTTTTGTTCTAAATTCAATAATTACACCACCAATGGAGGGGCGACGTGAAGTGTTTTATGGTTGTCATCCTTCTTGAAAGCTAATCTCTAAAAAAATTCAGCAGTCTCAACTCTCAAGCTTTTAGTGATGATGGAGTAATCATTTTCGTTTCACTTTTGTACTTTTTGTTCGTGATCATTCCGTAACCTAACTCTTTATCCGATACCAATTGCTCCCAACCATGTGTATCAGAGTCGACAGTTAGTAATACCTTAACGGTGTCCGGCAAAGAGGTACTGGTGCTCAAAAGGAACCCGATAATACCTTTTCAGTTTACTCCAACGCCTCATGAAAGAGTTACGATTTTGTACACGGATTTATATAAGTTTCTGACTTATTAACTCCAATTGACCTTTTAAACAAGCATGAAACTTCTGAATGAATTCATAGAAAGAGGACGGTGTAAGAAAATCAGACAAGCATATATATATATGGTTATGGTGGTACTAAAGGGCATCAAAATCTAGCACTTAATTACATAGACACTTAAATTTATAGTCTTATAATGAATGTCACAAGTGACAACAAATGTATGAATCATGTCATCTTAAGTTCCTTTTCTAACAAGAATGAAAAATCATCAAAAAGTAGTTGGAAACTTTTAAGGGTTGCACAAGCCAACTCATTCATGGAGATACAACGTATTTTTAAGGTGTAATTAGACCCGATTGGAAAGACAAAGAAGGAAAAAAAAAACGAGAATTATGCAAGTTGTAAAACTTACATGTAAAGTATATCCATGTCTAAATGTCACGGGGCTGATAATATCGCTAAAACTTGACCCGATATTGAAATTTGGCTACATTCACGTTCAGAATTTGGATGTTTTGTTTTTCAGTTTTGGTACGTTTATGAATTTTACACCTCCAAGACAAAATTTTGAACCCGGATTCAAGCCAAAAAAGTTTGATTTTCAGAAAAAAGAAATGAATTTTAAAGATCGCATAGTTATTGGGTCTCATGTCATTCAGATGCGATTCATTATTTCCTATCCGTTAATCATAATTCGTCGTTCATCATTAAAGTTTTGAGAAAGTTTTTGCAGCTATTAAAAAAAATCTAATTTGGTTTGGTTGAAAATTTGTAAATGATAGAGTCCAAAAGGTTATTTGAATGCTAGCAAATGCTAACCTACATCTCTTCCATACAGTGAATGTATTAGAAGATTTCTTTAGATGTAAATTAAAACATAACCATACTTTAAGATTGCTTTCTGAATTTCCACTCGCCCAGGCTTTCCATCTCCAACGTAATCTTAGCTACCATTCTTTCTTTTTTATGAAACTAAGAAGAATAGATTGATATTTAAGAGAGTACATAGTTTGCATCTTGCATCCTCTCCTAGTTGTAATGTTCCTAGGAGGAGCAGATAACCATACTCTGTAAAGTAATGCTCCTCTTGGAGGATGAGACCAGTGCAAGTTAGACCTATTCTGCCTGGTTGTGTTATTAGGTTTCCTATTGGGACATCTTAGCAAATTCATATATGAATTTCCTGTACTTTTGAATAATGTTGTCTGGTGAAATGGTAATGCCTTTGAAAAAGTTTTCACATCTTTCTGACCAAATACACCAGGCCACAATTGTTATCTTACATATTGTATCTTCTTCAAATTCCCTACCTTGCAACTTGTCAAGACAACTGGTAATCCAATTTTGTTGGGAAAATTGGCACCCCGAGCGCAGCGGAATCACAAGATCACAAAGGGCAATTGGTGATTTGAACTAAATATGGGAGAAATAATAAAAGAGACAGAAGATAAAGAAGCACACACAACCACAACACAAGATATACGTGGTTCACCTTTACAGGCTACATCCACGGCCAACACCACCAGAAAAACTTCCATTAAATCAAAGACCATTACATGATCTTTCCGCAACCCAAGGAAAGATCAAAGAGTTAACAAGACATACCCGAGAACACCATTGAAGAAACCATATGAACCAATTCTCTAACCATTCCTCGAACCAGCCTCATGTCTTCTCTTTTACATTGTCTGCTAGTAACAGGGGAGAAACATGGAAACACTAGAAACTAGGTTTAGGGGAACGCCCCAATCCTAAACACTAGAACACCAAAATTCTCTCTCTACAAGTTTTTCTCTTACACCGATATTGACCTTCATGGTAGCACACGACCCTCCCTAACAAAGTGACCAAAATCCTAAGCATAAGGTTTACCATTCTTGTAGGTTGGATTTTTTTTACAACTCTACAATACTAACACTATATATAGAGAACACAAACTTTTCCCTCAAGAAACCTTAGATTTAGGACCAAGCTATTTTTCCTAACTTGGTTCTTAAATTCCTAAACTTTAGGATCAAGTTTGCACAAGATAAAGTTTGACCTTTGGTCAAACTTTGCACCACCGACTAAACCCACAATTCTCCACCTCGGATCATGCTTCCAAGCATGAGACGATCAAACAGAGAATCACCTTCATCTGGTTTCATGTCATCTCTATATACCCGTAGAATTGCTTTTGAAACTCAAACCCGAACTTCCATCTTCATAGAACCATCTCTTCGACCAAAACACCATGACGTTGATAAAAGTATTCAATACTTTCAAAATTGATCATGTTTCACAAACAACATGAAAATATTTAATCACCATCAACGAATCCTTGAACAGACTCCACCATTGATCACCAAGAGAACCATCAATAAAAAATCACCGCTAGATCCACCTAACCAGTAAGCTAACATCATATTGAATTCTAATCCACAAAGGAAAAATTAGCTTCAATATCATACTCCAGCACATGTCATGATTACTGTGTATCTAAAACAAACCATCAGACATCTCCATTGTGATTGACATGCTTAATCCTTTGAGTGATTCCCAAAGCCATCACCAATCTGACATACTTTTTACCACCATCACACCCAACACACTCGCTCAGAATGTATATCGTGTGAATGTCCATATTATTGTGGTACATGCTTCCGAGATCAGGCAAATTCTTGGTATTACGTGCAAGCCATCAAGAATACTTTAACATAGACTTAAGAACATAAATCTATAACATCTCGTGCATAACTTCGAAGCGTTGGTGGACTTGCTTCTACATGAGACCTCACTGTCTCATCCTTTCTTCAAACTTTGTAACCCGTTATTTATAGTGTATAGTTACTAACACCCTTCAAGAAGTATGTCTGTATTCCACCTCAGTCACCTTATTCTGCATCCCATACTACATCATAAAAACGAAACGAAGAACATACACTTCTACCAAGTTGAACCTCTGGTTTGTAAATCACATCACAAACCCATCTTTGTGTAAACACAGGTTGAAACATTATCTTCAAAACATATTTCTCCACTAGAAAAATAAACCATCATTCAATTCCAGGTTCAATAACACCATCCCGTCCAATGGCTCTGATCCCAATTGTTGGGAAAATTGGCACCCCGAGCGCAGCGGAATCACAAGATCACAAAGGGAAATTGGTGATTTGAACTAAATATGGGAGAAATAATAAAAGAGACAGAAGATAAAGAAGCACACACAACCACAACACAACATATACGTGGTTCACCTTTACAGGCTACATCCACGGCCAACACCACCAAAAAAACTTCCATTAAATCAAAGACCATTACATGCTTTTTCCGTAACCAAAGACAAGATCAAAGAGTTAACAAGACATACCCGAGAACACCATCGAAGAAACCATAGGAACCAATTCTCTAACCATTCCTCGAACCAGCCTCATGTCTTCTCTTTTACACCGTCTGCTAGTAACAAAGGAGAAACATGGAAACACTAGAAACTAGGTTTCGGGCAAAACCCCAAACCCTAAACACTAGAACACCAAAATCCTCACTCTACGAGTTTTTCTCTTACATCGATATTGACCTTCACGATAGCGCACGACCCTCCCTAACAAAGAGACCAAAATCCTAAGCACAAGGTTTTAAATTTTGTAGGTTGGATTGTTTTTACAACTCTACAATACTAGCACTATATATAGAGAACACAAACTTTGCCCTCAAGAAAACTTAGCTTTAGGAACAAGCTATTTTTCCTAACTTCGTTCTTAAATTCGATCAAGTTTGCACAAGATAAAGTTTGACCTTTCGTCAAACTTTGCACCACCGACTAAACCCCAGACCAATCAACAAGATTGGTATTAGGTTGTATATGAATACCCCACAGCAAACCAAACCAACTTGACTATAGAAAATTCCATGATGTTGTGAGAGGAAGTTTCAATCTCTTGAGAACAAAAAGGACAACTATAATCTTCATTTTGAATAATATGTGTCATCTTGTCTCCACTAGGGTGAATATCCTTCACACAATTCCATAAGAACGGGTTGATTCTAGGCAGAAGGGGCAGCTTCCATAGTATTTTGTCTGCTAAATTAGTATTCTGCTCTTCATACATCTTCTTGTATACTGACTTGACAGAGAAATAATCATTTTTCTCTAGAGTCCAGACCTTTAGTCTTGTTGTTTCCACTTCAAAGAGAGAGTAAACCAGGTTATAGTTTCAGCCAGAAGAATTAGAACAAAAAAGTAGATGGACATACTTGTATTGTTCATAATTGGTAACTCCATTCTTGGGAATTGGTGGCTCATTCAGACCTTGCACCCAATTATGTTTCCATATCAGAACCTTGTGACCATTGCCAAGACACCAACAATTGTATGGGAATTGCTCCGTGTACTCCATAAACTTGTGAAAGGAGAACCATATTAGCGTTTTACTCTGATCTCATTCGCAATTGAGAGTGGACCATCGCTATTTTCCCATATATGAATCAAATTTCTTGGTTCTTTTTCACATTCTTTTCTCATTTGTGGTTTGGTTGCAATTTTATTGTGAAATATATATAGAACAATTTTGAAAATAAATGTTTCTGGAACAGCCAAATCTCGTACACTCAAGTTGTTTCATTTATTTTCTATTTACTTATTTTCATAGAAAAACTATTACATTGCCAAATAGTGCTACGCGATCATGTCACCTCAAAGATAATTTTCATGCAATTAAAAATTTTCTTTTGCACAAGTTATAAATACACCAATGTCATTTCGGGAGATTTTTAACAATGCCACACAAAAGAACGAATCATCAACGGAGGAAAGTGCTTCAAAGAATAATGTATGCACACAATGGAATTCATGATTCAACTAGTTCTCTCCATGAGGCGTTGGAGAAAATTGAAAGCAGGTAAAGGAAAATATATTGATTATAACTTCTCCAAACTTGTAAGAAGTTATGGATTAAAACGAGCTCCAAAGCATTGCTTGAAAGATTCACAGATATGCTACTTCTGTTATTATATGTCGATGATATGCTTCTCATATGTAGTTTTTCGCTAAGACTTGTTTTTGTTGTTCACCCGTTACTTAAGACTCTAAGAAAATATATCACATTCAACCAAGAATCAACTTTTAACCGATGATTCATTCCAACCACAAATCAAACAGCTCTATATGCTTATAAACATTTGGATTTCTTTGAGAGGACCGAACTTCCAACCAGCTGGTATCAGGAAGCTAACCACCAAACAATACCGTTGATTCTAGCTATCAAATGCATAATATTACAAAGTCATGGATTCATCAAACATCAAAATCGCCCAAACGCTTTTAAATCTTACACTTTCATGAGTATTGTTAAAATCTTTATGTCCGTTAACAATAGTTATACTGTAATCGCGGGTGGAATTGAGTTTGGACCGGCATCTAATTTCTGTAGTCATTTCATTTTCCTTTTGCATTCTACGGTGAAGTGTAAAGAAGAAGAATTTTACTCATTGCTATTACACAAGCATAAAGCTGTACAGAGATGCACTTAAACGCTAGTATCTCAAGAAGTAGTATTTCAGCATACACTCGAGTGATATTCCTAATCTACTGATCGTTCATAAGGAATTTGGCGCGGTCATATCCAACCAACCAAAAATCTTTTCTTTTAGCTGCTACCCAGTAACTTCAATCTTAGAGGAAAAAAAAAAACTTATTAGTTCTACAAGTGCTCTTTAACCTAGTTTGATTGGGGTATACCCAAATTAATTGGGGTATATCAAATGAGACAAAATAAGGCCATTTTGAAGTAAAACACAAAACCCCTTATCCATATATTTACAAAAACGGCTAATCTACCCTTGATTAATTAACACTAATAAATGTGATTAGGATAATTAATTTAATTAGTTGATTAAAATTTTGAAATTAGGTTTTATTTTAAAATGAACTCATGGATGTGGGTAGATTTTTTTTTCTTGTAATGGAAATGGGTAATCGTACACCCAAACACTTATAAATATGGGATTGTCGAGCTGTTGGGCAATTTTATACTCAAAATAATAAAAGGAATCAACATTTTCAGTTCTGAAAATATGAAAAGTCGTCAAGGTCTATGGATGAAGAACATGCCGACTATATCTGGCCGGCAAGGTCTACGGATGAAGAACATGCCGACAACTTATGGCCGGCAAGGTCGATAAAAAAATACCCTGCCGACTATAGGATTTTTGACATACAGAGAAGGTGTTACAAATGCATGATTAGTCGGCAAGTGATGTATTTCAAATAGTGATTGTAGTTGTAGTGGTAAAAAGGTTCTTTTCAGACTTGTGAAGGTAACAAAATTTCTAGATTTAAATAAAATTTAGGAAAATAGCAAACTGACGTAAAATTTTATTGAGAAATAGGGGTTAAGATTCCACCATTCAACAATACTTATGTGGTCTAATATTTTGTTACTATGCAATTTAAATAATTGGGTTGATTCTAAATATTGCCAAAAGCAGATTTCCCAAAATATCAAATGTTAATCACAAGTATAATGCATCAAGAGTCTAAAACTAAGCATGCATTATCAAGGGAAAACACAGTTGATTAATAAAAACCATTTAAATCATTTTTATCAATGCAATCAATCATATAAAAATATTGCATAAATTAATAAAATAGAGATTACCACATAATTATTGTGAGAATGGCTTCCTTTGTCACCCTTGGGTTTGGGTTTAGCTCGTCATCCCAAAAACACACTCACAAGATAAATTCATGGATAAATAGACGTTTTTATTGATGATATGGTGTTTAACAGAATTTTTGCAACGCTGTATAATGTTACAGCGTGACTGTTACAATGTTCGAAAAAAGACTGTCTGTAAACGATACTTCTGAACTGCAGCAAAATAACGACACAGTTATGCTGCTGTAGGTACTATTGAAGAACGACGCTCCAGGAGCATCTGTTCTTCGTTCTTCGTTTTTCTCCTTGAACAGCAGCAGCAGCAACAACAATCAATGGTATCTTCCTCGTTTCGGCTCTGAACTCTCTCCTATTTCTCTCTAAACTTTTCTAACCCTTCTATGACAAAAACCCAACTATATATAGCCTTCAGATTCCCTAGAAACTCGATCAAATTCGAGAATAAATCTCTTATTCTTCACGTGCAGTTTGAACAATAATTCCATCTGTCGATCTTTGTATGCGTCTGTTAGCTATTCTATTGCTCCCAAAATCTTCTCTGACTTGAACTCGACTAAATACATGGTTGTCCAGCGTAGAAAATCCCCCAAAAATCTCTCCCCAATCTTTGAAACTCAAAACAGAACACCGTGTCCTGTTAGGACTTTGATTACTTCTCCCGGCCATTCCAGCCCAATTGGTTGGGTCCAGTTGATTGTACCAGGGCTGTTTAGTCATGTAGAGTCCATACGTACCAAATACAGCAATTGAATCTCCTAAAATCACGTCCGAAATTCGATCTCCAAATCTGCCAGACGCTGCATAGTCCTTTCCCGCCAAAATCTTGAGTTTGAAATTTGAGAAGGGATGCCCCCTATCCTCTGATGGGGTGCGAATAGCAAGTGGGGCTGAAATAAAATTGTTGGGTGGAAATAAACAAAACTTGGGTGCCTTTAGTGATTTTTCTGGGATGTTTTCCGCACTTTTTCGGGGTTCCTCCGGGATATTCTTGGGGTACTTCTGGTACAATTCTGGGGCGCTTCCGGTACTTTATCAACGGAGGTCCAAATGCCGCATTTTTAGCCAATTTCGCCACAAAGCCTTATTTTTCCAAAAACACCTACAAATAAATAAAATAACCAATTAAGTACAAAATCGAGCACTAACACTATATACAATTGAGATATATTAGACACATAAATGCGTCTATCAAATACCCACAAACTTATTATTTGCTAGTCCTCGAGCAAATCTAATAGAAAATAAAATGACTACACTTAGCACGTGCAGTAAGCCGTTAAACCACTAGGTGGCTCTAGTGGCGGAGTGTTGTCTCCGGAGGGTTTAGCAGAGGTGTACCCACAAAACCTTTACTCCTAATTGGTCACAAGTACCCAAAGAGCTATGAGGACATACATATTCTCAACCTATCTCCAAGTAACTAGAATGCCAGAGAAATTAAAGGTGTCAGCTCTAAAGCTAACTAAAGAAAAGGGGAGACACATCCACACGACTGCTAGATAAAGAGATATCCGCTATACAGCTAGATAAACATTGTAAGATGCGTCTGCTGCTTTACAGCTGGATAAGATTAGGAGAGAGATAAAAATGAGAGGGACATCTGCTACACAGCTGGACTAATTACGTGTGATGAGTTAAACCAGTGCTAGAAAGATCTTGTGTCAGATTGAAAGCAGACTAACAAAGCAACCAAAATGCATCTTTCTTCGACTTTCTCACAGTGCCCAGTAGAAACAACGCCTTCTTCGGTCTTCAACTGTTGATGATAAACTCTCGAACCTCATAGAACCTTGACAATTAACTCTTCTCTTCGATTTCTTGCTTGACTTATAAATTTCTTCTTCCCTATGGCCTTATTGAAAAAAAAAGAACGTAGTGATGTTTCATTTTTTTTTTCATTTTTTTTGTTTTTATTTTTATTTTTATTTTATTTTTTTTCATTCATTTTTTTTTTTGTTTTTTTTTTTGTTTTTTTTTTGTTACAAAAATTTACATGGCCATGAGAGAAGGACTTTCAAACTTGGATCTTCGCAACTTGTGATGTCTTGGTATCATGGATTCTAACTTATATCATTTGCTTCAACTTTGATTTTTGAATTATTCTCTTCTATTGTTGCTTCTAAACCTAAAACGTCTTCACTTTCTTCATAGATTTTGATGTCGCTCCGCTTGTTGATGATGATAAGTTTCTACTGAGAGAGATCACAATCCAGTAACTAAGACTACATTGTGAGGTTGCTTTGTCTTTCTGGCATTTCCTGACCTACTTGCCTTTCCGTCATGTATGGTTAGGTCCATCACGGTTACCCTCTAAAAGGAACAAGTTCTCTCCTGAATTTCAAGGATCTCAATTTTTTTCTCTAATGTCTCAATAAGTTGTTATCTCTAGCATTCCAATTTCTATCTTTTCGGTGAGAAACAATATGTAAACTTAGCTAACCGGATACCATGTGACGCTAGAAGTTTCAAAAGTGCAACTAAAAAGTTTCTCCATACCCCCAAACTTAAATCTAACATTGTCCTCAAGTTTCTAATGATAAAATTAACAGCATGAACGAGGAGAAATTGTTACCACTTGAAGCAAAAAGGGTTGAGGAAAGATATTACCGTGTTGCGTGAGATTGGGTTACCTCCCAAGAAGTGCTAAGTTTAAAGTCTTCAGCCAGACATCAAATACCTCAAAAAGGATCTTCACCTTCCAAAGTCATATACCAATATCCGAAAAAGTTGTGGGTCCATAATACCAAATAGAGCTAACATCAATATGAGACAACTGCACTGGTTCAGAAAAATGAACAGAAGGAGCACATCCTCATCTAAGGTTTCTTGCAAGACAACCGGATCTATCCAGAGCCTCCAGTTGGGCTTCAAGAGTGTCTTGAAAAATAGATTCATCCGAAAAACGGGTTTCTAATATATGGATTTCCTCCTGAACAGTATCAGGCGGATCAGGTTGTGAGTCTGAATAGACTCAAGCGATACCTCAGATGCACTAGGCTTGAGTCCCAAGTTAGGGACTTCCAATGGGGATACTTGACGATCACAAGAATCATTACTACCCCCAAACTTAGGGTTTTCACTACTCTCAGACAAACCTTTAATTATTGCTTGGATTTCCGGATCTTCCCAGTCCTTAAAATGCTCAAGAGATTCTTCTAGTTCTGTACCCCCAAACTTAGAATTTTCGGTGCCTCTACATAGACTAGTCACAATGTTTCTAATTTCTAGACCATCGGGTTCTTGAAAAAGGTCAATTGCTTTCTCTAAGTTATAATCAGGTGGTTCATCCTCTACTTGCTTCATAGCTGCTATGGTCCACTCTAAAACTTCCTTATATTCTTGAAGCATGGTCTCTGGCCTATTCTCCTGATCACTATCCAAATCGGAAGTTATAGGCAAAATCTCAGATGGGCCTACAAATGCATAATTGGGGTCCAACTTAGGAGAATCTTTAGGATCTTCGAAATAAGAGCTTAAGGTAGATTCGGTAGCTAGTAATGGTTCAAACCTAGATTTCAATCTATCGGTATCTAACATAGGAATAGAATCCAACAGAACATTTACTTGCTCAATGTTGCTATCATCGTCGAAATCCATGCTAAAACGGGCTAGACAACTCTCTAATGGATCTTCCGATTCGGTGTTTGGTACAGACTTCGGAACTAAGGTTCCTATCATGTTGACCTCTTCAATGCACGTGTAATGTAGCTTATTGACATTAAAAATATTCAACTCAATAGTCATATTACCAAAGGATAGATTCATAATACCATTTCGAAAATTTATGATCGCATTAGACGTGGCTAAAAACGGGCGACCTAAAATCACTGGTATTTGGTTCTCTGGGTCAGAGACAGGCTGGGTATCTAGGATAATAAAATCCACTGGATAAATAAACTTGTCAACCTCTATGAGAACATCCTCGATCACACCACGAGGAACTTTAACGGACCTATCAGCTAACTGAAGTGTTACCTGGGTAGGTTTCATCTCACCAAGTCCTAGCTTAAGGTACACATGGTACGGAAGTAAGTTCACACTGTCTCCTAAGTCAAGCAACGCTTTCTCAACACGGTATTTACCTATTGTACAAGAAATGGTAGGGCACCCTGGGTCTTTATACTTAGGAGTAGTGGTATTCTGAATAATAGAACTCACATGACTAGCTATGAAGGCTTTCTTCTGGACACTGAGCTTATGCTTTCGCGTACACAAGTCCTTAAGGAACTTGGCATAAGAGGGAATCTTCCTAATTGCATCTAATAATGGAAGGTTGATATTAACCTGCTTAAAAACCTCCAATATATCATTAAAGTTGGACTCCCTCTTAGTCGGAACTAGCAGTTTGGGAAACGGGGCTCTGGGAACAAAGCCGGGCTCATCAGGACCCTTATTGGTCTCTTTGGAGACTCTATCAGTCTCCTCATTTTCTGGCTCAGCAGGGTGAACTATAGCATGTTCACTATCAGGAATGTAAACCTTGTTGTCAACTTTCTTTCCACTCCTCAGGGTTGTGACAGCATTCACATGATTGTACGATTTCTCTCCTTTGGGGTTAGGATCAGTATGACTAGGGAACCTTCCATTTTCTCTCTCACTTATAAACTTAGATATTTGTCCTTCTTGAAGTTCTAACTTGGCAAGACTCTGGGAAGTATTCTTCAATTCCTTCCTAGTTTCTTGTTGAAAGCTCATGTGGTTCTTTGATAGCATGTCATGGTTACTTACTAACATAGTGATAGCTTCCTCTAAGGTAGAGATCTTTTTCTCAGAAGTGTTCTGAAACTGGGTTTGACCAGAAGAATTCTTTAAACCAAAACCTTGGGGAGGCTGAGAATTGATAGACTTGCCTTGACTCTGGCCCTTAGACCAAGAGAAATTAGGATGGTTTCTCCAACCAGGGTTGTAGGTTTCTGAGTATGGGTCAAACTTCTGACGGTTCTCAAACCTAGCGTTGTTATAGACAGCATGGGCTTGTTCTTCACTAACCTGACCTTCCCAAAATGAATTATCGAGTTCTATTCCACAACTAGAGACTTGAGAGGCTCTATTCCTATCATCAGGTTCAACAAGAGACCTATGTTTAGACTGATTCAATTCCAAAGCTTCTAACCTTCTGTACAAAGCAGCAAACTTAGCATCTGACGCAAAACTCGTATCTACCATATTCGTGCTACTTCTATTGACCAAGAGTCTTATAGGGGGTTCAACACAAGATTCCCACTGTTGGGATTTTTCAGCGATAGCTCCTAAGAAGGTAAAAGCATCATCAGCATTTTTACTAGTGAACTCACCAGCGCACATAGACTCAACCATGGCTTTGGTTGAATAGTATAAACCATCATAAATAATCTGTACGAGTTTCATATTATCAAATCCATGGTGAGGACACTGAGATAGGAGAACATTGAATCGCTCTAAAAACCTATAAAGAGACTCTCCCTCTTGTTGCACACTAGCACTAATTTTCTGCCTAACAGCTGCAGTTTTATGCTTAGGGTAGAACTTCATATAGAAAGCAGCAATAAGTTCCTGCCATGTTTCAATGGATTCAGATGGTAGGTTGTTCAGCCAGGTCTTGGCTTTGGCTCTCAAAGAAAAGGGAAACATCTTAAGTTTCAAGACTTCATCAGTAAGGTCTTTTATTCTAATTATCCCACAGATTTCCTCAAAGTCCCTAATATGGAAATAAGGGTTCTCATCATCTTTTTCTAAGAATATAGGGATCATCTGAAGAATACTAGGTTTTATCTCAAAATTAGCCGTAGTGGCTGGCAATTTAATGCATGAAGCTCGGTTGGTCCTAGTTGGGAACATGTAATCTTTCAAAGTTGCCATCGTTGGCACAACTGGAGTACTAGGGGTACTTTTGTCACTCAGAGATAAATTCCCAAAACTGAAGTTTCCAAAAACAGGGTTCTCAAAAGAAGAATCTTCGAGCTCCCTGCTTATATCATAAGAACTACTAGGTTTTTCGCTAATCAATCGACCTAGAGTATCTCTTTTCCAAGCCCTATTAACAAAATCGGGCATACACTAAAAATCAAAAAGAATAAAAACCTAACAAGGAAGGTTGTTCTAACAAACACACAACATGCTGACTCGACTTCACCAAAGAAAACCTAAAGATTTCTAGCAAACAAAAAGCATGATGGCTCCACTTAGATTGTTTCTAGACCAGCTTCTAATCCTTCGAAGGGTAATTCGTTAAAGTTTGAGCAACCCCTCTGGATCAATACGAGCTAATGTGAGATGAAACTGAGGCGAGGGAAGCTCAATGGAGATTTAATACCCAAGGCCTCACCGGCGTTACAAGGCGGCTTGTTTCAACTCCCAGAAGTCATCATGAACTTTGAAGTTGCTTAAAAGGTGACCAATATCCTTCGAAAAAATTCCTAACAAGCTCGATACCCTATAGGTCTCTTTCTAATCATATTTTAAAGCTTGGGTTCGCGTTAGGTTTTGTTTTCCTAAGGCGGGCAAGAAGAGAACGATGATGAAATCCGAACCCTTATCTTGTTTTAGCCAGGCCTTGCCCTTTACTAGGAAAATAAAGACAGTCTGGTTCGTCCTCAAACAATAGCACCTTAAGGAGTACATTAACTCGCTTGCAGGGGATTCGCGAGTGTTTCGATTGGACTTACCTCCCGTACCAGACGGGGGATGAACCGCTGAAGTCGACTCGGGCCACGACTCCTATGTCATGTGCGAATCCGAGGGGCCGAGAAGATATTGTAATCGTCGTCCTTCCCTGCACAAAGTTTGTATTTAAGGATACCCTTCCGTAGGGTTTAAAAATAAAAATAAAAATGTCCAAAAATTAATGTCCAAAGTCCATAAAAAAAATACAAAAGAAAAGAAAGTCTAAAAAAAATTACAAAAATAAAAATGTCTCTCTTTTTTTTTCTCTCTTTTTATCAAAAAAAAATAAATAAAATTCTTCTTCTTTTGCTCCTTTTGCTTTGCCTTTTACTCCAAGTCTTTAAATGTCCACTAAAAAACTTTGGCAAAAATTTCTTTCGCTCCAACTTCAAGAATCTGAAAGAAAAAGACAAAAAACCAGAAACGTAAAGAAGAACAAATAAATAAATAAAAAATCTAAAAAAATGCTAACTAAACACAGGTCCCCGGCAGCGGCGCCAAATATTTGATGTATTTCAAATAGTGATTGTAGTTGTAGTGGTAAAAAGGTTCTTTTCAGACTTGTGAAGGTAACAAAATTTCTAGATTTAAATAAAATTTAGGAAAATAGCAAACTGACGTAAAATTTTATTGAGAAATAGGGGTTAAGATTCCACCATTCAACAATACTTATGTGGTCTAATATTTTTTTACTATGCAATTTAAATAATTGGGTAGATTCTAAATATTGCCAAAAGCAGATTTCCCAAAATATCAAATGTTAATCACAAGTATAATGCATCAAGAGTCTAAAACTAAGCATGAATTATCAAGGGAAAACACAGTTGATTAATAAAAACCATTTAAATCATTTTTATCAATGCAATCAATCATATAAAAATATTGCATAAATTAATAAAATAGAGATTACCACATAATTATTGTGAGAATGGCTTCCTCTGTCACCCCTGGGTTTGGGTTTAGCTCCTCATCCCAAAAACACACTCACAAGATAAATTCATGGCTAAACAGATGTTTTTATTGATGATATGGTGTTTAACATAATTTTTGCAACGCTGTATAAATGTTACAGCGTGACTGTTACAATGTTCGAAAAAAGACTGCCTGTAAACGATACTTCTGAACTGCAGCAAAATAACGACACAGTTATGCTACTGTAGGTACTGTTGAAGAACGACGCTCCAGGAGCATCTGTTCTTCGTTCTTCGTCTTCCTCCTTGAACAGCAGCAGCAGCAACAATCAATGGTCTCTTCCTCGTTTCGGCTCTGAACTCTCTCCTATTTCTCTCTAAACTTTTCTAACCCTTCTATGACAAAAACCCAACTATATATAGCCTTCAGATTCCCTAGAAACTCGATCAAATTCGAGAATAAATCTCTTATTCTTCACGTGCAGTTTGAACAATAATTCCATCTGTCGATCTTTGTATGCGTCTGTTAGCTATTCTATTGCTCCCAAAATCTTCTCTGACTTGAACTCGACTAAATACATGGTTGTCCAGCGTAGAAAATCCCCCAAAAATCTCTCCCCAATCTTTGAAACTCAAAACAGAACACCGTGTCCTGTTAGGACTTTGATTACTTCTCCCGGCCATTCCAGCCCAATTGGTTGGGTCCAGTTGATTGTACCAGGGCTGTTTAGTCATGTAGAGTCCATACGTACCAAATACAGCAATTGAATCTCCTAAAATCACGTCCGAAATTCGATCTCCAAATCTGCCAGACGCTGCATAGTCCTTTCCCGCCAAAATCTTGAGTTTGAAAATTGAGAATGGATGCCCCCTATCCTCTGATGGGGTGCGAATAGCAAGTGGGGCTGAAATAAAATTGTTGGGTGGAAATAACCAAAACTTGGGTGCCTTTAGTGATTTTTCTGGGATGTTTTCCACACTTTTTCGGGGTTCCTCCGGGATATTCCTGGGGTACTTCCGGTACAATTCTGGGGTGCTTCCGGTACATTATCAACGGAGGTCCAAATGCCGCATTTTTAGCCAATTTCGCCACAAAGCCTTATTTTTCCAAAAACACCTACAAATAGATAAAATAACCAATTAAGTACAAAATCGAGCACTGACACTATATACAATTGAGATATATTAGACACATAAATGCGTCTATCAGCAAGGTATTGATTTCATAACCTGCCGACTAAAATATAGTCGGCAAGGTATAGAGATGGATATCTTTCCGACCCTGTAACTGTTAATTTCAGAGATGAAACCCTGCCGACTATATTTTAGTCGGCAAGGTCGACAGAAAATACCCTGCCGACTTTTGGTTCGTTTTGATTCTTCGTTTTTTTTGTTTTTTTTTTTTTTTTTTTAATTTCACATGTATAGTTAGAGTGTAGAAGAAAGATTTTGATTTTTTTTAATACGTTTTGGTCGGCATGGTTTTTTAGTATGGGAAATTTGGTCTTTTAACACCTTTTAGACACCCCTTAGCACACTAGTTTGGATAGGAATAAAATGGGTATACCCCCATTAATCTGAGTATACCCAATCTCACCAGGCTCTTTAAGTTGGTCGACATACAAGTGGCAAATATTTAATGTTTAAATACAATAGGTTGGATGGCATGGACATAAGCAAACACAAATACTTGTCTTTTGTATTTACTTATTTATTTATTTTGATCGACAATAAAAGAATTTTATTGATCAGAATAGGGTTACAAGAGGCTTGAACCGCCTAGGAGAAAAGAAAAAACTTTTGTATTTACTTATATTTTCATAGAAAAACTACTTCGGGCCATATAGTAGTACCACACAACTATTTCACCTCAGATATTATTTTTATGCAATTACAGGTTATAAGAGCAGCTGCAGTGTTACGACCATAGCCAAAGATCAAAGACCAAAAAAAACGACCAAATTTGAGTTTAGTCTGTAGTGTCACGCTACGGTAGTGGAGTATATTTAGTCGAGCGGATGTATAATCTACGTTTGCTTGTGGAGCGTAGTTATAAAGTTCGTCATGTTGAGGCGTAGATATAGTTTATGCTGGTTGTGGGGCGTTGGTAAAGATTACGCGGGTTGTGGGGCATACATATAGTTCACACCGGGACAAGGAACGGAGATATAATCCACGCCTTTTGGGGCGAATGACAAAATGAACGCCTGAAGCCCGGCGTACATCTAATGTCCGCTCAACTTCACACACGTAAACAACACGTGTGGCGTTAAAGCCAGGCGTACATTACACCTCCACGTAAAGCTAGGCGAACATTACAGACTACTAATCAAATGGGGCGCCACTTTATAAAATTCCCCCCTGATATTTTATCCCAAAGCTATCTAGCACTAGTGTATCAGATTCGTAGAATCGACCTTGTGGTGGACCAGCATATACACCAGGATGTAAGCATGTCGGCTAATGGCAAAAGTGATGAAGAAAATAATATGAAAAGAAGAACTAGCAAAAATATGAAGAAAAAATATGAAAAGAAGGACTCAAAAAGATACAGTAGTTGATTTCATTTGAAGTTTTCAACAACAGATAACTTGACAAAGGTACAAAAGAAATAGCAAAGTTCATCAGTGTTGGGACGTGAACTTTATGAACGCCTGACTGAGGCGTATGTGTAATGTTCGTCTGATTGGGGCGAATCTATAGTCCACGCTTGGTATGGGGTGTAAATTTCAGCAACGCCCGAATGGGCGCACATTTCATCACCGCTCCATTGAAGCGTAGTTTATATACATGCCTGATCATGGGACGAGGATTATTCATGTGCTTTATGTGAAGCGTAATTTATATACACGCCTGATGACAAACATACATTATACGTTCGCTCGACTATATATAATTTTGGTCTTGGTCCCAGACCAAATATAGTCTGGACTTTGGTTTTAATCCAGCTTTTAGTCTTTACTCCGTCCCGTTGTGTCCCGTCTCTAGACCATATTTATAGGTTTGATCATTCACTGTGGTTGCTCTAAATGCACTATTTTGATATTAAAAAAAAAAAACAAGTATCAAGTATACTCTAGATATGTATATGGATAGGGATATTGATTTAAGTAGTTCATTTTTTGGGACGTTGGAGAGAACTGAAACGATAAGACAGGAAAGCGGTTTGAGCACACATCACTCTACTAAAATTGAGGCTATAAATCTCATAAAAATCATATTAGTTACAACTAATAAACGTTTCGCGATAACAACGGGAATATATTACCGCATCTCTATCAATTTTCAATCCTTCAGCGTTGTCAATATACATACGCTTTACCAATAGGTAAGACACTTGTAATCTCTTCAAGAGAAAAATAAATAAAGCTGAAAGACATTATTTTATTATTACCTACCTTATATGGAGTATTAAATTCAGTGGCGGAGCCAGATTTTGAGAATGAGGGGGACTAAAAAAAATTCTACACACACAAGGGGATTAAATATAAAAATCAGGGGCTAAATGTAAAATATATGAAAAAATCAAGGATAATTTTATGGTTTTGGTGATTTTAGGGGGATGGAGCCAGGGTTAGTCAACCCTTGGCTCCCCCTGATTAAATTTAATCTTTAGCACTTTTTCTTGGATCAAAAGTAACTTGAATTAGTTAACAGATGTTTAACCACTATAGGTGCTCTTAAGTTGGTCGACAATACAAGTGTTAAATGTTTAATCCTAGTTAATTTCAACTGGTTTAATGGCATATGATATAAGCAAACACAAAAATACTAAGTTTATCAGAAACTTGGGTGGAATGCTGATAGGCAACCTTGACACTAAGCTTCAGCAAAGGAATCTAATTTTTTATACCATGAGAAAGATGAAATGGATTTCTAGCTGGTTTTTAGTGGTGATCTTATTGATTCTTATCATCAATGATCTCTTTATAAGGATTCTAATGGGTATATAGAAGAAGAATTTCTCTTCATTTCAACATCAAAACTTATCATGGCCACTGCCTCCACATCTAAACAAATCATGGCTACTGCTGAGACTCCTCTTGCTCCTTCAAATGCCACGGTTAAACCAAGGTTTTTCATATTGACTTTTATAGATAGGTATTTCTTAATATTCATTGCAATTGTAATCACTGTATCATTAGTTGTTCTAATCACGTGGTTCGGTATTATGCATCCGTTGAGACCTCGTTGTACAGAAATTCTACATTCCAACACTTGATAAAGCTTCAAATGCTACCCAAACAGCGAATTCCACAGCCATATCATTCGAGCTCAGTTTCTGGAATAGAAATACGGAGAAGAAAGTTTACTGTGATAAGGTGAACATGACTCTCTTATTAGTACGGTAACGATGGATCAAGCTTACCGATTGGAAATACATCTATACCTCCATTTCATCAAAGGTATTTGCGTACAAGAGATCATGTAGAGACAGTCCAAATTTTTGGGGTACCTTGGGAGGATGTTAGAAAGAAGGTTTCAAATGGAAATACCCCTGCAGTATTTCGAGTCGATTTGGAAACACATGTGAGGTTCAAGAATGGGATATGGAAGACAAAAAGGCACGAGTTAAGGTTAGAAGTTAATGTTACTGTTAATGACCATGGAGATGTCTATGGAGAATCGTTTGATGGTTTGAGGCTGCAAAGAGAACCTTGCGACGCCAAGAAAGCAACCCAGGCCCATACCCAGGCCCATACTCGAATGACTATTACTAAAGGAAAACAAATCGATTTACTACGATAAAGAGGCGAAGCAGCCGCAAAAGGAAGAACAAAGGAAAAATGGTGTTATCAAACCTTCCGGAAGAGATTCAGGTAGATATCTTTATCAAGTTACCAGTTAAATCCATTTTAGCTTGTAGGTGTGTATGTAGGGTCTGGCATTCCCTAATTGGTAAACATAACTTCGTTAAGACTCACCTTGATCATGCTATCCGAAACCCTAAACTCATGCTTCAATCTGTCGGCTTCAAAAAGTTTACAGGTAGTATGTTTCGTTCAATAGATTATGTTATAGAAGATATGTCGTCGACATCACCTACTGAATGTGCATCTGATGGAGCTATTCCAGTCGGTTATCTTATCCGAGATATGTTGAATGACTCGTTAGATATTCGGATACTGGGATCTTGTAATGGTTTGATTTGCATGGCTTTAAACTTGTACAAGGATATTTGTATTTGGAACCCA
The DNA here is from genome assembly GCF_003573695.1 of Papaver somniferum. Classification (NCBI taxonomy): domain Eukaryota; kingdom Viridiplantae; phylum Streptophyta; class Magnoliopsida; order Ranunculales; family Papaveraceae; genus Papaver; species Papaver somniferum. The sequence continues at coordinate 240,204,006 of NC_039358.1, read as the reverse complement.
TCAACCGGTGAATATAAGAAAATGCAAACTCCGTTTTGCGATCCATTGATATCACCGCTCTCTTTAATGCAAGATGAGTTTGGGTTTTGTTACGACTGCATTGGCGATGATTACAAGTTGGTAAGGATCTCTTACAAAGGAAGTTCCGATCAAGTTAATGTCTATAGTCTAGGCTCTAAGTCATGGAAAAGAATCCAAAACCCAAACCATTTCATGATTTTTACTAGTAAAATTAACACTGTTCATTTCTTGAATGGAGCTCTACATTGGATAGGATTTAACAACATCAGCACAATGTGTTCCAGAGTTGTAATCTCTTTCGATGCCAGTACCCAGAGATTTGTGGATATCTTATTCCCAAAAGAAGCACAACTAAGCTATATACGTGATTGTCTTGGGGTATTGGAAGACCGCCTTTCTTTAGGTATTTATCATAATCAGTGCATTGATGTTTGGTTGATGCAAGATTATGGAGTGACAGAATCTTGGAGTAAACGATTCAGTTTCAGTACCACAAATATAGTGATGAGTCACTTGAAGTTTCTATGGTCTTTTAAAAATGGTGAGCTTTTAATCAAAAATGGTTCTGACAACCTGTTATATGACCCCAAGAATGAAAAGTTCAAAGTCTTAAAAATCCAGGGAATGGATGATATTGATATGCAACGTAGCGTGCTGCTGAATTATGTAGAGAGTTTAGTTTCACCTAACTCGATCGATTAAGGTATCATTTCCAAAAAAATTCCTAGACAAGATATGCCATATCTATCAGATGGAACGCCAATTGATATTGTCTTCAATCAATTCGGACTTTGGGAGTAGCGGTAATTGATATTATGGAATGGAGCTTAGTTTCACCAAGATAATCCAAGTTAATGACAGAGGATGAGGTGAGATTTTCAAATGTTTACCGTATGGTTGGTTTAGTTACCCATCCTAACTGTAACATTTGTTTATACATATGAACATCAGGTCCATGAACATTTTTCAGTACCAAGCTGTTTGAGGTGCATCAAATTTACATTTGTGTACATTCGAATTACATTTTATTTTTATTTATTTATTTTCATAGAAAACTATTTCATTGCCAAATACAAGATTATTTCACCTCAGAGATTATTTTTTCAAGCAATTTAACTATTACTTTTGCACAAGTTATAGATGCACCATATTATTTTGAGAAAGATTTTTTAACACTACCAAGAGCAAGAGAGCGAATCATCAAGGGAGGAAAGTGTTTCGGTGAATAATGTAATTACACAATGGATATTCATTGGTGTTCCTTGAGGCGTTGGAGAAAACTGAAAGCCGGTAAACAAAAATACGTTAATTATAGCTTCTCCAAACCGGTAAACAAAAATACGTTAATTATAGCTTCTCGAAACAAGCTCCAAGAGCCTGGTTTGACAGTCGCCACAAATATTCTAGTCTTCTTTATGTGTCGATGATATACTTCTCGCGCAGTCCTTCGGTTAAGTTTTATTTTGAATGGATGATATACTTCTCGCGCAGTCCTTCGGTTAAGTTTTATTTTGAATGGATACTCTAAAAAAATATATATCACATTCAACTCAGAATCAACTTTTAACCGACGATTCATTCCAACCACAAGTCAAACCGCTCTACATAACGTTGGATTTCTTTGAGAGGACTGAACTTCCAACCAGCTGGTATCAGGAAACTAACCACCAAACAATAACGTTGATTCTAGCTATCAAATGCATAATACAAAGTCATTGATTCATTGAACACCAAAACCCTCAAAAATTTTCACTTTTATGACTGTTGATAGAATCTTCAAGTCCGTTGACAACAGTTTTACTGTGATCTGGTTGCATTTGAGATTTAACTATCTTTCTGTGGTAATTTCATCTCCCTTTTGTGTTCTACGGGGAAGTGTAAAGAAGCAGAATTTTACTGATTGTTGTTACACAAGCATAAAGCTGTAAAGAGATGCACTTAAACGCTAGTATCTCAAGAAGTAGTTGTCAGCAGACACTCGAGTGATATTCCCAATCTACTGATCGTTTATAAGGAATTTGGCGCGGTCATATCCAACCAACCAAATATCTTTTACGCAATTATTCTTTGTGAAGAAATCAGGTTTTGGGGTTTTTGTATCTCATACTACTGTACTGAGATTTACTTCATTTATGTGTATATATACGATTACAAGAATGTTAAGATAGGTTTTACATAACAGAAATAGCAAAGGAATAGGCTATCCTAGAGAATAGAATGACTAAAACTAAGAAGCTAAGGAATAGGTAAATTAGAGTTGTTACAATATTGAATAAGTCGACAACTAAGTTACAATTCTCTTGTATACAAGACAGTATGTACGTGTGAAGTTTAATACCCCCTCAAGTTGGAGCGGTAGAACCTGAACGAACGCCCAACTCGCTAACAAGACGACCAAATTGTGGAGCTCCAAGAGGTTTAGTGAAAACATCAGCTAGCTGAGCAGATGATGGTAGATGTTTTGGCAGAATTAATCCACTTAATAACTTCTCACGAACGAAATAACAATCAATCTCTATGTGTTTAGTACGCTCATGAAATATTGGATTTTGAGCAATGTGAATTGTTGCTTGACTATCACATGAAACGGTGATAGGAAGAGGACATGAAAAGCGCATGCCCTTGAAAAGATAAACTAACCATTGGAGTTCATCAGTTAGATTATCCAAAGCTCGATATTCAGCTTCAGCAGATGAACGAGCCACAGTAGGTTGTTTCTTGGATTTCCATGAAATGGGACTCTTACCTAAGGTGATAAATTAGCCAGTGGTAGAACGTCTCGTGATTGGGCAACCAGCCCAATCAGAATCAGTGTAACCATGGAGAGATGGAGCACTGGAGGAAGATAGAAAAATTCCATGTCCAATAGTTCCTTTAAGATATCGCAAGATACGATGAGCAGCATCCATATGAACTGATCTTGGATGTTGGAGAAACTGACTCAGATAATTGACTGAGTAGGTGATGTCAGGGAGAGTGACAGTGAGATATAAAAGATGACCAATGATACGGCGAAAAGGACTTGGATCAAGTAGTTCTACACCGTCGGTAGGAAGTAATTTGATATGTGAATACATTGGAAAATTGGAAACACGAGCCCTTGTAAGGCCAGAGTCTTGCAGAATGTCAAGAATATACTTTCGTTGACATAGGAAAATTCCCTTTGAAGATCTAGAAACCTCAATGCCAAAAAATATTGCAGGCGACCAAGGTCTTTAATTGAAAAGTGAGATGCAGGACGCAATTTGAGAGAGTTAATGAAAGCATCATCCGTGCCAGTGATAATGATATCAACATAAACGAGTACAAAAATTGATGTTGTTCCCTGATGATATGTGAAAAGTGAACTGTCACATAATGACTTTTTAAAGCCTTCAGAAAGCAAAACCGAAGAAAGTTTTGCAAACCATTGACGAGAGGCTTGTTTAAGGCCATAGAGAGATTTTTTAAGTTTAAAAACTTTCGACTCACCTTTGCTTGCTAAACCAGGAGGAATATTCATGTAAATTTCTTCATCCAGATCTCCTTGAAGAAACGCGTTGTTCACATCTAATTGATGAAGAGACCATCTTTTGATAGCTCCAATAGAAAGTAAAACACGAACATTGACCAATTTAGCTACTGGAGAAAAAGTGTCGTAATAATCAATACCTTCTTGTTGCGTGTATCCTTTGGCTACAAGAAGAGCTTTATATCGCTCAATTGAGCCATCGGCATTAAACTTTATTTTGAAAACCCATTTACAGCCAATGGCTGTTTTACCAGGTGGCAAATCGACAATAATCCAAGTGTTAATGGCTTCCAAAGCTATAATTTCTTTTGCCATGGCAGCCCGCCATTTAGGACATTTGTTTGCTTGAGAAAAGGACTTGGGTTCTGCAATTAGGATGACAGAATCCAAGAAAGCTCGATGAGACGGACTGAATTTGTCATAAGGCAAATATTTTTTCATCGGATAAAGAGAAGTAGAAGCGGGATCACTAGTAGTAGCAGCAGAACAATGATAATCTTGTAAATAGGAAGGTGGGTGTTGATCTCGAATGGGACGAGAGTGCAATGCAGGTTGTGCAGATTCTATGCAAGGAATAGACTGTCGTATGACAGACGGAGATACAGGATCGTGCGTATCTATAAGAGATTGTCTCGAACATGCAATAACAATTGGCTGAGACAAGATACCCTATGAATCAGAATTAATTTCAGGGTTTATAGATTCAAGTGAAGGAAGTGTCGAAGAAGACTGTGGTTCAACAGATGAAGATGCAGAACTGTTGTCAGCAGTGGAAGATTGGTTTGGAGACTGAAAAAGCGGGGGTCTAACAACACCACCCAATAATTCGATTAGCAATCTGTATGGACTAACTCAGAAATACTTTGCTAGAGAATCAACTAGACAGTCAGACTCAATCTAGATAAAAGTATCTCAATGAGTTAATATCCCTCTCTTGATTTGATTTTTACTCAAGTTAAAAACAATAGCGAGTCTTTATCAAATACAAGGAATAACTTGGACGGTACCAAAGACCAATGTCCAAAGATCAATCAATATCAATCAACAAGCAAAGGTTGTATTTCCAATTGATGATCACGAACGCACAACTTGTATTGTTTCAATTTTATAAAATATAATGTGGAAGGAAATAACACAAACACCAGAACTTTTGTTAACGAGGAAACCGCAAATGCAGAAAAACCCCGGGACCTAGTCCAGATTGAATACACACTGTATTAAGCCGCTACAGACACTAGCCTACTCCAAGCTAACTTCGGACTGGACTATAGTTGAACCCCAATCAGTCTCCCATCGATCCAAGGTACAGTTGTACTCATATGCCTCTGATCCCAGCAGGATACTACGCACTTGATTCCCTTAGCTGATCTCACCCACAACCAAGAGTTGTTGCAACCCAAAATCGCAGACTTGATAATAAACAAATCTGTCTCACACCGAAAAGTCTATCAAAGGATAAATATGTCTCCCACGGATAAAACCTAGGTTTTGTTCCGTCTTAAGATATAAAATAAAGGTGAACAGGAACCAATTGATAATCCGGTCTTATATTCCCGAAGAACAGCCTAGATTAATCAATCACCTCTCTACAATCCTTCCTGACTACACAGGCGTTTTGTCGAGGAATCACAAACAGTGAGAGGAAGATGTTTGTGACTTTTTTATCTTGCCTATCGGAGAACTCTCACGATCTCAAGCCAATCAATAGATTGTATTCGTACGATAGAAGATGCAAGATCAGATCACACAACTACGATAAAAGTAGTATCGGCCTGGCTTCACAATCCCAATGAAGTCTTTAAGTCGTTAACCTGGTTTTAGAGAAAAAACCAAAGGTTAAAGGAAAATCGACTCTAGCGAGCGCACTAGTATCACACAGACGTGTGGGGATTAGTTTTTCACAATGCTAGATGTCTCCTTTATATAGCCTTCAAATCAGAGTTTTTCCTTAGTTACAAAGAAATCCATATTCATCGTTAGATGAAAAACTTATTTATATTCAAGCTAATATTTCTCAACCGTTAAATCGAAAACTTAGCTTGTCATACACACTTGGGTAGACGTTTATTGGGTTTGTGAAAACCGTGCCCAAACGTGTACGTGTATGTTGGTTCAACATAGTAACCCAAAAGGTTAACCATATGATCATTTCATATTAACCTTGTTATTCTTCACCATAACTAGTTCCATTAACTCAAATGAACTAGTTAGAGAGTTGTTCGATTGCCATGAGATCTTATGTAACTACACAAGACACAATTGAAACAAAGATGATTCGATTCGATTGAATCGGCTCATGAACTTTATAACCATGGTTTGCATAAAGGATTCCTTAGTAATTTAAGTTTCATGTCGGGAGCACATCTTTAGATCATAACCACTTAAGCTCACAAACAAGTTCGCGGACTTAAGACAACCGGCGGAGTTTTCCAAACTCAGCAGAAAATCTCGGCAAAGAGACTTTCGCCAGTTCGCGGACTGAGTTCGGGGACTATCACGCAAACGAGTATTTGGAAAATCCCAGCAGAAATTATCGGTACGAGAACTTCCGTCAGTTCGCGGACTGAGTTTGCGGACTTGGAAAAGCCAATTCCTCCGATTTCTCTCAATCAACAAAGTCCGAAAACTTCGGATTAAGGAATACATGGTTATGTAATCTAAACTCTCATTCCAATCATTGAGACCTTCTCAGAGGACGTTATATGCCGTTATTCACAGACCGTTTCGCGTCAGAGCAATTCTCAAAGTAATTGAAACTTTTCATGACTTTCGTCACTAGGTGATGATAAACTTGATCAAAGCGAAACGCTTTACCAACACATGATTTCGAGGTATAGATAGGCGAGATATAATCGGCTCAAAATATCAAATGTGTATGATCCAGTCTATATAGCATACGACTTTTGTCTCATAAGAAGTAGGAGATAGAAGAGATAGACTTTTGAGTGATAGATAAGTTCAAGTCTCTACATACCTTTTTGTTGATGAAGTTCCACGGTTCCTTGAGTAGATCTTCGTCGTCGTATGATGAATCACCATGAAGTCCTTGATCTCAATTACACTTTTATATCCTAGTCCGAGACTTAACTATGTAGGCTAGAAATCAAGACTCATAGTTTTGATCACTAACATTGACAAACATGCTTGAGATAGCAACGCATGCGAGGTCGACCGAGCTATGCTCTAACAATCTCCCCCTTTGCCAATTTTAGTGACAAAACTATTAATGCATATTGAATACAAAAAAGATAAACTTTAGTGGCTCCTATTCCATAGTCTAATCTTCAACGTTCCCTGAAATCTTCGTCCTTCCAAGTACTCCAATGATCCCAAAGGTTGTAAGTTTAGCATCACCATTTTTGAAGATCCGTAGCTATAACAATGAGAGAAATCGAGATTCTCTATCATCATTATACAGTGACATAGTATTATTATGTAACATCAAAGTCCAATTGCATCACGACTTTAACAATAATACTACGGTGATATGTATCACTCCCCCTTAGCCAATACTCCATCTCGATTATGGAAACCACTCCTCCTTACACAATGATCCGAAAACCATATGTATTTGTAGTGTGAACTACACTATTTCTCCTCCTTTCTGTCAATAAAATTGGCAAAGGTACAAGAACGGGATCGTAATGAAATTTCCACAAGAGACATTTCATAGACTAAAAGAAAAATACATACCAACTTAATTTAGATGCAATCATAAAGCCGAAGCTAAATGCATTCATCAATGAGTTTTAAGATACAAGATAACCCCTATAAAATTCCACAACCACACACCCCGCAAGATATTATCATTAAGCACAGGTTCAAAAGAACTCTCCCCCATTTGATGTCATTCCCGAAAGAACAACAAGAGCGACCTTAATTTTGAAAGAAAAAAAGGATTTTTAAATTGGACACCAAAAACCATAGAGATGATTTTCTATATCCAAAACTCAACCAAATTAATCACAAGAAAACCCATGATTAATTTAATTGGAATACGCAACTGAATCAAACCACAAAAGTGATCAATTTAATTGAAAGTGCTCAACATAAGTAAACTTATGGAGCTATGACTAAGGTAATCATACAGAGATGGCTAACTTAATCATCCACATACTCAACATAAAGAAAAACCTTACGGAATATATGACTACATTAACCAATAGAACGTGATTAGTATAGTCGTTCATATACTCAACACAAGGATTTGTGGAATAGATGAAAACTCAACTAGACTAATTACAAGAGAACCCATAATTAATCTAATTGGAATACAAACAACCAAACTAATCACAAAAGTAATCAATTTAATTGTCAAAAGATTTTGCTCGACAAAAGAAGACTTTCGGAGCAAATAACTAAATAACCAACCAAGATGATTAATTTAGTTCATAATGCTCAACATATAGCATCTTATGGAACAACCAACAAAGCCAATAAGAATAATCGACTTAGTTGTATCGTGCTCAACGTAAGACACACAATGGAGCCTTCACGGTAATACATAATAAAATGGATCAATGAAGATCAATACGGTGGATAACATACAAGGATCTATTTTATTTTCCATCATAACGACATAATAGACTTTATCCTTGTCAAACAAAAGATTTTATCCTATTTTCCATCAAATACATGACTGCATAGGCTTAACTTTTGAAATTGTCAAAAGTCCATTCGTCCTTTCATCAATACGAATACGAATTCATGAACGACTTTACTTTTGACAGCATATGGGACCTTCAAGTTCACGGACGCAAACAATACATATCCCATAATCAAATTACAATATCACACAATCATAAATATCAATACTGCAATAACATCATCCTCCAAATATTTTTAGAATTTAATAACCAATAAACCTAAAAAAAATAACATAAGAAGATGAAAACAAAAATAACTATGTGTAGTGACAATCATCGCTATTGAAAGCACTAGTTATTCTTCCAACTAATCCAAAAAGAAGACATACTAGGCAACAAACTAGAACCGAGATCAGATGAAAAACTAAATCCTGTCTGCAACCAGGGATTGAACAAGAACGAGTTCCTCGGTTTCCTTCCTTAGTTCGTCTTTTAGGTAGTCTAGATTCCGTGTTGCGGTACCAAGTTGTTCGCTTACGACCTTAAAGTCTTCAAGAAGATTTCCTACCAGTCGTGAAGAAATCTGAACTGGCAGTTTGTCTTCGTTTTCATGATCAAGAGCATGAAAGCATGAGATATCAATAGGACATAGCTCAACATCATCAACCTTGTTGCTTACCTCCATTGTGCACCAAAAAGACTTTTAGAAAATCTTTTTGCACCTGTGGAACACATTATAAAAATAAGGAATTCCATCAAACCCTAGGAAACAAGACGTTCGTGAGGGTTGGTGCGTGTACTAGAGAATCGGGCCTTTGAAAGACCAAAGAATCCCAAAAATAAAAAGAAATAGATGTTGAGGAGAAAACGGAATAATGTTACATCGAATGCAGTACAATCCTGATAGCTTTCTCAAGATGAAAATCCTGAGAACCTTGAGCATCCCTTTTTAACAAGACAAAAATTAAAAAGAGATGCAACATGAACATGTCAGGGTGTAATAAGATGAGCATCTTACTCATCATTATTCACTTCTTATTTTTCCTTTTCATCGGTATTTAACAAACTACCTGGTTTAGTTGAAGAAGCATTATCAAGAGAAGATTTAGAAGTACCTGGGTTAACAACATTCCATGTTTTCTTGATATTCCGTCTCAATCTGTTTATGTGAATCTTCAGATCAGAGACTCGATTGTTGACATATAAAAAGTCTGAATTGGAAGTCTTGGATTCACATTCCTTTTTGAGAATATTAGAGGAACTTAACTAGTTTTTCTTTCTCCTGTTCCTTTTTCTCCTTCCAGACTGATTTACAGCACCTGTCACACTTTTGTTGTTTTTCCTTCCACCATTGTAGGCGTCCTTCGATTTGAATACATAATTAGGAAAATCCCTATCACAATATATCCCTTGAGGCCGAACAGGAATGAATTCAATCAGTGATATATGTTTAACAACTTCTTTAGACATCCAAGTAAGAATGTTGTGAAGTTTTTCATTCCTTATCCGAAGACGACACTTTCGCTCATAGTGTCCTTTGTTTCCGCAGTAATAGCAGTTGAAGGACCTAGGTTCAGTTCTCTTTTGAGCAGATTTAGAAGAAGTAGAATCCTTGTTTTTGCAAGCCGACACAGGTTCTTCACATGGAGAAATTTTAACAGCTTTAACAAACATAGTCTTACCACTGTTAGGAGCATCTATTCCTTTATATCCCGAACCACGTTTATCATGATGTTCTTTACAGGCTCCCAGCATAGAAGACAGTTTTGTAGATCTAGAACCGAACCTATTTAGATTCTCTTCCAGTGATTTTACCTTATTAAGAGCAGTAGTGAGTTCGGTTTCCAAGGATTTCTCTTTGGTAAGAAGATTGCGTTCTTTGTCATTGAAACACTTCTGTTGAGATTCACATCTTGCTTCAGTTTCGGCAAGCCTCTCTTTTAATATACAGCGGTTACGAAGAAGATTATCACATTCAGATTTTTTTAAGCGAACCTCTTCTTCATGATCTTTAACAGTGGATTGTAACAGTTTGTATCCACCATCATAACCTTTGAAGAGTTTTCTCAACTTTCTGTTTTCTTGACAGAGATGACCCATATACTTTCTCAAGAAAGCAGTTGTCCTTGTTTCTTTCAATTCACGATTAAACAACTTGATGTATTGATAAACTTCCTCATCAATACTCTGTCCATCTTCAGAATCACTATCGTCTGAGAGATCATCCAATTGTTCATCAAGAGATCTTCTACAGTTGAATGTAGATTCGGCTGAAAGAGACGAGAAGGAGTTTTCCTTAGTGGTTTCAGATCTTTGAAACTTATCTGAGCAGTCATGTACTGATGTTGCTTTGCCAGAGATAGTACTCTTGTCCATAGAGTCAGATCGCTACAAACACAGACTGATGAGGTATTAATGTGTTTGCCTGCTCAGATACCAATTGAAAAAGCGGGGGTCTAACAACACCACCCAATAATTCGATTAGCAATCTGTATGGACTAACTCCGAAATACTTTGCTAGAGAATCAACTATACAGTCAGACTCAATCTAGATAAAAGTATCTCAAGGAGTTAATATCTCTCTCTTGATTTGATATTTACTCAAGCTAAAAACAATAGAGAGTCTTTATCAAATATAAGGAATAACTTGGACGGTACCAAAGACCAATGTCCAAGGATCAATCAATATCAATCAACAACCAAAGGTTGGATTTCCAATTGATGATCACGAACGCACAACCTGTATTATTTCAATTATATAAAATATAATGCGGAAAAGAAATAACACAGACACCATAACTTTTGTTAACGAGGAAACCAAAAATGCAGAAAAACCCCGGGACCTAGTCCAGATTGAATACACACTGTATTAAGCCGCTACAGACACTAGCCTACTCCAAGCTAACTTCGGACTGGACTATAGTTGAACCCCAATCAGTCTCCCACCTATCCAAGGTACAGTTGTACTCCTACGCCTCTGATCCCAGCAGGATACTACGCACTTGATTCCCTTAGCTGATCTCACCCACAACCAAGAGTTGCTGCAACCCAAAATCGCAGACTTGATAATAAACAAATCTGTCTCACACAGAAAAGTCTATCAAAGGATAAATCTGTCTCCCACAGAAAAACCCTAGGTTTTGTTCCGTCTTAAGATATGAAATCAAGGTGAAAAGGAACCAATTGATAATCCGGTCTTATATTCCCGAAGAATAGCCTACATTAATCAATCACCTCTCTACAATCCTTCCTGACTACACAGGCGGTTTGTCGGGGAATCACAAACAGTGAGACGAAGATGTTTGTGACTTCATTATCTTGCCTATCGGAGAACTCTCACGATCTCAAGCCAATCAATAGATTGTACTCGTACGATAGAAGATGCAAGATCAGATCACACAACTACGATAAAAGTAGTATCGGTCTGGCTTCACAGTCCCAATGAAGCCTTTAAGTCGTTAACCTGGTTTTAGAGAAGAAAACCAAAGGTTAAAGGAGAATCGAATCTAGCGAGTGCACTAGTATCACACAGACGTGTGGGGATTAGTTTTGCACAATGCTAGATGTCTCCTTTATATAGCCTTCAAATCAGGGTTTTGCCTTAGTTACAAAGTAATCCATATTCACCGATAGATGAAATCTGATTTAGATTCAAGCTAATATTTCTCAACCGTTAGATCGAAAACTTAGCTTGTCACACACACTTGGGTAGACGTTTACTGGGTTCGTGAAAACCGTGCCCAAACGTGTACGTGTATGTTGGTTTAACATAGTAACCCAAAGGTTAACCATATGAGCATTTCATATTAACCTTGTTCTTCTTCACCATAACTAGTTCAATTGACTCAAAGGAATGATAGGCACATTTTTGTGTCTTATATAATCTCAATTATATATATTATTAGTGCTCGATTTTATATTTATTATGGCTTTTTATGTCTTTGTAGGTATTTAAAGAGAAATAAGCTCTTGCGGCGAAATTGGCTCGAAAAGTGGTGTTTTACACCCCAGGATAAAGTACTAAAGGCACCACAGAAAAATTACTAAAGGCACCCCATGTGAATGTGTTATTCGGACTCCAGAAACGGATAAGGGGCGACCACTGGATAAGGGGTGTCCTTCTTCTAAAATTCAAATTTCATTTTTGCCGGGAAAAATTCCTTCTTCACTGGCAGATTTTTGATCGAAGTTTTGAACGTGTTCTAGGGAGATTCAATGGCTGATTTTTCGTAGGAAGTTGTGATATGGCCTAGCAAACACGTTGTGGGCTTTTGGTTCGATCAGAATTAGCTAGAATCGTCTAGGCAATCCACGAGTTGCAAACAGGGAAAACACGTACAGGGAGAAGATATCCACGGGTTCTGGGAGAATTTGTACGTGTTCTGATGATGTGTAATGACTTGAACGACTTGTTGGAGCGTGACAAAGATAAACAGGGATAGTTTTCACGTAATTGACAGCTGCAAATACGTGATCGAGATAAAAAAAAAAATATATATATATATATATCGTTTACTGCCAAGTAATGGGAGAATATTTGGAGTGATTGAGCAAGATTTTATGAGGCTGTTGGGTATAAAAAGGATTCTCGAGAGTCAGAGAAGGGGGTCGATACTTTTGGGGAAATCTTGAGGGTGAAGGTCGAAGCCACAGAACCGGAGCAGAGAAGTGCAGTCGAGTTGCAGTCGAGGAAGAAGAAGACAAACCGTCACCTTTTCTTTCAAAACTGTAACAATTTTCCAACAATTATTGTTTTGTCCGTAACAGTCAGCTCTGTAACAGCGGGTTCTGTAATAATTATATTTGTTGCAAATTCGATTTTTCTTCAATAAAACACATATTCAGCCATGCATTATTATTTTGAGCGTGTTTTTGATATGAGGAGCTAAACCCCAGCACTGGGACGACGGAGGAAACCCTATTTCACAATCACTTGGTAACTATAATTGATTCTTTATGACTTTTGCACTTGTTTTAATCGATTTATGATTTTTCTTGATTAGTTGTGATTTTGTTTGATGTCGCATGTTGGGTCTTAGGTACTTTTGATGCGTCATGCTTGTGATTTACATCTAATACTTTATAAAATCTACTTTAGGCAATTTATTAGAAAAGAGTCAACAAAAGAGATATAATTGTTATGAATCATTATATGAACCAATTGAATGTGAAGTATGATGGAATCCGAAGTCCTGGTATCTCTCGATAGTGTGACAATCTTGTGAATATATTTTCATTATTTTTAGTGTTTTATATTGTTAAGTATGAAACCAAATCTTATTAAGTCCGAGTTGAACGAACTTTTATTTACCACTTGAAAAACTGCATCAATGAACTAGTTAGAGAGTATTTCAATTGCTATGAGATCTTATGTAACGACACAAGACACAACTGAAACAAAGATGATTCGATTCGATTGAATCGGCTCATGAACTTTATAGCCACAGTTTGTATAAAGCATTCCTTAGTAATTTAAGTTTCATGTTCAGAGCACATCTTTAGATCATAACGACTTAAGCTCACCAACAAGTTCGCGGACTTAAGAAAACCAGCGGAGTTTTCCAAACTCAACAGAAAATCTCGGCAAAGAGACTTTCGCCAGTTCGCGGACTAACACGGAAACGAGTTTTTGGAAAATCCCAGCAGAAATTCTAGGTACGAGAACTTCCGTCAATTCGCGGACTGGGTTCGCGGACTTGGCAAAGCCAATTCCTCCGGTTTCTCTCAATCAACAAAGTTCGAAAACTTTGGATTAAGGAATGCATGGTTATGTAATCTAAACTCTCATTCCAATCATTGAGACATTCTCAGAGGACATTATATAGCCGTTATTCACAGAGCGTCTCGCGTCAGAGCAATTCTCAAAGTAATTGAAACTTTTCATGACTTTCGTCACTAGGTGAAGATAAACTTGATCAAAGCGAAACGCTTTACCAACACATGATTTCGAGATATAGATAGGCAAAATATACTCGGTAGAAGATATAAGAGATAGAATTTTGAGTGATAGATAAGTTCAAGTCTCCACATACCTTTTTGTTTATGAAGTTCCACGGTTCCTTGAGTAGATCTTCGTTGTTGTATGATGAATCGCCATGAAGTCCTTGAGCTCAACTACATTTTTTTATCCTAGTCCGAGACTTAGATATGTAGGCTAGAAATCAAGACTCATAGTTTTGATCACTAACATTGACAAACATGCTTGAGATAGCAACGCATGCGATGCCGACCGAGCTATGCTCTAACAGAGACAAGGTACCCTGTGAATTACTCTGAAGAGTAGGGATTTGTGCAGCGCAAATTTCAACAGGTCTGTCAGAAATCGATTGTCCAGAATGGTGCATTAAACAAGGAGGAGAAGAGGGTGCAGGGCGAGAAACATCATGGCATAACTGTGTAGATGGTGGTGAATCAAGTATGGAATCATACTGAGTATAGTCAGCATAGAAACTGACTTAGGAATAGAAGTAGATAAGTCATTAAAAGGGAAGATATTCTCATGAAACACCATATCACGAGAGACATAAGTGGATTTAGATTCGAGATCATATATGGTGTATCCTTTTTGGCCATAAGGATACCCAATAAAAATGCCCGGCTTGGTACGTTGATCAAACTTGTGAACTGGTCGAGTGTTTCTACCAAAACAGAGGCATCCAAAGACTCGTAGAGAAGAAGAATCAGGGGGAGTATGTAAAACAACTTCATGCAGTGATTTATGTGATAAAACTGGCGTAGGTAGTTTATTGATGAGGTAAGTTGCATCCAATATGCATTCACCCCAGAATTGAATAGGCAGATTCGCTTGAAATCTCAAGGCACGTGCCACATTGAGCAAGTGGCGATGCTTCCTTTCGACAATGCCATTTTGTTGTGGAGTATAGACACAACTTGTTTGATGTAAAATTTTATTTTCATGGAACCAAGATTGAAGAGCATTGGATTTAAACTTAGAGCCATTGTCAGGCCTAAAAGTCTGAAGTTGTGGGATGAGTAATGGATTAATACCACAGGAGATGCTGGTTATTTTGCGTCCAAATTGTTTGATAACAAAAGCAAAAAAATATTTGAGAAACTTTAAAGTTTCGGATTTGACTTTCATCAAAAATACCCAATTACATCGAGAGTAGTCATCTACAATTGTAAGAAAATACTTGGCATTAGTTAGAGAGGCAGTAGAAAAAGGTCCCCAAATGTCGGCATGAACCAATTGAAAAGGATGTTTAGAAACAGAAACACTTTTATTAAATTTAAGTCGAGATTGCTTTTCCCTGGGGCATACATCACACAAGTGTTTATACGAAGAACTAATGTAAACAAATTTGCGAGCTAAAAATTCAAAACAATCCACATGTGGATGGCCTAGACGACAGTGCCATTTGCCGAATGGCTTATTTGCAGCTAGAGAAGAAACAGATGGCTGAAAAATGAAATGATAGAGGCCAGCAATTCGCTTACTCCATCCAATCTCCATTCTCGTGTGAAGGTCCTGGAAGACACAAGACTCGTGTGAGAAGGTAAGACAGCAGTTTGATGAGCTTGTAAGCTGACTGACGGAAATCAAGTTGAATTTAAAACTTGGAATGTAAAATACATTGAGCAACGTAATAGTTGGAGAAAGTTTAACAATCCCAGTATGTGTTACTGAGATGTTAGAGCCATCAGGCAACTGAACCATGATAGGGTTCAGGACAGATGTGTAAGATGTGAAACAGGACAAACTAGAACAGATGTGGTGTGTATCACCACTGTCGATAATCCAAGTAAGATAAGCACACGAAAAAATCATACCTGCGCAATTCGCATATGAGGCTATGTTGTTTCCAGCATTGTCAGGATCAAGCAAAGTCATAAGCCGAGCATACTGGGCAGCTGAGATGGCTGGAGCTGCAGGCATGTGTTCAACAGCGTGATGTGCAGGAGCAACAGCAGCAGCATAAGAGGGCTGCGATTGGTTTCTCGGCTTTGGTGGACTACTCGGATATCCATTCAACTTCCAGCAGGTTTGACGAGTGTGGCCATGCTTAGTGCAATAATCACAGAATGGGCGAAGACATTTGTTATTGTTATTCCCATTTCCAGGGTTGTGGAAAGAATGCTGCTGAGATCTATTGGAATCGCTGCGATAAACATTCAACGCAGCGGAATCAACCTGAGGAATAGAGGAGGAGGATTTTATACCTTGTTGTTCTTCCTCCTGGCGTACCAGATTGTAGATCTTAGCAGCAGATGGCATCAGTTCCGTCAAAAAACATTGACTGCGAAGTGTCGAGAATCGATCATGTAACCCTTGAAGGAATTCCATGGATCGATCTTGATTGTGGTGATCTACAAAGTCCTTCCCAGCACCGCAGATGCATGGCACCAAAGGTCTGAATGAATCTAGCTGATCCCATAGAGTCTTCAAGTGGGTAAAATAGATAGCAACACTGTTGTTTTCCTGCTTCAGATTCAGAGAAGAGATATATTTTTTTTTAGGGAAAATAGCTTATGTGCATTCTTATGGGAGAATCGGTTTTTGATTTCCAGCCATTGAGCTCTTGCAGAAGGAAAAGCCATGACGCTGGATCTGATTGCTGAGTCCATAGAATTTGCAACCCAGCTGCCAACCAGGTCGTCTGCACGAGTCCAATGAAGAAGATCAATTGGATCTTCGGGTTTTGTAACTGAGCCATCAATGTATCCTAGCTTAGCCTTAGCACTTAGGGATTTTCTAACTCCTCTTTCCCAGATGCAGTAGTTGTCACTGGTCAAGAGTGGTGTGAAGATAACAGTTGTAGGGTTGTCAACCGGATGTACATAATAGGGAGATGATGGTGATAGAACTACATCCTTCTTTGATGTGTTGGAATCCTTCTTGGGTGAAGAAGTATTTGGAGAAGGAGGAGTTTGAGTTTCATTATCAGTTGTCATGATTGATCAGTTGCGGAGAGGGTGAGAAAAAAAATTAACCTAGTTCTAGATTACCATTAAGAAATCATGTTTTGGGGTTTTTGTATCTCATACAACTGTACTTAGATTTACTTCATTGATATGTATATATACGATTACAAGAATGTTAAGATAGGTTTTACATAACAGAAATAGCAAAGAAATAGGTTATCCTAGAGAATAGAATGACTAGAACTAAGATGCTAAGGAATAGGAAAATTACAGTTGTTACAATATTGAATAAGTACAACTAAGTTACGATTCTCTTGTATACAAGACAGTACGTACCTGTGAAGTTTAATACTTTTAGCACCTACCCAATAACTTCAATCTTAGAACATTTTTTTCTTGGATCAAAAGTGACTTGGATTAATTAAAATAAGATTGTACTAAATCACTACAAGTGCTCTTTAAGTTGGTCGGCAATACAAGTGCCAAATGTTTAATGTTTATATACAATTGGTTAGATGGCATGGACATAAGCAAACACAAATACTGTACAAAGTTTCATGTCTTTTGTATCTACTTACATTTTTATAGAAAAACTATTTCATGCCATACAGCACTACCACACACCTATTTCACCTCAGATATTATTTTCATGCAATTACAGGTTATAAATGCACTATTTTGATAAAGATTTTTTCACATCCCCACATACAAAAAAACAAAGTATCAAGTACACAGTAGATATGGATATTGATTCAAGTAGTTCATCTCTTGGGACGTTGGAGAAAATTGAAACGAAAAAAATAGAAACCAATTAAAAATCAGTTTACTCTATTAAAATTGAGGGTATACTTCTCAAAAAAATCTTATTAGTTATCAAAGTTTGGACATAACAATGGAGATATATTGCTGCATCCCTATAATTTTCCAGCCTTCAGCTTTCTCAATAATATTACTTTATTAATGGGTAAGATACTTGTAATCTCCATTAGAGGGGGAAAAAACAATAAAGCTATAAGAAATTATTTTGCTATTACCTACCTTATATACGTAGTATTAAATTGAATCTTTAACACTTTTTCTTGGATCAAAAGTAACTTCGATTAATTAACAAATGTTAAACCACTATAAGTGCTCTTAAGTTGGTCGACAATTCAAGTGTTAAATGTTTAATGCTAGTTAAATACAACTGGGTTTAATGGCATATGACATAAGTAAACACATAGTACTAAGTTTATCAGAAACTTGGGTGAAATGATGACAGGCAACCTTGACACTAGGCTTCAGCAAAGGAATCTCATTATTTATACTATGAGAAAGATGAAATGGATTCCTAGCTGGTTTTTAGTGGTGATCTTATTGATTCTTATCCTCAATTCTCTTTATAAGGATTCTTATGGGTAGAAAGAAGAAGAATCAATCTTCATCAAAACTTATCATGACCGCCTCCACATCAAAACATATCATGGCCACTGCTGAAACTCCTCTTGCTCCTGCAAATACCAAGGGTAAACCAAGGTTTTTCTTATTGACTTTTATTGATAGGTATTTCTTAATGTTCATAGCAATTGTAATTACTGTATCATTAGTTGTTCTAATCACATGGTTTGGTATGCATCCGTTGAGACCTCGTTGTACGCTCGGGAAATTTTACATTCCGACACTTGATAAAGCGTCAAATGCTACTCATACAGTGAATTCCACAGCCATATCATTCGAGCTCAGTTTCTGGAATCGAAATACGGAGAAGAAAGTCTACTATGATAAGGTGAACATGACTTTTTCTTATTACTACGGTAACAACGGCTTAAACTTACCAATTGGAAATACATCTATACCTCCATTTCATCAAAGGTATTTGCGTACAAGAGATCACGTAGAGACGGTCCAAACTTTTGGGGTACCTTGGGAGGAAGTTAAGAAAAAGGTTTCAAATGGAAGTACCCCAGCAGTATTTCGAGTCGATTTGGAAACACATGTGAGGTTCAAGAATGGGATATGGAAGACAAAAAGGCACGAGTTAAGATTGGGAGTTAATGTTACTGTTAACGATCATGGAATGATGTCTGTGGAGCATGGTTTGAGGCTGCAAAGAATTATAGTCTGAGGCTGCAAAGAATTATAAGGGCTGTCTAATGCTTCTGCACACGTTTGTGATTGCGACTGTATTCGTGCCACCGTATGAATATTGTTGTTGCGTTGTTATTGGCTTTTATTTTGCCTCTTTTGTTTTCGTTTTCTGGGGTACAATTTTGCGTTACTGCTCTGGTCAGTGCCATATTGTGGAGTAATTTGGTTCTTAATTTCATCAAACTCTTATCAGCCACCATCGAGGAAAATTTTGAGTCCAATTGATCTGAGCAGAAAGATAATTCAGGCATGTTTTCTTAATGTTTCATCTTTTTGTTGTTCTTATTAATCTTCACCTTTTTTAAAGATAATATTACAATGAAAAATACTAAGAGAGACACGAAAAAACAAGTCATGTTTTACAAGAAAACAATTTCATCAGGGAGTAGTAGACCAGTAGTAGCAGTATCAAATATAACTTGTTGCACATGGATTAAGAGCTGTTGTCATTCGAAGCCACTTGAAAAGTTTTCAGGAACACCTCTGGCGGTTGGCCACCACTGAGTTTGTGCTTTCCATTAATCTGTTAGTCAGAAAAAAAAAACCTTAGAGAAGACCAGAAGCCATTTCCACCCAGGCAGACATTGTCTCGGAGGAACACAAACTCAGTTGCAATCATGAAACGAAGCTAGCAAATAATTGATAGTGTCATTGTTGCTTAAGTTTTTACCAAGTCACCATTGACGAATAAAGAAGTAAAGGTTTGGGGTGTCTTCTGGGAAACTAAGGTATATCGTGACATGCATGCTCAACTGCTATTTCTGTGAATATTAATATGTTTATCTGGACACACTTAAGAATAAACTAAACTTACCACATAAAAAGGGACTCCGGAAATCTGTGCTGAGTACTTCTGTAGCTCCTCATGAACCTGTATCCAACAGTCATAAATTTTATATGCAAACAGAAAGAAATTAGCTGCTTCTGCTGGATTAAAGGGGGAGGGTGAGCATTAAGACATTTAGCAATTTTTTCAAGATTATGAAAGAAAAATAACCTCATTGAGCCCATTGTTTGGATTTTCAAGGAATTCTGCAGCCCCCTCAACCCCAACCTTGCTAGCAGCTTCAACAAGAAAGTCTCTGCATCCAGAAATCCATTGTTCAGATGAAAGGAAAATAAGAATTCCAACAAGAAGATAGTAGTGAACTACAATAGGAAGACATGTCTGGATTCTGGTACCAATGATAGACAATTATTCTCAAATGACAAACATTTTTGTATACATTTTGACACTGAAAGCTAGATGCAGTGCGTAGCTTATCATGGAAATATTTGTCCAGTTACAAGATACTAGAATAAGAAATATATCATTTTGTGTCTCACCACTTATATCCAAATATGAAATGAACAACTTGGTATGCACAAAAACCTACGTCTGAGGTTTGGTTTACGGCAAGTCAAATGAAACTAACAACCTAAGTAGTATTAACGCTACATACACCCAAAACAAAACCCTTTACCTGTCTCCTATATATCTTCCCTGTGTGAAATAGCCAATGCCCAGTTCCTCCACAAGAGCATGTTGCTTGTCAAGTCCCTGGTGCCCGGCAAAAGTTATGAGCCTGTGGCTATCCAGTGTATTTCCCCTGCAAAATTATGAACCGCATCAGATCATAAAACTTACAACCCATTTATCAGATGCACCAAACAATAAGTTACACATACGTGAGACCGGACATATCATAGTTGAACCCAATTCCACGGAACACCTGTAATAGAAATGGAGATGGTTAGTATACGAATCAGTGTATCTATCCTTGATTTTGATAGTGAGATCGAGATTGAGAGAAACCTCGGTCATTCGACCTTCAATTTGTTGAACCCGAGGTCCAAACTTTTCCCTGTAGAAATCCCTCTTAAGAACACCTTCTTTTGGCGCAGAAGGATTAAGCATATACGGATGCCATCTGACCTGCATATACACCTCTGATAATCAGGAAAACTAACATGGCGAAAAGATGATAAGTGAAAAAAGTAATTAGCAAGAGATCGGAGACAGAAAAGGACCTACCTCGAAGTCAAACTGATCCTTCGATGATTCGATAGCTTTATCTAAATTCTTCTTTCCTACAAAACACCATGGACACACGGTATCTGAACTGACATCAATCTTGATAAGCTTCTTCCCACTGGTGTTAGCCATGAGACACTTTGTGTATCTGGAATAAAAGAATCTCATCAGCACAATCAACTCCTAAATGAACACAATTAACTGAAATTAATCGAATTTTCTTCTTGTTTTCTACCGATCAAAGGTTCTTGTATATACAATTCAAAGTTGAAACCATTAAATTCTTCCAAATCTTCAAATATTCACAACACATTTACCAAATCCAATTTAGAATTAACGATTAAAACTAACGAACAATTGAAGAGAAATTCAATAATCTTTACAAACTTAAAAGAACACGACTTACACTTAGAAGAGATCTGTTGATGTTGCAGAATGAAACCACAAATTCAAGAGAATTTCTGTTAGCTTCTCTAAATATCAATAGTATATGCTCAAGATTGTTCGTTTCAAACCTAACAAAATAATGAAGACATGAAAAACGTGTACATTTGTCAACGGAAAAGGTATCACTGTGATATAGCCACATGGAAGAATTGAACGGTCAGATCTCGAGAAGACTATTGACCAAAATGTCAAGGGGTTTGACCACATTCCACAATTGCGTTGCATCCAAAATTCAGAACAAGATCATTTCACTAGGAAGATATGTTGAAAGTATACATGCTACAATACCATTAACATTAGTGAAGAGGATCTCAAACCCTTTTTATCTCCTGATGAACTCATTTACAAATTCTATTCCCCTAACAAAAATGCACTTTATTGTGCCTCTAAGATTGCGACTACAAGTAATCGCGCAAGTTTTCACCACTGAGTGTCTCCATTTCTTTGAGAATTTCTTGAGCAAGTGTCTTAACAGGAAGCTCCATATCTTCAAGTAGTTCACCAAGGAACGGAATTGTCTCGGGAAGAAGTGTGAGGTATTCTTCTTTCAGATTCTCCACCATGTACTTGATGACTCTCAAACCTAATATCCTCGCACGAATCTTCTCACTCCTTGTTTGCATCAACACCTGCAATAAAAACCATAAAAGCTTAAAACTACTATAGAATGGACGAGATCAGGTTCTTACTAAGAGTCTTTGATCGTTCAATGAGTTCCTAATCTTTACAAACTTGATCAGTTATGCTGTTATAAGATATAAATATAAGACATGTTTCTTCACTCACCTCATGGTTTAGGGGCTTCCACAGTAGATCTGAGCCAGAAGTTACGGCCATCTGACCAAGACATGCAACCAGTGAATCATTCACTTCCTCAACCGATGGAGCATCTGGAAACTCTTGTAGAGAAGATGGTGGGTCCACCACCAACTGAGCCACAATTGGTTTCAACAAAGTCTACAAAAATAAAAACTCAGATTAATTAGATAAAAGTGTCTAAACACAGTTTTAAAGACGCTAGGTGAAATTAACTAACCTGAAAATTAGTTGCATCAAGAAACTGCAAGCTCCCAGCATCATACACAAAGCATTTGTGCAAGGAAGAAACCATTAGTGCTCTAAGATGCCATTGTCTAGGTGATATTTCTCCCTTACTAGTTGTGACAACTTCGGCAACCTTGGACTTCTTTCTCTTTGGTGTCAACCCAACACTCAATGCATCTTGTGTTAAATATAGTGTGCATCCGTCCAGCAAATACTTGAAATAGGGAACAAACAAAGATCTGCATTGAAGAATACAGAGTTAAGTTGAGCAGAAAGTGCTTGAACCAAATGTTGGAGAACTTCTAAAAGAACACTAACTAATCATTATAAACCCCTAGAACTAAAAACAGCTCTCTACTGCATAAATTTATCTCTTGTGGGCTCTGCAATTAACCTCTGTAGACTCAAAGTTATTCCCATGCAATAAATAACCAGATCGCAATTACGCTAATAACCAGAACTTCTACCCACCAAATTCCTTACCAACCCAAAAACACTTTCTATCACACTCCGTCAGAGTTTCAAACACAATAAACAAAAGAAAAGGAAAATCAGCTCACCTGTGGCGTTCAACAAGCTTGCTGATTAATCTGTAGAAAGATATAGTTCTATCTAATTTCCTGCTTTCAGTAGAACCAGGTCCTTCGACTTCAGATTCCGCCCATTCAAGGCTTCGGAGAAAAAGAGGCTTGAACATGTTCTCCGTAAGTTTCAAAGACAAAACAATCATCGAGTCAATAACACTTTCTTCCACAATATCGATTCTTTTAACTGAAACAGGACTTTCCCGGCGAAGATCAAGCGCTAAGAGGCACAGTTCAAATATCCTCACGTGGTACATTCCAATAGCGGATCTATCCATAGTACCAATTAGATTTGATAACATTCCGAAAGTAACTGATAAACTGGATTCACCAGATTGGACAGCCTCTCTGTACACCTTGAGCAATGGTGCGACAGTAAGACGGACCTAAACAAAAATAACAAGTCAAATATTATATAATGAATACAACCTTAAGTAATAAAAAGTCAAAGGAAACACAACTTCCATTCTCATTTTAAGCTATCTGTGTATAAAGACTTACAGGGACTTTCTCACAGACGAGTCTCCTCACTGTATCTGCTTTAGCCTTCAACTTTATATCTGATCCTGAAGCATATTCTGGATGCAAGACCATAAGCTCTATAATATCTTCAAGATAAGGATTTAAAAACCCACCAAGCTTGTCTACTACAGCCTCCAAAGTGACAAGAACAGATGTCAAAAGAGAATCCTGAAGTCCTGCTTTCTCGTGGCTGTTTTTGAGTACTTTAGCTGAAGATGCAATGTTATGAGCCCTCTTCAACAAGTAGTCCATGATATGAGGAAGCTCCGACAATGCCCTGGGACCAAGCACATTGACTAAAGCACCTGTTGTGCGAAGGCAGCTGGAAGAAACCGCCAAATTTTCAGAAGCAATTTGCTTTGTAACAGACTCAAGACATGAGTTGAAGATGGAATCTTGCGAGGGAAACTTATTAGCCAATACTTCAAATGCAGAAAGTGCAGATAGCTTTACTGGAACACTGGACTCATCTGTAGAACTATCAACCAAGTGAAGAATTTTCGAGCACATTCCTTCAAAAGACTTCAAAGAACACTCATCCAAATCAACCCAGGAGCTAGCTGATTCATGTTTCAAATTTGATTTACCCTTCCGCTTTGGTTTAACCATGTCGCGCTCCCTGATTGTCTCACAAAGAAGCCCAAGAGCCTGCATGGTTGAAAAAAAATGAATTAGTTAGTCCAACATATTTAAACCAAACAACTGCAAGCATAGATGTTAAGGAGCTAGCCAAACATCCCCAGCTTTCATAACATGAATGCTGGGGCAGAAGGAAAACTCTTCCAATACATCATTTCACATGTTACTGGGGGGTCAGAACCAGGTTTGAGACTGAGTAAGCCAATTTCAAACCATAAAACACTTCCCACGGCCCAATATCAGCCAGGCCTAAGCCTCATATTGAAAGATACATACCTTCTTTTTCACTTTTCCATTTGAATGATCTAACAGCAGTACTATTCCTTTAAAATATGATGAAGGAACCATTTCTCTTGTGATGGTCTTCAAGACAGCATGCATACAGTCCCTTAATTCTTTCTTCACACTATTAGTAACCTTTGATTGCTTCCCTCTTCCATCAAGAAGTTCCAAGTGAGAAACAACCTGCTCCAGAAGTGCTCCTAGTGATCTCTGTAAATGCATCCACCAGATAATTCTTCAGACATCAAAGGAAGTATGGTTTTGAAAACTGAACCAAATAATTATGTTGGCCAGGAAGAAAAGAGATGAGATGAGACATTCCATTTTGGAATAATAACCCGAAATCGCATACCTGAATTTCATCGGAGTCTTCTCCGGATTCAATTTTGAAAATCAGCTCAGTGTCCTGAAGTTTGTGAGCAACGAACTGCATTCCAAGTAGTAACTCGGCAAGTTGTTCTTCAGATTGGTTACCCGCCGATATTTGTTGAAGAAGAGAAACAAGAGATGGAAGCCATATAATGCATGAATACTGCTCGCACAGTTGTGCAGCAAACAGATACTCCCACTCTTTGCTAGTCACAGACGAAGCAGAGGACTCTAGGGACATGCTTGTCCGTGAAATCAATGAACGAATAAGCAGAATAAATACAGACGCCAGGGTAGTTCGTTCTCCAAGAACCCTGCATTTTAACCATGCCAATTTGAGTCTCCGAACATGAAATTTTTCAGAAATACTGCAAGAACCAGAACATACCTCAACAAGAAGACTACAAGTTTGATCCTTCTGCACTCGGCAATTTCAGGCAATACCTTTATAAAAATCTGAAAAACAAAATTGACCAGCAGATTCATTGAGGAAAAATTAAATAAGCAAAAAGGCAGCACAATATATTTGGTAATCACTTGAAATGACATGTATAACGAAAAAAGTACCTGAAGAAGTTCCTCAGGGTTATTTGTTTTAGATATCCAATATGGAACTACCGTTGATATCAAGTCCTCAAAGACTGTCTGTGAATAGCTGTCACTCTGAAACCAAATTAAAAAATGAAGTAGCAGAGTCAACGCATAGCTTATGGTTCCATGACAGCGACTTTCAGACAACAATAAGAACTAGGGTAAGGTGAACATTAACCAACCTGGGAAACTGCGGACTCCCCAATTACAGTAAAGATACCAAAAATATGGTCCAAGACTTTTTGTGGTGCAACTTTCGCGATTGAAGTTAGCAGAGAGAACGCATGATTGCGTGCCAGTGCATCCTTCGCTGCCCGTGCGCACTCAACCAAGAGCTTAATATCCAATTTGTTACTTATGTTTTCCTGCATTCGGAATATGTACACAAAATGCAAATGAGACTAAAACAACACTTGTATTCTTTTATAAAACTATACTGAATTTTTATAGTATGTCAACGTGTGGATACCTCTAATGGAACAGCAGAGAAAAGAGAAGTAGTTATGTCTTCAAGGACTGATAACACAGCCTGTTGAACATAAGTTACTGTACTGCCAGTTGTTTGAGTAACATCAGAAGAATTCTGAGCTTTGCCAGCGAGCCAATCATCTGAAAAGACCTTTTCGAGAACCTCAAATAGAGGCCCAATCAGAGACACCCTACCACAAGATATCCACCCTTAGTTAATCTTACAGCATAATATTGTAGTTTAAACTTTGGCACCAAAAAGTAACCACGCTAATGGAATAATCTTAAAAAGAGTCATATATAGGTTTCAATACCTGTTTTCTATAGTTTTCTTCATGAGCAAAGCATCAAGGAGTGAGCTAAGGAAAGTGACCATGCTTCCTTCTTTATAAAAGAGATCATGTTGCAGAGGGTCACTCAACTGTTTTACTTGTTTCTTTTTCTTCTTTCCACTAGAAGAAAGACTTAACTGGCCTTCTTTTGCAAGAATCAACTTTAGCAACTTGCTTACCGTTAAAGATGTAACCTGCCAAACATTAGCACAAAGAGGTTAAGTTCAATTGCTAAGCAAAAGGAAACATCCAAAAGTAAACACCAAAATTTGATCAGAGTAACAAACATTGATTCGAAGAAGAGCATCTTTCGCTGCATTCTGGATTTCACCACAGTCATTTCGAAACAGAAACACAAGATTTTGAAAAACTTGGTCCTGGTTAACAGAGAGAGGAAGAGATTAAAATAACATGTAAAACAAGTAGATACACTGTAAGCTGATCGATACCATGGTAATTTTAGCAGCGCACCATAAAACAACGAACATTTGGAGAACAATCAAGAAAGGCACAAACAAACCTGTGTCTCAGTATTCAAACAATTGTATAGGGAGCAACTCAGATTCTGAAGCACAGTTACACAGGGCCTTATGATAGCAGGATCTTCTGGGGGCTCACTATCGACCTAGTATAAAAGAACAAACATGTTGGCATAAATGAGCAAATTAGACAAGTAACAGTAACCAAATATACTAAATTAAGTAACTGCTTACTTTCAATGCCTTGATGAGATGCTCGGACCATATCGTTTCAGCAGAAGAAGCACTAGATGAAGCGCAACCCTAAAAGGCCAAAAGTTACTCTTTCAGATATTATAATATAACTACAGCATCAAGAAAGGAAGTCTTAAAAATTATAAAAGTACCTCCAGCAGAATGCATAACGTCTCAATTTCAATTGTTGATAATGCTTGGAAGGATTTATTGGGGCTAAAACATTGGCTGCGCCTTTCCAGGAGTTCAGACAGTAATGACTTAACACCACTTATATGCATGATAGAACTGCTCATTCCTTTAAACAATGACAGGATGACAAGCTGCGAAAAGATTCTTTCTCAAGTGAGAGAAGGTCCAATATTTATAGAACAAGCTAGTCTGCTCAACTAAAAAAGCAAGCACTTGAAGACTAATAGCACAACAATGCAGAAGCCACATAACAATGAAGAAAACATAGATATTATATACTAGGGGGTACCTTCCCATATGGAGATAGTTTGAGCGCAGATTTTAAAACGAAAAGGAGGATAGCTTCCTTTGTGCGCTCATCAAAACTGAATATAGAAGACAGAAACAATATATAAGAGGAAGAAGAATGATAAGGTAAGGTAAGCAGACTAGAGAAAAGCAAGTGTCAAATGACAAGTTCAAGACATCTCCATGCCATGAAAAAAAATATACTAGTCTGAGAAGAATGTTTATAGAACCTTTCATCAATACTTTGCGGCACTACAAGACTATTGCAAGGAGGGCCTAGTACAGCTGTAAAAAATGATGGAATAAAATCCCCATCTGATAAGATCAGCCTCTTCTGTTGTACTATTAACTCCAAAAGTTTCCCTAGGGAAGGTGTCCAAGTGCTACGAGTCAACATAGCATCATTCCCTGTCATTCATATTAAAAGCATTAGAACACTTCAGTCTAAATCGAAAAAACACTAAATAATAATAATAAGAACAAGTTGCATATAAATCAAGGTAGACTATTTGATCTATTCAAAGATTGTTCTAAGCATATATATACCGTTTTTCCCGCTAGACTTGAACACGTACTGCCCCAGTGCATCAAGCCCCTCCATGCACGTCACTGCTGCTGCTCGGATGTCCTGAAGATGAAGATGAAATGCGCCGTTGAGATACAAATAATTATAAAAATACAAAAATAAAACAGGAATGTGTGCTATACAGCATTTAAATACCATAATTAATAGCATGAAGTATAAAAATAAAAAACACAGAAGAGTAACCAAGAGTAAACCTTGTTTTCGCTAGAAAGAGGAACCAAAACAGAAGGAAAACTGAGAAGGGGAAGGAAGTGGCCGTCTCTTATACTTTTCTCCAGTGACAGCTGCGAACAAGTAGAAGCAATACTATGAAGACTTTCAATTTGAACTGCAACAGGGACGCCTGAAAAAAGGAACTCATTAGAATAAAAACTACAGCAACAAATGTCATTAAACCAAGAGAAGAACTCCATCATTTGTCAGGCATAATTAAAAAAAATTAATAATAAGAACCTTCTTCAGTAAAATATTTGGACAGGAAGCTGACTGGAGAGATGTTGCATTTCGCCACAACTGAATGGAACTGTCCCCGCAAAACATGAGCCAATCGAGATGTTGCAAAGAAGACAAACAACTCATGAAGAGTAGATAGCAATTCTCCACTGTCAGCTTGATCCTGCAAGTAAAGATATAAATCCGTGAATGAGTGACTCTGCACAATGTAACAACTAACACCAGCCAAGACAATATGAATGTGCACTCTATAAAACATAATTGATCAAATAACAAGCAGCAACAGACCGTGCTACTCAGCTGGACCGCCGAAACAAATGCTTGCAGCAACCTCCAAAAAATGCAAACCAAAATATTTGCATTTAATGCTTTGAAGTTGGACTTGGAAAGCTGGCCCAAAAAATCGCTGCAACCCCTTTCCAGCTTCTCCACAGTAAACTGTCAATAAGATATCACATGAGCAGAAAATGTGAGTAACAGGAGGTTTGCAAGTCACCAAAATCTGAAATTGGCTATAAATCAACATTCCACCTCCTGCTCTGGAAGGTTACAACTCGTAGACTCATATACACTCCATTCTTGCTTGAGAACCGGAAAGCAGGCTTGAAATAGTATTGCAAAGCCAGAAGGATCTAATATGAAGATACACAAGTCAAAAGAAAAAATCAGGAAATAAAATACTAGAATTACGCAGGCAAAGAAATAATGACCACTTATTATCAACAATAAAAAGGATCTTAGCACAGCAGAAGCTGCTTGAAGCATCATGTTGAAATAGTTTAACATGCCCCCATAACATTGAAATAGTTTAACATGCTATCAAACAATTCTTTAACCCCTATCCAAAAATAGTATCGGGTTTAAGAAACGATTAACCTTGTCCAAATATACATAACTTTACCAAATAGATGAGTACTATTTCATGTATCAGGTTCTTAATCAAGATATAGCTTATGACTATAGCTTATGATGCTTACAGTACCTCATAACATCCTCATAAAACAAAGGAGCGTGAAGAAATTTCAAGAAAGGCGAGAAAATAAATGCTCAATCTAACCTTTCTTTTCAGTATTAAGTGATTGCAGTATCACTAAGAAGATCAATGTCTTCGACAGCTCTGAATCGTTGGAGCACTCGATCAACCAAGTTAAACATTCTACGGGTTGTGCGGCGAAGGTTTCACCAAAAGCACAAATAGTCTTCATATTAATTTCAGTTGAGCTAGTTTCCAATTTCTGCATTGTTTAAAAATAGAATCAAATCTATTTAACTCATGGCAACATTACATTGTTCATTCAAATTTGTCCTGATCTTTAACAGAATTCATGAGAATTTACCTTGTCTTGCCCTGAGGATATTAGATCACATGAAAGAGATATATTCTTGTAAAATGACCATTGAATTTCCGTAGCCAACTTTAGAGCCTTTAAGTTTAACTTCTGTGTCTGTAATACAAATGCACAAATACAATCATAAACCAATTTTTCAAATTGATTGGGGAAATAAACTAGAAAATGCATTAAGATTTAAGAGAAAGGTTGGAAAGACAAGTGAACCTTCGGAAGAACTAGAAGTAAGGGAAACAACATTCTAGCAACTTCTTTTTTATATTCAGTCAGATCTTTGAAGTTCAAAATTGCACATTCAAGGCATGAACGAGCAACAGCACTAGCTTCAGATGGGACAAGTGTCACACCTACAAAAATAAAATCCTAATCAGAAGATGGTACATGCCAATCAAGATTGGCGACTTCAAGGAGAGACAAAATTGTAACTTGAGGCAGAAGAATAAGAGGACCTTTACAGGAAGGTCTTTACAAGGATCCATGAAGAATACTCACTTGTGATTTCAGCGCATCTAACAAGAATATCACGTAATGACTCGAGAAGATCAGGCCCGCTAATGACCCTAGTCAACCCATCCAGAGATAAAGCCGCTTGAACAACACTAAGATCATCATCTTGAAGCCGCCTCGATATTGCTTGTTGAATAGAAGCAAGCTTCTGGAACACAATATATAAGGGAGAACGAAATCAGTTAACTATATTGGCTATCGCAGATCTATCGAGCCCGGGAGAAATAATGGTCCAGAGTATAAGGGATATGTTAGAAGCAAAGTATACTAGCTTAATACAGCAGCAAAAGTAAACATGCCCAGATCTACATATTTGTCAGGTACAGCAGAACTTCTTTTCCATATTAGTCATGTACAGCAGAACTAATTAAGATTCAAAAACTTCGCACATAATAGGAGATAAAGCACCGAACCTGAGAATCGACAGCTTCAGCTTTCAGAATCTTTGATTTGGACAAACTAGATAGGGTTGCTTTACGGATCTCCGGCTTCCAGATTTAAAAAAAAAAAAAAAATCAGCTAGAAGAAAAGCAAGTAATAAAATCTACTTTCGGAAATATATTTTCCTTGAAATGCATACCTTAGGATGTTCAAGTGAGAACCACAGTTTTGAATCAGTTACAGGTAGTGATGCATCGACACTGCCATCAAACATCATGCAGAGAACCTCAAAAACCGAGTCCCCTTTCTTAGTTTTCTCACTTGAGTCCTACAACAGATGAAAACACGGTTAAAATTTGAAATTGTGGAAAAAGTACAGAGTATGAAAACCTCCAATCATTAACAAGACCTCCAGGAACTTTCTAACAGCTCCACGCAGCTCAGATGGATAATTCTTATCAATAACAACGAACACTTGTTTGGCCCAGCATCCTAAGAATTGTCACAGAACAATATATCTATTAGTAATGCATACTGAATACTTATCTTTTCCAGATTTGGTTCAATGCACAGAAATCATGTTTAGCAGCGCAATCAAAGCCAGTGTCCTAAGGATGTAACAGCTACATGGTTCGACTTTAGCCAAAAGAAAAATCTGTAAAAGTTAAATTCCAATGTTGTCATCGAAGTACCTGAATCAGGTAATTCAGATTTACCCATTCTTTTAGATAACGCTGTGCATGAAGTAAGCACCTTAATCACAATATTATGAATATGATCCTTTACATTGACAGTCTCTAATGTGGATATCAAGGCGCTACGGCAATATTCATCTGAAGAACTGTCAAAAAAGAGAGTTGAGAACCTCAGTCTTGCATGCAAATGGCAAAAAACAAGACAATGTCACACATGTGGTGTTAAAGAAAAGGGTTAGTCACCTATAGTTAACCAATGATTCCAAATAAACTGTCAAGAACGTCTCAATATTGAACTCATTCGACAGTCCAAAAAGTACTCCAGCAAAATCCCTTCAAGAAAAAATGAAAAGATTGCATCAGAGATTTGAAAAGTGACAGAAGCGGACGCCATGGGACTCATAAGACATGGAAAATTATTCAAGTTCAGTTCCAAGGGAACTACCTAATTTCATTAAGAGTCTCCACTGCTTTCTTTGGGAATATCTGAACGGACTGTGACTGGCAATACACAAAGAGACAAAAGAACAAGAATTAGAAACGCACGAGCCAAACATGGGAGGCCTAGACACATAGTACACAAACTAAATGCAGTCAGCTGAAATTTGATACAACCAATAGTCCAAATATACTGAAGCTGGAAATACCTGCACGATGCTTATGATAGCCATGAGTGACGTACGTAGCCATGGTAAATCAGCAAATTCTTTTGCATCTTTTTGAGCAATCCTTGCAATTGACCCAATCAAATTCTTGATAATATCAGAAGCCAAAGCTGCTCTG
This sequence comes from Papaver somniferum, assembly GCF_003573695.1. Taxonomy (NCBI): domain Eukaryota; kingdom Viridiplantae; phylum Streptophyta; class Magnoliopsida; order Ranunculales; family Papaveraceae; genus Papaver; species Papaver somniferum. The sequence continues at coordinate 240,171,639 of NC_039358.1, read as the reverse complement.
TTTGCCAATAAACTAGCTATCATCAAGGCACCAGCCTGCGAGAAAAAGATAAAGAACAATGTTTAGTACAGCCATAAACAAGGAATGTGTTATGAAAGTAAGGGGAGCCATAGCATTACCAAAATGGTAAAAAGAAAACTGACAAATGATTTTAACTGTTTTTATAAGAATTTCTTATAACTAGTTTACTACATTCAATAATAATATGTGTGTCTCACTAAGGAAAATTACTGATCAATGTGGTTCTCTAATGTCTACACAGATTTTCTCATTCGAAAAACAAATTAAGCATATACCTTTAGCGTACAGATTTACACTTATGCAACTCTCTTTATCTCATTGTAGGCTTCCATTATAAACTAGTTGTTGAAAATGTTTTAGCATGTCTAAACGAAACAATAAAATTATAGTTGGAAAATGAATAAAAAGCAAAATACTTCAAAAACCATAAAAGAAATGCAGCCTTACCTTATGGTCAGGGCTTGCGTTCGCATTTGGATCAAGTCCTTTAAATACAAATTGAATAACTTTTCTCACGGTATCAGCATCTATAACCGTCAAAGCTCCAAATACCTCAACAGCAACTGCAGTAAAAAAGCTAATAACGACTACGGAAGGCTGGTATTTCTTTGCCGGCATCGCCTGCAAAAAATAAAAAATAACATTCACCAAAACACTCAAAAAAAAAAAAAAAACTCTACAATCTAAACATAGAACTACAGAAGAAGAAAAAATCACCCACGTAATCACATAAAGTCACCAAAAGCCCTCTGTCTCGTACACATTGTTGCACTAAAACACTCCTTGGTGGTGGTGCACCTGACTTCTGAACCGCTTCAAGAAATCCCCACTTACTATTTCTGCAACAATAAAGAAAAACAATCAAAATTTTGCAGAACTTGTACTACTGACACCATCCTAACAACCTTTGTAAGTATACGATGACAAGGCAAAAGCACAATTTACCAATTCAGTAAACCAAAACACATTTCAGCCCAATCAGCAAAAAACTTACTGCAATTGCACTATCTGCACAATCCTTACAAAGGCAGCTGTATCATGATACGGCAACGCACAATTCACCAATTCATCAATGTTATACACATGAACCCTACAAAAACAAAATCAACAAAACATCAGCAACTCACAAACCACAAAATCAGAAAAAAAAAAAAAAAAAAAAAATTAAACCAAGCAAACAAAAACACATTACATGTAACGCCGCACAAGATACTCCAAAGTATGCAAAGCCGAATCAACCAACAAATACCCAGACAACAACCTCAAATACGAAGAAATCGATACATCAATCTCTTCATTTTCAACTCTACCTTGTAAAGCTCTATTCAATTCTCTACTCTTATAACTGAACAAACTATTCTTATAAGCTTCAAATCGGAGCTCACTTTTTACCAACACATCTAAACTCGAAATAGCAATAGAATAGAGTGAATCGATGTCTAGATCAGCTGCGACTCGTGGATCGTATAAGATTGATGGATTTGTGAATGGTTTTTTTGTTGATTTGATTTCTAAGTTGTTTAGGGATTTGATTATTCGTAACTGTGCTTCTAATGTCGTTGCCATGGTTGATTTTGGATGGTTTTAGGGTTTGTGGTAATGGGAATTTGACTGTGGGAAGCTTAAACCCTGGTAATGGAGGAACCGCCTTTGGGAGGTGGCGGGGCGATTAGGGTTTTAGGAAGAAGAGAAGAAAAGAGTGATAAGTATATGAAGTGTCGAGATATATTTGCACCGGTAGTTTGTGGGCTATGTGCACCCCCATCGAGTGAGGCTGTTGGGGTTTATGATGTTTGGGCTTTTAATTGAGCTTAGATGCTTAGCTTGTGCGATCCATTTGTAGTTGTGAAAACTACAGGGAGACCCATTCTCCCTGATGTTTCTACTGTGAAACCCACGCTAATTGTAGTTTGAGAGCGGTTAAGAGCAAGTTCAGTGGATATGGGAAAATTGTCAAATGAACAAGAGCTCGTTTATCAAAAAAAAAAAAAAAAACTCAAATCTCAACTTGGGACGATAGGCTCAATCTTGGTCGGTCGGTCAAGCCACAGATGAGCATCGGCCATGTTTTGGACGATCGACAAATATAAAAAAGAGAGTTAGTTTTTTCTTCTTTACTCAGTTATAATTTTTAAACCATATCATATACAAAGCAGGTCCCATTTTTAAGCTTATTTTGGTTTGGTATTGCTACCGCACATTACTGTGAGAGTCATGATAATATTGCTGAAGAACGTCTTTATCAGAATATTTTTGCTTCTCACTTCGGATAGTTAGAAATAATTTTTCTTTGGACTTCCGGAAATCTATTTCATGTTGCTTGGCAAGGAAATTTTGAGTCATGGATAAAAGACCCTTTACATGTAAGACCGATTGCGCATGCAATCTAGGATCCTCATTTTGGTCAACCGAGCGTGGAAGCATTTACTCGAAGGGGTGCTCTCGGACAGGTGAATATTGTTGTTTATCACTGAATATTGTCAGAATGGGCCTCATTTAACTCAAAACGGGTCCAAAATTGAGTTTTCCTAGCAAAAGTATCTAATTCCACCGGACTTGCTCTAATGTGAGTTGGGTGAGACGTTTACATGATAGCTTAAGGTGAATGGAATTGGAATTAGTAGGAAAATTGATTTTTCATAAATAAGAATTAAATGATAAGGTTATTCTCAGATTAGATCTTTAGATTGATCCAAGTTGGGACTAGAGCTGAGTTACTCCATCTAACAAACTAGTTTAATTTCGCTAAAGGATGCTTCTATTGGTGCATAAGTGAATACCCAATTATTAAGATATTTGGAGTGCTAGAAATGAGGTTATTTGTGGTCCATTTCACAGTTTCTGTGCTTCCATTGATGGCGGAATTAAAGTTTTAACAGTGTCCCTCCTGGTATATATTCCTATTCCCGTATCCCTTGCCCATTTGATTTTTTTTTATATGCTGCAAGAGCTTCAGCTTGTTCATCATCCACCACGTTGTCTGGTTTACATCTAATCTCATGTTACCACATATAAGATTTCTGAGAATTAGTCCAAGCTCTTGTTTTCTTACTTACTAAATCAAAATTTGCATCAAAATTTAGCTTCTATATTCTTGGTTAGGCGGTTTTCAGAATGGATTGGTCATCTTGCTCTCAAAATGGACATGTCTAAAGCTTTTGATAGACTGGAATGGAGTTTCTTAACGGAAATTCTAAGAAGGTTTGGTTTTTGTGAAAAATTTTGTCATCTTGTGTTACAATGTATTAGTACTACTTCCTTAGAAATCATGATCAATGGCTCTCCTTCTTCTTCATTCAATCCCACAAGAGGTATCGGACAAGGAGATCCTCTTTATCCATATCTCTTCATCTTGGTCATGGAGGCTTTTTCAAGGCAGTTAAATCACCATGAACAAAAAAGGCAACTTACAGGTATGAAAATTTCAAGATCAGCACCAAAAATAAATCATTTATTATTTGCTCATGATTGCCTGCTATTCTGCAAGGCTAATCAGTCTCAAACAAATAAATTGCTTCAAGTTATTGAAGAGTTCAGTGTTTGCTCAGGCCAAATGATTAATTTTCACAAGTCTGCAGTTTACTTCAGTAAAAATACAAATTCTTCTTGTTGCCAACTTATCAGTGGTATTCTTCAAGTTAGACAGCTCAGCATTAGTGAAGAAAAGTATCTAGGTTTTCCATTCTTTGTGGGAAGAAACAAGAGAATTCCTTTCTCTAATCTTGCTGACAAAATGGAAACTAGAATGTCAAAATGGTGTTCTATAAATATTTCTGAAGCATGGAGGTCTGTAATGGTGAGAAAAGTTACTAATGTCATCCCAGTTTATCATATGTTGAGTTTCAAGTTCCCAGATGTTACTATTAAGAATATGAACTCTATTCAGCAAAAATTCTGGAGGAAAAGGAAGACTAATAAAGGGAAGCCACCAATTTCTTGGACAAATGTAAACAAGCCAAAGGAAGAGGGAGGTCTTGGGTTTAGAGATCTCAAGCTATTCGATAGAGCACTACTAGCAAAATCTGCATGGAGACTGTGCATAGATAATACTTCTATATGTGCTCAATCTCTCCATGATAAATACTTTCCAGATAGAAAGATTTTTGACATCAAAGATAATTCCAGTTCTACTTGGTCCTGGAAAAGTATCAGCTCAGAACTTCCATTCATTAAGAACAACAGTTGCTGGAGCATTGGTGATGGAAAAACTATCTTAATATGGAGCTATAGATGGATCCATGAATTATTAACTCGTACTTCCCCAAAGCATAGATGTCTAAATTATCAAGAATATACTTATGTATATCAGTTATTCTCAGAAACTGGAGGGTGGAATCAGTCTCTTATTCTATCTCTTTTTGAAGAACCAGTTGCAAGACTAATTATGAATATTTCAATTCATGTTCATCATGCAGACAGAATGGTTTGGACACCGGAGAGAAATGGGGTTTTCTCAGTAAAATCAGCTATTAGGAAAATATTTCAAGATCAAAATACAAATCAGTCTGTTGGTCAAAGAATGCAGTATATCTTCAAAAGGCTCTGGAAGTTACCTGTGCTACCTAGAATAGCACAATTCATTTGGAAGTGTCTTAAATATATTCTGCAAACCAAAGATAAGTTGGTCTATGTTATTAAAAATGGAGATTATGGTTGTTCCCTATGTTCACAAGCATTGGAGACTTCATCTCACTATATTCTGCACTGCAACCTCTCAAAAGCAGTATGGTTTGTTGTTTTATGTCTTCATATTCAAGCTGATGTAAACCTGGTAGATTGGTTTTGTGAATGCTTTGACATACTGAAAGCTCATCAAATACAAGAAGAACATCTATGCAAAATAGCAATTACAGCTTGGTGCATTTGGAATGCAAGATGTGACAGTATCTTTAAGGGTTGGAAGATCACTCCAGATTCAATTATTATGAAGAGCAAGTTAGAAATATAACTGGTAAAACCAAAAAAAAATTACTATTGTCACTAATGATGTCAGGCAGAGAAGGATAAATTTTCACTGGAATCCACCTGTTATAGGCACTTATAAGATTAATGTTGATGGTTCTTTTAGCTATTCTACTAAAATGGGAGGCATTGGACTAATTCTTCGTGATTTTGCAGGGACTCACAGGGGATCCAAATGTATCTTCTTAGAGACGACGTTGAGTCCAGAACAGGTGGAATGCAAGGGATTATGGGAGGCATTACAATGGGCAGAGGATATGAAGCTGGATAATATTTGAACTGGACTCACAATTAGTAGTTGATGCAGTGAACCGAGAAAACTTCAACACAGACTAGAGAATATATAACTTGATTTTGGATATAAAAAATATGCTCAAGAATAAAACTTTTTGGCAGTGCAATTATGTGCCAAAAGAACAAAATAAGGTGGATAATATATTAGCAAAATTAGCAAGAGTCTCTCTTTTAAGTAGTGTTTTTTATCTATTTGTGATGAGATTTTACCTCAATTACAAGAGGATGCACAACATGTACTACAAGACTCTTAATTAGTGAAAATTTCAGTTTCAAAAAAAAAAAGTGGTTTTGCAGAATACTCTTTCTACCGCAGAGTCACCTGATCTGTTTTGAGTATACTTTGTTGTAGAATTCAAACGGTCAATATGGGGTACTTGAATTTTGTGGGATACACTTACTACATTGGCATGTTGATTATCAAAAACCAAAGCATATCTGCTAGCTTTTCCATGTACGCTAAAGGATAATAAAAAACTCTTTAGCATTTAAGATCAGTTACAGTCATTCTTTGACTACGATGACTAAAATCATTGGATTACATATTATTATAACTTACCATACCAGTTATGAGATTATCTACGACAAGCAAAATAGTTTTAGTTACAGTGCAATCTATAAAAAGATGGTGCATGGTTTTAACAGATTGATTATAAAGAAGACAATCCATGTGAGCAGAAGTGATAAATTTAGCTAAATCACCATAGGTAGCAAGAGTTGAACTCTTGGTGGTAGATCAGTATTTTAAAAGAGTTTTTAATTCAAGTTTGTATTTCTTGTTGAACCTGCCAAAAAGTCATTTAGATACTCTGTATATAGATTTCACAATAAAATTACCAGTGTTTTCAAAGTTCCATATTATTTTTTCCTTACCCCTAGCAGGATTCTAATATCACATATTTCTTTAACAAGTTGTTTTTGTTTGATTTGTATTTTTCAACCAATCTCGATTTGGACTCTTTAACCATATATTTTGGAACACGCAACCTCTTTGAATGAATTATAATGAGACGTTCATTAGGTCTTGTATAATGCTCCCACATGTTATTATGAGCTTCTGCCTTTTTTCTCTATGGTTGATGCGACGTCACTGTATTGGATCTTAACCATCATCTGATAGCAAGTGTTTCAGTCTTAAGACGATTTCTAACCACTGATCTTTGTCATCGTCTGGTAGTAGTACTTCACGTATTTTTATATTTTTCTACAAATCACCCTCCACCCATTTTAGCAAGCATATCCATTGAAAGGGACGTTTAGGTAGTATGGTATCTTTTGTATTAACTGTCTGTTATGGGAAATTTATGCAAAGAGATGGGTCTAATGAGACATGATGATAGTGCAATAACATGGAAATTTAGTCGAAGAAGTTTTCCATTCATTGTATTAATTTTTAGAGTTATTTTGTAAAGGGGTCGTATGTTTAACACCTAATTAAGGTCTGGGTCGTAGAAGTTGCACTTGCTACAATGGGGTCGTTGACTGACCAGAGACCGTTAAAGATAGTTACCAACATTAATTAAATTTTCCAAACACCCAGACAGTTAGTTGCTGGCATTGACTATTTGACTGTTGTTTACTCTTTCGTCATCTTTTATCTGCTACTGTGTGAACTGAGATCATCTTGTTTTTTCTTTTCATTCAATCCTATAACAAAGCCATCAACTCAGGCTCAGCCATTGTGTTAATGCAATTATCCATCTTGTTTCTCTCTTATATCTTCTCTCGTCTCACGCAACCTCATAGTATTGAACTCCTCTATTTCTCATGAATTCAAAGTATATCGGCAAAAGCATGTTTCACTTGAGCAACAATTTGTTGCCACTCCATATGAATTACAACGAATCTAATGTACAGTTGCTTACATCAACATATATTAACAAAAATAAGCATGACCGCACCATATATATCTAACCAATGAGTAACAGCTTCCACCGAGGTTACCATTTCTAAGATCAAAAATAAAGATTCCGACTACTTAGTAAACAAACATACAAGATAGAGAATCAAATTTACAGAGTTACGCAAGAAACCCACTACTGTAAATCCTCCAATTTCATAGGATGGTAAATACAAAAAGGAAAAACAATCAGAAAAATATTTCCAAAGTATGTTCGGATTAGGGTTGTCCAAAACAATCATTGCAAGTTGATCATCATGAATATAAATTGAGAGAACGATGATAGACACAAGCACATTTATAAAATTTTCAGAAGATAGCACGGTCAGCGAACCTGATTATCTTGTTAACGAAGTGTTAGGATAAAATGTCATTTCTCATTTATTTAAGGGAATTTTAGTCAAAAATGTAGACAGTCAAACTAGTCATTGGTCAGTCAACGACCCTATTGCAACAAGTGAAACTTCTACGACCCAAACCCTAATTAGGTGCTAAACATACGACCCTTTTACAAAATATCTCTAATTTCTACCTTTACATCCAAGAATGTGAAATAATACATTAATCAGTCTTCTCTCCCCATAGTACATACCTTTGTTTTCAACACGTTTAGTGCAATTTTCCTTTGATACCGGGATGATAATTCTTGAATCCTTTGTATGTACCTGATCTCAAATAGTGTTAGTATTGTACTAGTAGTAAAGGTTGCTGATAGGCACATTTTTGTGTCTTATATAATCTCAATTGTATATATTATTAGTGCTAGATTTTATATTTATTATGGCTTTTTATGTCCCTATAGGTATTTCTGGAGAAATAAGCTTTTGCGGCGAAATTGGCTCGAAAAGTGGTTTTTGCGCTCGTGGGAGAAAATTACTATACGGACTCTCACTTTGGATAAGGGGTAACCTAATTACTAAGGGGTGACCATTTCCAGGCATCTGCTAAAGGGAGACCAGCCACAGATAAGGGGGATGTCACTTTCTTCCCAAATTCAAATAAAGAAATTGGCGGGAAAATGTTCATCACGTCTGCATGATTTTTGGGTGATGATTCGATCGAGTTCCATAGCGATTCAATGGCTGAAATTGATTGGCTTTACTCCCTAGGCCTAAACAGGCCTAGTGAAGTCTTTGAATTGCACCCAAATTGACTAGAAACCGAGTTGGAGCTAAACAGGGAAAGTATTTTTACACGGACCTTATTGAGCTTATTTTTAGAAGTTCTAGAGAGACTAAAGACCTAAAACTCTTTCCAAAGATACATATCTATGTAAGGAAGAGTTTGAGACAATCGGGAAATCTCAGAAACGTGTGGAACGATTTAGAGAAGAGATTATTGCCGTAACTTCCAAGGAAGGAAAGAAGAGATTTCGAGGAGTTTTGGGGAGATTAAATCGCTCTGTTGGCTATATATAAGTTGCTGGGAGTTCAAGGGAGAAGGTCGAGAATTTGGGGGTCGATAGAATCGGAGCAGAGAAGCACAGGTGAAGTTGCAGGAATATTCACCTGCTACTGGTGAACAAGAGAAGATGAAGAACATTGGACAGACGAGAACAATCGCAAAGGCTGTCGTATTCAAACAGCACATCAGAAGTATCGTTGTTCAATAGATCACGTATATCATAAGCTGTCATCTTTTCTCTGTAATAGTTCAACACCCGTTGTAACAGCTGTTTGTAACGCCAATACAGCGCTGCAAACTGTCTGTTTTATAAGTTTTCTCTTGTTTTTCATCTATTTAAACTATGAACACCTATTTTGAGAACGTGAATAATATGAGGAGCTAAACCCCAATACTGGGATAAAGGAGGAAGCTATTTTTCATGCATGTGGTAATTCTACTTATTTCTTGTATGACTTTTTGCACTTGATTTAATTGTTTTATGATTTTCACTAATTAGTTGTGATTTCGTTTGATAATGTATGCTTAGTCTTAATACTTTTGATGTGTTATGCTTGTGATTTACAATTAATCTTTTAAAAATCCACCTTGGCAAAGAAGAAGAGTCTATAAAAAGTTAACTTTGGAGCTATAAATGTCTAGAATAATTAGTTAAACCACATGAACATGAGAATTGGTGGAATCCGAAGTCCTAGTATCTCTCGTTATCATGACAATCTTGTGAATATATTTTCTTTATTTTAGTATTTTCTTTTATTAAGTCTAGAATCGAGTCTCTACAAGTCTTTGAACGAACTTTATTTACCACTTAAAAAACTACATCAGCTGCCAACATTGGCCGAATTTTCTATATATGTTAAATCTCATGCAGTATTTCATATTCTCAATTTGTATTCATCTATCATATAAAATTTGTATCTATAAGATTATTAGTCTGATGACATTAGGTTTATTAGTCTGATTACATTTCCGAAGTCAACCATGAACATTGAAAAACTAACCTCTCTGCTCGGTCCACTTTAATGACTATCGTTGCAAGTTTATCTTCATTTGCTTTAGTTTTATCTTCTTTTATCGCCTACATCAACTTTCTTCAACCACCGCAAGATATTTTCTTTGTTTATATATTTGAATCGAAGCCTTCTTTGAGACTTTCAGTTTAAAGTAAGTCTTGCCGCAGGTTTCCACTTCTGTATAATATATATCTCCATATAACACATTCTTTACAGCATGAGTCACTATATTTTATCCTTGGTGGGATTGTAATTCGATGCTCAATTTTTAGTACAAATGTATGACATTGTGCAAAGCCTTGCCTCTTCAATCACTTCTTGCCATCCCTGGTCGGCGTCCATTTTTCTAAGATTTGGGAATGTAAACTTAGTTTTTGGTAGTTGAGGTGGTTAGTCTGTGTATCTAACATTTGTGGAAGGATGTGATATACTAATAGGTTATGAGGGGTTGCGACTGTAAATAGATTGTTTGCGACTTTTAGTTGATTTTCTAAGACCAACCGCATGTTCTGTTTTTATCTATTAATTAATCCAATTTCGTTTCCTCTTGAATCCTTGCAACAAAGTGACCCTTCAAGTTGCCTAAAGGATTACGCCTCAATAAGTCGTGCATGTTCGAGTGGTGGCTAATCAGATGATGGTGACAAGGAAAGGTAATGTTGATGTGGCCTAACCAGTTCTAAGAGCAATTGTGGGAATGACATGTGGCATTTTAGGGGTCTCTTATTATAAAGAAAGATATATATATCTTTCCCATTTCATATCTCCCAACAATTGTATCTTTTTACATACGACAAACCTTTAGTGATACCCCTCCAAAACAAAGAATCATTACCAGAATATTCATTATGCAAAGTGTTAAAGTTATGAAAATACTTACCTTACAGAATCTTGACCCGCAAAGCATCTTTGCAGGTTACCATTTTCCAAGAAAGTTTGTTTAGGAGGGTATTATTCATAAATGTTTATTTTATAATTCGAAGGCCACCTAAGCACCTAGGCAGAGTAATATTGCTTCATCTTTTCATGTACACACCCTTATACCATTGCTTACTTTGAACAAAATCCATTTTTTTTTGTAAGGGTATTGGCATTGGGAAAACATTCATATGATGAGAAAAATCGAGTAAGAACAATTTCTCTGGTTGGCTTAAAAAACTTTGATTTCCAACTTTCAAGTTTCATATCATACATTTCTTTGAGACTGCTGAAAGTCTGTGTTTTCTTATTTTGAATCAAAAGAGGAACACCTAAATACTTATCAATTAAAGATAATTATTGAGTTCAGGATATTGGATATTTTATTCCTAAAACTATTATGTGCTTTTGTACTAAATCACAAACCTAAACTGAATTGATCAATAATGCTGGCTAGGACGTTCCTACCTTCTTTGGCATTAGCTCTATTAAAAAGTAAGCAATCATCTGCAAAAAAAATAGGTGAGAAACTGCATGATCAAATATTAGCTTTCGTACCATGAATACATCAAAGCTTTAGAGACACAATTCATATAGAAGATAAAGAGATAAGGAACAGAGAAAATGCATAAGCATAAGTGTAGGGGAATCATTTAGGGGAATTAAAGTGGTGACAATGCATAAGCATTGTTCAATCATCTTGCACCAATCTTCACAGAATTCTTTCAGAGTAGGTATAAGAAATGGTCATTTTATCTAGTCAAAAGCCTTGGACATGTCTATCTTGAAAGCCACCCAACCATTTTTGGCGTTGCAAGTTTTCATAGAATGAATTAACTACATCGTTTGTAATTAACCTACCATAAAGAAAAGATGCTTGATAGGTTATCTTATTAAGAAGAGAGTTACGTTTAATATACATTAACTTAGAGATAATTTTATATGCATTATTACAAAGGCTTATAGGTCTAAAACCAATTGTATTTTTTGGGCAGTTATGCTTAGGAATGAGCGCAGTGAAGTTATGATTCAATTTTTTAAGCATAAACTTAGATTGAACGAAAGATTAAATCATTAGGACAATATCATTACCGATTGTCTCCCACATTTCCTGGTAAATCCAGGAGGAAAGCCATCTGGCCATGGAGTAGTCCAAGGTTGAATCCCAAAAGCGATGTGCTTAACTTCTTCGTGAGTAGGTATTTTCATCACTCGCATAAGAGGTGATGAAATTGAGATATTCAATAGGGTGTGGGGGATTAGAAGTTCTAATCATGTTTAAGTGGTGGGATCTCAGATTATCGGCAATCTCAGTTATATTAGTAAGCCAAAGGCCAACATCATTTTAAGCGTAATCAATATTAGTCATTATTTTTCTAAAATTTTCTTTATTATGAAAATAAGCATTCTTTTTGTTACCAAACCTGAAAGCTTCATCCTTACCCGATATTTGTCTCCAATATTCCTCTTCAGCATCATACCATCTGTTTAGGTCTTTGTTCAAATCAATGACGGAAATTGAATTCATGTGAGAACCGTTGGCCAGTAATGGTTGATTAGATCCTCTATCTTAGTAATCTGAGTTGGTATATCACCAAAGTGATTATAATTCCAATATCTAAGTTTTTTTTTTTGTATCAGAGAGAGTATTAGCATGTCTAAAAGATGCTGATCCACTATCATTGCAATTCCAGTTATTTTCAATAAGAGTTTTACAAGATGCCAAAGAAGAATTAGGAAATAATCACTAGCATTAGGTATCATATGGTAAAATATTGCATTAGAGAAACTATTTATGCAATTAACACAGCTAAGATCCCTATCCAATCTTTCAGGAATGACTTCTTGAATATTCCTTCTATTTGTCCAGGTGAAAGTATTTCCTATATAATTGGAAGAGTATGAAGACCAACATTATCTAGAATAAGTTTATCACTGTCAATTTGGGCTTGTGTTACATGATTGCCTCTATCTTTATCTTATTTGCTTATTATGAAATTTATATCTCATAAGCATTGTGGGAGGTAGAGAGTACTAAAAACTTCAGTCACGAAGTCTCATTGAGCATCTTTTATGTTAGAATATAAAGTATAAAGACCCATATATGAAGGATATCAAGGAGCAATTGGTTCTAGCATCCATATTGATAATACAATTTATGATGTTAAGGTAACTGATATAAATTCTAATATCAATACATCCTTACACAAGAGATAGAGACCACCAAATTGACCAATATGTTTAATAAAATAGGAAGTCAAGTAATTGTACCAAGACATATAAGTTTTGATCCTCCTAGTTTGGTTTCTAGTTTATATTAGGAAAGTAATGCCAGGGTTATCATATTTAACCAACTCTCTAAGATGATCTCTAGTATACTTATTTCCGGAACCACGTACATTCCATGAGAGGATTCCCATCTTGTAAGTGGAATACATAAAACAGTGTAAGAATATATGTCTGGTATTATGAAAAGTAAAGATGCAGGAAACTCTAAATTGAGATATTAGGGTGAAAAGAGGTTGAAATATGGTAACCTGATTCTCTCTATTTGCTGATACATTTTGTTTAATCCCAGCAAAAACTTTCTTTTCACCTTGAGTGGTTTTTCTTGGTCGATATTTTTTTTGTTGGTCAGTATGTTAATTGACATAATTATAGTCAGGCTTATTGAGGTCTTGAATATGGATTCTAGCGCTTCTTGGTATCTTTCCTAGCTTGCAGATCCATTATTGTCATTTCCTTTTAAACATTATCAGGGGTTCAAATATTTTTTCCAAAACCCTGAACCATTAAACCATCATTTGGGGGAATGCAATAGTTTGTTTCATCACTTAATTTGAATTCAACTTGTCTCATACTAGGTGCACAATTCCTTTATCTTGTATTATACCTCTTTATAAATTCTTCAGTTTCCCAAAATTTAGTGGTTCATTATGAATTTCAATCAACTTTGTGGCCATTTTCTAACAAGCATATTAGGAGTGGTTGATGAGGTTTCTTCTCATAAAAATACCTAATCCATCTTGTTGACCCAACAACATTAACTTCTAATGCTTCCTTATGCAATGAAGTTTCCAAATTGATCCTAGCACAAACCTTAAAAACCTCTCCTTAGCTGCAATCCAGATTTTGGTTCAATCGCTCTTACTTCTCCATCTAATGAATTGCTTTTCGATTTATGTGTTATGGACCTATGGTAGCAAAAGTTTTATCTGAATCCAAAATTCTTAAGTGTCCCAATGCAAGTCTTTGTATATAATTTAAGGGCAATAGACATGTAGATCCACAAGATACCCATAATTACTTCATGGCCTCCATTCAAAAATTCGTTAAGTTAAGTCCAGTTTTCAAACTTAACAATCATAACATCTTGATCAACTTCAAAGATTTTAACTTTATCCTCAAGTATGAAAACCAAGTGAACTTTATATGTTTTCCCACTTTATTGTCCGTTATTCTTCCTCCCATTATGTTTTTTTTGATCATGATGCATCTCATCTCAGAATCTTCAGCATTATTCTTATTGACACAAATGATTATGATCTTGTTTCTTTTTCATTGTTTTCTATGTTAGTATTCTTGAGTTTGTTAACAATTTTGGTGACCTCACCCGCAGTCATTGCAGAGGAAGAGTTTTTTTGCACTTTTATTTTGAGTGTATTTATGTTTTTGTCATCTTGAGGAGAAATGAGAGTATGGATACTACAAAGCAAGTTTGAGGCTTTAAGTTTTGGGAATGAAAAAGGTAATAATTAATCATAGGATTAATTTTGAGTGATAGATTTTCTGCAAGGATTTATGCTTTTGGCAAGGACATTATAAGTGTTGAAAATGTCAAAAAAGGAAACTAAGTTTATAACAGTATTTTGAAATGTGCAGAAAAAGCTAAATCTGTTTTTCAGAGTTGAGTTCAGTAGGATGGAGTTGAATCATCCTGACTCATATTTCTTCTCAACATACTTGATCAACTGGCGATGCAAATGCAACTAATAAAGAAAACACCAAGATTTCCAAGCTTCAACAAGCAAGACCCCAATGTAGCAAACAATGTGATCGCTTCTGAGTATCCGAAAAAAGCCATTATGGCTTAAATAAATCTATTCTAACAAGAAGAGAAAACATAATTATCTAAATGGATAAACTAAATGTGAGATATAAAATGATATAATAGACGATATAAAGATCATAAAAGGAATATGGGCCAAGAAGGAAGAAAAAGGATTAAAAAGACATTGAAAATAAGATACTGATTATCAAATTTATGTTATGAAAAAGAGTAGATATGGGTTAGAATATTGTCTTTTGCTCGACTGAATGATCAAATTGGCTTAATTCCTTTTTTTTTCTTGTTCATTCCGTATATAATGTGTGTTAGGTGTTCTCTCCTCATCTATGAAACCACAAAGCTAGTTTTACAACCTCAGTCCCAAAGTATCAAGTTATGATCTCGGGTGATTATCAAAGTTTCAGTTTATTTTTTACTTGGTGTTGATGAGTTTCAAATCCTGGCATTGGTGTCATTACCTAAAAACGTTATCACCGTATTAACATGTCAATGTGCAAAGTTTGGTATTTAATCAACTTTGTTTTACACTAGGACTTAGAAAACCTCAAAGTTTGGAAACTAAGTTTTTTTTTATCTTCGTGTATAAAATTTAAAGTACCGGTTTTTATGTATTTGATATAGTCATTGACTGTTTTCTTCAAAATTGCAACTATATCAAATTAGGGTGTTTCATTTTGAATAGTATGAATATATCGCGTTTTCCACTTAAAAGCGAATAATATTATTTATTTTGTTTTTGAGGTGTTTTTCGTGTTTTTAACGCAAACATTTAATTCTTTTTTATTTAGTTAATTTAATGGTATGTTTGGTTGTAGAATTCACGACTCCAAGTGACATATAATTCCACGGGATTACAAACATCAGGAATCATACAAATTCCTCGTGTGTTTGATAGCCAAGTGAAAATTCCCAGAATTCTTAACATTTTCTTGCTCTAAATCCCATGTACCGTTTGAAAACTGTTTAGAGTGAGAAAATATGACTTTTAAAGTTAAAAAAAAAAACGGGTCCGTAAATTCCTCCTAAAATTTCAAGCAAGTCTTAGGGGGAAGATGGTATTTCAATTGGGGGATTTGGTGTTTTTCTCTCTGCATTTTTTGGTGCCCCCTTATCCTAAAGAAAGTTAGCCTTTAGCAATAACCAATCCATGCCCGGCCCATCCTTTGACAAACTCGACACGCCCACGTATTAATATTAATTGTGCAATGACGATGATAATTACTTTAGGAGACAAGCAATGCAATACAGCATAAATTCCTTAGTGGTTGTTTTCCTTTTTACTTAGAAAAATAATTTTTCCCCTCTAACTTTTTTTATTTGTTTTGAAATGTAAAGTTAAAATAATTCTTATTCCATTGAAAGAGATGGAGTAGAAGAAAATGAATTTATTTTTCTTTGGTGACCCCCATTTGATCACACTTTATATGGTGAGAAATAAAAGTAGGTCGGGTCGATGGATAGAGATGGTGACATATTACGATAGTGTGCATAATAGTAGATAGAATATATTATTTTGATCAACAAATAAAAAGAAGATTTTTTCTAGAAAGAAAAAGATTAAAGGAGACAAAGACGTATAAGCACTTTTGTGGAACAAGTATTAATTGTGTATTCTACTTCAAGCTTTTGAATTAGGATTTAAATCACGCAACATCACATAAACAAACATGATTGATGTGAGACAACCACGACAAAAATATCAAGAATTCAGATTTCATTGTCAAGGTGGATATAGAGGTTATTAAATTTTAAGTGTGTTCCCGTGGATCAAGTGATGATGATTGGTTTATTTTTATATGGATTTACCGACTTCACGTGGAATTTGATAACTTCCTATAATAATTATGTGTCAAGACTATTATAAGAATTATTATATTTTAAGACACTACTAATCTAATGATAATGATTATTTTATTTTATATGGATCTACGGACTTTATTAAAAATCTGGTAAATAGTGTGGATAATTTGGTAGGAAGTCGTGTATAAACAATTCCCAAGAAAGATACTACTCTTGTTATTGCAGTGAAAAATTTAATAAACACGCTTATTTAAAAATTTGTCTAGCGTACAACAAATTTTATACCGTGCTATGTTTCATATCATAACAATTACATTAAAGAGCTCATCATCTCCTAATCTGTGGCTTCCGGATAGGTTCAACACTCTGTACCAGCTTACAACTCACCCTATAGATAATCAGTAGCAAATTGTAGGTTCATTTACTAGTGGCATGATTTTGCATTTTAAGTTACCATAAAGAAAATGATCGACAACACAAAAATTTCATACAAATCACCCAAAGAATTCAGCATGTCACTGTAAAATCCATTGAATCATAAAATTTACTCAATTGATCGTTGGGATTTAGGAATCAATCATGCTCACCGAACCATACTCATCATAATTAACTCTGATCTATTAAGTCTGACCTAAAACTTGTTAAATAATCAGGTCATTAAATTTTTTTTTCTAAAAATTCAGTTAGATATATATCCAACACAAATGTATAAGTTGAGCCAAACACTGAGCCAGATATCAGAAAACTGAAAATACACATGAGTCGACACATGACACAAACTTATATCACCTCAAAATCAGATGTATGAACCAAATCGGACATCTGAAAAACAAAATACAAGCGATCTGACATCTGACTCGAGTCATCGCGAGTCGGGTCAAAACAAGCAAAAAGGGTGAACCAAGTAGGTAATCCAAAGTGCAATACCACCCATGTATTTTTTTTATGGAGCAAGTAGGTTTCCCAAAGTGTTGAAAGCCTACAGTATTCTGTAGTACAATACTAGCAAGTAGACTACAATGAATACAACAAAGTAGACTAGTAGTCAAACAGAGCATAGAAAGAAAAAATAAAGTATTTTCTTTCTTTGTGGAGAAAAAAAGAATAAAGCAAAAAACTCTTTTCTCATCGCTTCACTTCACACACTCTCTGTAAGAACTTGTCTCTCTAATGTAGAAGCAGTAAACTCTTCTTCTACTTCCTCTGCAACTCTCTCTCAAAACCCAAACTCAAAAAATCATCCCTCGTCTTCATCATCATCAATGGGTGGATGTACAGCATCAAAACTAGACAATGAAGACACAGTCCGTCGCTGCAAAGAACGAAAAAGATTAATCAAAGACGCAGTTAATGCAAGACATCATTTATCAGCTGCCCACTCTGATTATCTCCGTTCACTCCGATTAACCGGCTCCGCTTTACTTGAATTTGCTTCCGGTGAACCACTTTCCGTTTCTAATCAAACCCCAACTGTGTTTCTCCACACTAAAAACCCCACTTCATTTACTCATAAAGATCCCCCTCCTCCGTTCAACCCTAATTTGACAAGAACACAGTCTTCAATCTCTTACCAGAACTCTGATTTTGTGACTCAGACACCGAAATTAACGAAAACCCATTCTTCGCCGTTGAAGGGGTACTCTTATTTTGAAGAGAACGATGAGTCTTCTTCACCGACGATTACTAGGTCTAAAGTACCTCATATTTTGTCTGAATCAAGCCCTAATTTTACACCTAATGGTATGAAGAAGAAGGTTATTAAGAAGAAATCTCAATTTGGGGTTGAATCGAATTACTCAGAGACTCAATCACAAGCTTCTTCAGTGTGGAATTGGGAGAATTTCTATCCACCTTCACCTCCTGGTTCTGATTTCTTCAGAAAGAATTCTCATCTTGAGGAGGAGGAGGATAATCAATCGAAAATGTCAAGTAGTGTTTATTCAAAGCAGCAGCAGCAGCAACATCATCATCTGAAGGAGGAGTTGGAGGAAGAAGAAAGGGAGGAAGTGCAGTGTAGTGAATGGGGAGATCATTACAGTACAACAAGTTCAGATACTGATGATGAGAACGATGACGACGATGAAGAAGATTTAGAATCAAGATCTGAAATGGGTTCTAGATCAAATTTTGGTTCATCTGTTCATAATGGTGTAGGGAATAAATCAATGGGGCATGCTCAATTTGATCAGAAATCTGATTTTGATGCTGGATCTTCTGTTAGTTGGAATATGGGGAATAAGTCTGTTCATAATCATGGCGGCGGTGGCGGTGGGGGTGGTGGTGGTGAGATAGCAGATATGAAATTGGTGGTTAGACATAAAGATCTTGCTGAAATTGCTGCTTGTATCAAAGAGTATTTTGAGAAAGCTGCTGTTGCTGGTGAGCCTGTCTCAGATCTGCTTGAAATTAGTCGTGCCCAGCTCGACCGGAGTTTCCGCCAATTGAAGAGTAAGTTGGCAAGAAATTCATGATTAGTGTTATGTTTTTGAATGAAATTTAAGGTTAATTTTGTCTTAGGATTGATTGGGGTTTCACATTTTGCTGAACAGAAACTGTGTATCATTCAAATAGTCTTTTGACAAATTTGAGTTCAAGCTGGACTTCGAAACCTCCATTGGAGATTAAGTATCGACTGGATACTGGCGCTCTCGTGGAGCAAGGTCCAAAGAGTCACTTCTCAACATTGGAGCAACTCTTGGCTTGGGAGAAGAAGCTATACCAGGAAGTTAAGGTATGCATGATTCTACTGCTTGTCTGTGACACAAAATTGACAACCACTAGGATATTGAACATTGAATTCATTGTAAATTGGCAATTTGACTTTTGATAATTCAGATTTTAATTGGCTTGTGAAGCCATTAGGTGTCTTGTCGAGTTTCAATGTAAGCTGGAGCATTGGAGGTTGCTTATATGTGTTATATGTTGCTTGATTTTTAGGCTCGTGAAGGGGCAAATATTGAGCATGAGAAGAAGCTATCGACGTTGCAATCTTTGGAATACAGGGGAGGTGGAGAAGCTAAATTGGACAAGACAAAGGCATCCATAAAAAAGCTGCAGTCTATGATTTTGGTAACATCACAGTCTGTGTCCACTACTTCATCAGCTATCGTCCAAGTTAGGGACACTGAGCTCACTCCTCAACTTGTTGAGATATGCCACGGGTAACTCAATTCTCCTTGTTCCATTTTTGCTTTAATCTACATGCTGCCAGTGTCCGGTTGTTGCTTGCATCTGAATTGTGAAGTGTTTGTAGCCTACCCAACCTTGAAAATTAGATAGATCTCATGCTTAAGAATTTCATTTGTCACAATATGCATGACTTTTGCCAGATTACATTCTCCTAGGTGTCCTAATATCTTTATTCTTGTTTGGTCATCAACCCTGTATAGGTTGACCTACCTTCGTAGCTAGTAAAACTCGATGTTATCAACAATGGGTGTTTGATTTGTGTTGATAAGTCACAAAACTCACATCAGAGACTTCGAACTGTTCTTCAGCTTGTCATTAACCATGTGCTAAGTGATAAGAAATTGCTTATTTATGCCATGAAATTCTGAAATGCAGGTTAATGTACATGTGGAGGTCAATGAATCATTATCATGAACTCCAGAATAACATTGTTCAACAAGTACGCGGCCTCATAAACAGAGCAGACAAAGGAGAGTCGACCACTGAGCTGCACCGACAAGCAACCCGTCATCTTGAATCAGCCGTCTCCTCTTGGCACTCTAGCTTTTGCCGCCTCATAAAATACCAACGTGATTACATTCAGTCCCTTCACAGTTGGATCAAGCTCAGCCTTCAGCCCATCAAGGACATCACCACCACTGAACCTACCACAAACCCTGCTAATCTCTTTGCATTCCTCGACGAATGGAAACAAGCCCTAGATCGACTCCCTGACACAGTTGCCTCTGAGTCCATAAAGAGTTTCGTCAACGTGGTCCACGTGATTACAACAAAACAGACAGAAGAACTCAAAGTCAAAAAGCGGGGAGAGATAGCTGTAAAGGAGCTTGAAAAGAAGGCTTCGTCCCTTCGAACCATCGAAAAGAAATTCTACCAATCTTATTCCATGGTCGGGATTGCAATGCCGGATAGTGGAAGACAATCGGATGGCGGACCCCAAGTTTTTGACGCACGAGACCCACTTTCAGAGAAGAAGATGGACCTTGCAGCGTGTCAAAGAAAAGTAGAAGACGAAATGACAAAATATGCCAAGGCAGTCGAGGTAACACGAGCAATGACACTGAACAACATACAAACAGGTCTGCCAGGCGTGTTCCAGTCCATGACAATGTTCTCCAGCTTGTTCAACGAAACACTTCAAGGTGTGTGCACTCGTTCTTACTCCATCAGTAGATAATATTTTTGTTTTTGTTGCGGTAAAAATAGATAGAGATTTTTTGTTTTTTGTTTCTTTGAGTTTTTCTTTCTGTTTTGTCGGGGTTGGTGGGGTTTGTATGTGTAGATATAAAATTATCATCATCATCATCTTCTTGGTGATGGAAAAGAGAAGATATGATCAAGAGAATGTGGCTGTGTACAGAAAAAAAATTTCTTTAAATGTTGGTTGTAACAGAAATTTGGTTGCAAGTGAAATAAATGTATAATGTCATTCTATTTTTGTCCTTTGTCTCTCTACCATTTTTAATGTTGGTACTACTACTCAACACTCTTACCAAAATATGACATGAATTCTGTTTCTCTGTTTTTTTTTTTGATTCAATGACTGACTCTCTGCTGTTTGCTTTAACTTAAAAGCTAAGGTTTGGATAGTGGGAAAAATCAGGAAGGAGTGGGTGGTGGAGAGAATTTGTTCTATCTGGATAGATAGATATAGATAGATATTCTGTGGTATATTTTACTATATTTTGGTTGTAGTGGTGGTGACTGTTTTTTCTTTCTTTGTTCAAACTCTTTAAACTTTTCCTTGGTTTTGATTAAAGTTGTATTTATGAAGAGGGATTAAAGATGCTTTTGAAATTTGTTCTTCTTCTAATTTGTGTGGGTATTCACTAATTGAGGTTTAGCTTATAAAGCTAATGAAGAAAAGTGATGTGTTGTTGGTAAGTGGATTGCCTTTTCATCTACTTCCAATAATCAAGTTAAATTAAATGGTTACCTAAAACCCTAAAAAGGATAAACCTTATTGGGCAACCTAAATGGTCGGTATCTATCTCTCACAAGGTTACAGTACTTCTACCTATCTTCTTTGGTAGTATATTAAATACAATGCTCAATTATTGTGCTTTGTTTTGGAAGGAAATTTTTAAGAAATCAACAAATTTTATTTCAGAATCCAAATCTAAAAGTTGGTCCAATCAATTTAAAAGAGATGTATTTAAAATGACCAAGTCAGTCGATCATTTGAATTTTACTATTTATATGGAATTGTACAGCTAACATTCTTAACACACGAAGTATGTTAGAAAATAGGTAACCGTATAACTTGCAAACAACAGAAAATCAACCATCAATGTCATGATTAATTTGTGAATTCTCAACATAGAAGTTAGAATCATAGAACCAACCACCAACTACAATTCTTACTATTTAGACACATTCAAAGTTACCACAACCTCAAACTATAAAAATCAACAAGTTGATGAATGACCAGGTAGATTATACAACCTTGGTAGTAGTTTCTTCTCATGTGGGTGATGTCAGTGAGAATAACTGAGCCACCGACCAATCCAACGGCCAACCACTCTACAAAGACAGATCGATGAAGGTTGAAGAAGACATGTGGAGTTGATGTAAGTGGAGAGAACACAAAATAGTGATAAATAAATTTTGGAGCAAATCTTTTGAGCACACAAAATAAAAAGATTTCCCTTCTTCGTCACTACCAGTACACTTGGTTCAGTTCAATTGTCTTTAATATTGTTCTTATTCTTAATCAAATGGTTTATTTCCCTTAAGACATGCTTCTCTGTTTTTATTATTTTCGATTTATTTACTTCTTTTTAGAAGCGAGGATTCTGGTAAAGAAAATGTTTAATTTATACTCAAACCATGGGATCAATGAAATAGATTGATGCTCTTCTCAAATGGTGTCAAGTTCATGTGATATTTGGTGGTATTTTATTTCATTTTGTGTTCTTCTACATGAAGTTCTTTATTAGGATATAATTAATGACCCCATTCTACTTGGTCATGCAAAATTCACTTTGCTGGTTGCGACGGAGCGAAAAATTTAACCTGCAACGTCGTGCTGCGCAAGCTGAAACTCCCTGATGCACCATTCAGATGTGGTAGGGTCATAGAGTTTCAAGGGTCATCTGGAAAATACATGTTAATTTGTCTTTTCGGAAATGTTTTTGAGGCCGATGAAAAATTGATTGATGAATTGAACAGTCTCGAAGATGTAGATGCGGGTGTAAAGTTTAGAGAACCGGTGAAGAAATAGAGGAAAGACAGGACACGATATTTTGGTGAATAACTTCCACACTTGATACGGTGGATTCTTCTTCATTATATACAATTTTACAGGGCTTTAATTACATAAGATTTTACATATCTTGTATACCAAAATTAGGTTATAGACAGAGATTACAATGCTGTTATATGACGACATGTTTTGGCAGCTGTAGACTTGAAGGACCACCTACAATTACGGCTTTGATTGAGTGATAATGTTGTATAAGAGTTGGAGTGGAGATTTGGACTCATGTTTGGATGCAGGGAGTCTATTAATGAGATAACATGCAGTTGGAAAAGCCTATACCGAGTAGGATTTTGGCATGGAAGCATGAAACAAGAGAGCTAAACCTGACTCAGTGATATGTCTAATGCGCCTTTCAACAATACCATTTTGTGCAGATGTGTGAGGGCATGAGAATCTGACACCAGAATTATTAAGGAATGCAGTGAACTTTCTGAATTCTCCACCGTTGTCTGATTGAAAGACTTTGATCTTATGATTTGTTTGATTTTCTATTAACTTTTTGAATTGAATGAAGATGGGAAAAGTATCTGATTTTCTAACAAGCGGATAAATCCAAGTGTAGTGTGAATAGACATCTAGATGAAGCAAATAATATCGAAAACCATCTTTTGAAACATGCGTTGAAACCAATAAATCAACAACAATTAAACTCAATGGTTTATCAATAATTGTACTACTAATAGGAAATGGAAGTTTATGACTCTTGCTCATATGACAAGAGTGACAATAATCAAACTTCTTATTTGAAACAGGAAGGGAAAGATTTTTAATCATTCTAGAGACAGTGCGAAGCATTAGGTGACCCAATCTTTGATGCCATAGAGAGACTGTATTTGATAGAAGAGCCGCTGGTGTTGTATGTTAAATCTCTCGGACAACATCAAAGACATAAAGCCCATTCTTAAGTATGCCTTGCAACAGGGTTGTCCCCGACTGGATTTCCTTCACAACAAAACAAGTTGCATACAATTCAAAATAGACGTTATTATCTTTACAAAATTTAGAGACTGAAAGTAAATTGGTCTTTATTTGAGGGACACGAAGGATATTGTTTAGCTGAAAAGACCTATTATTATGAGTAAACGAGGCATTACCAATATTTTCAACATGAAGAGCCTCACCATTGCCTACGCGCAATTGTTCAGTGCCATCATACTCATGCCGCATGTTGAGATTGTTGAGATTTGCAGTTAGATGATGAGTTGCACCTGTATCAGTCACCCAATTATTATCAGCAGGACCACAGGTAGAGCCAAGTACACATCTGGTTGTTTGTTTTGAGTTGAGTTTTCCACTTTGTTACGAAACCAACATAAACGAGCATCATGATTCTTGCGTTTGCAGATCTCACAAGGGCCTTCACCTTGATACATGTTTCTGGGTTGTCGGTTGGATTTATTTTGTGGACAATTGTTTGAGTATCTCATTTGATCTTGCCTCTGAAACGACCTTGAGCTTGATGAAGCAGCAACATTGGCTAATGGTTGTTGCAATACAACTAACTGTTGTTCAAGACGAAGATCATACGAAAGCAGATGAGCTTAAAAAGTATCCATGTCGATCTTGTCGACAGTACTCAAAGCTGTGACAATAGATTCATAAGCTTGATCTAGTACAACTAGAATCGATTGCTGCATATCATCTGCAAAGAGAGAGTTTCCAGAAGCAGCTAGTGCATCAAACAATTGTTTGGTTTTGGAGAAATACTCCTGCATAGTATTGTTGCATTTGTGCAAACCGTGGAGCTGTCTTTTGAGGTTCATTTGATGAGCCTTAGTTTTTGGTGCATACCTTTTCTCAAAAGCTTCCCATACTTCTCTTGATGTAATAAGGCCTCCAACTCGGCCTAATACACTTTCAGACAAAGAAGAAAGAAGCCATCCTAGAAGGATCTGGTCTTTTTCTTCATATTTTCATATAAAGGGTTAACAACTTGTGATGCTCCTTCTTCAGTACTTGGCACGGTTGGTGCTGGTTTTTCTAGTGTGCCATCTATATAACCTTGTAGCTTGTACCCTTTGAGAAGGGGTTTGAACTGTGTTGTCCATAATAGGTAGTTTGTGTCAGTCAGCTTGACACTAATGAGATGATTGACATGGATTTGATGAAGGGTTGACGTTTGAGCCATGATAACAGAAGAAAAAAGGAGAAGAAGCGTGGGTTATGGATCTTTCAGACTCGATACCAAGACATGACACGATATTTTGGTGAATAACTTCCACACTTGATATGGTGGATTCTCCTTCATTATATAGAGTTTTACAAGGCTTTAATTACATAAGATTTTATATTTCTTGTATACCAAAACTAGGTTATTGACAGAGATTACAATGTTGTTAAATGACAACATGTTTTGGCAGTTGTAGACTTGAAGGATCAGTTACAATTACGGATTTGATTGAGTGATAATAGCTGTATCCTTAACAGAAAGTCACTGCAAAAAGGAAGTCTCAAGGCGAATCGAGCAGTGGTTAACCTGCTAAACGAGGACGAGGTGGTCATGGTACTGGACGTGGACCTGGTCGTGGTGGGGATGCTGATGAATGAATTGTTTCTTTGTTTTGCAAACTTATGTCTTTAACTATGGATAATTATGGAGTCAAAACTTATGTCTTAAACTTATTGTCGAATTATGTTTGTTATGTTTTCTAGTTTATGAATGACTGAATTTGGTTTGTTTCGAAAATTGTTTCTGTTTGCCTAAGACGCGACAAAAGAACCAACTACGATTTGTGTGCCAAAAATTCTTGATTCTAGCAGTTTATTCAGTCCGAATCGGTTTACATTTACCTACATAAAAACTGATTCTACCATTTCTCAAGGGGTACAATTTCTGAATCGGTCTTTGTAGGCATTCCATGTAATCCGATTCTAGTAAGGAAAAGTGACACTTTTTCTGTATCTTTTTTTGACAAGAATCGGGTTAAATGTGCAATTTTATAAACCGATTATGGCGAGGCAAATATTATATTTTGCAAGGGCAAAATCATAGACATTCCTAAAAACCGATTGTGTGAATTGATTTCGAAAAAAATAGTCGTTGGATCTTTATCTATATAAGACAACCTCTTTGACCCACTCCCAGATCACACACTGAGCTTAGAAAATGGAATGTGATCCGGAAGAAGGTATGCAGCTTGTGAAATCGTTCATCCCCACCTTCCACGAATGTCCCAACGAACTATATTCAATGTTTTGGAAGAGAGTCAAATGATTCTATTATGAGCGCACCACGAATCCAAATAACCGTAAATGGAGAGACTTAGCTTTTCGATTCCAATTCATAAAAAGTGCAATGCGAGAGTATGTCAAAATTAGCAAAATGGTGAACGTCCTTCATCCACAAGCTCATCCTCTTGAAAAAGTGAGTAATACGATATGTTAATACCTATCTCATCGTTTAATGTTTGCATACAACATTGAATAATTGATTTAATTGCAGCAGGAATGATTCAACAGCCTCTGGAGAATTCGTAACGGGGAAAAGAAGTTCATTCGCCACAAGGAAAATTCGTTGTTGTACCCTCGTGCTCAGAGGTTCATTGACGATGCATTGATGTGCCAAATTCAAGAATTCCCATACTGAATTGTCATATATATGTAATGCGCTAATTTTCTAAACTATGTAATGAATATTTTGTTTTTGAAAATATGGCTTAATCGGGTTATGTGGGCATTTATAAACTCTGGTTCCTACAATCGGTTTATGTGTGCATTAACAAAAACCTATTCTGAGTTTTCTTCGTCAATCGAAAAAACTAAAACCAGAATCGGTCTACTATCGCACTAACATAAAACGATTTCAGCTTAAGTTTTTTTTTTTTTTTTTTTTTTTTTTTTTTTTTTTTAAATTAAATGTTTTTCAAGTTTTGATGATGAATTTACGGTAGTTGATTTCAGCGTTAATTTCACTTAACACCCAAATTAACACTAATTAATCAAGGATAATTTAGCCCTAAGTAAAATAGTTGGATAAGGGGTTATCCATTTTATTTCAAAATATTTATTTTTGTCTTGTAGTTGTAGGCCTCAAATAATATGCCTAGACCCCAAACTAGGCTGGCATATCTATCATATGAAAAATAATAGATATGCTTTTGTTTTCTAAATCTTGGCATGAGATGCTTATTTTTCTAGGATATGATATCTAAGAGTCAGAAAGTGCACCCTTACAAGATGTTATCATGAGGGTAACCTCGTCATAGCAGGATTTTTATTTTTTTGGAAACTTATTTAAATTTATCTCTTAAAATATACTCTTACTAAACTTAAAAAATACCCCTACATTTTAAAAGTCGAAGCAACTAGCACAAATTGTTCCTAAAAGCGGACACAACTTACTACAAGTTGCTTCAAAAAAGTGGAAAAAACTTTTTCAAGTTGATTTCAGGAAGACTTATTTTTACCCCTCGGGGGTTGTGTAATGTCAACTAAAATGAAGGGTATATATAACATTAGTAATTTTTTTTATAAGTTTCCCAAAATCTCCATAATATCCTGAAGCCTATAGCATATGCAGGAAAAATCATGAGTGTCTGTGGTAACCTAAAATCTAATCCGGTACCCAGATAATCTGCCACTGTAGCAAACAAAAAAAAGTGGCCCAAAATCAACTTCAATGAGAAATTATTGAGATTACAAAATCTATATGTAATCTAAAATACCCCCTCCGTCCCACTATTAAGTGACCTATTTACTTTTAAATTTTGTCTCATAATAAATGACCTATATCACTAAACAAAGAGATATTTCTAAAATTATTCTTTAATTGATTATAAGAAATATAAGAAATATGCATAATTTGATAGGCATGTTTCTGTTCGTTACGTAGGCGTTTTAAAATGCTTTTCAATGGTATGAAGTTTGTGAACATCCGTGGTGTAGTTTGAGAGATAAATCATTTCAAAATTTCACTACTTATTATGCATAAGGGTATAATTGTAAAAAACTTAAAAGTACTCTTTTTCTTACTTTCCTCAAAAATTGTGCAAACTTGAACAAGGTCAATTAATATTGAGACGGAAGGAATATTAAATATGTCATACTTTCGGGAGTTAACATTGTCTCCTACCCTACCTGGTACTTGCAACCGGGAAAAGGGTTTTGGTCTTTGGTCTTTGGAATATTAAATATGCATTGCGCGTGAAAATGTGTTAACCTAAAATTAACACGTTATAAACCGAAAAATTATTTATTGTTTAAAATCTGCCATCGTGATCAACAATTTACTTCAGGTACCTAATAATAAGCCACATAATCAGGGGCGAAGCTAGAATTCATAAGTAGGGGTGCAAAAATCTTCCTTGGGGTAAAAAATTTGTTTAGGGGTGCAAAATAGCAAAAAAAATAAGCTTGTATATAGCATTGGGCTTTAAAAGGGCTTTGGAGGTAGCTGGGCAGCGGTGCAAGTGCACACCCTTGCACTACTCTGGCTCCGCCCTTGCACATAATCCAAAATTTATTGTTTGCACTACTCTGGCTCCGCCCCTGCACATAATCCAAAATTTATTGTTATATGCTCTTATAATTGGTAGTAAATAAAATATTATGCAGCACAATGTCATAAAGTTTGGAAAGTCAAGTGCAAATGCAAATCTCATATACATATTAAGTAAATGAGTAGATGATGAGCCCAATTCAATTGACTACAAGTGTTCTCCTCTACTTTTATGGTGTCCAACTATATCAAGAAAATAGTGAATCTTCCGTTGCCGTCCATCATCATAACTAAGGTTTTTCAAAGAACGCATTATCATCTAACAAAGACCAACTCTTCATGCAATGAAACAAAAAACAAAGTGAAAGAGTATTATTGAGAGAGTAACGGGACAATGGAACACACCGCAACATGCCATAAAGTTGAGGTGACATTCTACTCTTCTTTGAGGCTAAATTTGCAGTGAAGATCATTTCCATACTACCACGTAGTGAAGAATATTACCTTACTATTAAGGGTTACTAATTTTCACAGAAACCTGTCAACGATTGTTTTATTTTATACGGATTTGAGAACTTCAATTAAATTTGGTACCCTCCATGGATTACCGGACACACTTTTATTTTATTTTCTGAAAGCTTTGAATTATCTAGGATCGTAGAATTTGTTGATGTGGAATCTAATTTTGCTCACATTTTTTCAGAATAATGTAAATCTGCGGCTAGCACTATGCAAATTTTACTATCACCAAAAAATTATTTTACTTCGTTAATAAGTGAAGAAAAGATATCATGATTCATGCATGACCATCGCATTGGAGAATTGAGTACTTAGTTTGTCTCATGGGAATGTTATTGGGTGACCAAAAAAACAAAAGTTCAATGATAGTTGTGATTTCATTTCTTACACTATATCTCATAAAGAGATGTGGACATGTTTGGTTGGAAAATAATTGAGTACGTGTTGTGATAAGAAAATTAACTAATCTTAGAACAACTATCCATTATGTCATACAAAAAGATTTACACAATCAATGGCAGTTATATTTAACTTTCGTTATTGTTTTTGTTTTGTGTTCATATTTGTTCTTGTCATTTATTTCTTTTGAAGATCAAGCTGAATCCCATTTTCATGTGTAGGCCTATATGCAAAGTTTGTTTCATCTTCTTCCAAATGGTAAGTTGTAATTGAGGAAAGTTGTGCACATTCTATTTTCAATTCCCTGGGGCAGTAAACCAGTGATTCTCTGCCACAAAGTAAAAAGTAAAATATAAAAGGAAAATGAGGGACAGTAAAAAGGTGATTGTTGAACATGGTTAAAACTTAAAAACAAATGGCTGTCGGTTATCACTTTAATCCGTTTTTATTACCTTTTTTGTCTCCCTGCTGAGCCGACCAACCTCCACCGTTATTTTAGAATCCCATTATTGAGGTGGGGTTGGGTTTTTGGGCTTAAAATGATAGTTATAACCAAAATGTGGATGTGGGGACTTAATCTATGTCTTGAAAATGGACCAAACAGATAATTGAATCAGTCAACTGGATTAAACTCTCTCTAATATATTATTTCTAGGATTTATTGGAGTCAATTTTAAAGAGCAAATGCTAGCACACGCTCGGTGCATCCAGTTAAGTGCTAGGTGACAGTAATCCTTCCAATTAAAAGTCCTATTTATCCTTGGATTACATCTCCTTACTAGGTATTAGGAAATAATATATGAGAGTCTATATTTAGGAGGTATGCACTTTAAGTTGTGAGAGTTATATTAGGAATTGTCTTGAGAACCAAGTCTTGTGATTGTATAAATATCTTGAAGAATTAATGAGAAAGATACACCAAAATTATTATCAATGTAGTCTTTTATGCTTCCGCGTTTATGCTCTCCTCTCTCTTCCTCGATCCTTAACATTAGGAAAGTTAAATGATTTGACGATTCTAAAAACAGTGTAACGATCCTGAACCGGACACTATGAACCCGAGAAATGTTGTAAAAGGTAGAACATCTCAAGGATTCTCGCTATTTACAATTTTGAATTTAGTTTCGAACATTAGCAAGATTGAAAGGACAGTATCTGGTACATTTAAAAGAAGAGAACCTATAGGCATAACCTATCAACGGGCTCATTGTTTGTCCTTTTCCCACTCTTAACTCCTCTTATAAATGATCTAATATAAAATATCTCATGTACATTTGTCAGTTTTTAATCTTGTATTATTAATGACCTATTTGTCATGTACACATCCCAAAGCATGAAAACAACATTGCTTCTGCACAATCGCCACCCGCACAACCACACCAAAACCGAATTATCTTTTTCTCTCACAGTTTGATAGGGTGAGTCCGGGTGGACCTCACCGGAGAACGGCAGAAGGCCACTTATGATGGGACCATTGAAAATTCTGTGAGAGGTAGTTTTCACGTTGTTTGAACTCTCGGTTCTTATATAATTTTTGAAAACAATCACCAGTTTCACCAGTTACAGGTCAAAAATCAGATCATACTAAATAAAAAATGATAAAAAATACGACATTATTTGCTGCTTATTTTGCTGGTACCTTACCAAGACCCCTGCAAACTGGTCCATTCTGGTGGCTATCTCCGACCATTTCATTACCATGTGTTTTTGCTGTTTATACCCATTTCCCCCTGCTGGAAAAAAGAAATGAATAATCCAGCAGGCTTTTATCCGGGCCATTCAAATAACTCTAATTGGCTTTACCCGATTACTCCAAATACCATTAATTAATTAGGCCCATTTATATCTGTTTGCTTTCTGGCTGGGAGGTGAATGCAAGTAGAAATTCACCGAAGAAAGCAATGTATTATACCGCTTACTCAACGTACCTCGAGGAGGAACAGTTTTGCCTATGATCTTAGAAGAGCAATGATATGGACTGCATTGAGGGAGCCAAGATGGGAAGTTGGAGAAAGGAATATGTATCAAAACAACAAGCCTTCAATGGTAATGACAAATGAATCATGTTTTGTTTTCAGATTTTCTGAACCCAATAGTAAGCTTCAATCGATCTACAAAATTCCCCAAAAACCTCAAGTATAATTATGTACCAGGGTAATCTTCCACTTACTATATTTTTTATCTTTGAATTTTCTATAGTTTACCTCACTAGCATACCTTTTATATAGAACTTCTTTTTTAATTTGAAATTTGAACTGTATGCACCTTGAAATAGTCTTGAGCTATTAAAAAGTCTGGCTTCAAGACTCAGTAATCTAGAACTTCGTTTTTCAGTTTCCTCAAACACCTCAAGATTTCTCCAGCTAAGTATAATTTTGAAATCATCACTAAACAATGACTAGTTTAAAAATTAATTATTTCTTACATTTGAAGTTGAAGCTGATATACTTAAACTATAATCATTAGTCTCATACTGTCAACAGCTTCATTTAAGTCTTTTCTTTCCCTCTCAAACTCCTTTATAAATAAAAGATCATATGAAACATCTCTATTTTTATCATAGGACTCGTATACATGTAACACTTTCTTAAGCATGTAAAAAGTAAACGATTCGAAATGGTATATTAATGACTAGCTAGTGATTGGTAATTCTATTGTGCTATTGGTTCATCCAACCAAACCTCTGGTTCATTTCCAGGTCACAAAAACAGTAACGTGACAGTTATTAGATTCATTAGTCTCTCACACTTGATGAAGATTTACTCTTGCAATGACATCTTTCTTTATGTTTCATATTTTTATCAAGGTTGACACCATTAAAATCCCTTCAACACTTGAACATTTTGGCCTATGTATGTATTGCCCGAAACCAAATTAATATGGTCCGATAGAATATGGAAGTTAATTAATCATAAATACGAAGGTTTTTTAAAATTTAGAAAAATATAGGTATGAATGAATTTATCAATATAGAAAAATTAACTTGATTAGTGCTAGAACTTTTTTCTGGGATGGCTTTAAGAACTGGTGAAGTGATGCTTTGGCAAACTAAACAAAAACAATAAAACAAACCAATGGTAATTTCTAAGTAACCATCATTACAATTACTGAGTGAAAATTAAAGGAAGTCTTTCTTGTTCATATCCAACTACTAGTTCTTATTCATCTTACACCTCACTTTTTTTTGTACAATTCTTTTTTTACACCCTTCCTTGAAACTTTCTTTTATAGGGTAGGAATGCCACCTACAGGTAGTGTATGCAATCTAGAAATAGTTTTGAAGAGAAAAAAAAAAGCAGATCAATGATTCAATTATCGTTAATTTCATTTGTTTTTCAATTTCCTC
Source organism: Papaver somniferum (assembly GCF_003573695.1). Lineage (NCBI taxonomy): Eukaryota > Viridiplantae > Streptophyta > Magnoliopsida > Ranunculales > Papaveraceae > Papaver > Papaver somniferum. The sequence goes on along the minus strand of NC_039358.1, from coordinate 240,139,106 downwards.
TAACATCTTAGGAATTCTTGAGCTAAATATAAATCTGAAATCAATACTTTTAGTTGACAACCGCACTAAAAAGTGACAAGTTTGAAAACTTAGCACTTGTTGTATTTGAAGTCGAATATATAACCTAATGGTGTGTTGAACTATTTTCCTTCATCGAGGTTGCTTTTTCCCACAGAGTTTTGTTACTCGGCAAGGTTTTTAATGAGACAACAACAAACACCGTGAATGTAATTTTCCCAGCTAAGGTTATTGTCTTTCCCACGAGGATTTTCTGCCTTAGGAGTTGTGAAGCAACTAATCAACTTCAACGGAGCAAAGTGATCATCTGCAACAGATCACCTTTACTTGTATCTGCACGTTGTACTCTTTTCCTTTCGTAAAGGTTTTGTCCCACTGGGTTTTTTCTAGTCAAGGTTTTAATGAAACAACATATTCGGGTCCAGCTATGTTCTAAGTTTGCTTAATATTGTACTCTTTTTCTTTAGTTCAGGTTTTGTCCCTATAGGTTTTTCCTGACGAAGTTTTAACGAGGAAATTAACTTAGAGTCGTCGGTCTTTAAAGATCGTATTGCATGTGATGAACTACATGTAAAGTACGAGACAACATGTGAAGGATTGTACCAAGGTTTTATCCCACCGTGTTTTTCTTTGTCAAAGTTTTAATGAGGCAATTAATTTCAGCATAAGTCATCAAGGAGAGGATGACATTTGAAGAACTACATTCAAAGCACTAAATGTGAAGCACTGCATATGAAGTTCCATTGGACCACACAAGGGGAAGTGTTATAGGGCCTACGGCTCATAGATGTTCGACCCAGCTAGATATCTAGGGTTTCCCTTCTATGTGTATATAAATAATATTGTTCCATGTAATCCTATTATGCTGATGAATGGAAACTACTCTCTGCCTCTTTGCTTTCCCTATATTTCTACTGCGACAAATATGTAATTTTACCCAAAATAACTCTCGTGACTCAGAAATAATTTTGTGAGTATACTCGTGATTTTTAAATTTTTTCTCGTGATTAGAAGTCTGCAAACAAAATACTTGCCTAGTTACGACACAAAAACTTAGTAGTTAGTACAAGACTCAAAAAATTTCAAAGTGATTCTGTGACTCAAGTTTGCTGATTGACTAGATATCAATTCATTGGGAAAAAAAATGCTATGTTTGAGGTCGAAAATATAGTCGTTTAAAAAATATACTAGTTATCCAGAAATCAGCTAGTATGATATGAAATCTATTTCATGGCTCCGTTGATTAAAAATTAAATTGCTCCTTGGATTTGGCGCATAACTTCGCTCTTTGAGGTGAAGATCAGTTTTTACCCAAACAATAATCTTTACCGTTATAAATCTTTTATTGTTAAATCTGCAGCCTATCCAATATCACACATTCTGAATCAAAATCTACCATTGGAACCAAAATTTCATAATGACACAAAATTTTCCGTATACACTCTCCTAAAATTTACATCATAGGATGAATAAAGAAAAGAAACGCCAAGTGATATAATATTACCTTCAGACGCAAATTTACCGTGTGAAATAAAATCTTTCTGGTAACCTGAAATCTAATCAGGTGCCCTAATAATCCGTCACTACAGTAAAAAATGGCCCTGCGTCCCAAGATAACTCCGTTGGAAAAATTGCATTGTGATTCAAAAACTATATGTGATCTAAAATCTTCATTGTGCCTTGAAATTAATATGCCTTGCAACATAAAATCACCACCTTATAAACGAAAAATCATCCATCGTCTAAAATTAGTCATTGGTAACGGGCAAATTACTTCAAGTACCTAATAACTAAAATATACATCATGATCCAAAATTTATCGTGTTATGCCGTTATTATATTAATTATAACGTCCTATATCATACAATAATTTTAAAAAAAAAATATCATACAACACAATATCTTAGGAAGTCACATGCAGATCCCATACATGACGAGCCCTATTTACATGACTGCAAGTGTTTTCCTCTTCTTTTATGGTGCTAAACTATACTTAGAAAAATGAAAAGTAGATGAGAATGATGTACTACTGCTTCATAAATAGTGAATCTTCCATATTGCCGTCCATCATCATAACTAAGTTTTCTCAAAGATCGCATTATCATCTAGCAAAGACCAACTCCAACTTGTTCACGGAACTGCTACACTTACCGACAAGTTCTACTCCAAAATGTCCCGACAGGGAAATGGGCGGACGAGATCAAGGCTCTCAACACTAGGATTGGTAATGGAAATACGTGGGTCCCATTTATTGTTTCACGCGGGAGAATGAATGGACAATGGACACCCCGCAACAAGCCATAAAGTTGAGGTGACATTGACATTTCATTTACTTTTTAGGCTAAATAAGCGTCAATTCACATCGAAGATCATTGCCATATTACTAAGAGCAACTGCACTGGACGAGCAAACCTATAATTATGGTCCACGGACGAGACGCAATGGGACGGAGTAAAGATTAAAATCTGGACCAAAACCAAATTCCAGACCATATTTGGTCTGGGACCAAGACTAAAACTATATATAGTGGAGCGGAGGTATAATCACCGTTTGGTATCGGGCGTGTGTATAATCTACGCCTGTTGTGAAACGTACGTAAAGTCACCGCCCCATAAAGAGGCGTGTATATAAGTTACGCCCGGTTCAGGCGTTGATAAAATGTTCGCCCGTTGGGACGTTGCTAAAGTTTACGCCCCACGTCAGGCGTTCATAAAATTAACGCCCCATTCAGACGAAGATTATACAAACGCCCCAGCCAGGCGTTGATATTCTTAACGCCCCACGCCAGGCGTATATATAGTTAACGCCCAATGCCAGGCGTTTATATAGTTAACGCCCCAGACAGGCGTTGATATAATTACCGCCCCACTCCAGGCGTTTATATAGTTAACGTCCCACTCCAGGCGTTTATATAGTTAACGCCCCAAGCTTGAGTTAAAAAAAAAAATACTTAGACAAAATTGATTTTGAAATTTTTTTATACCGTTGGTAATTCGAACGTTGAAGAAAATGGAACGTTGGATAAAATTGGAACGTTGGAAAGTTTGGAAGACATTTCGGAACGTTGAAAATTTCGGAAGAAACACCTATATATACACATGAGATCCTGTGACATTTTACCACGACTAAATACTTCAAACTATCCACACCAATAAGAAGAAATATTGTTTCTGCTTTCAAATCAGTTGGAAAATTTTCACGGATTCGCTTACAATGGCACCAAGAGTAGCACGAGGTCCAAATTTTACGACAATTGAAGATGTAACAATGTGTAAAATTCATTTATCTATATCTCAAGATTCTAGTGTTGGAACTGATCAATCAGAGGCGACGTTGTGGACTCGTATCAAGGATGATATTGAACTTCATTTACCTAATAATCCAGAGCGGTCTTGGAGTTCTTGGAAAAAACGATATCAGGGAATAAGTAAAGATGTGGCGTTATTTTCGGCAAAAGAGGCAGAAGTTGAAGGTGAATATCATACTGGATGGGGTCCTGAAAAGAAGGTAAGCATTCTTGATTTTTCGAACAATTGTTTTCTAATATTTAATAAGCGCCCATGTACTTAAGTGTTTTTAAAAACGTTAACAGCTTGAAGAAGTTAACAAGAGGTTCAAGGAATGCAACGATGGGAAAAAATTTAAGCACGAAGAGTGCTACCCAGTTGTGTTAGAAAATATAAAATATAATCGACGATCGACTTTTGTATTCGATACGACGCATGATTTGGACAGCAATGAGAATAACGTAGGAAGATGATGAAGGACCGCAAACAACAACTCAAGGAGAGATCGGTAACGACATAGATGGGGGAGACATAGAGAACACATATCTTCGTAAGATGGGGAAAAAAGCAGCAAAAAGATTGAAGAAAACAGGGAGAGAGAAATCCAATATCCAAGAGGAATTGATGGGAATAATTATTAAAGAACAACAAAATTTCAATACTCATTACCAAGCACAATCAAGATTCAAGATGGAACAAAGAGCAGCAGAGTTTGCAGCAAAACAAGCTGAACATGCGGCAAAAATAGCCAAGCAAGCTGAAGACGAAGAATTTCGCATCATTATGATGGATCTTGAAAAAATGGAACCTGTACAACAAGAGTACTTCCGACTTCGCAGGGCGGACATAGTTCGGAATAAAAGAAACCAATCTTAACACAAAGGCGGAATAGTTCAAACCTTAATTATTTCTCCTATTTAGTGATTAGTAGTATTATTAGTATTATTATGTTTTAAATTTCTTATTATCTGAACAATTAGCATTATTATTATGTAATTTTTGGATTTTAAATTTACTTCCGTTGATTTGAATTAAATTTCTACTTTTTTGAAACATACGACCTTAATTAAAACTTGAGGATGTTTACATACAAAGAGATAATAGAAAGGAAATGACAAACGACAATTTTTAATTCCCATATTCTGCCCATATATATTCGATCAAGTCATCACGCAAGCGAATATGTGCATCTTTGTTACGCATTGCACGTCGGCGTTGCTGAGCTCTAATTTGGGAAAACTCGTCACTATTGCCTCTTAATATATTAACCGGTGCTGCGTTGCTACGTTGTTCATAAACATGTGGCCAGTCACCGGGTAGACGCTCATCCTCGACTATCATATTATGTAAGATAATACAAGTTTTCATGATATAGGCAAGCACATCTGGATTCCACGTTCTTGCAGGTTGTTTGATAATTCCAAATTGTTGTTGAAGTACACCAAATCCCCGTTCAACATCTTTTCTTGCACCCTCTTGCATCGATGAAAATATTTCCTTTTTCCTACCAACCGGATGTTTAATGACTATAATAATAGTAGGAATCTCTGGATATATTCCATCACCTAGATAATACGGCATATCATATGAATGTCCGTTCACCTCATAGCTCACCGGCGGTGCTTTTCCTGTTACAAGACTTCGAAAAACATATGAACGGTTCATAACATTAATATCGTTGTTAGAACCGGGCATACCAAAAAAAGAATTCCAAAACCATAGGTCATACGACACCACTGCCTCCAACACGATACTTTCGCTCCCTTTATACGCGGTGTAAGCCCCAGATTCTGCCGACGGACATTTATCCCATTTCCAATGCATGCAATCTAGACTACCCAGCATCCCAGGAAATCCCCGGTCTTTGTTTTGCTTGAGAAACAGTTCAATATCACCAACCGTTGGTTCACGCAAATATTCTTTCCCATACACATTCACAATCGTCTTACAGAACCTACGAGTAGCTTCCAGCACAGTTGTTTCTCCTATGCGTAAGTACTCGTCTATTGCATCTGCCGCACATCCGTAAGCTAACATTCGTACTGCTGCTGTTACTTTTTGATGAGGGTTTAATCCTAAAACTCCACAAGCATCGGGTTTTTGAACAAAATATCTGTTTGCATTGGTAACACCTTCCACTATCCGGTTAAACAATTGTCGACGCATTCTAAATCTTCTGCGAAAAACATTGGGTGGTTGGTTTGGGTACAGAGAGAAATAGTCGTTCCATAGAAGTTCAGCCCCTGACTCACGATCTCTTGGTATTCTGATACGAGTTTGAGGCCATTTTGAATTTGTAACAAGGACTCCCAAACTAACGGCCATGTTATTTTGCATAATTGCTATTGCATCATCATCCGAGGAATAAAAACTACTATTAGAAGAAGAAGATGAAGAAGAAACAGAAGAGCAATAATGAGCGGTTTTCTCATAGTGTTCCATTACTATATGAAGCAGAAGAGATGTATTGTTATTCATATATTGAGTGAAACCAGTCTTTAATTTATAACCCATTTTCAAGAGCATTAAAAAAACCAAAAATAGATATTTTTTTAGGTTCACGCAAATGTGTTTTCCAAAAAAGATAAAGTGTTTGTCAGTGACCTGATATGACAATACTATATATGATTAGACTATACTATATATGATATGACTATACTATATAAGATAAGAAAAGATAACTCCAAAGACAGGTCATCTAAATAGTCATAACAAATTAACCCTTCATATTATCATTATCCGAAGTGGACGATCTTGGTGCCACAAAAGGCATGTGCGTTCTCGAATTGGTATTGACTGAGGACATTGTTGAAGCTGATCCTTGATTCATACCACTCCAAACTTGTGATGGCAGGGTTTGGGAAAAGGAACCGTATCCAAGCTGAGGTTGGACAGTGTGCGGCATACGGAAAAGAGATAGTTGTTGCTGCAAATCAACGTTCGCATTATTTAGCCTTTGTATTTCTGCTTCTTTCGACATAATAACGTCCATCCTCTCCTTCGTTTGTTTTAATGTAAAATTCGCGAAATTGTTGATTAAAATCAGCATTTTCTTGAAATAATGTGTAAGCTTCATGCTGTCAAGAAAAAATAAAATATATAAGTACAAATATACCAACAAAAATCGAACGTACAATAAAAAGTCGAAAGTACACTTACGTGGGATAATAGATGTGGAGGAGGGATATGTACATGTTCAACAGGTTGTTCAATTGGGACCGTATACAAGTCACCGACATACCCATATGTTTGGGCTTCCCAAATAGGATGAGTCACGTAATCTTTGGAGTTGGTTACCATTGTCCAGTATTGTAAATATATATCATAATCTTTAACAACTTGCACTATCTCTGTTGCATCGACCAAACCTTCTTTTTTTAGGCGTTCGGCTTGAATATTGCCAATATCCCCTATAACTGTGTGTAGTCTTATAGGAACAGCGAAAGTACAATGGTTTTGCCGCCAACACCTTTCACCAAGATACATGTTGTGCTGTACAGTTAGAAAGGGAATAAGAATTTAGTAAGTATGTTATATAGGAAAAAAGTATGTTATATAGTAAGTATGTTATATAGAAAAAAAGTATGTTATATAATAAAATTTACAAATTAACTCACAATGCCCATGTAAGAAAATATATATCTCGAGTCTGATAGCCGCGTAGCCGTGCATCCCATATCAGATGCAAGAACTTCTCTGTATGATTCCCATGGGCGCCATGTCACTTGTTCAGCAGTAAGCTTACTTAGTAAATCCCTACAACGGAAAATATCATTTGTATTCTTCGGTACATTCCATTTAGAAGATACGGGCCATTTTTGTTCTGTACTCGCCTCTGGGATTTCTGGTCGACATATGCCCAGGTATTCATACCCCCAAAACTACTCCATCAAAATAATTAGCCAATTTAATAACTTAGCAACAAAATAAACAATGAGAGGAAAAATAACTAGATTGAAAGAATACCTCTAATACTTGGAATGGACCACATAGTGCCTTCTGTCTCCTCCCAGATAAACGGAGTGCCACATACAATTTCGAAAACGCAGCACCACCCCAGTCATACGTGGATACTACATCAAGATTTTCAAAAGCAGCTAACCATCCAACATCAATATAAGTCTTTGCATTAGAAAAGAAAAAATGTCCCAAAACATACATGAAAAAGGCAATTGCTACTCTATGAGCAAGGGTGCTATCATTTTCAGCCGCAACCAACTTGTCTTCGATGAAATATGACCTTAAATATTTAATTGTAATTGAATTTGAAACCCACGACGGTGCTTTTGGACAGAGCGTGACATCTTGGATATCCGGAAAGATATGCTCACGAACATGTTCAAATTGGTACTTCCCCGAATCATAAGGAACATCAGGCCCATCACCGATACTCAGTCCAGTCAACATGAGCCAATCTAGGGGGTGAATCCCATCTCACCAAATGGGAAGTGAAAAGTTTTTGTTGTATCCCAAAACCGCTCAGCAATATAATCAACCATTGAATGGTTGGTTTCGCTACATTGTATGTCCAGTAAATTTTGCCATCCCGCTTTTTCAATAATATATTTAGCTCTAGGACAGTGTTGTGAAATAGTTTGATAGTGATGAATTACCGATGCCAAAGATCCACGATGTTGATACTTCAATTTGTGCTCCCCTGTAAATGTGATGTCCGTAGTAGCGTGCGGTTTATCATCTTGCAGTATAGGAAACCTCCCTAACCGGGGAATATCAACCTCCTTAATTGTACCAGTAGCGATTAAGTTATAATCCTCTTCGGCTACAGATTTTTGTTTCTTGTTCGTCTTCACGCGACCATTGAAACGCGCTGTGAATTTGTTCAACATCTGTGCACACACAATATAGATGCAGTTACATTATTAAAAGACCAACCCTCATTAACGAATATTTTTATTAGTCCATCACCATTTATATTCCAAATACTATAAATCCTTAACACAAACCATATCAATTCCAAATTCTATAATTCCATACTCACGCAATTAGCTCTTCTACATATGTAACTCCTAAAATTTACATAACTACAATTTACATAACTAAAATTAATCACCTCAAAATTCAATAAAAAACAATACAAATTCAATTATTGGTAACCATATTCACATACAACATGCAGAAAACCAATAATTAATCCAATAATTTACATAACTACAATAATTTATAATAATTTAAAATTAATCCAATAATTTACATAACTACAATTATTGATAACCATATTCACTAAAATTAATTACCAACAGACAACATGAAGAAAAACAATAAAAGGAAGCTCTCAATTGAAATAGGTTGATTGAAACAGTTGAAGGGTGAGAACTATTTCCCACATAATCTACATAACCACGGATTTTTACAATACCCAAAAATAATAAATCAAATTTTTACAATACCACTGTGGAAGCTCTAATAAATTTTAGTGAATAGATTATAAATCAAATAAAAATTTACAATACCCACAAATCAAATTTTTACAATACCCACAAATAAATTTTTACAACCACTGTGGAAGCTCTAATAAATATTAATCTCTATAAAAACATAAAACACACATACCCAATTTTTTCACATACATATTAATCTCTATAAAAACATAAAACACACATACCCACAAATATTAATCTCAAATTTTTTTAAGCTCTAACTATTTTAAAAAAAAATTTAACCAAATTTACATAATCATCAAATATGGTTTTTTTCACATACATATTAATCTCTATAAAAACATAAAACACACATACCCAATTAAATTTAACCAATTTCATATTCATATTTGTTCATTAAAACCAAATTTTAGATAAACTAATTTTAACAAATAAAACCCTAAATAAATTATACAACAATATGGATAAAACAAAAGAGATTAAGAAAAAAAAAACATACCTCTTTTGTAACCCGGGTTCATCAAGTATCTTGGTTTTTTCTTTTCTTTTACTGCTCGTCACTGTGATGTTTTTGTTAAGAAGCTGTGTTTGTGGGCGGTAGAAACAAAGAAACAAAGAGGAGGTAGAAAAGAAAAGAAGAAGACGGAGAAGATTAGGGTAAAGGGAAAGTGAACACGTGGGCTATACGTGGTGGTTAGAGATTGGCCGGGCTTTAATGCCACACGTGCTAGATACGTGTGTTAATAGAAGTCCAACACTATACGTACGCCTGCAAACCAAGCGTTGATTATACGTACGCCTGAGAGAAGAGGAGGCGTTGATTATACGTACGCCCCACGTCAGGCGTTGATTATACGTTCGCCTCAAACAGGCGTTGATTATACTTACGCCTCAAAACATGCGTTGATTATACGTTCGCCCCACGTCAGGCGTTGATTATACGTACGCCTGAAACAGGCGTTGATTATACGTCCGCCTCAAAACAGGCGTTGATTATACCAACGCTTCATTCAGGCGTTGATTATATGTTCGCCACACCAGGCGTAGATTATACAAATGCCCCTTCTCCGAGCGTGAAATATATGTACGCCCCACAACAAGCGTATTCTTTATCAACGCCCCACAACCAGCGTTAACTATATCTCCGCCCGACCCAAACGAAGATTATACCAACGCTCCACATGCAAGCGTGGATTATACATCCGCCCGACTAAATATACTCCACTGCCTTAACGTGACACTACAGACTAAACTCAAATTTGATCGTTTGTTTTGGTCTTTGATCTTTGGTTTTGATCGTACCACTGTGGACGCTCTAAGAAGCGAAGATCATATTATTACCGGGATTATTAAATTTCACGGAAAATCTAGGGACGGAACTAAAGCCCGACTTACCCAAGCTCAAGCCCCCTTCCAAATTCAGCAAAAGCTTTTATTCAAAGCCTATTTTCTATTTTACAAAATTTGAAGCCTAAGATTTAGGTCTTAAGCCTAGGAAGAATCACCATGCGCCATTTGTGCACTCTATTTTCAATTCTCTGGGGCAGTAAAACAGTGATTTCTCTGATTCTCTGCCACAAAGTAAAAAAGAAAAATGAAAAAATAAATAAGGGACAGTAAAAAGGTGATTTTTGAACATGGTTAAAACTTAAAAACAAATGGACGTCGGTTATCACTTTGATCTGTTTTTATCACCTTTTTGTCTCCCTGCTGAGCCGACCAACCTCCACCGTTATTTTTAGCTTTTCTAAACTGAAGGCATGGCCGATATAAGTGACAGTAGAATGTCGTAACGGAATAAAGAAATAGCCAAGGACCCTAGGAAAATTGAGTATTTTGGACAGGCTATTGGCCCAATTCCGTTGAGCAAACCCAGTCCAACACACTTGTGTCCTAACTTAGCAAGCCCATTTCCGGAAACTGAGGGATGTTCGCACCTCATAAAAGGCCCAAGTCCGTTGTTTCTTTTGGCCCTCCTGTTAAAATCTTGAATGATTTTCGAGGGACCATGGTTTTTTTGAGAGGACCATGGTTTTATTAGGCCACCTTCCTTATAGTGATAAGGGGTGTCCTAAAACGTTGAAATGATTAACCTCTCCTTAACCTAATTTAATTTAAAATCAACCTAATAACCACCTATATATATAACCACCACCTCCTCCCACCACCACCGCCGATTACCACCACCACCACCACCTCCGATTATCATCACCACCAATTACCACCACCACCGCCCACCACCACCGATTACCACCACCACCACCTCCGATTATCACCACCACCAACCACCGATTACCACCACCACCTCCTCATGGCATGTTGAAGTTGGTTAATCTCTCCCTGTGAAGAAATCAGAAAATCTCTCTTTTAAATCGATCTTTTATATTGATCTAAATAGGACTGCACATATTTCGGTACAGCCCGATTCTCTTATGGAACCGGTGTCTGTACCTGGTGTTGACCGGTTCCTCATTTTGAAGACCGGTACCTGTACCTATATCTAGTGTTGTACCGGTCCTCCGGTACAAGTCCGGTACCGGATTTTTACCTGCAAAGCTCAACTGTACCACAATTACATCATGTACCCAACCTAGCATTCATCTAGCTCTGTTCATTCAATATTCATTGTAAATATCATCTCAACACATACAATACAACACCTAGCAATGCACTACCATTGTTAATCTGTAACAATTCATACAATACAATAAGAATTTACATCATAATCCATCTACACCACCAGCATCAGAACTTCAAGCAGAACCCATTCACCATCAATCCACTTCAATCTAAGCATCAGATCTATTCATTATCTGATCATGAAACCCCACAAATCGCCCAAAACCAAATTGAGTTTTATCCAAACCTATTCTCATACTCGAATTACAAAACCCATCTATTATTTCATTACAGAGATTTAATTACAAAATCTTGTTGTTTGATTTCAACAGAAAACCCAAATTGAAAAATATTAAATCACACATGCAATTAGTTTCTTAAAAAAACAAAAGAAAAAGAAAAAGAATTGAAGAAGAAGGTTTATCCTCTTTAATCTCTAACCACCAGATCTGACCCCTAGCTCAATTGCAGTAGCCACCAGATCTCCTTTCTTAATTACATAACCCCCTATCTCCAAATCCGACTCCAACCTGAGGTTCCAAATCCTATAAAACACCTAATCAAATCTTCATATTCAATTTCTCCACCAAATCGAAAAAACCCAAAATCAAACATGAAACTAGTTTCTAAAGTAATTGAAGAAAAAGAAGAAGCAGTGGAGAAAAAGGTGGTGGTGGTGGTGTTGACTGCTCTGATAGAGTGATGGTGGTGATTTAGTTCTCTGATGGAGAATGAGATAAGTGAGTGAAGTATAAAAACCTAATGTGGACGGCTATGATTCAATTAATCCAATTGTCAAAACTAAACAGGTAATTTGGTCCGGTACACTCCGGGAATTCTATAAGAACCGGTCCCTATACCTGGTGTTGACCGGTTCTTAATTCCCAATCTATTCCCTGTACCGGCTACACCGGTTCCGGTGCGGTACCAATTTTTTTTTTGACCGGTTCAAGTCCGGTACACCGGGTTATTTGTGCAGCCCTGGATCTAAATGCCTGATTGATTTATTTTATAGCATTGTAAAGGAAGTTATTACAGGCAGCTGAGTCGGATCAATTATGTAAACTATTTTAAAAAATTTCGCAGGTATCGGCTTGGGTCTGTTGTATGTTTGCAGGTGTCCATATAAAGAGGTTAACCGTTTTGTTTCCATGTTGCTTCTTTTTCGTTGGATTTTATCGGTTTTTTTCTTCTTTTTCTTAAGATTTATGTCTCTTTTTGCATGATCTACTTTCGCTGATTGTTTTGCAGGTGTTTTTCATCATGCACCTGTTGTAGCTATAGTATAGCTATAGTATCCGTGCATACGTCAAGCAATATCATACCACCATTGAACTATTTGCACCATAATTATTTTTGTTCTGTAGATATTAGTGTTTCCTGAGCAGAAAAGTCTCTCATTGGTGTTTCCCTTTGTCGTGTTTCCCTTTGCTGATGTAGCTTTTGGTACTCAAACCACCATTCATAAGGTAAATCCTTATTGCATAAACTTTGCTTCTTTGATTTTCTGTTCATCTGATGCCACTGTTGCTTCTCTGGAATCTACTCTTCTGCAATTCAGAGCAGCAAGGATGTGAAGTTGATAATAATTTGAATTTTATGAATACCTGGCCGCTTCCAGACTACCAATACTCGAGACATAGGTCAAATTTAGCATTGTAACTGTTGCTACAAGCAACTTATTAGATAGTAAAAACTTGGGCGATGCGGATTTGGTAATCCATACATGGTGTGGACGACAAATACAGTGCAATTGCATCATACTTTGGTGGCTCTATTTGATTTTTTTGATTTCTGTCAGATTATTGTGTTAGGGTGTGTTATGTTGTTTCACGGTTGCTGATCGTTTCATCGGCTTGAGCTCACATTTACATTGAATAGTGATGATGATTTCTTTTTTTATCGACAATTTTTGATAGGTCTAATATATGGCATGCTTTTAATTTATGTTGATCATTGCGTTAATTGAATTTGGTTATTACAACTGGTGCGGACTGCACACAATCACATTAATTCTTTAGTTTGCTTTTTGGTTAGCATCTCCATCATTTCTGGAGTACTTTGACATTGGCGTGCTCCATGGTCCCTCGTATTGTGGTGATATCATTTTTGTACTTAAACATTCATATGACAACAAATGTATCTTATCTATCTCGAACATGTGAAGGTGGAGGAAGCATCTTAGCTATATCAAGTACTCCATGGTCCTTATCCACATCCCCATTAGAAGGGAAATTTGCTGGCGGATGTGCACTTGGAGCATCTATGTTACTCTGTTTTATTGCTTTTAGTCGTACATACAAAATAAAAATAAAAAGAGGGCATCTTGGTGCATTTTTTCGGGGTAGTACCTTAACATGAAATTGTTGCAGAACTGGAGCTGTTGTCGGGAGAAAGTAGTATGGAGGAATGCACCAATGATATTGGTTTTGAAAATGATATTGGTTTGTTGGGCTAGAGTCATATTGGTAACAATGTTTGTCCATTGGGCTTCTATTCTATGTTGGGGCTATTATGTAGCATCTTTACTGGGATATGACCCGTGCCAATAAGCTACAAAGAGAAAAAGATCCTTTGTAGACGAAACAGTTTGATCATAGTGTAATCACCCTTCGGTCCCTTCACATCATCCTTTAAGACTTTTACCTTGGAACCACCTAAATGCATTGATATAAGGTTCTGCGTCACTCTCTTCTATTTCAAATATTGAAACTGCTTATTTTCCGATGAGTCTACCAGTTTTTGTAATGTACTCGAATGTAAAAAGATAAATAACTACCATAACTATGTTTTGTGCTATCTTTTCCAATTGGTGCAATCTTGGCTGAGATAATGCATCACAAGTGATTATATTAATTACCATGTAGATAGAGATTTTTGTGACCTGTAAATGCAAATTAGGATTGTTCAATTTTAGTCCAAATTCTACGCCTCATTAGATGTATTTAAGCCTGATAATACCAAGTTATTTTTAAAGAGTCTGGGTTTGGGAATCGGTGGTGCTATTCGGTTCCCTATTCTCCACCTCCATACTCTGCTCCCTCCAATCTAAACCCCACATCTGGGAAATGGTGAACTCCACCTGTACCTGAATGTGATTCAAATCCTGCATGTGTGATGTAGATTGGAGGGAGCAGAATAGGGAGGTGAATAACATTTTCGTTTGGGAATTAATTATTTCCAACATAATTATATCAGTAGATAGAGATTTTTGTGACCCATAAATGCAAATTAGGATTGTTCAATTTTAGTCCAAATTCTACGCCTCATTAGATGTATTTAAGCCTGAGAATACCAAGCTATTTTTAAAGAGTATGGGTTTGGGCATTAATTATTTCCAACATGATGAAATTTGTAATAGAAAAATTTTACGCAAGGATAATCAGTCATACTGTATTAGATGCAATAATGCAAAGCTTGGGCATCGTTTACAAAACCATTTTGCGTATAAAAAAATGCTAATCATAAGAAAATAATGTGAGGTGTGAATGATTAAGTTTAGTAGTGCATGAATCCATCTCTAAATGATGGATCACACTTCTGATGCAATCTTTAATCTTATGGATAGACCACTAAAAGAATTCATTGGATATAGCATGGAAGAGCTCTATGGAAATGTATTGAAGATCAGTTATCCGAATAACAACTACCTTCATCGATTATGATAACATATTTACCAAAAAATGATGCATTTGCATAACAATGTCAAGGGGAACAATCTAGAAGACGCTTTGACACTGTTTAATGCGATATGAAAACCGGATGACAAGACGTATTTTTGATGCATGCTTTGACACTGTTTAACGAGACATATCATTTTTAATGTGTTGTTTTTTTGAATTGAAACAAATCAAATAGGTTCATGGTCAGTGGCGGAGACAGAAAAAACTATGAAGGGGGTTGAAAAAAGTTATACAAATTTGAGGGATTAAACGCTAAAAAGAGGGAAAATAAAGGATATGTATAGTTTTGAAGATTTTAGGAGGTTAGAGCTGGAGTTAATACTCTTTACCAAGTTAAAGAGGAAACAAAATGCTTTACGATCTTTCCTTACCAGGAGAGAAGAATGGTTTACGGCCAGGACAACGCAAAGTACCAAATCTGATAGCTCGAAATAGTTCACCAGCTTACTGTGAACTACACAGAGGACATACACATTTAGGACAAGTCAGGTCATGAGTTTCGAGAAGCAGGATAGCCGCTTACAGTGGGAAAATATAAAGGACTAGCCGAATGGTTATATTTCAAAATGAAAAAATTATGCAGTTGGTAGTATGGTAGGTTTCTCAAGCCTGTACCAAGTACAAATTTAATTTTGTTCAGGAATCAGGACTAATGAGTACCTCCTGCAGGTGGAATACAGCTAAGATACAAATTCCCAATTTATAGAAAATGCAAACCAATTGACGTACGTAAATACATTCCATTATGGTTTTCTATCGACTGTTCTAGAAAACAGACATTAAAACAACAACAAGGCTAAAAACGTTATAGCCAACCGCAAGAACATAACTAAAATCAGGAAGACTTACAATCTGGTGCAACTAAGCTAGGAACGTAACTCTCTGCTGCAATCAATCTTTCAAGCTCTCTAGTTTCGCTTTCACCATTATAAGTGATGCTCACTTTTCTCCCTGCAATAAAATTTCATAGTTGTTGAAACTCCTTATTAACCACAAACACCAGTTTGCTGTTTCAGTCACGGTGTTAATGGAGAAACATTTGGTCCATGAATCGCTCACTCCATATTCCTCCATTACCCATAGATCAGCCTGGACATTAAAAGCATGGGAAACTAAGCAAAGACGCCCTTCTACCACCCCCACACTGACATTAAACTCATCATTATCTTCCTCCTCAATAGATACTTTTTTGTGTCGGAGACAGACATTCGGCAGAGGTTCCTCCATAAAACTCTCATTGTCAATGTCGAATCTGACAATGACTTTAGAGTACCATATATTATCTGCAATCCAGTAAAGAGCTCCATTAACAAGCACCCCTGGAGGCTGTTTTCCACATTTAGACGGCCGGTAAGTTATGTTCTGGATGGTTTTCCATGAATTGGATCTTAACGTATAGATCTCACCTTCAGAGCAGGTTTTCCATCGTTGATGTCCACAACTCTAACCAACTTGTAATCGTCAGTTGTGGCACCATAACCAAACCCAAATAAACCTACATCAGTGCTTAAAAATCCACTAGAAGGAATTTTCTTATGTTCTTTGGTTGCAGGATTCCAAATAAAAAATAATTCTTCTTTCGCACCACCAGATAAATTTTCCTCATGAGCAAAACTAGTTTGAACAAAAGAAATGCAAACCATACCATGACAACAACACAACGAACCAATCGTATAATCTGGGTATACAAAAGAATCATCCGTTCGGTTAAGAACCCTATCAAATTCACAAACAGTTGGTGATGGCAAAGACAACCATAACCAAGAAAACATTGACCTAACGTCGTACTCATAGCTTCCTTGTTTTTTCTGACAATCATAGAAGATAATGCCCAAATTGTTTTTCTGTATACCATAGTTAAGATGCCTTCTAATGAAGTAAGGACTAGAAATTAAGGAACAAAATGACTTACTGACACACTTATATTTTAAGAGAGGCTTCACTGGTAACCTCTTCAAGATATCCATGAGCACGCCTTCTGGAAAAATTGTCTCCATTATTGCTGCGCTGTCTCCTTCTTTCCCTTTATTTTTATTTTTGTTTGTGTTGTTAGTGATTTATTCTGGGTTTTCATTGGATTTAAGGCTTTGCAGATTGAATATTAGGAAACAAATGAACAAGGTAGTTAATGATTTTTGGTTCCAGAATTACGATGTGCTGGTACCGTGGTAGTTAACCAACACAAAAGAAAAGGCCGTCATCTTGGACGGGGATTTCGAAACCCTACCCAATGCTCCATTGGATTTCGAATCCAATCTTAGCTCACCGTGAACTATGAACTGTATATTCCGATGTGTTTTCAATGTCTATCCAAGTTATTTGGATATATACCAGATATTCGTTTATGAAGAATCCCATACGAATGGATGTATATATGTGGTATTATTATTGAATTCATAACGCATTCACCACCTTTTCTATTCTTTCGATGGAAACCTTACATGAAACGTTCAACAAGCTGTTCAAGACCTCAAACCAAACCAGTGCAACCAACGGTGGCTGTTTCACCTGCGAAATCTGTACAGAGCCAGTTCCCTTGAATAAACAATTCAAAAGCATGGAGGCAAGTGGATGTTTCCATCCCTATTGCACAGATTGTGTTGCCAAGTATATCGAAACAAAAGTGATTCACGACAACATGTCGGATATAAAGTGCCCTAATGCCAGCTGCTCGGTCTTCTTGGATGAGTTATCGTGCCGTTCAATCCTCACTAAAAAAGTGTTCGAGAAGTGGTGTCATTTTCTTTGCGAGTCTGCAGTGCTTTTAGATGCTTCAAAAGGAGGGTTTGTGCATGGAAGATGTTTTTGCCCTAACCGCAAGTGTTCAGAGCTGATTCTGAATGAGTGTGTGCAAACTAAGTCTATGGTGAAACGATCCGACTGCCCAAACTGCAAGGATGTATTTTGTTTTAGTTGTATGGTGTCATGGAAAGAAAATCATCGATGTCGTCATCAAACAGGCGATATAGCAATTGATGTCGATATGGACAGAAACGATCTTTTGTTCATGGAGATGATTAAACGAAAGAAATGGATTCGATGCCCAAATTGTATTGAACGAATTCCGTGGGGTAATGGTTATTGCAGCCACACCTATTGCAGGTTCTTTTCATCTCTCGATATCTTTTTAACCATTGACTCGTCTGAATCTAAATTGTAGGAAAAACTTTTAAATCTAGATGTAAAAAATTATACCTGACTCAACTTCGATACCCACTCCAAAAATTGAGAGATGGTATCTAAACTAGTTTTAACAGCGAGTTACCAACGATAACCTTCTTAATTTGGTGTTTCTTTTCGTTTATGTATACAACAGATGCAGAACCGAGTTTTGTTATGATTGCGGAGAATGGCCTTGTGTATGCGAAGAAGAGCCGTGTACCTCTTGGGTGTGTTTACAGTGCATGTTGGTTTATGGATTTTCTTTGGGGTTACTTGCTTTCATACTTGGCTGGGGTACTCGTCATTGAATGTCATCAGCACTAAAAATATTTTGATACAATCGTGCGGTTTTGAGCTACTGTACAATTGAATGTCATCCTCAAGGGTTAGGCCCACTTTTTATAGGTCAGTGGAAAAAAGAAAACTACTGACATGAATTGAATTATGTTTGTCTCTATGGAGAAAGCATTACTCTTATTCCGTTCATCGTACAGCATCAAAATCAAAGGTTTCTTTGGAATGGTAAACAACAAAGACTTTAGCCCGGTAAGAAAATATCAAGTTAATGCGTTTCCAACCCCTCCCACACGATACGGCTCAACCTTTTTTTTTCACCTTTTTCGTGGTCGGCAACTTTAATGCAACTCTCTCCCACACGATACGACTCCTCAACTTTTCACTCAACTAATTTCGTTTTTATTCTAAAAATTTGCCTATATAGTGTGGGTGTATAGAAGATGGTAATTACTTATCTTAGCTTTCTGTAGCTTCTGCTTACTCATACAACTCTCCTTTTTCATTAAAAGGAACATTGTAGACTATCAAAAAAAAAAAAAAAAAACATAGCTGTTTACTTGTAACCTATAATGGATATCATGATCAGTCCAATCCTCGACATAATCTCTCGTCTATGGACTTGTTCTGCTCATAATACAAATTATGTTCGTAAACTCCAAGGAAATCTAAAGACTTTGGAGACTTCATTTAATTCATTAAGATGTCAAAGAGATGATGTGAATAGAAGAATTGAGATGGCGGAGTCAAACCCAACTAAACCAGCGAAGCGGACAAATGTGGTTAGTGATTGGCTCCAAAGGGTACAAGCCTTAGAGACAGAATTACAAGCAATCTTAGACGAAAATGAAGCTATCAAGAACGGTCGAGGATGCTATCTTTGTTCTTGGGAAAAATTGTTGGGGTGCTTACAAACTTGGAAAATTAGTGCTCCGGAAGCAGACTGTTGTGGAGAGTTTGTTAAAAGATGGCGATTTCCAAGATGTCGCTTATACATGTCAACCGGATCCTCTTCAACAGATCCCCACCGTGCAAGTTGTGGGCATGGACGCAAAATTTAATGAGGTAATGGATTCGTTGGTTACTGATGGAAATGATGTACGACTTATAGGTTTGTATGGAATGGGAGGAGTCGGAAAGACAACTCTTTTGCAGAAGGTTCATAATGAAGTTGCCGAAAGAAAACTATTTGACTTAATAATTTTTGTTGTGGTGTCTAAAGATTTGGACTTAAAAAGTATCCAAAACCAGATTGGAAGGAAACTAGGAGTCTCATGGGCAGAAGAAACTAAAATAAATGAGAGAGCTATAGATATATTCGAGTTGTCAAAACATAAGAAATTTTTGCTGTTGTTGGATGACATTTGGGAAGGAATTGACTTAGAAACAATTGGAGTTTCAAAGGATACCTTCCAAACAAGTGGGTCTAAGGTAGTTTTCACGACAAGAGATAAGCAAGTTTGCGGGTTTATGGAAGCCGATAAAAGAATCAAAATAAAGTGTCTCGACGAGGATCAAGCTTGGAGCCTATTTCAACAGAAGGTTAAGCAAGAAGCCCTAAGTTGTCATCCAGATGTACCTGACGTTGCCAAAAAAGTTGCGAAAGAATGTTGTGGTTTACCTTTAGCCCTTATTGCTATTGGTCGAACTATGTCTAGCAAAACCGATCTCCAACAGTGGCAACACGCACTACATACTCTACACGAATCGGCATCAAAATTTAGTGGTATGGTTTCTCAAGTATTTTCCATTAATGATGAATCTTTATTCCCTAATTAAGTCTCTAATTAAAGTTGCATAATTTTCGTAGCATCTTTCTCACCAAAACTAACATAATTTTTAATTTTTATGAAGCTATTAATCGTGTGAACATCTAGCGTGTTGTTCAAGAATACAATATATAACTATCTTGTGTTTTCAGGATAAAAGAAAAATGGAATATAGCTAATTCTTCTACGTTTTGTGTTCTCAGGTATGGCCGATAAAGTATTAGCTATTTTGAAGTTCAGCTATGATAATCTAGAAAACCACAAGTTAAAGTCATGTTTCTTGTATTGTTCGTTATATCCAGAAGACCATTCGGTTTTAAAATACGAACTTATTGCAGTTTGGGTAGGTGAAGGTTTTTTGGATAACGTCGATGATTATGTCAAAGCTCAAAATGAAGGTCACGATGTGATTAGATGTCTTAAAGATGCGTGCTTGTTAGAAACTGGAATTGTGCTTGGGGTAAAGATGGAGTATCTGGTAAAAATGCATGATGTAGTTCGTGATTTGGCAATTTGGGTAGTTTCAGATCTTGGGAGGAATAAAAGCACGAGTCTAACCTTGCAAGCACAAAGCACACTAGATCTCCATGAATGGATGAAAGCAGAGAGGATCTCTTTGATAGACAATAGAGCAATTCAAATACTTAATGGAGCACCAAAATGCTCGAATCTCTTAACTTTGTTCCTTCAAAGTAGCAATATCTCTGTTATATCTGATGAGTTTTTCCGTTTCATGCCCATGCTCAAAGTCTTAAATATGTACTGTGTGAAACTCAAAAATCTCCCGACAAGCATGTTTTCACTATCGAATTTACAATCCTTGTATATGCCGGAATATGAAGAAGATATCGTTCTACCACCGGGGAGTATAGCTTCTCTTACAAAGATGAAGATCTTATGCTTATCTGAATCTTGTAGTCGCTGGGAAGTAGAAGGTGGACCAAGCCTCTGTGAACTAGAAAGCTTACAGCATCTGATAGGTCTTGTCATCACAATAGGAACTGGTCTTGCTCTTCAAAGGTTGGTAACTAGTCCAAAACTTCAGCTGTGCACAAAATTCTTAGTCATTAAATATTGTCCAGGCATTACATCCCTCACATTTTTACCATCGTCACTGGGGTCGCCACTTAGTCTTGTACACATGAGCCGCTTAAGCTACCTTTCTCTGAAAAACTGTGATGAATTGGAAGAGTTGAGGATTATTAGTCGGGACAGAGTTAGTTTGTTCACAATCTTGGAGGATTTATTCTTTTCTTCCATGCCAAAATTAAGGATAGTATGGGATGTACCGCAGGCATCATTCTGCTCTGTCAACCTTAAACGTGTAATCATTAGAGGTTGTCCTCAGTTGAAGGATATTACATGGCTGATCTATGCTCAGAATCTTAGAGAACTTATCTTGGAGAATTTAGATGGATTGGAGGAGATAATATCTAATGGATTTGCAGCCCAGGAGCAGTTAATAAATACGTTTTCCAAATTAAACTATTTGGTATTGCGCTCTGTAAGGAATCTAAAAAGGGTATGTGACCAAAATGTGAAATTCTTTCTTTTGGAAAAGATTTCTGTGGTGGGATGTCCAGCATTGAAGAAGTTACCGTTTAGCGCCAATAGCATGATTCCCCGGACTTTGAACATGATACAAGGAGAGAAACAATGGTGGGAAAGCCAAGAATGGGAAGATGAAGCCACCAAATGTAATCTTGCTCCTTGTTTTCGTGAAATTTAATTTTAACCTGCCAATATGTATCAGCTAGTCGTTTAATTTTAATATTAAGTTTCAATTGTAGTAGTTTTTTATATTTTGTAGTTTCCAGCTGTATTTTTTGTTCTCAGCAACCGAATATCTAGTGATCAATAATTAATTTAGTCCCCTGTTATAATGCATCCCCTATTTCATATGCAGATGGTATATGAAATTGGTTTATACATTTTGAGAAACAACCCTTTAGTATATATGTGATTGAATAGAAAGAATTCACCCAGAGATAGTCTCATCAGGCCGTCAAGCTTGATGTAATCTCTGGATCGTGTTACAATAAATTTAGCAAACAGAAGCGTACTACTGGTGCATCCATTCTTCATAATTCTCTCATTGTGCAAAGTTGCATCTTCTGCATGCATCAAATTTTCACTATTTTTTTTTTTTCGATCAAAAAAAAAAAAAAATACTACATTACATTTCAGTGGCGGAGTCAAAGTTTAGAAATGAGGGGAACTAAAATAAAAAATTTGGACATTTGTGGACTAAACTTTAAGATATAGGTGGACTAAATCCAAATTACATCATAAGAATAAGGGTCACTACAAGAAAAGTTGGATTAAGCGACCAGGCATTTTTGGTTGGAAAAGCCCATATTGAGTCGCTCTATCCCTTAAAGCGATTTAATTTGGCTCTCGCTCTGGAGTTGCAAAAAGTGGGATTTCAACAAGTCTAGAGCAGCTGGGCAATCGCTTTAGTAATCAAGCAATTATCATGTAGCGTCTTTTTTCTTAATTGCTTCATGGCTAGACCGACCTTCCTAGAGCAAGCAAAATAGTGATCGCTTTAAAGCTAGACCAACCAAAATACAACATGTGAAACGATGATCACTTCATAGATAAAACAACGATAATAGAGCAAGTGAAACGCCGATCGCTTCATAGATATACCAACCATAATAATAGAGCAAGTGAAATACCTGAAGTTGGTTGCTTACATTTTTGAGCTACCAAACTTTTTGCCGATTACATCTGTTGTTCCGGTGCCGGAAGTATCTGGCCGATTTCGATTTAGATAATCCCAAATTGAAATTAAAGTTAAAATAACAATTAAAATTGATACTAAAACAAATTATGAACCAAATTAAAAACTGAATCAAGTTTTATCATATCACATACATCAATTTACATCATTTCTTAAAAAAAAGAAAATCTTTACAGGAACAAAAAAATTAAAAATACAAACTAATCATTTCTTAATAAAATGATGATTACAATTTCCTTAATTTTGAAACAAAAGATGAACACTCCTTCGACTTTGTAGCACCTAGCTCATAATAAGAGATTCATACTGCCATCATCATTCTTGTGCTTAAGTTCCTGGAGATAGTGGATATATTTAAGAATACACATAGAACTGCATATTTCAATAATTTGAAGGAGATCCAAAAGTAAACAAGGCGTACCATCTAAAAAATGAGGGCAAGAGTACATAACATAACTCTCATTGTCTGACAAATATATGGTGTCAATTTGATCCTGTACGAAAACATAGGTTAAGCGACCAAAATCTTGTTTATACAAGACTCTACTAGATATCGTGTTCTTTTCCCATGTGCGAGAACAGTTAATTTAATTAAAATAAATCAACACCAGGTAACCTAAAATCAATTGGATCTGAAGATCGAAATGATACATACTCCAAAATAACATTCGTCCATTTTGATTAAAACTACAGTAGGCATTTGCACCAAGTAGCCTTGAGGGACAAGAAAAAATTAAAGATAAAGAAAGAATTATAAGCAAACACACAGAACAAGAGTTTAAAGTATTAAATCTGAGGTTTATCTACATAGGATCAAACAGATGATGGATAGTCAAAGGCCCCACCTAAGAGCAGGAACATGCTCTACTTAGTCCGCAGGTGGCTTTTGGGCGCTTAACAACTAAAGGGCTTGCCCGACTAGGCTTCGCCTAAAAGCCGAGTACGCAAAACATAGAGAGTAAGAGAAAGAAGACCAGCTGCCTTCTCTTCTCCAATTGTTAAGAGTTTATATTTCTTCCAAATAATTTTAAACCACCTCTGTCTCTCTACACATGCACAATACTGCATATACATATATCGGTAATATACTAATATCCACCAAGTCCTCGACTAGTCCTTCTAGGCACCAGCCCCCCTTGGCCACCTAGCGACATTATCTAGAGTTTAGCCCTTAGATCATCATCCTCAAAGGGTCATTTGAAACTTCTCCTAGTTCTAACATGAATAGAGAAAATAGATAATAACAACCTTGTCAAAATTTTAAAAGCAATGATTACCTTCCTTCGTGGGGCGCGCAAAAACCCATAAGAGAATAGACAGAGTAATGCCTTTTAGGATCAGGGGACAATAAAGAAAAAGTGCTGCTTCTGAAGGGAAAGGCAGAATACCATCTTCTTCATAAGATTCATTATCAGGATGTGCTGCCATATCCTCTTCAGTCTCGCGGCCTCCTTTAAGATCCTCTCCTTGCACCTCGTACCCAAGTTGATCATCGTGGTCGTTATCAGTGGAAACGTAATCATCCACAAAGTCCTGCGACACAATTTTTTCACCAGAGAAACTTTAATCAGAGCATCATTCATGCAGATTAAGACTCTGAACAACTACAGATTATTGCAGCAGGAAACAAAAAAGGAGTGCATGTACCTCTATGACTAAATATGGTTTCTGCGGGTGGAAGACGCTCGCCATAACCACCTTCCACTTGAATTGTCATCCCTGGTGGTGCTATATAAAACAAGCAATGTACTAATTTGTAAGGATCACAGAGATACAAGCTCAACAGAGACGTAAAAGAGCCACGGTGATTACAGAATGTAATATAAAAGAGTGACAAGAGAAATATTAAGATTCACCATGAGTAAGATGATGCACAATATTCAAAATATGTCAGTTGTCTAAAGACTAATCCAATTGGCTAGACAAGAAAAAAACAGCTAAGATCTACCATCATTGACCGGGCATGTGCATCTCCTTGGTCAGTTAAATCACCTTGCTCATCATCCATCTTTGCTCAGTTAAAGTTCGGGAACCAGATTGAGATCATAGTCCTGAGAGAATACAGAATGTACACTTATATTTCTACTCGATCTCTCCCACTTTTGACAAGAGACAAAGATTTTCCCTATGTTTTATAAAATTAAGAGAAGAAAAAAAAAGCAGCCACTTCTCATTACCATCACGGATTGTCCACCTTCATAAACTCTAATTTTGGAGTGCAAGGTAGCTTCCAGACATAGTTTCCCCTGCACAATCTCAGATATTAGCCTCACATAATAATACGAAGATTAGAGAATTCATGTAATCTACAAAGAAAATAATTTGCCAGCTATTTGCAATAATCTTTCCATGCCTCCTCCTCATTTTATCTTTTACTCTATGCCATCAATGTCAAATACCGTCTCGAAACATGAAACAGAAAATAGCAACACATGCTTTTCAGTGGGATTATTTCATAGGACTTCAACTCAGAAAAATGGAAATCCCAACTCTCTCAGCTATAAGATTAATTCCACCAGCCACAAAGCGTCAATAACAAATAAACACGGAGCTTCCGCCTGAATACATAATGACATGCTAGTGCAGTTAAACATGTTACTAGTTTTTTAAATGAGGACAGAGAAACACTTCCACATTCAAAATGAAGATAAATTTCCTATTGGATAACCATTTGTGCAGTTCAGCAGGAAGTGCAACATTGTGTATGACAGAGATAAATGAAACATTAAATCCTGATGTGGAGGCACATTATAGCAGCACATATCTTTACTTAGGGACTCTAACGGAATATGACAGACTTGTATCCGAGAAAAATAATTGAAAAGCAAAAAGCTTATTTGATACTTAACACGACTGCATATTCTCATGAATGGGGATGCCATTCGACACAATTCATATGGGCCTATGTACTATGTTGAGAATAAGTTACCTAAGAGATGGAAATCTGAATTCCAGTCCTTTTCTTGTCCAGCGAATCCAAAACCTGGCTGAAACCTTTTCCGCGTGGAAGGAGCTCCCTTCACCCCCATAGGTCTTCAATCACCTCTACCATCTCAAGGAACAATTCCATGTTGACAAGGGGGCAAACTTGGTTTTAGAGACCTCCAGTACCAACATTACCTCCACCAGGTACCATTGCTAATGCCAAATGGGTAATCACCACGGAAAACTCCACCATCTGTCTCAGCACAAGCCATCTCCCATATTACATATTCATTACCAGTGTCTCAATATTTACCAGACCACACACCACTAACACAGACACCCATACTCTTCATTTCACAACCTGCTCAACCCACTTAAAAATTCTTCCTCCAATAATCTAAGCATTCGAATCACATAGAGAACCATTTAGTTCTTCTCTACTCAGCCGATATCACCGATTTCAATTCCTTCTTTTCTGTAATAAATTCCACCTACAGTTCAGTCAAAATCTTCATCTCCAATTTCTTGTTCAAACCCTAACTGTAATTCACCATCCATCTTGATTTCTAGCAGCAGCAACACCAATTCCACAAATCGAACCCATGATTAAGAAACTTTAATGAGAGATGGAAGAGATAATGAATTTTCTGTTGTTGATTCGATGTTCAGGGATGGAGAGATATGATTCTTATGGCTAGGTTAGATGTTGAGTGAAGAATTGAAAGGGGTTCTGAGATTGAATCAGTGAAAAAAGAAATCAATAGTAGATTACGAATCGTTTGATTTAGGGTTTGTAGAAGGTGGATCTGAGGTATTCAATTGATGAGTTTCTGTGACTGAGGTTGTGATGATTTTCACCAGAAATTGCATATGAGAATTAATATGGGTCAATTCAATCAAGAAATGGAGATGAAGAAGAGGGATTGAGAGAAGAGCAGCGGTGGTGATGGAGCGCCGACGGTGTGTTTCGGAGGAGAGGAAGAAAGAAAGAGAGAACCAGATTGGAATTAGATTTCGAGTGGTCGAGGGATACAACCAAGAATGAAAATTAAAATGATCGACGGACCATATTTCGTTTGATCCACTCATACGGATCAAGAAAAAGATCTTGATGGTTGATATTATATTTGGGATGTTCATACGGATTGAGAAGTAAGTGTGTTTCTGTTTGTGCTAATACGAACTCATGTATCCGGTTTTGTTATCAACATTCGACACGAAAAAAATCCAAAAAAAATATTAATAAATTTAGGACATTGTTATCGACATTATGATATAAAAAAATCCGAAAAATACATAAGAATGAATCGGGAAAATGAAAAATGAAATCGATAATTAGTGTGTTTCTTTGTGTTTTTGTGCTTTCTCTGTGTGTTTCCGCTTTGAATTTCGACTAGTCACATAGGTCATGAAGTAATTTCTACTAGTCATATAGTTCATGAAGTAATTTGTAATATTCATTACTGATAAATATGAAGATCGGTATCGATTTGAACTTCAAATTTGGTATAACGGCATATGAACTATGAACCATGAAGCTCCGGGAGGGTTCTGGCTTCAAACTTAGCATGATACATCATATTTATCGATAAATATGAAGCTCAGTGTCGATTAGAACTTCAAATTCGGTATAACGACATATAAACTATGAACCACAAAGCTTCAAGAGGGTTGTGACTTCAAACTTAGCATGATACATCATCAAAATCGATAAATATGAAGCTCAATGCCGACTCGAACTTCAAATTCGGCATAACGACAACGACACTATGAACCAAGAAGCTCTAGGAGGGTTCTGACTTCAAACTTAGAAGGATACATCATCAAAATAGATAAATATGAATCTCAATGTCGATTTGTATTTTAAACGTGGTATAATGGCATACAAACTATGAACCACGAAGCTTCAGAAGGGTTCTGACTTTAAACTTAGCATGATATATCATCGAAATCATAAAATATGAATCTCAATGTCCATTCGAACTTCAAATTCGGTATAACACACTATCATACTACTTGAACCAGCTTTGTCATTGATACTACCGCCCATATTTTCAGATCTGAAAATGAAGAGTTCTGTGGTGTTGAAGACATTTATTTATGGTGAAGAAGATAAGGTTGCATACGGATTATGAAAATCTTTGGACGATAAATATTTGATTAAAGACTGTCATACGGATCAAGGAAAGTGTGTTTTCTTGGTGCTTTCTCTTTGTGATTTTGTGCTTTCTCTTTCTGCTCGCACATATTAGATATGCAGTCTGTCTCTATTTCTCTTTCTTCGGTCTCGATTTAAAAATAGATTCCTGATTATAAATTAGACCGGCCTTGTTATCCGAAACCTACTGTTTGGTTTATACAAGTGCATCTCAATCGATCGACCTTAGTCAATTTCGCCACATAGTTATCTATCAAATAAACCGAATTTTCGTGGCTTCACTTAATTTCACTTGTTATTTGTCAATCTTACCCAATGTCAATCGGCCTTACTCAGATTTTCCCAAAAGTTATTAGGTTCTTTAGTTATCTATCATTTTAATTGAATGTTCATCGACCTTAATTAATTAAAGACATTATTTATCAATCTTGTCCAATATTACTGGACCTCACTCAATTTTTCTTAGATTCCAAGAGTTTATATGGTTATCGATCAAATAAACTAAAATTCCTTCGTTTTAACTTAATTTAACTTGTTATCCATCAATCTTATCCAATATCGTTGGACCTCACTCAGTTTCTCTTAGATAGATTGGTTTATCTAGTTACCCATTATTTTAACTGAATGTCTATCGACCTTTGTGTATTTCACCCTTTATCTATCAATGTTATCCAATTCGCTCGACCTTACTCAATTTCTCTTACATAAATTGGTTTATCCAGTTATCCATTATTTTAACTGAATGTCCATCAGTAGTTCACCGAGGATGGGAACTACTGACAGTAAATCGGAAAAATTGACCAAGTTCCACCAATTTATTGATAAAAGGAATTAATGATATAATTTTAAAATTTTCAAGGTTTTGATAAAACACCTAAATAAATTTCATGTTAAATCATAGGAATCAGATTTTTCCAATTCTTTCTTTTCTCTGTCCCAATTTTTTTTTTAATCACAAAATTAGGATATAAATAGTATTTAAGATCATACAAAATTGTGCTAATTACAAAACGAACAAGGAATACGATTTTTCAAATTTATCTGGCCAATAGAAAGCCAAGAGCTAGGTAATGATTGGAAACAAATTCGGTAATTACCTTCTCAACAGATAGAATTTCGAGTAATGTATTAGAAATGGACGGGAATGAACAAGTGAATTATTATCGTAGAAAATATGTAGAACATATAAATTTTGGATTGAATACTACGAATGTGTATAAATCAATTGAATGAAAATGATTAGCAAAATGCGAAAGAATGGGAAACCCACCTCGTAAAATTACTATATACTTTTATTGGAAACCCACCTCGTAAAATTTCTACAAATCAAAATTAAACATTTCAATATCAAACATCAAACACTAGATTGGTGATCGCTTCCCTTTCTCATTATTAGAATAATCTACTTTCCTTTTCTGAATTGGTGGTCGCTATACCTTGGTTGCTGAGACAGGTTTTTAGCAGCCAAACATATTTTGAATTGCTGATACATGGTAGCTTGAAGTAAATAGCTACTAACCTACTATTCCACTCGCTATGTAGTACTGGGAAAAATGCTGGAGTAACCCACAAATTTAATTAGTAGCTACGATTTAATGGGAGCATGTTAATAGCAGCCAAAGTTTCTGGTCATTGCAAACATGGTTGCTTAACTATTAAAGCGACCAAAATTTTAAGATCTTGCTAAGATTTTGGTCGCTTAAACCAAGTTTTCTTGTAGTGGGTATTTTTATAGTTTTATAGATTTTAGGGGGGCTAGAACCAGAGTTAGTCAACCCTTGGCTCCACTCCTGCTACATTTCCCCCCAGGTTTTGGTGCTCTGTTTCGAAAAATTTTATAAATTTACAAAGCGACTTTGAAGAATCGTAAGTACATAATGTGCTGTAATTGAACAATATGCAGAACATGCATTGTACTTGAAAGCCATGTAGAACAAAATGCAGAATATGTATTGTACTTGAAAAAGAAATGTTGTAGATATCTGATATACAAAGATTTATGAAAGGATCATGACAAGAGAGAATTGTTAAACTCAGTTCAATTAATAATTCTGGTGTACATTGCTTCATGGCTTCATATCCTATTTATATAGCTCAATTACACCGAGAGTTTTAAAACATGAAGAAACTAAAACATATACCTAACCAAACTCAAACTTCTAAACAAAGACAACTTCTAGAAAAAATCTTAATTTCAGTCTCAAGTCATTCCTAAACAAAACAACTTCTAGAGACTCAAAAACTTTT
The DNA here is from genome assembly GCF_003573695.1 of Papaver somniferum. Taxonomy (NCBI): domain Eukaryota; kingdom Viridiplantae; phylum Streptophyta; class Magnoliopsida; order Ranunculales; family Papaveraceae; genus Papaver; species Papaver somniferum. Next base: position 240,108,799 of record NC_039358.1, on the reverse strand, counting down.
CTGCCAAGTAATAGTGCTGGATTCTAATCATAGTCTTGGTTGGACTAGATTTCCAAAAGCCTCCCTCAAACGGAGACTATGTAGACTTATCATCTGTAAATACCAAAAATCTACCATGCCACTTGGCACAATATTAAAGGTGGAGCAACTTATTATGTTACAACAATGCACACTACATCTCTCCTTAGGATGCTAAGTTATGAAGTTATCTCTATCAACGTGTGGCGTAATGTTAAAGGTTAGAGTATCAAAATAAGCTACAACGGAGTACACCAAATCACTACCAAGACTGCTTAATTATTAAGCAATAGGTTATGGTATAGGCACATGGGTGTGTCTGTCTGTCAGAGGTAGCTGGGCAGTCTGCACAGCTTTTAGTACAAAGGCGCAGTCGTCAACCACGTGGATTCAGAGTACGTGGCATCCTATGAATGGCGAAGGTACGCTCCCAACGGAGGTACAACTTGTACCGAGGTTTCGCAGTTCACGATGGCACGTGGGGGAATCTAAGGTGGCATCGTCTGATTGGAGATGGTGGGCGGCCAACGAAGGTACAATCTATACTAAGGCTGGGTAGTTCCCAAAGGAGCGTGGGTCAGCTGAGGTGGCAGAGTCCGATTGGATAAAGCTTGCGGTGAACGAAGGTTCCGTTGGTACGGAAGATATATCAGGATATGATGGACCCAAAGACAGCAAAGATATATCTGGAGCAAAAGAGGCTATAAATACCAAGTTTCACCAACAAAGAAAGGGGACTTTTGGGTGATCTAGGATGAGAGAAAAGACTTATCTCTCTACTTTATCTCTTTTACTAGAGCTTCATACTTTCTTTAATGGAGTTCTTCCACCCAAATTTAACAAGATCAATAATAAACTTATCATCTTTACCCGTGGACGTAGGTTAAGATTAACCGAACCACGTAATATCTTGTGTGATTTATTAACTTAGTTGCACTTACATTATCTTATCACTTAACTATTTACTTACTGAGTTGTCTCTGTTCTCAGAGTTATCTCTGCTTTCTGAGTTATCTCTGTTCTCTGAGTTATCTCTGTTCTCTGGGTTGTCTCTATTTATCTGAGATATATCTCTTTATTCAGCTTATTTGCTTACTCGTCTCTGATTTATAGAGATACCATTGTTTTCATAGCATCTGCTCTATCGAAGTATCTTTACTTACTTAGTATATGATCTTCTGAGCGGATCTCATTACGAACGTACCTTTTATTACTCAACAGTATCAGTTCAATTGAGGTATCCATACTACTTAGTATTGGATTCTCTGAGCTGTTTATATTACATAGGCTATGGGAAAAATAGTAGTCACAGTTTGGCGCTAGAAACGAGTTGGACCGAAAAGCTCTCGATTTTCGTTATTTTTGCTATTTCATCATCTTTTTTCTTTAAATCTCCGTTAGAAGATCGGATCTAAGAATAAGACAGTTGGATCTTACTTTATAGTAAAGATTTCTCATTCTTTGACAAGGTTTTCGAGTATTAAACCTTGAAAGAAGTTTGAAATCTTACGGATCTACAAAAAGTGGTTATGAAACACCATTAAAAACACTTTTCAAAGCTATTATTTTATTATTATTTGCTTGCTCATGAGCAAACCTTTTCTGGATCTGAATACCTTTGTCTTCTAGGGAACCTTAGTAAAAGTTTTGGAGTAAAATCCCTAAGGTTATTTATGAGCTGAGGGTCGTTTTCTTTCACATACGCCTTATTTTACTCAGCTTGCGGTATTCTCTGTCGTTTTTTAATATCTGAGCAAACCTTCTCTGGATCTGGATACCTCCGTTTCCGAAGGAACCTGAGTAAAAGTTTTGGAGTAAAATCCCTAAGGTTATTTATGAGCTGGGGGTTGATTTCTTTCGCATACGCCTTCTTTACCTAAGCTTGTAGTACTCTCTGCCGTTTTTGAATCTGAGGTTCAATTAGGAACTAAGTCCCAAACATTGGACAACTCTATTAAATACGAACTCAGCAAACATATCTCTGTTAAGCTCTATACTAAAGTTTTAATTTTTAATTTTTTTTTTTATTTCCGTAATGGGGCTACTAGGATCGTAGCCTACCCCTTTTTCTCTTCTACTCTTAGGAAACGGAAATACAAAGTGAAAAAGAGGGGGTCTAACAACACCACCCAATAATTCGATTAACAATCTGTCTAGACTAACTCCGAAATACTTTACTAGAGAATCAACTAGACAATCAGACTCAATCTAGATAAAAGTATCTCAAGGAGTTAATATCTCTCTCATGATTTTATTTTTACTCAAGCTAAAATCAATAGCGAGTCTTTATCAAAGAGAGATGACTTGGATGGTACCAAAGACCAATGTACAAGGATCAATCAACTACAATCAACAACCAAACGTTGCATTAGAGAAGTTGATGATCTTAACGCACAACCTGTATTATTTCAATTATATAAAATATAATGCGGAAAAAAAATAAAACAAACATCATAAATTTTGTTAACGAGGAAATCGCAAATGCAGAAAAACCCCGAGACCTAGTCCAGATTTAATACACACTGTATTAAGCCGCTACAGACACTAGCCTACTGCAAACTAACTTCGGACTGGACTATAGTTGAACCCCAATTAGTCTCCCACCGATCCAAGGTACAGTTGTACTCCTACGCCTCTGATCCCAACAGGATATTATGCACTTGATTCCCTTAGCTGATCTCACCCACAACCAAGAGTTGCTGCAACCCAAAATCACAGACTTGATAATAAACAGATCTGTCTCACACATAAAAGTCTAACAAAGGATAAATATGTCTCTCACAGATAAAACCTAGGTTTTGTTCCGTCTTAAGATATAAAATCAAGGTGAACAGGAACCAATTGATAATCCGGTCTTATATTCCCGAAGAACAGCCTAGATTAATCAATCACCTCTCTACAATCCTTCCTGACTACACAGGCGGTTTGTCGAGGAATCACAAACAGTGAGACGAAGATGTTTGTGACTTCTTTATCTTGCCTATCGGAGAACTCTCACGATCTCAAGCCAATCAATCGATTGTACGCGTACGATAGAAGATGCAAGATCAAATCACACAACTACGATAAAAGTAGTATCAGTCTGGCTTCATAATCCCAATGAAGTCTTTAAGTCGTTAACCTGGTTTTAGAGAAGAAAACCAAAGGTTAAAGGAGAATCGACTTTAGCGAGCGCACTAGTATCACACAGACGTGTGGGGATTAGTTTTGCACAATGCTAGATGTCTCCTTTATATAGCCTTCAAATCAGGGTTTTGCCTTAGTTACAAAGCAATCCATATTCACCGTTAGATGAAAACCTGATTTAGATTCAAGCTAATATTTCTCAACCGTTAGATCGAAAACTTAGCTTGTCACACACACTTGGGTAGATGTTTAATGGGTTTGCGAAAACCATGCCCAAACGTGTACGTGTATGTTGGTTCAACATAGTAACCCAAAAGGTTAACCATATGAGAATTTCATATTAACCTTGTTCTTCTTCACCATAACTAGTTCAATTGACTCAAATGAACTAGTTAAAGAATTGTTCAATTGCTATGAGATCTTGTGTATCTACACAAGAAACAACTGAAACAAAGATGATTTGATTCGATTGAATCGGCTCATGAAATTTATAGCCACGGTTTGCATAAAACATTCCTTAGTAATTTAAGTTTCATGTTCACAACACATCTTTAGATCATAACCACTTAAGATTACAAACAAGTTCGTGATGAGTGCCAAATATTGTATATATTTATCCCTTTTTGTTGGCATTTTAACTCATCTTTTGTGCAATAATTCTACATTTTATCCCATATTCTGTATTTTCATTGTTTTCAAGAATAAATATTTTTATTAATTAATTTTGCATTTTTAGGTAATAAATAAAGTTCGGATGAGTCGCGGAGCGAAAAGAGCGGAAAAGCAGTGAAAAGCCGGGAGAAATTACGCAAGGAAGCCGCGAAGAATGGTGCGCACAACCTCATTTTCTACACACAAAAGCGCCTCCGTTCTCAGCCGTCAGATCAGTTCTCAGAAGCATCCGATGGTCGCTCCTTCATAGAGCATCAAAATCTGAAGTCTCTGCCAAGCACCACAGCGCTGAAATTCCAAGCCTTCGGATTAGATGGTAGTTGAATCCAACGGTCGCTCCCTTGCTGTTCATCAACGTTTGATATCTCCGCCTTACACTACAGCACCTAACTCCATCTTGAGCCGTCAGTTTCGTTGTATTTTTTGCATCCAACGGTCGCTCACGATCTGTCTCAATTTCTCCGTTAGATCCGTTTCAGAAGTTATCATCCTACGCCTTTCATCACCAAACATCAAGGTTCGATGATCCCGCCTAACACCCTAGCAACCGAACCTATACCACCCACCCAAACGCACCCTTCTCCCATTCTATCGAGCCACTCTTCCATCACCCCCCTGCTGCAAACCACCCTTACCCTGCAACCGTACCACCATCTTCTTCACCTCCACTGCCACCACCACACCGCCACCAAACAGCCACCAAACCACCAACTCTCCACAACAACCACAACCCATCACTACTATCATCACCCCCCATCACCTATTTATCTATTTCAACAACTCCACCATCCTCATCACTGTTAGGATTGGATTTGGTGAACTAGGTTGATAGATGAAGCAATTGGCGCGTGGGAATGGAGCAGGAGCGTCAGAGGAAGAATGGGTCGACGCACATGGGAGGAATTATGCCATAAAATTAGGTAATTTGAAAAACCTAATTTCACTGATTTTGGGGGAAAATTGGGGAAAACCCTAATTGGGTAATGGGGTATAAATTGATGTTGTGTGAAGTATGTGAAAGACACTATTTACCTCTCTGGACTAGCCAGTAGAGAATTTGCTACAAATTGTTATGAACTTCAAATCTCAGTGTTTTTGAGTTGACAGTTGCAAATTGCTTATGTGTTGAGTTATCTGATATGTTGCTAGTTGTGTATGAATTATCCATGTTAATGTATGTATGTTGCCATAACATGGTTAGCATGAGCTAATCAGCCTCAGGCCAAGGCTCAGTGAAGCCTTGTGCACTGTCAAGTGTGAATGAGCTAGGATAGTTACTTCCTGTTGCTATGTTTTGATTGTGTAAATGAGAGATGCCAATGCTCATAGAGCCTGTGATTGGCTGTACTGTCAAAAGACAGCCAATGCTGGGGGTAAACTAGTGAGCAAGTTGGTGTTCTTCCATTTCTAGTTGTATGCTTAGGAATGAACATAACCTAGAAACATGTCACTTGATTAGGACATAAGGTGGATCATATGCCTTGGCTTACCCACCAATCCCCTTTCAGTCACTTTTATTTTTCAGTCCTGTGTGCTTGTATTTCAGTTACTTTTCTTGCCTTTCATTTTCTTGCACTTTGTAGCTACTGTGCACTGAAGTCAGTGCACTGAACTCACCCTGTCCTTGGCTTCCAAGCCTTGGTTATTTGCTGCTTCTCTTAGCTGTTTCTTTGTTGCTTTACTTTCCAAGCCTTGGTTCATACCATTTACATGTTTTGCTCACTGCCTTAGTGCATTGTCACCATTGTTAGCCTAGGAAAACTTCTCATATGCTCCTCTCCCTGTGGACAAACCCTTACTCACCCTTTTATTACAAATCTTGACCTTGTATACTTGCAAGTGTATTGTGTGCATTTTATAACCACAACAAGTTTTTGGCGCCGCTGCCGGGGAGCTGGCTGCCATATTTTTGAAGTTTTCAGAGTCTGCTGCTGTTGTTGGCCCTGCCAAGTTGCTGCTGTTGCTGCTGCTGCTGCCAACTGAAGCTGCCTAGCTGCTGCTGCAACTGCAAGTGTTGCTCTGCTGCTGCAAGTGCTGCTACTGGTGCTGTTGCTGTGCAGCTGCTGCTGCTGCCAAAGCCAAAGCCAAAGCCAAAGCCTGCTTTCTCTTCTGCTGGGCTTGTGCCAACTCTCTGCTGCTGGGCTGCCAACTGATGCTGCTGCTGGGCTTGTGCACTCTCTGCTGCTGGGCTTGAACCAACTGAGCTGGGCTCAGTAACCTCAACTTCTGCTGGGCTTCGCTGCTTCAACTGGGCTCCGTTGCTGCTGCTGCTGGGCTCTGCTCCACCTGTTGCTGCTGGGCTTGGACGTGAACTGCTAGGACGATCCTAAAGCCCAACTGGGTTGTGCAACTAAAAGGGGACTAAAAGCCTATTTTTGGGCTTCCCTCCAAAAAACAAGTAAGCCTAACCCATGAGTTAACCCACTTGGACCTCATTTAAATTCAAATTTGGGCTTGTAATAATTAATTTAATTATTTATTTGGGATTGTAATAATTTTTTATTTTCTTTTTCTTTTCTTTTTTTTTATATTTGGGATTGTAATAATTTTTTTTTGTTTTCTTTTATTTTTCTTTTATTTTTCTTTTTTCTTTTATGGGTTTGTTTTAATTATTATTATTGTTTTTATTTTCTTTTATGAGTGGTGATAATTTATGCTAGGTTTAGTTCAAAAATTTTCAAAAACCCAAAATTTTTTAAAAAAAAACAAAAAACAAAATCCCTTCTTTAAACCAAAACCCATTCAAAACCAAATCATCATAACCCTTGTGGACCAAATTGTTTCCGATTGCTCTGTCTGACCAACATGTTAGTTAAGGTACCTACTAGGACATGATTGTGACCTACAGAGACCAGACAAACAGACTTGTTAGAATTAACCCAGACGAACCTATCGAAATTCTAAGTTCTGAGGGAGACAGTACAGATCAACCAGAAACAATGGGAGAACCACGTACCCTCAAGGATTATATGTACCCAACTAGAGCCAGTCAACCGTCCTGTATTTTGCTGCCCGAGGCTAATGGCCATTATGAGCTGAAATCTAGCACAATACAGATGCTTCCTATTTTTAGAGGTGTTGAGAATGAAAACCCTTACCACCACGTGAGAGAATTCGAGGAAATTTGTGGAACTCTGCGTTTCACTCAAATGACCGACGAAACCCTGAAGTTAAGGCTTTTTTTCCTTTTTCCCTGAAGGATAAGGCAAAGGCCTGGCTATGCTTTACAGCCTCAATCCATCATGACATGGGATGACCTCACAAAGGAGTTTTTCAAAAAGTTTTTCCCGAACCACAAGACTGCGACAATTCGTCAAAGTCTGAATAGCTTTGTGCAATTAGAAGGAGAGACCTTAGCTAGATACCTGGAGATTCAATGAATTATTGCTCCAATGTCCCCATCATGGTTTTGAAAAATGGAGACTTGTGCAAATTTTGTATGAAGGTCTAGATGTGTCCACCCGAACAACGGTTGAGTCGATGTGTAATGGTCTATTCGTAGATAAAACTGCTGACGCGTCTTGGGACTTCTTGATTGAAGTAGCTGAAAAGACGCAACAGTGGGAATCCATCCGTGAAACCAGAAAGACTACATCTGAAGCAAAGGCTTTTAGGATTGAAGCGGATTTTGAGGGTAGAGCAAACATGGCATCAATAGTTAGGAGATTAGAAGAGTTAGAACTACATAAAAATTCAAAACCTTCCACCACTACTCTCCGAGAACATGTCGCTTCATCTATTTGTGCTGCTTGTAACGACCCCAACCATCAATTCCAAAATTGTCCAGATTTGCTTGCAGTCCAGGAGTCTAGGCTTGAACAGGCACATGCCATGTTTCAGAAACCAGAGCATAACCCTTATTCACAGACCTACAATCCAGGATGGAGAAACCACCCTAACTTTTCATGGTCAAAAGGACCCACTCAAGGAGGACCATCTCAACCCAATCAGAGCTATCAGAACAATCAGGGATATCAGAACAATCAAGGTTATCAACACCCGAGAAACCCTCAACAACAATCAAACCCTCAACAACAATCATATCCTCAACACAATACCGACAAGAGATTGTCCACCTTAGAGGAAATGTTCCAGAGTTTGATGCAAATCAGAAAAATCTAGATCAAAGATGGATCAAATATGTGAGAGAGAAAAGGGTAAACTTCCGAGCCAACCCCAACAAAAATCCAAAGAGGATATTTCAAACAGGCACAACATCCTGCACTGAAACCTCACCTGATCAAATCCATGCCATTACCACCCTCCGAAGTGGTAAGTCATCGAGAACAACGTAGGCGAACCTAATGAGTCTGATACAAATTCCACGTTGTCTCCACAACCCCAGAAAACCAAAGAATCTGAGCAAGTTGGAAAATCTGACACTCTACTGCTGTGTGAATGTCCCTTGCCAACTCATCTTCCTGTTGCTCCATATCCTCAGAGGTTAGTTCGCCAACAGATAAGCACCCCACTACAATGAGATGTTAGAACTGTTCAAAAGAGTCAACATCAACATTCCTTTCTTGAGGCAATTAAGCAAATCCCTGCATATGCCAAATTCCTCAAAGACTTGTGCACTCAAAGCGCAAGATTAATGTGCACAAACGAGCTTTCTTAGCTGACAGGTGAGTTCCATCATTCTGAACAAAACTCCACCTAAGTTATGGACCCAGGTTGTCCAACAATTTCTTGCACTATAGGAAACCACATGGTCAGTAAAGCTTATTAGACCTAGGTGCAAGTGTTAACCTACTGCCATATTCTGTTTATGAGCAGTTAGGTCTTGGGGAGTTGAAACCAACATCTATCACTCTACAACTGGCAGACCGATCTGTCAAGATTCCTCGTGGAGTGGTGGAAGATGTTTTGATCAAGGTTGACAAATTCTATTTTCCCGTAGACTTCATTGTCTTAGACACTCAACCTGTACAAAACCCAGACTGTCACATTCCTGTCATCTTAGGACGTCCTTTCTTGGCTACGTCCAACGCGATCATCAATGTCGGAATGGAGTGTTGAAACTGTCTTTTGGTAACATGACGTAGATGAATGTGTTAATGTTAGTCAACAACATGTGAATCTTGATGATGATGATGTACATGAAGTTAATATGATTGAAGGATTTGCAAGATTCGTTGACTAACATTATGTCGACCCCTTTCAAGCATGTATGGAGAACTTTAACCCTGATTTATGATGATGCATACTGTAGTGACGTCCTATCTCTGCTCGAATCTGTACCTCAAATGGACGTCACTGAAAGGAAATATGAAGTGGAACAACCCCTACTTCTGATTCCAAGCTTATATCTTGTTGAGCCACCAAGCTTGAATTGAAACCATTGCCTAGTACGTTGAAGTACGCATTCCTAGGTTCTTCTGATACTTTACCTGTCATTATTTCATCATGTTTAGACACGGAACAGGAAAGTAAGCTTTTAGAAGTACTTAAGGAACACAAAGAGGCCTTAGGATGGACCATCTCAGATCTCAAAGGAATTAGTCCCACCATTTGCATGCACCACATTAACCTTGAAGAGAATGCCAAACCATCGAGGGAAATGCAAAGGAGACTTAACCTAACATGAGAGATGTAGTCAAAGGAGAGATCCTGAAACTACTTGATGCGGGTATCATATACCCAATTCCCGATAGCAAATGGGTTAGTCCCATTCAAGTTGTGCCTAAGAAGTCAGGCATTACTGTTGTTCAGAACGACAAGAATGAATTAGTCCCTACTCGTACAACCACAGGATGGCGAGTATGCATCGACTACAGGAAGTTGAACACAGTAACAAGGAAGGATCACTTCCCGCTCCCTTTCATTGACCAAATGCTAGAACGTGTGTCTGGACACAGTCACTACTTTTTTCTAGATGGCTTTTCCGGTTATAACCAAATTCACATTGCTCCGGAAGATCAGGAAAAAACTACATTCACGTGTCCATTTGGGACGTTTGCTTATAGACGTATGCCCTTCGGGTTGTGTAATGCACCTGCTACTTTTCAGCGTTGCATGATGAGCATTTTTTCTGACATGATAGATAGTTTTCTCGAGATCTTTATGGATGATTTCTCTGTTTTTGGTTCCTCGTTTGACGAATGTTTGAAGCATCTTGCCCTCGTGATATCCAGATGTAAAGAAAAGAACCTTGTTCTAAATTGGGAAAAATGCCATTTTATGGTGAATTCAGGAATAGTTCTAGGACACATCATCTCAGAGAAAGGAATTGAAGTGGATAAAGCTAAAGTTGACCTCATTCAACATCTACCACAACCTTGCTCTGTGAAGGAGATCAGATCATTTCTAGGTCATGCTGGTTTTTACCGGCGATTCATCAAAGATTTCAGCAAAATCTCCAGACCTCTGTGCAGTCTTCTCTCCAAAGATGTTGCCTTCAATTTCGATGCCTGTGTGAAGGCATGGGAGGAATTAAAAACCCTTCTCACCACCGCTCCTATAGTCCGACCACCCGATTGGAAGCTTCCGTTCGAACTTATGTGTGATGCCTCTGATTATGCTGTTGGTGCTGTTTTAGGACAGCGAGTTGATAGACTACCATATGTGATATACTATGCTAGCAAAACCCTTAATGATGCCCAACTCAATTATTCAACTACCGAGAAGGAATTGCTTGCCGTCGTTTTCGCATTAGACAAGTTTAGATCTTATCTGATAGGGTCTAAGATCATCATATACACAGACCATGCGGCTTTGAAGTATCTTCTTTCCAAGAAGGATGCTAAAGCTCGCCTTATTCGATGGATACTCTTATTACAGGAATTCGATCTCGAAATCCGTGATAAGAAAGGTTGTGAGAATGTGGTTGCTGATCATTTGTCTAGATTAACTTTAGAGTCTATTGATGAATTGTGAGCTGATTAGAGAATCATTCCCAGATGAACAGCTGATGTCTATCTCAGACCTTCCTTGGTTTGCTGATATTGTTAACTACCTCGCTACAGGTAGGATGCCCTCACGTTGGTCGAGACAAGACCGCTCTAAATTCCTGGCTGAAGTCAAACATTTCCTTTGGGATGACCCATATTTGTTTAAGTACTGTCCAGACCAAATCATTAGGAGATGTGTCCCCAACACTGAACAGAAAGATGTGATATCTTTCTGTCATGACCAAGCATGTGGAGGCCATTTCAGTGCCAAGAAAACCGCTGCAAAGATCTTGCAGTGTGGATTCTATTGGCCATCATTGTTCAAGGATTGCCATGATTATTGTGTTGCTTGTGAACGCTGTCAAAAGCTAGGAAGCATTTCGAGGAGAAACATGATGCCATTGAACCCCATTTTGATTGTGGAGATTTTTGATGTTTGGGGGATAGACTTCATGGGTCCATTTCCCATGTCTGACAGCAAGTTGTACATCCTAGTCGCAGTTGATTACGTTTCTAAGTGGGTAGAAGCCATAGCAACCAGAACAAATGACCACAAGGTGGTACTTTCATTTCTAAAGGAGAACATATTTGCACGTTTTGGTACCCCTAGAGCTATCATCAGTGACGGCGGTTCACATTTTCGTAACAAGTACTTTGAGTCTTTAGTACGCAAGTATGGCATAACTCACAAGGTTGCTACTCCGTACCACCCTCAGACTAGTGGACAAGTGGAAGTGTCTAATAGGGAAATTAAGCACATTCTGGAGAAGACGGTCAACCCGTCCAGGAAAGATTGGTCATTGAGATTGAATGATGCTTTGTGGGCCTATAGAACAGCTTATAAGACACCAATTGGCATGTCCCCCTATCGTCTAGTGTATGGAAAGCCGTGCCATCTACCTGTGGAATTAGAACATCGTGCCTACTGGGCAATCAAAGAGCTGAACTTCTCTGGACGAAGCTGGAATTCAACGGAAACTTCAACTCAACGAGTTGGAAGAATTGAGAAATGAGGCTTATGACAGTGCCAAGCTGTACAAGCAAAGATGAAGATATTTCATGACAAGCGTATTCTGCCAAATCCTTCACTCCTGGTCAGAAAGTCTTGCTGTATGACTCCCGATTACATCTTTTTCCAGGAAAACTGCGTTCCAGATGGAAGGGTCCGTACCTAGTACGCACAGTTTTTCCTCATGGAGCTGTAGAGCTGGAGGATGTCTCCAACAAGAACGTTTTCAAAGTCAACGGGCAGAGATTAAAGCCATTCCTTGAGCCATTTCCACCCGACATTGAAACAACCAACCTGGAGGACCCAGTCTATGTGGACTAAACTGGTCCACTCTTTCCCTAAATAACCAAAAAGTTTTCCAAATTTTCCCTAAAAACCAAAATTTTTCGTTTTCCCATCAAAACCAAATGTTCCCAACAAAACCAAATTTTTTCCAAAAAGTCCAATCCCATTAAAAACCAAATTTTCTTGTAGATAATGTGTTAGTTAAATTTCCTTTTGTATATATTTTGTGCTCATCCATTGTGACTGCTAATATGATGGATTTTTGCCTTGAATAACGGAGTTTTAATCGAGCTACCACCGTACAATCGGGTATTCTCTCTCCTTTTACTCTACTCAGCATGTTCCTCTTCATATATTGTTTTATAATTCTTTCCATATTTTGAAACATTGAGGACAATGTTTAGTTTAGGTTTGGGGGTATAGAGTAGATACCATGATAATTTGCTATAATTGAAAACAACTCCTCTCTTTTTGAAAAAATTGAAAAATTCCAAAAAAAAAAAAAAAAAATTAAAAAATCAAAATTCAAAAAAAAATTAAAAATGAAAAAATCATAAAAATGGAGCTCATTTACCTTGAAATGTTGACTCTTGTGCAAATGTATTATTTTTAGGAGTCTTAGTCTAGATATTTAGGCACCCTGATTCTAGCACAATTCACATAGTGATAAGAAATTTGCACGCGCACGATCTACCAATACATGTATGGCCTCGATCTTCAAGGTGTTGGATAGGAAGTTACGATTGCCAATCACTTTAGAATACTGAACGAAACTGGACTAGCTTGTTCTTTGGTTGGTTGGGATAGAAGGTGGAGGTTACATTAAGAAAGACAACCATCGAATTTAACTGGGTGCATCAAAAAGGGCTACCTCTTGCAAAGTGTCATGTAATCTTTTATTTCCTTTTGTATATGTATCAAAAGTGTTTCCTTGTCAGTTAAAAAAAAAAAAAATTAAAAAATCAAAATTCAAAAAAAAAATTAAAAAATTGAAAAAATCCTAAAAATGGAGCTCATTTACCTTGAAATGCTGACTCTTGTGCAAATATGTATTATTTTTAGGAGTCTTAGTCTAGATATTTAGGCACCCTGATTCTAGCACAATTCACATCGTGATAAGAAATTTGCACGCGCACGATCTACCAATACATGTATGGCCTCGATCTTCAAGGTGTTGGATAGGAAGTTACGATTGCCAATCACTTTAGAATACTGAACGAAACTGGACTAGCTTGTTCTTTGGTTGGTTGGGATAGAAGGTGGAGGTTACATTAAGAAAGACAACCATCGAATTTAACTGGGTGCATCAAAAAGGGCTACCTCTTGCAAAGTGTCATGTAATCTTTTATTTCCTTTTGTATATGTATCAAAAGTGTTTCCTTGTCAGTTAAAAAAAAAAAAAAAAAAAAAAAAAAAAAAAAAAAAAACGATGTATATATTCAGAAAAAAATATCAGAAAAATACCAAAAAATCAAGTATTTATCAATTCCATCATCTCTTGTTCCAAAAATAAAAAGAGATTTGTCAATGTAAATAAGAGTCATGTAAATAGTTATCTTTTGTGTTTTTGTTGTAAGCAAGGAGGGTGTATGCCATTGATGTACAACGCGAGAAATTGTGAAATACCTCCAACTCATTCACAATTCTCGTAAAGTCCGGACAGCTAGCTAGATTTCGACCTCAGTTCTTAGCCTGAGAAACTATCTCTTGGTGATTAGTAGTCATAACTTCAGATCTTTCTTACACATGTGTAGATACACTTTACACTCTTATCACATGTCCTTATTTGTTATCAGTGCTAGGATGTGCCTTCGATAGCTAGATTGACATCTCCATTTTGCTGTGAGCTTAACTGTTTTGCACATGTCACGTTTGATGGAATCTGAGCTTATATTTTGACCTAGAACTTTGTAGGTACGTTCTAAGCAAACCTTCACGAGACTTCAACTCGTCCACTAAGGACACTTAGTGGTTTAAAAGGCTTAGTGCATACGCTAAATGCATTCGAGAGACCAGCGACAGTGGTATAGTTAGGATTTCCTTAGTTTTGTTTTACTTGAGGACAAGTAAAATTCAGGTTTGGGGGTATTTGATGAGTGCCAAATATTGTATATATTTATCCCTTTTTGTTGGCATTTTAACTCATCTTTTGTGCAATAATTCTACATTTTATCCCATATTCTGTATTTTCATTGTTTTCAAGAATAAATATTTTTATTAATTAATTTTGCATTTTTAGGTAATAAATAAAGTTCGGATGAGTCGCGGAGCGAAAAGAGCGGAAAAGCAGTGAAAAGCCGGGAGAAATTACGCAAGGAAGCCGCGAAGAATGGTGCGCACAACCTCATTTTCTACACACAAAAGCGCCTCCGTTCTCAGCCGTCAGATCAGTTCTCAGAAGCATCCGATGGTCGCTCCTTCATAGAGCATCAAAATCTGAAGTCTCTGCCAAGCACCACAGCGCTGAAATTCCAAGCCTTCGGATTAGATGGTAGTTGAATCCAACGGTCGCTCCGTTGATGTTCATCAACGTTTGATATCTCCGCCTTACACTACAGCACCTAACTCCATATTGAGCCGTCAGTTTCGTTGTATTTTTTGCATCCAACGGTCGCTCACGATCTGTCTCAATTTCTCCGTTAGATCCGTTTCAGAAGTTATCATCCTACGCCTTTCATCACCAAACATCAAGGTTCGATGATCCCGCCTAACACCCTAGCAACCGAACCTATACCACCCACCCAAACGCACCCTTCTCCCATTCTATCGAGCCACTCTTCCATCACCCCCCCTGCTGCAAACCACCCTTACCCTGCAACTATACCACCATCTTCTTCACCTCCACTGCCACCACCACACCGCCACCAAACAGCCACCAAACCACCAACTCTCCACAACAACCACAACCCATCACTACTATCATCACCCCCCATCACCTATTTATCTATTTCAACAACTCCACCATCCTCATCACTGTTAGGATTGGATTTGGTGAACTAGGTTGATAGATGAAGCAATTGGCGCGTGGGAATGGAGCAGGAGCGTCAGAGGAAGAATGGGTCGACGCACATGGGAGGAATTATGCCATAAAATTAGGTAATTTGAAAAACCTAATTTCACTGATTTTGGGGGAAAATTGGGGAAAACCCTAATTGGGTAATGGGGTATAAATTGATGTTGTGTGAAGTATGTGAAAGACACTATTTACCTCTCTGGACTAGCCAGTAGAGAATTTGCTACAAATTGTTATGAACTTCAAATCTCAGTGTTTTTGAGTTGACAGTTGCAAATTGCTTATGTGTTGAGTTATCTGATATGTTGCTAGTTGTGTATGAATTATCCATGTTAATGTATGTATGTTGCCATAACATGGTTAGCATGAGCTAATCAGCCTCAGGCCAAGGCTCAGTGAAGCCTTGTGCACTGTCAAGTGTGAATGAGCTAGGATAGTTACTTCCTATTGCTATGTTTTGATTGTGTAAATGAGAGATGCCAATGCTCATAGAGCCTGTGATTGGTTGTACTGTCAAAAGACAGCCAATGCTGGGGGTAGACTAGTGAGCAAGTTGGTGTTCTTCCATTTCTAGTTGTATGCTTAGGAATGAACATAACCTAGAAACATGTCACTTGATTAGGACATAAGGTGGATCATATGCCTTGGCTTACCCACCAATCCCCTTTCAGTCACTTTTATTTTTCAGTCCTGTGTGCTTGTATTTCAGTTACTTTTCTTGCCTTTCATTTTCTTGCACTTTGTAGCTACTGTGCACTGAAGTCAGTGCACTGAACTCACCCTGCCCTTGGCTTCCAATCCTTGGTTATTTGCTGCTTCTCTTAGCTGTTTCTTTGTTGCTTTACTTTCCAAGCCTTGGTTCATACCATTTACATGTTTTGCTCACTGCCTTAGTGCATTGTCACCATTGTTAGCCTAGGAAAACTTCTCATATGCTCCTCTCCCTGTGGACAAACCCTTACTCACCCTTTTATTACAAATCTTGACCTTGTATACTTGCAAGTGTATTGTGTGCATTTTATAACCACAACAGTTCGCGGACTTAAGACAACCGGCAGAGTTTTCCAAACTCAGCAGAAAATCTCGGCAAAGAGACTTTCGCCAGTTCGCGGACTAGGTTCGCGGACTTACACGCAAACGAGTTTTTGGAAGCAGAAATTCTCGGTCGAGAACTTCCGACAGTTCGCGGACTAGGTTCGCGGACTTGGCAAAGCCAATTCCTCCGGTTTCTCTCAATCAACAAAGTTCGAAAACTTCGGATTAAGGAATACACGGTTATGTAATCTAAACTCTCATTCCAATCATTGAGACATTCTCAGAGGACGTTATATAGCCGTTATTCACAGACCATTTCGCGTCAGAGCAATTCTCAAAGTAATTGAAACTGTTCATGACTTTCGTCACTAGGTGAAGATAAACTTGATCAAAGCGAAACACTTTACCAACACATGATTTCAAGATATAGATAGGCGAGATATACTCGGCTCGAAATATCAAATGTGTATGATCCAGTCTATATAGCGTACGACTTTTGTCTCATAAGAAGTAGGAGATAGAAGAGATAGACTTTTGAGTGATCGATAAGTTCAAGTCTCCACATACCTTTTTGTTGATGAAGTTCCACGGTTCCTTGTATAGATCTTCGACGTTGTATGATGAATCGCCATGAAGTCCTGGAGCTCAACTACACTTTTTTATCCTAGTCCGAGACTTAGCTATGTAGGCTAGAAATAAAGACTCATAGTTTTGATCACTTAAGTACAAAGCAATCCATATTCACCGTTAGATGAAAACCTGATTTAAATTCAAGCTAATATTTCTCAACTATTAGATCGAAAACTTAGCTTGTCACACACACTTGGGTAGACGTTTACTGGGTTTGTGAAAACCATGCCAAAACGTGTACGTGTATGTTGGTTCAACATAGTAACCCAAAAAGGTTAACCATATGAGCATTTCATATATTAACCATGTTCTTCTTCACCATAACTAGTTCAATTGACTCAAATGAACTAGTTAAAGAGTTGTTCAATTGCTATGAGATCTTATGTAACTACACAAGACACAATTGGAACAAAGATGATTCGATTCAATTGAATCGGCTCATGAACATTATAGCCAAGGTTTGCATAAAGCATTCCTTAGTAATTTAAGTTTCATGTTCAGAGCACATCTTTAGATCATAACCTCTTAAATTCAGAAGTTCGTAGACTTAAGTTAATCGATTGAGTTTTCCAAACTCAGCAAAAATTCTCGGAAAGATAACTTCCGCCAGTTCGCGGAGCACACAAACGAGTTTTGGAAAATCCAGCAGAAATTCTCGGTAGAGAACTTCCAGTAGTTCGCGGACTGGGTTCGCGGACTTGGCAAGCCAATTCCACAATCCTCCCGATTTCTCTTGATCAACAAAGTTCGAAAACTTCGGTTCAAGGAATACATGGTTATATAATCTAAACTCTCATCTCAATCATTGAGACATTCTCAGAGGACGCTATGTGGCTGTTATTCACAGACCGATTCACGTCAGAGCAATTCTCAAAGTGATTGAAACTTTTCATGACTTTCGTCATTAGGTGAAGATAAACTTGACACACGATTTCGCGATAAAAGATAAGCAATGAATGCTCAGATCGAAATGTCAAATGTGTATGATCTAGTCTATATAGCATGCGACTTTTGTCTCATAAGAAGTAGGAGATAGAATAGATAGACTTTTGAGTGATAGATAAGTTCAAGTCTCCACATACCTTTTTGTTGATGAAGTTCCACGGTTCCTTGTATAGATCTTCGTCGTTGTATGATGAATAGCCATGAAGTCCTTGAGCTCAACTACACTTTTCTATCCTAGTCCGAGACTTAGCTATGTATGCTAGAAATCAAGACTCATAGTTTTGATCACTAACATTGGCAAAGATGCTTGAGATAGCAACGCATGCGAGGTCGACCGAGCTATGCTCTAACACAAAGGTCAAAATTACGAAGCCTTGGAGCGAAAATAAAGCTTATCTTTGGCTCGAGTGTATTCATATACATTCTCAACATCCAAAGACAAAAACGAAGACTGCACCGTGGCTCGTAATTATCTAAGTAAACAAAGCCAGGGGGCAAAAATTGAGCTTATCTTTGGCTCGAATGTATTTATTAGAGTTGTCAACAGGGCAAGCTAGGGTCAACCCGGCCCTAGCTTGACAAGCCATGGACGGGTTAGGGTCAACCCTAGCCCTAGTACTATTCATGTACAAGCCCAAAACCCCACCCTAGCCCTATACGGGTTGGCTCTGACGGGTTGCGGGTTGACTTGTCAAATGGGTGGCTGAAACGTAAAATCACTTAAACGTATAAAAAACTCAGTGGGCAGAGGGATTCAAACTCATCCCATCTTGGTTCATATCTGAAAACTATAGCCACTCTTCCATTTTGTGGTTGTTGATTACTTTTGCTTGTTATCTTATATATAATGGTATATTTATGTTGGTCAATGTTTTCCAAAACGCTAAGAAAGCACCCACTACTCCGTAACCCTAAATCAAATGAAATTTGGATTGTATTAAATCATTTAAGGAATATATGAACTTTGATTTCTTGTAATAAAAACCCTAAAATCATCCTAAAATTCCTAAATTAGTAACTTAAAATTCCTAAATTAGTAACTCACACGAAATTGACGGGTTGGCGGGTAACCCGCGGGTTGACCCTAGTCCGTCTTGTTTTTACTAGGCCTACATATGACAACCCTAACCCAGCTAGTTTAGACAACGGGCCAAGCCGAGCCGGGTTGAAACAAGCCAAGCTAGGTCCAACCCGCAAGTCGGGTTAGAAATTGACAGATCTAGTATTTATATACATTCTCAACATCCAAAGAAAATTACGAAAACTGCCTTTGGCTCGTACATATCTAAGTACGAGCAGCCAAGGGAAAATATGGCGCTTATCTTTGGCTCGAATGTATTCATATACATGCTCAACAACCAAAGACAATTACGAAGGTTGTCCTTGGATCATATGTACCTAAGTACAAGCATCTAGGGGCAAAGATGAAGCTTATCTTTGGCTCGAATGTATTTATACACATTCTCAACAGCCAAAGACAATTACGAAGAGTGTCCTTGGCTCGTACGTATATAATTACGCGAATCCAAGGGAAAATACGAAGGTTATGTTTGGATCGAACGTGTCCATACACGTTCTCAGCAGTCAAAGACTATTACGAAGGCTGCCCTTGGTTCGTACATATCTAAGTACGAGTATACAGGGGCAAAGATGGAGCTTATCTTTGGCTCGAATGTATTTATACACATTCTCAGCAGTCAAAGACTATTATGAAGGCTGACCTTGGCTCGTACATATCTAAGTACGAGTATACAGGGGAAAATACGAATCTTATCTTCTGATCGAATGTATTTATACACATTCTCAACATCCAAATACAATTACGAAGACTGCCTTTGGCTCATACATATCTAAGTACGAGCAGCCAAGGGCAAATACAAATCTTATCTTTGGCTCGAATGTATTTATACACATTCTTAACAGCCAAAGACAATTACGAAGTTTGTCCTTGGATCATACGTACCTAAGTACGAGCATCCACGGGCAAAGATGGAGCTTATCTTTGACTCGAATGTATTTATACATTCTCAACAGACAAATACAATTACGAAGAGTGTACTTGGCTTGTACTTATATAAGTACGCGAATCCAAGGGAAAATACGAAGGTTATCTTTGGATCGAACGTGTCCATACCCGTTCTCAGCAGTCAAAGACTATCACGAAGGGTGCCCTTGGCTCGTACATATCTAAGTACGAGCATCCAGTGGCAAAAGCGGAGCTTATCTTTGGATCGAGTATTTTCATATGGAAATCAAGGGAGATCAACAGGATGCAAGGTTATGCAACCTAGCTGAGGTAAGGCTGAACGAAGAAAGAGTCGTCGAACAATAACATGAAAGGAAAAGAAAAAGGGAGAACACCAACGAAGTGAAGAAAGAAGACTTCAAGGTTCACGGATCCCCCTCGCCTAAGAATTCAAGTACTAACAACGCTCCGGAGGGTGATAGCTCCAAACACTGTCCTTGAATCGTACTATCTAAGTGTGATCAATTAAGGACGAAGATGAAGCATAAGGAAGAAGGTTCAAAATACAACTCGCATGGAAGGACAAAACTTCGTTTGTCTAAAATTCTTAAGATTATCGCCTTGCGAATTTATGGGGGCAAAGGAAGGTATGTAGCATCACATCATCAGCGAAAGTCAATCCCCCCAAACCGGACATACAAATGAAGGTAGAGGTCATGATAATTGTAGCCAAATACATCAACAATGGTTGTATTTTACAACTTAAATCTGAATCCAAAGGTATGCATGGGAGCGAATCCCCTTAAAGGCAGACTCCCCAGCATCAGGCATACATGGGAACGAATCCCCTTAAAGGAAGACTCCCCAGCATCAGGCATACATGGGAGCGAAGCCCCTTAAAGGCAGACATGGGAGTGAAGCCCCTTAAAGGCAGACTCACCACCGTCAGGTATGCATGTGACCGAAGCCTGTTAAAGGCAGACTCACCATTGCAAATAATGGGTTTTTCAATCCAAAGCTACGAATTAAATGTACAATTCAACAAAGCCCGTATGTGTAGGCGTACGCATACACAAAGAGGCTACAAACCATACTCAGCTACGAGGAGTCACACGACGACGCATAAGCAGACGCAACCTGTCAACCACCACTATTTTTTTTTCCTTAACAAAGAATTTTATTAATAACCAAAGAGTTATACACAAAAACACTCTAACTGTTCAAAGAACATTACAAAAAACAATAACTAAAACAAAAAAGATAGTTTTTCTTTATTTGTTTAACAAAACCTATAATAAGGTTGATCTGGATTCTCTAGGTTTCCTAAGAAAATTGGTCTTGAATTGAATATGCATCTCTCTCCTCTTGCCAAAATTGTCCCCCTCTTTGCAAGCTTATCTGCAGAGAAGTTTACTTCTCTGTAACTGTGTGTATAAATTCCAAAGATTGAATTTGTGAACAAATATGTGATTTCACCCTGACTTCGCTTTCAGTTGTTTGCTTCAATATATTTTACTTAATTCTTTCCACTGAAAAAATTTCCTCTTCATAGATGCACTTATTTCTCATAAACCACGGTTCTCTCATAGTGATAAATGATGCTATTCTCCATATATCCTTTATTACATGACTTTTATTTTTTTTTTCCAATGGTAGCATTTTTTCAAAAGATCTTGGATTAATGAAAGTGAAGATACCTCCTAACCATTTCCATATAATTTCACTAAAGACACAAAACCATAGCATATGTTCCTTATTTTCTTCAGTTTTTTTTTGCAAAAAAACACAACTTGAAGCCATACTAACTTTTCTCTTTTTTAAATTTTCATCAGTAGCACAGATGTTTCTTGCTAATTTCCAAACATTGCTTGATATATTAGGATGTATTGAAGAATGCCATACCTTCTTAGTCCGTTGTAGCTTTGGGAATTTCTCTCTTACTGCTTCAACAACTGATGCAACTGTAAATTGTCCAGAAATTGTTCCAGACCAGATTCTCCTATCTTCACCTCCATTGAAAGATGGTAATTTATTTCATTCTATCATTTCCAATATTTCACTTGGTAGCACCCACTTACTTTCTAGAATAATGTCGGATACTTCCAATTCTGGGAACTGAGCCATAAATGCATTATCAGGGAATTGATGTTGCATAGTTGCATCATGTAACCATTTTTCTCTCCAAACTGAAATACTTTCACCATTTCCTACCAGCCGTCTTGTACATTCATTTACATCATCTATCACCCATTTAAGTCCTGGCCATATGGATGATTTCTTGTAATAAGATATCCATTCACCCTTCTTATTTTGATACTTTTCTTGAAAAAATTTAGACATTTCATCAGTCCCATTTTGAATCCTCCAGAACAACTTCATTAAAAGAGCTTTATTGATTACTTCCAGTCTTCTTATTCCCAGTCCTCCTTCATTTATTGGTGAACAGACTTTGTTCCATTTTAATATGACTTGTTTTTTATTTGCTGGATCTGCTGTCCACAAAAAATTTCTAATTATTCTCTCACACTCCTTCAACACTCTTTTAGGCCATTTATATATTGACATATTGTAGAGTGGCAGACTGCTTAGAACAAACTTGACCAAAATAACTCTTTCCTGAAATGAAAGCAGTTTACCCTTCCATCCTGCAAGTCTATCTTGTAATATTTCAACACAGTTCAATACATGAAAAGACTTCGCACTTCCTATAAATAATAATACACCAAGATACTTATCTTGGAATTCATCCAATGGTATATTGCATTCTTCTGAAAGATGTAATCTTCAATTTTCACCTGTGCCACCTATAAAACACTTGTTTTTGTCCAAACTCACTATCTGTCCTGATGCATCTTGATATTCTTTAAGCACTGCCATTAATGATTTAACATTCTTCTTTTATCCATTGGAAAAAAGGAAGACATCATCTGCAAAAAGTATGTGTGAAGGTTTAACACCATTTCTATATGTTATTTCCTTAAGACTGCCATCTTGTATTTTCTTGGTGATTTCTTGGTATATATTAGGTGCAGAGCTAACAAGTGCAATACAATACCGCTGGAGAAGAGATTTTGTTCCTGCTGGTCTTAATGCAAATTTTCTAAAACTCTTACCAAAAACAAGTAATGCAAGAAAAGTAAAACAGTTTAGACCAATTGGTCTAATGAATTTCAGTTTCAAAATCTTTACCAAAATATTGGCTACAAGACTGGGGAGTACAATACAGAAGATAGTTTCTCCCCAACAGGGAAAATTCATCAAAGAAGGAACAATTCAAGATCAGATTGCACTAGCATCACAAATGATAAATGAACTTGATACAAAGATAAGAGGAGGTAACTTTGGTTTAAGAAAATATATTACTCAAGCTTATGATTCTCTTACCCGGAAATTCCTTTTTCAAGTAATGAGTAAATTTGGATTTTCTGATAAATTACTTCACTGGTTACAAACTATCTTACAATCTGCAAAGATATCTGTTTTAGTCAATGGAGGACCAGAGGGTTATTTCCAAGTTGAAAGGGGTTTGATACAGGGAGACCCTCTCTCCCTCTTCTTTTTGTAATAGCAGAAGATTTTCTGAGTAGAAACATCGTCAACCACCACTATTGCGATGCTTTCAGTCTAGAAATGCACGAATCTTGTACACATTTGTATACCCACAAGTGCACAACTCAAATGAAGCGAAGAACGAATTATGTATACATATGTATACCCGAATTCTCCAACCTGAGGAACATACGAAGTGCCAAAGACTAGTGCAAGGGGCAATTCATTGCAAGAAGAAATTCTTTAATACTAATAAGAAGCAATAATCCAATTCTATAGGGTACCCTTCAAATACACATGGTGTCAAAGGAATTTGTATTTCTATACAAGAACGAATCTTACAAGAGCAACTCACTGCAACCATAACGAAGACTATAAGGGGCATCTCACTACAGGCAAAGTACCATGTGGCACCCAAGGAGAACATGTAGCTGACAAAGACAAGGAGGAAACCTCAAATTACACGGACGAAGGCTCCATAATACAAATACTTTTCCTTTCAAAATCTGCAAGAACCAGCTTTCAAAGGAAAAAGGGGGCAAACATACATCAATCATGGCGCCTCTACAACATCAAATAAAAACAACAAATACATGGTGAAGGTAATACAATTGTAAGGTATGCTTATATACGTAGAAATCAATATAAATCTTGGATTTAGAATATATATTTTAATGCGTGTGAAATAAAACAAACATGCAAAAACAAAGGGTTAGAACTGACACCCACCGTCAGAATTGACGACAAAAACGAAGGGTTAGAAATGACACCCCTCGTCAGAATTGACGATGAGGCAAGGAAAGACATAATTGCACATATGTCAATACTCGGATCCTCGGGGCAATAGCTCCCTTCATGAGGCAGTAAGAAAAATTAAGATATCCTCTATAGAGATACCTTGTCGAACCAAGCAGTCTTCGCGCTGAACGCGTAAAGTTACAGGAAAACTATTGCCTACGTAGGAACCTTCGCCACCACGGTACCTTCTGGCCAAAGGATATTTAGGTAGGACGATGAATGTTCCACCAAAGGTTAATCATACCTTAGCACCTAGCGATGGCTTGATTGTGCAACAAACTTGGCATACTATGTCACACACATAAATATTGTGCAACAAAGCAAGCAAAATGCTATAACTGATGAGTGCCAAATATTGTATATATTTATCCCTTTTTGTTGGCATTTTAACTCATCTTTTATGCATTAATTCTACATTTTATCCCATATTCTGTATTTTCATTGTTTTCAAGAATAAATATTTTTATTAATTAATTTTGCATTTTTAGGTAATAAATAAAGTACGGATGAGTCGCGGAGCGAAAAGAGCAGAAAAGTAGTGAAAAGCCGGGAGAAATTACGCAAGGAAGCCGCGAAGAATGGTGCGCACAACCTTATTTTCTACACACAAAAACGCCTCCGTTCTCAGCCATCAGATCAGTTCTCAGAAGCATCCGACGGTCGCTCCTTCATAGAGCATCAAAATCTGAAGTCTCTGCCAAGCACCACAGCGCTGAAATTCCAAGCCTTCAGATTAGATGGTAGTTGAATCCAACGGTCGCTCCTTTGCTGTTCATCAATGTTTGATATCCCCGCCTTACACTACAACACCTAACCCCATCTAGAGCCGTTAACTTCGTTGTATCAAAAAATCTGACGGTCGATCCTCGCTTGCCTCCGCATCACCATCCGATCTACCTACCATCTTCGCATCTCGCAGCTCAGCGTCGCAGAACATCAAACTCGATACGCCCGCCTAACACCCTAGCAACCGAATCATTTAACCTCAACCAAACATCTCCTCCTTCCTCTCCATCGACCTCACCCCCTCTGCAGAGACACCATGTCCTGCCACCACCAGAACACCACCTCTGCCACTGCCGCTTCATCACCAAACACCACCAAACCACTCCACCTTGTCCATAAAATCAATACCCATCATCACCCCCTCTTTCTAGCCCCCTATTTGATTGATTTTTCTTCTCACCTTTCTCTGAAACCCTAGAAGAAAAATCAATCGATTAGGCGAGTCTAGAGTAGCAATTGGCGCGTGGGAATGGAGCAGGAGAGTCAGAGGAAGAATGGGTCGACGCATGGGGGAGAGATTGTGCCATCAAATTAGGTAATTTGAAAAACCTAATTTCACTGTTTTGGGGAAAAATTGGGGGAAAACCCTAATTGTATAATTTAGGGATTTGGGGGTATAAATAGACTGTGGTGTTGTTGTAAAATACATGCTTGGATTAGCCTGCATCCAGGACTTTCAAGTTCTGCTTAATGTTGTCTCCTGTTAACTGTTATGCTCCTGTTATGTTGTAAAAATTGTTATGTTGTGTTGTCTCCTGTTTGTGTCTGTGTGTGATTGTATTATCCATGTTATGTTTGTCTTAATTAGTTTGTGTGTTTTGTTTCTACACATGATCCTGTAAGTCCCCTGTTTAACTCACATGTTCTTTTTCTGAGTCTTAATGCTTGACAACCATGAGGACTCTTAACTGCAACATGTTCTGATTCCCCACTAGGGTGAGAAAACAACTGAACCTTGATGGTTAGCTATTAGGATGGTTTTTGCTGAACTTAAAATGGCTTAGGCTAGTTAGACTCCTAAAAGCCCAACTGATTTGTGATTAGTGGTGCTGTAAGAAGACCACTAATGCTAGGGGTCAGTGGTGGCTCTAAGGAATTAATCAGCTACATTAGTTAGTGAGCCACTGCCTAGTTAGTCTGTGATTGGTTGTGCCTTAAACAGACAGCCAATACTAGGGGTTAGCTAAGGCTGTAAGGTTGGTTAACTAGACATTTGACAAAAACTTAACCTAGGTGAACTGGCTAGGTAAAGGGAATTCTCATCCATCTCCTTGCACTTCCCATCCACAATTTCTTTTCCATGTTTTGATTAAATTGTTCTTGAGTTTACTTCTCTTTCACTGCCTTTGGTTCATTGCCATTGTAACTGTCACTATCTCACTGCCTGTCACTAGCTCAGACTAGCTAGAAAACTTCAATAGCCCTCTCCGAGTCCCTGTGGACAAACCTTTTCTTCCCATCACTAACTACAATTGATCCTGTGCACTTGCAGGTCAGTTTGTAGGTCCTTTCAAAACCTTATCAAGTTTTTGGCGCCGCTGCCGGGGACTCGGTGAGCGGCGCTGTTGTTGTTTCTTTTTTGAATTTTGGTTTTTTTTGTTCTACCTTAGTTTGCCTGTTTTCTGTCTTGTTTTTTTTGCTTCACTACCTTGCACTGCTGCAAGTGTTTGTTTGCTGCTGTTGGTGTGCAAGTGCTTGTTTGCTGCTGCTTGTTTGCTGCTGTTGGTGTGCAAGTGCTTATTTGCTGCTGCTTGTTTTCTGCTGTTGGTGTGCACTACCTTGCACTGCTGCAAGTGCAAGTGCTGCTGCTGTGCTGCTGCAAGTGTTGCTGAAGCTGCTGTGAAGCTGCTGCTGTGAAGCTGCAGTTTCTGCTGGTGCTGTTACTGTGCAGCTGCTGCCAAAGCCAAAGCCAAAGCCTGCTTTCTCTGCTGCTGGGCTTGTGCCAACTCTCTAAGCTGGGCTTGAACCAACTGAGCTGGGCTTCGCTGCAGATTCTGCTGGGCTCTGCTCCACCTTTGCAGCTGGGCTTGAACCAACTGAGCTGCTTAGGACGATCCTAAAGCCCAACTGGGCCTGTGCAACTAAAAAGGGATAAAAAGCCCAAATTTGGGCTCCCTCCAAAATCAAGTAAGCCTAACCCATGAGCTAACCCAACTGGGCCTCATTAAATTTATCTGGGCTTGTATTTAAGTGTTTATATTTGGGCCTGTAATAATTTTCTTTTTCTTTATTTTCTATTTGGGCATGTAATAATTTTTACTTTTCTTTTTCTTTTTCTTTTATATGCTTGTAATTATTTGTTTGTTATTTTTCTTTTCTTTTGTGGGCTTGCATTTTATTTTGGACTATAGGTTTATACCCCAATCATTGGGCTCCTAACCTTACAAAAAAAAAAAAAAAAAAAAAAAAAAAAATTTACTTGCTCCCAGATTTTAAAACCAAATTTTATTTGTCTCCCACATTAACAATCAAATTTTTTCTTCTTCCTCCGTCTCCCGACAAAACCAAAATTCTCCCATAAAAACCAAAAAAAAAAGTTTTCCAAATCTTTCCCTAAAAACCAAAAATTTTTCTTTTTCCCATCAAAACCAAATGTCTCCCGCCAAAACCAAATTTTTCCCAACAAAACCAAATTTTTCCAAAAAGTCCAATCCCTTAAAAAACCAAATTTTGAGCTTTGTAAACTCTTTACTTAGCCTTTGAGCCCAATCATGTCTAGATCTTTTTCTACAGTTGGGGAATACAACGAATCCCTTAGAGAACTTGCGCGTGGACAAACTTCACGTTATGAACCTCCCATAGACCATGATGTCAATAGTCATAGGAATTATTATGGACATTTTCAAAGTCCCGAGCCTCAATACATGAACCCTAATGACTATTCACACAAGCATCATTTGCCACAACGTGAAAATGAACATTTTGCTAATGCCTCACTCACACAATCATCTCTTGTGGATCAATTAGAAGCTCGAATCGCAACTTTAGAAATGCAATCACATGAGGAATCTGTCACATCTAATTTTCTTAGGCAACCTAAAATCTATGCATGTCCCGCATGTGGTAGTTTAGACCACCCTGTTGAGAATTGTCGTATTTTGCATAATTTTAGGCAATCTAGAGAAAATCCAAGGTATGAAATGCCCATAAATTGTGAGAATGGTAGTCATTGGGACCATAATCAATCCTTTGAGGGTTGCGATCAATCTTTTATAAACCCTAATGACCATGCACACATGTACTAATCATCACAATTTGAACATGAAGAATTTTGTACTCCCATGAATTTAGACTCCACCACAGAAGCTTTCAGACTCAGTGAGCAAAACTTCGATAGATCTACATCGCGAATTCAGGCATATTTAGATCAGATTTTGCTTCACCTACAAAAGGAGGAAATTCATGAGGAAATGTATGTTGTCCCTAATGAAGTGTCTAGTCCCATTCATGTAAATGATGTTGAATATGAACCTAATTTAGAGGAACATGAATTGACTAACGACACCACCACTTTTAATGAGGACCAATATGCAAGCTACCATGATGATGATTATGATGATTATGTGTTAGAAAAACATGAAAATATTGTGGAACCTGTTGGTTCAATAACATATGGCTTCTCGCCCTCGACCTGCATGAATGTTGTTCTTTCTAATACTCATTGTAATTCATATGATTTTGATATTGACATGGGATTCGTACAATTATTCTGTGAAGATGAACATGACATAGGAATAGTTGAATCTTCTGTAGACACTAATATGCATGAAAATATATTTGATGTGTCTGATTCTCTACCTAGGTCACATTGTGATATTTCTCCTGATTTGCCAATGCATGAGAAAGAATTTGTTGATGATGTTGATGATTCTGAGTGTGAACTTGCTAATTTGATTGATGATTGTGAGCATGATGTGACATGTGTAGATTATTTAGGAGATTTTGATTTGATTAATAATGATGAGCCTATTCTCCTACATGAGTCACAATCTGTTGGCCTTCCACCCAACCTAGATTTGGTTTGTACCAATATTGTAAAACCAATTTTTCTGAGAATGCCCAACCTAGGTTTGGAACTGTGTGCTTCCCAAGTCCTCTTGGACTATTTTGCTTCTAAGTATAACACATTTGAGGAACCACAGTTGGAATTAGCATGTTTGCCCGTCCCTAGCACAGTTCACTTTGAGCTAGACCTTGTACATGATGAACCCCCAAAACTGCGAGATTTTGTTTCCAAAACTTTATCCGTTGAAAAATCCAGGTTTGGGGGTAGCTCATTTTGTTTCACAGTTTCACTTGCGTTTCTATCATATTATTATTGTGTGAAGTTGTTGAAACCGCTACACTTTGTCTTTTGGGTTGATTCTCAACTCTTTAGATTGTTACCAAGCTTCACCAACAAAGAAAGGGGACTTTTGGGTGATCTAGGATGAGAGAAAGGGGCAAACTGTAGATACCAAAAATATACCGTGTCATGTGGCACAATATTAAAGGTGGAGAAACTTATTATGTTACAACAACGCACACTATATCTCTCCTTGGATGCTAAGTTATGAGGTTATTTCTATCAACGTGTGGCGCAATGTCAAAGGTTGGAGTATCAAAATACACTACAACGGAGAACACCAAATCACTACCAAGATTGCTTAATTATTAAGCAATAGGTTGTAGTATAGGCACATGGGTGTGTCTGTCTGTCAGAGGTAGTTGAGCAGTCTGCACAGCTTTTAGTACAAAGGCGCAATCGTCAACCACGTGGGCTCAAAGTACGTGGCATCCTCTGACTGGCAAAGGTACGCAACCAACGGAGGTACAACTTGTATGGAGGTTTTACAGTTCACGGTGGCACGTGGGGGAAGATAAGGTGGCACCGTCTGATTGGAGATGGTGGGCGGCCAACGAAGGTACAATCTATACTAAGGCTGGGTAGTTCCCAAAGGAACGTGGGTCAGCTGAGGTGGCAGAGTCCGATTGGATAAAGCTTGCGGTGAACGAAGGTACCATTGGTACGGAAGATATATCAGGATATTATGGACCCAAAGACATCAAAGATATATCTGCAGCAGAAGAGGCTATAAATACCAAGCTTCACCAACAAAGAAAGGGGACTTTTGGGTGATCTAGGATGAGAGAAAAGACTCATCTCTCTACTTTCTCTCTCTTTTACTAGAGCTTCATACTTTCTTTAATGGAGTTCTTCCACCCAAGATCAATAATAAACTTATCATCTTTAACCTTGGACGTAGGTTAAGATTAACCGAACCACGTAATCTCTTGTGTGATTTATTAGCTTAGTTGCACTTATATTATCTTATCACTTAACTATTTACTTACTGAGTTGTCTCTAGATCTGTTCTCAGAGTTATCTCTGCTTTCTGAGTTATCTCTGTTCTCTAAGTTATCTCTGTTTTCTGGGTTGTCTCTGTTCATCTGAGATATCTCTTTATTTAGCTTATTTGCTTACTCGTCTCTGTTTTACAGAGATACCATTATTTTCTTAACATCTGCTCTATCGAAGTATCTTTACTTACTTAGTATATGATCTTCTGAGGAGATCTCATTACGAACGTACCTTTTATTACTCAACAGTATCAACTCAACTGAGGTATCCATACTACTTAGTATTGGATTCTCTGAGCTGTTCATATTACGTAGACTATGGAAAAAATAGTAATCACATCATCCCAAGTCTTTCACGTAAATCTTCAAATGTATCAGCTCTTAGGGGCTTTGTTAAGATATCTGCAACCTGTTCAGAACTGGGATAATAATTCACAATCACTTATCCATTTTTTACTAGCTCACGAATGTAATGATATTCTATATCAATATGTTTGCTTCTTCCACGAAATACTGGATTCCTTGTAAGTACAATAGCCGAGTTGTTATCACATACAATCCTAGTTGAATTCACCTGTTCGTGATTTAATGAACACAACATTCTTCTTAACCATATATCTTGAGTTGCACAAGCAATTGTAGCTATATACTCCGCTTCTGCTGTTGACAATGCAACTACTTGTTGTTTCTTAGATGACCAAGAAAAATAACCTGATCCTATATGAAAAGCAACCCCTGAATTGCTTTTTCTTTCTTCAGTATCACCAGCCCAATCACTAGCAGTATAACCTATCAAATCAGCATTCTTTGAAGCACCATAGAAAATTCCTAGATTAATTGTACCTTTCACATATTTTAAGATGCGCTTTGCTGCTTGCAGATGAGATTGATATGGTGTTTCCATGAATCTAATAATCAGACCAACTCCATACACAATGTCAGGTCTTGTAGAAGTTAAATATCTTAGACTTCCTACAAGCTGTTTGAAATGTGCAGGAATAACACATTCTCTTGTTCCTTCTTTTTTCTAATTTCAGCCTTTCTTCTATTGGAGTTCTAATTGCTCTACAGTAACTCATCTTGAAACGATCCAAAATAGTATTTTCATACCTCTGTTGTGATACAAAAATACCTTTATCAGACTGTAACACTTCAAGTCCAAGAAAATACGACATCAAACCCAAATCTGTCATCTCAAATTCTCTAATCATGGCATCCCTGAATTCATTGATCATTTCAGCATTATTTCCTGTGAAGATAATATCATCTATACACAGGAAAACTATGATCTGATTCTCTTGATCATCTTTTTTCACATACAAAGTATGTTCATATGGACACTTCTCAAAACCTTTTTCAAGAAAAATGTACCGATTCTTGTATACTAAGCCCGTGGTGCTTGCTTCAACCCATATAATGCTTTGTTTAACTTGTAGACTTGATTTTTTTTCCCTTTCTTGATAAAACCAGCTGGCTGATCAATGTAAACTTCCTCTTTTAATGCTCTATTTAAGAAAGCTGACTTAACATCCGTCTGAAATATTTTCCACTTATTCTGTGCTGCTAGAGCTATGATCATTCTAACAGTATCTAATCTTGCAACAGGTGAAAAAACTTCAAAATAATCAACTCCAGGTTTTTGCTTATAGCCTTTAGCTACAAGTATTGCTTTAAGACGTTCTATCTCACCATTTGGTTTATACTTTGTCTTATATACCCACTTAACACCAATGACCTTCTTTCCTATTGGTAGAGAAGTTAGCTTCCATGTGTTATTCTTTTCAATTGCTTCTATCTCAGCATCTATAGCTTGTCTCCACCCTTGATCCTTTGAGGAAACTTCAAACTCTACTGGATCACAGTCTCCAAACAAAGCAAAACTCAATAGTTCTTCATATTCTTCATCATCTCTAGTAACAACACAATCATTCAAACAAGATGGCACAATATGATTACGTGCTGGTCTTGTTTCTTTCTGCAAAGTTGTATCAACTCTTGCTTCATCTTCTATATCAATTCTTGCTTCATCTTCTATCACTTCAAATGGTCTTTCTTCTTCTACTTCAATTAATGGTATTTCGCTAACAACGTTTCTTGATACTTCTGAGTTCCATTCCCACTTAGCTTCTTCTTCAAAAATCACATCTCTACTTATTATTAACTTTCATGTTTATGGATTTAATAATTTATAACCTTTTGTTGCATTGTTGTAACCAATGAAAATTAAATTTTCACTCTTCTCATCAAGTTTCTTACGTATTTCTTTAGGTATATGTGCATATGCTATGCACCCAAATACCTTAAGATGTCACACACTAGGTTTTCTTCCAGTCCATATTTCCTCAGGTGTCATATCAATCACACTTCTTGATGCACATCGATTCAAAACATACGCAGCACAATCAACAACTTTTGCCCAATAGTTTTTAGGTAAATTCTATGCTCTTCTCATTGTACGTACCATCTCCATAATCGTACGATTTTTCTTTCTGCTACACCATTTTGTTGTGGTGTATATCTTGCAGTCATTTGATATTGTATTCCATGTTCTTTCATAAAATAATCAATCACAGTATGCTCAGTACCTCTATCTGTATGTAGTATTTTAATATTGTTACCACTTTGTCTCTCTGCATATGCTTTAAAGCTTTTGAATGCCAGAGAAGCTTCATTCTTTTGTTTCAACAAATAAACCCATCCATTTCTACTAAAATCATCAATAAAGGTAATTAAATACCTGTTTCCACCACGAGATTCTACTTCAATTAGTCCACATAGATCACTGTGAACAATCTCCAATAATTGCTCTGCTCTTCTTGCTTTGCCAATGGGAAATGGATCTCTGTGTTGTTTTCCAAAGATACAATCTTCACACCTTGTTTCAGGAGACTCAATTGTTGGTAACCATGAGACCATCTCTTTTCTAGCTAGAATTTGTAAATTGTTAAAGTTTACATGTCCCAATCTTTTGTGCCATAACCAAGACTCATCATTAAAAGAATTATAACATCTCTCTACTTGATGCTGAATCTGTAAAGGAAATAGTTTGTTCTTGGTCATTGGAACTCTAGCAATAAATCTCCTTCTTTTATCTTTGATTATGCAAACTCCATTGTATATGTTTATAGAAACCCCTCTCTCTGAAATTTGACCCATACTTAATAAATTTTGATGCAGATTTGGTACATAAAATACATCCATTATGTATGATTGTGTACCATTTTTGAGTCTAATTCCTATCTTTCCTTTTCCCATTACTGGAACTTTTGAGTTATTCCTAAACTTAACAATGGATCTCACAGACTCATCAAGATTTACAAATAAGTCTTTCTTTCCACACATATGGTTACTGCAACCTGTGTCTAAATACGATTGTCCATGTGGCTGTTCTTCTGCTGAATAACAAGCTAACAAAAGAGTTTTTTGATCTTCTTCTTGTTCTTCTGCAATGTTTTCTTTATTGTCATAATTTCTAGCTTTATATCCTCCAGCTTTGTTGTTGTAACCTCCTGCTTTATTATTGTAGCCTCCAACATTGTTGTTGTAGCTTCCATTATTGTTGTTGTAACCTCTAGTATTGTTGTTGTAGCCTCCAGTTTTGTTATTGTATCTTCCAGAATTGTTACTGTAATAAACATCCTTCTGTGGTTCAGGACATTCAACTTGAAAGTGACCAAGTTGTTGATAATTAAAGAAGCGTACTTTAGATCTATCAACAATTTTTCTTCCTGTATTATCTTGATATCTTCTTGAGCTTGCTTCATTGTTCCAGTTTGTCTGACTTTGTAAGGCTTCTTCAACTGGTTTTGCAACTGTATTTTCTAATATTCTGTGCTCATAAGCTTGTAAAGAACCAAGCACATCATCAATACTCAAATCAGAAATTGTATTACACTCCTCAATTACAGTCACCTTTGACTCAAATTTTTCTGGTAAACTGCACAATATTTTCTCTATAATGGCAGTATCTTCTATAGTATCTCCATTTCCCTTCATCTTATTAACAAGACTCAATGTTCTTGAGAACAAATATGCTATCAACTCAGTTGAGTCCATCTGTAACAGCTCATATTTTCTTTTTAGGGTTTGTAGTCTTACTTTCTTTACTTTGTCAGAACCTTTGTAATAGCTTGTTAAAGAGTCCCAAGCTTTCTTAACTTCTTTGATATACATAACTCTGTTCATGATAGACTTATGAATTCCCTGATGAAGAATATATGTAGCTTTATAGTTCTTTTTCCTATTGTCAGTTAGAGCTGTTGTTTCTTCTTCAGTAAGAACAGTTGATGCAGCTGGTTCTTCATATCTTGTGTTGACCACATCCCAAACTTCTTGATACGTGAAGATATTCTCCATCTGTATTCTCCAATGTTCAAAATTTTTCCCATCAAAAACTGGTACCTTGATTGAACTCATGTTTGTCGTCATCTTCTTCTTCTTTGATTAAACCACATACCTAAGATCAGATTGCTCTGATACCAGATGTGGATATCTGATATACAAAGACTTACGAAAGGATCATAACAAGAGAGAATTCTTAAACTCAGTTCAATTAATAACTCTGGTGTACATTGCTTCATGGCTTCATAGCCTATTTATATAGTTTAATTACACCGAGAGTTCTAAAACATGAAGAAACTAAAACATATACCTAAACAAACTCAAACATCTAAAACAAAGACAACTTATAGAAAAACTCTTAACTTCAGTCTCAAGTCATTCCTAAACAAAACAACTTCTAGAAACTCAAAAACTTGTCTGCCAAGTAATAGTGTACAACTTCTAATAGTCTTGGTTAGACTTCATTTCCAACAAATGTCATTGGCAGGCCTTGAAAGGTGTATAGAAATTAAGCGCAATAAAAACGGGGGCCTACAGTAATACCGCAAGTGCACGGTCGTCGGTTGTATCTCGTGCAAGTACGGGTCGATCCACAGAGATCGGGTGTGTTTGGAGTTTTCTAGCTAATTGGGTTCCTAAATTTGCTATTGTTGGGCTTTGGGTACCAATGGATTTTGGTAACCAAGGGGTTATGATTGTGCTTTGGGCCTTTGAATGATTTTGAATTGGATTGAACTGAGCTTGGGCTCAGAAATGTGGACTATGGGCTTTGGTTTCAGTGAACTGATTTGAGCTTTGGGCTCAACAGTTCAACTGTGACTTGGGCTTAACAGTTCACTTTTGAGTTGGGCTTAACAATTCACTTGTGACTTGGGCTTGGTAGTGAACTAGGCTTTGGCCTTAACTGGGCTTCAGAGGCTTTTGGGAGTGAACTGAGCTTTGGGCTCAGTTGGTTGGGCCTTTAGCCTTTGGTTTCACTGAATTGGACTTGGGCTCAGGAGTGAAATGAGCTTTGGAGCAGCAGCAGCAGGCAGGAAAAGGAAGGCAGCAGCACAAGTGCTGCACAGCAGGTAGTAGCAGCAGTTCAGGAGCAAGAGCTGCACAGCAAGGCCAAGAAAAAGAGGTAGCAATGCAGCAGCAGCAGGGCAGTGGAAGCAAAGATGGCAGTGAAGCAAAGATAATGCAATAAAGAAGATGGCTAACAAAATAAACAAAAGGAAACACAAACAGGGCAACACATGGCAAAAGCAAAGAACAAAACAAGATAACCAAGGCCTAAGGCCAAGGGCAGGGATGTGGAGAAACTAACAGAGCAAGGCTAAGCTAAGGCAAGATTACAGGAGGTATACTAAAAGAATGGGAAGAGAATTAGCTTGCTCATTGTCACTAGTGAGCAC
Source organism: Papaver somniferum (assembly GCF_003573695.1). Taxonomy (NCBI): domain Eukaryota; kingdom Viridiplantae; phylum Streptophyta; class Magnoliopsida; order Ranunculales; family Papaveraceae; genus Papaver; species Papaver somniferum. Next base: position 240,072,999 of record NC_039358.1, on the reverse strand, counting down.
TAATTTCTCCCAATGCTCAATCAACAGTGCAACCTAAGCATACACAAGGAATGACAAGAAAATCAGCTTGCTATGAGCACTGATTTCTTCCATTGCACAATTAGTTCATTGCTTCAAATGTATCTAGCCTAGCATTCCATCAATTGTGACAGCAAATTAAACACAACATTACACAAACATTACATGGCAGTGAATTAAACATTAACAGTGAGCATTTAAACTAACATGACAAATTAACAGTGAACTAACATGACAACAACAGTGAACAACATGGTGAACTAACAGTGAGCATTAACAGGAATATCACACATTGAACTAGTCCAAGAACAAGAACAAGTGCAATTAAAATTAACAGTGCAATTAACAGGAACAATTAACAGTGCAAGAATTGAAATTGAACATTAAGCTAACAGTGAATTTATACAACTAAGAGCATTAGACTAACAAAACATCAAACAATTAAACACTAAAACATCAAACACTACACAGTGAACAAGAACCCTAATTATGAAATTGGATTAAAATTGAAATTTGAAATTAAAATTAAACCTAAAATAAACCCTAATTGATGGTTACTTGGATGACCCAAGAACATTTTTTACATCCCTAACACTTCCCTTTTATAGTTTACAAAAAATCCCCAAATTTAAGAAACCCTAAATTTGAAATTAGGGTTTTTTCGATTTTCAAAATCACTCACCAAATTTCCTTGTTTGTTGTTCATTGTCCTTCTTGTCGATGACCCATGCTTTCTTCTGCTCCTCTGCTACGAATTCAGTTCCCATCAACCTAGTTCTCTCATGTCAAAACCCTAACAGTGGGTAGGGTTAATGAAATGGGTGAAATAGGATGATGGGTTTTGTTGTCGGGTGATGGAGATGGTGGTGTTGTCGGGTGTTGGAGATGGTGGTGTTGGAACTCGAGACGAACTGGGATGGTCGGGGAAGATGGTGGCAGGGTAGAGAAGGTGGTGGTGGTTCTGGAAATGGTCGGGTGGAGAAGATGAGATCGATGTTTTGGGAAGAAGGGAGTGTTTGGGTGGTAGTATAGGGTTTGGTGCTAGGGTGTGAAGCGGGATCATCTGGTTCGATGTTTGGCGAGCTGAGCCGCTGGATATGGAGATGGTAGGTAGGTCGGACGGCTAAGAGAGAAGAAGTTTGTAGCGACCGTTGGATGTGGAACACAACGAAGTCAACGGTGCTAGATTAGGTTAGGTGCTGAAGTGTTGGGCGGAATCATCGGGATTTGATGCACAATGATGAGGTGACCGTTGGATGACAAGATGGATCCAATCTGACGGCTCTCATGGAAATGGGTATGGATAAAGGAAATGGATTTGGGTAAGGGTTTTGGGCCTTGGGTATGCCAAGCCCATATCTTCTTTAAGAACAATTCTTCCTCTTCAATCCCACTTCTAATTGATCCGGCTCTTGCAAACATCAATCTTCGCTTCCTCCTATCGAGAGTCTTTGCCGTTCCTTTGCTCTTTTCGCTCCGTGAGATAACCAGGATTTATTTAGTACCTAAAAATGCAAAATTAATTAAGAAAATTATTTATTCTTGAAAACAATGAAAATACAGAATATGGGATAAAATGTAGAATTAATGCGCAAAAGATGAGTTAAATGCCAACAAAAAGGGATAAATATATACAATATTTGGCACTCATCAAATACCCCCAAACCTGAATTTTACTTGTCCTCAAATAAAAACAAGCTAAGGAAATCCTACCTATACCACTGTCGCTGGTCTCTCGAATGCATTTAGCGTATGCACTAAGCCTTTTAAACCACTAAGTGTCCCTAGTGGAAGAGTTGAAGTCTCGTGAAGGTTTACCAGAGGTGTGCCTACAAAACCTAAGGACAAAATATAAGCTCATATTCCATCAAATGTGACATGTGCAAAACAGTTTAAGCTCACAGCAAAATGGAGATGTCAATCTAGCTATCGAAGGCACAATCCTAGCACTGATAACAAAAAAAAGACATGTGATAAGAGTGTAAAGTGTATCTACACATGTGTAAAGAAAGATCTGAAGTTATGACTACTAATCACCAAGAGATAGTTTCTCAGGCTAAGAACTGAGGTCGAAATCTAGCTAGCTGTCCGGACTTTACGAGAATTGTGAATGAGTTGGAGGTATTTCACAATTGCTCGCGTTGTACATCAATGGCATACACCCTTCCTTGCTTATTACAAAAGAAACAACAAAATAACTCTTTACATGACTCTTATTTACATTGACTATTCTCTTTTTATTTTGGAACAAGAGATGATGGAATTGATAAATACTTGATTTTTTTGTATTTTTCTGATATTTTTTTCTCTTTTTTTTTTCTGAATATATACATCGTTTTATTTTTTATTTTTTTTTTTTTTTTTTTTTGAATGAAACACTTTTGATACATACAAAAGAAACAAAAATTACATGACACTTTGCAAGAGGTAGCCCTTTTTGATGCACCCAGTTAAATTCGATGGTTGTCTTTCTTAATGTAACCTCCACCTTCTATCCCAACCAACCAAAGAACAAGCTAGTCAAGTTTCGTTCAGTATTCTAAAGTGATTGGCAATCGTAACTTCCTATCCAACACCTTGAAGATCGAGGCCATACATGTATTGGTAGATCGTGCGCGTGCAAATTTCTTATCACTATGTGAATTGTGCTAGAATCAGGGTGCCTAAATATCTAGACTAAGACTCCTAATAAAAATACATATTTGCACAAGAGTCAACATTTCAAGGTAAATGAGCTCCATTTTTATGATTTTTCATTTTTTAATTTTTTTGAATTTTGATTTTTTTAATTTTTTTGGAATTTTTCAATTTTTTCAAAAAGAAGAAGGAGTTCGTTTTCAATTATAGCATATTATCGTGGTATCTACTCTATACCCCCAAACCTAAACTAAACATTGTCCTCAATGTTTCAAAATATGGAAAGAATTAAAATGCAACATATGGAAAGGGACATGCTGAGTAGAGTAAAAGGAGAGAGAATACCCGATTTCGGCGAAAGCAGAATTAAAACTCCGTTATTCAAGGCAAAATCCAACATATTTCAGCCGAGATCATATTGGATTAGCAAAATATATACAAAAGGAACAAAAGGTTTTTAAGAAATTTTATCTACTGGATTATATACAAAAAATTCACCATACACTAACAATCTAAAGAGTTGAGGATCAACCCAAAAGACGAAGTGTAGACATTTCAACAGCTTCACACAATAATAATAGGAAAGAAACGCAAGTGAAACTGTGAAACAAAATGAGCTACCCCCAAACCTGGATTTTACAGAAGATATAATTTTGAAAACAAAATCGCGCAGTTTGGGGGTTCATCATGCAAAAGGTCTAGCTCGAAATGAACTGTGCTAGGGACGGGCAAACATGCAATTCCAACTGTGGTTCCTCAAATGTATTATTTAGAAAAAATAGTCCAAGAGGACTTGGGAAGCACACAGTTCCAAACCTAGGTTGGGCATTCTCAGAAAAATTGGTTTTACAATATTGGTACAAACCAAATCTAGGTTGGGTGGAAGGCCATCAGATTGTGACTCATGTAGGAGAATAGGCACATCATTATAATCAAATCAAAATCTCCTAAATCTCTACACATGTCACATCATGCTCACAATCATCAACAATTGGCAAGTTCACATCAGTCATCAACATCATCAACAATTCATTCTCATGCATGGCAAATCAGGAGAAATATCACAATGTGACCTAGGTAGAGAATCAGACACATCAAATATATTTTCATGCATATTAGTGTCTACAGAAGATTCAACTATTCCTATGTCATGCTCATCTTCACAGAATAATTGTACGAATCCCATGTCAATATCAAAATCATATGAATTACAATGAGTATTAGAAAAAACAACATTCATGAAGGTCGAGGGCGAGAAGCCATATGTTATTGAACCAACAGGTTCCACAATATTTTCATGTTCTTCTAACACATAATCATCATAATCATCATCATGGTAGCATGCATATTGGTCCTCATTAAAGTGGTGGTGTCATTAGTCGATTCATGTTCCTCTAAATTAGGTTCATATTCAACATCATTTACATGAATGGGACTAGACACTTCATTAGGGACAACATACATTTCCTCATGAATTTCCTCCTTTTGTAGGTGAAGCAAAATCTGATCTAAATATGCCTGAATTCGTGATGTAGATCTATCGAAGTTTTGCTCACTGAGTCTGAAAGCTTCTGTGGTGGAGTCTAAATTCATGGGAGTACAAAATTCTTCATGTTCAAATTGTGGTGATGGTACATGTGTGCATGGTCATTAGGGTTACAAAATATTGATCGCAACCCTCAAAGGATTGATTATGGTCCCAATGACTACCATTCTCACAATTTATGGGCATTTCATACCTTGGATTTTCTCTAGATTGCCTAAAATTATGCAAAATATGACAATTCTCAACAGGGTGGTCTAAACTACCACATGCGGGACATGCATAGATTTCAGGTTGCCTAAGAAAATTAGATGTGACAGATTCCTCATGTGATTGCATTTCTAAAGCTGTGATTCGAGCTTCTATTTGATCCATAAGTGATGATTGGGTGAGTGAGGCACTAGCAAAATGTTCATTTTCACGTTGCGAATGATGCATGTATGAATAGTCATTAGGGTTCATGTATTGCGGCTCGGGACTTTGAAAATGTCCATAATAATTCCTATGACTATTGACATCATGGTCCGTGGAAGGTTCATAACGTGGCATATGCCCATAAGCAAGTTCTCTAAGAGTTTTATTTCCATCCCCAGGAGCAGACCAAAATCCAGACATGATTGGCTCAAAAGCTAAGTAACTATGTTACAAAGCTCAGAATTTGGTTTTTAAAGGGTTTGGATTTTTGGGAAAAATTTGGTTTTGGTGGGAGACATTTTTTTGGCAAGTTTGGTTTTAATGGGATATTTTAGAAAAAATTTGGTTGTAAAATGGGAGCAAGTAAAATTTGGTTTTTGAATGGGAGAAAAGTTTTGGTTTTTGAAATTAGGAGCAAAATTTTGGTGTTTTTTTTTTAAAAGGAGTTTTTTTTTTTTTTTTTTTAAAAAAAGAAAATAAAATTAAGAAAATAAAATTTGGTTTTTGAAATGGGAGCAAGCCCACTGTGCAAGCCTCTAATGAAATGGAAGGAAGGCTGCGGCCCACGAAACACTAAGTTTTAACTTTGAAAGTTGAATTTGGCCCAGTTGGTTAAGGCCCGACGTTTGTTTTAAAACTTTGGTTTCGAGGTCCACTTACAAGTCCACAATCAGTTATAAGCTCAGCTGGGTTTAAACCCAGAGTCCAAAATACAAGTCCAATGGAAGAATTTAAACAAGCCCACACAAAATAAATACAAGCCCACAAATTAAACAACAAGCCCAAAAATAAATTATTACAAACCCAAAATAGAAAAATAAAAAGCCCAAAAAAATTGGGTTAATTATTACAAGCCCACAATTAAAGAAATTTGGAAGCCCACAGGTTGGGTTCTCTCAATGGAATGGGTTTAGGCTTACCTTTTTAGCACAGCCCAGCTGCTCTGATATTGTTGCAAAAACCCAGTTGGGTTTTGGTTCTTTTCCTTGGTGGCGTCCCAGCAGAGGAAAAACAGGTTCAGATCAGCAGGTCCAACAGCAGATGAAGTGAAGCAGATGCAGATGCAAATGCTATGCAGTGAAGTGCAAAAATAGCTAAGAAAAACACAGATAAAACACAGCACCAATCCCCGGCAGCGGCGCCAAAAACTTGGCAGGCCTTGAAAGGTGTATAGAAATTAAGCGCAATAAAAACGGGGGCCTACAGTAATACCGCAAGTGCACGGTCGTCGGTTGTATCTCGTGCAAGTACGGGTCGATCCACAGAGATCGGGTGTGTTTGGAGTTTTCTAGCTAATTGGGTTCCTAAATTTGCTATTGTTGGGCTTTGGGTACCAATGGATTTTGGTAACCAAGGGGTTATGATTGTGCTTTGGGCCTTTGAATGATTTTGAATTGGATTGAACTGAGCTTGGGCTCAGAAATGTGGACTATGGGCTTTGGTTTCAGTGAACTGATTTGAGCTTTGGGCTCAACAGTTCAACTGTGACTTGGGCTTAACAGTTCACTTTTGAGTTGGGCTTAACAATTCACTTGTGACTTGGGCTTGGTAGTGAACTAGGCTTTGGCCTTAACTGGGCTTCAGAGGCTTTTGGGAGTGAACTGAGCTTTGGGCTCAGTTGGTTGGGCCTTTAGCCTTTGGTTTCACTGAATTGGACTTGGGCTCAGGAGTGAAATGAGCTTTGGAGCAGCAGCAGCAGGCAGGAAAAGGAAGGCAGCAGCACAAGTGCTGCACATCAGGTAGTAGCAGCAGTTCAGGAGCAAGAGCTGCACAGCAAGGCCAAGAAAAAGAGGTAGCAATGCAGCAGCAGCAGGGCAGTGGAAGCAAAGATGGCAGTGAAGCAAAGATAATGCAATAAAGAAGATGGCTAACAAAATAAACAAAAGGAAACACAAACAGGGCAACACATGGCAAAAGCAAAGAACAAAACAAGATAACCAAGGCCTAAGGCCAAGGGCAGGGATGTGGAGAAACTAACAGAGCAAGGCTAAGCTAAGGCAAGATTACAGGAGGTATACTAAAAGAATGGGAAGAGAATTAGCTTGCTCATTGTCACTAGTGAGCACTAATTTCTCCCAATGCTCAATCAACAGTGCAACCTAAGCATACACAAGGAATGGCAAGAAAATCAGCTTGCTATGAGCACTGATTTCTTCCATTGCACAATTAGTTCATTGCTTCAAATGTATCTAGCCTAGCATTCCATCAATTGTGACAGCAAATTAAACACAACATTACACAAACATTACATGGCAGTGAATTAAACATTAACAGTGAGCATTTAAACTAACATGACAAATTAACAGTGAACTAACATGACAACAACAGTGAACAACATGGTGAACTAACAGTGAGCATTAACAGGAATATCACACATTGAACTAGTCCAAGAACAAGAACAAGTGCAATTAAAATTAACAGTGCAATTAACAGGAACAATTAACAGTGCAAGAATTGAAATTGAACATTAAGCTAACAGTGAATTTATACAACTAAGAGCATTAGACTAACAAAACATCAAACAATTAAACACTAAAACATCAAACACTACACAGTGAACAAGAACCCTAATTATGAAATTGGATTAAAATTGAAATTTGAAATTAAAATTAAACCTAAAATAAACCCTAATTGATGGTTACTTGGATGACCCAAGAACATTTTTTACATCCCTAACACTTCCCTTTTATAGTTTACAAAAAATCCCCAAATTTAAGAAACCCTAAATTTGAAATTAGGGTTTTTTCGATTTTCAAAATCACTCACCAAATTTCCTTGTTTGTTGTTCATTGTCCTTCTTGTCGATGACCCATGCTTTCTTCTGCTCCTCTGCTACGAATTCAGTTCCCATCAACCTAGTTCTCTCATGTCAAAACCCTAACAGTGGGTAGGGTTAATGAAATGGGTGAAATAGGATGATGGGTTTTGTTGTCGGGTGATGGAGATGGTGGTGTTGTCGGGTGTTGGAGATGGTGGTGTTGGAACTCGAGACGAACTGGGATGGTCGGGGAAGATGGTGGCAGGGTAGAGCAGGTGGTGGTGGTTCTGGAAATGGTCGGGTGGAGAAGATGAGATTGATGTTTTGGGAAGAAGGGAGTGTTTGGGTGGTAGTATAGGGTTTGGTGCTAGGGTGTGAAGCGGGAGCATCTGGTTCGATGTTTGGCGAGCTGAGCCGCTGGATATGGAGATGGTAGGTAGGTCGGACGGCTAAGAGAGAAGAAGTTTGTAGCGACCGTTGGATGTGGAACACAACGAAGTCAACGGTGCTAGATTAGGTTAGGTGCTGAAGTGTTGGGCGGAATCATCGGGATTTGATGCACAATGATGAGGTGACCGTTGGATGACAAGATGGATCCAATCTGACGACTCTCATGGAAATGGGTATGGATAAAGGAAATGGATTTGGGTAAGGGTTTTGGGCCTTGGGTATGCCAAGCCCATATCTTCTTTAAGAACAATTCTTCCTCTTCAATCCCACTTCTAATTGATCCGGCTCTTGCAAACATCAATCTTCGCTTCCTCCTATCGAGAGTCTTTGCCGTTCCTTTGCTCTTTTCGCTCCGTGAGATAACCAGGATTTATTTAGTACCTAAAAATGCAAAATTAATTAAGAAAATTATTTATTCTTGAAAACAATGAAAATACAGAATATGGGATAAAATGTAGAATTAATGCGCAAAAGATGAGTTAAATGCCAACAAAAAGGGATAAATATATACAATATTTGGCACTCATCAGTCATGTAGTACTTGAAAGCCAGGAAATAAATGCAAAACATGTATTGTACTTATGGCTTTCCAAATTAGTGAGTGATAGTAATACCCGTGCTTTACTGGATTAACTTTTATAAAACTCTGAGTTACCGTCACGATTATAAAAAAAAAACTCAACAGTTACACTTGTTACAAGAACTATTACAAGTGTATCAGTGACTAAAAGAATTCGACAGTTTTCCTTGCGACGAAATTCATGATCTGACATAGTGTTTTTATACATCCAACGACAACAATTTTCTCTCATATACATCTCTAACCTTTAAGTGAAACCCTAATTATATTGAGATAATTGGAATTTAGTACTCAGGTTATGACCAACACTAGGCTTTGGTCTAATATTTGTCCAACGTTAGGGCTTGGTACCTGGATTGGACGTTGACCGACATTGACTGTTTATGACCGGACTTTAATTAATTTTATAAAATAAAAATCCTGAAAAATTCGAGTTTACAAGTGTACCCCTGAATCGTTATAGAACCAGTTTGGTGATCCCGAGCCCATTACATATATCAGTCAAGAGTCACAAAAATCACTTTCTTCTTAAAACCTAGGGTTCCATCATCTGCAATAACAACACCAACCTCTACTCCCAGACTATCTGATCCGTCACCCCTCGAGAATTTATCTTTTCCGCAACACTGTTGACTTCGAAACTGTAGTGTGCCATGGCATACACCATTCCATCGTCATCGGTTCTCACTTCTCGTCACCATTATCCCATCTCTCAACTCCGGTGCAGATTCAAACTGACACCAAACTCCATCGTACAACTCCATAGCCCATTGATTCAATCCACCAGCAGCAACGTACTTCTCGCTGGTTTTATCATCCACCGATCCATTTGAGTCAAAACCCAATTTCCATCCACTTCGTCCAACCCAAACTAGCAGATTCCAGAGAAATTTTCATTAATCAATCAATCATCATCAATTCGATCTCAACTAACGACAAAATCTGTTTAAACCCAGTTTATGGTTTCTTCTTCAAAAAGCAATCGAGCTAAAAACATCACCTGTTCTGCTACCAATCTCAAATTGATATCGAACCCTATTTCTAACTGCAATATTCAACCAAACCCAATCGACATAAACCCTCATCATATCGGAATTATACTTATCCTTCTTCTTCACACCAGTAGAACCCGTCAATTCTTCACCATCTTCAATGGCAGCATCGGATAGCGGCCAACTCAGAGATGGGGTTTTATTTTGATTTGATTCAGCTGTTAGACAATAAGAATTTTCAATAGGTTAAATTTCTAATTTTAGGGGTTCTCGAATTCAAGCAGGAATGTGATGAATTCGGGAGGAATTGTGAGTTTAGGGTTCTGAAATTACGATTAGGGTATTGATTTGAATTAGAGACGGGCTTTGGCAGTTACGATGATGAAGAAGGGTTTGATGTGAAATTGGTTTCTACAACTATGAATGATGAAGAATGTTGATTATTTGGATTTGAATGGTTTTTGTATGTTTTCGGAATTGAATGATCTGCAGGGAAACACAATGGTCGGAGAATTAGATTGTAGGAAGTGGTTGGTGTTGCAGAGGTAGTGACAAGATAACAGAGAAAGTGATGATAATGTTGGCGGCCACGATTTTGAGGAGGGGAAGGGAGTATGTGAAAAGATTAATGTTAAATGGTTACTGTGTAAATATTTGTAGAATGAAGGGTATAATTGTAATATCATGTAATAATTTAATTTAATATAATTTTCTTAATAATTTCTGAACAAAAGTTAAGACTCAACGGAGTGAACACGGGTCAACGTCCAGTTCAAGTACCAAGCCCTAATATTGGACAAATGTTAGACCAAAACCTAATGCTGATCATAACCTGAATACTAAACTCCAGTTATCCCAATTATATTTCTCTAGAAAACTAAACCTAGATATGTCAAACAGATCCTCTGGAAACACCCTAATCTATCTCTATAACAATAAATTTTCAGCCGGAGCTGCTCCATTTCCTTCTTTTGATGGGAACCATACATCAATCGCTCAATAAACTTTTCAAAACCTCTAACCACAATAATGCAACCGGCAACAACTATTTCACCTGCGAAATCTTTAAAGAGCCAGTTCCATTGATCAAAACATGGAGGCAAGTGAATGCTGTTGAGATATCAACACAGACATCATTAGTGAAGCCCAATGAAGATGATGTCCACCCGGTAATTCTCTAAAACTACCTAATAGTGGGTTTGTTTGCAGAATTCACCGTTTCCAGGAATTCATAATTCCATGGTATTACAAATTCTAGGATTCATGTAAATTTCTTGTGTGTTTGGTAACTCAATTAAAATTCATAAGATTTATAGAGTTTTCTTGTATTAAAGTCTTTGTAGCGTTTGACATTACCCTCGAATCTTAAAATTGCATATATATGGGGTTTAAAGTTAAAAAAAGTGGGTCCATAAATCCCTTGATAAGTTTCCCAGCAAATCTTAGGGGGAGGGGTCGGACTCCATATGGAGGATTTGCTGGAAAACTAAATCCCGTAGGAAACATGATTCCAAGAATTCTGTTAGCTAAACATACAAAGGAAAACGTAATTCTACCAAGTCCCCTGGACCCATAAAATTTCATCTTTAAAATTCTACATCGAAACCCACCGTAAAGTTATAATGTTAGATAATTAACATGTATTAAGCATGTTTGTAGAGTAACGAATCTAACGATTGAAATACTTATCACTCAATGTGCAAGGATGGCTTTTTAACCGCCGTGAATGTATTGGCATTTCTGGGTGAGTGATTTGGGCGTATGAGTTTTTCATGTGCCCAAAAAGTTTTGGTGGAAAGATCACAATAATAGGAAGAATGCAAGATACATGTTTACTTGGTAAGCTCAATTCCATCGTTTGGTACTTCAAGAACAGAAGAGGTAATTTTTGTTCCACCTTGACTAAATTATGAGATTATAGATCTCTTGCAGGGACGTCCGAGCTAGAGAGGATTGACCAGGTGGAGCAAGGGTACTAAATTACTAATGGAAAATTTCTTGTTTGGTCCTAGGCCCATATAGTTATTTATAGTAGGGTCCAACCGGAATTTTTTTTTTATCCGGAAGTCCAAAATTAATTAAAACATGGAAATGTCCATAATGCCCATTACTACCAAACGTGTGTGTCTACTCTGCTTACAAATTTGAGTACATATCTGGTACACTGCTCACAAATTCGAGTACATATCTGCTAACAAATTTGAGTACATATATGCCGCACTGCTTACAAATCTGAGTACATATCTGTCGCACTGCTAAAAATTCGAGTATATATCCGCTGCTTACAATTCGAGTACATATATGCTGCACCACTTCCAGGTAAAGTACATATCTGTTAGAATCAATTATAAATAAATTAGAAAACGTATTACATCACATATATTGTAGGATCATACAAATTAATCTATAATATTTCTTCAATACAGTATTAAATCATAGAAGAAAAATAGAAAAACCTACAAATCCACAATAAACACAGAAAAAGCTATACAAAACTAGCACATATTTCAGTATTGCGCATACGTACTCATGGATCGAACCCAAAAACAGTGGTAAAAATCCAAATAAAACAGAATCAAAAGAAGTTTATATCAGTACGCCATATACGTACTGCATATTCGTGAACTAAAAAGTCAACTGTATGTCAAGAAGAAGTGATGAATCCATGAATATAACCGAATCAAATCACATACTTCAGTATTACACATGTGTACTAATGAATCAAACCAAAAAACAAAAATGGCAAAACTCTGAACAAACAGAATCAAAAGAATTTTATATTAGTACACCAAATATGTACTGTCAATTCATACACAAAAACAAACTCTAAACAAACAAAATCAAAAGAATTTTACACAAAAAACAAACTCAGTACACCATATATGTACTGTCAATTCATAAACATATTTCTGTATTACCCATATGTACTAATGGATCAAACCAAAAAAAAGTGGCAAAACACTGAACAAACAGAATCAAAAGAATTTTATATCAGTACACCAGATATGTACTGTCAATTAATACACAAAAACAAACTGTAACAAACCTAAAAATATAAAAACGTCATAAAAATCAATTTCATCTTCATAATACAATCAAAAGAAGAAAAACGAAAAAAAATAATCAAAGAAGATGATTAGAAAACATACCTGGAAACACAACCAATCTTCTTGTCGCAAGTCATAAAGATGCATCTTCTTCTTCTTCTTCATTCAAAATAAGCTAGGTTTCCGTCAGTATAGTATATACGTACTGTTGTTTCATACAAAAAAACAAATCTAAAAACAACAAAATGGAACTAGTATGATCAAATCTAATAACGAAATGAACCAAAAACGTGATTATTCATCTAGATATAGTAAATAATCAAGAAATCAAACATGGAGATCAAAATCTTAATCAAACAAAACAACGATTAGACCGTGAAAACCCTAAAATAAACATTACAAAAGAACACTCTTCATTTTAATCGGTAGAAACCAAAAAAATTGAAGAAAAATCTCCATCTGAATCTGCAGCACGGTGAGAGGAAAGAGAAGAAAAAACAGATCTGAAATATAAATAAGATTTCTCGTGCTTATAACCTGTTAAATAGGAAAGGTTATTTTTGGTATTTTCAAATTACATATACCTGATTTTGCACATGTACATGACCTGGGCTTAAAAAATTTGGTCCATTTTCATGTTTTCTTTTAATTATGGACCTCTGATTAGTGGACTTTAATGGATGGACCTGCTACTAACTAAGAACACTATAATGGGATCTATTGGTAATTCCTACGTTACTAATACGCTAGGAAGTAGGAACCCTATACTAGGTGACTGTTTACTGTTTAGAGTCTTTAAGCCCATTTTATCAGAAAACCAAACTTCCCTAGCTTAGTTATGCTAGCCCAGCTCGATCAAAAACAACTTTCTAGGCTGCCACTCATTAAGTTGTTGCTCCCTTGTTTTCATCTTAACCAATTGTAACAGCAACATCTAAAATATTCCCATCCCTGGAATTATTATTGCAGTTTACTGCTCATTTAGTAGCTCAGCCAGTTAAATGTCAAAGATTCACAGCCAGGCTACCATTTATTATCGATAAAACAAGTATAACACCATGTTATTTTTTATTTAATTAAGAAGTAGCTAGTTGATAATCAATAATGAAACCAACATTAATGAAAACTAATTCAACTTGTTATTCTCAATAGAACACACTAAGTCAAACTAGTTATTATCGATACCAACTAATTCAACTAATAGTTCAAATCTCTAATAATACAAGCACCAGTTGTATGTTTTGTACTTAGCATACAATTGTTGACTCTGCGTTTTTTCTTATAATTTCTTTAGCTAGTGTATACAACCAAGAGAATGCAAGTGGTAGGATAGGATAGAATATTTATTATCCCCACATCCTCTGCATTTAACCACCACGACTTCACAACCATTCCATTAGTAGACAAGTTGAGTTTGAACGTTGAAGTGGATCCCATTCAATAGATATCATAGTCAACATTAGAATGCAAGTGGTACGTACTCGATCTTATCGTAATTACCTACTAGTATAGAGTATGTGTGTTTAGAAGATGGTAACCCCAATAACTTATTTAAGCTTTTCTCACTTAAATGTTTTTATTCCTTCACATAACTTTCCATTATCATTGTAAACAGCCATTGTTGATCTCTTGTAATCTGTAATGGAAGTCGTGAGTCCAGTCCTCGATATATTCTCACGTCTATGGACTTGTTCTGCTCATAATATAAATTATGTTCGTAAACTCAAAGAAAATCTAAATAATTTGGAGATTTCATTTAATTCATTGAGATGTAAAAAAGATGATGTAATTAAGAGAGTTGAGATGGCAGAGTCGAACCCAGTTGAACCAGCAAAGCGCACAAATGTGGTTAGTGATTGGATCCAGAGAGTACAAGCCTTAGAGACTGAAGTACAGAGGATTTTAGACGACAACGAAGCTATCAAGAACGATGGAGGTTGCTATTTCTGTTGTTGGGGTCGAAAAAATTGTCCAAGTGCTTACAAACTTGGGAAGTTAGTGATGGAAAGGATTAATGCTGTACACAATTTGTTGGAAGGTGATTTCCAAGATGTCACTTATAGATCTCAACCGGATCCTCTTCAACAAATTCCCACCGTCGAAGTTATGGGCATGGATTCAAAATTCAACGAGGCACTGGAGTTATTGGTTAACCAGGGAAATGATGTGGGAATCGTAGGTTTATATGGAATGGGAGGAGTTGGAAAGACAACTCTTTTACAGAAGCTTAACAATGAGTTTTCCGAAAGAAAACAATTCGATTTAGTAATTTTTGTTGTGGTGTCCAAAGATCTGAACATAAAAAGTATTCAGAACCAGATTGGAGAGAAACTGGGAATATCATGGAGAGAAGAAACTGAAATACATAAGAGAGGCAGCGATATTTTCAAAATGTTACAGAATAAGAAAGCGTTGCTGTTGTTAGATGATATCTGGGAAGGCATTGATTTAGAAACAATTGGAGTTTCAAAGAACACCATTCAAATAACGGAATCTAAAATCGTATTCACCACAAGAAGTCAGCAAGTGTGTGGGTTTATGGAAGCTGATAAAAGAATTAAAATAGAGTGTTTAGACGAGGATCAAGCTTGGATCCTATTTAAACAAAAGGTCAAGCAAGAAGCGCTAAGTTGTCATCCAGATGTACCTGAAGTTGCCAGAAAAGTTGCGAAAGAATGTCGTGGTTTACCTTTAGCTCTCATCGCTATTGGTCGAACCATGTCTAGCAAAACCGATCTCCAACAATGGCAATACGCACTACATACTCTACAGGAATCCGCATCACAGTTTTCAGGTAGGGTTTGTATCATTCTTTAGTATCTAAAAGAATATAATTTCCTAGCATAATCTTATAATTATTTTTAAAGATCAAATATTGGATTGATCAAAAACATAGTAACCTTAATGCATCTACGAAATTATTCATCATGTGAAAATCTGTGTATTGCTCAACATTACGATAATTAAGTTTCTTGCATGAATTTTGTGGATGAAATAATTCTTTCACATTTTGTGTTGTTAGGTATGACCAATCAAGTATTAGCTATTATGAAGTACAGCTACGATAATCTAGAAAACCAAAAGTTGAAGTCTTGTTTCTTGTATTGCTCCCTATACCCCGAAGACTGTTCAATTTATAGGCACGAACTCGTTGCTCTTTGGTTAGGTGAAGGATTTTTGGATAATGTCGATGATATGGTGAAAGCAAAAAATGAAGGTCACGATGTGATTAGATGTCTTAAGGATGCGGGTTTGTTAGAAACTGGTATTGTATTTGGAGTAAAGATGGAAAATCTGGTAAAAATGCATGATATAGTTCGTGATTTGGCAATTTGGATAGCTTCGGATCTTGGGAGAAAAAAAGGAACGTATTTAACGTTACAAGCCGAAAGCACACTGAAGCTCCATGAATGGGAGAAAGCAGAGCGGATCTCTTTGATAGACAATAAAGCAATTCAAATACTTAAGGGAGCACCACGCTGCTCTAATCTCTCAACTTTATTGCTTCAAAAAAGTAGCATTTCTGTTGTATCAGATGACTTTTTCCGATTCATGCCCATGCTTAGAGTATTAAATATGTTTAGCATGAAACTCAAGAAAGTCCCAACAAGCATATTTTCACTATCGGAGTTACAGTATCTGCAATTGCCAAAATACGATGAGGATGCTGTTCTAACACCGGGGAGTTTTACTTCTCTTACAAAAATGAAGGACTTGATCTTATCTGACTCGTGTTGTCACTGGGAAGATGAAGGAGGACCAAGCCTCCATGAATTCGAGAGCTTAAATTTAATTTACCTTCAAATCGCAATTGGAACGGGTCTTGCTCTTCAGAGGTTAGTAGTCAATCCAAAATTACAATTGTGCACAAGAAATTTACTCATTAAATATTGTCCAAGCATCACTTCCCTCACACTTTTACCATCTTCACCATCGTCACCATTATCATTATTTAGTCTTGAACACATGATTGCACTTAGACTGAGAAACTGTGATGAATTAGAAGATTTGAGAATCATGAGTCGGGATAATGAGGTTACTGTGTTCACAACCTTGGAGCTTTTATCCATTAATGACATGCCAAAGTTAAGGATTGTATGGGATGTGCCTCAACAACCAAGGTTCTACTCTGTGAACCTTAAACATGTAACTATTCAAGGTTGTCCTCGGTTGAAGGATACTACATGGCTGATCTATGCTCAGAATCTCGAGGCGCTTTCCTTGATTGAATTGGATGGATTAGAAGAGGTAATATCTGATGGATTTGCAACCGAAGAGAAGTTAACAAGTACATTTTCCAGATTAAATTATTTGAGATTGAACTCTTTAAGGAATCTAGAAAGGATATGTGACTATAATGTGAAATTCTTTCTTTTGGAAAATGTATTCGTGTCGGAGTGTCCACAACTCAAGAAGCTACCATTTAACAGCAATTGCGTAATACCCGGCACTTTAAGGATGATTAAGGGAGAGGAGGAATGGTGGGAAAGCCTCGAATGGGAAGATGAACCCACCAAATTTAGTCTAGCTCCTTATTTTCGTGACAACGGATATTAATTTGTATTATGCATTAGTTTCTGGTGGAATGTTTAATTTTGATATCGAGTCTTAGTTGTAGTTTTTGTCCAGTTCAGTTTACTTTTATTTCTCTAGTTTTTCAGTTATAGCTCAATGGTTTAATGAATAATTCAGTTTACTAATAGTTTTTCAGTTCTAGCACATGCTTTTTGACAGGCCTTCTTGTGCTAAAGTAGTGTGGTCCTATATTCATCGGTGTAGTCTTTTAGAGCGTCCACAATGGACGACTAAACCCAAATATAGTGTCCAGTTGATAGGCGTAGTGGGACTGACCATCGATCAAAATTTGATCAAAGACTAAAATCCAGACCAAATTTGGTGTGCGATCAAGACCAAATCCAAATATAGTCAGGCGTTTATATAGTCCACGCCCCATAACCAGGCGGACGTATAGTCCACGTCCCACCCCAGGCGGACGTATAGTCCACGCCCCACACTAGGCGAACGTATAATGCACGCCCGTCTTTTTTTTTTTTAATCTTTTGTGTGGGGCGGGCTTAATACCTCCGCCCCACTCTTAACAAACTTCAAATGCATGGGGCGGGCATAATACCTCCGCCCCACTTTTTTTCTTTTTTCTTTTTATTTTTTTTCTACACCGGGCGAACGTATACTCCCCGCCCCATACCAGGCGTTGGTATATTTACGCCCCACACCAGGCGTTGGTATAATGTCCGTCCGACCAAATTTAGTTTTTCCACCGTAGGGTCCCACACCAGATTAAACCCAAAATTTGGTCTTTTTTTTCTTCTTTGGTTATACTCACACCACTGCAGTTGCTCTTAGAAGGATATAAGATAAAAAAAAGTGCAAGATTGTGGTGCTCCCTATAAATGACTCTCTCCTCTCTCTCCTTCATCTGAACTTTTTCCCCTCTCGGTAACGGCTATTTCCTACCGTTTTTTTCTATCCCATTCTTCCAACGTCTCTTTAACGGCTCTCTCTAGCCGTCGATCCCAAATTTTTTTGCCGGAAACCTCCAATCTTTCTCTGCAAATGATACTTCTCATCTAATATCAAGCCCAAACCATGAACACTACTCACAAGTCTCACATTTGCAACTGCAATTGCATCAATTACACAACACAAATCACAAATTCCACTCAAATCACAAAAAGCTCAAAAATCACTTGCAACACAAAAATCACTAAATTCATAACTTACAACCAAACGAATCACACAGGAATGAATGCCCAAACCATCAAAGGCCATTATGGCATATCTCATGATTATTATGGCACAAAAGCTTTGATTCTCATTTTAATATGTAACAAAATCTCAACGTTTATGGGTTCTTTTACAAAAAGTCATACCCAATCTAGCCTATCGCAGCATCTTTCAGTCTTACTGGAAAATTCTTATCAAAAACAACTTGTCACTAAACTCCCATTGTCTAGATTTAAATTACCCTGTTCAAGCTCTCAAAGCCAGATTTTTATCCTAGAAAAGGAAGGAGTTTTTTTGAGACAGAAATCTCAACCAGTTAGTCTGAGGTTCTCTAGTTGCAAAGCTTGGGGAATCAGCTGGATTTCTACACCTCCTTCCCCTGGAATGTATCAGTGTACTATCTTGGCTATTTTGGCTAAACTACCTGGAGGTGAGTACTTGACTCTCTATCTGTTTGTTTCTCTATTCACTGCTCCTAATTTGATCTTTCTACAATTTACCAAAAGCATATGCTCTCTATTGCCTGCTAGTCCTACCAAGTTCCTTAAGCCTGACTATTTCTTAAACCTTGTTAGCACTCATGATCTTCTCTATTGGGAAAATTGCTTCTTTTTTAACATGCTTTTAACTAGGAATTAGCTACATTGCACTACTTTTTCTTTAAATAGAAATAAAAACATGAACATAGTACTACAAACTACCAAAGTATACATAAAAAATTTCCAGAAACAGGATAGCATCATTGTTTTTCGGCATCAAACTAAAAGAAAAGATTTCAGAATGTCTGGTACTACTAAATTCAGCATGTGCAGCTTGCCAAATCCTACATGTTTAGTCTTCTTTTGGCCCCCCAGACTCAAGTGCAACATCTCTCACAGCTCTGGCCATCACTGCCTTAAACACCCTCTCTACAGCCCTTGCATCTGCTTCGGGAGGCAAAGTGTCATCATCCGGCAACACAGGAAGCTGGGGCTCCTCACCTCGCATAGCACTAGCCTTTTCAGACCTGTATATTTGACCCACAATCCTAGAATCAACTACTGGAGTTACATGCTCATCTCGAGGAACTTCAAGCGGATTTGTGACTTCTCCAGCACCAGTCTGAGACACCTCGGCCACATCCTGAGCCATCTGCCTGAGAGTGGGAGCAAGAATGAACAAATTGGGAAATGTGATCTAACCTAGTTCAGGTGGCATTGTAGCTTTGATCCGAATCTGATCCTTGGCAGGATCGTGTATATGAGCAGAAAAGAAGCCCTGCTGAGTCCCCCCACAGACAATCTGCTCATCATCTACCAATACAATGCCTTCCTTTATCACTCGGCGTCCCTTTGTGGGGTGCAGAGCAAAAACAACCCACCCATCTTTTACACCCACAAGTTATCCATTCTGAATTCGGCCTTGCTCGACCTGTTGCGGTGGTCTCCCTCGCCTGGAAGTTGCATACACATCCCTTTCCCCATTGCCTGCTCTCCCACCTCTAAAACTAGACACCCTACCATCAGAACTTGCTCTCCCATACATTGCATCAGAAGTATTATGCAATTCATGCATGTTATAACTAGAAAAACCTTCACTTATCCTTGCAGTCTCAACCTACAAATTTCAATTATCAGGACGCAAATAGCACTCAAATTGATTAAATGCATGGAAGTTAAAACCTCACCCAAGAACTGCTTGATTTACAAAGAATTTTACCTGCTTTATCTGAGGGATTTCAACAGTCTGCTCTATCTGAGGCTCGACTTGGGCAACTCTCTGCTTCTCATGCTCATCTCCCTGGGGTCGCATATTTGCATCCATCTTCCCTTTTCCTGGAGATTTCAACGCGGATATTACTCTAGAAATGTTGTTCAACAGAAGGATTACACAGAAACACTTTTTTTTTCTCTCATCCAAAACTGACAAGAAACTGATTGAAATTATCATCTCAGCGGTTTTAATCAACTTAAGAAGAGCAACAGCTTCTCAATCACAACCGTCAAAAATCCTTGGGAGTTACCAGACTTGCAGCATTAACTTCCGGTCTTGCAACTTGAGGCGCATGATCAAGCCTATTGGCATCATTACTTGGCCTACTACAAGCAAATAACCACCATTGGCTCATGCAAAGCGGCAATAGACACCTGGCAAGAATTCTCTTTCCACGTCAAAGGGTCAGATTTTGAGTAAATGGATCTACAACATTCCCACCCGACAATCCCAGATACAAAAACTACCTCAAACTTTCGAAATGACTCAGACACTTTTAACCACTCAGATACAAGATTTTCGAAATGACTCAGACACTTTTAACCACTCAAACCCTTCCAGCCGCAAGTACAAGGACCACTTCAACTGCAATACCAAGGACCAATTAAAAGACAACCTCTTCATCAAAGACAAAGAACAAATCCAACTTGCGTCAACATTTCAAAATTCAGCTAGACAAGTCGTTCTCCGTCATTATGAAGACTACACAATTACCATCTACTATCCCCAATGGGAAGGACAAGGTAAGACTCTAAACACTTTAAATAACAATTTTATTGTCCTTGTATGCAGGTACATGAGCCAGAACCCATTAGTCACGAGAGTCAGCAACAGCTATCACCAACAGATCAGTACTTATCAACACCAGTTTGTACTAACTTGAGTACAACCCACATCTATGTTCCAAAGACCAACATTACTGACATTTGGAAGAATCATTTTCAAATTAAAGCTTGGGTGGATGCCCCACACTACCACAGCTGGACCTGCCTTGTTAGAATACACTTTGGTAAATATACCTACTGGTTCTTATTCATTTACTACCCACAAATGACTTCCTCATCAAATCCCTCCAACCCAACCATTGAAAATCTTGTTGATCAGATGAATAAAACCCTCAATATGCCTGAAGTAGATCTTTATCCTAAGGTTTTCTTAAACCCTGACAACATTAGAGCCAAGCAACCTTTAGATTGGAAATGGTGTTTTATTGGAAAACTCTGCAGCAATATCTTTTATGAAATATCCTGAATCAGTATATTCATCAACAACAACTGGGAATTTAATGGTAGAGTTGAACTAGATATTTGGAATAGAAGAAGGAATTTTTTCATCCTCAGACTCACTCATGAAGATGATTACTCAACACTGAGGAATGGAGGCACCAGAGGAGTTTTTGACAAGCTTATGGTTCTTGTTGGTGTCCCCCTTGGAGGCCCAGACTTAATTCATGAAGAAAATTTTACTAAGGTAATGGTTTGACTTCTCATCAAAAGAATCCCATCACACATCATACCAGATATCCAAAATATTCTTCAACCTGTTGGAGTTTTTAAAACTGCCAAGAAACCTTATGGAAGAGACAGATTTGAAAAAAAATTTAGAGGTTAAACTTACCATTGATGTTACCAAACCTTTGAAGTTTGGTATTGAAGCTTTTGAAACCCCAACTATCTCTCATTGGATGGAGTTTGCTTATGCTATCAATGGAATCAAATTCTGTAAAGTTTGTAGAATATTAGGTCATCCATCCCCACCCTACCCCATCCCACCCACACATTCAAAATCCCACTACTCAAATCACAAAAGCCTGCAAACACCTCAACCTCTCCCACCACCCCAATCTTCCTTCCAAAAATCCTTTCAAGAAGGAAGAAATGCCATTCATAGAGGATACTCTGATGCTGAAGCTGCTCAAGTCTTTGAAATCAAGATGAGGAATGCAAAACAGAAAGAATTGGAAAAAACAATTTCTAAATTTGATCCCTCATCTTCAAAACACCTCACTTTTGGAGCCTCTTCTAGAGCTGATCCCAACTCCCCACATCCGGATGTCATTGCCAGCCAAATAAGGCACAAAAAACTTGAGCTCTCAAAGAAAATCTCCACTAACTACAGGAATCACCAAGATAAAACAAAGAACAAGGAAGCATCTAGAGCTAAAAATCCTTCAAACACTAATGCCAACCAAACTCTGGACACCACTGGTATCTTTCCAATCATTCCTTCCCAAACCATCATAACTCTAGCTCAAATCAAGGAAAGAATGGATGCTGAAACTGTCCAGTTCAAAAAGAAGGCTTGGAAAGCTAGAAATACAATTCACGTCTTCACTGAAGAAGATGCACCCTCTGGTAATGACAGTATTAAGGATTTGGGAAAGCAGAAAGTCATGCCAAAAAGGAAGCAATCAACTAAGGGTGCAGAGCCTATGGAAATCAATGAAACTGACAACAACAAAAGATTCAAGGACTACCTAGAAAACTATGCTGAACCTTTGGACTCAAGCATTCCCCTTATGACTAATGGTACTTCTGGCTCATCAACACCAACCCATGAGGTAATTTCCTTCTCTATCTTCTATCTTGGATTAAACTGCAACCAACATTTTCTTTCCTCTTACTGTTACATCATAAGCTACTATGATCCTATATCTAGGAGACCAACCTCTAAATACCTCCCTGTATCCTATTTTTGGCAATTCTTTACTTCAATAGCCTGGAACTGCTAAGGTCTAGAGCAAAAATATACTAATAAATATCTTAATGATATGCTAACCAAATTTAATCCTGATATCTGCTTCATATCTGAAACCAAATAGAAAAATGGTAAACTTTTAAATTCTATGAAACAACTTAATGTCCAAAAATTTTGGCATGTTAATCCTGGAGGGGCTAGTGGTACAGCTTGTGGATTAGTAATGATATGGAAGAACAATCTTGATGTTGAAATTCTATACTGTTCAAATGACCATATTAATGTTAAAATACATCCTACTAGTGGCCCTCCCTGGCTCTTCACTGGTTACTATGGTAATTCTAATAATACTCAGTGTAAACTAAATTCTTGGAAAGTTTTGGAGTATACTGCTTCCAAGAACTCCCTCCCTTGGTTGGTTATTGGTTATTTCAACTTTATCTTACATGATTTTGAAAAATACAGTACCCAACCACTGGTCAATGCTGAAGCTAATATTTAGTAACAAGATTATTGATCTGGATCTAAATGATTTAGGTAGCACTGACTTCCCTTTCACTTGGACAAATAAGAGAAGTGGACCTCCTCTCACTGAGTAGAGATTGGATAGATGATTAGCCACTGAGTCTTGGCTCCTCCTATATCCAAACTCTACTATCACTAATATTTTAGCTATTGGCTCTGATCACCATCCCATTTTGCTTAACACTAATCCTCACTGGAGTACTGGTAAAATCCCTTTCAAGTTCTTTGGTCCTTGGATAGACCATATGGATTGTAAGGATATCATCTTTGAATGTTGGCAGAGGAACTTGTCTGGTTCTAGCGCTTTTCTAATTGCTAGAAAACTAAAAGAGGTCAAGCTGAAACTCAAAATCTGGAACAAAGAAGTTTATGGCAACATAAAGACAAACATTGAAGAATGTAAGCAACATCTGCATTGGCTACAAGAAAACTACTTCAATCAGGACAGAAGTAAAGCCTTACAAACTGCAATGAAAGTTCTCAGAGAATGGCAAGACATTGAAGAAAATTTTGGAAAATCAAAAGCAGAGACCAATATATCAAATTGGGAGATAAGAATACAAGTTATTTCCACAGAACTACAAAAAGCATTAAGAGGAACAAGATAGATACCATCCAAGATAGTTCTGGAAACTGGATTGAAAACTACCAAGACATAAAGCAATGCTTCACCAACCACTTCTCAAAAATGGCTACTTCAGAATCCCCTTCTATGAATACTGAAATCCTTAACCTCATTCCTACAGTCATAACCACTGAAGATAACAAAAATCTCAATAGAATTCCTGAAGATAGTGAGGTCAAAGCTATTCTCTTCAGCATGGCCAAAGATAAAGCTCCAGGACCAGATGGCTTCCCACCTAACTTCTTCCAAGAATTGGGACATTATAGGAGAGGACCTAGTTAAAATGGTCCAACATTTCTTCAAGTCAGGATACCTTCTCAAAGAAATGAACTCAACCTTCATATCCTTGATACCCAAAATTGATAACCCTACTAGTCCCAGCCATTTCAGACCCATTAGCCTCTGCAACACCACTTACAAAATCATATCCAAACTGCTAGCCCAAAGAATGAAACCATATCTCAACAAAATCATATCTCCCTACCAATGCCTTCATACCAGGAAGACAAATAGCTGATATAGCCATTGCCCATGAAATTATTCACCACATGAGAACCAGAAGAGGTCTTAAAGGCAACAAAGGAAGTATGGGGATCAAGATTGATATGGCTAAAGCCTTTGACAGAGTGGACTGGAAGTTTCTTCATACAATTATGGTCAAAATTGGCTTCAACTCTGAATGGAGCAACAAGATTATGCAATGCATATCCACTACTTCTACTGCTGTCCTTCTAAATGGCTCCCCTGACAAATTCTTTAACCCTACTAGAGGACTCAGGCAAGGAGACCCCCTGTCTCCTTACCTGTTTCTTTTCTGCATTGAGGCACTATCCAGAATCTTATCTCATGCTGAAGATTTGGGTCTCATCTCTGGAGTAAAAATTTGTAGAAATGCCCCATCCATAAATCACCTCCTCTTTGCTGATGATTGTATGGTTTTATCTAAGGAAAACATAATTGAAGCACAGAGTCTCAAGGATATCCTCAACATTTTTGGAGATACTTCTGGACAACTCATCAACTTCAGCAAATCAGGAGTCTTCGTCAGCAAGGACACTGATCCAACTCTTATGCCTATTATCTGCAAGCTGCTTGGAGTTCAAATTCTTTCTACAAATGACAAGTATCTAGGCTCTCCTTTATTTACCCATAGAAGCAAGATACAATCTTTCAAACCAGGAGTGGATAAGATGAAGAGAAACCTGTCTAGCTGGAAGAATTCCCCACTGAACCCAGCTGGAAGAGAAGTTATAATAAAATCTGTCACCTCTACAACGAGCATCCATCAAATGAATTGTTTCAGAATCCCAAAGCAAACCTGTCAAGATATGAACAAAATACAAAGAGATTTCTTCTGGGGAAAGAACCTGGAAAACCCCACAGGCTACTACCCAAAACTCTGGACAGCCATTTGCAAACCTAAGGAGCTTGGTGGATTAGGTTTTATGAATATGGAGCTTTTCAACAATTCCATGATAACAAAAATAGGATGGAGATTGGAGCAGGACAAGGATTCTCTCTGGTACCAACTGATGGATGCCAAATATTTATTGGGAAGAAATGTTCTCAGCATGAACACCAAAGATAAAGATGGAGACTTCTGGATATGGAAAGAGGTTTTAGAAGGTATTCAGAACATTCAGCAACACTGTGAATGGAGAATAGGAAATAACAACACAATAAAAATTTGGGAGGACTTCTGGATACCTACTTCAACTGACAAACTCATCAAACCTGCAAACTTCCCCAATGATATCCAACTGCTAGCTCACCTAATGACAGATCAAAGGGAATGGAATATTCAGATCATACATCAAATCTTTAGTTCTGATACTGCTCAAGTCATCATTAATCTTGATATTCACCCCAGAGAAGAAGACAGTATTCACTGGAATCTCAACAGCACATGAAATTTTCTGTTAAATCTCTATACAAAGCCAAAATAGAGAATCTCTATTGAAATGATCAAACAACAAGAGACTGGAGAGCTATATGGAATTTGGAAGTGACACCTGCTGTCAAAATTTTTCTCTAGAAATGTGCTCATGAAATTCTGCCAACAAATGCCAAAAACTGCAAGCATTCTCCACTATATTGACCTCATATGCAAATTATGCAACTGTGGGGAGGAAACTATGACACACATGTTCCTCAACTGCCCTGCAACCACTGAAGTCTGGCAGCAAATGTTAGGTGGAAATCATGGCTGATTTGATCGCCATACTGTTTTCATGGACTGGTTTAATGACTGGTTTCACAATGCAAATATCAGTCATAATGTCTGCATCTATGCAACCACTTGTTGGTTCATTTGGAAGGCTAGATGTGATCTAGTTTTCCAAAACATCTCTCGAAATGCTAAGAATACTACTCTCAGCATTCAACAACATCTCTGTGATTATAACAGAATTCACAAGTTACATTGCCATGCCTTGAATACTCAGGGGCATATCATTGAGAATGAATCCCATATAGATACTCCTGGAACTCATGTTGGGATCCAACAACACAAGCAGATCTTTGGTTTCTTAATCAAAGTTTGTACTATTCAGGATCCTAACACTTATCAGTTTTTCTCTGCCCTAACTATTACTGATTTTGTAGGCAACTATGTTGATAGCAGAGGACACATAGGCCAGTGGGGAGCAGAAGGAGCCACAGGAGGAGCAGACTTAGCCTTTCAACGGGCAGAAGAAAAGAAGCACATGAACATAGAAATACATGCTAAAACAAGTGAAATCCTGGAGCACTTCAACACTCTCTACATCTAAGCAATCAAAGGAAGATTCAGTAGAAACTACCACAAGGAAAAACAGACATCGAATCAAGAATCCCTATTACATATCAAACCTGTAACTTTTGTTTTACCGGGTCTTAACCTGTTACATAGAACCCAAAATCTCCAAGCTTTGAATTTGGCTATAACTTGTAAGAACCTTAGCAGTGGGTCTAATGTTTGTCTAAACAATGACCACACTTGCATTATTAGCAATCCAAATCCTTAGGCTCTGCCTAAGTTTTCTTAAAAAAAAGAGAGAAAAAAAATCAAGAAATTTTGATGGAATTGAAAGAAAAAAGTACAATGAACTTTACAAGGCACATATGCTGGCAGGGGGGGTTCCCTTTTGAATGAGATATAAAGATATAATGAACCAATTCTGTGTACCACACAAATTTGGTGTAATTAAAGTGTTGTGAATTAGCTAGATTACGTCCAATGATGTACATGACCTTTAGGTAGAGAAAGAATCATCTAATGAAATTCCATCAACCAAATAGTAGAAACACTAGCCAGTTCTATTCTGCCAGCAACAATTTAATTTGATCCAAAAATATTACCTATTAGTTATACGTAGGAAATGTTTTACCTTCACCCAACCAAAGTAACACAAGTTAAGAATCTCCAAATCTCCAATAGTTTCTCTTTTGCCTAAGATTATGAGTCCAGGCTCCAGAGTTTTCAAGTATGGGGAACATGTATTTACCAAGCTGTGTCATATATAAGGTAACGCTATAGCTGACATTTTGACAAACTGGGGAGTTAATAATGGTAACCACCTGATCATTTCATTCGTGGTGCTATGGATTCTGATCGATCAACGCATCGACCTGCATACTTAAAGACGATTTCTCCCTGTTATAATCATTTTATTTTTCTCTTTCTTCATTAGTGGCATGGCCTATGCCTCCTTCTTTCTCCTTTCTCGTTTCTTATGTCTTTTTCAATAAATTGCTCCTTCTGAGTTTTGCCAAAAAAAGAAAGAAAAAGATGATGCATCACTTTCAACGGCCAGTTTTGCAGATCCTTACCCAGATATCATTGCTCTTTGCTTGGGCAGGTGCAGCTCGATGCAGACTGCACTTCAACTACTCGCAAACCATGCTAATTTTGGATAATATCTTCCCGCAATACAGATTATTGTATTAGCCTTTGCTTTTCTTTACATTCTTTTAATTTTTTTTCTTACTTTTCTTTTTGGCATTGCTTTTCTTTTAGCCTGCTGTCCAAATCTTGTAGAGCTGTAAATTATTCGTTTCTAAGAATTTTTTCCTTCTGATGAAAAAAAACAAAAGAAAAACCAATAGGTCTCATTCTTTCCCAGCAGATTAAAAAAAATCGGCCAGTCCATGCTATATGTAAAGTAACACTATAGACATACATTATTATCCTCCTATAAATTATCCTTGTCATTTCTTGTATCCATATCTGTTTGCAGTCATCCACCCCAATATCTTTCTCTTTTTTGTTTTCTTGATCGTTGCACACACATTACTCTTACAGTCTTTCTTGTAATTAGCAGCAATGGATTTTGTTAGTCCAATCATCGACATAGTCTCTCGTCTATGGAATTGTTCTGCTGCCCATAGAAATTATCTCTGTAAGCTAAAACAAAATGTAAATGCTTTAGAGAATTCTTTCATGAAACTGAAAGAACGTAGAGATGATGTGAAGGAAAGGGTTCATACTGCGGAGTCCAATCAAACAGAGCCAGCAAAACGTACCCATGAAGTTAGTGGTTGGATGCAAAGAGTGGAAATGTTGGAACAAGAAATAGAAAGCATATTACAAGAATGTGTCAAGAATGAAAGAAGAAGCTATTTTTGTTGCTGGGGTCGAAAAAATTGTTGCATTGGTTACAAACTTGGCAAGATAGTGGTGGAACTGCTGAATGATGCCGATAAGTTCTGTAATGAAGGTGTCTTCCAAGTCTTGGTTGATAAATCTCAACCCGATATTGTTCGAGAGATAGCCACAACCCAAGCTGTGGGAATAGAGTCAAATCTAGAGGAAATATGGAGTTTATTGGCCGATGAGGAAAGTCTTGAGAGAATCATAGGCTTATATGGAATGGGTGGAGTCGGAAAGACAACTCTTTTGAAGAATCTAAACAACAAGTTTCTCAAAAGAAACCATCATTTCGATAAAATCATTTGGGTTGTGGTGTCAAAGGATATAGATATTCAAAATATTCAAAAGCAGATCGGCAAGTTACTTGGGTTGTCATGGTCAGAAGAAACAAATATAGATGACAGAGCTAAAGATATAACCGAAGTGCTAAAGAACAAGAAATTTGTGTTGTTCTTAGATGATATTTGGGAAAGAGTTGATTTAGCAACCGTTGGAATTCCAGATCTAACAAAAGATTCTCAAGAAATGATCAATATTTCTAGAGTTGTCTTCACTACAAGATCTGAGTCTGTGTGTGGGCTTATGGAAGCTGATACAAAGATTAAAGTAGATTGCCTACAGTGGGGCGAAGCTTGGATTTTATTTCAAGAAAAGGTCGGACAACAAGAGTTAACAAATTGCCCAAACATACTTGAGATCGCCAAACAAGTTGCAAAAGAATGTCTTGGTCTTCCTCTAGCACTCGTTACCATTGGTCGAACTATGGCCAGCAAAACAACTCTTCCACAATGGCAATACGCTCTCACTGTTCTACAAAAATCAGCATCAGAGTTTTCAGGTATATCTAGTCAACTATTTTTCATTGCAACAAAAAATAATAATAATAATAATTAGGCTTTTACTATCTAAGGTACCAAAATTAAAATAAAAATCAAGTGTTGTTCATAAGTTGACATTTACTATTCTCAGGCATGGCGGAAGAAGTGTTAGCAAAGATGAAGTTTAGTTACGATAACTTACCTACAGAAAAGTTGAAGTCTTGCTTCTTATATTGCTCGCTATACCCAGAAGACTATTCGATTATTAAAGTTGATCTAATTAGACTTTGGATAGGAGAAGGATTCTTAGATGAAGTTTATAATGAAGGTCATGATGTTATTGAAAATCTTAAAGGTGCATGTTTGCTAGAAACTGGTTTCTTTCTAGTCAATGGAGATTCTGTGAAAATGCATGATGTAGTTCGTGATTTAGCAATTTGGATAGTCTCAGATCTTGGGGGGAAAAAAGGTAAGTATTTAACAATTCAAGCAAAAAATAAACTGAAGCTCCACAAATGGGAGAAGGCAGAGAAGATCTCTCTAGTAGGTAATGAATCAATTGGAGAACTTAATGGAGCACCAAATTGCTTGAATCTCTCAACTCTGCTACTGCAAGACAGTAAAGCACAAATTATATCTGATGATTTTTTTCGTTCTATGCCCATGCTCAAAGTTTTAGATATGTCTAAAATGGAAATCAGCGATTGCAACAAACTCCCAGCAAGTATTTTTTCACTCACGGAATTACAATATTTTGACCTGTCATTTGTCTATTGCAAGCATATTTATATTGATCTAAGTCCAGGGACTTTGGTTTGTCTTACAAAGTTAAAAATGTTGAACTTTTATTGTTCAAATACATTCAATTGGGAAGTAGAAGGTGGACCAAGCCTCAGCGAGTTAGAATGCTTAAACGATTTAAATTATCTCGGAATAAAGATAGGGACTAGTCATGCTCTTCAAAGATTGGCAAGTAGTCACAAACTGCAATTGTGCACAAATTTGTTACAAATTTACAGATGTCAGGATATCACAACCCTGGTTTTATCACCGTTGTCTTTACCAGCGGCTTCACCAATATCATCATTAGTTAGTTTAGGAAACATGGTTGGTTTGAAAACACTTCAGCTCGACTGTTGCTGGAGGTTAGAAGAGTTGAGAATCGTGAGTTGGGTAGGTATGGAAGATAAGGCTACTTTGTTCACAAGTTTGGAGATACTTCAACTTTTTGACATGCCAGAGTTAAAGATTGCGTGGCATGTGGCTCAACAGTCGTTGTTTTGCTTTGTGAACCTTAAACAAGTAAGTATATGGTGTTGTCCTAAACTAAAGGATGTAACATGGTTGATATATGCTCAAAATCTTGAAACACTTGATTTGGAATATTTGGATGGATTAGAAGAGATAATTTCTGATGGCCTTGCAGCCAAAGAGAAGTTAAAAACTACGTTTTCGAGACTCAATAGTCTGAGTTTCTTTAACATTCCAAAACTAAAGAGAATATGTAACCATAATGTTGAGTTCCTTTGCTTGGAGCATATTGAAGTGAACCGGTGTCCAGAATTGAAGAAGCTGCCATTTAACACCAATAGTGTGATCCCCCGGACTTTAGGGAAGATTGAAGGAGATAAGAAATGGTGGGAAAGCCTAGAATGGGAAGATGAAGCCACTAAATCTAATCTTGCTCCTTATTTTTGTGAAACTTGATATTATTTATAAGTATGTATCAACTAGTTGTTTGATTTTAATATTAATTAAGTTTTAATTTAGTTTGGGAAATTCAATTTACTTTTACTTTTGTGTTTCTAGCTAGTTTGTAGTTACAAGAAAATTTGAAACCACCGGGTGTATCTTTAGTTTTGCAATTTAAAATCCTGGACTTGTCTCGGACAACCCTGAACCTTGCAACGTAGCAAGCTGGGTTTCACAGTTAGTTGTATCTTTCAACTGCTTCATATATGAGTGTTTCTGTAACCAGAGTCCATAAGTTACCAGATCTTTTCATGGTGTAGTGGCTTCGGTATGTAGCTGGACAACATGAGTATCTAATTAATCTAAGACTAGTCTAGACCCATTCTTTACATATATACTGTTGTTTCTTGGGAAAATTGGGGATATCGACTGTCATCTTGGATATATGCCCCAAAATCGACACATTTATGATAAATTGACTATTTAACAGTTCCTTGACGAAACCGTTACTTTGGGACATATTCCCGAAAACTGGAATCATGTGGCATATCCCGATTTTGGGGAACATCACCAATATTCCCTTGTTTCTTTGAGTGACATGGAACTTAAAAAGTTTTCAGTACTTTAAAAAGAAAGGTGTTCTTCTATATACCCCAAAAATACTAACGGTACCCCTTTATTTGTGTACCCTCTATGTTAATCTTCCTACCCCATTAAAATTATTTATTTAGCGTACCCCCGATAAATCACCGATATCTATTCTTCCACCACTAATTTGAGAAACAAAAATATTATCCTTTCTTTTCTCTATCTTCTAAATAGTGGAGCTATAGTTGTGAGTAATCTCACAACCACACCCTTAATAAAAAGTATAGCACAATCTAAGTAATCTCCATGAGAATTATAAGAACATTTATTAAGATCTTCAAATTGGATACAAAGTAATAAAGAAATCCTAACTTGCTCTCCAAATAATCTTTCTCTCTCTCATAAATATCTTGTCTAAACTCTCAAAAAGATCTCTCTCAATATAAGGTCGCTCGGCTCCTTATATAGGAGTTTACATAGTGGAGGACAGCTAATAAAGCCCCTAATTTCGGATATGACGTGCGTCAATGTCGCGTGGACTTTATCTTTGACGCACGACTTCTTTACTATCGCACGACTCTTCACACTTTATTCGTGATTACGCGGTTGTCTTCGCCCTTTCTTGATGATCATTATTTTGCATGCTTACTTGGTGTGCAGTATTTTGTATCCACATTTTTCCTCTTCTCATACCGTTCTTTTGATAAAGAGAACGGTATCAGAATTTCCAATTTATTCTTCCGCATCCGTGCACCTTTTCGTATTCTTCTCTGCCGACATATTCCCCTGATTTAGGCATGACAACTTACGCATGTCCTTTCAACCATTCATTATCTGACACGTCTCTTATAACCGCCTCTTCCTATTCGTTCACTTTTAATCATCGCATTATGGAGTAAATCTCTTGGGAATCGGGAGTAAATCTCTTATTTACTCTCAATCGTTTTCTTCTTTTTACTCTTCTTCCTTTTCTCTTCGACTCTTATTTTCTTCTGCCGCTGCTCTTCTGGTTTGATTAAACCCTCGAGTTGATTATCATCTTTTCCTGTTTCATCATTTTTCCCTTTTTCTTTTTTCATTTTCGCACTTTATTTCTTACTTCTTGTATCTTGATCATCCTAATCCCGATCAATTTGATCATCTTTGATTATCCTCATTCCCATACTCCTTCCAAAAAATTCCTCAAGCTGGTTGGAAGAACGAAAAAGAACTTAAAAGATTAAAGACCGAGTTCGGTCAGAGAGGCTTCTCATTATCCACCCCTCCCGGATCAAAACCTTCTTCTTCACTTGGCCCTGAATGGTTTTCGCTCGATCAGTGGAATGACTAAAAAATTATTATTTCAGTGGGACAACTTCTCGCTGGTGTTCCTGTTCCCCTTTATAATCTTTAAACCCCTCTCTTCTATGAGATTCTTTCTGATGCGAGATTTTCGTGTGGAATATTCCAATTGAGTGGTCATTGTATCAGGATAGTCATGGAGTTCGCTCGTCGTGCGGCAGGGTTGGAATCTATTTACCCAATAGAAGTAAGAAAACCCGAACATGCCCATAGTGAGATTAATCCCCGCAGATTATACAGTTAAGAATTTCTTCAAGAACTATGAAGTTTCCATTTTGAAGAATGAATCATATAAATGGGGTATTCGCTTGACAAGAAAGGATGGTATCACTGAGAATGAAAGAATCATGCGAGATGTTGATTTTCATGACCCTACTAATAACTCCGCTAGTAAGTCAAAAGATACTCGTTGGGTGGAGTATCCTATTGTCTTGGCTGGTCCCCACATATCTGGTAGAGACGAAAATGGTTTAACTCTTCCGCTTCCTGCGGATTTTTCCGCTTACAATCCTTGGGTGTTCAGGTGGACTGAGGAACTTGACGTTGTATGCTACTTTTAGCTTCGCCTTTCTATTAACTATCCATGTATTGTTTTATCCTGAACCTACTATTTATTTTTATTTTGTTTTCAGGCTGCGAAATTGAAGAAGAAGGCTAAGAAAACGTCTCAAGTGTCACCTTCGCAGGATAATGAAGTAAGAAATACTCTTTGTTTAATTCTAACAATATTGTTGCCTCTATTTCTTATCTCTCATTATTCTCGTAGGTGGAAGCTGTAGGTGCTAAGGGTAAGGGTAAGATTTGCTATAAGAAGACCGCTTCCAAATCTTCTTCCCAGACACATCGGGAAAAATAGTAATCTACAACTGTAGATTGACAACTCGTAATTCTAAAGTTGTAAAAGGTTGCATGTTTTACAACTTTTTCCAAAAAAAAAGTTTTCAAAGTGTTTCCAACAAGATATTGGGATAAAAATTAATTGTGCTACAACTACAAGGGCTAATCATAAATAGAGATGGGCTAATTACTAATATTGAAAAAATTACCTATACAAAATTTTTATCAAACTAAAATTAGGGACCGGCTATAGCCCGGGTTAGCCCATTGCTAGGCCCGTCCCTGCCTGAGAGGCCATCCGACTTGTACTTCCCTATAAGTCTCCTCTAGCTCTAAGGTAGTAGTTAGAAAATAAGTTAATGAAAGTACCTTCAAGAAAGAACTCACCATTTCGACTAGGTGTCCACACGTATATCTTGGGTCATAAGTTTCCAGTGTGTGTATTTGCAGACAGACATTCATTGATACTTCTCAATGTACACCAAGCAAGCTAATATCCATACCTTCGAACCTATAGAGGCTGCACTACACTTCTGTATTATGTAAGGACAACTTTAGTATCTTACAAGATTGTTTTCTTCAATATCGGACCCAAATTAGGCATACTCTTTCGCAAAAGATCATTCTACCCTTATGCATAGAACACATATATCCACAAAGAGAAACCAAAGTAAAGCCTAGGAATCACTTTGGAATGCCAGAACTGCAATATTTCTATGGCAATACGAGATCATCTTAAACTAAGTTTTCAAGCATAGGATATCACTTTTTTTTTTTGAAATTTTCGATTACTTCTAAAAGTTCAAAGATCTGTATCGCTATATAGGTCATCACATATATAGTTACAAGATTTTGGGACTATTATCCTTCTCAGAAAAGAGGTCCTTGACAATTGAATAAATGATCTGCACGTACTACAAGGCCTGGACATGGATGAGTAGATGAGATGCTCATGGTACAAGGCGTGAGATGTAGCTGCAACCATTCATACATCCAACATATGCATTGCCCCATCTTTGTCCTCTCTTGGCCAACTATTTTCTCTTTTGTGATAAACCAAAAAATGAATTTCCTTTGCTTGAAAACTAGTTTTACTGGAATGATCTATATTGCAAAAGAAGATTGCAGTTCTGGTTCTAAAGCGATACCTTTGCTTTATTTTGCTTTCTCTTTGTCGATATATGTGATCCTATGCTGTAATTGCAACGTGATCTCTTCTGGAAGAGTGATTTCCAAATGGGAATCGCCAGTCCCTAATTATGAGTCTGATCATGACAATGTTTTATCATTTTCCAAAACATGGTGTTGGAAGATCACAAAATTGCAGGGTTAATTTTGTGTTTAATTTGCAACTCATTTTCAGCACATGCGGTGCTCCGAGAGCAGTAATGGTATCCTAAGCTTATAATTTTAACCATAGATGATGCGTCATGATCTTTTGCAATAAGAGAAACATTATGTGGGTCCTACATAATGAGGACAAATAGAAGAACATGTTTTCTACATTCATCAAGAATGAGGAGACAATGAGTGATGTATTTGAAGAAAACAACTCAAGAAATTTTGATGTTGCCGACTTTTTTCTTTTGAGTACAATGAAATTGGCAAGGCACATGCTGGCAGGCGGGGATCCCTTTTTGATGTTATATATGTCCTTTTGGTAGAATAAGAAACACGAGTTTGGAACTAAGATCGTTATATCATCATCCAAAGCCCTTTGCCTCTGTACTGCAGTGATATCCGCAAATAGTAGAAACACTAGCCAGTTGTTTTGATTCATTTCTGCCAGAAAATTTTTGGATCCAAAGATACCTTTTTTTCACCACAGTACGTAATAAACAGTTATACCTAGCTAACATTTTACCGTCACCCAACCAAAAGAACACAAGTAAAAACTCTCCAATTTCTATTTTGCAAAAGATTAATTAGTCCAGACTTTTCAAATATATATATGGGGAACATGTATATTGGCTAAGCTAGAGAAAGAAAAAGATGACGCGTCACTTTCAAAGGCCATTTACCAAAAAAGAATAAGGTTCGGCCAGAGAAAGCAAAAGATAAGATATTACGTGAAACATACCAATAACTTTTTTTTCTTTCCCAGCACATGAGAAGCAAAATATGCGAGGCCCGGCTATATATACGCACACGTTGTTATCCTCCTATAAATTTATCCTAGCCATCTCTTTTATCCATATCAGTTCTCAATCATCTACCCCAATACCTTTTTCTTTCCCCTGATCATTACCTTACACATTACTCTTTCAGTCTTAATTTGCTTATTATCAGAAGCAATGGATTTTGTTACTCCCATCATCGACATAATCTCACGTCTATGGAATTGTTCTGCTACACATAGAAATTATCTCTTTGAGCTAAAACAAAATTTAAATGCTTTAGAGAGTTCCTTCACGAAACTGAAAGATCGAAGAGATGATGTGAAGGCAAGGGTTCGTACTGCGGAGTCAAACCCAATGGAGCCAGCAAAACGTACCCATGAAGTTAGTGGTTGGCTCCAAAGAGTAGAAACCTTGGAACAAGAAATAGAAAACATACTGCAACAAGGTATCAGGAATGAAGGAGAAAGCTATTTTAGGTTCTGGGGTCAAAAAAACTGTTGTAATGGTTACAAACTTGGTAAGATAGTGGTGGAAAAGCTAAACAATGCCAACAAATTCTGGAATGAAGGTGTCTTCCAAGTCTTGGTTGATAAATCTGAAGCCGATGTTGTTCGAGAGATGTCCACAAACCGAGTTGTGGCAATGGAGTCAAAGTTGGAGGAAATATGGAAGTTGTTGGCTGATGAGGAAAGTCTTGTGAGAATTATCGGCGTTCATGGAATGGGTGGAGTCGGAAAAACAACTCTTCTGAAGAATGTAAACAATGAGTTTCTGAAAAGAAACCATCATTTTGATAAAGTCATTTGGGTTGTGGTTTCTCAAGTTTTAAACATTAAAATTATTCAAAAACAAATGGGGAAGTCACTCGGGTTGTCATGGTCAGAGGAAACAAATATATATGATAGAGCCTTTGATATAATGCAAGTGTTAAAGAAGAAAAGTTTTGTGTTGTTGTTGGATGATATATGGGAAAGAGTTGATTTACAAATAATTGGGATTCCAAATGTCAAAATTACAACTCAAGAACTAACCAAGTCTAGAGTTATATTCACTACCAGATCGGAGTCTGTGTGTGGGTTTATGCAAGCTGATGAGATTATCAAAGTAACTTGTTTAGATTGGGATGATTCGTGGCTTCTTTTTCAACAAAATGTCAGCGAAAGAGCGCTAAGTTTCCATCCAGAAGTATCAGAGCTTGCTATAAAAGTTGCGAAAGAATGTCTAGGTCTTCCTCTAGCACTAGTAACTATTGGTCAAGCCATGGCTAGCAAAAAGACTCTCCAAGAGTGACAACACGCACATGCTGTTCTGCGAAAATCTGCGTCAGAGTTTCCAGGTACGTCTAACCATTACCATGATTTCAGGCTTTAAAAACCTTCTTTAATTTAGTCTCTAATCCGCATAATTTAAGTGTTTGTTGCTCTTTTCGGAATTACTGCACTTAGTTACTGATGTTTTTGGTGGCAAATCTAGGAGACATGTTGAGTGCAATATGTTGGAATTTCAGCTCCTTAACCTTTAAGCTTTACCACTAAACATCATAGAAGCTAACTACATGCTGAGACTTGAAACTAGTATTAGCATACTCAACAACTCACTGAAAACATCACCATATATAGCAAGAATATTACACACAGTTCATATCAAAACAGGTTATTGTACAAGGAAATGGAACACACAAGACACATAAACTTTCATGACTTATTATCAACTTCTATTTCCTCACATTACTTTATGATGGGTGAAAACAAATTTGCTTTTAAAGAAAACTTGTGAGGCTAGAAGAGAGTCCTGCCCACATGTCACTCCAACCTTTCCATCATGAGTTGGAGGACACCTTATGGCTACATTGGACACCTCATATGACATGTCAAGCTAGTTGACATGTCATGCTAAGCTTTAACCTTATCTAGCATTAACCTTAAGCTAGTCTTTAATGCATGATTAATACTATAAACATGCCTTAATGCGGAATAAGACTAATCTGACTTAATTTAATCTAAACAAGCATTACTTTAACCATAAGGGATTTGTTTGGTAAAACACAAAAATTCTAACTATCTCCCACTTGTGTAAGCAACAAAACATTTTTAAAACTTTTTATGCCAACCGCACACTCGAGTCAAATAGTATGCTAGCATTCGACTATAGAGACTCAGCCCTTGTATTCAAAAAGTGTAAGGCGTTTCTACAATCAGAAAACTAGACGGCCAATTATTCCCAAGTAAAACATTTTATTTTTCAAAACCGAAAAAAAAATTATTGTCTTAACTTTACGCCAAAACCAAACTTAACTTGAAAACTTCATTTGGCTTAGCCTTATGTCAACTGAATTGCACTTGTAACTTTATTGGCTTAGCTTAGCCATACAAGCAGCACTACATATGCTCTTATGCCACCCGCTTTTTCTCCTTAATGATATCCCCATTGTCTTGCTCGAATTAAGAACTATGCTCGTATTCTAATGAGACCAAGAACTTTAGGACATTGATGATATCGAATGAGAACCATATTTCTTACCAGAAATTACTTTATGAGTATATACACCTTACAAAAGTAAGGAAACAAACATGATGATAAAACCATAAACATCATATTCCCATTAACTTCAAGCACAACACATAACACATGCTTTATCTCAAACTAGAGACTATTTTATAAGCATACAAACCTTATAAGAATAAGAGAATGATGATAAACAAGCTAAAAACACCACTCCCACTGAATTTCAGATTCAAACACAACATGGAATAAACTTGATGATAAACCACAATCACAATTCCACTGAAATTCATATTCACACAATACACACATGCTTATTATCACTTTATACAGCTATAACATAACCCAAGTAAATAGCATGTAAATAAGCAAAACAATAACATATTAAACTCAAAAACAAGACTCTGTATCATCGCAAATCACCTTTGGGCAGAAATTACGACATACAATGAGTCCTAATAAGTTTAAGAATAAATTCTCATATGAAAAGCTTTTACTCATATGAGACTTGATTCACATTAAATTTCATAAACACAAAACATCTTTGGGCAATATTCGTTTTTACAATTTCTGAATGAATCAAAACAAACCACCACAATCACATAAGTCTCATTAAAACACTTCCACATACTCTCAAATCATCCCTTTGGAAACACTTAATCGAGTAATGAAAGCTACAGATTGTACAAGCTACAATTTCTCAAAACAATAAAAATCCAGACCTTGTACTTGAACAGAAAACACTATTTTGAGAAGTCCAAATCCATTGCATATGTGAACAAACCTTGATTGTGATACACGAATCTTCTACAACTTCTCCAATACTTGTTATACCGATTTTAAAACCCCACAACATCAAGTATGAAGTATCGAATCACCACATATGAGAAGAACTACAACCTTAGAAGGAAAATAATCCAAAATCTCAACCATACAATCATCAGCTAGCTGTTGAATATGTTATAACTAAGTGAAATAGAAGTTGAATGTTGGAATTCCAGCTCCTAAACCTTTATGCTTTACCACTAAACATCATATAAGCTAACTACATGCTGAAATTAGACTTGAAACTAGTATTATTAGCATACTCAACAACTCACTAAAAACAACACCATATGAAACAAGAATAATACATATAGGTCATATCAAAACAGGTTATTGTACAAGGAAATAGAACACACAAGACACTTAAACTTTTGTGACTTATTATCAACTTCTATTTCCTCATATTAATTTTTGATGGATGAAACGGACTTGTTTTTAAAGAAAATTAACTTGTGAGGCTAGAAGAGAGTCCTAGTCATGCTTGCCACATGTCACTCCAACCTTTCCATCATGAGTTGGAGGACACCTCATATGACATGTCAAGCTAGTTGACATGTGATGCTAAGCTTAATCTTATCTAGCATTAACCTTAAGCTAGTCTTTAATGCATGATTAACACCATAAACATGCCTTAATGCGGATTAAGATTAATCCGACTTAACTTAATCTAAACAAGCATTAGTTTAACCATATGGGATTTGTTGCGCAAAACACAAAAAAGTCTAACACAATCTAGCTAAAGAAAATTTAGTAGTTCATATATTTTGAAATTATGTTTTGACAAGTGTTTTTTTGAAATAGGGTTTTGATAAGTTTTATATATAAGTAAAATATATTTATTTAAATCTAGTAGTTCATATATATTTAAATCAAATCTAAATCTTCCGCATTACGTGTTGTCAGGTATGAAGGATAGAGTATTAGCAATATTGAAGTTCAGCTATGATAACTTGGAAAATGAAAAAATGAGGTCTTGTTTCTTATATTTCTCGTTATACCCAGAAAACTATGCAATTCAAAAAGAAGAAGTAATTAAACTTTGGATAGGAGAAGGATTCTTAGATGAAGTGGATGATATAAATGAAGTCTATAACGAAGGTCATGATGTTATTGAAAGTCTCAGAAGTGCATGTTTGTTAGATAGTGGGAATAGTAAAAATGAGGTCAAGATGCATGACGTAGTTCGTAGTTTGGCAATTTGGATAGCCTCGGACCTTGGAAGAAAAAAAGGTAAGTACTTAACTCATACGATCCATGATATAGTTTACAGATGTGAAAAGGCAGAGAAGATCTGTATGGTAGATCATAAATATGGTGCAGTTTTTTATGGAAAACCAAATTGGTTGAATCTCTCAACTCTATTGCTTCAAAGAAGTAACCTGAATGGTATGTCTAACGACTTTTTTCAATTTATGCCGATGCTGAAAGTTTTAGATATGTGTGGTACAAGTATCAATAAGCTCCCAGAAAGTATTTTTTCTCTGAAGGAATTACAGTATTTAGATCTATCATATGTATCTGGTGTAACTGAACTAACTTGGGGGTCTCTAGTTTCACTTCCAAAATTAAAAGTGCTCGACTTATTTAATACAAGCGTATTCAACTGGGAAAGAGGATCAAGAATAAGCGAATTGGAAAGCTTGAAAGATTTATATTATCTCGGAATCAACCTACAAACAGATCTTGCTCTTCAAATATTAGTAAGTAGTCAAATATTGTGTCTATGCACAAACTGGTTAAAATTGTTTCATTGTGCCGGTTTGAAAACCCTCGTTTTATCACAGCCGTCTTTTCCACCATCATCACAAATATCACTAGTGGTTAGTCTGGCAAACATGGTTCGTTTAAAAACACTTGATCTGGAAAGGTGTTTTAATTTAGAAGAGTTAAGAATCGTGAATCGGGTAGGTATGGAAGAACATACGGTTAATTTGTTCACAACTTTGGAGACATTTAGCATGGATGGCATGCTGAAGTTTAAGATTGTGCTAGATGTGCCTCCACGGTCGAGGTTCTGCTTTGCGAACCTTAAATATGTAAGTATTAGGAGATGTCCAGAATTGAAGAAGGTAATGTTTAACACCAATACTGTGATCCTTCAGACATTAAAGAAGATTGAAGGAGAGAAGCAATGGTGGGAAAGCCTAGAATGGGAAGATGAAACCACCAAATCTAATCTTGCTCCTTATTTTCGTGAATCTAATTAGCAATTTGTAAATATGCATTGGTAGTGCAAGTTGTACTTGCAGCATGATTTATTTTTTTTCCAATTCCAATTCACATCTCTAGCTAAATTTGTTATGTACTCATTATTAAGATGATTAGTGCATGTAGTGTAAGTGAAAAAATCCTATATCGGATTGGTAAGATGATTATTCAAGTTCTCCTCTATTGTTTCTCCATTGTCTTTTATTTTTTTTGGAAAGAGACGATATATTACCGGCTAAGTGGAGTAGAAAAATCTCCACCTTGCATTACAAGCCTTAATAACATAGTATTCTGGCATCAACCACTCCCATTCCTCTTCCAAGTCACTGGAATAGGGGTTGATAATTTCTCCATCCTTGTATTCTGGAAGATTAAAGTGCCTTAGGTTATTACATATAACTTAAAGAAAATAAATAAGTCTGTTACAGAATTTAGGAATTTGTTATCCGTATTCTCCTTCGTTCCTTGCATTATCTTTTGAACTTGCTTTGCTACTTCTTTGTCTTCCATTTCCAACCTAACTTCCTTCGCCTTCCTTTGTCGAACTATACCCAGCACTGCTATCACTCCTACCGTGTGTCCTCCTTGGAAAGTCCCTGCCTTCTCCATTGTCCAAACCCTTCGATTCATCCATTCATTCTTGTTTACATTTTACAAAATGCAGATTCAACTTTTTTTTTCAAACATACAAACATTTGTAGTTGGATAACATTGAAAAAGTAGAGGAAAAATACACCATCCAAGGCATATTGCTATGCACAAGGTTAAAAAAACATGTTTGACATGGAAAATGAGTTGTGCCACTATGAAAAAATCACTGAGCGATAGAATTTATAGCGAATAAGTTAGTTAATATCGCCAGCGATGGAGTCTTTATCAAGCGCTATCTAGAATATCGCTCGATATTAATTATATCACCAATGGTCGAATTAAAGTCGTCAACGGTCGGCTTTGTAGCGCTTATAAATTTTATGGAGATTTACTTCTTAAACAAATATGAGTGAGAAAATAAAAATAAATAGAAAACTCAAAAGAATCTACTAGTACCCCATCCAGTGGATTAAGTTATGTTGTGATAAAGAATATGAGTTTCAAAATGTTAGACAACTAGCTGGTAATGGTACATTCCCTATGCACATATCTGACTGGAGCGAGTTAATTCAGTTAATCTAAGAGGTGGGCGGTGTCCATGTTACTCCCCCCTGTTGTTCAAGAGAGAGTACGAAAATATCTTTGGGAGAATTTATATCATATACAACCTAAAACCCGCATGACTTATATGTTCCAAGTTATATTCGAACGATCGAGGAAGACTATAAACACGTTCTTTTTCAAAGATTTTGAATGCAGTAAGTTTGTTTTTTCTTGTAACTAAAATTTTAGATTATGTTTTTTGTTTTATAGAATTCAACAAACTCTGATTATGAATATGTTATTAAATAGGAGTGACACCGGTAGATTTGTACATGTTAACTGGACTTCCATGTAAAGGAAACTTACTTCCATTTGACAGGCTAAATTGGGTATCAGAAGTTAGATGGAAATAAATCCTTCCTTAATACTCAAATGATGTAGAAGGAAATTATGCATATAGAGGAATAAAAGCATATGGGTTAAACGACGCTAGG
This sequence comes from Papaver somniferum, assembly GCF_003573695.1. Classification (NCBI taxonomy): domain Eukaryota; kingdom Viridiplantae; phylum Streptophyta; class Magnoliopsida; order Ranunculales; family Papaveraceae; genus Papaver; species Papaver somniferum. The sequence goes on along the minus strand of NC_039358.1, from coordinate 240,030,027 downwards.
TTGAAAAGTTTTTTCCAACGTTATGCTAGAAAAATGAATGATAATAGGTTATAAAATAAACAATATTTATTCTCTGCGCATTATGAGGAGCTCGAATGTTTGTTTATGTTATGTACAATTGGCCATTGCTAGCTCAGTGGTGTTAATTGGTTTTCTCGAAGCATTTTTAGAAGATTTAGAGCAAGCACCAACATATGACTGGGAAATCTCCAATTTTATCAGAACTTTACATATCCTTCGGTTATTGCTCGACGTGTGCCAAAGATAGCTTTAATGCTTTTTGGAGAGTGTTCGAGGTTAAAACCAATATTTTCACACCATTTATTTATTATTTTGTCATAGAAAATGTACTAACAAACAATATTATTATTTTCAATATAAAGAGTATTACATTAACTAGTTGGAAGCCTAAAAAGCTAAGCTCCAACAACGTATTACTACATTAATTGAACAGGTTGACGTGCTAGCCTACCAACGAGACTCATGGGTAACCTAGCCAAGGGAGAAACAGATTTGGGGGGGGGGGGGGGGGGGGGGGGGGCTGAGGTTGTGTCATAAGGGGGGCAAGCTAATTCTACCTTCCATGTTAATTCCTACAATATTATGCCATCGTGGTATACATATTTTCGTGCTTGTGAACCTTTTCTTGGAAATCCCACCAATGTTTTTCGGATCATACTAAAGTACGATTTTGAAAATTGGCAAGGACATATTGAAGATCGTCAACATACTTTCATTGTTCAGAGGATTCAACAGTTGTGCAGAACAAGCCTTAACCTTATCTCCTGCCATCAAATCCAACCCAAGTGAAGAGATTTCTCGAGATTACCGGGAGAAATTGATATGGGAAGGTTATAATTGGGAAGAAGCTGGAAATTTGATCTAGGAGCCGGTGGAAAAAAATGACTACCTATATTGGTTTAACATTATTTTCAGGCCCAATGTTGCAATGCAATCGCAAAATTTGGGTCGTATGGATTCCCAAGCTTTATGTAGGATGCCACTTGATGATGAATTTATTCCTTCCCAACCTCCACCAGCGACGGGCGATGCATTTGCATATCCTACTCAAGCGGGTTCATCGTCGACTATGGCACTATTTTCTTCGGATGTACAGACTCTATCTATGTCTGGATATTGTTACTCATCCAATTGTTTCTAGTGCACTTGAATAGATTTATCCATATTGGGGGGTCAATACTACACCAGAGCAGTAGCAGAACCAGTTGAATGATTATCATGATCTATTACAGGGATTTCAGAAATTCCACTTGACTGAGTTGCAAAAGTGAGGGAAAACATGATGTTTGACATAAGTCCAGGATATTCCAGTCATGGTTTTGCAAGTACAAGTCTTGGTGATAGAGGTATGAGTTCTGTTAGTGGAGGTATGAGTCCTGCTGGTAGATATATGAGTCTTAGTGGATTAAGTCAGCGAAGTTGTGCAAGTTGTGGAAGTGAAAGAAGAAGTTTGAGAATTCTTTCAATGTAGAATGTACCAGAAAGTTTTATTCCAAATGAAGTGTTAGATACTCAAGTAGTACGTGAAGGTGATGAATACATTGACACGGATACAATTCATGGACGTTTGTTTAACCAGTTGGTGGTGGTGTAAACCTTGAAGCAATTAACCAATCTAATATGTTTACCCCAATTGACTCAAACGCAACGACATCCCAACCATTTCATCAAGCTCCAACATTTCAACCTCACGCATTTCAAGATTTGTATCATGTTTCCCTCTGCGCGAGTGAACACGTTGCTTTTCAAGGTTATGATGATTCTGGAGAGACTCAACTACCAAGTCAGTCTCAAAGCGACATAATAACTGATACGTTGAACAGTACTCTTGATCCAGAAAACGTGTGCAATTGGATCTTTGGCCAGGGAGAAAATGGCCAGGGAAATGAGAAGTTTATGGATGTAATTTAGTTTTAATATTTCTAATGTAATCTTTTTGTTTTAATTGATGAAAACTATCTTTAGATTAATTTCAAACCGAAACTAGTTTTACATTTTATTAAAAATTAACCGCAATTACATAATATAGTAATTAATGAATATTAAATACTTGCACTTGATTCTTATAGAGCTCATAACATTCGTCACGTCTAAACCATCTTCAGTGGTATGAGCTCTAATTTTTAGTTCTTCAACCCTAGATGATCCCTTTTTATCAAAAACATAATTTGCGCATACTTTCTCACATCATTATTGATTTTGAAGACACTCATTTGTTATTATTGAATTTACATGACTTAGCCTCATAAACCTTTGAAACACATTGTCTCATAAATTAAAAGTCGTGAAATTGAAATCTCTATCGCTTGCAACTGAAATCCAACATCGAATTAGAGAAACATCTTTTTATCGAGTGAAGCGAGCACTAGCCACTTCGGTTATGCGAGCACTAGGCATGTTGAAATGGATTTGAAGTTGATGATGTGGTGTGAGTTTAAATGAATTTGAACTTCGGTTTTTATTTTTTTTGAATAGGGGGTGACTCTTGGTCGTTGGATGAGGAACTGTCGATGATCTACTAAGTGATGAGTGCTAAAAAGTGCATATATTTATCCCTTTTTGTTGGCATTTAACTCATCCTTTGTGCATTAATTCTACATTTTATCCCATATTCTGTATTTTCATTGTTTTCAAGAATAAATATTTTTCTTACTTAATTTTATATTTTTAGGTAATAAATAAAGTTCGGATGAATTGCGGAGCGGAATAGAGCAGAAAAGTAGTGAAAAGCCGGGAGGAGTTACGCAAGGAAGCCGCGAAGAACGTTGTGCACAAAACCAAGAGGCTAGGAATGGTCTTGAAGAAGAAGAATTGTCCTTAAAGAAGATATGGGCTTGGCATACCCAAGGCCCAAACCCTTACTCAAACACATTTCCACTATCCAAGCCCGTCTCGGATTTCAGCCGTCAGATCGAAGCATTTCAGCATCCTACGGTCGCTCCATCATCGCACATCAAACTCCGAAGCCCCAGCTTTACATCGCAACGCCCATCTCCATCTTGGGTCGTCCGTTTTGCTACATCCCTTCATCCGACGGTCGCTCCACGCTTACCTCCGTATCGCCGTTGGATCCACCTACCATCTTCCCATCCATCGCTCCTTGTCGCAGATCATCAAACCTCGCTGCACCCGCCTAACACCCAAGTATTGAACACCCTATACCCCTAGCCAAACGCCCCCTAACCCTAACTCTATCGACTTCTTCTTTCTTCTACATCTCTTCTTCCTTCCCCCGTCTGCAGAACCCGTACCACCACCACCATGTCCGCCATCATCACCACCAACTCCACTTCCACAACCACCACTTCCACCAACTGCCAACAAACATCATCATCATCACTCACAAATCCCTCTAACGTGCCCATCATTTCCTATTCACTGATTTCCCCTAGTCTAGGGTTTTGAAAATTAGGGAAAAAGAATTGATGGACATGGAAGAGAAATTAGGTGAAGCTAGAGACAAACTGACACATGGGAATGGAGTAGGAGAACAAGAGGAAGGATGGGTCAGTGTGGATTGAAGAGAAATCGCATCAAAGAAGGTAAAATCCGAAACCCTAATTTCTCTGCCAAATTAGGTATTTGGGAAATTGTCCCCAATTTTCAATTGAAAAAAGCATGGAGAAGAACAGAGATGATAGGGGTATGGTTGAATTAAGTGAATTATGTGAGAAACCCTAATTATGTACTGTTTGATTTTGGGGATTTTTGGGAAAGAACCCTAATTTTGTAGTTTTGGGAAATTGGGTCTGTGGGTATAAATAGGAAGTGTGGGTGTGTATGAGAGGAGATGCCTGGACTAGCCAGTGCACCACCAAGAGGACTGGAATAGCCAGTTCCTCAATTCCTCACATGTTCTGTTTTTGTTTTTGTTTTTGTTTCAATTTCAATTACTCTTTATGTTCATCATGTTTTTAATTACTGTCAACATGTTCTAGTTCTTCAGCTAAGGCTCAGATGAAGCCTAGTGCACTGTTAAATGATGAATTGCTAGGATAGTCGTCTTAATGCTTGTCTTGCTTGAGCAATGGGAAGAAGTCAGTGCTATGATATGCCTGTGATTGACTGTGCTGTCAAAAGACAGTCAATACTAGGGGCATATCAATGAGCAAGCTGATTCTCCTCCCATTCTAATGTATGCTTAAGATCCTAATTTCAACCTAGAATTGCATTGCTTGATTAGGACACAAGGTGGATTCTAAGCCCTTAGCTTAACCCACAATTTGTTTTCACAGTCACTTGCAACTCCGAATCTGTTTTTCTTATTGCTTAGTTAAATTTTCCTTGCTGCTTTGTTTAGTTTTTGTGCAATTTACAGCTTGTTGTGCACTGAAATCAGTGCACAAACTCCCCCCTGCCCTTGGCTTACAGCCTTGGTTCATGCCATTTGCCCTCTTTGTTTCACTGCCACTATAACATTGTGATCTTGCATCTTGTTTTACATCATCTGCCAGCATAGTTTAACTTCTTTATGCACCCCAAGTCCCTGTGGAATGACCCTGTCTTGCACACATTACTATAATTTGACCTTGTGCACTTGCAGGTATCACTGTAGGCATCCATCTTTTGCTCTTATTTTATACATATCCCAAAGCCTACCGCGAGCGAAAGCATGACTATTGATGGCGCTATACATACCAAATAGCGATCGTATGACCATATAGCGATGTAAAATGTATCGCTCGGTAGACACTCTGTCATGTATGCCTAAGTGGTATATTTGACACTTAGACACATATGTTTGCCATTTTAACATACCCGTAGTGGGTGCTAAAGTGGCAAAATGAGGAGCTTGACATGTAAATAGGAATAGGCTTAAGGCATATTTGCTTGTGTCATTTGATATATACAATGCAGTACCAACAATTGACAATCTTCTGAAAAGACGTTGTAATACTTTTTACTGTTTTCTGACAGAGAGCCGAAATTTGTGGATCATCTGCTAATCAATTGTGCATTCACAAAGGATATTTTGAAATTATTCAGCTTGATAATAGATGCGGGTTGGATCCAAAGAAGTTCTGTGAAGTTACAGTTTGAGGAGTGGAATGCAAGGAAAAAAAATCAATTGCCAGAAAAGTCTGGATGCTGCTGCCATTTGCTATTGTATATGTGTCTTATCCGCCGATTCTTAGGGTTTCATTTTCCTTTGTGTTTTTCTTGTTAGAATCGGATTACATATGTTGTCTTATGTACCGATTGCTGAACCAGTTTTTTTTTTTGATGAAGTCTTTGTAGATGGAATTAAGACACTTGAAATTTTAAAACCGAAAATCACAGTAAGTGATCTTAAGAAGGATCCAGATAAAATATTTTTCAACAAATACAATGTTGCATTTTATCGAGAGACCAAGCTAGATAAGACTTTGACACTTGCAGAACAACTTTTATATGAGGAACTTGGGGTGCTAGGAAGCTTTGTAGAAAGGAGGAGACAAGAAATTACAGATAGGTTGGAACTTGAGGAGCAGTTTATAGAAATGGATAAAGCTTTAGCAGAAGAAGTTGTTGATGTTTATGGTGTTGTTCTTGATGGTGATGTTGCAGCTCCATGATGTGGATGCTCTCTTCTATATATTATAATTAGTTTTAAGTTTTAAAGGATTTTAGTGGTTAGGATGGTGTATTTTTTGGATGATTATGGTTTAAGAGGTTTATGAACTTAACGCACTTACAATGTTAATTATAATTATGCGCATAATGGGTTTATGGAAAAATAAGTTTATGCATGCTTCATACATTTTTTTTTTAAATACAGGCGCACAATCGGGGTACAAGACTCCGCCTATAAACTGATTATTGAGGCTTCATCATGGAATCGGTTTATGTGGCTTTCAGTAATATATGATTCTCCAAGCTTTAGAAATGCAGTTTTTCTGCATGTTTTTCTAGTCAGAATCGGATTACATGTGCAAATATATAAACGGATTAGTATCGGTGGAAATTCCGATTTTTTACATGCGCACATTCGGTTTATGTTGCCAAACATAAAGACCGATTCTGTTGGGCATAAAAAAATAATCGGTTTGTTTGGACATTTGAGAATACCGATTGTGCTAAATTATTTCACTTTTTTCGAAAAAAATTAGTCGCTGGGGTCTTTCTCTATATAAAGAGACCTCATCCCTGGACACAATTTTCCACAAACTTGCTCAGTTTATTCGCTCTTACTCCATAAACTCCTCAACTACACATTTCATACTTCCACATACAAGAAAGGGCATCGTTTGACTCCTCTGAATTGAAGGTTTGGCAATCATAAAGCATGGTACACCGAGAGTCAAGTTCTAGATCACTCCTATTCTGAGACCTCTCGGGAGAAGATACATAACAAATTTAGGTAAGATTATGGAAACCCGGGGAGAAGACGTCTTTAACAAATCCATGATAGGCACCAAATTATCATAGATGGGATAGTTGCTTTTGTAGCTATCCAACAACGGATTTTGAACGCTAGCCATTTTAGCTTGTCCCTTCAGCAATTTGTAAGTATTTTTATGATTTATTTTACACAATTTACTTTTATCAATTTTTAACTAACAAAGTAAGTTTGTGTCGTGTTTTTGTTGCACGAAAAGCCGTGAAAGCGCGTTACTTGGAGGAAAAGGAAGAAGCATTTACATTTTGTGAAAGTTATTACATCATGGTATCCAAAATTCCGGAGTACGCCATGGATTTTATGTCGGGTGAATCAGATTTGGGTTCCTCCGACGAAGACTGATAGTTTTTGGAGTTTTTGTGGGTATATCTCTATGTAAACCCTCACGAGACTATGACTTGTACACTAGGGTCACCTACGGATTCAAAGGATTGATGCACGTGCTAAATGCATTCGTGATTCCTAGAAAAACATATCAATTATTTTTTCAGTTGTTTGATATTTTGAAGATCGATTTACATTAGTTGATCTCACATCTAACACGGTTAATTAACACCCAAACTGATTAATTAACACTAATGAATCAGGGGTAAACCCTAGGGTATATCTATATATAAACCCTCACGAGACTATGACTCGTACACTAGAGTCACCTACGGATTCAAAGGATTGATGCACGTGCTAAGTGCATCCGTGATTCCTAGAAAAAAAATCAATTTTTTTCAGTTGTTTGATATTTTGTAGATCGATTTACATTAATTGATCTCACACCTAACACGGTTAATTAACACCCAAACCGATTAATTAGTACTAATGGATCAGGGGTTAAATAAGTAGAAAGAGAATAGTTGGTTAAAGTGTTCTCCTAATGACCATTTTTGTCTCCTGACCCCCAAACTAGGAATGGTTTATATATATATTTTATAGTTGCAAATACTCCCCTTACAAAATTAAAAAACTCTTTTTTCTCACACACCATTATATTTCTTCTTACCAAGATACCCCTCTCTGTAGTACTCCCATTTAGCGTGTTTGATTTACCGAATGAAATATAAGTAATGGTTTTGTCTTTTCCTAACACCGAGACATTTTGAGCATAATTGGCTCCAGAGTTGGGAGAAAACTCTGCAATTAAGCGTGCTCGGACTGGAGAAATCCAGGGATGATAACCTCTCAGAAAGCTTTTATTGGATGACCCCAGTCGTTCCCATTAAAAACCACACACTGCCAGATGAGCATAGTGGCTGAATGGAAACGGTATCGGTGGAAGGTTGGGTCATTAAGCCACCTGGTTTGCCACAACAAACCAACGCTCCTAACCTCAGGCAATTCCGAACTTGAGTTTAGTTAACTTGTAACGGAAAACTTAGAAGAGCTCTTGATCCACACATACGATAAGCAACTCGATCATAAGCCAAAGGCCCATAATTTTAAATTTCTTTATTTGGAGCACATTCCAGTGAAGCGTTGTCCAGAATTGAAGAACCTACCGTTTTATGCAAATGGCGTGATCCAAAAGACTTTAATGATCGAAGGATCCAAGAAATGATAGGAAGCTATGTTGTAAAAAGCGCTTGGCAAGACGAGACGCCATGCCTCGCCTCGCCTAGCGCTTAAGCGCTCCCAAGGCGCCAAAGGTGCCCAGAAAAAAGAAAATTATTGATCATGGTTTGGCGCCTAGGAGCTTTTTTTTCCCAGGCGCTGGCCCTATGGTTAGTGCGCCTTTGACACCAAAGACCTTGCCTTTTACAACATAGGTGGGAAGGAATAAAGTGAGAAGACAAAACCATCGAATCAAATCTTGCTCACTTCAAATCAAGGAATGTGGATTGTATTAGCAGTTACTGGATGGTTCCATTTATCTGTTTGTTGTAAGAGATGATTTGATTTTGAGTTTTGATTGTAGCATTGTTCTTAGGATATGTCTCCTCTTATGTAATGCTAGTAGAATCACACGCTCTTTTAAGTTAAGCAAAAACAGAGGAAACAGAATATAATTTGTCGCATATTGTTGATAAGTTTAAGATGAAAGTACCAAGTGCGAATTTTCTCTTCACATATAAATAAGGCCGACCGAGTCAGATGTCAGACTGCTTGATGTTTCATCCTTTGTACATCTGACTCAGAGGTATTTGAGTTTATACCTAATTGTTGGGCACATATCCGAATGAATTTGAATATGCTATTGGACCTTGCATTGTGCAATATTCTGCCCTCCACGCTATTGTACAAATTATCGATCTCAGTGGTTTAGGGCAGTCTTGGCTGATGCTATGTATCAAAATGAAAATCAGAGGACATATCAGGCTAGGCGTCATAATCTAAGGCACATTCAAGAAAAGTTTCATCCTTTCTTCATAATTAACATTTTAATCCTTTATATATATTTGATATTTACAAATACTCCCCGTACAAAATTAAAACACTCTTTTTTTCTCACACACCACGATATATCTTTTCTTAACAAGATACCCCCTAACTTCATCCCACCATTTCCTTCTACACCCAATAATTTCGTCCAAACATTTCAATCTAGTTCTCATCATCTATCTTCACTACAACTAGCTCCTCCAATGGACATTGCACATCAGATGGACACTACTATGCTGAATCGGGTGGGTTAACTCCTTGTTTCCTCCTCTTAGCAGACTCACTGGTTTCACCAGAAGAGGAAGATCGTTTAGAAGCTTTTACAATGGGCACAACCTCAACCGATTCAGAACCAGAGTTAACTCGCAACGGAAAATTCAGAAGCGCTCTTGAGCCACGCATACGATAAGCAGCTCGATCATAAGCCAAAGCCGCATCTTCAGCCGTCTCAAAAGTCCCAAGCCAAACTCTAGCTCCATTTTTAGCTGGATCCCTAATCTCTGCTGCAAATTTCCCCCATGGTCTTTGTCTTACACCCCTGTAATGTTTACCTTTTTCAATTTTAGTCCTCACAACAGCTTGCTTCTTCGATTTCACTCCCTCTTTCTTAACAGCCGTTGCATCCTCCTCAGGTTCAGACTTAATGGTAACTGACGGAAAATCCAGAAACGGCGAAGAAAACGAAGAAGATGAAGAAATCTGTGGAGATTGTGACTGTGATGATGGTGATGATTCAGATGGCATCCAACCAAAATTAACAGCATCACGAAGAACACCGAAGAGAACCATATCTTCAGAATCATCAACTTTTAATGGTAAATCACCCCAATTCTCACTTAAACATGGAAACAGAGTAGAAAAACTTGTACTCCTGCAGTAAATTGAGAAATCACCCGAGTGGTTTCTTACTGGTAATGACATTAATGGCTCTGGTTTTTCTGATTGTGATGGTGATGGTTGTTGATAGAGTAAGTGATGATTCGTGATTGATTCAAATAGATCTATATTTGTTGTTGGTTCAAATCCATACATATAATCCATTGATGAAATTTTTTAGGGTTTTTGGATTTTTTTTAGGGTTTTTGGAATTGGATTTGATTTTTCAGTGGGTTTGAGATGTGAGAAATGAATGGATTTTTGGGGGGTAAAGGAGGGAGTTATATAGGTGGATGAGGTTCATGAATTTGGGTGGGGAAAAACTGAAAATAATTTATTTCATTTAATTTTTATGATGAGCTGTTTCCTTGAAATTTCGTTTTCTTTGAGGGCAAGTGGTGGTGTGTAGCGGTGGTTACATTCAACCACGTGCTTGAAAACAATTTGGGTTGAATAATACGTCACCATTACGTCATTGGTCTTATGTCAACATTTTTGTCTTTAAACTGGATTTTTCATTTTTTGCTTCTTCTTGATGATTATTATCGCATTCATGAATGCATAATAAACTTATGATTTATGAACATGTATTTTTAGACCTTCAGATCTGCTCAACTCTCCCGAGTGAACCATTTTATTATTACCTCTTCAGGTACCACTCCCAGTAACAAAGTTCAATCTCAGTTGTGAGTCGACCCCTCCAAATGCCCTTGCAGTTGCACCCAAGTTGAGTTAAAGTTAGAATTGTGCATTAAATCAGTTGCCATTGTTTGGACTCTTATGGCCGTCAAGATGGACAAATACATATGTGTGCTCTGTGATTTGCAGGCTGATTTAAAAACCTAGCCAGCACCAATATGTATAGTTCCACAATCCACAAGGATACATGACAAATGACAACCATGATCTATAGTGCAAAAACAAAATAAAACACCATAATTGATGTCTCCTTGTAAAGTGCACACAGAAAATTGAAAAATTTGGCATAAAGGAACTGTTAGATCATTGTTAAGTGTTCATGTCATATTTTGATGTGAGTATTCTCAACTACTTAATACATAATGTTTTTTCATTTTTGCCAACTGCACTTTATAGTACACACGACTAAAAATATCAAATTGATAACGTCTGAGCTGACGTCAGGTCTAATAATTGACACTAAAAGAATGAGTTAATTATGTGGTTAACGGTGTCATTTTGTGGCAACGAAAGAATTTTCACACTAGTTTAATCAAAAAGAATAATTTAGAATCAAAACGACACAATACAAGTTATTTTCATGGGAGAACATCGGGTTCCCGTAAAATAAGAATGAGATGGAAGAAACATGATCTAAAAATTTCGATACTAATCATTTCGTATGTCCTAGATGATTGATTTTTAGTAGAATAATTTTGTCATTGTTGTAGGGTTTTAGCCCACGGGTGAGCGGCCCAATATAGTAACTAGGATTCTGTTGCTGTTGTATATCAAGAACTATATTGATGTAATAGAGACTAACTCTAACGAAAGGAATATCCTTCTCTCTTTGTCTTTTAATCTTTCACATCCACTGCAAAACGTTATCATGCACGATGTTATACCGCGGAGTTATATCGACTAATTGATATTTTTTTCTACACGGATTAACGTCAAGTTGATGTGAAAATCGCTGGAATCAAATCAGATAAGTTTGATCTATTTTTTTTAATCAAATAAGTTGGATCTATTATTTTTCCCTATTTTTGATTTTGGCATATACATTGGATATATTAAATATGTTCGAAAACTAGTGTAATAATGAATTAGGGATTGTTTTCTCCTAATTTTTTCTTAAAATTTTTCTTCCCCTGGAATTCGTATTTGATTGTGGTTTGACCCTGTCCCATATCCATGACGAAAATGAATCTACGTCTATGCATTCCATATGAATAGATTTGGGTTTTATAATATTCTATTATGTTTATGCATCCTCTTTGTCTGTGCATCCAATATGCATCGGTTTGATCTGATTTGTACTCTGTGTACTAATTTGGTTTGTTCCTGTTGGGTGAAATTCCGAGGAGAAACAATGAATAAAAAAAAAAACTGCTTCTGTTCGAGGGGAGGGGAAAAGCGAAGCGGCACCATCCAGCGATCCAACCCAGTACCGATCCAGCGATCCAACCAGGAAAGATCCAACGATCCAACCCGGTCCCTGTCCAGTTCCAGCCGAGCCAGTCCTGTTCCTATTTGGTTCTGCTCGGTTCAGGTTATCCTATCCCATTTCCAAACTTAGTTCTGGGGCGTGCGCAATTAATGTCGTTTTGGTTCTGGCTATTATGGTGGGAACCAAATTTTTGAGGTACGTAATGGTGATTAAATTTTGGGCTCACTTATTTTATTTTCCATTATTTTTATCTTTGTTTTAAGATACGTCCATATCATAGTAGCGGTCAACTTAAATTATGATCATTGATCTCGATCATTAAGAAAAGGTGTACATCTCATATAAAATTCTCTACCAATGATAATGTACCGTCTGAAAGGTGGAGCCATATGTCTCTATGCTATGAAGAAAATTTAAACACTCATGATTTTATTTCATTTTTCCCGGAGCATGAATGTACAGTGGGATGATATCCACTTATTAGATTATTGTATTATAATCAGTAACTTCAACAAAGTTATGTTATAGTTGAAAGCACATGAATCTCAACTTTGTCGAAAGACTCACAGAAAGTGACATGAGTCGGATTTATTTTTCTTCCATTTTTTTTCCTACTTCATTCATAATACTAAAGAACCAGTATATGTTAAAGTATGCAAACAAGAGATCCACTATTTTTTTTTAATATTTTTAAGTAAGCTATTCAAACCTAAAGTAAGTGGTTGACATGCAAAATGAGATTCTCTTGACTTGTTGAGATAAAAATATTTCTCAAATTAAGCTAAATGTAGCAAAATTGAAAATGGAAAGAACCCCGAAGTAATGAGGGTTAGACGTACCGACTCATACAAAGCATGTGAAAATGGACATATATATCATGAGACAAAGATGTATTTTTTCCCCCACGGTAGTAATGACACCAAAGTACAGGTACATCATTGCCACGAGACATAAATTCTCTAAAGTACTTGAGAAATATCTAAATGAAATGTAACATATATTCACTCTAAAGTAATTGAGTTGAATCCGACTTTTGTTACGTAATAAAGCCACACCACTTATTAAATCTCTCAAGACTCAGTGTCTAACTAATAGTGTTTTTTCACCTACTAATTTAAGGAATATACATTAGTTTTTTGAACTAATTGTTTATAATGATTGGTTCATCGGGCGAAGCAATGATCAAATTTTGTTTTCCAAGATGGAACAAAAGATTAAAAGTTACAAAATCTCTATATATACCGAGAGATAATCACCTTGTTAAATTCCAAAGAGACCCATGCAAGTGGATATCATATGGAAACTCACAATGATGAGAATGTAATTGATTGCATCTTTTATAGTCTCTAATATATTTGAAGGACATATATCTTAGAGAAACTAATGAGTCAATCTAGTGGAATGTAAATCACTATAGTATTTGGATAATTGAATCCATATTGACTCCGACGATGAAATGTTGGAAATTAACTCATAAAGACTTTGACATGACCATAAATGAAATTTGGTTGTGACATGATATTTCGTTTTGAAAGGACTCATACGTATATCACTTTGTTTGATTGGTCGAGACAACGGGAAAAAAGATTGATAGAATGCGAAGTAGCGACATATCTCTCAATAAGTGTTTTCTAAAGTACTAGATGCACAACTCCCTCATACCTACTATTATGCTTTTAAGTACGAAATCATATCATTCATTTCACAAAGTATTCAGTAAAACAGGATTGAGACCATCCTAAGATGCAAATGGTAAACAATCCATATTACAAAAAAAAAAAAAACAAGGTGAAATTTAGAAAAATATTCATGCAGAATGGGACCATCAAAGTGACTTATGGATCTGGTGAATGTTTTGACATTTTGGAATAGTTATAGTTCCCAAGAAATTTGCGTTTGAGAAACTACTAGCACATATTTTACATGTAAGGCTCACCACCCCTTGTAAATGCTAGAGAATTTACATCAAAAGGACTTGATGAATATCGCATGTTTAATAGGATCAATATGGAGAATCTTATACCCAATGGTCTCGCAGAGGCTACCATCAAAGGTTACAGATGGTGCCTAAGGAATAGGTTATGCGTACCAACCTATGTTTTATTGCTTTGGGGATATGCGATATTACACGCATCTTACTTAATTAGTTTTTAGAACCCAATAGTAGTCAACCTTTTCTGCGTACCAATTGGTAATTGGATTTAAGCCTGACATTTGTGTTCTTACGCATTTTTGGTTGCACTATATATATGCTATTACGTCTCCACATCATACTATAATGGGTCTTCAAAACTGTTAAGTAGTTATGTTGGAAATGAGTTCCCAACAATTATCCGCATTTTAAAACTTTTGGCAGGAGATATCTTACCGCTAGATTTGCGGGATATCACTTTAATGAGACAGTCTTCCCGTCGTTAGGGGGAGATAAGAAAAAATATTTTCTAAAGGAACGACATGAATTGTCGTGTTGTGTTCCCACTGTGTCTCATATTGATTCTTGTACTCCACAAATGTAATTGTGAAGTGATAAAGAATATTCGATTTCATAATGTACACTGATGTTGCTAAAGTGATGAGATCACACATATCAGCTGCGAACCTACCTGCAAATTTACAAATCCTCAATACGGGATATACACCATAGACTAAGGTGTTGCAACTACAGTCAGTGGAAGTGTGGTTGAGGCCGTGGCTCCATAAAGAAAGTTGAAGAGACCATTTGGTTCGATCAATCCTCACCTAGAAAGGAAGTAGGTGAGTAAGGCACAACTTATTTATATCATCAGAAATCATCTCATAAGATTGTCTCTGAATATGTCCATGAACCAAACTGGAGGACGCTCCGAAGTTTAATGATTCCAGAGAACAATGACATCCCAAGTGGATTATGAGAATGCGCATGAGTCAATGGAAAGATCGTGCGAGCATATTGATGATTAATTTTTTATACACTTGCTTAAGGAAATAAAGCAAGATGAGATCGAACCAAGCTCCTTGTTGCTTAATTTCAACGAAGAGCATATTTGGCCTATAGAATCCAGGTAGAACTTGGTTCTATGACAAATATACAGGTATTTGATGCGGTAGTGCTAACCAACTAAGTGTAAAACCTATTGGACATACATGATTAATTTGTCACAAAGCATAATGAGAAGAAAGAAGTCTTAAAGTAAAAGGATTTTCCTTGTGGCGCGAGGTTTCTCACAAAGCCCTGGAATTATTCTCTTATAATGAACGTTATAGTGTTCCGCTACGTAGTTAGCTTGGTAATTCAAGAGGACTTGAAATGAAGCATATGTATGTGGTTGTTACGTATCTCTGAAAGAATCAAGAAATAGCATATATTTACAAAAGTACTTGATATCCTTTTGTTGCCCAAATCAAATGACTCTAAACCACAGAGTGCGTTTACAGTTAGATAGAATGCTCACTTATAGATTCAAGCAATCAGGCGGATGTGGTATACCTGTCTAAGTGGCTATTTGATTTGGAGGGAATAGACAAGTAAGTTATTTTTCCTTGCGTATTCATAAGAAAGTTCCTGATTTGGAATTGTAGATATTTATGTTGATGGTACAGACATGATGTGTACTCTTGATGTAATAAGAGACCTTAAAAGCTATTTAAAATCCGAATTTGAGATGAAAAATCTAGGGAAAGCTCGATCGAATACTGAGCTTGTGGTATATTATTCCACCAGTTGCATATGTCTAAAGTTGTCAGGCAATTTAACAAAGAGATGCATCCTGATAGCACTCCCATGATTAGTCGAGGTTCGAATGTAAGTAAGTAACCATTTCGTCCAAAGGAATATGACGAAGATGCGTTGGGAGATGAAATTCCCATATCTAAGTATAATAGACGCATTGTTGTACTTAGTATAATAATGTACTCGATTAAATTTTACATCCTCATGGAACTTGTTAGCTAGATAAGCTCCGCGCCAACGCAACGTCATTGGAATGGTATAGTGAATGTAATCATGTACTTAAAAGTAACCATTGACATAAATTTGTGTTATCCCTACAAAGAAATAAACACTAGTACAACAAGGGGATTCGGTCACGGTTAACCTAGTCATGGGGATGTATATTCCCGTGACCATAATTTGTACGGTTTCTAAATAACTAAACACTTACCTTTTAGACACGATATTTAGTTTGGTGTGTGTCTAAAACAACGAGGAGTGCTCCGTGATAAGGGCTCCCACGATCTCAAGTCCTCTCTGCTTCCCCACTTTCTTCGTTTCATTTTTTTTTTTGAAGTGGTGGAGTGACTGGTTACCTCCTTCCATGAATTAACCACAATAACATTTCTAAATTCTGATCCAATTCACAAATCTTTCTGTAGAAAAGGATGCATGTTGTATTTGTCTATTTGATTGATTAATCAATTTCGTCCGAGATGTTTCTTTTCCGTTTCCCCAAAATTGAACGTGGAGTATATAAAAGATCCTAAATTAGGGTTCTTATGGGAACTGTTAGAATGTTGGTGGTGTAAAATTGAAACTTGTTTGCATGGGATTTTTGATTGTCGTTGCTGTCATGATGAAGCGAAATTGTAAGGTGGAAGTCTTCTCTTCTTTGTCTTTCATGTTTTCGGTTGTATGTTTTTTATTTGTTCTTCAATATTGGTATGTTACCGTAATCTAATTTATTTTGTACAATTGAATTTTATTGTGACTTCATTTTGATTTCTCTAGTAGTTCGTAAAATCACTGCAAACCCTAGATATAAATTTGGTTTTGAATTGTTTCTCAAATCCTCTTCCATTAATGTTGAATTCAAAGAATTGTGTTGCATAAAATGTGTAAACAAACTCAATATGTGATTGAGACTCGGAAGATTAGAATGTTAGTCTCGTTTTCTCTGTTTTTACCCTTCTCAAGAATATGTATCTCTACATTCTTGGTTTATAGTTACTTTCAGAAATTTGGAGTCCTGTTAGTTTCACTGGAAGCCTAAAATTGTTTCGGTATTTTCTTTCCTTTACTTTTTTGGTTGGTTGGGGTTCCAGGTAGAAAAAGCTGGTTTAAAGAAGCGACACATCACACTTGTATCTGCAGACTATTAAGTTTCATATTAGACTAATGTTTTACATTTGTGTGTTAACTCAGGTAAGTTCGATCATTTCTTTTTGAATTTTGGTGTCACTACATTGGCCGTTCATCTATGTAACATCCATACTTAAGCTTTGGATTCATATGATTAGCTTCTCTTTATGTAGTTAGCTGAGGGAAGATCATCAACAAGGGTGGAGAACTCATCCTAATTTTTTTATGGAGTGTTTATTCAATCTTTAGGGAAAATGCCATTTTTTCCCAGGTATCCATCTTAGAATTTCTCTGCCAATTTTTTTTTGGTCTTTCAATTTTTATGAGTTTGGGTTCCTAGATTTTCTACACATTGGTTGCTTAAATAATTTGGCTGCAGGTGATTTTTAGATAGAAGGAACGCCGGAGGTACTTGAACCTGCATCTGCATGCACTTTGGAGCTTCTAGGAATGCCTCACACACCTGAAAAATGCTATATGAAGGAGCGGAGTGATTTCTGCGCTGCGTGAATTGCTCAAGCAAGGCCTTTTATGTTGAAAGTTCTTTCAGAGTGCAATACTGGTCATGCTTCTTGGGCCATGCTCTGATTAAAGAGGTATGGTCGATTTCAATTGTTTCTCCATTGGCATCATTGCTAACTTTGTTGTTATATTTTCATGCAAGCGGAAAGATCTAGTATGTACCTCTCTTGAAACTTTTTACCAGTGTAAATTCTTGTTATGCTTTTTGTCTAGTTTGAAGGATGTATTTTTATTCTGATCCAACTGGAATTTATTAAATAGATTACTCTGGAAGCATCAGAAGGCATTGATTTGGTAGTGGATGTCCATTTTTCTAACAAACACAATTAGGCAAGCTTGGCAGTGCTACTGTTGTGTACAAGCTTGTGAAGCACGTAGTAGGAGTGCCACATGTATATCCTGACTGATTGTTTGGTCATCTTATTTGCAAATTAAGTTTGGTGTTCGTTTTAGAATCTTCGGATAACTGTTAATCATCATAGGTTCATTAAATCACTCGTTTCATGTTCTCAATAGATAATGGATATATATTGTACATAATTTGTTTGTTCCATGATGAGTCATTGTTATTGTTTTGATTTTGGTTTATGCCACGAAGACTGAATTGTATTGTTTCTCTTTAGTAGTAGTGGCAGCTTATAAGTCCACTATAGGTAGGTAATCTATGTTATAACTTCTATCCTACGTTTTTTCAGGCATTATGTGGCAGTTCTTGTCTTTTCCTATTACATGTTATTGGATGATTAAGATTATACATTCTGTTTGATCAAGAACAAGTGCTAGGATTTAGTAGCGATTTCCACGAATACACGATTGACTGTTGTCAGACTCAAATATGGAGGGCTATGGATCCATGCACCTATTGTGCTAGCCAAAGTGTGCATAAAGGTATACCTTTCTTAATTTCCGTCGAATCTTGCACGGCCTAGCTCTGCCCATACTAATTTTGCACAGTTTGTTCCCGTCAGTATGAAGAACGTAACCTTATTCACCTACTTTCATTGTGCCAAATCTAGTCATGCCAAGTTAGTATTTCGGATGAGATTTTGACTTGTGTATCTCCTGGTGGTCTTTGTTTAATGCACTGCATCAAAATACTATATTACATATTGTGTGAATCAACGTCCACTTGACGGCTGTACTTCCCTTTAGTACTGCTAATTTTGAAACTCGTAGTCAAGTCTTCGAAGAGAAGCCATTGGCTTATATTTCATACCATATTATAGATGATGCTAAAAAAATAGGGGGATTTTTTTAAATATTTAGATGTAGATTTGTTTGTCCTTACTTTTCATGACTGTTAGGGTCTTATGTTTTTTATCCTAAATTGATCCACACATGACAGACAGTAACATTTTCAGTTTTCTTCATTTGCTTGCATTCTACAACTGTCTAAGAAGGAACTATATTAACAAGACTGCAGCTCATAATTTCCTATGTTGTAACATGTAGACCAAGGAACACAGGGTTGTGAAATCATTAAAGTTGCAAGAGAACCAAGTAAAATAGGGAGCAAAGAGAGTACAAAATTTGGTTAGCATTTTCGGGATTGATGCAGGCTTCGAGCAGCAATCCTGGATACAATCATGGAGTTTTTGAACATTGCATTATCAATTGATGCATTACTAATGACAATACATATATCCCTCAATGAACACTTAGTGGTAAGTAGGTCATTTATCCAATTACCTGCTAGTTTCCTTAGTACTACTGTTTTATTTTTGAATTAAGCAGACAAAATAACGAAGTTTTCAAAAAGGCCAAGATGTATTTATTCGACATTCAATCTTAAGAATTTTCTGTTTTTTCTTAAGTTGGTTCTTAGTGGATGCACCAAATGGTAGTTCACTGCCACTGAAGTTATGTTTGCATTCTCGATCATGTGGTTCATCTTTAGTTATGAGTTCTCGAAGTTTTACTCTATCTTGATGACATACTACTGTATATTTCAGGTAGCTGAAGTAAAGAGTTCACATCTTTCGATGTCTTCTACGTCTCCATGCGTTATAAACAAGATAGTATAACAAACTTGAATTTGAAAGTTTCTGACGACAAACGGGAGTTTCTGGATATCTTATTATTCCAAGTACTTTCAGAATTTTGTAGATATCTTCATCCATTTCTTGTTCGTTCATATTAACTGTATGTTGTACGTGTTTATGGAATATTGAGGAACTAACAGCTCCTAAATTCCACCCAAAATCAATGTACTCTGTTAATTGAGGCTGGAAAATTTCATATCGTGGATACATTGTTTGATTTGGAATCTAATTTCTATTTAATGTTAGCTACTGTGTTACCTATATTCGTTTTCATTGTATAAATGCTCGACCAACATGCAAACTCGTCACGGGGTAAAAATGTAATACGAGACCAGTGAGCAAATTTGGAGGCGGTGTCAGACGTAACCTGTGACCATAGGTCAAATTTGGACACGGTTCCTGTAAAATTTCGTCACTAAATAAATTTTGGTCACGGTGAATTAACGAGACTACATGTGACACTTTTGGCCTCGCAGGCTTTGGTCACGCTTTTCTAAAAATGAAATACCGTGACCATAATCCTTTAGTCATGGTGATATACCGTGGCTAAAGGGCATTTTTGTACTAGTGAAAAAGGAATGCTAATGAAAGTGTAATCCAAAATTTGTTGATTATGAAGGAACAATAATCTTTTCTCCAATAAAAGTAATCAGGGGGAGATATGGTAGACTATTTTCTAAGTCATTGTCAATATTCAGCTTCGAAAAATACATGACTAAAGGAACTGTCTGGAACAACTCTGAAAGTAATCAGGGGGAGATGCCGACATCAGGGGGAGGATCCAAGGATATGATGTCGACATATTTTTCTTCGAAATTGAAGTTGTGTTGTACTCTTTTTCCCTTCGATCTAGAAAGTTTTTCCCAAAGGGTTTTGTTACTCGACAAGGTTTTTAACGAGACAACACTAAAACATCAAGTATGTTGAACGTTGAAGACATAAAGATCGCTTTGATATTACTGAAAATATCTGAATCAAAGAAATGGAACGCGATAATCTGTTAAGCAACGTAACTTCCAGAATCAACAACATAGTCTTATAAGATTTCAAGTCACCACGGTAAGTGTGATAAACTCATTTTTACTGCATTAGACTAATGAAAATTGTCTGACATCAGGGGGAGCATCTAATGGTATGTTAAACTATTTTCCTTCACCAACAACAAACACCGGGAATGTAATTTCCTAGCTAAGGCTATTGTCTTTCCCACGAGGATTTTCTGCCTTAGGAGTTGTGAAGCAACTAGTCAACTTCAACGGAGCAAAGTGATCATCTGCAACGGATCACCTTTACTTGCATTTGTCACGTTGTACTCTTTTCCCTTCGTCAAGGTTTTAATGAGGCAACATATTCGAGTCTAACTATGTTCTATGTTTACGTAATATTGTACTCTTTTTCTTTAGTTCAGGTTTTGTCCCTTTGGGTTTCCCTGACGAAGTTTTAACGAGGCAATTAACTTAGACTCGGCGATCTTTGAAGATCGTATTACATGTGATGAACTACATGTAAAATACGAGGCAACATGTGAAGTACTACATGTGAAGCGTTGTACCAAGGTTTTGTCCCACTGGGTTTTTCCTTGTCAAAGTTTTAATGGAGCAATTTTCTTAAACACAATAGTCATCAAGGAGAGAACTACATTTCAAGACCTGCATCCGAATCATTGTATGAGAAGTAATGCATATGGAGTTCTATTGGACCGCACAAGGGGGTGTGTTGTAGGGCTTTACCCACGGGTGAGCTGCCCAATATAGTACCTAGGATTCTGTTCTGTTGTATATCAAGAACTATATTGATGTAATAGAGACTAACTCTAATGAAAGGAATATCCTTCTCTCTTTGTCTTTTAATCTTTCACATCCAGTGCAAAAGTCATCGTGTACTACACGCATTCATACAAAAAAAAGTTAGCACCATATAGTATTTTCTTAACCTATATCTTTGTGACTTTGTCTTGTATAAATCAAATTTTGGAAATCGGTTTCCAAATCCATTTACACCTCATTTATTTTCTCCAAACTCGGCTGAGTCTGACTCGTCCGGATCTGACTGAAGTCGCATGATTCAATTGGATCTGACTCAGTATATGTATTTTTTGAGTCAGATCTGACTCACCTGACTCAAAAGTATGAACAAGGGGTATTTTATTATGACTCAAACGAGACTGAATCAGATGCTACACCTGACTCAGATCGTGAATCAGACCTGACTCAAAATAAAAAACAAATGATCTGACTCAGGAGCCGAATCAGATGTGGAGTCGGCATAAATCAAACATACTCTGATATTAAATCCACACTCTCCGTCTGTGGTGAAATCTAAATTCCTACAACTACGAATGCTCATATGTCACAACCACTCAGGACCACTAGCACAGTGAGATTAAGAAACGACACTATGAATCCAACATCCAGATTCCTTTTTTCTTTTTGTAAATGGACAACCGTGACAACTTGACTTCTTTTTTAAGGAAATCCCCTGTTGATTTCCCTGATCTTTTCTCCTTTTCTTAAATGTATTGCCACTGATTAATAGCAAGAACCCTACTATCATATAAAAATATTAATGGGTATCACTGTTTAGTATAGTGGCGGTTACTCTTTCTCATGATGAGGAGAATATGTAGGTGTTTTGGACCATGTACTTGTTTCATTACGGGTTAATTAAAACTGGATTTCTCTCGCCATTGTGGTACATGGAGACTAGTTTCTCACTTGCTGACATAGTGAAAACTTACCTTTTCACTAGACTATAAATTACGCCGATAAAAATGAATAGGGTGAAAAATTACCTCATCACCTCTGCTTTGAGTGAAAAGTTGTGTTCTCACCTTAATGTTTATGCTCTTGTAAAATCATCTTAATATATGAAAAGAAAAAGTAAAAAATGAAAACCTAAAAATAAAATATGTATCTTAAAATCTTTTATGTGTTGTAGGGCTTATGGCTCATAGATGTGCGGCCTAACTAGGTAGTTAGGGTTTTCCCATGGTTGTATAAAAAACATACTCTGCTATGTAATATGGTTGCTGTCTATCAATAGAATCCCTCTTGCCGTTTCTCATATTCTTGGTCTTCTTTCTGTTTTTCCCTCAAAGATTATGGGTAATTGTTGATGGTGGTTTTTAGCTTAGGGTTAAAATCGTAAAACTGCACATCTGACATGACGTCATTATGACCATTAGCACATTTATTGAATCAGTCAGCATGCCTACGTAAGAATTACCGGGGTACCTTTTTTTTTTACATGGGTCATGTTCCACGGCAGAACCCTTAACATTCACCAACATCATTTATGCCAAACCCTAATTCTCATGCTACCGCGCCAAGGCATGCCAACCATGCCAGCCGCACCACCGTGCCAATGGAAAACCATGCCAGCCGCACCACCGTGTCAATGGCAAACCATGTCAGCCACGTCTCCGCGCCAAGGCATGCCAACCATGCCGGCCGCACCACCGTACCAATGGCAAACCATGTCAGCCACGTCTCTGCGCCAAGGCATGCCAACCATGCCCGCCGCACCACCGTGTCAATGGCAAACCATGCCAGCCACATCTTCGCGCCAAGGCATGCCAACAATGCCAGCCGCACCACTGTGCCAATGGCAAACCATGCCAGCCACGTCTCCGCGCCAAGGCATGCTAACCATTCCAGCCGCACCACCGTGCCAATGGAAAACCATGTCAGCCACGTCTCCGCGCCAAGGCATGCCAACCATGCTAGCCGCACCACTGTGCCAATGGAAAACCATGCCAGCCACGTTTACCGCGCCAATGGCATGCCAAACCCTTGGCCCTATCCATGCTGGCCGCACCATGCGCCGATGTCATGCCAAACCCTTGGCCCTAGCCATGCTGGCCGCACCATGCGCCAATGGCATGCCAAACCCTTGGCCACACCATGCCAAGCAAACCGCACCTTGACTTGGCCCTACCATGCCAAGTCGTCCAAACCCTTGGCCCCACCATGTCAGGCCAACCGCACCTTTCCTTGGCCCTACCCATGCTAGCCGCACCATGCGCCAAGGGCATGCCAAACCCTTGGCCCTAGCCATGCTGGCCGCGCCATGCGCCAATGGCATGCCAAACCCTTGTCCCTAGCCATGCTGGCCGCACCATGCGCCAATGGCATGCCAAACCCTTGGCCCCACCATGCCAAGCCAGTCGCACCTTACCTTGGCCCTACCATGCCAAGCCGTCCAAACCCATGGCCCCACTATGCCAAGCCATCCGCACCATTCTGCCTTGGCCCCACTATGCCAAGCCGCCCGCACCATTCTGCCTTGGACCCACTATGGCAATCCGTCCGCACCATTCTTCCTTGGCCCCACTATGCCAAGCCGTTCGCATCATTCTGCCTTGGCCCCACCATGCCAAGCCATCCAAACCCTTGGCCCCACCATGCCAAGTCGTCCGCGCCATTTGCCTTGGCCCTACCAAGTCGGCCTTCCCTATGTGGCTACCAAAACAAAGGCGTGCGACGATCAACGGCCACCCTTCAATCCTAGATGCAAATCCTAGCCGTCCAAGGTCGCCAGACAACGCATGGTAACCTATGGCCCAAAACCCTAGTTTTGGCCACGCCAAACCGCGCCAAGGCATGCCATGCCACATGTGCCAATTGCATGCCAACCACCTTGTCGCACCATACCATGCCGGCCTTCCCTATGCGGCTACCAAAACGAAGGCGTGCGACGATCAAAGACTACTCTTCAATCCTAGATGCAAATCCTAGCCGTCCAAGGTCGCCAGACAACGCATGGTAACCTTTGGCCCAAAACCCTAGTTTTGGCCACGCCAAACCGTGCCAAGGCATGCCATGCCACATGTGTCAATGGCATGCCAACCACCTTGCCGCGCCATACCATGCCATCCTTCCCTATGCGGCTACCAAAACGAAGTCGTGCGATGATCAACGGCCACCCTTCAATCCTAGATGCAAATCCTAGCCGTACAAGGTTTCCAAACAACACACGGTAACATTTGGCCCCAAACCCTAGTTTTGGCCACGCCAAACCGTGCCAAGGCATGCAATGCCACATGTGCCAATGGCATGACAACCACCTTTCCGCGCCACGCCATACCGGCCTTCCCTTATGCGTATGCCAAAACGAAGTCCTGCAATGATCTACGACCACCTTTTCGTCTAAGATGCAGATCTTAGCCATCCAAGGTTACCAGCTAACACATGACAAATTTTGGCCCTAGTTTGGTCGCGCCTAAACAAAGCCAAAACCCTAACTTTTAGCCGCGCCTAAACCAAGCCATATTAAAGCCATACCGTGCATGCTTTCATGCCACTGGCTACCAAATAAAGGGTTGCAATAATCAACGGCTACCTTTCCTCTTAAGATGCAATATCTCGACCGTTGAAGGTCACCGAGCTGGCAAGTCTCCCAAGCTCGACTTGCCAGACGACAACAACATGCTACATGTTTTCCACGAAAGCACTCGAGACATCAACGCATATCACAAACTGGGGGATGCTCATTGGGTATTGGTTTGGCGGTTTACAGCGTGCAGCGTACACTATGCCCGTTATAATAAAGTGTCATAAGGATGAGGCGGTTCGTAAAAAAGGGAGTAATGGTGAAATTCATTCTTTTATGGAACATCAATTCCAGGCGTTACCGGTTACCACCTCCTCTCATTTACTCACCCGTTTTCCATTTCTTAATGAGACCAGAATACGTTTCAATTCGACTTGTATAAATAGGCATGACTTATTTTCACCGAACTACAAGTTCAGGTCAGGAGCATACAACACTCAGAAAACATTTGCTAGCTTTCCATCTGTTAGCTTCCCACTTTCTGATACAAGTCGTGAAACAACTGCTCTTCCAGAATCAACTATTCTGGTCTCAACATTATATTCGCTTCCCTCCCCCAAAACCAACCCTTCTCCTTCACTTTGTGACCGAAGCAAGTCTGGAACGGCCATTTCTTGGTTTAATCCGGATTTGTACAGATTGATCTCTCGAATCTAAAGTACTCCCTCGCAGTACATTGTTTAGGGTTTAAACTCGTTTCTCACCCACACACCCGAAATTACCAAAATCAGCATAAACCGTTTTCACCCTCAAACAATTGGCGACCACAGTGGGAGATTGATCTTTCGGTTACAATGTCAATTTTTGACCATCGATCTCATGCTTCAACCCAGACATTAAGACGGTAGAAGCAGGCGATCCTCTCAGGGATCGACGACTCAGTTACCAGACGACCCGGTTATCAGTCTTGACATGGCAAGGGATGACTGGGGACTGCCTAGAGGTTAAGAGAGAACGATCCGACCAGGGATCGACGAGTCGATTATCAGATGACTCAGAGACGATTGGGGACTTTCCACAATCACGGCGGTGCTTCCCACAAAACTCGGTCTTACACCCGGAAGATTCTTTTTTCATCAGGAGATCTGAAAAACCGAGTAAGTCTCGCCTAGACAAAGTACATGGTTTACTATTTCAAGTTTTCACGGGAATGACAAAACTGATAGCCATGTTATGTTTCACCACATGTCATCTACCGAAACGCAACGCTCACGGTTCCATGGTTTTCCTGGGATGTTTGCGTCACTTGCAATCGTAACCAAGACAACATCATTCCAAAACAATCCATTCCAAAACAATTCATTCCAAAAGAATAATCCAAAACCCTCATAGATAACAGCTATCTATGAATTCAAATCAAACCATAAACCAGGCGCTTTGTTTGTCTGTCAAAAGAAAAAAAAAACAGTCACCTACCCGTACGTGCCTACTTTGCATAATAATGATTACCCATCACTATTCATGAGGTAGCCGACGTTACTACGGTGATATTCGAAAAGGAATTGTTGAGATGAAGTATTTCTACAAGTTTATGAAAGGCATACCCACGGCCAGGGTTTACACCAGTTCAGAAGAAAAGTATTTCTACAGATTTATGGAAGGCATACCTATGGCTAGGGTTTGCACCAACACAAGAAAAACAAGAAAACAAATTGAAAGAGAAACACTGGAGTACATACCTGGTATATGCTTGCCCACTTTATTGCTACCGCGCCACGCCAAGTAAGCGTCGTTCCAAGCTAGCGCCTTGCCAAGCCAGCGTCCACGCCAAGCCAGCGCCCATTCCAAGCCGATCCAGCACTAACAACTTGCATCTTTCCAGCGCCAGCAGCCTGCATTGCTTCCAGCGGTGACATCTTGCATCCCTCCAGCGCTAACAACTTGCATCTTCCCAGTGCCAGCAGCTTGCATCCTTCCAGCGTTGCTCTTGAACGCCCAGTAGAAGAGAATCAGCAATCCAATTTCATCACACGTAAAGATCAGGAATGACTTCTCCATAATCGAGGCAAAGAAGATCAGCAACCCCCCTGAGTTCACAAAGACTCTCTTCCTGTCTGGAGATGCGTGATTTCCGGGGACTTCGCCCACAAAATCGTGCAGTCTATGATGAAACACTTATGTGAGATTCTGTATTTACCCAAGGCGCAACGTAAAGACATATTTGCATCCCTTAACCGCACTGCATCAGGGAAGCAGTTGTTTCCAACCAGAGAAGGCGTTCCCAAACCCCAACCTCTCCTGGAAAGCACGATTGATAAATGGAACTGGGAACTCCTAACCATTGTTCGCTTGAAGGGTGTCCAGTTTGAAAACACACTGATTAAAAAAGCCGCCCCGCTTAAACGTTCACTCCGAAAGCTGCTCCGCTTCAACGCTCTCTCCAGCAGCCGCTCCGCTTCAGCGTTCTCTCCATAAGCTGCTCCAAGATCTGAAGCCGAAGCTTCAGCGTTTGGATTTTTAAGTTCAACATCCTCTCCAAGGGTCGAAGCTGCTTCAACGCCGCTTCTTCCTGCAAAGGTTCATACCACCACGCTCCCCATGTCAAGGATCATGATCACAGCCAGCCATTATTCGTAGTCATGGCCGTCCTTTAATCCATCCCACCAAAACTCGTGATCATGGACAGTTTGCTCTCTAACGCATCCATCCAATCCTTTTACTTCCATGGATGCCCATACAATTCAAGCCAACTTACCTTGTTACCACGACAGTGCAGTCTCTTCTGATTACATCTACTACCAAGAACTGTTACCGCTCATTTGTTGATACCAGCCAGAGCTTCACCACAGCAGCAATCACTACAAAGATGAAAACATGTAAACCATACTTGGGGACTGAGGATATACACGGAATCCCTTCACTGTCAAAGCTCAAAAGACACAGTCAACCAAAAGGCCATAGCCACAACAAAGTCATCTACTCTTCAAGGGTGCAGCACAAGAATATCATCACCTCTCTGTATAGAAGACGCCTTCGACACTCTACGAGGCCGCAACGGATCCCAAGCCTTTCCAGAGGAAAGAACTTTAGAAACTAAAGAAAAGCGCGACTGGGCACTGATCATCGCAGTCCATCCCGACGACCATCAAAGATTCGTGAGATAACTCCAGAGATGCGGCGGAAAAAGTTTCCTGAAGAAACAGAGGGATCCAAGATAAACAACATAACTCTATCATTTTCTACCTCTTCGCTACCCAGAATATTTCATCCATGTGATATTCTGAGCATCCCGGCATCACATCCAGAAGAGTACAATAAGCTTGCATCAAATCCCGTGGACGTGGATTCAAGGCGATGCAATGAAAGTACACTACACATGTGGACTACCAACATGGGACGCTTTCACTCCCCTCAACCAGGTTATTTCTAATTTCAACATCATCAATGTCGAAGTTTTACACAAGAATTTCTCAACATGAAGCCGTACATATGCACCGAAGACTCCAAAAGCACGCCACAGAGATACATTCACATATTCGGCCATGACCATCGGATCAAACGGAAGTATAACTGGGGATTGTTCACCGCGTCCCATTCCATACGATAGTCCAAGATTCAGAAGCTGGTTCTAAGGATGTCTCTTGGAACAAAGTCCTTGAAGACTTGATAGCAGCACAACAATGACAGAATGTCTCCCAACTCATCTATTTCAAATTGTGTCTTCGGAAGATTTCTACCATACAATCATCCACAACATATCATCATCGCGATCAAAGGATCCATACACTGAACAACCTGAAGTCAAGGATGGCCGACAACGCAACAACAATATCCAAGATTAACCCTGACATTATCGTTGCCGAGCATATATTTCATCCATTCATCCCAAGAATGCAATGGAGTTTTGGTAAATTTTGGAATCCACTGGAGAGCCACTGCAGACGAAAGTACGGATCTAGACGAGCAACAAAAGAGGGTCGATACCTTTTATCATACGGACGGAGTTTCTAGAGTTTAAACAGAATGAAGGCTCCTTCTTCCTCCATGAACGTGAATAGATGACTGGGCGCGACTATACCACATCGGAACCGCAACATCCCTCCTAAATTCTTTCTGAGTTTCACTGTCGGACCGTTTTCACCTCCTGAACAAGCTCAAAACCTAAAATTCTCGTTTAGGGAGACAGGAAATTATTTTCCGGTCAGATGGAGAGGCGGACCGTCAAAATCCGAGTTCGTATGAGAATTATACAACGATTTTAGTAAGGGGCGCTAATTATGGTTTCAGCATCCCAAACCCAGATTTCGAAAAAGTTGTCAGGCGTCATAACCACCGTTTGGTAGCTGAAGTTCCAAAACCAGTTCCCATCTTTCCATGGAACTGAAGCCAGTCGTCATCCTTCCACGGAACTAAAGCCAGTCGACATCATTCCACGGGCCCGCAACATCCCTCATGAATTCTTCCTGAGTTTCACTGTCGGGCCGTTTTCACCTCCTAAGCGAGCTCAAAACCTAAATATTCTCGCGTCTGAAGATAGAAAATTCTTTTCCGGCCAGATGGAGGGGCAGACCGTCATTATCCGAGTTCGTACGAGAATTCTACAACGATTCTAGTAAGGGGCGCTAATTAGGGTTTTCGCATGCCGGACCCTAATTTAAACAAAGTTGCCAAGCGCCATCACTACCATTTGGTAACCGAAGTTCCAGCATCATCACCATCATTTGGTAGACGAAGTTCCGAAACCAGTTTACACCATTCTGCGGACTGAAGA
The DNA here is from genome assembly GCF_003573695.1 of Papaver somniferum. NCBI lineage: Eukaryota > Viridiplantae > Streptophyta > Magnoliopsida > Ranunculales > Papaveraceae > Papaver > Papaver somniferum. Next base: position 240,000,594 of record NC_039358.1, on the reverse strand, counting down.
CAGTTTCCACCATTTCGCGGACCGAAGCCAGTTTCCTCCATTCCAAGACGACCAACGCCTGCGGCTCCCATTCCAAGCCGACCAACGCCTGCGGCACCCATTCCAAGCCGACCAACGCCTGCGTTTCCCATTCCCATCCGACCAACGCCTGCGGCTCCCATTCCAAGCAAACAATCTACATCTCACCACTTCACGGTCTAGCCAACAACACCACAAGTAGAATCTATGCAAGGCCGCTAACACGAGAATCACGAACTCTCATTACCTCTCGAAAAAGGTTAGCCGCGTCTTCTTGACCATCTTTTCACGACTTGTCATTTGGATTTTGTCCTTGCCTGTCTCCATATTATGATTACCTAGCAACAATGCTCTTGTTCCGAGCTAAGCAGGGGACTTAATGTTGATGGTCATTTTTAGCTTAGGGTTAAAATCGTAAAACTGCACATATGATATGACGTCACTATGACCATTAACACATCTCTTGAATCAGTCAGCATGCCTACGTAAGAATTATCGGGGTACCTTTTTTTTTTTACATGAGTCATGTTCCATGGCAGAACCCTTAACATTGACCAACATCATTTATGCCAAACCCTAATTTTCATGCTATCGCGCCAAGGCATGCCAACCATGCTAGCCGCACCTCCGTGCCAATTGAAAACCATGCCAGCCACATCTTCGCGCCAAGGCATGCCAACCATGTCAGCCGCATCATTGTGCCAATGGCACACCATGCCAGCCACGTTTACCGCGCCAAGGCATGCCAGCCATGCTGGCCGCACCATGCGCCAATGGCATGCCAAACCCTTGGCCCTAGCCATGTTGGCCGCACCATGCGCCAATGGCATGTCAAACCCTTGGCCCCACCATGCCAAGCCAACTGTACCTTGCCTTGGCCCTAGCTATGTTGGCCTCACCATGCGCCAATGGCATGCCAAACCCTTGGCCCTAGCCATGCTGGCCGAACCATGCGCCAATGGTATGCCAAACCCTTGGCCCCACCATGCCAAGCCAACCGCACCTTTCCTTGGCCCTACCATGCCAAGCCGTCCAAACCCTTGTCCCCACTATGCCGAGCCATCCGCACCATTTTCCCTTGGCCCCACTATGCCAAGCCGCCCACACCATTCTGCCTTGGCCCCACTATGCCAAGCCATTTGCATCATTCTTCCTTGGCCTCACCATGCCAAGCCGTCCAAACCCTTGGCCCCACTATGCCAAGCCGTCTGCGCCATTTGCCTTTGCTCTACCATGCCGACCTTCCCTATGCGGCTACCAAAACAAAGGCATGTGACGATCAACGGCCACCCTTCAATCCTAAATGCAAATCCTAGCCGTCCAAGGTCGCCAGACAACACATGGTAACCTTTGGCCCAAAACCCTAGTTTTGGCCATGCCAAACCGCACCAAGGCATGTCATGCCACATATGCCAATGGCATGCCAACCACCTTGTCGCGCCATACCATGCCGGCCTTCCCTATGCGGCTACCAAAACGAAGGCGTGCGACGATCAACGGCCACCCTTCAATCCTAGATGCAAATCCTAGCCGTCCAAGGTCGCCAGAAAATGCATGGTAACCTTTGGCCCAAAACCCTAGTTTTGGCCACGCCAAACCGCGCCAAGGCATGCCATGCCACATGTGCCAATGGCATGCCAACCACCTTGTCACGCCATACCATGCCATCCTTCCCTATGCGGCTACCAAAACGAAGGCGTGCGACGATCAACGGCCACCCTTCAATCCTAGATGCAAATCCTAGCCGTACAAGGTTGCCAAACAACGCATGGTAACCTTTGGCCCCAAACCCTAGTTTTGGCCATGCCAAACCGTGCCAAGGCATGTCATGCCACATGTGCCAATGGCATGCCAACCACCTTGCCGCGCCATGCCATATCGGCATTCCCTATGCGGATGCCAAAACGAAGGCCTGCAACGATCAACGACCACATTTTCATCTAATATGCAGATCTTAGCTGTCCAAGGTTACCAGCTAACGCATGACAACTTTTGGCCCTAGTCTGGTCGTGCCTAAACAAATCCAAAACCCTAACTTTTGGCCGCGCCTAAACCAGGCCATATTAAAGCCATACCGAGCATGCTTTCATGCCACTGGCTACCAAACGAAGGATTGCAATAATCAACAGCTACCTTTCCTCTTAAGATGCAAAATCTCGACCGTCGAAGGTCACCGAGACGGCAAGTCTCCCAAGCTCGACTTTCTAGATGACAACAACATGCTACATGTTTTCCACAAAAACACTCGAGACATCAACGCATATCACAAACTGGGGATGCTCATTGGGTATTGATTTGGCGGTTTACAGCGTGGGGCGTACACTACGCCCGTTATAAGAAAGTGTCACAAGGATGAGGCGGTTAGTAAATACAGGGAGTAATGGTGAAACGCTTTCTTTTATGGAACATCAATTCCAGGCGTTACCGGTTACCACCTCCTCCCATTTACTCACCCGTTTTCCATTTCTTAATGAGACTAGAGTACTTTTCACTTCGACTTGTATAAATAGGCATGACCTATTTTCACCGAACAACAAGTTCAGGTCAGGAGAATACAACACTCAGAAAACATTTGCTAGCTTTCCATCTCTTAGCTTCCCACTTTCTGATACAATCGTGAAACAACTACTCTTCCAGAATCAACTATTCTGGTCTCAACACTCTCTTCGCTTCCCTCCCCCAAAACCAACCCTTCTCCTTCACTTTGTGACCGAAACAAGTATGGAACGGCCATTTCTTGGTTTAGGCCGGATTTGTACAGATTGATCTCTCGAATCTAAAGTACTCCCTTGCAGTACATTTTTTAGGGTTTAAACTCGTTTCTCACCCACACACCCAAAATTACCAAATTCAGGAGAAACCGTTTTCACCCTCAAACAATAATATACGGAGGTTTTATTGTTTTCAATTCGGCACAACTAGAAACCGATAATTGCACTTTTTGTAACTATGAATAAGAGATGGTTGACCATCTAGCTTCTTAAACATTGCAACTTCTCTTTTACGATTTGGGATCGTTTCATCAAATCATTTCATATTCTTTTGCCTATTCATGCAATAATTCAGTCTTGTGATTTGGAGTCCTTTAGATTTGTTGACACTTGACATCAACCAAGTTTTGCAGAACTGGTCTAATATGTAAGGTGGCCCAAGCTCTTGTTCATTGCCTGTGGTTTTGCGTTTCTCTGTAATATGGCCCGCTGGCTCTTGTAATTGGCCCGAAAAGGTTCCCGCTTACACTTGGTGAAAATCCAAGAAACCCCCAAAAATATACTGGGAATACGATCGACTAAAACAACCGATGAGATGGCAAATTGCAGCTTAAAAGGTGCTAGCTAGCTAGCAAAAGGTCATGTATGTGCGCACCCAACCAAAAGGTCATTTAGAAAGACACCCAACCAAGCTCAGACCTTGCTCCCCATTCGAAATTAAGCACTTTGTAAACTAGATTATTGCCCACTTGATTGAATTATATTAAGTTAAGATAATATCAAACCTTTATCCAAAAACAATAAAGAACCATCAACTTGTGCACACCAAAAGTTATTATAACAACGTTTTTGGACTATAGCCCCAAAATGATTGCGTATCCCCACATCACCGAGAAGTGTCGGCAAATTCAAATTTGTACCCTAATAGTGATCACAAGATATTTGATTCCTTACATCCAACGGTTGATAATCAATTCAAATGTTGAAATTGACTATCTTTTAGTCATCTTGGACTTTTGACTTTGATTTTGACTGCTATTTAAAATAATGCACTATTTTTAGTACCTCCAAAAAGAAAGTCCTTAACTAATCCTCACGTGTACACTACCACAAAGCGAATTTCAGTCATGCCAAGTCCTAAAACAGCATTAACTTTTCAGGAAGAAAAGTGAAGAAAATTTGTGCTTAGTATGACGAATTTGCCCTTAGAAAACGTGGGTGAAATGGACAGAGAAGTTGTTTCTGTTTATTTTTTCTTTGTTTCAAAAAGTTGTGGGTTTGAACTTTGAATGGAATTCCAGTCTCATAATGAAGAAGATACATTAGTCGTTTAGTGTTGTAAGTGATTTTGATTAGATTCATGTTTGCATTCTAAAGTTAGTCTAAGTGATTGATTCTAATCTAATACAATGTTTTCACTGCTTTAATTTGTTTACTTCTTTTTCTTAGATGTTGGAGTTGAATGTTTTTGGGTTTTGATACTTCTGTTTAAATTTTTGGGTGTGCGATTTACGCTTTAAAAATTGCTAAAACAAGTATTTAATCATTTGGAGAATTGTTTAGAGTTTTAGAAAACTAATCAGTTCAGGTTTTCTCAAATTTTAAGAGAAGGCAGGTTTGTGCAAATATTCTAGCTAAGTGGGGCATTAGTGCTGCAAACAAGTTATTACGTGATTTATCTCGCAGGTACATCCATAAGATTCACTAGGTTATGACATTCACAACCTAAAAGATCATAATCAAATCTAGATGAGAATTTTATAGGAATCTTTCCGATAGGTAGAAATATGCTATCCTACTTGATTTTTTTTCCGGGATAATTGGGAAAATGTCCCCAATACGGGGTGCAATGTTGGAAATAAAGTAGTTGGAAAAATGTCCAGCCCGTTAATATTGTCATTCAACCTAATTAAGAGCTTGTTTGTTTGCAGCTGACTCGGCGTCTGAATCTGAGTCAACCCCTGACTCGGACCGAGTCATCAGTCAGACCGTTTGTTTTCCATTTTGAGTCAGATCTGACTCGACCTCTGACTTAGACATAACCCCTGACTCGGACTCATTTGAGTCAGGTAACAAAATACCCCTGACTCATGGGACCAAACCACTGACTCACTTATTTCCGAGTCAGATGAGTCAAATCTGACTCAAAACAAACATATCGACTCAGATCCAGGTGAGTCAGGTGATTTCACTCAGATCCAGATGATTCAGATCCAGACGACTCAGATGAGTCAGGAGTAAACAAACATGGTGTAAGTCACATGTGTAAAGCCACCATTGCCACTAAAACCACCGCGGCCGCGACCTGAATCTTAAACGTTGAAAGGAGTGTCCTCAAATATCTTGCCTGAGGAAATAGCAAACAAAGGAATTTTGTATTCAGCTATATAAGTGAATGGTATTTCACAAAAATAATGCGCTTTCATTTTGAGTTTGGTCCATTTTTAGGCTAACCTAAAACCTAAAGGAAGCAGACTTGACCTAAATTGTCAAGACAAACTTCATGCACTGTTGCTGTCTTCCATGATTGTTTCTAATCTGTACCTGCACTTAATCTCATTTCAGTGTGGGTTGTTTGATGTGTTTCTAATTTGTCCCTGCACTTTATTTCCTCTTTAGTCTCCATCAAGGTATGTATGACCCCAATAGTGGATAGATGTTTGTGAAAAACTAATGGACATGAACCAACACAATACTGTACATTGACTCATTTGTTTCAAGTCATCCTGGTGGGAGATGTGGTGGTGACATGAGCGAGAAGAATTGGATACTGATGTTAAGAAATGCGTAAAATTGAAGATACTATTTTTGCAGGTCTTTTGAGTTCTAGGAAAAAAAGAGATCCTAAGCACAGTCAAATGTGAGTCCAAAGGAACCTAATTAAACCTTTCACTAAATTTAGATAAGCTTTTTGCGCACCTAGTGTTTTACCGAATATCATCACATTCACCCTATGTTTAGTGATTGGTTGTGATGCTGCTATATCAAAACCTTCGGAGAAACAACATGCAAAAGAAAATTCCGCAAAAGTGTAGATAACATCAATCTGGCATCTCAAAAGAAAAAACAATATTCCAAAAGCATATTTTGGCTACTCATCACACAACCCACTGTGCATAAAACTAGTATTAGGGCATGTCGGCATCTCGCTGCTGTTCAGAGTATGATGTTTGAGTATGATTTCAGACCCAAAGTTGGCCCAAAACATAACCATGCACAGTGTAATGATGCGATATGTGCATTAATGTTAGTGTTGGATGAATGTCATCCTAAAACTAATCTGTTCTTTTTCTTTGTTCATAATTAGACTTTTAATCGAATGCTGAGATCCATTATTATACTACTAAACAACTCCATACTGTTCACCATTTAATCTTAATTAAATGGGAAGAGGACGTTTACGATACGACAGCGTATCGATGACGACGGTAGCGAAATGACAACTACTAGATGGGGGACCATCGCACTTGTATAGGCATGTAGGAGTAGAACAATAATAACCTAAGTATCTCCAACATTCTAATGACAATGAAAGATCATTGTATTTAGAGATACATTGAATTTAAAAATGATGAAAACTAATTAGCAAAGATAAGTTCATGGACTTATATTAGTGGTTAATTAGTCATTAATTCATTACTTCTCAGTTTGATAATTAGATTTGACGAATCTCTTTAAACATGGCTTGAGTTTTAAGCTTCTTCACAAGGGACAATTATTTGGGATTTAATAATTACACATACCCCTAGAGCTAAATGATCTATAGGCTATTTGGGCCGATCTCCTGGGTTGTATGAATTACACATACCCCATCCCAACTCACAACCCATTAAGCGTTAACGGGCTCATGTCAGCTTCGCAAGGAACGGTTTTTCGGGACCATGAGTTTTTTGAGGGGATCACGATTTGATTAGGCCACCTTCCCTATAATTATAAGGGGTGTCCTAAAAGGTGGAGATGACTAGTTTACCTTTTTACCTAATTAAAATTATAACTAATCTACAACTTCTTCTTCCTCTATTCTACAATTTTTCTTCTTCTCTTCTTCGTCAATATATGATCATCTAAACCTGACCGTATACAAATCTAATCAAAATCATCAAATTTTCATCGTCGTCGATTCATTGAGTTTTCATCGTCCATCAATCAATCTTTTATAAACAAACCTATCCATAAATATTTTCCCACAAGCCCATTACTTCTAATTCGTTTTTGATTGAAATTTTGAGCCGTAGTCATCAAAATATGTTGAATTTGGAGGTTACAGTTGTAAGTTCGGTTAGGATTATTTTGAAAAAAAACCCTAGTTTTACAACCGAACTTTTAAACACGAAGAACACTTCGGCTAAGAATTTTTTTTGCCTAACCGAACACCTGAGTTCGGTTGAGCCGCAAAAATAATTTCAAAACCGAACTCTTCTCTATATAGCCAAATGTTGAGGGTTTAATCGCAAAAAAAAATCCTAACCGAACTTTACTCAGAAAACCTATATAATGAATTCGGCTAACTCGCAAAAAAAAATTCAAAACCGAACTCTTCTCTGTATAGCCAAATGTTGAGTTCAGTTTAATCGCAAATTTTTTTTTTTTGCGAACTTACCGAACTCTGTTGTTTAAAGTTCGGTTACAACGTGGTCGAGTCGACTGAACGGAACAAACACTGTAAACTAAAGCATAGTAGTTCGGTTACATTTGATTTTTTATCAGCTAGCCGAACAAACAAAAACTCCATTAAAGCTCTGTTTCCGTTGCCTGTGATTTTGGATTTATTTACCGAACTGCATTTGCAGAAAGTTCGGTTACATGTTCCTCATATAATCTAACCGAACTTTGTTGACCTGGTTGAAATTTTTTTGTTACAATTTTGATTTTGAAGATATTTTAGGCCATTTATAACAACATTCACTAAGTTACAAGCATACTTCGGTGCTCAGAGGATGTTTTTTCTCCATATTCACCCATCTCAAAATAATTTTTTTCTCCATCTTCTTCTTCTATCACTTTAGTCACTCAATAATTCTACTTTAAAAAAAAATCTATTAATTTAACCTTAATCAATGATTAATCACACTAACTAATCATTATACAAAAATAATCAAGAGGATAATTGTGGTATTAATATAAATATTTAGATAAGGGGTGACCTAGAATTACTTCTAATGTCTTATCCAAAATAAAACAATGGTCCCAAAAAACCATTCTTCACAGGTGGCCTGATCCTTCCCGTATCAATGAACCAGGCTTGGGCGAGCTCCGACATAATATCAACATCCAATAACTTTACAAGGCCAGATAATGGCTTCGGTAGAAGCTCATGTCACAATTGTCTAGTGCAGCAAGGAAACATTCAACATCCAGACGTCCCTTATAGCTGCATATGGGGGTAACACGTACCACTAAAGGTGCAATTTTTCATGTGGTCAGCTGCTCAAAAAGCTATACCTACAATCAACAATCTACAACAAGAAACAACTAGCCATCATTTGTTACACTGCAACTTTGCACATAAAATCTAGAATTAATTCATTGGTGGGTGTAATGTTAGGTGGGCTAGGAGGACAATGACCAGTACGTAAATCACCGAGAACTGAATCAGTGTTGATAAATGAGACCAAGGCCTCCATTATTCTTTGGGGTTATACCGCATATTGGTTTAGGACAGCACCCTTGAGAGATATGATTACTCATCGGAAGGTGATTATTGATTAAAATTACTATTTTAACCTTATACATTTTTGTCAGCTGACCTCATACTTTTCCCCTCTGTACCCATTTTTGAAGCGAAAATTTACATCCGGTTAAGAGTGGATTCTTTTGAAACCAACTATAACTCGTATTCTAGCTCCACCCAGAAGGGAAAACAATTCGAAAAAAGTCTAAGCAGACCGTGCGAGAAGTGATCTTTTTCTACTTGTCCAATAATTTTTTACTATTGATTTTCATAAACGTTTGAATATTTCATCTGTTGAAGAGGAACTCGGAAGAATCAGAACATTGAAAGTCAAAGGAATTCACAAACAAACACGTCCGGACTTTGTCATAATTGTAAGGGGGAGTTTGTTTGAATTAACAATGCAATAATATCATCATCAATCATTAAATACTATGATGACAATTCATTGCAATCAATAGGTGTACGTTCATTTATTGATGATGAGCCCATCAATTTGACCTTAACAAAATGAATGCCTTGTCTACTGCTTTAACTTCTTGCAACATTTCAACTCCAACCACCAACGTATCCCGTACATGTTAATGAGATAAGAGAGAAGAAGATTAGATAAGGATTACGACCCCCAGCTAGTACGTTCCTGTTACAAGTTCTTTCTTGTAGGGACTAGCTAAGAAACTGCTACGCGGCCGACTCGTTCTTGCGGGACTAGGTGTAAAATTACCCGGCCAGCTCATACTTGTGGAGCTAGTCATAAATTAAACTACGCGGCCGATTTATTCTTGTGGGATCGGACCGAAAATGCTAAGTATTCACTGGTTTTCTTATACTTTCCCCTAGTGTTTTTTGTTTTTGTTTTTTTGATGCTAAGAGAAAGTTTTATTTATCACTCACACTGCAAAATTACAGTGATCCTTTTCTAAAAGTTAGAAATAAAAACAGGAAAATATAAGACAAAATCGAAATTTTGTTCGTCATCTCTTGATTTACGGGCTAGAGAATGCGCAACATTATTATCTAGTCTATAAATGGATTTAAAAAAACCAAAGTCTGTTAATACTATTGCATTTAGATTTCACTCTTTCCACTATATTTGAGTTGAACCAATGAACATGTGATTGCTGGTCTAGCACAGAATGCATCACATTATCACAGTCATTTCAAATATGACTTTTTCCATCTGCAATTGCTCCATCCAATCTAATGCCAACTCCAATGTCGTGCACTCAAAATGCTCAGCGCCATAGCCATAGCCCTCGTCCACTTCCTCTTCAAATTTCCTTCCTTGAGCTCCTAAGCAGTTACCTGCAGAGTCACATAGAATTAGACCAATACTCCCTTTTTTTGTTGCTGATATATAAGAGCCATCAATGTTTATTTTCACAAGTTCCTTATCAGGAGAAACCCAAACCTTAATATTTAACACATTGCTAGAATTAGAAACAAAACTAATAGCACATTTATTTATAAGGTTATTAATTCTAGCACTGGAACATTGCACATTAGGTTTAATTCCCTGAAAGATGAGAGAACACCTGTCTTTCCAAATGTATCACGTTGTAGTCATTAATCTGCAGACATACTTAGTATCAGTTAGACATAATGGAGAACCAGTATTACTCCCTGAAGAGAACCAAGAAATAATCCAAGATTGAACAGTATTGAAGGTACCTGCAATATAATCAATGTTTATATTCATAGATAGCCAGATTGCTCTAGCAAAGGAGCATTCAAAGAACATATACTTCACAGTTTCCATACTATGGTTACAGAAAGGGCAAACAGTTTGAATCTCATGTTTATAGATAGCAATATTCTTAGCTCTGACTGGAAAAATATCTTTAATGCACTTCCAAATGAATAGTTAAACTCTATGAGGGATTCTAAAATGCCATAAGTGAGACTATACTTCCTTAGGGGTAGCATCAGTAGAAACTATACTATTGACATTGTTAGTGCAAATGGTATTATAGGCACTCTTGACAGGAAATTGACCTTTTCTGTCAGGTTTCCAAATGAGAAAGTCCTCTCCAGTGGAAGGAATCTGCATGTTTAGAATAAGATCACACAAGATTGGGAAAATAGATTATTAAGGGTGCTAATATTCCACTCTTTTGTACCTGGTATAAAAATATCACAAACCAAAGTAAAATTACTATAAATAGATGAACCTACAATAGGAACAGTTGGACTATCAAGACCTATAATCCAACAATCTAGACGTATATTAATTTTTGTACCACATCTAACAGCCCAAATAGTGTGTTTTTTAATAACATCTAAACCAGAATAAATACTTCTCCATAACCAGGAGCAATCATCTTTTAGTTTGTATAACTACAGAAAGTTTCCATCTTTAGAATACTTGGCTTTAAGAATTTGAAAGCACAAAGAATCCTCATCATTACAAGCTCTCCAAGCCACCTTGGCAAGAACGGCAGTATTAAAGTGTTCAAGATTTCTAAAACCTACACCACCAAGAGCCTCTGGAACCATAAGCTTGTTCCAACCAATAAAGAAAAGACCAGTTTCTTTTCCCCACCAGAACTGTCTTTGGAGAGTATCCAACTAAGCTATCATAGTTTTGGGAATTCTAAAACTTCCCATCTGATGAGAAGGAAGAGTGTTTAAAACATGTTTAACCATGGTTGTTCTAGCAGAATGATTCATGGTTTTTCCTTTCCAATTTTTGTATCTAGATCCAAAAGATTGGAGGATAGGTTTAAAGGATTTAGTTTTATCTCTTCCTAGCAACAGAGATACACCTAAGTACTTGTCAGATTCCTTTATCTCAGACATTTTAAGAGCATTATCAAGAAAAGTTTTGTTTTCAGGACTAATATTCTTACTAAAGTAAACACTACATTTACCAAAATTGAGCACCTGACCAGAGTACATACCAAATTTCTCAAGCACATCCAAGATACCAGCTATGTTATGCATATCAGCTTTAGCAAACATAAGAATATCATCTGCAAATAAAAGATGAGTGATACCTGGAGAATTTCTAGCAGCTTTAACTCCTGAGATCACATGGTTATTAGCAGCATTTGTAAGCAATCCAGATAAAAATTCCATATCAATAATGAACAGATAAGGGGAAAGGGGATCCCCTTGTCTTATACCTCTAGTAGGATAAAATTCTTCAATGGGAGAACCATTGAGAAGAATAGATATCTTAGATGTGCTAATACATTGTTCTAACAGCTTGCAAAAATTTTCAGGGAAACCAATTTTCCTAAGCATTCCAAGAACAAATGACCACTCAAGTCTGTCAAAAGCTTTAGAGAGATCCAATTTTAAAGCCAAAGTACCACTACTACCTTACTTATGTTTCATTGTATGTATCATCTCATGGGCTATAATGATATTATCATGAATAATCCTACCAGGGACAAAAACGGCTTGACAAGGAGAAATGATATGCTTAAGATGAGGCTTAATTCTATTAGAAATGATTTTATAAATAAGATTGTAAACAGTGTTACATAAACCTATATGACTAAAATCAACAACATACATGGCAGTATAAGTTTTAGGAATCAAAGATAGATAGGTCTTATTGAATTCAATTGGCATATATCCTGTAGAGAAAAAAATTTGAACAGCACACACAACATCTTTACCTACTATATTCCAATTAGACTGGTAATAAAACCATGCTTGAAAGCCATCAGGCCCTCGAGAGCTCCAAGAAGACATACTTTTAACAGTTTGAAATATTTTTTCATCAGTAGGTATTTTATTGAAACTATCTGCAACATCATTCTCATTAAAAACAGTAGGAATAATATCAAAGATATGATCAAGGATAATAATATTAGAACAACAACTAACAACACTAAAATGAGTAACTAATATTCTAGAAATGTCTTCCCTAGTATCAAAGCAGGTATCAGTGCTATCATAAAGACAATCAATGTTTTTCCTGAACATTCTCCTATTAGCAAGAGTATGAAAATATATCGAGTTATTATCTACATCAAGAATGAATTTATCTCCAGCTTTTTGCTTATAAAAATCTGTTTTAGTTTCAAACCAGAACTCCAAATTCTTGTTAATTTCTATAAGTTTATCATGCTGAGAATTAGAATAACAGCCAAAATGGAGTTTATTAATATTTCTATCTATGTCTCCAAACTCAATTCTATTCAAATAAGAAAGCCTCTTTTTAGTAGCATGATGTTTCCCAGTTAGTTTATTGGCTGGAGAGCCACTAACATCAGTGTTCCAGACAGCAACTAACTGCTGCTTAAAAGCATTATATTTTATCCACATGATATAAAATTTAAAAGGTCTCCAAAGCTTTCTATTTTCTAGCTCAGTAAGCAGCATTATTGGACAATGATCAGAACCATCCTGCGCAAGATGGTAGATTTTAGCATTAGGAAAAAAATTACACCAATCATCATCGCCTAAAGCCATATCTATCCTGGATTTTTCAGTCCCAGTTCTCATCTTATTACTAGACCAAGTATAGTTTCTACCAACATATCCCAAGTCCATCAAACAACAATCATTAATATTATTTTGAACATATTTATCTTCTACGGAAACACTAGAAGAAGAAATAATGTCATGGAAATGAAAGTTTAGATCACCAATAACAAGCCAAGGTTGCCGAATATTATCTTTAATGCTCTGCATGTATTCCCATTGTTCTTTCTTCCTATCAAAATATGTAGAACCATACATAAATGTGATCAAAACATCTGGTTTTGCTATGTGTAATTTAGCAACTACATGAATCATATTATGAGATGTATCTGTAATTTCACAATTAATGCCATCTTTCCACATTAACAGTAACCCTCCAGCAAGACCTATTCTATCAATACAAGTATGATTGCAATAGTTCAATGATTTGGCTAATTGTATCATTTTAGTTTGTTCCATTTTTGTCTCAGAGAGAAACAGAAAATCAGGCTATTGAGTTTGAATTAACACAAGAAGTTGGTCTTTGGTAAACTTTGGTGTTAGACCCTGAACATTCCACGCAAGAATCTTCATAATTAATAACAAAAAATGGCTGGAAAGAAATCTACAACTAAATTTTAATAAACAAGAAATGGGATTGTTCAAAGAGTTTGAAAGGGTGGTAAGAATACCTGCATAGAGTCTCCATGACTTGCATTTGTGGTTTCAACATTGCTAGCATTTGAATCAGTTGTTACCATCATTGAGTTGTCATGATTGTCCATATTAATAATATTAGTATTATCAGTAGCATTGGGTGGTTGAACATGAATATTATGAGGGTTCATGGGAGGTTCTTCATTAAGAATGTAATTTCTCATTCTTTTAGTTTGACGTGCTTCCTCACTTTCCTCATTAGTTGCTTCATCATAGATCATCTCTTCCACACCAGTATTCTCTATATCTTGATTAGCTGGAACCTCAATTGCTGCTTCTTCTTCCTTTAGATGGGCTTCATATTCTGCTTCAGATAGGGTATCCAGATAAAGGAGATAGGTCCATTATGCACATTTACTGTCATCATGATCTATAACAAAACATTTATCACAAATCTTCTTAGGTTGTAATTCCCGATGGTATCTTATCCAGACTTTTTCCCCAGAAATTGTGTACTTTCCCCTAGTTGCATGTTATCGTTAGTAGTTCATTGTATTTAGATAGAACCCACCAGCAAATGGACTCACAATCTTGATTTATGGATCACATAGTTGCCAAACATTTTAGGGGGATAAACTATATATACCTAGGGAAAACTATATGGGGTAAGCAACTCCTAAAACTTGTTTATAGTCTTTTTCGCAAAAAAATATACACCCAATGTTCCAAAATAATATACTGGTTTCATGTGTAAGTTATACGTGAAATCAACCTATTATTTTAAAACATATACAATATATTTCTGAATTTATCTGGTTTTTCATCGTTTCATCTTACATAGTGCTCTCATACATAATGCTGTTTTCACCCTTTTTGCCTCAATCTTGGCTCTGCTCATGCTATGGATCCTCTCCAAAGCAAGTAAGTCAGGATTTGGATGCATGGTAAAAAAAAAAACATGTTGGTCCATTTTCGATGTAACAACCAGGAGGATGCTTCTACTTGCGAGCTACTTTTGTCATCACCCATATATAATTATTGTTACATTCTGTTTAGATTTCTTCGTCCTACCTCACCCCCACCTGGCCTCACCTCACCTCACCCCACCATTAGCGCTTCTGCAACTAAGAAGTCACCCACGTGAAGATGAAGTATCAAAAAGAACAGCCTAATCAACGCATAATCATGCCATCATGTTTGCATGGTCAAAACACATGTTGGTCTATTTCGATACTTGCGTACACACTGTGGACAAGAATAAGTCCAGAGTTTACAAATTGGGGCTTTTGGAAGCACATATGCATCATAGGTAGATAAGATCAAATGGCTCTATGAGAGAAACTTCTGGCAACTAGGAAACCCAAAAATGACGTAGCCATGCTCGAAATTGATAAAAGACATCTTTCGCTGTTTTTGGGCGGTAATGACCAAAATATAAGCGGTACATTTTGATGAAAAAATTCACCGCTTTTTCTGCGGTAATATCCAAAATACTACTAGTGAATATTGATGAAAAAACGTTGAATCACAAGCAGAAAAATAATATATCGATGTCATGCAGTGAACATTTTATCCCTAGCAGCATCATAACAACAATTAGAAAATATACAGCCGTGACTGTGATACAGTGACAAAGTTTTTGGATGATGATATAAATGATCCGAATTCGAAACTCGTTAATATTGCGGTGGGAAGTTTTCCTTTCTTTTCCTTGTTATCTGGAGTTGTAGGTAACCCTAAATCTTTTTGAGGTTTTGGTTTTGATATAACTTTTAGTCTTTAACCCAGTTTTCAAAATGAACTATCTTAGGTTATTGCAAAAACAATTTTCAATTTAGTAGTTGGATAATAATATTAAGGACCTGATTTCGGAATTTGTCTGCACCCAGTGGAAGACTTATTTTCCTCTTTTCCCAAGCTACCTGGGCGCTGAGTTTGGGTTTCAAAAATGGTCATAAAACTCCAAGTCCCAATGGCCGTTCAAAGAGTTCTAGGACTTCCAAAAGATACTCCTTTCCTTATACCTTCCCCAAAAAGAGAAACAAACAAAATTTCTCAAAGCAACAGAACCTTCCTTCAAAAACAAATCCACATGTATAATTATTTTTTCAAAGTCAAAAGTCCAAATTTTGACCAACCAAAAAAAGTCCTCTCTCTATATAAACCATTTTCTCCATCATTTCTCTACTCATCACTTTCCACTCTCAGAACTTCTCCAAATCCTCTCTTTTCACATCTCTGTCAATTTTAATCACCAAAATCCTACAAAATCTCTCAATATGGAATTTGGTATTGCAAATGGTGCTTCAAGTCTTGATCAGATTAGACACCACTTATTTGATGATTTCCTGTCACTAGAGAACAGCATTTTTGATGATTTTAGTTCCATTGATCATCAAAATTTCTCATTTCATACTCAAAATTTTCTCAACAAACCAAAATCAGAACCCCAAGTCGCAATCAACCAACATCGAAACACACAAAACTTCATCGATCTTGAATCGGAGTTTCAAGAAATCAAACCCACTTCATCTTCCTCCTCCTCCTCATCATCATCATCGTCAAGTAGTGGCAAAAATAGTACTCTGTTTCAAACCAGGAAAAAGGATACAACAAAAAATCTGAAAATTTCATTACCACAAACCCAGATTTCAAAATCACAACTCATTTCAAATCCCAATTTCAAATTACAAAAACCTCAGCAAAATCTGAAAGAAAAGAAGGAAAAACTAGGCGAATGGAAACATTACAGAGGAGTAAGAAGAAGGCCATGGGGTAAATTTGCAGCAGAAATCAGAGACCCAAACAAGAAAGGATCAAGGGTTTGGTTAGGTACATACGATACTGCAATCGAAGCTGCTAGAGCTTATGATTGTGCTGCTTTTCAATTGAGAGGATCCAAAGCCATTCTCAATTTCCCACTTGAAGCTGGAAAATTACAGTCTCAGAAACGTGAAGCAGAGAATCCAATTCAGCACACGTCATGTGGGACCCAAGGACCAATTGTTGATGTTCTTCCCACCCAAGTGAAGAATGAATGTGGAAAAAGGACTAGAGATGAAGAGGAAGCTCTTCAAGGGGTTAAAGTGATGAAAGAGGAGAGAATGGAAGGGGGAGTTGGTAATTTTAATTTTGGACCGTTAACACCGTCAAATTGGATGGGATTCGAGCTTGGTAGTGGCGACGGTAATGGAATTTTTAATTTTCCGTTGCTTTCTCCGTTATCCCCACATCCTTGTTTTGGTTATTCTCAACTCATGGTTTTGTAAACACGATTTGTAGTTCTTATAAGTTTTCTCAAGAATCAGTTTGTTTTGTTCATTCTATGATTGTACGGTGTAAAATAAAATGTGTAATGTACCTATCTCTACGATTATACACCAGAATATCGCTCGCTTTTTCCTACATTTTAGTATGCTGTCACACGCATTGATAAAGACATAATGATCATGCATTTTTAAACCGTTAGAATCAGATCACAAAGTAAATAAAAAGACTTATCGCAGGGGTAATCAAATTTGACAGCAATTACCGAATTTCATGATTAAGCAGTGAGTTTAATGGGAATTGTTTTTTCTTTCTAAACAAAATTCGGAAAAAGCAATAGAAACCAGTAACTTATCATGGAATTTGATAACATTCCACAATGGCAGCCTTGCCCAAAAAATAAACTAAAATGCTAGGTTTACCGAGCCATTATCCCGACTAAAATTTCGCCACAAATAAACACATGGGATCCGCTTTCACCCATTAATGATAACAATGCGAAGAGTGGTTCCCTAGCCATCCGATCCCTATCGAGATATTTTATGGAAGTAAAAATCGGTAGGTGTGCAGCACTTCTCAAAAATGAAACAAAATAATTTTATTACAGCCAAGCAAACGAAAAAAATATCCAAGCAGAAAAATAAGCCACACACTGCCTTGACTATCCAACATTTGGTCTCCACCATTCTAGACCCCCGTAACAAAGATGTGTTCTCACTGAACGTTTCCTTGTACAAACTGAAATAACATATTGTGGTTGTTGTGTCTGATTTGCGCCTTTTGTGATGTTTCTCAGATTATTAACCATATAAAGCCGTCCGGTAATAGGATCCAAGTCCACATAAGTTTGACCGTTACGTTTTCCACCTCTCGTGTCGTGTAAGTACCAATCAACGTTATCAAGACAAAAGTTAGAATGCTGATCGCCACTGTCGTCGCTCCAAAAGCACGAAAGTTTGCATCCGTCTCCAATGTCTCCCTATACAATACATTACTTTCCTGATCATATTCTCGTGTCCGGTTTTCACCTTTCGTGATGTTTTTCAGCACCTTATTATCCCGTTTATCGACAATATAAAGCCGTCCGGTGATAGCATCTAAGTTCATCGAAATTTGGCCCTTACGTTTTCTTGACCAACTTTTCGTGTAGTACAAGTACCCAATAGTGTTTCCATCACAAAGATCATTATAATGTACAGCATTGTGATCCCAATCACTCCCAAACTGGTTTGCACAAACGCGGACACGACACGATGCGGACATTACAAAATTCTCAAAAACTTAGGACACGGACACGTATATACATATTTTATTTATATCTTATTTTTATATATATAATCATGTATTTATACATCAAAGTCAAGTATTTTCGACCCTAAAAATTAGAAAATGATGCTACATGTGTATAAATTTCAAAAGAAAAGAAGATATCGTTTGTTTATACACGTCGAATGTCAAACAATCAGTCACTATTAAACACATGACACAATTAAAATGCATTCTTAGAACAACACATGCCAACTAAGGGTATACGTGATGTCATTTCCAATTACAAAACCCTAATAAAGACCTAAATTATTGATCTAAGGGTATACGTGATGTCATTTCCAATTACAAAACCTTAATAAAGACCTAAATTATTGATCTAAATGTTTGTCTTTCTTCGTTTGGTTAATAATAGTAAAAATAAAGGAAAAAGTTTAAATGAAAATGGAAAAAAAATGTATCGGACACGCGTCATCGGTGCGTCCAAACCAGACGCGTGCAGGACGCACAAATTGGTGCGTCGGACACGCGTCGTGTCAGCATCCCGTGTCCGACGCGAATCGGACGCGAACACGGCTTAAAAAATGGAGCGTCCGTGCAACCCAGCTCCGAAAGCATATTATAAGTCTTCCATAATATCTGTCCAACCCTAACATATGGGTAGGTTGAAATTGATCAAACCCAACTCTATCTGTAGCTAAGTTATACTCGTGCCATAGTGATTGACCACCAAAGACAGTATTGGTGGGATAATCAAAACTTTGCCATACAATCTTAGAATCCGAATCATATAAAACCAAGTTACCATTATCATGCATTACTGCATAAGATGCCGGTTGCATTTGCAACTTGCCGTGATGAAGTAAAGGTTTAACCTTGCCTTGTCCCAACTGAAGTACGAAATACCCGTCGTTGTTGAATTGCACTGATGGTCTGATTACCCGTAGGAGTTGCAGTCCAAACTAGAGTTCTATTTGCTGATTTAATGAACCATATTCCGACTACGAGCTGGCGAACATTAGAAGGAATTGGGTAGAAACCAAAAGCAAAGTCGCCCGAAGGAGAGAGCCAGTACGATGTTGATGAAGTAGAATTAATCGATTCGTCAGTAGGAGTAGTAATAGATGAATTTCTTGAGATATTGGTGGAGGATTCAACAGTGACTGGAGACAGAAGGAAAAGTAACGCAAGAACTGATGCCTTGAAGGATTTTCATGTCGAGTGATGAAAATGGATAAGTAGCTAAAAACCTATATATAACCCTAATTTTTTATATTTGGTGCGAGATGATAGCTAACATATCTGATACTTGAAGGAGGTGTTCAGGTTTATTAGAATTTTGACTACAAGTAGGACACCTGGAGTTTTTTTTATTTATTTTTCACGTTTTTTGTTTTTTATGGCATACTAGGTTTAACTCCCCTGAATAGACAATGAGGGTATTACCTAGGCCTGTCAATGGAAGAATATCCGTCGGATATTTAGAATTCTGATATCCGACAGGTTAAGCATTATCGGATATTCGATATCCAATAATATCCTATAGGATATCAAAATCAGATATCGATTCCGATAGGTTAAGCTATCGGATATCGGATATATATCCGATAATATCCGATTCTGACAATAAAAAGTTCTTCTGAAAAACAACTAATCAACTATTGTCTGTAAAACATATGCAGAGCAGCAAAGGTGATATTTAAGTTAAATTTTTCATACATACCATCCAAATTGTCTTCAAAAAGTCTTAAAACATTACTCTTAAGTAGTTATGTCTCTAAGTAAGTCTCTTACACACACATACATGAAAAGAAACACAAGCAAATGCTATAGAAAGTAAGATAAGTATCTGTCACTCTCCTCTCCAGGCTCCAGCCTCTGACCCTCTTGAGTCTTGACTTCATTCGTCGTTGATTTCCAAATTTTCCATATCTGCATCCAGACAAACACACATAGATTAGATCCAAATTGAAATGCTAACAAGTAACAATAAATAGAGATTAGTAGTATTTCAGAAAAAAAACATCTAAGTAGATTGTTTGTTTTGTACTGCTCATTGCTCTCTAAATCAAAATATACTGGTCAAAACCAGCAAAAAAAAAAGAAAAAAAAATATGTTACCTTCACAAATGAAATCTGGCAACCAATCGCTTAAGCACAACAATGCTTCAACAAGCTCTGGATCTAATGAAGCTCTGTGTGTTGTAAGCACTCTACCACCTGCACTGAACATTGATTCGGATGCAACACTGGTGACTGGGATAGCCAAGACATCTCTTGCCATCTTTGCAAGAGTTGGGTACTTAGGTGCATTTAGCTTCCACCAACTTAAGATTTCAAACAAATACTCATCTTTTGGTGAGCCTTTGCTAAGCATTGGTTCTTCTAAATACTTGTCCAACTCAGACTTCTGCACCTCAAATTCAATGTTCTCCATCATAAACTCAGCATATTCAGGATCACGTGCTTCATCTGGATTGTCTGAATCCATCATACTTGAGCTAGAGACAGAGCTGCGGGCGCCAAAATAGTGATCATCTGCATTTGAGTTTTGTGAATCATACTCATAAAAAAGAGCTGTCAATTTTGTTTTGAATTTGTTATACTCTACTGCATAGCCAGTTCCATACAACTTCTTATAACGAAACTCTACCCATTTGGCTTTGTATCTAGGATCTAACACAACTCCGATGCCCATAACCAAATTACTTTCAAGCCACTACACATCGAACTTCTCCCTCATCTTCAACCCCATTTCTCTGATATATGCATACTCACTGTCTTCTCATTGTTTGATGCACTTGTTAATTTCATAGACCCCATTGTAGTACAGATTTGCAGTTGGATACTTCATCCATGCAAACCTGGTTGAAACATCATTAAACACCTCTAAACACTTGCAAATAACTACCCCTTGTTGCCACTCGTCTTCACTTGGTATACAATCGAATTCAGGATCAAGGACAGCAAATCTTTGAAACCCTTTTTTCAACTCAATTGCATTTTTAAGCATAAGAAAAAATGAGTTCCATCGAGTGTCCACGTCAAGACTAACTGCCTTTCCAGAAAACCTATGACCACTGTACCAGACAATGGAACGGACCTAAGATGATTAAACAATTAATAACTTCTATGAAGTTATGTAAAAAAACATACATTGGATTAAATAAAAGAAATTTATTTAGTATACAAAGTTGCAGGATAAATAATAAAGTGAATCCAACAAATAAAATTGTACTTCGAATAAAAAGAAAAAATTAATTTACCTAGAAATAGCAAGAAACTATGTAAATCCTAAAAATAAAGCACAAGTCTTAGAAAAAGAATCCAAATGCTGAGTTACACTTTGCTTCCATCAATCAGCCTTCTTCTTGTCAAGGATCTTGTTATTCTTTGATTGTGGGTACTTGAAATAGTAGTATGCATAAACACCGAGCTGAATTACACTGAGAACACAACCCATGCTGTTACTTGCAACAATGCTGGGATCAAAACGGAGCAACGCATATGTTAATCAACATGCACTATCGAAAAGACCGAAAACGGGGAGCCGAAGAGGCATGTACTCGAGACTCTTTGTCTTGTAAACATTATAAATCTGGTCACATGGCATAGCATACATGAGAATACTGACAATGTCGCATACCACTCTGATTGTCGTACCTCTTTCCCGTAATACAGAGTTTGGGATCAAAGAGCACGAAAGCACCAACCCGATGAAGGTAACAAACCCAATAAAACTTTTTATGGCTACGGACTTTCTTTGCTTCTTGCTTGCATAGGTGAGATACAAAGCGACATAGATGGATTCGATTAGAAGTCCAATCCCATTGTCGGTGATAACAAGACTGTCAGAGTGTATAATACCATGGTAAACCCTTAACACGCAATTGAGAACGGTAACTAAGTAAGGATTAGGAGAGAAATCCTCTACTGAACCTTTCTTATAAATATTGTAAAACGTTGGTATTGGAGAAAGAAACAGACATTGATAAAATACGTTACCGAGGATTGAGTGAATTATTCTTATGACCCTATATATTATGGGTCTTACTCTCGTGACTCCAGGGTCATATAAATAAATATGTAAATTATTCTTAAGACTCTACCATAATATTAGAAATTAGATTACCAAAATAACCTTCAATAAAATATTAAATTGAAAAAGAGCTTACCTTGAGCCAACTACACAAAGACTGTTTCCTTCCTGAAACTTTTTTAGCAGAAAAATTATGTGGAAGAGTTCTATAAAATTCACAAGCAGGTAGCCCAATCTTTTCATTAGGTTTTGGTTTTTCCACGAAAGATTTTGAACAGGTTTTTTTTTTTAATCTTTTATATTTTGTACACACATTTTGTCTGTGAACTTCAACTAAAGAAATATTTAAAAAAGATTTTGAAGAAGTATATAGTTCGTGGTTAATATCATCACAGTAAAATATGTGTGAATATGTTCTACACATAATGTTTCCTTCAGATATTTTTTTCTTAATTCTCATTACTGAAACTAAGAGAATGTCCTTCTCTGTGAATATGTTCTACACAGAAGGATTCTTTCTTTTTATTTTTTGTATATGTGTATATATGGAGAAGGAATTTTGTTTTTGGGTTTTATTCTCATTACTGAAACATTAAGAATTCTTTTGTTTAATGGAATTTAATTTTCAGGGTTCCAAAGTTGAGGAGGGACCAAGTGAAATTTCAACAAGAAAACGAGAAATATCAACGGACGAATAAACAAAAATACTTGAAGGAAGTCAAACATCAATGGATAATGAACCACTCATCAAACGACTTGGTAGAATTTCAAACAAAATGTTGTCGCTCCAAGTACAAGAAATACAACCAAAGGTTGCCACTCCAACAAAGGATGTAATTGCTCGGATACAAAAGGTACAGAAAAGATATAAATTCATTATCATTTTTATTTTAAGAAAATAAAATCATCATTTTAACAAGTTTCATCTGTTTTCTCTTAGAAGATGCTGAAGAAGCCAATTGCTACAGAAAGTCTACAAAGTTCTATTGAAAATTTAGTGGACAATATGCCACTGGGAAATCTAGAAAAATCTATTGAAAATTTAGTGGACCATATTTCTTCTTCGGTTGTTCAAAGCACAGACCCAGAAGGATCCATTTTTTAAAAGGTTTGAAAACTCAAAGTGTATTTGAATTTCCTCTATCGTTTAATAGAACTTATATGTAAATTCTATCCTTTAATTTCTTCTATCCTTCAATAGAACTTATATGTATTTGGTATCCTTTAATATGCAGGGAAATAAACTGAGTTTGAAAATAAAAAATGAAGACCAGGATAGCAAACATAAAGACAAAAAGGAGCGATCAAACCCCATTATCTCCCCTGTTTTTGATAAGGATAAAAGCAAGATGAAGTCAACAATTGCCTCCACATCCAAAACGCAGTTAACACGTGAAGTTAGAAAAATTAAGATGAGATCAACTGGCACGCAACTGAAGAAGAATGTGAATAACACCAAACTATTTTTGCAAATGGAGGAATGCCAGCAACATGTTGTGCTTAAGTTCTTCAAAAAAGAAACAACAACGTAAGATCTTGTTTATAAAATTTCGTTAAGTTTTCAATATTATGAAAATTGCAGGTCAATTGATTTTAAAGTAACGTCAATGTTTGACGGTGAGGATGAGTTCAGAGTTTGCATATCAGGGAAATGTATCGAGGACCTCATGTTTAATGCTTTTTTGGACGCTAATATCCTTATATACAAAGTTTATAAGCTCAAGAAAGCATTTGAGAAAGATACAATCAATAAGTGCATCAAAGTACTATACCTGTATGCGAAGTCTTTGGTGAGTCATTACTAAATTTAATATTTGTTGGGAAAAAAACATTAGAAAAAATATCTATAGGATAACACAGTTGCAATGATATCTGCACAGTAAAAAAAATATCTTCTGGTAGTATATTTAAGTTAATATCAGGTCATTTTACTAAGTCAATTCTACACAGTTGAAAATGAGTGAATAATGAATTCCTATAGTACTTGTTACTAAGTCATTTTATCAAATTCTTTTCAGTTTTTTGTCAAACACAAAGATACTATGCAAACATCATTGAAACACGGAGTTACATTACCAATATTAAATATATGAATTCTATTGTGAAGAATATTATGATACCATTGTACCATGACGAGTTGGATTGTACACAACATTGAACTTTTCTGAGTACTTTGTCCAGAAAAAATATTTCTTGCACTACAATTCGTGGTCTGACCAATCAAGAGAACGCTGCTATATAAATGCCAAAGAAGTGGCAAATGAATGCTTGGGAGAAATCAACAACTTCATGGAGAAGGAGGGCCTAAATAAGGTTTCTAAAGCTATGGTCTATGAAGCTCCAGTACCACAACAAGGGCAATCTAATGACTGTTTACTGTATGTTTGTCATTTTATGAAAAGACAATCACTAAATGAAAATCATGATGGATTTAAAAGTAGGATGGAAGATGCAGATATGTTGAAAGAGAAGATTCATAGGAAGAGGGCGACAATAACTTTCAAGTTACTCACTGCAACCACACCTGCAGAAATTTGGAAGAAAGACAATTCCATGGAATAACTGCAACAAAAAAATATCTTTCAACTTACTCAGTTATGTTTGGATTATTTGTATACATACATTAATTAGACATCTTATGTTCAGATTATCAATATATATATCTTGAAACTTAATCTTAAAATATATTCAGTTTATCACTATATATCTTCAAAAATCCTGGTAGTAGTACTTGTAGTTATATATTGATAATCTGAACCACCAATCTTAAAAAATATATTCAGCTTATCACCATCTTAAAATCCCTTTTATATGTATTACTGTTCTACTTTAATTTCTTGACTAAATAAAACATGTGAATAATTTCTGCACATAATATATGTACCTTAATAAGATTTCTTAAGTTCAGATTATCACTATATAACTTAATAAGATTACTTAGGTTTAGATTTCTTACGTTCAAAATATATAAGTTAATCTTAAAATCTTGTTCATGTTTAATCTGGGCTAAAATAAATGTGTGAATAATTTCTTCACAGAGTATATTAAAAAAAAGTGTGATTATTATCTTCACAGGCACAAACAAGTGAATATAATAAAGAGAGTTGTGAAGTTATAATACTTTTCAAGAGTTGTAGATACTTTTCAAGTTTTTTTTTAACCTATATTTGTTCAAAAAACATAAATGTAGCATTTCAGAACTAATGTAACATTTCAAAAATTAGATTTGTAGTATTTCAGAACTAATGTGACATTTCAGAACTAATGTAACATTTCAGAACTAAATGTAGCCAAATATTTTGTTCAAAAAAATATAAATGTAGCATTTCAGAAATAATAAAGCCAAAGTATTTTCCCAATCCATGTCCTCTTCTTGTATTAGTTGTGACTGGAGCTTCACCAGGGGGATCTGGACAGGTTCTCTTGTTGTGAAGAGTTAACTTTCTGCAGTTACCACACATTCGTTTTTTCCTAGGCTTTTCAGGACGAGGTATGTACCTCTTTTTTTTCTGTCTTCCAGGTCATATAACAACAGTAGGAGCATTAACCTTATTGGCTTCATCAACTTCATTTGGTGTCTCAACATCAGGAATGGGACAATTGGATGTGAATAGGCATTTCGATAGCAATCAATTGTAAACGCAGGATCAATGTAATGGTATACAGTGTGTTTAGAGTACCTACAAAAAAGAAAAAGGACTCATCAGTTAACAGCAATGGAAAACAAAAAAGATCAATGTAATATGTAGAAAAAATCAATATAATATGTAGAAAAGATAAGAACAAGAGAAAAAAAACCTTAGAATGCATTGCACATCATGAGAACATGGGAATCCGTTAGCATCCCATCTTCGACAAGTACAACTCATAGAATACAACTCTACTAAATGCTTCTTTGGAGGAGCTAATGTATACACTTCAAACAAACCATCCTCTGCTGGCTTAACCCTGTAGCTTCTACCAACATCCTTAATGGTCTTAAGTCTGTGTTCCATTCTGGGTGTAAGGACTGATTTCCACTTTTCAGATTCCTTCTTCCTTTTATACATCCAATCCATAAGATGAACCCGAATTTGATCCGCTAAAAATGAATGTGGAAGTCCCTTGTCATTTTTATAAAACTGTTGAAAGATTCAATAACACTAGAACTCTTTTCTCCATAACGCATTCCCAAAAATGCATAAGTTGCCCAATTCTCATGAGTTATTCCGTTCAGCCAAATGATCATTTTATGTAAGTTGTACAATTTCATGGATTTCAAAGCGGAAGCAAAACCTTGAGGAGTGAGAGCATAGTACGCATACTTAAACATACTAACTGCTGCCTTGTATCTCTTATCATTTTTAGAAACAGGAATATTAAGCTTCATGTGATAAAAACAGAAGGAATGAAAGCAGCCTGGAAAAACTTCTGGGACTGCATGTATCAGTCCTTTACCTCGATCGCTTATAAAAGTTATAGTTCTTTTCTCATCAAGAATCTCCTTCAAATGCTCTAAAAACCATACCCAATTTGGTTTATCTTCAATGTCAACTATACCAAAAGCTATAGGAAAAATTCCTGAAAATAAACACAAAAAAACATCCGAAAAAAGTAGTGTGAATAATATATCCACAGAAGAAAATTGTGAATAATAATGGGGTGAACCCCGAGTATAATGAACCTGGAATTCTGGAAACTCCTATAAAAATAACAAATATTAGGGCTATTTTCAAGGCTACCAATTGCATATGTGAATTGGTTGTGATACATGTGGATTGTATATGTGAATTTGTTGTGCCTTTTCTAATTCTAGTTATGTACAACTTCATTTGAGTATTTGTAATAGGAATTTCATGTCTGGTTACCCTAAACACTCAAACTCCCCTTAACCAACAAATTATATTGCCTAGTAATACAAATACAATATTATTGAACATAAAATAAAAAGTATGAATAAAATAACTTGATTTGCATACTTTCCCACATCTACCATTAGGGAACCCTTGTGCTTTCCGACAAGAAAGGTAGCATCCAGGATAATCATAGGACGACAGAAGTTAAAGCCATGTATAGAGGCTTCAAAAGATATGAAAAATCTCTCAAACTTTTTGGAGACTTTATCAACTTCAAGAACAACTTTACTACCAGGATTATACTTATTCACAGCATCAACATACCATTGAAAGTCTGAATATGACTTCACATCATCTCCCCATAAAACTTGCTTTCTATACTCAAGACCGGAATAAGCTTGATGGTAACTTAAATCTATCCCATAATCCAATTAAAATATTTTTTGGATATCTGAAGCCTTCTTTTTGTGAGGATCGTGTCTTATATCGTCCATTATCACACTTTGTACAAACTAACGCTTGCATTTAAATTGGCGAGAATCGGCAGTACCATCTCCACATGTGTGTTCTTTGTAAAATGTTTTAATTTCAAACAGATCTAAGTTACCTTGGATGAATGAAGCATGAAATCTCCATTTACAAGTTGTCATGGCGAACGAAGCAAACTATAAAAATAAAAATACCTTAAAGTTAAAGAAAAGAAAATTTAAAAAGAAGATACAAAATATAACTTGAAATGTGTATATTTCCTGCACAAGAAAAAATGTGAATACTAACTACACGGGAAATTACCTTAACAGTATAACGATCAGGAGCACTCTTTATGATTGCATATGGATATCCGATACTGATGCAATACTTATCAGCAGCTGAACGAACTACATTTACCCCCTACAAACTGTTGACCAACATCACCAATAACATTCTCCCACTCCTTTAATCTCCTTGGACGAGACACTAGTGCTCCATCTTCAATAAAAGCAGTGTTGTTATCTTCAGCCAAGTCATCTACTACATCACCATCATAATCTGTTGATATTTCCAAAGAAGAACAACTCTCCACAACAAATTCAATCGACAAGTCAAAACTGCTGATATTATTATCAATGTAGAATAAAATCAATGATTGTAGATGATAATCAAGACAAAGAGGCACTTTATTGCCCTCGTAGACACAAGTGAAGTAAAAATTAGAATTACAGAGAGAAATCCTACGAGAACAAGCATCATCTTTAGCTCCTTAATTTTATATGATGATGTGACAACATGTAAAAAATTTAAATTGCAAAAATGAACAACTGCGGTAGCATTAACACCCATATTATCCTCTGCCAAAAAATAACAAACATAAAAACAAAAAGAAAAAGAAGTTAGCTCTGGATATATTTTTTAATTTGTGCATAGCAGGTATGATCCCATATTAGAAATAAAGTGTTATTATTATCTTCACACACACAACAAGTGAATATAATACACTATAAGAAACCTGTTAGAAAGTGTGATTATTATCTTCACACACAGACAAGTGAATATAATACACTTGTTCTTCATTTGTTTTATTTGGTTTAAGAGTGAAATCAAATTATTCTTTTCCATATACAAGTGTAATATATTATCTTCACACACACAACAAGTGAATATAATACACTATAAGAAACCTGTTAGAAAGTGTGATTATTATCTTCACACACACACAAGTGAATATAATACACTTGTTCTTCATCTGTTTTATTTGGTTTAAGTGAAATCAAATTATTCTTTTCCATATACAAGTGTGATTATTATCTTCACACACACAACACGTGAGTATAATACACTATAAGAAACCTGTTAGAAAGTGTGATTATTATCTTCACACACACACAAGTGAATATAATACACTTATAAGAAACCTAATGCAAAAGTGTGTGTATTATCTTCGCAAAAAAGATATTCTCAGTATGATATATTAAGATTATAGGTAATTGTACATGTTATCTAATTAGGATGAATGACTAATATCTTCACAAGATTGCAGCACTGTTTTTATATTGAAGATGTATAGTAAACAAAAACAAAAATTGTACTGATTCTAAACATCAACAATCTTCTCTGAAACGAATTGTACTTATACTAAATAAAAATTGTACTGTTTTTAAAGAGAAACATTTATTTCTTCTCAGTATCAACGATTATGATTTTATATTACAGATCAGAAACAAAAACAAAAAGATGAAGAAGATGATGATTATGAAAAAATACCTAAAAATATTTGAAGTCTCCGTTGATTAGAATGAGCTCAATTTGTACTGAAAATCTTCTCTGAAACGAATTCAATCAGCTCAATATAATTGAAGAAACTAATCTGAATATAATTGAACTCCTAATTAAGTATCGAATCACTAAACCTTGCTCTTCTCTAGAATCGAATCATGGTTTTTCTCTCGAATCGAACACTGAACCTTGATCTTCTCTCGAATAAAATCAGAAATCACTGAACCTTGATCTTCTCTCGAATAAAATCAGAAATCACTAACAATCTCTACCAATCTCGTAGAAAAAATCATCCTCCCTGTTCTCTCTCTTTTCTCGAATTCTAATAAAATCTCGATCTGTTTTCAGTTATTAACGAAAAAACAGATGGAAGGTTATTTTTGGAACAAACAATTTTTTTTGGATGACGTCATCACTCTTTTTTATTATAATGACCCTCCGTATTATTCTTTTGACCCTCTGTTTTAAGTGGGCTCAGAAATTAGAAACTCCTCTCAAGCCTAAGGTCATTAGAGTAAGAAAGAGTGAGGTGAGGGTCAAACACTTAATTCCCACCCGAAGATTCCAACACTTTCATGCAATGCAGCTGTTCTAACCATCTTGAACCGCTAAAGAATCAACTAAATAAGAGTAGAGAAACTATGAAGATATATGGATTACCAAGGGATGAGTTCATCTCTATATATAGGGAGTAGAATTATAGAGTCCTACTAGAACTGGAATTTGCTCTGGATATAGTCCAAGTTGTAATTGAAGTCTGATTTACTTATAATAGGAAACCTCATCATAATAAGATTATGAAATTCCTGAAGGCGTTAGGGAAAAAAACATAGCATAAAGGACTACTTTCCCGTTATGATACCTTTAACGACCGAGCTTGGTGAAACTAAGATCTCTACATAATTCAGGGATACGCTGCGTCGCATATCAGGATCATCTATACCCTGGATTTTTAAGACTTTGAACCTATTAATCTTGGGATCATATAAAGGTTTGTCATTGCCAGAATCGATTAAAAGCCCTCCATTTGTAAAAGTCCATAGCAATTTCAAATCAAGGATGACCGGTATGTTTTTGGTGCTACAACTGAATCGTTTAGTCTAATATTCTGTTTTTAAGATTGTCAGGATATTGTGATATCTTGGCAGTTATGCTATGTATATTCTGTTTCTATGTGTTGTAAGATCGTATAAGATCATATATTGTGTATCTTTTCCTTTCCTTATTTGTAACTGTACAACTTGTATATATGAGGCGTTTTCCCATTGAGGAATATACATTGAAAGATTATTCTTCACAACCCATCTAGTTTCCCTCTGATGTGCATGTTCTATCATGGCATCAGAGCTAGGTAAGATCTGAGAATCCACTCTTCTGCTGCATAAACCTTGAAACAAACATCTTCCAGTAAATCATTGTCTTGTGTTTTTTAGTCTGTTTTCCCATTCCAAAGTTTGAAATCCTAAATCTAGGAAACTAGTTATCTGTTACCCTAAAGTCTGTGAACATGTCTCGAGAAGATTTTCAGCCGATTACTGTCAGATTACATGGAACAAACTATAATCACTGGTCTTTTCTTATGAAGAGATTTCTCAAGGGAAGAAGCATGTGGAAATATATAGATGGAACAGAAAAAGTTCCAGCAGCAGGCACAGGCACCTCTGGTGTCAAAGATAAAAACAAAGAAGATACAGCAGTTGATGCCAAAGAAACTTGGGAAGTTAACAATCATAAGATCCACACATGGATTAGTAACACAGTGATCACCTCAATCAGTATGCAACTCACCAGCTTTGAAGTCGCAAAGGAGGCATGGGATTTTCTGCAGAAAAGGTATACACAAATCAACTTTGCTCAACGATATAAACTTGAACAACATATTCGTGTTATGAAACAAAATGATCAATCGATTTATGACTTTCACTCTGAGATGTCTTTGATTTGGAACCAATTGTCTCTTATGGAACCAAAATGGACTGTTGATTTGGCATTATGGGAGAAACATAGAGAAGAAACACGGCTAGTCCAACTCTTGATGGCATTAAGAGAAGATTTTAAAGCTGTGAGAGGTGCTACTCTTCATCGCTCACCTTTACCAACTGTTAAAGCTGCCCTGTCTGAACTTATTGTCGAAGAAACGCGCAAACGTATCAAGCCAGAGGTCTCAGGAGTATTTGCAATGTCATACAGTCGACCTAACTTCAACAATCAAAAGAAAAGTTTGCCTATGCCCATGCCATCAACACAACGTGACTTGTCTCAGGTCCAAAGTCATAATTGTAAGAAGCTTGACCATCTAGCAAGAAGTTGCACAGTTCCACCGCCGATTGCATCACCAGATACACCATCAACACAATGCAATTATTGCAAATAACTTGGACACTCTACAAGAAACTTCACTTCTACATCATCCAAAAACATGAGAAAGATGAACTCCAATAGATTCAGTGGTCCAACCAGATTTGCTGCAGCACCAGTACCATATATTGGGTCAGCTCCCTCTTCATCAGCACAAATAGTACCGGCTACACCAGATATCAGTTGTGATTCAACATCATCCGTGCCAAACCTTGCTGAGATACAAGAGATGATCAAACAAGCACTTGCATTGGGTAACATACTACAGCTGCTTCTGTTTTCTCTGCTCCATCAGGTATTTTCTCTACTGGTTGGTACCTAGATTCTGGAGCATCAAACCATATGACATATAACTTGAAAGCTTTTGATAGTCTTTATCCAGTTATAACTCCTAAAATACACACTGCTGATGGGTCAACTGTCACTGCTAGTCATATTGGTTTGGTGAAGGATTCAAGTGATATATGTGTTCCAGATGTGTTATTTATACCTAAATTACAATGAATCTTATCTTTATTGGTCAGCTATGTGATCAAGGTTTTTACACACTTTTCTACTTTAATGTTTGTGTAATACAGGATCTCAAAACAGGGAAGCTAGTTGGGATAGGCCGTAGAGTTGGTTGATTATATCTCCTTCAAACTCTAGTCATTCCACCAAAGCCCAGAAATCATGTTTTTGCTTCTACAACTACTTCATCTTGCTCCACTTATCCATTTATGTATTGGAATTCTAGGTTAGGTCATGTTTCTTTTCCCCGTCTTTCATATATGATCAATAAAGGATTGTTAGGAGATACTCGGTTAGACAAAGAGCCCAAATGCATCTCTTGTAAACGGGCAAAACAACCAGCACTTTCTTTCAGTTCTAGCACTTATATATCTACTGAACGCTTTGCTCTTATTCATTCTGACGTTTGGGGTAAATCTCCAGTTGTGTCAAAAGGAGGAGAACTATATTATGTTAGCTTTATTGATGACTATTCTCGTTATACATGGGTTTATCTCTTCAGTTCTAGAGCATATTTTCTTAAATTATATGTTGATTTCTCAACCATGATAAAAACTCAGTTTGGCAAGGTAATCAAAGTCTTTCGTGCTGATCAAGGTGGAGAATACATCTCCAATCCATTTAGAGAATTTCTCAAAACTCAAGGAACCATTCTTCAATTATCTTGTACAGAAACTCCAGAGAAAAATGGAGTTGTTGAACGAAAACATCGACATATCATAGAGACAGCTAGAACCCAACTGATTTCTGGTTCAGTCCCATCCAATTTCTGGTGAGAATCCGTCCTAATAGCAGTCTACACCATAAATCGTGTTCCAACAGCTATCATAGGAGGTATATCAGCATATGAGTGCTTATACGGTAAGAACCCAAACTACTCTGAACTTAAAGTATTTGGTTCTACATGTTTTGTGCTTCTTCCAGAACGTGAACGACATAAACTTGGTCAAAAGAATGTGTTGTGTGTCTTCCTTGGATATGGTATTGAACAAAAAGGATATCGTTGTTATCATCCTATCAATAGAAAACTTCGCATCTCTCGTCATGTCACATTCTGGGAGAAAATCCCATTCTGGTCCCTTCCCAATTCCAAATCATCATGTTTTGAGACTTTCACCTATGTTGATCCCTTTCCTAGTGAATCTAGTGGTACATCAATGTCTACTCCTGAAAATCCATCTTCCTCAGTTGCTGAACCTCAAATATCTACTGAATCTGACCACTCTATGCTATCCAAAAATGCAGAACTGGTAAGAGATCCTGAACCTAACAATGATATCTTACCACCTCGTAACCGAAGGCCACCAGCTAAATTTACAGATTATCATTGTTCTTTATCATCCATTATGTATTTCTATGAGCCAAAGACCTACAAAGAAGCAGCAGTGATACCAGAATGGCAAGATTCGATGAAAGATGAATTGACTGCTCACATAGAGGCTGGTACATGGGATATGGTAGATATTCCACCAGGGAAACCAGTTGTAGGCAGCAAATGGGCCTACAAAGTTAAAACGAAGTCAGACGGCAACAAAGAACGATGCAAGTCACGTATAGTTGCTCAAGGGTATACGCAAGAATATGTCATTGATTATGAGGAGACATTTGCTCATGTAGATCGAATGGTAACAGTAAGAACTCTTATTGTTGTTGCTGCTGCTCGTCAATGGGATCTTCATCAAATGTATGTGAAAAATGCCTTTCTTCATGGTGAACTACAAGAAGAAGTGTATATGAAACCTCCTCCAGGATTTCCTCATGCACCAAACCAAGTATGCAAACTTCGTAAAGCTTTTTATGGCCTCAAACAAGCCCCTCGTGTCTGGTTTGAGAAGTTCAGCACTGCAATTCTCAAATACGGTTTTGCGCAAAGCTACTGACTTAGCAATGTTTACTAGGAAACCAGAAAAATTTGTTGTGATTCTTATCTTATATGTGGATGACATGGTCATTACTGGCAGTGATATAGACGGAATCAGTGATCTCAAAACCTATTTAAGCACATGTTTTCAGATGAAAGACCTTGGGTTTTTGAGATATTTTCTTGGCATTGAGGTGGGTAAGTCTGACAACGGATACTTTATATCTCAAGCAAAGTATGCTTCAGAAATCATTCAACGTGCTGGAATCACAGATGCTAAGATCGTAGACACTCATCTTGAAGTGAAGGTAAGACATAGTCCAACAGATGGGACTATCTTGTCCAACTCAACTCTCTACAGGCAACTGGTAGGCAGTCTAAACTATTTAACTATTACTCGACCTGATATAAGTCACGCAGTTCACATCATGAGTCAGTTCATGTCTGCTCCTCGGTCTACACATTTTGTTGCAGTTCTTAGAATTTTACGTTATCTGAAAGGAAGTATGTATCAAGGTTTGCAGTTTACATCTAAGTCTGATCTAGTTCTTCGAGCCTATTCAGATTCCGACTAGGCAGGAGATGTCACTGATAGAAGATCTATCACAGGGTATTGTGTATTTCTGGGAGACTCTCTTATATCTTGGAGAAGTAAGAAACAGTCAGTTGTTTCTCGCTCAAGTGCAGAAGCTGAATATCGAGCTCTAGCTCACACTACATCTGAGATCATATGGTTACGATGGATTCTTGGTGACATGTGTGTTGACATTCATCATCCTACACCTCTATTTTGTGACAATAAAGCAGCTATACAGATCACTCATAATGATGTTTTCCATGAAAGAACGAAACATATAGAAATCGACTGCCATTTCACGAGACACCATTACAAGCAAGGTACAATAGATCTTCCTCATGTCAAGTCTGAATTACAACTTGCAGATCTCTTTACGAAGAATCATCCAGCTACTCGATTACAATTTCTGATATCCAGACTCAAGATGTGTTCCACACCACCTTGAGTCTGAGAGGGGGTGTTAAGATTGTTAGGATATTGTGATATCTTGGCAGTTATGCTATGTATATTCTGTTTCTATGTGTTGTAAGATCGTATAACATCATATATTGTGTATCTTTTCCTTTCCTTATTTGTAGTTGTACAACTTGTATATATGAGGTGTTTGCCCATTGAGGAATATACATTGAAAGATTATTCTTCACAACCCATCTAGTTTCCCTCTGATGTGCATGTTCTATCATCTGTCAATCCATAATCTTGCATCAACCAAACATCGATGCGATTTTCATGCCTATCATAACTAAGAAAAGAAAGGCAGTCTTCCAATACCCCAGCAACCTTAAAAGAGTCGCATTTTGCTTCTTTTGGGAGTAAGAAATCCAAAAATCTCTCTCTACTGACATCGAAAGAGACTATAAATCTGGCATTAACTTCTTCTTGGTGTTAAACCCTATCCAATGAAAAGCTCCATTCAAGAAAATATCGGTGTTAAATCCACTAACTGAAAAGATGCGATGCTGTGTGCTTTGGAATGTTTTCCATGACTGAGAGCCCATACTAGACATCAGCTTGAACGAAACCTTTATCGTCGATCCTTACCAACTCGTAATCTTTGGTAACGCAACCGTAACAAAACCCAAACCCATACGTATACATAGAGCGTGGTGCCATTATTGAATCTCTAAACGGAAATTGCATTGGCATATATTCAACGGTTGATGGGTTACAAATACAAACATCCTTGAACCTAACATTTGAATATCAGTAGAGTTATTCAACATATCTCGGATAAGATTATCCATTGGAACAGCTCCATCACATGTACATACCCTGAGCAAAGAAGATGTCCACGAGATATCTCTGTAATCTATTAAACGAAACATACTACCAGTGTGGTACTTTTTGAAGCCATCATATTTAAGCAGGAGCTTAGGGTTACGGATACCGTGATCTGTGTGAGTCTTGATCAAGTTGCGGCTACAAAGTAGTGAGCGCCTGACCTACATACTTTCCTACAAC
The DNA here is from genome assembly GCF_003573695.1 of Papaver somniferum. Classification (NCBI taxonomy): domain Eukaryota; kingdom Viridiplantae; phylum Streptophyta; class Magnoliopsida; order Ranunculales; family Papaveraceae; genus Papaver; species Papaver somniferum. The sequence goes on along the minus strand of NC_039358.1, from coordinate 239,964,694 downwards.
TTAAGATACAACTAACCGGTAACTTGAGAAAGACTTCTACCTGAATCCCTTCGGGAAGGTTTGATAACTCCATCTTTTCTTCTGCTGCTTCCTTTTTTCCTCAACAATAGTTGAACCGAATCAATGATTAGAATAGTAGTTATTCGGGTCTGGGCCTGGGAGATATTTTGTCGGGTCAGATTTTACCCTACTACCTTGTTCTTATTTTTGGAAGAATCCTAATCCCATTCGCACTCTAATTCTGTTTACCAAACATGTAGTACTATTTGGCATGAAATAGTTAAATTTATTTGGCATGTATGTACGTGTTTTCTAAAAAATTGTGACGGTCGAAAAGTCCCCCTGTTCCTTACTATTGTATATAAGATGGATCTAAAACCCGCATTTTATACATGTTTGAGTAGAGAAGTAAACAGAAGGGATGTGCCACTGTGTGGCGTACATACATGCATTAAATCATCATCACTGACGAACATAATCCGTCAAGAAATTCTAATAGTTGGTACTTGGTGGATTTAAACATTTATACAATGTTTTAGATGAATTTGAGGTTAATAAAAAGTCTATGGTTTGCATTCTTGACAAAGGCTCCTTCCTGATTATACTAACTAACCACTCCCTGATCTCGAAAGTTAAATTCTAATATAGTAAACCAAGTTGATAAATATTACCAATTGGAATGAAGTCATTGACGTAGTTTCTTGCTTGCATTATATAAAGTTGATCCTGAAGATGAGTTATGAATCACTTCGACCGCATCTAATGTAGTAACAATGAATTTCAGTCATCTCTTCCAATTCTCAACATCAACCTCACTTATTTGCCTCTTCATTTTATTGCCGTCTTATTTACTACTTTTACGGAGCTGGAGTTGCAAAAAAACTAGCAGTAGCAGCACAGGCGCCTGTACCCGCTGGTGCATGGCCGATGATAGGTCATCTCCGCCTCCTTAGTGGGAAAAAACCGCCTTATGTAACATTAGGATCTTTAGCTGACAAGTACGGACCAGCTATTACCATCCGGATAGGCTTAAAACAAGCACTTGCATGTGGTGAGCTCTTGGTAGGTAGCTAAAGAATGTTTTACTACAAATGATGAATTCTTTTCCTCACGTCCGTCTTCAGCTGGTGCAAAACATATGTGTTATGACCAGAGCATGTTTGGGTTTGCTCCTTATGGACCATATTGGCGTAAACTCCGCAAGGTAGTGAACCATGAACTCTCCTTTAGTAAGCTTCAGTTGGTACAGCATATATGGGACTCAGAGATTAATAAATCCATTAAAGAACTACATGAGTTGTATTTGAATAGCAGAAAGAACAAATCAGAAGCTGATGATAGCGAGGTATTGGTAGATATGAAAAGATGGTTTGCAAATTTGTCGTTGAACATATATGTTAAGACTGTTGTTGGGAACAAAAGTGTCGTCCCTTCTTCTTCTTCCACAGGGATTTACCCGAAACCGGTTAGTGAATTTATTAGGCTGATGGGTGTCTCTGTTCTAGTTTTAGGAGATATTCTCTAGTCGACCCGGTACTCGCTACTGGAAAAGACTTTGGATTTCGGATTTCGGGTGTCTCTGTTCTGTTCTTGAAGGGGTGGTCAGATATCGGTGGGTACGAGAAAGAAATGAAGATAAATGGAAAAGCACTCGATGCTATGACGGAGAAATGGTTACAAGAACACAAAACAAAGAACAAGAGTTCACCAATACCGGGTGATGAACAAGATTTCATGGATGTGATGATGTCCATACTTCTCGGCAATAAAGACAACACTGGAAAATTGTCAAAACCTTACGTAGATGATGACACCGTAACCAAATCCTCTAGCCTGGTAAGTAGTCCTTAAATATTTCTTTATTGTTTCTGCAAAGAGTCCGGTAATGATTATGTTAACTATGTATGCTTGTTCGTTTTGATTTTTCCTACAAATGGCCTTACAGGCTCTAATCTTGGGTGCGAACGATGCTACAGTGACTAATTTAGCATGGGCCGTATCATTACTACTCAATGATCAGTCTAAACTGAAAAAATTCCAAGATGAGTTAGACAGCAACATCGGCGATGAACGACAAGTGCAACAATCGGATATCAAAGACCTTCCGTACCTCCAAGCTATCATGAAGGAAACGTTGCGTCTGTATGCAGCTCCATTATTACCTCCACGGGAATCTACTGGAGATTGCATTGTAGCTGGCTACTTTGTTCCTGCAGGGACTCGCTTAATTATAAACAGCCGGAAAATCCATCGGGACCCACGAGTCTGGTCCAACCCATCAGAGTTCCATCCAGAGAGATTTTTGTCTGGCGGTGATCAGGTAGACGTGGATATTAGAGGTCAGAATTTCGAGCTCATTTCTTGTGGCGCCGGCAGAAGAATGTGTCTTGGTGATTCGCTTGCAGTTCAAGTGGTGCACTTGGCATTAGCTCGGTTAGTCCATGCGGTTAATCTCAAAGTACCCTCCAGTGCACCCATTGATATGACTGAAAGTGTAGGATTTACAAATATCAAAGCCACCCCACTTGAACTTATACTCGCTCCACGCCTCTCTTCTGACCTTTATGCCTGTAATTAGGAAGACTTGTGAAGCCAGAGATTAAATTTCTCTGTTTATAATAGTTCGCTATTATATTATGTACCTACCAGGCTACCACCTAGCTGTAGGTTACTTCGTTTGCTTTCGTATGTGTGTGTTCTCTTTTGTATAATGATCTGAGACATTTATGTATGGTAGAATTCCAGTCTTCTTGGAGCAACCACAGTGGACGATTAAACTCATATTTATGGTCCACAATCGAGGCACAGTGGGACGTACTAAAGATTAAAATCCGGACCAAAACCAAATCCCAGACTATATTTGGTCTCGGACCAAGACCAAAACTAAATATAGCCGAGCGGTGGTATAATGTACGTTTGTTAAGCGGCGAAGTTATAAAGTAGGCTTCATGTGAAGCGTTTGTATATTCCTCGTTCTATGGAGAGGCGCAGTACGTTTAGGCGGAAGTAAAATGAACGCCCCATAACAGGCGTAGATGTTAGGTTCGCCTCAGTGAGGCGAACAATATACACTGGCCTCATCCAGGCGGTGGTAATATGTTGGCACAATAGCAGGCAGGGGTAATATGTTGACCTATTCAGGCGTTGATATAGTTGACGCCTCATTACAGGCGGTGGTAATATGTTGACCTATTCAGGCGTTGATATAATGGACGCCTCATTACAGGCGGTGGTAATATGTTGTCCTAGAGCAATTTTACAAACCATTTTAACATTTTTAGAGAAAAATGTTTTAAAATAAGTTTATACTGTTGGTAATTTTCGAACGTTGGAGAAATTTGAACGTTGGACATTTTCGAACGTTGGAAAGGATGAAAGATATTTTGGAACGTTAAGAAAATTCAAACGTTAAAGGTTTATTTCGTATACCTATACATACATATGAACTCCATTAACATTTCCCCACAACTACTGCTTCAAACTATCCATCAGTACAAGAAGAATAAGTATTATTTCGTCTTTCAATTTATCTAGAAATTTTTCACTGAGTCACTTACAATGGCACCACGAGTAGCACGAGGTCCAAATTTTACGACAATCGAAGATGTAACGATGTGTAAAATTCATTTATTAATATCTCAAGATTCTGGTGTTGGAACTGATCAATCAGATTAGGCGTTGTGGACTCGTATCAAGGATGATATTGAACTTCATTTACCTAATAAACCAGAGCGGACTTGGAGTTCTTGGAAAAAACGATATCAGGGAATAAGTAAAGATGTGGCGTTGTTTTCGGCAAAAGAGGCGGAAGTGGAAGGTGAATATCATATTGGATGGGGTCCTGAAGAATGTACGTATTCTTTATTTTTTGAACAATTATTTTATAATTTTGACATGCCCATGAAGTTAACTGTTTTTAAAAACATTAACAGCTTGAAGAAGTAAACAAGCGGTTCAAGGAATGCAATGATGGAAAAAAATTTAAGCACGAACAGTGCTACCCAATTGTCGTAGAAAATATAAAATATAATCGACGATCGACTTTTGTATTCGATACGACGCACGATTTGGACAGTTATGAGAATAACGAGGAAGATGAGGAAGGACAGCAAACAACAACTCAAGGCGAGACCGGTAACGACACAGATAGGGGAGACATAGAGAACACATATCTCCGTAAGATGTGGAAAAAAGCAGCAAAACGATTGAAGAAAACAGGGAGAGAGAAATCCAGTTCCCAAGAGGAATTGATGAGAATAATTATTAAAGAACAACAAAATTTCAATACGCATTACCAAGCACAATCAAGATTCAAGATGGAACAAAGAGCAGCAGAGTTTGCAGCAAAACAAGCTGAACAAGCGGCAAAAATAGCAAAGCAAGCTGAAGACGATGAATTTCACATCATTATGATGGATCTTCAAAAATTGGATCCTGTACAACAAGAGTACTTCCAACTTCGTAGGGCGGACATAGTTCGGAATAGAAGAAACCAATCCTAACACAAAGGCGGAATAGTTCAAACCTTAATTATTTCTCTTATTTTGGTGATTAATAGTATTAGTAATATAATTATGTTTTAATATTTCTTGTTATTACAATTACCCGTATTATTATGTAATTTTTAGATTTTAAGTTTATTTTCGTTGAATTGAATTAAATTTATACGTTTTTGACATAAGACCTTAATAATTAAAACTTGATGATGATTACATAAAAAGAGATAATAGATTTAAATAAAATCATTCGTCCAAAAATACTGACCAAGTATTGATCAACATCTTTCGAACAAAAATTATAGAAAAGATACAACATTGTTATTTGATCATTCGTCGGGATTATATTGCCCAAGACTTGATTTGAAGATTTTGTAGCTTCCTCATGCTCAAAATCATTGCCTGTCTCATGGTAAAATTCTAACCGAGCTGTCATTTGCTGCAAATTTAAAGAAAAATAAGTTACACATATGTATAGCTTAAATATAGCTCTAAGAATATGATTTGAAATAAATTCTCACCCGTTCCTCATACTCCATACTGGGATTCCATAAGTTAACATCATCCTGAAACACAACAAAAGTCTCCACCTCCTTGTTGATGCGATTGAACCTATTTTGAACATCTTTTTTAGTTCTAGAATTTTATTACCTGTTATCGTATCGAATATATCAAAAATATTTGACCAAAACCGGTTGTGTGGTTTCCCTGAATAAAGTGGATCTGTTGTAACATTGATCCATGCTTGCACAATACCAACATCTTCTTCTTTAGTGAATTTTTTCATATTTCGTTGATGAATCACAGACTAAGAGATTGTTGTGGTTGGAGAAAAAAATAAAAATAAGAATTCAGTAGTTTTACAGGATTAAAAAAATGAATGGACATGAATCAATCATAATCTGTTGGGATAAGAAAACAGTATTCCATGGAGATTTCTATATAGTATCGACAAAAAGAAAATGATAAGAAGATAAAAAAATGATTTTATTATTATCCAAAGTTAAGATACAAATAAAATGACAAACAACAATTTTTAATTCCCATATTCTGACCATATATGTTCGATCAAGTCATTACGTAAGCGAATATGCGCATCTTTGTTACGCATTGCACGTCGGCGTTGCTCAGCTCTAATTTGGGAAAACTCGTCACTATTGCCTCTTAATATATTAACCGGTGTCGGGTTGCTACGTTGCTCATAAACATGTGGCCAATCACCGGGTAGACGCTCATCCTCAACTATCATATTATGTAAGATAATACAGGGTTTTCATGATATAGGCAAGCACATCTGGATTCCACATTCTTGCAGGTTGTTTGATGATTCCAAATTGTTGTTGAAGTACACCAAAACCTCGTTATACATCTTTTCTTGCACCCTCTTTCATTGATGAAAACATTTCCTTTTTCTACCAACCGGATGTTTAATGGCCATAATAATAGTAGCAATCATTGGGTATATGCCATCACCTAGATAATACGACATATCATATGAATGTTCGTTTACCTTGTAGCTCATTAGCGGTGCTTTTCCTGTTACAAGACTTCGAAAAACATATGAACGGTTCATAACATTAATATCGTTGTTAGGGTCGGGCATACCGAAAAATACATGCCAAAACCATATATCATACGACACCAGTGCCTCCAACACGATACTTTCGCTCCCTTTATACGCGGTGTAAGCCCTGGATTCTGCTGAGAGACTACCCAGCATCCCTGGAAATCCCCTGTCTTTGTTTTGCTTGAGCAACAGTTCAACATCACCAGCTGTTGGTTCACGCAAATATTCTTTCCCATACACATTTACAATCGTCTTACAGAACCTACGAGTAGCTTCCAACACATTGGTTTCTCCTATGCGTAAGTACTCGTCTATTGCATCTGTCGCACATCCATAAGCTAACATTCTTACTGCTGCTGTTACTTTTTGATGAGGGTTTAATCCTAAAACTCCACAAGCATCGGGCTTTTGAACAAAATATTTGTCTGCATTGGTAACGCCATCCACTATTCGGTTAAACAATTGTCGATGCATTCTGAATCTTCTGCGAAAAACATTGGGTGGTTGGTTTGGGTACGGAGAAAAATAGTCGTTCCATAGAAGTTCAGCTCCTGCATCACGATTTCTTGGTATTTTGATACGAGTTTGAGGCCATTTCGAATTTTTAACAAGAACTCTCAAACTAACGGCCATGTTATTCTGCATAATTGCTATTACATCATCATCCGAGGAATAAAAACTACTATTAGAAGAAGAATACGAAGAAGAAGCAGAAGAGCAATAATGAGAGGTTTTCTCGTAGTTTTCCATTACTATCTGAAGCAGAAGAGGGGTATTGCCATTCATATATTGAGTGGTCAGGTCTTTAATTTATAACCCATTTCCAAGAGCATCAAAAAATAAATAAAGATATAGTGTTATTCAAAAAAGAAATAGTGTTTTTCAAAAAAGATAAAGTGTTTGTCAGTGACCTGATATGACTACACTCTGTATGGACGGTGAAAAAACTATACACACCAAAGACTTGAAATGACTACTCGCTGAAAGATAAGATAATCTATTAACTATCAGTAGGTCTAGTATTACTACACACAACAAAGATCTTTGACATAATAACACAAAATACAAACCATCTAAATAGTCATAACAAATTAACCATTCATATTATCCGTATCAGAAGGCATGGGTCGCGGTGGCATAAAAGGCACATGCATTCTCGGATTGGTATTGACTTAGGACATTGTTGAAGCTGAACCTTGGCTCATACAACTCCAAACTTGTGGTGGCATTGTTTGGGAAAAGGAACCGTATCCAAGGGAAGGTTGGACAGTGTGCGGCGTACGGAAAAGAGACAGTTGTAGTTGCAGATTTGTGTTCATATTATTCAGCCTTTGTATTTCTGCTTCTTTCTCCATAATAACGCCCATCCTATCCTTCGTTTATTTTAATGTAAATTCTTGAAACTGTTGATTAAAATCAGCATGTTCTTGAAATAATGTGTAAGCTTCGTTCTGTCATGAAAAAATAAGATACATAAGTACAAATATTTCTGAAATATATAATAAAAAGTCGAACGTACACTTACGTGGGATAATCGATGAGGAGGAGGAATAGGTACATGTTCAGCAAGTTGTTCAATTGGGTCAGTATACAAGTCACCAACATACCCATATATTTGGCCTTGCCAGGTAGGATGAGTCACATAATCTTTGTAGTTAGTTACCTTTCTCCAGTACTCTAAATATGTATCATAATCTTTAACAACTTGCACTACCTCTGTTGCATCGAGCAAACCTTTCGTTTTTAGGCTCTCTGCCTGCTTATCACCGATATCCCCAACAACTGTGTAGTCGTATGGGAACGGCAAATGTATAATGGTTTTGCCTCCAACACCTTTGTCCGAGGTACATGTTATGGTGTACAGTTAAAAAGGGTATACGAATGTAGAAGTATGTTATATACTAAATAAGCATGAAAAACTAAAAAACAAAATGTTATTGGCAATTTAACAACGATTATCAAATAAAATTTAGTTATTAACTCATTATGCCCATGTAAGAAAATATGTATCTGGAGTCTGATAGCCTCGTAGCCGTGCATCCCATATTAGATGCAAGGACTTCTTGGTATGATTCCCATGGGTGTCATGTCACTTCTTCCGCACTAAGCTTACTCAGTAAATCCCTAAAACGGAAAATATCATTTGTATTCTTCGGTACATTCCATTTAGAAGTTACAGGACATTTTTTTTCTACACATATTTCTTCTTTACTCGCCTTTGATATGTCTGGTCGACATATGCCCAGGTATTCATACCCCCAAAACTACTCGATAAAAATAATTAGCCAAGTTAATAAATTCTCAACAAAATAAACATTGAAAGGAAAAAAGAACTGGATAAAATAATACCTCTAATAGTTGGAAAGTATTGCATAGTGCCTTTTGTTTCCTACCAGCTTAACGGAGTGCCGCATACAATCTCGAAAAAGCGGCACCACCTCAGTCATACGTGGATACTACATCAAGATATTCAAAAGCAACTAACCATCCAGCACCAATGTAGGTATTTGCATTTGAAAAGAAAAAATGTCACAAAACATACATAAAAAAGGCAATTGCTACTCTATGAGCAAGGATGGGATCATTTTCAGCCGCAACCAACTTCTCTTCTAAGAAATACGAGCTTAAATATCTAATTGTAATTGAATTTGAAACCCACGACGGAGCTTTTGGACTGAGCGTGACATCTTGGATATCCGGAAAGATATGCTCACGAACATATTCAAATTGGTGCTTACCAGAATTATACGGAACGTCAGGCCCATCACCGATACTCGGTCCAGTCAACATGACCTGGGAGAAACTTTTTAGTTGCAATAAATAAACTCCAGAGCCTAGAAATTTATCCCTATTAAGGATTGCACTAACCAATCTAAGTGTATGGAAGCATTTTGGTTGTAGGAGTTGAGGAACCAATCTGATTAGATGGAAACATCTAAAGAGTTTATTCATAAAAGCACAGAGCTCAGGTGTTAGAAATAACATGGTAGTTTCGCCATATCTCGTTGAGTCCTTTTCACTTTTGTTTTTATTTTTATTTTTAAATATTTTTCTAAGTGATTTGGTGGGGCTCACGATTCAAGTTGTTACCAATGCTAGGGTGAATTAGAGTGATTGAAAAAAAAAATTGAGACCAGACCATTTGACCAAAAGGAATAAATTCAATAAAGTCGACCAGGGTACCCTTGTATATGCCAGTTGTGTTGACCTAGAGTTAGGTTATCGACCACTGGTTCCCTTGTATATGCCAGTGTGTTGTTATTAGTCAGACTAGAATCTCAATCCATTAGGATAGGTTCATTTTGGCGGAGGCCTTCAGACAGATATGGGAAACGCCATTCACTTAGTAAACATCAAAACCATATATGTTTTTCTCTATATCCATCTTCTTGATCTATCCATGTGATTAGTTTTGACTCCGGATATTGATGTTCATAGTGCGACTATCTGAGTAGAGCTCTGTCACTTATATATGAATTTTAGTATGCTTGAGTGCATACTCGTGTACATCAATTGGAATTTCGCATCAGGGTACTTCCTCGTGTAGTCAATAAGTATGTCAACCAAGGAGATTCTTTAGTGCCTTCCAAAATTTAGCGTAGATAGCTAGAGTCTGGAGTAAAGGTTTTGTGGGTATATCTCTGGTAAGCCCTCCCGAGACTATAACTCGGCCACTAGGGCCACCTAGGGATTTAAAGGATTATTGCATACGCTAAATGCAATCGACGATGCCTGCGACAGTGAGTTAGGATTTTATTTTCTATTTGATTTGCTCGAGGAATAGCAAATAATAAGTTCGGGGGTATTTGATAGGCACATTTTTGTGTCTTATATAATCTCAATTATATATATTATTAGTGCTCGATTTTATATTTATTATGGTTTTTTATGTCCCTGTAGGTATTTTTGGAGAAATAAGCTTTCCCGGCAACGGCGCCAAAAATTGATGTGGTTTTTATGTTGTTGTAGAAAGTGGTAGTAAAGTTGTCGTTCACTCAGACTTGTGAAGATTCGATTTTAGATTCAAACTCAATAGAAAACTTAAGAAGTTGTTGTTATCAAGATTATAAAAGCACCAAGACTCAGGATTCCACCATTGACCAATTAAGTGATTTAATTTAATCAATATTCATGTAATTCTTTGCGTTTAAAGTGATTCTAATTTATTGCCTCTAGTAGATTTTTTGAAGTAACAATTGTATACATCAAGCTTGAAACATCAAAAGTCTTAAACTAAGCATGCTCCATCAAAACAGATCACAATCATTCAATAAAATCAATTTTTCAATATTAGTTACATGCAAATAATCATAAAAGAAATTGCAAGAATTAATTAAAATAGAAATATACCACTTTTCATGGAACAAAAGCTTCCTCCGTCGCCTCGGCTAAGGGGTTTAGCTCCTCATATTATTCACGTGCTCAAAATAGGTATTCATACCTCAAAAGGGTGAAAAACAAGAGGAAACTAATAAAGCAGACAGTTCACAACGTTTTATAGGCGTTACAAACTGACTGTTACAGATAACTGTTACAATAGGTGTTGTTACAGGAAACGAGAGAAAATATATGTTGTTGAATAAAAGACTGCTCTGAAGGGTCTGATGTTCTTCGTGTTCTTCAGCAACAGCAGAACTCGACTTCCTGCAACTTCGATTTCTCGACTTTGTGGTGTTCTAAACTTCCCCTAACTTCTCCTAAACTTTCATATATTTATTTGGGACTCGAGCACGCCTTTTATACACCTCCAAACCCTCTAGAACCCGATTAATTCTCTGTTTCCTTCCGTACAAGTCACGGAAATAATTTCTTCCCACAATTGTTTCACGCGTTTCTGAGCTTTCCAACTTATATCAAACTCTTCCTTAGATAGATATGTATCTTTGGGAAGGATATCCCTCTTTTAATCTCCCTATAACTCCCAAAAATAGCTCCAACAGCAAACTGTGTATAACTTGACTTCTATTTCTTTTTCCGGCTATTCTAGCCAATTTGGGTTCAAATAAAAGACTTCACCAAGCCTGTTTAGGCCTAGGGAATAAACCCAATCAATTTCAGCCATTGAATCGCTCTGGAACTCGATCGAATTATCACCCAAAATCATACAGACGTGATGAATATTTTCCCGCCAAAATTTTTTATTTGAATTTTGTGAGAAAGTGACCTCCCCCTTATCTGTGGCTGGTCTCCCTTTAGCAGATGCCTGGAAATGGGTCACCCCTTAGTAATTAGGTTACCCCTTATCCAAAGTGAGAGTCTGTATAGTAATTTTCTCCCACTTTTTTAGCCAATTTCGCCGCAAAAGCTTATTTCTCCAAAAATACCTACAGAAACATAAAAAGCCATAATAAATATAAAATCGAGCACTAATAATATATACAATTGAGATTATATAAGACACAAAAATGTGCTTATCATGCCCACTCTAGGGGGGTGAATCCCATCTCACCAAATGGGAAGTGAAAAGTGTTTGTTGTATCCCAAAACGGATCAACAATTTAATCAACCATGGAATGTTGTTTTTCGCTACATTCTATGTTCAATAAACGTTGCCATCCCGCTTTTTCAATAATATATTTAGCTCTAAAACAGTGTTTTGAAATAGTTTGATAGTGATGAATTATCGATGCCAGGGATCCACGATGTTGAAATTTAAATTTTTGATTCCCTCCAAATGTGATGTCCGTAGAAGCGTGCTCTTTATCATCTTCCAGTATAGGAAACCTCCCTAATCGGGGAATATCAACCTCCTTAATTTTACCGGTGGAGATTAAGTTGTAATCCTCGTCGGCTACAGATTTATGTTTCTTGTTCGTCTTCATGCGACCATTGAACCTCGGTGTGAATTTGTTCAACATCCGTGAACACACAAGATAGATACAATTTCATAATTAAACCACCAACCCTCAAACCAAAATACACATATACATATAAAGAACTCAACACAATTTCATCATACTTCCATATTTTTATAAGTTCTAAAACATATATATTCCAAATTCTATACTTCCTTAACACAAATTATATTAATACAAATTCAAATGTTTGTAACCATAGTTACATATATACAAAATATCTCTTCTACATATATAACAAACATAATCTACATAACTACAAAGTTTTACATGACCACAAAACTTCAAAACACTTATTCATCTATTTTACTCACAAATTTTTACATAACCACAAAATTTCAAAACACTTATTTCTTCTACTTAACTCACAAATTAGGCCCTGTACAGTTATGTGTAAATTTCAAAATTTCTTTACATAAACACCAATTATGGTCTTCCTCACATAAAATACACATATTCATCTCTAAAAACAGAAAACACATATACCCATTTATACTTCAAAACTCCAATTTCATATCAATTTCTCAAAACCAAATTTGTAAAACCTAATTTTAACAAACTAAAACTAAATCATAAATTATAAAACAATATAAAAAAAACTAAAGAGATTAAGAAAAGAAAAGTACCTCTCATGGAAGTTGAAATACTAACGATCAATTTCTCTCTTTTTTTTTTCTTTGCTCTAAGCTGTGTTAGGATGGGAGTTTCAAGGAACTAAATTGCAAAGCAGTACAGAGAAAAGAAAGAAGAAGACCCGAAAACATTAGGGTTTAATGCCAACACCTGTTGATCGGGCGAATATATACAGGCTCCGCTGCTTCTATAAGGCCCACACGTGTTGATAAAACTCGATTGTTTTAAGACCCGCACGTGTGGATAGCGTGTGTGAGTTCGAGCGGTGTTATAAAGATGGCCTGGCTTGCAAGCGGTGTTATAATGCTGGCTTGATTTCAGGCGTGTGGATAGCGTGTGTGAATTAAAGCGGAGTTATAATGCTGGCCAGATTTCGGCCGTGTGGATAGCGTGTGTGAACTTCGAGCGGTGTTATAATGCTGGCCTGGTTGCAGGCGTGCATTTGAGCCAACGCCCCACCTGGCGTGTACTATATCTCCGTCCCTTGTTAGGGCGTGGACTATATGTACGTCCCACACCGGGCGTTTATTTCATCAATGCCCTACAACGAGCACAAGCTATATGCACGCACCAGTTGGACAAAGTTTGTAACTAGGCTCTGCAGCAGAGGAAGGGTATAGTTCTGATCGACTAAATATACTCCAACACCGTAATGCCACACCATTGACTAAACTCAAATTTGGTCGTTCTTTTTGATCTTTGATCTTTGGTTATAGTCGTACCACTGCAGTTGCTCTTAGAACATCCACAATGGACGACTAAAACCAAATTTTTAGTCTAAAAACCAAACGCAATCGAACTAATTAAAAATTAAATACCAGACTAAAATCAAATATCGGACTATATTTGGTCTGGAACCTAGACCAAAACCAAATATGGTCGACCGAAGTTTAAAAGTCCGTTTGTTAATATGCGAGCTTTTAAGTTACGTTTCAGCTCAAATGGGGGTATATTTCACGTTTGGTTAGTGAGGCGTGTATATAACGAACGCTTCAATTAGGCGTTGATATAAAGTACGCCCGAGCAGGCGTTGGTATTTTGTACGCCTGATGACAGGCGAGCTTAACATGATCGCCCCATTGAGATGTAGAAAAGTAAACAGGAGACTCATTTTTTTGATTGCTGCATTAATACCATAGAGACTCATTTTCTTCACCTGTTTTGCATCAGGCAGCAATATTAATTTCACCATCAAGTATCGAATTCATATGAACACGTGGCAAAAGAAAACAAGGATATGTTGACAGCCGTTATAAGATCTTACTTCTAGTCTATCTTGTTTGGCTTTATAGTCCTTTGGAAGTAGCCGAAGTTCTTCAACTAACTGGATGCTCTTGCTAACATTTTCAGGAGACACAAAATCCATTTGCACGTTTATGCAACACCGAAGATCAAATGAAAAGCGAAAGTGAGTTCCATCACTCATCATATGTTAACCGGGCGTGCATAAAAAGTTCGCCCCAAATCATGCGTTTATATTTTTAACGCCCCTCAGCAAGCGTGAATTATATGGACGCCCCATACACGTGAAGTATATGTCCGCCCTACATCAGACGAGGTTTATATGCCCGTTTGTAAAATATGCTTGGGTACCGTAGCGTACCACAACGGACTAAACCCAAATTTTCGATTATTTTTTAGTTTTTAATTTTTGGTTTTAGTCGCAGCATTGCAGTTGCTCTTAGTTCTTAATGTTAAATTAATGTGGTTTTGTGAAAAAAAATTTTACTATCCTACTAACTCTGTTTGAAATAATCTTCGTTAAAACAGTACCAATGGAGTACACTTTACCTTTTAAAGGGATGCAACATTTTTGTTTGGGATTTTTAATAAAGTGCCACACTTTCAATTTCATGTTTAAGAAAGTGCCATCGTTTTTTTCAGAATTTATTTAGTGCCACATATTTGACCTTTTCCATCCAGTTTTTTTCCAAACAAAAGTTTACATCCGCTAGTGCATAGGTGGCAGTAGTCCAGCTTACGAAAAGACATTTACGCCCTTGAAACATCTCACTACAGTTCATGTCTTTTTTGGGTCATTTCATCGAACAAATAGACCGCGTTGTGCTCATCCAGCAGCAGCAACATCAAGTTCGTCTTTGCCATTTAGTTTTTTTCCGTTTAGAACCATAACCCGCACCAACTTCTGCAAAACCTCTGGATTATCCAAGTTCCTTCGCCTTCTAATCCTTTGTTTTTTTGAGGGTCTTTTTTGTGTGCCTCTTTTTCGTTTGTTTCCACTCATGTTTGCTGCGGGATTACTTTCGTTGGAAATTTGATCCTCAGTATCAACATTTGGTTCAAAACCCGTAGCCCACGCCAACTTCTGCAAAACCCCTGGATCATCCAAGTACCTAAAAACATGTGAACAATCAATCAAAAGCACTGTTTGAGGAAGGATCGTGCTCGAATATACTAATCTCACGTTCTTCTATCATAGGACTGTAACACGAAAACGGAATACGGAAACACAAAATCAAAGCAGTTAAATTGTCTGATTCAAACTTCCATGTATCACTTAACTGAGGTAAGAAAGGAAAAAAAACTTACACAAACACGTTGCAGGAACACTGCTAAGGAAATTATTTTCCGAAAATTCGGTGGATAATAAATTTTGTATGATCTCATAGAAAGGAATTTCAATTGCTTCAAAATGCATCTAATTGTGTCATAAGAAGGAAGAAAATTTCAATTATATGATTTGGGAATATGAGGTTTGCTACAACAGCTTATGGGCCAGTCTATATTACATACCAAAATGCTGCTGCCCATCAAAAAAGTTAAGTTGGATACTAATTTCAGTAAATCAAATAGCATAAATGAAGAATTAAAATTTTACTTAGATGATGTATTGATTTCATTAGCCTCCACAGACGACCTTACAATTTGAAATTTCTCTAATCTAGCCTCATCAAGATGGCAGAGACGAACTTGGTAGAGACAACAATCTCCATCTTCTTTGTTGACAGAAACAGACAACAATCTTCATATTTACTTAAATCTCAATCTCCAACAATCATTCTTCCGTCGATTTCTCTCTTCTCTGCTCTAATTATGTGCTTCAATTTCATCTCCTCCTTAGTCTAGGAAAATCCTCTCTAGATCTATCTCTCTGCGCCTCTATTTACATGGACGCATCTCAGTTTAAGGTGAATACCTATAGCTCAGTTTAAGGTGAATGAGATCTCATTTTCTTCTTCTTCTTTATTAACGGTTGAGCCTTTAAGGGTTGTCAAGGGTAAATAAGTAATGTTGACACATTTTTTTGACTTGTTCAACCATTATGGACCGGTTTGGTGGGACCTGACGGAATACATAACAGAGGTGGCACTTTATAAATGTTGAAAAAATTGTGGCAATTTCTTGAATCGGGATTCGCAAGTGTGGCAGTTTTTTTAAAAATCCCTTTAAGGTTATAAAGCTTACGAAATAGTGTGGTATAATTTAAGAGATAAATCATTTCTAAATTTTACTAGTTATTATTCATAAGGGTATAATTGTAAAAAAATACTTAAACATACTCCATTTTCCTCCTTGCCTTAAGAATTGTGTAAATTACAACTAGCTCATCCTTTTTTTGATCATCTAACCATAAGTATTTTATTCCACAAGAAACGTTTATATGATGACTTTAAAGAGAAACAAGTACATCATAACATGAAACAAATACAAAGAAAGATACAAAACGTAAATAAATTGCGAAGAGAAATAGCGGTTTACCACGATAGCATCCAAATCTTGGAAAAGAGATGCTCCTATGACAGAGGAGCGATATGCCCAAAATTCTTCATGTGCAATGACTAACCCGAACCCTGGATCTATTTTTATGATGAAGAATAAATTGATCTTCGCCCGTGTAGAATCGCCGATGTACTTTTATCAAGAAAACCAAACACGAACAAATCGGTGGAAAAAAACACTATAAAAAGTGTAGATAAAATCGCCCAAATAGCGAAGATATAAATCGCTCTAATAGCGAAGAAAATATAGGAAACAACGAAAATTACTAAAACTAAGAAATCTTTGCCCAGATATAGCCCCTAAATGACTAGATCTGAGCAAAAGAAGATGAAGAAGTTGATGAGTTTTCTCTAGATTTTGAGATGAGGGAAGAGAGAGAGAGTTTGAAGAGGGAGAGAGTTTTGTTAAAATCTAGGATTACAACTAGCTCATTTAATTTGGGACGGAGGAAGCATGTGGCTATTTTTGTGGACTAAATATAAAAATTAAGTGAACTAAGTCCAAAGTACATGGTAAATGTAAAGGCTTTTTCAAAATTTTACTAATTTTAGGGTTGGGTGTAGGATTATATTATTCAAATGGTGGCTCCGCCCCGATGTAGTAACAAGGAAGTTTCCCATAACAAATTAGGAGGTCTTTTTTTTTTTCCATTTTGCTTGCCCAGTCCAATTAAAAATTACTAATCAACGGTAATTGCAAAATTACCGCATAAGCACCCATCCATCTCTTGTTTCAGAAGCCGAGGTATACTATTGTTATTAAACGGTTATGTTGGACTCACCGCCACTTGTCTTGAGAGGTATTCCAAAAACGGATGTAGTGGCATTAGGTTACCTTTTTTAACAATGAGATAGTTATAGATTTAATTGGGTCTCACTTTCTCTCTCGGTCCAGAAAAATATCGTCAGGAAAATGGCTCCATAGGACCATAAGTATAGCATTTCCGGCTATTAAAAATTTGATTAGCATAGGCTGAGCCAAGACTCTTCCAGGTTCAAGAGCAGGGGAGTTTGTTTCTTCTTTCTTGATTTCTTCCTGGTTGTGAAAAGAAGAGCGCAAACAATAAAAAGAAACGGATAAAAGGAGGACAGCGCTTGCGAGTTGTGAGATCTCTTGGAGCAAGTTGCGACTGAGATTGTCTTGGTATAACTATAATAACCTAATTATACTATACAGGGACAACAGTCTGAACATTGTGAGGGTCCCTTTGAAATCGGACCCATTATACATATATATTCCCGTTTTCTTAAGCATAATAAATGTCCACATTTGTTGCTGAGCCACCGTCCCCAACAATTAACAATTGGAGAACCATAAATTTGGATGTAGGTGACTAGATCTAGATCCATGTTACAATCATACACTAATTTACAAATGCATTTGCTAATAATTAGTTATAAACGGTACTAAACTACTAATCATCCAGATAATATGAAATTATCAATCTAATATCACATGATTAGCGTTGTACTTTCCCCATTAAAAAACCCCAAGTTGGATTAGTAAAACATAGATCTAGATCTAGATATCGATCTCTGATTTTCTTCTAGTTGCGGAAAAAATTATTGCGGATATAGATCTAGATATGCTTCAAAAAAAAAAATTCTACTTGCGGAAAGAGCACTGATCGTGTCAGACACTCAAATCTCGTAAGTTTGGAGATAAAAATAAATAATAGACATTCAAATCTCTGATTTTCAACTCTTGCACTTCGTCACCCAATGCATCAGATAATACTATTTTATAACGCTCGCTATAAGCAAGAGAGAAAAAATATCGCAAAAACAAAGTATTGAACTTTATTAACAATGGTTCCAAACGAATCGAGCTCCCAAACCACACCAAAACCACGAGTGAAAAAATTCTCACACTTTTTATGGTGGGTCCCTGTGAACTCCGCCGGAGGATATCAGGAGAGTCATTCATAATGGGGCTAATAAAAATTTTGTGAGAGGTAGTTTTTGCATTGTTTGAACCTCTCGGTTTATACAGAATTTTTGCTTTATTAATGGACGGCTAATTATTAAATTTGCATTATCTCCTCTTATAAGTAACCAATAACAAACTAAATTAATATAGTTAAGTATTCCATCCATTTACCAGTTACCTGACATGACTAGAGCTGGCAAACCAGCCAAAACCCGCGGATAAATCCGACCCGGCCCGTGAAAACCCGTACCCAGTTTGGCTGGTTGTATTAACAAGCCGGGTTAGGGTTGGATAAACGCCGGCTTGTGTGAGAACGGATAAACCCGGCCCGTCCCGTAAATCCGCGGATATAACCCGTATACCCGTAGTCCCATTTATGCCGCGTGTCCCTATCAGTTTCTATACGTGTCTGAGTCTGAGCCTGAGCATAAATAAAACATAAGAGAAAAAGAGAAGAGAAGAGCCCTAGCAGTAGCAGCGTTATCTTCTCTGAATCTCTGCTTGATTTCTTTCTTCTTCTCTAAATCTACATTCTACAGATATCTTCTTCATCTCTTTATCTTTTGGTCTTCATCTTTATTATGTAAACTAATCATTAGAAGAACAATTTTAGAGATTCTGAATCTCTGATTTTTTTAATTTCATCATTTTAATTTTTCGAACGATTTTGCTTTCAATGTTTATATGTATGAATTGAAGATCATTCAACAGAAACATGTTTAAATTACATGGATACTACATGTTTGTCTTCATAGATCTGATGATTTTGGTTTTGACCTTTAGCTTCAACCTGAAATTACTGTCAACTCCTCTATTTCGTTTAATTTCTTAGGATGTTATTGTTATTCATATATTTTGATTCATGGTATCCAAAATTATGTTGTTTGTATATTGGTTGTAGAAGAAAATAGGCGGGGGAAACATGGATCCCAAGTTCCCAACCATAACAACTAAATGTGATTTATAATTGATTTTAATCTTCAAAACAACGAGTCTTCTTCTCCATCTTAACTTCTGCAAATAGTGATTCGATTAGTTTGAGTTTTTTCAGATTTTCGAATTGGGGTTTTGTTAATAATCTCTGCTAATTCTTCATCTTGTTGTGGAAGATTCAGAGTTGAGGACAGGTAATATTCTAAGTTCTAATCCTAGATTGGTTATGTTTATGTAATTCATGTCATGTCTGATAATTTCTTTAGATTGGTTATGTTTCAAACTTTCACTGCTCAATCAATGACCAAAGTTGATGATTGAGTCATTTTGCAAGGTAACTATTTATGTAAGTAAATTAGTATAGCCTTCAGTTTATTATTAAGATTATGTGAATGCTTATGAGGTTAAGAATTATGTCGATATAAAATGGAGCTGTATTGATTGGGGTTTAGGTTTATTTTGATTTACATAGGTTGGTACTTATTAAGAATGAAACAGAGACTGAGTTTTAGAAGTGGTATTGACATCAGTTACACAAAACTTTGTTTGTTGTAGTGAACTGGACAAGTAAATGGTAATGGTGATAGCTTTAGTGTGGTTGTTGGGTTGTTGTATAGTGACTGAGAAGATTTTGATGAAGAATTTACTTGTTCTGTGTGTATTTTGAGTGATCTAGTGGTGCAGGAATGGATAAGTTAAACTACATTTGGTGATAATGTTGTTGTGGTGAGGTCATAGTTGTGATGGAGCTGAACTGATAGTGCAGGAGTTAGAGGTACTATAGTGATCCATATTGTTTGTGTTGTGCAATTGAAGCCTTATAGTGATCCATATTATTTGAGCACACCTGAAAAACACTTATCTATATGTTGTAGTATCCAAGGAGTTTCGTTAGACTTTATGAACTTATCTATATTACCAGCACTTTCTGACTCTGATTTTTAAATGGCACTTACGATTTATGGTTTTCAGCAAGTCATTTTGCAAGTCAATTGCTGATGTTAGTCCATGAACCATGATAGTAGACAGTAGTAACAATCTGATGGATTTTGTTTTCTTTTCTTGTCCAAGTTATTTTCCTTTATTGGTTTGAATTCTATGAGTGTTTTGTTATTTAAACATGATAGTAACTAGTAAGTAATGTACTGATTTTTGTGTCTTTGACCTATTCTTTGTGGCTCCATCCAGATTCCAGGATGTCAAGTGTACAAGAAAAAACTCATTATAACGATGTTATGAGTAGTGACGGTGAGGATGATGATGTTGAGATGGTAGATCCTTCGGATGGCTCTACAACTGTTGATTGTGCACCTGCACCAGTTTCAGGTGAAAAGGAACATAAACTTAGATCTGATGTTTGGGAATATTTTGATCTCATTAAATATAAATATGGATCAAAGAAGGGAGTGTGCAAGGCTTGTAAAGTGGGATATAAATATGATAGCCAGAAAGGTGGAACCTCATCTATGAAAAGGCATAAGTGTCGTGAGCGTCATTCTCAGGATATAGGGCAAATGATTTTATCTTCAAAGAATGGCCAGTTGTCTTCCCGCTTACGCAAAATTGATCAGATGAAGTTTCGGGATCTTATTTCAGAATTACTCATTGCAAGAAATGTCCCATTGGCTTTGGTGGAGTGGAAAGAATTTAGGGACATATGTGCTTATCTAAATGAGGATGCTAAACCAATATCAAGGAATACTGGGAAAGCCGATATCGTCAAAAAACATAATGCACAAAAAGAAGTTATTCGAAACATATTGAAACTTGCTCCAGGTACGATTCAAAATGCTTTTGCTTCAGTTTTGATCCCATTTCTCTCGAAATGCTTTTGCTTCAGTTTCATTTGCTTTCTCTTCTGAAATTTTCTGTTTAACCAATAGCCAATTATCCCAAGCAGAAGTATTATGACTATGCTTACTCCAATACCTGTGGATCAGTTTGAAGGATTGGTTAAACATATGCCTCGCATGTTCCATTCAGTAAACTGTAAATGTACATCGCGTTAGAAACTGTATCTAAATGAAAAATCATTATCATATACTCTATATATTACCTGATGATTCAATCACAACGATACGAGTCTTCGTTTGTTTTCTTGATCAGCTGGAAGTCTTTGTTCGTCAGGTGTACAATAGTTTATGAGCTCGTTAATCTCTAATTTTTCATCTGGTGGACAACTACAGTTATAGCTTCCACCGTGTTGCTGCATATAACATCTTCTCCACACTTGTGTGGTTCTTTACATTCATCAATATCTGTGTAGAATAGATGCAACTACTCATCAGGTGTTTATCACTCGTGCACAAGGAAAAAGTAGACATTTTGTATTGGATCATATAACTAGGAATATTTTGACTCATCTGAATCTAATTTATCGCATCGTAATTAATTATGATAAGATTTGATGATATGTATGTGTAATCCTTACATGTAGGATGTGTCTAACATCAGACATGTGGACCTCTGTTACGACTACAGGGTATATAAGCTTAACTGTCCACTTTGTTAATCAAAACTGGGAACTAAAGAAGTATCTACTGAATTTTTGTGAACTTCCACCACCTCATACAGGTGAAGCACTTACTTGAGTGTTCAGATCTTTTATTTTATGTGCATGTGATATTTTACTTCAGTCTTGAGTCTTGACTCTTGAGATCTTCCACCACCTCATACATGTGAAATTGTGAACTGAAGTACTTAATTGGGACTGGGAGTTTAACTTTTGTGTTCCACTACCTCATACAGGTGAAAACCTTTCTGCCAAGCTATTTGCAATGATAGAAGATTGGGGAATTGAAGAAAAAGTATCCAACATCACCTTGGATAATGCTGCAAATAACGGAGCTTGTGCTAGAATTATGCAGAGTAGACTTGTTGCAAAGAAGATCCTGTTTAACAAGGGAAAATACTTTCATGCGCGTTGTTGTGCTCACATCTTAGCTCTTATTGTAAAAGATGGACTTGTGAAGATTGATCCAGTTGTGCTTAAGTTAAGAAAGTCAGTGAAGTCGCTTAAAAAGTCCCAAGTAAGAAAACAAAAATTCTTGGACATTGTTGATACTTTAGGAATGTCTGCAGTAAGAAGGGGTGTTCGTCAAGATGTTAAGACAAGGTGGGTTTCCACTTTTATTTTGTTATACAGTTAAAGAATGGTATTATTGTTTATAATATACTCATTGAATGTTTGTTACTTTTTTATACATATGGAATTCAACTTATCTTATGTTAGACAGTTGTCTTGTGTATAGAAGTGTTTTCGCTCACTTGAAGGAGGTGGATTCAGACTATACAAACTGCCCAACTGACGAAGAATGGGATCAAATTGAAGTGGTCAAAAAGTTCCTCAAGAAGTTTTATGATCTCACAACTTTGTTTTCTGGTAGTAAGTATCCTACCTCCAATCTATATTTTGAAGGAGTTTGTCAAGTTCAGGTGTTATTAAAAAAAGAAAGCACAAATGAAATTGAATTCATTAGGGACATGGTGAAAGAGATGCAAGAAAAGTTTAACAGTTATTGGGAGAACTTAATTCCTATATTAGCTATGGCACTTGTGTTAGATCCTATATTGAAACTGAAGTATCTAAACTTTGCTTATTCCAAGTTGTATCCTGATGTAAGACAATTAGAAAGTAAAGTTTCTGATGTGCGTGAAGATATGAAAAAACTTTATAATGAGTATTACACCTTGTCAAGAGCTTCTGGTAGTGGAACTCAGAATTTTGGTATTCAAACTGGTGCAAATTCTGCCCATCAAGGAAGTGAGTGGATCCAGGTAATTTTGGTATTCAAACTGGTGCAAACTGTATGAAGTTATATTATATGTCCTCCTCATTATAGAAGATAACTGGTCCTTGCACTCACTTATTACTTGTTTCATGCAGGAATATGTTGCAGCACAGGAAAATGGTGGTGATCTGCAATCTGACTTGTCAGAGTTGGATCAATATCTTAGCGAGAAATATGGATTTGTTAATCAACCGCAAGATATCCTAATGTATTGGAAAGCCCAGGAACAACGATTTCCAGTACTTTCAAGAATGGCAGGGGATATTTTGTCAATTCCTATTTCAACCGTCGCTTCGGAATCTGCATTCAGCATTGGTGGAAGAGTAATTGATCGGTTTCGCAGTTCTTTATTACCTGAAAATGCTGAGGCGTTGATAACAACTCGTGATTGGAAACATAGAGTTGGTAAGTGTGCCTAAGTGGCACCGCGTAATTCAGTAATACTTCATTTAGTTGAATGTGTAAATTTCATATATAACTTTGATTGTTTTTATCCATGTAGGAAAAGAAGATATGGATGAAGACAATGGGATTATTGGAGAAGATGTATTAGGATTTGAACTTGGTGCAGTGGAGGATAGGACAAATGAGAATGGGGAAGTAAGTTCTTATGTGTCTAATTAGTATGCGTACTTCTTCAATATAAAGCGGGGTAATTATGCAAATTCCATGTTTTTTACTTGAATATTTTCTTTTGTTTGATTTATTTTTGCTTGAAATTACAGATTCATATTGAATAGTTGGAGCTACTCAAAGATAGACATGGAAAATGAGAATTTTTTTGGACAGACAGTTATCGCAGTGTCTCCAAATTTTGTATAAAAAAGATGTTGGAGATGTTTTTTTGGACAATTATCACTTTTTTTTGATTAACCACAATATACATTTTGTGCAGGAAGTGGTTATTAATATCTTTATTGTTGCACTTGGTGATACAAAGTACAAAGTTACAAACAATGGTATTACTACGGTTTCGAAGGTTTTTTTTTCTTTTTTGAAGATATCATGAACTGACTGATGAGTACTAAACTACAATGATTAGCATAATGTGTATCTGTGACTCTGTGTTCCTCTCATGATGCAAAACTAGTGTCAAATTATTATTAAGTTTTGCAATTTTCTTGATTCTTTCATTAAGTTTTTTAATTTCGGTGCGACACTGAGTCACTGACTGTTGAATCTGTATTCTGTAATCTGTTGATTGAAATTGAATTGAATGGAAATGTCAAATGAACTAGATGAATGTTAGGTTGCAGGAGCAGGAGTTTTTGATGGCCTGAATGTGGTCGGAACCGGAAATGATCCAGAAATCAGAGGAAACTAAGCAGAAACCAGCTAACCCGTGAACCCGCAGGTTTAACCCGTTACGGGTGCGGGTTGATGAAATGACCACCCGTGAAGAATATCAACCCGCGGGTTTTGACCCGTGTTAACCCGAACCCGTGTAACCCGTAACAAGCCAGCCCCGGCCCGCCCGTTTGCCAGCTCTAGACATGACAGTACTAAGTATAACGCAGGTGGTAAAAACAAAGAAGATGTGGTAAACTAGCTAACTAACCATGGGAGGCAATACAAAATGACCTTAGTAATGGAAAATCACTGATTGGGAGTCTCAATGTCATTGATTGATTGCTATCAGTTGCTTTCTACCTGTATTATGGGCTGTTATTATTCATTTGGTCCAACATGGGTTGGTGTACTTAGATGATAATTTCTTTTTCTTTTTGATAAGATTCTCAATATGTGTTGTTTTCTTCAATGCCAAAAGAATAATATTAAAAACAAAGTTGAACATTGAATATCCCGATATATCTTTTCCAGATTTTTTGCCAAGATTGGGGTTGCAAAATTTGATTTTCTCGGTTTAATAACATTATAATGCAACAGATGGTCCGCAATACATCCTTGCAACTACTATTCTTCTTCTTCTTCTTCAACTCTTGTGACTGTACTAATCTCTTATCGACTACTCAAACTAAGACCATAAATAGACTAGCTGATTATCAAGATCCTACTTACAAGTTAGCTTAATTTCCTTTTCTTTTCATTCTTCTTCTTCCACTTTATTTATCTAAAATAATACTCCGTAACAATGAGTTCAACAGAATTAATCGGCAAACCAGCTAAGGCACCGGAACCACCGGGTGCATGGCCAGTCGTAGGTCATCTTCCACTCATCCGTCGTGGGAATAAACCGGCTTATGTAACTTTTGGAGAATTGGCTGATAAATATGGACCTGCTTTCATGATCCGGATTGGTTTAAATCGAGCGCTTGTGGTGAGTTCATGGGAGGTAGTAAAAGAATGTTATACTGGTACTAATGATGAAATCTTTTCTTCACGTCCTCCTACTGCAGGTCCAAGGCTCATGTGTTATGACCAGACCATGTTTGGATTTGCTCCTTATGGGGAGTATTATCGTGAACTTCGCAAGATTGCGAACCATGAGCTGTCCACCACTAGGCTTCAGCTGGTACAGCATATGTGGGATTCTGAGATTAACACATCTGTTAAAGAGCTGCACGAGTTGTATCTGAACAAACCGGAAGCTAGTGATAATGGTGTATTGGTAGATTTGAGAAGATGGTTTGCGAGTTTGACGTTGAACATATTTGTTAAGTTCGCTGTTGGGAGTACAACTGGTTTGGATGCTGCCGAAGGTGGTGATAATGGCAAGACTATTGTAGGACTGTACCCAAAACCGATTGGAGAATTTTTCAGGTTGATGGGTGTCTCTGCTCTTTCGGACGCTTTACCGTTTTTGAGAGGGTGGTTAGATATTGGTGGGTTTGAGAAGGAAATGAAGGTAAATGGAAAAGCACTCGACGCTATGATGGAGAAATGGTTACAAGAACATAAAACGAGGAGCAAGAGTACTTCTTCGGAATCAGGTGGTGGTGAACAAGATTTCATGGCTGTAATGATGTCCATACTTCTTGGCGATAACAAAGAAATTGGGAAATCATCAAAACCTCAAGTGAATGATGATACCATAAGCAAATCCTCTAGCCTGGTAAGTAATCCTTCAATTTTTCTGGATAGATTTTACTGACGGTCGACTTTGGATCTCAACTGTATAACCAAAAAAAAGTTTGTGTCCCGAAAATAATTTTTTTTTTTAAATAATTTTTACTTACTTTAACTCAGTTATAATAACATATCTTATTACAGTCAGAAAACGGTCTAGTGAGATTCTTAAGATGACATATCTTATTAATATATTTCAGTTGCCTTGCTTAAAAATGTCAATGGAGCGCCCATTTATACATTTAACAAATTAACAATGTTCACTTTTTTCAACCATACGGCATTACAGGCACTAATCTTTGGTGGGACTGATGCAACAATGGTCAATTTAGTTTGGGCTGTAACTTTACTACTCAATAATCAATCTAAACTCCAAAAGGCGCGAGAGGAGTTGGACAACCAAGTAGGCAAAGACAGACAAGTGCAAGAATCGGATATCAAAGATCTTCCATACATCCGAGCAATAATCAAGGAAACATTGCGTTTATACGCAGTGCCTCTGTTGCCTCCACGGCAATCTACAAAGGATTGCGTCGTAGCTGGCTACTTGATCCCTGCAGGAACACGTTTAATTGTACATAACCGGAAAATCCAACGTGACCCACAGGTATGGTCTGATCCCTTGGAGTTCCAACCGGAGAGATTTATGCCCGGTGGTGATAAGGAAGGTTTGGATGTTAGAGGCCAGAATTTTGAACTCATTCCTTTCAGCGCCGGTAGAAGAATGTGCCCTGGTGTTTCTTTTGCAACTCAAGTGATGCACTTGGCACTTGCTCGGGTCATCCATGGGTTTGATATCAAGGCACCTTCGGACGCACCCATTGATATGACTGAAAATGTTGGATTCACCAATGTTAAAGCCACGCCACTCGAAGTGTTACTCACCCCACGCCTCTCTTCTGAACTCTATGCTTAAGATTAGCTTTTTCTTCAAAAGCTAAAATTTCCATCAAAAATTGTTTTCAGTTTATTCATGTTCCACAATAACTTGCTTCCCTTGTGCAAGAGTTGTTTGTCATCCGTTCGCTGTACAAGAGTGTTGTTAGTTTGTTTTTTGTGACAGACAACCATGTATTTTCACACGATTCCGATGTATAATTTTCCTTTTTATATGTATTGAACAATACTTTCCAATTAAACATTAAAAATGAAACGAGAGATTTAATGAAAGATTTTGTAGTGTGAATGACAGTAACCAAAATTCAAACAACGCAAGTTTAGGACCTACTGGACAGGAACATAACATCTTTTCTGGTGATGGGGCCTGATGGGATTGCAGATGTATATGGTACACCAATCTCTTTGACTTTGCGGATATTGCTTGCAATCAATCATATACCAAACCATTGCAAGGACCATACTTATATAGCATAGACAGAGCCAAATAAAAGCAATCGCCTGCACTTACCACCAACTTGTAAAAGCTATTTTCCATAAGTATTTTTACACAAATCATCCTCAATGTGCCTTTTATATTTTATTTGCACTTAACGACATTTTTCCACTCTTAATTTCAATCCTGGTTCTACTGCTATATAAAGAAATCAGATTCTGAGCTTTTGGATTTTCTGGAAGGGCTCCAATCCAATTATATTAAAGCCCGTTTGGTATTGTTTTTTTCCCTATAAAAGCATTTTGTAGCCAACTTGTAACAAACCTTTTAAGAAAATAGTGTTTAGTAAAAAAAATTCAAAGCGCTTTTCTCCAAAAGCACTTCTGTTTTAGGTCAACTTTTAAAAGCTACCCAGGAGTAGCTTTTAAAAGCAGTAAAAGCAGAAGTTATGGACCCACTCAATTTTAATTAATTGATTCTCTATTTTAACCGTATTATTATACTCCCTCCATCCCACTATTAGATGACCTAGTTGAACTTTGCACAATTTTTAATTTTTAAGGAAGGAATGAAATGAAGTATTTTTTACGATTATACCCTTACGATAATAATTTGTAAAATTTAGAATTGATTTATCTCTCAAACTATACCATGGATTTTCGTAAACTTTGTATCATTGAAAAGTATTTTAGAACACCTGCATAACGAATATAAACATGGATATCAAATTGTACATATTTCTTATACTACCGATAATCAATCAAAAGGATGATTTTAGAAATATCCCCTTGTTTAATGAAATAGGTCAACTAATAATGGGACAAAATTTTAAACTAAGCAGGTCATCTAATAGTGGGACTGAGGGAGTATTAAAAAGATAAAATTTACCCTTAAATATTTATTTATGTACAATTACTTCACTAATCAAATTTTATTAATATTTGTTATAAAATAATAATTACAACAAATAGTATTTAAAGGTAAAAATTGAAAATTAAAATAAAATTAAAATACTAAATGATTAAAATATATGAATAAGAATTATTATTATATTTTATCTCTATTTAAATAATATTCAAAAAAAAATATTATTAATAGATGTAAGTTAAAAAGAACTTTTAAACCATGTCTATTTTCGTCATTAGTCACATCATAAGGACTTCAACATGATAATTTACCGAACAGAATTTACAGTTTGTTGGTTCCACAGCGACGCATAGCACAACAGAAAAACACTTTTATAAAAGTCACGGCAATACCAAACTAGGCTTAATTATCTAAAATGTGTATAACAAATATCTAAATTACCCTTTATTGGTTTATATTACCATATTATCCTTCACCCATAATTATAAACCTAAAACTATAAACTATTCAAGACAACAAAATAAACAGTAAGAAATAAAATGTTCTATTTAGTTAATTACGCTTCTCTTCCATAACCCAGCCGATCTTCTCCATCTCCACTTTGTTCTTCTTCGGACTATAGTTGATCCTCGATTCGTCGAAAGCCAGTGATTTTGTGTTGCCTTTTATTGTTAAAATAAGTTAAGATTTGTCTAACTTCAGTTTCAGTGGGGTTTGCGGCTAGGTTGTTGTTTGAATATCCTGGCGAGTGAACTCGTTTACGGCTAGGAATCGATGAATTTCTAGCCTTAAGAAGATAACTGTAACACCAACATTTTTCGATGATGCTTACCCAAGGAAACATCATTGTTGCTAAGAAGCTTATCAGAGGAAACATCATGATCCTAAAGTATCATCATGCTTGTAGCGAGAGTAGGTAGACTCAGTGTATGACACTTTACTCTCGAATTATATATGTGGAAATGCAGTGTAGCTTATTACACGACGATGGATGAATGATCCAAAAGATTGTTATGATGTCTGCTGCTTACCCGATGAAGCATAATTGACGTAAATCGCGATCGAAACTTTTACAATGCATAGACATCTACCTGAAGGAAAGGTCAGTCTTGCGGTAATTCTTATATCGCGATCGAACGAGAGAATGTATCTATTTTGAACTTCGTGGCATCAATGGTGTGAAATCTTATGCATGATATCCGTCACAAAGTCCCTTGAACTTCCGTGAAATCAGTTTCGAAAGGCAAGATAAGATTTTTCGTGGAATTAAATTTAAAATATACTTTTTTTTTTCTTTTTTTTTTTTTGACAATTTGGTAGATTTTTGGTCGAAACACTGAAACACGAGACGCTAATCCCCTTAAAGGATCCAAATAAAGGGGGAGTAAGGAGTTTGTTTTGGGCCTCGTGGTTGGCTCCCGTATCTCCAGGAAAGTCCTGACCGGGCCAGAGAAAAAAAAAGGCCCGATAAATCCGGCATGGTCCAAGCTGCTCAGGTGTGAGACTTTATCTCAAAAATAAAAATGAAACAAGCCCCATTTTGCGGCTTACACTCAAAACTCTTCTTCCTTTTTCTTCGATCTCTGAAACCCAAATCGGAGATCAAACTTACCTGAATCAGAGCAGCAATGTCACGAGTTATAATCAAACGCATCATTAATCCTCTATACTCATCATCATCTCGTCATCTTCTCAAATCTCAAATCCCTAAACCAAACCCTAGTTTCTCAGTCCTCCCCACAATTTCAACTCCGAACTTCAGATCTTTCTGCTCCTCTGAAGGAAAAACTGACGAAGAAGTAATTATTCCTCCTAATTTGGAAAAACTATTCCCTGGTATCAAATACTGTGATAATGAAGGTAAGAAATGATCTTAAAACCCTTTGATTTTGGGGTTTTAGGGTTTGAAAATTGGGAAATTCTGATTTTGGGATTTTTTATTTTTGTTTGTGTTTGTGCAGAGTTTGATAAGATGGTGGAAGAGTACAGGAATGGGAATACGAAACTGGTCTCAAAGCTTCTGAGAGTGATTTTGGCTAGGAAAGTATCAGGGAGACATGATGGAGCTGATGCAGAGATTATGGAAGAGATTTCAGAACATTTGAAACAAAAAGAAGAGGAAGAGGATAATGATTTTTATGATTGGCGCCGTGATAGTGGTCTTGGTGGTTACAAGGTAATATCCAATTAACATTGCAAGTTAAATCTGTTCTGTTCACATTCTATAGAATTAAACATGTTGCCAAGTGAATCAGCTTTCCGTAAACAGTAGTCGTGCTTCTATTGTACATGCCAAGCAGATTATAAATGTCTTTTCATTATGTGCAATAACTGTCACTTCTATTGTACATATGTCACATAATGTTTACATTTATATAGAGAATTCTGTCTGGGATGGTTAGGCAAAAGAGTGGATGTGACGGTTGTTGAGTATCGGTGGATTGTTGGGATGCTTGGCCTTTAGTAATCTAACTAGTTGATAGCTCTTGTAGTATAAGATAAAATGAGGAGATGTATATAAGGTGATCTTAGTTGCTAAAATACTCAAACAGTGATATCAGTGATACCAACTGAAATATTTGGCATCTCCAATTCACTCAACCTTTGTACCATGTTTGGTTCTAGTAATGGAACCCAATTCATAGTAAGGTAATCCATTTGCACTAACAAATGTAATTGATTTACTTGGGAAGTGAAGTTGTATGGCAAATCCACTGTTCAGGTCATTGAAATATACCATATCAGTTATCTTGCAATTCAATTATTTGAATGAAACATGCTATTAATGTAGTTTGGCAACAGAAGTTTTGCTTGCATATCTGACTTATCTCCATAATATCACTTTGTTTCCGAGCATAGTTAAAGATGCATTATGTTTGGTTTTCTTTTGTTCTAGTGTAGCTGCTTCACAGTCATTATGTAACAACCAATGTAGTTTACGGTCACAGCCATGCAGTACAGACACAAACACACTGATTAGTACATCTACCTAGTTTCCTGCCATAATATTTTAAGATGTAATAGTGAGCGTCAGAATGTTCTATATATTAGTGGAATTCTTCAGAAACCTTAACTGCGCCGTTCAGCGTTCACCCTTTTCGTCTCCTCTTTCACCAGTTCACAACCTAACTTGCTTTGCAGCTGCACCTAAGCTCCCATCCAGTTCACCTTCAATTTTCTGCCAAGATTTCACCCACGGCTATCCATGGTTTCTATAAGGGTTAGGACAGGATTATTTTAGTGTTTCTGATGAACTCAACTAATTTGTAAAACAATTTAACGGTCAGTATTACATCTTAAAATCTTATTGTTGAAAACTAAGTAGATGTATATTATTATTCGGTGTGTTTGCATCTGTACAGTATGACTGCAAGTCCGCAACCCTAACCACATTGGTCATATACCTCAAAGTTCATGGACTGTCTCTATTCTTTCTTCGTAGTTATGTCTTCTCTCATCATTTAGAGGGGAAATGTGGCGGAGTAATCAGTTTGTGATGGAACTAGGTAATTTGAACCCTATGTATACCACTGTTGGCGGAACGATGTGCACAAATGATTATTATCTCTTTTGCTTTTGCAGCTACTTTGTCATTTTTTCATGTCACGAGAATCATAAAAAGTAGAAGCACCTCATAAGACTTGTTAAAGATAATCTTATCTGCATTTGTAGAAACTTGAAGTTTGATCTTGCATCAAGTCTAATTCAGCAATGCAATACTCAAAGCTGAACTTAGGAAGTGCATTCATCTCTATAGGTTCTCACACAAAATAACCTGCAACAGAAAATATGATGCAACTGTTTTATATTTTTGCAATGCATTTGTTGATAACTCTAACCAGTGATTTTTTTTTTATAAATTTGAAGCAGTCGCAGGAGGCATTAGGGGGAAAACAATCTACAGTTACACCAGGGTTTAAGATTGATATGAAAGGATTTGAGTCTTAGAAGCAACAGAATGGTCCATGGAACTGGAACTTTATCAGTAAATATTATTAGTCATGCAGCCAATGTGGTTAAATTTTTGAACAAATCAACCAACCAGATTAGCTGGTTTGGCTGTAGTGTTCTACGCAAGATCCTTTTATCTGCTTTTGCTTTTTAGTCTTTATACCCGTGCCAGAAGAACTGAAGACAACACTACTATTGTAATTGCTAAGCTTGCTAGGTTATCTAAAAGTAGTGAATTAGGATTTAATGGTCATTCTGACTTGCATTAACTCTATGATGCGGTCTGCTTAAGTGCTATCAGTATATTGTTGGCTTTGTCGGTAATTAAGGATTGTTAGGATGATGTTTATGTTGAATGTTTTTCAAGTCCAGATGTAGCATATAGTGTGAAATGCCATGATAAATGGTGGAAAAACTTGGGAAATTTTATGGTTGATGTCTGAGAAGATCAGTGCATGCCTAATTCTAGATGGTTCCCAGATGGGGACAAATGAGTCTAAGTGGTTCATGGCATCCATAGGGCATTGGTCCGCATTTGTGTACCCAAATTGGTCCACCTGTAGGCGTATCGATCATTTTGCTCACCATAGTACAGTACAGTTACTGGGTTGAGCCAACTTGCTCATCAGGAAATATGTCCGATGTCTTACTTCACCTTGCCTTCTTACCTTTCAGTTTATACAATATCATCTCTCTTTTGATAACAAATGAAGAAATTGTTCTTATACTTGCTTTAAAGCTTCAAACCATGGTGCTGCATTTACCCGAGTACTTGTTGTGTTTATGAGAAACTGCACCCCGGTGACGTCGAAACAAGTATCTTTGCTACCTTCCCAGTTGTAAACAAGGACGTCAAAAGGTCTCAACGCAGAACCAGTGTTAGAAAGGAAGCCAAAGCTACCTTTTTCCTAGCGGGGGCCCAGCTCTAAGACAAGCATCCATTATGGGGTAACGATCGAGTAAGACGTGATCACCAAATATATTTGTATCTCTGTTCCAACTAGAACATAGACTGCCAAGCGATAACAATAGACTGAGCTAAATTGGTGCGGTCCAATATTATGATTAAGCCCACTAACATGACATGCCAAGAGGTAATTTGGAACCATCATTTGGGGCATACAAGAAAATTTTGGGGCCTCTTGAACAAGACAAAAAAAGGGTTGGAAATAGTGTTTCTAGGGTATCCCTTATCCAACCTATTTTCATAATTAGTGTTAATTTTATTGATTAGTTGTTAATGATTGTAGTTAGGATTAGAGTTTAATTTAGGATAATAAAGAGGAGGAGGAGGAGGAGGAGGAGATTTTGGGATAATAAAGATGATGACTTTTTTGAGCTCTTACCCAAACTCAATCGCAAACTCAATTTTTTTCTCAAGGTCAAGATGATGATTTTTTTGAGCCAAATCCCGAAGATGAGTACATGGATGAGGAACCCAATGCTAATAATACACAGGTATGATTGTATACGTTGTTTAATGTCCGTTTTGTAGTTTGAATTCACCAAAAGTTTTGATTTTTGCATGATGTTCGGCGCAACAAAGTTAGGTTCAGTAGATAATTTGTATGCCGAACCTTGATAAATAAGAACAGTTCGGTTTGTGCGCTTGAAATATTTATAAGCCGAACTGTCATTCCATTATTTTCGCGCCAAATAATTTCCACGGTTCGGCTTGAATAGGATGTGCTAATATAAGTCGAACCATATACAAAAAACTTTCTGAGTTACAGTGTAATGTTCGGTTCACACGTGATCCAGCCGAGCAAATTATTCTTATTTTAATAAAACTCAAGTGTGGTGGTTCGGATTATAAAGTTTATCCCTAATAAGCGGAACCCTTGTATGTTTAGTAGTTCGGCTTTTGAAGACTAACAAGAATGCGCGGAACCAGAAGCTCGGCTTTGAAATTATATTGCGAATGAGTCGAACCTAACCCAAAACCTATGTGATATTGTTGTAGATTGTTCCTGAAATGGAAACTATGGAGGATCAACCACCGGCTGTTGATGTCATTCATGAAGATACTAAAGATCACTTCCAAACTGACTTGGTAGGTAATCTATTGTATGTTTGTATTAATTTTCAAGTGTGTTGTATTCAAAATCATTAATAAAACTTAACTTTTGTACTTGTGGATATGTAGACGTGGAAAACTCGAGAAGAAGCTGTTGAATGGGCTGAGGAACATGCTTTGAAAATCAATTGCATCCTAGTTAAAGGTAGACAATACCGAAAAGAGTGGGTTGAGCTGGTTTGTGAGAGAGGCGGGAAGAAAGTAAGCAAGAAGAAAAAAGGTGAGGTGTATATTGGGAAAACCGGGAAAAATATAAGACTAAAACAAGGAAGATAAATTGTTCCTTCAAGATCGTCTTCAATTGGAACATAAATGAAAGAGTTTTCACAATGAATAAAGTTATGGATTGTCGTCATAACCACCCACGTCCAAAGGATCTTCATGGACATTATAGAGCCGGAAGACTCAAAGCTCATGAATATGAAGAGATAGATAAAATGACACGAGCACGTATGCCACCCTCTAAAATTCTGAGCAAGTTGAAGGTGGATGATAAGAATAACAAGACTACGTTGCAACAAATATATAACGCGAGAAGTACTTTGAGAAGAAAGAATTTGCAAGGTAGGTTGGTGATGCAACAATTATTGTGGTTGGCACAAAAGAAGAACTATGCTTGCCAAAAGAAATTGGATGAATTCGGCCATGTGACGCACCTTTTTATAGCCCATTCTGAATGCGTAAAGTTGGAGTTATGCTTCCCACAAGTTCCCATATTGGATTGCACTTACAAGACCAATAAGTATGAGATTCCCTTGATGAACGTTGTTGGTCATATGTCAACCAAGTGACCTTTCACCGTTGCTTCTTTTTTTTGCATGATGAGTTGAAAGAAAGCTATGTTTGGGCATTGGAACAAGTGAAGTTAATATTCCGGGAAGATGCTCTTCCAATGGTAATGGTAACCGACCAAGAGGCGGCATTGATGTTTGCTATAAGGAAGGTATTTCCGAACGCGCAAAAATTTCTTTGTACCTTTCATGTATGGAATAATGGTAGGAAAAAATGCCAACCAATAATTCAACCTCTTAAGTTGAAAGAGTTAGATTCGATTGCTAGATTACCGGATGGAGAACGAGAAGTGAAGAAGAAACAATTCACGAAAGCGTATGAGGCTAATGAAAGGATGTGGGCATGTTTCTCCAATGAATGGGATGCTTTGCAATGGTTAATCGCCGAAGAAGTGTATGAAGAAAATGTTGCAAAACTCATTGCGAATTGGGGCGTCAAATACCCGGAGATCATTATATATTTACGCAAGTAATTCTTGGATACCAACAAACATAGATTTGTTAGTGCATTTAAAAACCACCACAAGCACTTCGACAACCAAGCTACACGTATGGTAGAGTCGGCTCACTATCGTTTGAAGAGGAATCTATTTAGGTGCGTGGACACGTTCGTCACGGTGTTTGACGCAACAGAATACTATTTCATGAGTGATGTTATAAGAATTAAAACGTTATTCGAAAAAAGTTTAATAATGAAGCATGATGATTTCCCGGATGATAAGTGGCTCCGGGGACTAACCCATAGGGTCTCTAATTTTTTCCTTGAACTTATAATGAAGGAAGTGGATTTGATGGACAAAATGGATGCTAAGTCCCAAGAAGAGTGTGTTTGTAAAATGAGGGAAAGCATGGGACTTCCGTGTCGGCATGATCTACTTCGGTACAAGGATTGTCTTATACCTTTTGAGGATATTGATCCTCATTGGAAACAATTGAGTTGTGATCCTATGCCCGACGAGGACGATGATGTAGAGATTTGGGACACACCTTATGGGAAAAGGTTGGCCGAAATGTATCGTGGGATGTTCTGAGTTCAAAAAAAAATCTTATGGCGCAACATGATGTTAATTCTCTATCCTCATACCCAACAAGGTATACAAGAACCGTAAAAGAGGCCATAAAAAGGTAGGCCACCCTCGAAAGAAGCCCGAAAAGTGCAAAGATCAAAAGCGTATGCTCTTTCCAAAACAAGGGGTCCTACCACAAGGGATCCATCCGGGGTCGAGTACCATGATGGAAATTACGAAGAAGAGAAGAAGGAAATAGAGAAGTTAGATAAGATGGATAAAGTGAAACTATCAAAGAAACGTGGTCGACCGAGCAAGGATAAAGGTGAAACAAGTAAGAAAGAAGTTAAGAATAGTGTTCCTCTATGTCCTCCCCCATTTCAAGGAGACGTCAAGCTTAAGGGTAAGATGTTTCCATCTCAACAAATGGAAACAACAAAGACCACTTCGGTGCCCAAGCAAAAGGAGAAAAAAACTATATATGCGGAAGGGGAAAATGAAAGGTCCTAAAAGAGATAATTTGGGAAAGTATTTGAGACCTTCTAATATGATTTACAAAAACTACTTGGAGAACCTACCCGAAGTCATTCATGAGTTTATTATATCCATGGACGATGTCGAAGGGATGGCAATTGTGGTTTCCATGTCACCGCGGAACAACTAGGACCTTTTAAAGATGGGAACTATCTGGTTGTCCAAGGGGATGAAGTAAATTATATTCGTCAAAGATTGTTACAAACACTACGCCGAAACATGGACTTCTACAAGTCAACGATGCGAGGTGGCGGAGACCACAGGGTCGCACAAGAGTTCATTAGTTTTGAACGGCGTTTACACGGGGATGTCGTCATCACAAGTGACCATTGGATGCAAATGTCGATATGTGGGTTTTTAATCGTGGAGACCTTCCATTGTGTTGTTCATTCTTTTACGAGGGCTGGAAGTTGTTACACCTATGCGGCGCCAACAAAACCTTGCCATGAGAGTGTGAAATATAGAAGATTTGTTATTGCATGTGACGCCCCAAATACTAAACCTTCTTAGCTAATAGGATTACAACCTAATTGAAGCATCAAAACTATATTACCTATTTTAAGAATCATAATTAAAAAAATGTGCTAATAACAAAACCCAAACTCTCTGATATTATATAAATGAAAGCCTTTCGAGTTCTACGAATATATTAATGTGTTGTTTACACAGAAAGAAAGAAATACATGTAGCAAAAGATACACAACAACGCTAGATTCTATAAAGCTCTAAAATACGAAACAGATATCTTCGGGAGGTCCATTTCTTCTAGTAACTGAAACTGAAGGGGGAACAAGTGAGCACATCATCCCAAAGGGGGTGCCCAATGGAAACAAATAACATTCAAGTAATCACTAACATGCATCACAGGCTTTCCCCGGTCTACTAATATATAAAAGTAAAGTGTGTAATATTCAACCGGCTTTCCCCGGCCTACAAAGAACATAGCAAGAAGCCGTGGGGAAACACGAACACTCCTTGTGGGGGATTCACACAACGCATATTTACATTCATTGTACATATTGATATTAAAAACACATCATGCTCGCAGATAGAAAGAAAGCTTAATGATTACAAGTAGGTTACAGAGTTCCCACCTGAATTGATGACAGGCCATGCCTACCCCAAGATCCACGATCCACTGGATCATCTTTTGAATTGATCGTTGTTAATAAAGATCGACTGTTAATCACACAATCATTCTAAGAAATTAGCCAAAAATCTCATACAAGGTTCATACAAGTCTATCTAATGGTCCTAAATCCATTTATGTTTCTACACCTTTTCCATTATTTATCTTTAGCATATCAAAGGTTTACTATTTCGATTAGGTTGGTTCTATAGTCCAAAAAATAAGTCTTATGAATATCTACAACTTTGTAGAAGGAACCAAAGACTAATTCAGACCTCAGTGGTCCAATTCAGGTTCATATGGAAAACAGCTCAAATTGACTAAACAAGTCCATTAACTAAAGTCCAGTCCATCTGAGTCAACTAACGGTCAACGTCTAAGTCCAGGTCAAAGTCAAGGTCCAACTAAAGGTCATTCAGGTCCTGGTCTACTGAGTCAAACCGACTCAACTCTGGTTAACAAGAGTAACTCGACTCAGTCAGATGGTCCGAGTCAGGTAAGTCAGCTATACTTACTGGGATGACTAACAAGCCATTGCATAGGCCAAAGCTGCTGTTGCACCATAATGGTGCATCGCTCTAACTCCAAAACTCTATTACAAGTATTCTTCCAAACTCTTGACTAAACAACAACAATTCAACATTCTAATTCATACATCAAAACTCAATTACAAATAAAGGCTAGGCCTACATGCATTGCAGCTTTAAGAAACATCTAAGACAACTCAAGCAACATATCCATAAACTTAACCACCACCCCTTAGACCTGAACTCCACATATCTTCCATTTCTCATTTTCAACTACACAACAACCCTTGTTCTAGGTTCATTGTAATATCATAACTCCATTATCCTCTCAATTTCACTTCTGTTGCACATGCAATTATTCCATGGCCAGAACTTCAACTCTTCATCTCAAGCCACATTCATTCAGTGACATCGTCACTAGTTTCATGAGATGTAAACATTCTACTACAAACTCAATACACTACCACCACCATCTCAGCAGCAGCACCACCAACTACAAAACCAACCCATCACACTGCCAACCTCATGAACTAGAATATCAACATCAAAACCAATTCAACTTAGTTCAATCACTAAAATAAACTGCAGCTCCTACACTTTTAATGTACTAATTCATAACACCTGCAACTTCAGTTGAGATCATATTCAATCCTTCATCCACAGTTATTCAAACCCAACTCTCTTAAACTCAATTCATTTATCATCTAAACCTCCTAGGATTAACAACATCCACATTTGAGTCTAAGTTCAAATTATCAACAATATCTTAAATACTCATCCCAATTCCTGGTTCATCAACAACCACATAGTCTCAACAACACACATAAATAACTTTACTAATTCGATTGAGAAGAATAATTACCTCAAACCAATCCAACTCAAGCAATTGAATTAGATTCCTCTTTACTCTGACCTGACTCAGAAATCATCTCAATCTCTTCATACAAATCTCAGTAATCTTCTTCTTCTTTGGAACTTCACCATTACTCAACAATCTTCATCATCATCAATTCTCAATTAAACACTAAAATAATTCCCAAATTCCTTCTTTTCTGATTTAAGTTTCAAACATCGATTCACCTCAAAAATCACCACACCCAGCCTTCAATTTCCTCTTGTCTATCTCCAAATCGAATCTTCATTCGATTCCAAATCTCAGAAATTCCAACTTCATCAAACTCGAATTACTCTTCATATCTAACCCTAATTCATCCAATCAATCAATTAAACCATCACCCCTTTGTTCTTCATCTATCAGCAACCTAATCAACCAATTCATTCCACACGAATTCAATTAAACAGTTTTACAAACCCTAACTGGATTTCATCTGATTTATTTCTCGAACCCTAATCATCTTCCATCTTGATTTACAATCACCTCATCTTCGCCTTCATCAATTTAAACTGCTACATCAACACTCTCAAATCACTTCACAGAATCGCCGGAGGCGAGAAAACAGAAGAAGAAAAGAGAGAGAAAAGAAGAATGAAGAATAAGAAAGAAGAAAAGAGTTTATCTTTACAGTCTGGGGATAAGGCCAACCAAAACTACTGAGGCACCCAATAACTTGGAAAAGGGCTTCCGAGTACCAATTTCATATCTAACTTATTGTTAGATTAATTTCTATTTACTAAAATCTATATTAACTAATCGAGCCATTAACGGGTAAATCGTCTCTTGACTGGTCTGGTAGCGTTGACGAGATTGAGGGTCTTTACATTGTATTTGTTCAAGGATGCCATTATATCGGTCTTAAGCTTAGACCCGGTTTCCCAATACCTCCATTGTGTCCTTTAGCCTTTCAGTATCTTTTTAAAGAAAATTACTCGATGGATTGGTGTGCAAATTACGCTACGGAGATGGAGATTTGGAGAAGTTTGCATCCACTGCTTCAACACGGACTAATATGTCTAACGGATGATTAGGATGAAGATGATGAAGAAGATGTTGTAAGGTTAGGATCACTC
Organism: Papaver somniferum; assembly: GCF_003573695.1. NCBI lineage: Eukaryota > Viridiplantae > Streptophyta > Magnoliopsida > Ranunculales > Papaveraceae > Papaver > Papaver somniferum. The sequence continues at coordinate 239,924,538 of NC_039358.1, read as the reverse complement.
TAATACTTAATCTAATACATTTGGTGCTTATATATAATTTTTTTGCATTTTGTTTTCGTTGGGTGCCTGGGTGATATGAGATTATGAATGCTATATCATGTATCCTAAAGTGCATCTTATGAATTGAATATATTTTGTGTTTTTTTAAATTGTTTGTTGGTGCAAAGATTTAAAGAAAGTGAACTATTAGTGTATGGTTCGGCTAACCCGTAAAAATATATTTGAGCCGATCCGGACAAGTTTAATCATCATATTTCGCCAGTGTTATGGTTCTTCTTAAATATGATGATAGTTGTGCGCCGAACTAGCATGATGCACATTTTCAAAACATACCGAGTAATGTTTGGCTTATTAGAGAATATAACTAATAAGCCGATCCTGGGAAGATTTTTGAAGTGTTATGGTTCGACTTATTAGTAATTTATTTCTACAGCCGAACCATATTAGTTGAACATAAAACTTTTAAGTATGCAGGTTCGGCGTATTTATTGTATTTCTGCTAATAGCCGAACCGTAAACTGAGATTCAATTACCTAATTCGTTTGAAATCATAAAATAACCATTACAAATTAACCATTACAAAATCACTAACCATTGCAAAATAACTAACCATTACAAAGTAACCATTACAAGATTCTAATAACCAAAACGAGTTATGAGAAATTTTCTAAGGATGTTGTAGTGAGCTTGGTATTTTAAATTTTTTTCTTTCCATTTTCGCCATTCCTCTAGAGCTCGAACAACAATCTCATCATTTGTTTCACCTTTAAGACGACATCGATTGACAATCCGAACCATAGCTATGAAGTACCTAAGTTTATTTTTAATTGTTTCGATTCGACAAAACAATGATGCCCTATCCCGATTGTTAGGATTACCTGTTTCGTTGGTGAAGGATTCATGAATTCTGACCAAGTAGTACATACTCATTAGACCCTTTACCCGTCGCTCGGCACCCTTCTCCGGATAGTAAGTTACGTAATGTTTGCAAAGAGATAAATATTCTTCCAGAGTATACTTAGGGATAAAGGTTTCCATTTTGTGCTTTGTTAATAAGATACCATATGTGGGTATATATATGTTTGATGGATTAAACTATTTGTAATGACTATGTTTTCAAATATTATTTAAATCTATATGGTTCGGCTTATACGGCATTCAAATTACAAGCCGAACCTTACTTAACGTACCAAACCCAAGACTAGTTTTTTTTTATTTTGAAATACATTACACTGTTCGGCAGACACACATTTTCATTTCAAAGCCGAACCTGTAAATTTTCGACCATCTAGCGTATCTCGGCGCAAAGGTCTCTTATAAATCTCGGAATTCTTCTCTTCAGCCATCTGTAACATATTCCGAGCTCGTATCTTCTTCCTCCATGGCTTATAGCCCAAAGGCTTTGAATTCTAGCTTCCTAAATAAAAAGGAATGAGAAGTTAGTTTTATAACAAAAAAACTAAACTACTCTATAACGCAACATTAAGCTTTTGGATTACTCACTTTTTCGTTTGGGGTTTCACTGGGATGATATTGATTAACCCATCCTAATACTCTAATGTAATCTCTCATCGTATAACGGATTTGTCGGAATCTTTCAACTAATTCCGAACGCGTGCGATGTTTAGGATTTTCATCTAACCGAAAATGGAATTCTTTTACTTTTTTCCAAAACATCGAATAATGCACATCAGGATGTTCACCATATATACGATAAGTACGAATGAATGCTCTAACAAACAATTTATCATCCTCTACGGTGAATGGTTCCATGAATTAGTATAGAAGGAAACAATGAGTTAAGCAGACCCAATGCTATGAATAGATTACTATATATAGAAAAAGCCACAACGGATCTATTTTTTGGAAAAAACAAAAAATAACCGTTGTATTTTACACAAATCAATGTAATTTTCGGCTCATGTTAACGATTTCTTTATGAACCGAACTTGTTGAAATATGGGTTCGAATGATTCGAGTGTAGCATTATGAGCCGAACAACAGTGGCAGACCTTTAAATTTCGTTAAAGGCAACAGGTTCGGCTACTACGAAAGTAATAGTTTGAGCCGAACTAAATACCTTTATGTTGTTTCAAAGACCAGCAAACGTTCTTACCAGATATATAAAACCATTCCAAGATAAATTAAAATATACGATTCAAGGTACTTAACCAAACAAGTGTATTTAACAAAACATAAAAAACTAAGTGTAATTCACGACTCATAACAAAGAAAGTGTGCTTAACAAAGAAATCCAAACATTCAAGGCAGTTTACCCATCCAAACTTATAGTTCACTGACAACGACCTCTTTTCCCTTTAGGACGTACATTCTCATCGTCTTCACCAGTTGGCCCGTCCCTAGCAGCTCGACTTGAGCCTTCACCTTCTTGTTGTGGCCTCTTGCTCGTCGTCCTTTTTTCTGGTCTATTCGGTCCTTTTCCTTTATTTATGACTGCATCTTACTGGTTGTACCAATCCTCTTGCTCCTCAACTGTCATCTTAGTTTTGCAAGGAAGTCTTTTCTTCAAATTTCTCAACAACTCCTTACCCGCCGCAACCTGGTTCCATTTAAAGGTCGAAGAACTTTAATACTTAAGAAGTAACAATTAAACAAGTAAAAATTGAAGACATCGCTTACCATTGTTTATATGCCTTTTGAATGTCAACGGCCTTGGACTTCTTTCTGGAAACCTTTGCCTTCTCCCTGTCAGCTACAACTTGACTTTATCTATTAATAATAAGGAGAAGTGAAATTTCATTATACCAATCCATGTAGCCCGGCTCAACTTGGGGAGGACTGTCACCCAAAATCTGTAAGTGGTTCATATTTAACTTGTTGGCTTCCGACCTTATCCAGTACTCTAAGGTTGGTTCTGTATCATATTTGGGGCACCACGAAGAGGTGGTGCTTTTAGTTCCATTGGAACTCAATGCCAACAACCTGAACTTATCATTAACCACTGGGAGCGTTTGGATAAATCCTAATTGACGTAGTACTCGACGAGGATCATATATTACAAAACCACCTGGATAAAATAAAGGTCCATAGTACATACCTATCGGCACACAATTATCTTGAACAACATAATCTTCTTGAACATCTCTCAAATATGGGTCAAATACGACGTCACTCCCATCCAATGAGTCTAATTTCCCTCTCAGATTAATAAACACATCTTTCTTATTTCTTTTCTTGGTTTCCTCAAACTCATATCGAGCTGCTGTTGGCGTTGTATCAACCCAACATTCATGTATTTTGGCCAATTTCAATTACGGGTAATGGTCATATACCTACACCTACATAAATAATGCAAGAGTTCTCAAAATATACTCCAACAAAGAAACTGAATTCCTATTGTTAATCAAGAATTCTGGCACTGTTCACAAAAAAAAAGTATGCTTGGTTTTCCTCTAAACTATATAGGTTCGGCATAAAATGAAAATTAACATATGTGTTGAACCTTCACAATAGAAGGATTGGCTTGTATTGTAGATTTACTGTTAAGCCGAACCTTACACTGAACTACCAATAGATTTTGGTTACAAGAAAAATTTGAACAACAAATTCAAATTTAATGAAGATAATTACCTGAAGCATAGTGAAATTTCCTCCAATGTTTGTACTTGCCAACATAGATGCTAGTGCGAGTTGATTGAGTAGGTAGGAAAGTGACGTTGTCCCCCAAGCATAACTATTAATGGAGTGAACATCCTTGAAAAATTGTATATATTGAGCACTCACCTTGTACCCAAATAGGTATATATCTTCCAAGAGTGTACGGCATATATGGTGTTGCAGTTTGCTTCACTAACTCCTCAGTCATCACCAACTTTCTATCTTTAACCTTCTGCGTTGTATCTGAAAAATAGTTTTTCAACCTCAACAACTTGAACTTCTTGTTTTTCTTATTGGATGCACCTTTATCATCATAGGTAGAAGTGACATCTCTCACAGAACAATAAAACTCTAGTTAGGTTATTGATCTTGGTCAACCTAGAGTTTCCTCCGCCAACTTATACAACTCATCTCAACTCATATTATAAAACGCTGCATCCACGCTTTCGCCGGTGACACTAAGGCCCGTAATTTTATGCGCGTCATCAGGAGTGATTTTCGTCTCAACAAAGGGGAGATAAAATGTGTAAGTCTCCGAAAAAAATCTCTCGGCAAAGGCGGAGGCCGTCACTCTATCACATTCCTGATGACCATATCTAATGGCAGGCCATAAACCAGAGGCTTGGACTATGACAACCACCTGAGGAACCTCTTTAAAAAAATACCAATGTGCAGCCCTTTGGCGTCTCAAAACTCGGACCGCATGACAATGGTCAGGAGTCTCATATATCCTCTTAGCCCAAGACTTTGTGTAACCAATCAATACCTTGCCTTCGTCGGCTGGGAGACCGTGTGGTAAACCATCACCTCGCGCAGGTATTACATCATCATCATCAGGAATGGGAAACCCAACAATACGGGGTGTAGCATCTTGCTTCTCTGGTTCTTTTTGTTCTTCAACTTCTGGTTGATCTTCAAATTTTTTTCTTTTACCCTTCTGGTTCTTATACATAGTACAAAAACATAATCAAGTTTAATCCTATAGAATACACAACATATCCTAAATAATAAAGGTTACAGAAGTAAGTTCGGCTTATAAGTACGCAAGACGTAACAACCGAACCTAACAAATTCAAAGATCGGCGATGTTTGAAATACGCTGAACTGTTTTTCAATAAAAGTTAGGCTTCTAGTAAGTAACAACTTGTGAGCCGAACTTTACTCTGTGTTACGAAAAAACCTAAGTTTTTTTCTAGTTAAACCTAATCTAAGAATACAAGAAATGCATTTACCAACAAACTAAATGGTTGGATTTGTAGTAAATACCTTCTAATCCTCATTTCTGGGGTTTCTTCTTCACTTGATTGAACTTCTTTGTCAATTTCAGTTTGAACTCCTTCTAACGGTTGTTGGTCTTCAATTGACGGATTAAAAGAAGATTTTGACCGCCTACCAATTGCTTTTTGTTTTCCACGAGCCATTTTATAGTTGTGTTTAATCGATGATCAAACTTTTATGAATCGACGATTAATTTCGGCGATGAAATACGATTTTAACCATTTTTCTCCGACTTGGTTCGGCTAGAGAAGAGGAGAGGAATCGAAGAGGTCCTTTCGTGTTTCTTATGCTTTGATCCGAAAGAGAATTTTTTGCTTTTATATAACCTTAAGGGCAGTTTAGAAATTTACGCGTTTCTAGAATATTCTAATACTTTCCAAATAGTTCGGCTCTTAACAAATTGTCAATTTAAGCCGAACATGTTTCCTCGGAGAATTATCGAGTGCCAGTAGTTTGGTTCGGCTCTATACTAAATTGGAAATTTATGCGGAACTTATTACTAATAGAACTATTGAATGTCACCAAATTAGTTCGGCTGATACACATTAAACACTTATAAGCCGACCTTTTTACTTGGAGTATTAAGGAATGCCAGCAAAAAGGTTCGGCTAATACGTATAACATATTTATAAGCCGTACTTTATACTGTAACTTAGATATCACACTGTACTCAAATCAAAACATTTCACTTAAACATAAAAGCATAACATTGTAGTTAAACATCGTAACATTGTACAGAAATCCAAACAAATAACATTGTTTTCTTCAAGTAAATAACATTGTGCTAAATTCAAACATTACTTAAAAACCAAACCATAAAAACCTAATGTACTTCAATTCGAACATATTTATTCATTGAGTACGACCGCGTTTTCCACCACCACAACCTTTTTTACCACCATTTCCACTTGCACCTTCACCTTTGTTGATTACTCCATCCCAACGGTTGTAAAGATATTCTTGCGCTTCCACCGCCATCTCTACTTTGCAATCAATTTTCTTCTTCATGGTCTTCAACACGTCTATACCCCCGGCCACCTAATAAAATTTAGTTACAACAAATAAGAAACAATATACAAAAATATTGAAAATAACTTTTATGTATGCACTAAATATACCATAGTTCGGTAGGCCTTTGCACATCCTCAACAATGCCCTTTGAGTTCTTCCTCGTCTTCGGCTCCACTTCCTTTTGGTTTTTCTCTCCACTATTAACATATACCAAAGCTTGACTTTCCCAATTAATGATTAAGGGATGTGAAATTTGATTATACCAATCTAAATAAGACGGGTCAACTTCACAAGGATCGTCACGCAACTCTTCTAAGTTAACCCAACTGTTTGTGGGTGAAAACTGTTTCTGCTAATTTTGGTAATTTCGGGTGTGTGGGTGAGAAACAAATCTAAACCCTAAAAAATGTAATGCACGGGAATACTTTTGATTCGAGAGATCAATTTGTACAATCCTGGCCTAAACCAAGAAATGACCGTTCCAGGCTTGCTTCGGTCACAAAGTGAAGGAGAAGGGTTGGTCTTAGGGAGGGAAGCGAAGAAAGTGTTGAGACCAGAATAGTTGATTCTGGAAGTGTGGGTGTTTCGTGACTTGTATCAGAAAGTCGAACTGGCTAGCTGAATGAAAAGCTATCAGATGATTTCTGGATGTTGTATTTTTCTCCTGACCAAAACTTGTTGTTTGGTGGAAAATAGGTGAGACATATTTATACAAGTTGCAACAAAACGTACCCTGGTCTCGTGGGAAGTGGAAACGATTGAGTGATGGAAGAAGGGAGTAACGGGTAACGCCTGGAATTTATGTTCCCATAATGAAGGATATGTTTACACCATTATTTCTTGCCATTACTAACCGCCCCACTTTATGACACTTTCTGTAACGGGTGTATTGCACGCCGCCTGTTGTAAACCGCCAGACCAATACCCTGATGAGTATCCCACAGTTTGTGACATGTTTTGATGTCTCGAGTGTTTTTGTGGAAAACATATAGCACTTTGCTACGTGTGGCAAGTTTGGAATTGAGAGGCTTGTCGTAGGTAAATAGTATATGTGATGCTAGGCTCGTTTTGGCTAGTCGAAATGGCACCAACAGCAGTGCATGGTGGCATGTCAGTAGCTGTGCATGGTGGCATGCCAGGAGATGCAGCATGCCAGTGGCCGCGGCACGATGGCATGGCATCATGCAAGTGGTCGTGGCATGGTGGCATGCCAGTGGCTGTGGCATGGTGGCATGCAAGTGGCCGCGGCACGGTGGCATGCCAGTGGCCGCGGCACGGTGGCATGGTGGCATGCCAGTGGTTGCGGCATGTGCATCTGGCATGTGTACCTGGCGTGTGCGTTTTTTGGGAAACCAATTGGCTTTGCGGCCATCCAGCGCGGTTTCCTTGTTTTCATCATTGTGGCGAGTTTAAGGTAACCTGATTGGTTAATGTAAGAGGGTCGGCCAGGCATGGGCGTGTGATGAGTGCCAAATATTGTATAATTTTATCCCTTTTTGTTGGCATTTAACTCATCTTTTGCGCAGTAATTCTACATTTTATCCCATATTCTGTATTTTCATTGTTTTCAAGAATAAATATTTTTCTTACTTAATTTTGCATTTTTAGGTAATAAATAAAGTTTGGATGAATTGCGGAGCGAAAAGAGAAGAAAAGTAGTGAAAAGCCGGGAGGAATTACACAAGGAAGCCACGAAGAATGTCGTGCACAAGACCAAAAGGCTAGAAGTGGGCTTGAAGAGGAAGAATTGTTCTTAAAGAAGACATGGGCCTGGCATACCCAAGGCCCAAAACCCTCACCCAAACCCATTTTCTATATCCAAGCCCGTCTCGGATTTCAGCCGTCAGATCGAAGCATTTCAGCATCCTACGGTCGCTCCTATGCCTATGCATCAAATCCCGATGATTCCGCTAAACACTACAACACCTAACCTAATCTCGCACCGTAGACTTCGTTGTATTTTACATCCTACGGTCGCTACAAGCTGCTTCTTTCTTAGCCGTCCGATCCACCTACCATCTCCATATCCAGCGGCTTCAGCTCGTGGTACACACATCTTGATACACCCGCCTAACACACTAATACTCGAACCCTATGACCTAGCCAAACAGCTCCCTACCCTAACCCATATCGACCTCCACCTTCGTCTTCCTCTCCCCCTCTCTGCAACAGAACCACCATACCCTGCCGTACCACCACCTATTCCACTTCCACAACCACCACTACCTACACCAACTACCACCAACTCCACCATCTCCATCATTACCCGACACGACCCATCCCCCTAATTCGAAGCGCTTTAACCTCTCTCACCAACTGACCTAGGTGAGGGTTGATAAAACACCTCAAATTAGGGAGCAATTGTAGCGATTGGGAGCAGGAGAAGAACCGAGAGAGGCAGAGAAGACATGGGGCGACGTCAATTCAAAGTTTTGGTGAGTAAATTTCGGAGATTGAAAACCCTAATTTCAATTCTAGGGTTTCGGAAAAATTGGGTATTTGGTGATATAAATAGGGGGTGATGTAGAGGGGAATCAAGGGGATGATCTCTGGACTAGCCAGAAAAACATTTTGTTCTGTTTTATTTCACAATTTCAATTTCAGTTATTGCATGACAGTTGAATGTGTATGTTTTGATTTTTATCTTCAATGTTGAGAATGTTGTTTCAATTAGCATATGTGATGAATGTTGATGCTGTTAACATGTTTTTCATGAGCTAAGTTACTGCAGCTAAGGCTCAGATGAAGCCTTAGTGCATGGTTGGATGATGAATTGCTAGGTTAGAGCCTTAATGCTTGTTTTTCTTGAGCAGTGGGAGAGATTAGTGCTCATCTGTGTGCTTGTGATTGATTGTACTGTCAAAAGACAGTCAATGCTAGGAGCACATTAGTTGAGCAAGCTAATTTTATTTCCATTCCATTTGTATGCTTAGGGTCTTAATTTCAACCTAGAACTACATTGTTTGGCTAGGACACCAAGGTGGATTCTAAGCCCTTAGCTTAGCCACAATTCCTTTTTTTCAGTCACTCAAGTTCAGTTCTGTGTGCTTTCAGTTCAGTTTATTTCCTTTACTGTTTTGCTTAGTTCTTGCATTTTGAAGCTGTGTGCACTGAAGTCAGTGCACAATCTCACCCCTGCCCTTGGCTCACAGCCTTGGTTCCTTGCTGTTTTGCCATTTTGTGATTACTGCTTTGTTGTGTTAACTGTTTTAGTTCTTTGCATCTGCCACATTACCTTGCTTTGCTCACTGCCATAGTACCTTGTCTCCATTGATAGCTTAGGAAAATTTCTTTTAAGCACTCCTACTCCCTGTGGACTGATCCCTTTCTTATCCCTATATTATAAAGCTTGACCTTGTATACTTGCAAGTTTTTGTGTGTTTTCCATTCCCACACCAAGTTTTTGGCGCCGCTGCCGGGGAGTGGTGATGTGTGTTGAATTTCTTCTCCTTGCTGTCCTTCATATACCATTGCACCTCTGTCAAGATCATTGCAGAGTTACCTGAGCTGCTGCTGCTGTTGCTGCTGCTGCTGCTGCTGCCAAGCCAAAGCCTGCTGCCAAGCCAAAGCAACTGGGCTGCTGCATCTCAAAAAGTTGCTGGGCTCATCCAACTGAGGTGGGCTTGTGCCACCATTACTGCTGGGCTTCACCACTTCAACTGAGCTGGGCTCTGTTGCTGCCGGGCTTGTGCACCTTCTGCTGCTGGGCTCTGTTCCACCTGTTGCTACTGGGCTTGAACGTGAGCTGCTTAGGACGATCCTAAAGCCCAACTGGGCTGTGCAACTAAAAGGGGACTAAAAGCCTATTTTTGGGCTTCCCTCCTTAACCAAGTAAGCCTAAACCATGAGTAACCCACTTGGGACCCATTAAATATTCAATTTGGGTATGTAATAATTAATTTATTTTTAATTTGGGCTTGTAATAATTATTTTTATTTTTCTTTTATTTTATTTTATTTTTCTTTTATGGGCTTGTAATTATTATCATTGTTTTTATTTTCTTTTATGGGTTGTGCTATTTATGCTAGGTTTAGTTCAATTTTTTTTTCCAAAGCCCAATTTTAAACCAAAAAAAAAAAAAAAAAAACCAAAATCCCTTGTTAGTCCAACACCCATTCAAAACCAAATCTTCGTAACCCTTGTGGGCCAAATTGTTTCCGATTGCTCTGTCTGACCAACATGTTAGTTGAGGTACCTACAAGGACATGACTGTGACCTATACAGACCAAACAAACAGACTTGTTAGAATTAATCAAGAAGAACCTATCGAAATTCTGAGTTCTGAGGTAGACAGCCCAGATCAAACCGAAACAATGGGAGAACCCCGTACCCCCAAGGATTATATGTACCCAACTAGAGCCAGTCAACCTTCTTGTATTGTGCTACCCGAGGATAATGGCCATTATGAGCTGAAATCGAGCACAATACAGATGCTTCCTATTTTTAGAGGTGTTGAGAATGAAAACCCGTACCACCACGTGAGAGAATTCGAGGAAATTTGTGGAACTCTGCGTTTCACTCAAATGTCCGACGAAACCCTAAAGTTAAGGCTTTTTCCTTTCTCCCTGAAAGATAAAGCAAAGGCCTGGCTTTATGCTTTACAGCCTCAATCCATCATGACATGGGATGACCTCATAAAGGAGTTTTTCAAAAAGTTTTTCCCGAATCACAAGACTGCGACAATTCGTCAAAGTCTGAATAGCTTTGTGCAATTAGAAGGTGAGACCTTAGCTAGATACTTGGAGAGATTCAATGAATTATTGCTCCAATGTCCCCATCATGGTTTTGAAAAATGGAGACTTGTGCAAATTTTGTATGAAGGTCTAGATGTGTCCACCCGAACAACGGTTGAGTCGATGTGTAATGGTCTATTCGTAGACAAAACTGCTGATGCGTCTTGGGACTTCTTGATTGAAGTAGCTGAAAAGACGCAACAGTGGGAATCCATCCGTGAACCCAGAAAGACTACATCCGAAGCGAAGGCTTTTAGGATTGAAGCAGATTTCGAGGGAAGAGCAAACATGGCATCAATAGTTAGGAGATTAGAAGAGTTAGAACTACATAAAAATTCAAAACCTTCCACCACTACTCTCCGAGAACATGTCGCTTCGTGTATGTGCCGCTTGTAACGATCCCAACCATCAATTCCAAAATTGTCCCGATTTGCTTGCAGTCCAGGAATCTAGGCTTGAACAGGCACATGCCATGTTTCAAAAACCAGAACATAACCCCTATTCACAGACCTACAATCCAGGATGGAGAAACCACCCTAACTTTTCATGGTCCAAAGGACCCACTCAGGGAGGACCATCTCAACCCAATCAGAGCTATCAAAACAATCAGGGATATCAGAACAATCAAGGTTATCAACACCCGAGAAACCCTCAACAACAATCAAACTCTCAACAACAATCATATCCTCAACACAATACCGACAAGAGATTATCCACCCTAGAGGAAATGTTCCAGAGTTTGATGCAAAGTCAGAAAAATCTAGATCAAAAGATGGATCAAATGTGTGAGAGAGAAAAGGGTAAACTTCCGAGCCAACCCCAACAAAATCCAAAGAGGATATTTCAAACAGGCACAACATCCTGCACTGAAACCTCACCCGATCAAGTCCATGCCATTACCACCCTCCGAAGTGGTAAAGTCATCGAGAACAACGTGGGCGAACCTAATGAATCTGATACAAATTCCACGCTGTCTCCACAACCCCAGAAAACCAAAGAATCTGAGCAAGTTGGAAAGCCTGACAATTCTACTGCTGTGAATGTCCCTTTGCCAACTCATTCTCCTGTTGCCCCATTTCCTCAAAGATTGATCTATCAACAGAAAAGTACCCATTACAATGAGATGTTAGATCTGTTCAAGAGAGTCAACATCAACATTCCTTTTCTTGAAGCAATCAAGCAAATCCCTGCTTATGCCAAATTCCTCAAAGACTTGTGTACTCAAAAGCGCAAGCTCAATGTGCACAAACGTGCTTTCTTAGCTGACAGGTGAGTTCCATCATTCTGAACAAAACTCCACCCAAGTTTAGGGATCCAGGATGTCCAACAATTTCTTGCACTATAGGAGAACACACGGTCAATAAAGCGTTATTAGACCTAGGTGCAAGTGTTAACCTACTGCCATATTCTGTTTATGAGCAGTTAGGTCTTGGGGAGTTGAAGCCAACATCTATCACTCTACAACTGGCAGACCGATCTGTCAAGATTCCTCGTGGAGTGGTCGAAGACGTTTTGATCAAGGTTGACAAATTCTATTTTCCCGTAGACTTCATTGTCTTAGACACTCAACCTGTACAAAACCCAGACTGTCACATTCCTGTCATCTTAGGACGTCCTTTCTTGGCTACGTCCAACGCGATCATTAATTGTCGTAATGGAGTGTTGAAACTGTCTTTTGGTAACATGACGGTAGAATTGAATGTGTTCGATATTAGTCAACAACCTGTGAATCTTGATGATGATGATGTGCATGAAGTTAATATGATTGAAGGATTAATGCAAGATTCGTTGACTAACATTCTATCCGTCGACCCCTTTCAAGCATGTATGGAGAACTTTAACTCAGATTCCTATGATGATGCATACTGTAGTGACGTCCTATCTCTGCTCGAATCTGTACCTCAAATGGGACATCACTGAAAGGAAATATGAAGTGGAACCACCCTTACTCTCTGATTCCAAGCTTATTCCATCCATTGTTGAGCCACCCAAGCTTGAATTGAAAACATTGCCTAGTACGTTGAGTACGCATTCCTAGGTTCTTCTGATACTTTACCCCGTCATTGTTATCATGTTTAGACCCGGCACAGGAAAGTAAGCTTTTAGAAGTACTTAAGGAACACAAAGAGGCCTTAGGATGGACCATCTCAGATCTCAAAGGAATTAGTCCCACCATTTGCATGCACCACATTAACCTTGAAGAGAATGCCAAACCATAGGGAAATGCAAAGGAGACTTAATCCTAACATGAGAGATGTAGTCAAAGGAGAGATCCTGAAACTACTTGATGCGGGTATCATATACCCAATACCTGATAGCAAATGGGTTAGTCCCATTCAAGTTGTGCCTAAGAAGTCAGGCATTACTGTAGTTCAGAACGACAAGAATGAATTAGTCCCTACTCGTACAACCACAGGATGGCGAGTATGCATCGACTACAGGAAGTTGAACACAGTAACAAGGAAGGATCACTTCCCGCTCCCTTTCATTGACCAAATGCTAGAACGTGTGTCTGGACACAGTCACTACTGTTTTCTAGATGGCTTTTCCGGTTATAACCAAATTCACATTGCTCCGGAAGATCAGGAAAAAACTACATTCACGTGTCCATTTGGGACGTTTGCTTATAGACGTATGCCCTTCGGGTTGTGTAATGCACCTGCTACTTTTCAGCGTTGCATGATGAGCATTTTTTCTGACATGATAGATAGTTTTCTCGAGATCTTTATGGATGATTTCTCTGTTTTTGGTTCCTCGTTTGACGAATGTTTGAAGCATCTTGCCCTCGTGATATCCAGATGTAAAGAAAAGAACCTTGTTCTAAATTGGGAAAAATGCCATTTTATGGTGAATTCAGGAATAGTTCTAGGACACATCATCTCAGAAAAAGGAATTGAAGTGGATAAAGCTAAAGTTGACCTCATTCAACATCTACCACAACCTCGCTCTGTGAAGGAGATCAGATCATTTCTAGGTCATGCTGGTTTTTACCGGCGATTCATCAAAGATTTCAGCAAAATCTCCAGACCTCTGTGCAGTCTTCTCTCCAAAGATGTTGCCTTCAATTTCGATGCTGCTTGTGTGAAGGCATGGGAGGAATTAAAAACCCTTCTCACCACCGCTCCTATAGTCCGACCACCCGATTGGAAGCTTCCGTTCGAACTTATGTGTGATGCCTCTGATTATGCTGTTGGTGCTGTTTTAGGACAGCGAGTTGATAGACTACCATATGTGATATACTATGCTAGCAAAACCCTTAATGATGCCCAACTCAATTACAACTACCGAGAAGGAATTGCTTGCCGTCGTTTTCGCATTAGACAAGTTTAGATCTTATCTGATAGGGTCTAAGATCATCATATACACAGACCATGCGGCTTTGAAGTATCTTCTTTCCAAGAAGGATGCTAAAGCTCGCCTTATTCGATGGATACTATTACAGGAATTCGATCTCGAAATCCGTGATAAGAAAGGTTGTGAGAATGTGGTTGCTGATCATTTGTCTAGATTAACTTTAGAGTCTATTGATGAATTTGAGCTGATTAGAGAATCATTCCCAGATGAACAGCTGATGTCTATCTCAGACCTTCCTTGGTTTGCTGATATTGTTAACTACCTCGCTACAGGTAGGATGCCCTCACGTTGGTCGAGACAAGACCGCTAAAGTTCTTGGCTGAAGTTAAACATTTCCTTTGGGATGACCCATATTTGTTTAAGTACTGCCCAGACCAAATCATTAGGAGATGTGTCCCCAACACTGAACAGAAAGATGTGATATCTTTCTGTCATGACCAAGCATGTGGAGGCCATTTCAGTGCCAAGAAAACCGCTGCAAAGATCTTGCAGTGTGGATTCTATTGGCCATCATTGTTCAAGGATTGCCATGATTATTGTGTTGCTTGTGAACGCTGTCAAAAGCTAGGAAGCATTTCGAGGAGAAACATGATGCCATTGAACCCCATTTTGATTGTGGAGATTTTTGATGTTTGGGGGATCGACTTCATGGGTCCATTCCCATTCTGACGGTAGATTGTACATCCTAGTCGCAGTTGATTACGTTTCTAAGTGGGTAGAAGCCATAGCAACCAGAACAAATGACCACAAGGTGGTACTTTCATTTCTAAAGGAAAACATATTTGCACGTTTTGGTACCCCTAGAGCTATCATCAGTGACGGCGGTTCACATTTTCGTAACAAGTACTTTGAGTCTTTAGTACGCAAGTATGGCATAACTCACAAGGTTGCTACTCCGTACCACCCTCAGACGAGTGGACAAGTGGAAGTTCTAATAGGGAAATTAAGCACATTCTCGAGAAGACGGTTAACCCGTAGGAAAGATTGGTCATTAAGATTGAATGATGCTTTGTGGGCCTATAGAACAGCTTATAAGACACCAATTGGCATGTCCCCCTATCGTCTAGTGTATGGAAAGCCGTGCCATCTCCTGTGGAATTAGAACATCGCTACTGGGCAATCAAGAAACTGAACTTTTCTTCGACAAGCGGGACACAAGGAAACTTCAACTCAACGAGTTGGAAGAATTGAGAAATGAGGCTTATGACAGTGCCAAGTTATATAAGCAGAAGATGAAGATGTTTCATGACAAGCGTATTCTACGCAAATCCTTCACTCCTGGTCAGAAAGTCTTGCTGTATGACTCCCGATTACATCTTTTTCCAGGAAAACTGCGTTCCAGATGGAAGGGTCCGTACCTAGTACGCACAGTTTTTCCTCATGGAGCTGTAGAGCTGGAGGATGTCTCCAACAAGAACGTTTTCAAAGTCAACGGGCAGAGATTAAAGCCATTCCTTGAGCCATTTCCACCCGACATTGAAACAACCAACCTGGAGGACCCAGTCTATGTGGACTAAACTGGTCCACTCTTTCCCTAAATAACCAAAAAGTTTTCCAAATCTTTCCCTAAAAACCAAAATTTTTCGTTTTCCCATCAAAACCAAATGTTCCCAACAAAACCAAATTTTTCCAAAAAGTCCAATCCCATTAAAAACCAAATTTTCTTGTAGATAATGTGTTAGTTAAATTTCCTTTTGTATATATTTTGTGCTCATCCATTGTGACTCCTAATATGATGGATTTTTGCCTTGAATAACGGAGCTTTCGCCGTACAATCGGGTATTCTCTCTCCTTTTACTCTACTCAGCATGTTCCTCTTCATATATTGTTTTATAATTCTTTCCATATTTTGAAACATTGAGGACAATGTTTAGTTTAGGTTTGGGGGTATAGAGTAGATACCATGATAATGCCATAATTGAAAACGAAACTCCTTCTTTTTGAAAAAATTGAAAAATTCCAAAAAAAAAAAAAAAAAAAAAAAAAAATTAAAAAAAAAAAAAAAAAAAAATCATAAAAATGGAGCTCATTTACCTTGAAATGTTGACTCTTGTGCAAATATGTATTATTAGGAGTCTTAGTCTAGATATTTAGGCACCCTGATTCTAGCACAATTCACATAGTGATAAGAAATTTGCACGCGCACGATCTACCAATACATGTATGGCCTCGATCTTCAAGGTGTTTGATAGGAAGTTACGATTGCCAATCACTTTAGAATACTGAACGAAACTTGACTAGCTTGTTCTTTGGTTGGTTGGGATAGAAGGTGGAGGTTACATTAAGAAAGACAACCATCGAATTTAACTGGGTGCATCAAAAAGGGCTACCTCTTGCAAAGTGTCATGTAATCTTTTGTTTCCTTTTGTATATGTATCAAAAGTGTTTCTTATCAAAAAAAAAAAATGTATATTCAGAAAAAAAAAATATCAGAAAAAACAAAAAAATCAAGTATTTATCAATTCCATTCTCTCTTGTTCCAAAAATAAAAGAGAGTAGTCAATGTAAATAAGAGTCATGTAAATAGTCATTTTGTTGTTTCATTGTAATAAGCAAGGAGGGTGTATGCCATTGATGTACAACGCGAGTAATTGTGAAATACCTCCAACTCATTCACAATTCTCGTAAAGTCCGGACAGCTAGCTAGATTTCGACCTTGGTTCTTAGCCTGAGAAACTATCTCTTGGTGATTAGTAGTCATAACTTCAGATCTTTCTTTACACATGTGTAGATACACTTTACACTCTTATCACATGTCTTTTTTTGTTATCAGTGCTAGGATTGTGCCTTGATAGCTAGATTGACATCTCCATTTTGCTGTGAGCTTAAACTGACTTGCACATGTCACATTTGATGGAATCTGAGCTTATATTTTGACCTAGAACTTTGTAGGTACGTTCTAAGCAAACCTTCACGAGACTTCAACTCGTCCACTAGGGACACTTAGTGGTTTAAAAGGCTTAGTGCATACGCTAAATGCATTCGAGAGACCAGCGACAGTGGTATAGGTAGGATTTCCTTAGTTTTGTTTTACTTGAGGACAAGTAAAATTCAGGTTTGGGGGTATTTGATGAGTGCCAAATATTGTATAATTTATCCCTTTTTGTTGGCATTTAACTCATCTTTTGCGCAGTAATTCTACATTTTATCCCATATTCTGTATTTTCATTGTTTTCAAGAATAAATATTTTTCTTACTTAATTTTGCATTTTTAGGTAATAAATAAAGTTTGGATGAATTGCGGAGCGAAAAGAGAAGAAAAGTAGTGAAAAGCGGGAGGAATTACACAAGGAAGCCGCGAATGTCGTGCACAAGACCAAAAGGCTAGAAGTGGGCTTGAAGAGGAAGAATTGTTCTTAAGAAGACATGGGCCTGGCATACCCAAGGCCCAAAACCCTCACCCAAACCCATTTTCTATATCCAAGCCCGTCTCGGATTTCAGCCGTCAGATCGAAGCATTTCAGCATCCTACGGTCGCTCCTATGCCTGTGCATCAAATCCCGATGATTCCGCTAAACACTACAACACCTAACCTAATCTCGCACCGTAGACTTCGTTGTATTTTACATCCTACGGTCGCTACAAGCTGCTTCTTTCTTAGCCGTCCGATCCACCTACCATCTCCATATCCAGCGGCTTCAGCTCGTGGTACACACATCTTGATACACCCGCCTAACACACTAATACTCGAACCCTATGACCTAGCCAAACAGCTCCCTACCCTAACCCATATCGACCTCCACCTTCTCTTCCTCTCCCCCTCTCTGCAACAGAACCACCATACCCTGCCGTACCACCACCTATTCCACTTCCACAACCACCACTACCTACACCAACTACCACCAACTCCACCATCTCCATCATTACCCGACACGACCCATCCCCCTAATTCGAAGCGCTTTAACCTCTCTCACCAACTGACCTAGGTGAGGGTTGATAAAACACCTCAAATTAGGGAGCAATTGTAGCGATTGGGAGCAGGAGAAGAACCGAGAGAGGCAGAGAAGACATGGGGCGACGTCAATTCAAAGTTTTGGTGAGTAAATTTCGGAGATTGAAAACCCTAATTTCAATTCTAGGGTTTCGGAAAAATTGGGTATTTGGTGATATAAATAGGGGGTGATGTAGAGGGGTAGAGGGGGATGATCTCTGGACTAGCCAGAAAAACATTTTGTTCTGTTTTATTTCACAATTTCAATTTCAGTTATTGCATGACAGTTGATATGTGTTATATGATTTTGATTTTTATCTTCAATGTTGAGAATGTTGTTTCAATTAGCATATGTGATGAATGTTGATGCTGTTAACATGTTTTTCATGAACTAAGTTACTGCAGCTAAGGCTCAGATGAAGCCTTAGTGCATTGTTGGATGATGAATTGCTAGGTTAGAGCCTTAATGCTTGTTTTTCTTGAGCAATGGGAGATTAGTGCTCATCTGTGTGCTTGTGATTGATTGTACTGTCAAAAGACAGTCAATGCTAGGAGCACATTAGTTGAGCAAGCTGATTTTCTTTCCATTCCAATTGTATGCTTAGGGTCTTAATTTCAACCTAGAACTACATTGTTTGGCTAGGACACCAAGGTGGATTCTAAGCCATTAGCTTAGCCACAATTCCTTTCTTCAGTCACTTACAATTCCAGCTCTGCTTTTTCACTGCTTAGTTACTTTCCTTTACTGTTTTGCTTAGTTCTTGCATTTTGAAGCTGTGTGCACTGAAGTCAGTGCACAATCTCACCCCTGCCCTTGGCTTACAGCCTTGGTTCCTTGCTGTTTTTTTCATTTTGATCTACTGCTTTGTTTGTTAACTGTTTTAGTTCTTTGTATCTGCCGCATTACCTTGCTTTGCTCACTGCCATAGTACCTTGTCTCCATTGATAGCTTAGGAAAATTTCTTTTAAGCACTCCTACTCCCTGTGGACTGATCCCTTTCTTATCCCTATATTATAAAGCTTGACCTTGTATACTTGCAAGTTTTTGTGTGTTTTCCATTCCCACACCAGCGTGGCTACACTTCTGTGTGAGTGTGGCGGATTTAAAGCGACCTAATTGGTCGATGGGAAGTGGGGCCGGAAAGCTAGGGCGTGGTCACACTTCCAGTGCGTTGTGGCGGATTTAATCGCCTTATTTTGGCTAAGCATAGTTTTTCGACCAACAAGGTCTAGTGTACTGCGCGAGGCGCGAAACCCTAATTTTGCAAATTAGTCAGGTTTATGAGTTTTTTGTGAGTTATCACAATAATCGGATGGATTTTGTATGCTGCCACAAAAATCCTTATCTACAGAATGCAGTGTGCTTTCCGTCTGAGCATTTCGTGCGATGGCCTTAACTTTGGTACTTGGAGGTTCATGACACTCCGCTGTGAGTAAACATAAATCCTTCATGTGATACCGATATTAAGGGTTCTGACGGGGAACACAGCATAGGAGGGCACTCAGCGAGTCTTGCATTGGCGAGGTGCCGAAATTTACAGAGTGTTTGGGATGGTTGCTACATTCGCCAGTTTGGATAAATTTCATGTAAATATATTGAACGACTCAATAAATACGCCAGTGGAGAGGTTAGCACTCACAGCACCGTTTCCTTGCAGAGTGACATCAGATGCAAGGTTTTACGATTTTAACCCTAAGCTAAAAACCACCATCAACATTAAGTCCCCTGCTTAGCACGTAACAGTGGCATTGTTGCAGGGTAAGCATGAGATGGTGACAGACAAGAGTAAAATCGAAAGAGTATAAAATGAAGAGATTGCCAGGGAAATTCAACTAACCTTTTGGTGGAAGGAATGAGGAATCTGTGACCCTTGTGTTGGCGGCTTTTGTATAAATTCGTCTTGGCCATGGGATGTTGGCACCAGTGCGGCTTCTTTGGCTACTGGTTAAGGAATGGTTCACGGCGCTGGTGACTAGGCTTGGCCGCATAGGTGATGCTGGCTAGATGGAGTAGCGGATGGCGCGGCTAGCTTGGCATAGCGGATGGCGCGGATGGCGCGGCTAGCTTGGTGTGGCGGATAGCGCGGATAGCTTGGGTAGCGGATAACGTTTGTCAGGAGCAGAAAAGTTGGCGCTGAGAAGGATGCAGGTGTATCGGCTACCGAGGAGAGAAGCTAGCGCTGGGAGGATGCAAGCTATTGGTGCTGGCTAGAGACGCGGGTTGTTGGCCCCGGCTTGGACATGGAATCAGTGGCGTCGCTTGGACGTGGAGCCGTTGGCGTTGCTGGCTTGGCTTGGCACTTGTCAAGAGCGGAAAAGTTATCGCTTGAGAAGGTCGCAGGTGCATCGGATACCGAGCAGAGAAGCTAGCGCTGGGAGGATGCAAGCTGTTGGTGCTGGCTAGAGACGCGGGTTGTTGGCGCCGGCATGTACATGGAATCAGTGGCGTTGCTTGGACGTGGATCCGTTGGCGTTGCTGGCTTGGCACTTGTCAAGAGCGGAAAAGTTGGCGCTTGAGAAGGTCGCAGGTGCATCTACTATTGAGCAGAGAAACTAGCGCTGGGAGGATGCAAGATCTTGGTGCTGGCTGGGGCGTGGAGTAGCGGATGGCGTGGCTAGCTGGAGTAGCGGATGGACGCGGCTAGCTGGTATGGCGGATGTCGCGGCTAGCTTGAGTAGCAGATGGACGCGGCTAGATGGTATTGCATATGGCGCGGAATGTTAACACCGCGGGCCTAGCTGCCTTCTTTTGTGCGTGTCCCAAAAGGGAAACCCTTCTCTCATTGAACTCCAAAACACCATGCCTATAAAAGGCGTTACCCATCTTCCTTACTTTCGTATTGTTGGTTTTGTTTCATTAACTTGGTGCTAGAGGCAAAGACTTGGACCAGCGGAGAGAATAGCAGCGAAAGTAGGTGAGCGTATTTTAGGTATGTTTCTTAACGTTTCTTCTCCTTTGTTTGCTCGTCTGTGTTGGTGTAAACCCTAGCCATAGGCCTGTCCTCCACAAATCTGTAAAAATCCTCTAATATGAATAATTCCTATCCGCCGGTAGTATTGTAGTAACGTTAGCCACAACATCAATAGCAGTGGAGTCGATTATTGTGTAAAGAAAGCACGTATGGATGGTCGTCGTAGGCTCCTCTCTTCGTAAAACCTAGTTTTAGTTTGCGTTTGGACGTGAGCATTATTACCGCGACAAGACACGGTTTCGGCCAATAACATGTTTTTCCACGGAAAGAGTTTGTTTGAGTGAACACCAGTCCCCATTCCCCTTAACCGCGAGTGACGCGACGTGTGGCCAAATAAAATTTCCCATAGAGAATTTGTTGTCAGCTCTTAATCATTGTACCCTAATTTCTTGGCAAGATCCTCATGTGTGGTTTCCTTCAAGGTAGTAACCTTTCTGTTTTTATTCCGTTGTAGTTACTTCGAAAGTAAAAGTAGCACAAGGACTTTGTTAAGATGTCACCTGAAAGCAGTTCTGCCGCCACATCAAGAAATGCTAACAACTCCAAGCCGAATACGGATGATGAATTTTTTACAAAGCCTTCTACACTTAGGAGAGCCCATCCCAAGTATGTGGCGATCCTTTTGACCGGTTCAGAAAATGAAGGAGAGGTCCAGTTGGTTCGGCCGAGGCGCGTAATGCGGTTTTTCCTTCAGAGGAAAGGGTATTCTGCTTCTCCAATCGACTTAAAAATCTGTCAAAGTCCATTGTGCTCTTTTGATAAATGGATGCAATTTATGATAAGTCGAGACTGTGTGAAGACCAATTTTACCAAGGCGCAAATCATTGATGCTGTCATGGCTTCTGCAACACTTCAAATCAGGAAAGACATCCCGGGCTTGATCACTTTTATCTCTAGATGGTGTCCAGATACTCATACGGCCATATGTAGGTGAGGTGAAATGACCATGTCTTTAGAGAGTATAGCCGTCTTGCTGAACCTTCCCATAACAGGGAATCTTGATATCACGTTGTTCGATGATGAAGAAGAAATGCGTTCCACTCTTGACGAGAAGTCAAAAGGATTCGTCGGAAGGATTACGAGACGAAGTGCTTATATAGCTGGTGTATGTCTGAGTGGTTCCATGATGAGCCGGAGTCGGATCTAGTCTTGGACGATACACTCCATATCGCTGCATTTTTAATTTTGTGGCTATCTAGAGATATCTTCGATGATGGCTCTGGTAAGAAGGAGATAAGACAGGAGCTCATTAAATTCGCCATTAAATTAGCGAAAGGTGTCGTTCTTCCCATTGGCGGCTTGTTTCTTGGCTCTTTGTACAACTATTTGGATCATCTGGTTGCGGATATGTACGCTTCAATGGTTATATGAAAGTGGATTCATATGTCCACGTTGCTTTTCTAAAAGCATGGTTGTGGGAGCATTTCGTAAAATATGCTCCCAAACCGTTGGCTTTACTTCCCGAGTCTTATGGCGGCTCCAAAATACTGCGTTGATTGAATAAGTGCCCAAAATCTGGATCAAAGCTCATCAAATTCCTTGACAATGCATATGCCGTTAGCTTTCGTCCTTGGGCTCCAGTCCATGCGTCCGTAGTTCAGCCGAACACTTTCGCCGCTGCTCCGAACTTGACTTTTCTTTATGCTGGAGAGAATATGAGCGTTGGAGAGGTCGTATTTATGCGAAGCTGTATCCCCAGACACGTGCTATATTTCTTCCGGGGGTCTTTCGAGGCATTCCATTATAATATTGACAGGGCGGCTCGGCATATGGGTTGTGACCAAGGGGTCCCATTTACTCGTCAGCCGGTTGCTCCGGAAGAATTTTTTCCAACTGTCCTTGATGCCCATATTCTCGCGCCAGGTAAAAGTATTCCTTTCTTGCTCTCAGAACGAAGTCCAATGACGACCTCCAGGTACAACGTGTTCTGGCAGGATGCCTTTCTCGCCATCCACGGATTTGTGAATGACGTGGTGGAAAATTCTCGTGGTAAGCCTTCCCCTGCGACTTTAGCGGAACATTCATTGTTGAGGGAGCCTTGTACTGCTAAGCGAAAATCTCCTAGCTCAGATATGAATAGACTCCATAAGAAGGAGTGAAGGTCTAAAAATCGTGCGGGTGGTTTTCAGTCGGACTCGACGGCTCTTCCGACTTTTAGTTCTTCCAATATGCGAGTATGTATGATTTTCTTCCTGATTTGGTCGTCTTGCATAAATATTCTGAATTGTTGCCACTGAAAATCTCTTACCTTTTGATTCAGGGTCTCAACAAGATAAACGCCTTTACCAGACTTGCAAGTGGCCAATAGGTGATGTCTTCTGAAGAAAAGTCTGGCGATACTGAGCCTCTCAACAGTAAAGAGGAAGATGAAGAAGAAGAAAACTCAGAGTCTGACGGTGATGGAGAAAGTTCTTCAGAGCGGGACATCGAGTCCTCTTCCAATCCCAGTGGTCCCACAGATGAGTCGGTGAGTCTCCCACACGTTTTCCTCTTGGACTATTTACTTATGCCGAATAAATATTCAATTAGTGGTATTTACATGAGGAGGCCTCTTCTGAAAGTAATTCTGAGATGGAGGTTCACGGCAATGAAGATGCAACAGTGTCTCCAATCATGGAAACCGTACCCGCTGGTAATCTGGAGATGGAGGTTGATCGCCATAAAGATGATGTTGTATCTCCCATGGCGGAAAATGCTGTCGTAGCGACGAGCATGATTGTTCCCAGAGAATCTTTGCTAGTCGCACATCCATCCACATGTGTCGTTTTTGATCCTCCATTCGAGTCTCCTTTCGAAGGTCATGTGTTGGTTGGAGGATTCAGTATGCGCGTGAAGTATGTTGTAACGCCCTGTGTTTTTAGCATGGCGCATGCTAAAAGATGCGCCATGGCTTGATATGAAGCTTCATCCAAAGCTTCCGTTGCGTAGGAAAAAGGAACATTGGCCCTTGGCCAATGTGTTGACAATGTTCAGCCAACATGACTGGACATCGGGTTGGAAGCGGACATCCAACATGGCTGGACACCGAGCTGGTAATGTACAGCCAACATGGCTGCACATCGGGTTGGCAGCGGACAACCAACATGGCTGGACACCGAGCTGGTAATGTATAACCAACATGGCTGCACATCGGGTTGGCAGCGGACAACCAACATGGATGGACACTAGGTTGGCAGCGGACAACCAACATGGCTGGACACCGAGCTGGTAATGGACAACCAACATGGATGCACATCGGGTTGGCAACGGACATCAAACATGGATGGACATCGGGTTGGAAGCGGACAACCAACATGGATGGAAACTGAGCTGGTAATGTACAACCAACATGGTTGGACATCGGAGTTGGCATTGGCAGTGAGCAACCATCTTGGCCGGTCATTCAGAAATTCATGGAAATGGCCATGAATAGTGAAGCAAGCATGTCAATATGCTCCCCTTTCCATACTTGTAGAAATTCCATTAAGACATATATAGGGAGGGGTACTTGGTTGAAGGTGCATATACGGACCATGCACAAAGTAAGATAGCCTTAGAGATGTACAACCATCACGACCCTTCACGGGACCTGGCTCAGGAAATGTTCAGCCGTCATGGTCGGACATTAAAACTGACCGGTGAGCCACAATTGTATGCACAGCCGTCACGGTCGTACATCGTTGTTGGCCAGGGTGGTGAGGTGCAGCCATCATGGCCTGGGGAGTTGATGAATGATTTTTGCTCTCCCAATCTAAGTTGTAAAAATGTCTTTTAAACATATATAGGGAGGGATAGTTGGTTGAAGGTACATATGCGGACCATGTACCAAGTAAGCTTCATAGCGTAGCCGGAAGAGTATAAATGATGCTTAGGCCTCATTTATAGATATATAGCCTTACCAATGGAGCATGTTAAGCATGGGAATCACTATGCCATGCCACAAACCAAGTATTCATCACTTGGATGCATTTTCACGGAATAGCCTATACGGACTAGGCCATTACCTTTATTGCTTGGCCACGGCCTCGCAAACGAGTTGGTTTAAGTTCTTGTCCCTTCGGTGATGAACTACGTTCTGTGCTTGATCCCTTTAGAGTACGGAAGGGTGCGTAGGCACCCACAATGAGTTGCAGCATTGCCGGTCCACCCACAATTAGATGATATGTGCTTGATCCCTTTAGAGTACGGAAGGGTACGTAGGCACACGCAATGAGTTGCACCATTGCCGGTCCAGCAGTTTGTCGCTCATATCATCTAATTGGGAGATGATTGCGACATTTTGGCCCCTCATATCATCTATGCTCGGTAGCTCGATGCAAGAGATGATTGTGGCCAGACTTGATGAGGCTAGTTGCATTCTATTCCTTGGATGCTCATACTTCCTATCAAGGCGTTCGACATAGGCTAAAAACCCGAGTGTCATAATTTAGCTCAAGAGGAGTCCATTTTGATGGGAAACGGCCCATATATCAAGACATGTGGATCTATAGATCCCAATTAGATGATGTGGATCTATGGATCTATAGATCCACATGGTCACCAGAATTTAGCCAAATCCCTTCGTTTAGGGCCTCAAAATGCCGTTTTTATAGTATTAAGAAAGTTTTTATTTTCTTGATAAAACCTTTGCGGAACAAGGGTAAGTTGGAACAGTGTGGAAGCTTAAATAGCCGCATCATGCTCCACGAGCATGCTTGCAAGGGAAAATGAACGTGCATTTGCCTATCTTTAAGGCCCGGATCGTAGCTTCATCATGGCGCATCGGGGAAGTTACGTCCTGCGGGGAACGCGCCAAAGGCGTAATTTTCCGGTCCGTCACATATGCGGAGCTATATACCAAGATATGGAAGAGGTATGGGCACATTGCTACGACCAGGAAGGTTGATAGTCGCTTTGCATTGGTTAAGCGCGTGGAGGAAACTTTATCTTCAATTCATGAGATGTGTGGCGTGACTGGACACACTGTTTCTGGAGATGTAGTCAAAAGCTGGGAATTCCATCAAGATATGTGTGTAAACTTTGAGTTTAATGCCTCCTGGTTCTGTGATGGATTTTCCGAGATCCAAAGGCTGCAGGCTGAAGCGGTTAATGGCCCTTCCGCGGATTTGATTAATCAACAGGAGGCAGAAGTCGAGAAGTTGTCCAGGAGTTGAAGCTGAAGCAGGCGGCTCTTCAAAGCATGAAAGACGCTTTCTCCAAGAAGAACGAGCCTTTGCTAGGCGATTTTCCTTGAATGTTTTTATTTTTCTGAACTTCCTTTACTTAGGTTTTTTTTTGAAAGGACAACAAAACACCTGGTTTATGGTTTGATATTTTTGGATTGATAGATAGTTGTTACCTATGAGGGTTTTTGGATTATTCCTTGAAATGAATTTTAGAATAATGTCGTTTTGGCCATGACTGTTAGAAGCATGAATATTCCAGGAGAGTCATGGAACTGTGGATGTTGTATGATGGTGGAAAGTATGGGATGAAATGGAGGTAACATGGCTATTGGTTTCTATTATCAACGTGAAAACTTGAAGTAGTAGATTATGTACTTTGTCTGACATGACTTACTCGCTTTTAGGGTCCCACAACAAAATGGATCTTTCGGGGGTAAGTCTTAGTTTTATGGGTGACGCCATTGTGACTGTGAGAAGTCCCCGGTCATTCCTCATCGTGTAATGACTGACCACCGAGCTATTGAACCCCGCGCGGATTGTTTGCATATACCATCCTGATGTCCGGGTTGAAGAATGAAATTTGGAATTGGAAACTGATATTGTAACCGAGAGATTAATCTCCCACTGTGGTCGCCAATTGTTTGTGGGTGAAAACTATTTCTGCTGATTTTGGTAATTTCGGGTGTGTGGGTGAGAAACAAATCTAAACCCTAAACAATGTACTGCACGGGAGTACTTTTGATTCGAGAGATCAATCTGTACAATCCTGGATTTAACCAAGAAATGGTCGTTACAGGATTTCTTCGGTCACAAAGTGAAGGAGAAGGGTTGGTCTTAGGGAGGGAAGAGAAGAAAGATTTGAGACCAGAATAGTTGATTCTGGAAGTGTGGGTGTTTCGTGACTTGTATCAGAAAGTCGAGGCTAGCTGAATGAAAAGCTATCAGATAATTTCTGGATGTTGTATTTTTCTCCTGACCAAAACTTGTTGTTTGGTGGAAAATAGGTGAGACCTATTTATACAAGTTGCAACAAAACGTACCCTGGTCTCGTGGGAAGTGGAAACGATTGAGTGGTGGAAGAAGGGAGTAATGGGTAACGCCTGGAATTTATATTCCCATAATGAAGGATACGTTTACACCATTATTTCTTGCCATTACTAACCGCCCCACTTTATGACACTTTCTGTAACGGACGTATTGCACGCTGCCTGCTTAAACCTTCAGACCAATACCCAGATGAGTATCCCCCAGTTTGTGACATGTTTTGATGTCTCGAGTGTTTTTGTGAAAAAAATATATCACTTTGTTGCGTGTGGCAAGTTTAGAATTGGGAGGCTTGTCGTAGGTAAATAGCATATGTGATGCTAGGCTCGTTTTGGCTAGTCGAAGTGGCGCCAACAATAGTGCATGGTGGCATGCCAGTAGCTGTGGCATGGTGGCATGCCAGGAGATGCGACATGGTGGCATGCCAGTGGCCGCGGCACGGTGGCATGTCAGTGGCCGCCGCACGGTGGCATGCCAGTCGCCGCACGGTGGCATGCCAGTCGCCGCACGGTGGCATGCAAGTGGTTGCGTCATGGTGGCATGCAAGTGGCCGCGGCATGGTGGAATGCCAGTGGTTGCGTCATGGTGGCATGCTAGTGGCTGCGGCATGGTGGCTGTGGCTGCAGCATGGTGGCATGGTGGCTGCGGCACGGTGGCATGCCAGTGGTTGCGACACGGTGCATCTGGCATGTGTGCCTGACGTGTGCGTTTTTTGGGAAACCAATTGGCTTTGCGGCCATCCAGCGCGGTTTCCTTCTTTTCATCATTGTGGCGAGTTTAAGGTAACCTGATTGGTTAATGTAAGAGGTCCGACCAGGCATGGGAGTGGCTACACTTCTATGTGAGTGTGGCGGATTTAAAGCGACCTGATAGTCGATGGGAAGTGGGGCCGGCAAGCTAGGGCGTGGTCGCACTTCCAGTGCATTGTGGCGGATTTAATCGCCTTATTTTGGCTAAGCATAGTTTTTCGACCAACGGGGTCTAGTGTACTGCGCGAGGCGCGAAACCCTAGTTTTGAAAATTAGTCAGGTTTATGAGTTTTTTCTAAGTTATCACAATAATCGGCTGGATTTTGTATGCTGCCACAAAAATCATTATCTACAGAATGCAGTGTGCTTTCCGTCTGAGCATTTCGTGTGATGGCCTTAAGTTTGGTACTTGGAGGTTCATGCCACTCCGCTACAAGTGAACACAAATTCGTCATGCCATACCGATATCAAGGGTTCTGCCGGGGAACACAATATAGAAGGGCACTCAGCGAGTCTTGCATTGGAGAGGTGCCGAAATTTATAGAATGTTTGGGATGGTTGCTACATTCGCCAGTCTGGATAAATTTCATGTAAATATATTTAACGGCTCAATAAATACGCCGATGGAGAGGTTAGCACTCACGACACCATTTCCTTGCAGAGTGACGTCAGATGCAAGGCTTTACGATTTTAACCCTAAGCTAAAAGCCACCATCAACACCAACTTAATTTGTTCTTTTCCAATTTATCCCAACAATCAGTGGTAGGATCACGATCATATTCGGCATTCCATGAACTTTCCGTACTCTTAGTTCCCTTAGAACCCTTGGGAAACAACTTGAGCTTTGATTCCTCTAGCACCAAAATCGTTTGGATAAATCCATATTGACGAAGTACTCGACGGGGATCAAACACTGTAAAGCTTTCGGGATAAAACAACGCCCGTAGTACATCCCCAATGGCATATCTTCATCCTCAACAACTTCATCATCTTCTTCATCCTTTTTGTATGGTTGAAATACAACTTGTTCAACAGTCAAAGAGTCTAACTTTTCTCTCAAAGCTATCAAGATTTCCTTTTTATTCCTCTTCTTATTTTCGTTGACAATCCATTTTCCCGAGGTAGGGAATGTATCTGCGCACTTGTCATCTTCCTTGGAAAATTTCAATTCCGGGAAATGGTCATATATCCATACCTACATCAACAATATGTAGGAAAAAAAACCAAAACTCTATTATTAGAATCAGTAGAAATGGATCATTGAGGATGCCAACTTTGGGAAACAGAAGCAAGTTCGGCTTATAAGGATAAAACAACAACAAGCCGATCCTAATAAGTTCAACTCAAATAATTAAATTCGTAACAAGCGAACCATATTAAAACGAAGTTCGGCGTAAAAATAAAAGCTAATTTTGAGCCTATTTTAGTCATGAAAATAGAACTGAAGTGTGTAAAATTACCTGAAGCATGGTGAAATAACCTCCAATATTTGTACTTGTTAACCTAGAGGCAGTTCCAAGTTGCTCGAATAGGAAAGAAAGGGCCGCGGTTCCCCAAGAGTACTTGTGGCAGGTTTTCAAATCCCTTAACAATTGAAGGTATTGAGCATTAACCTTGTTCCCACTGTTATCGAGAAATATAATACTTCCTAAAGTATACAACAAATACGCGGTAGCAGTGCGCTTAGCTGTGACCTCGTCCATAACCAACTCTCCCTTTGAAATTTTCTCATATGTGTCTCCAAAACACTTTTTCAAAGCGGTAAACTTGATTTTCTTCAACTTCTTTGTGCTAGAATCCACAATCTTCACCTCTTTAGCAGCGCATGCAAACTCCAATTCTGTTTTTTTTTTTGGCCAACCTAGAGTTTCCTCAGCCAGTACATATAACTCATCCCAAGTCATTTCATAAACCTGAGATTTCACATTTTCCCCCTTCATTCCAAGACCACTAATCTTTTGTGCATCATCAGGAGTAATTGACATCTCGCCAAAGGGGAGATGAAATGTGTAAATCTCCGAACAAAATCTCTCACAAAAGGCTGAGTTTGTAACTGCATCAAATTCCTCTTTTGCATAGAAAATAACAGACCATAAACCATAGCCTTGTACTAAATCCACCACCTCAGGAGCCTCTTTGAAAATATCCCAATATGCGGCACTCTGGTGTCTAAGTATGCGTACTGCACCTCTGTCATCTGGAGTCTCGTAAATTCTCTTCGCCCATGACTCTTTGTAGCCAATTAACACTCTTCCACCATCTTCCGGAAGACCATGGGGCAAACCATCCTCGCGTTCACGTATCACATAATCATCACTAGGAATGTGCTTACTTGTCTGCATTGATCTATCAGCTTTCTTCTCCCCTTTCTCTTGTTGTAGTTCTTCTTGTGGTTCTTCCTCTTCATCACCATCATCCTTATCTTCATCACTGTCACCATCTTGTTGTACAGGAAAGAGCAAGTCGTGTCGATTCCCTTTTCCTTGCATGCAAGTTCTTAGTGCCACCACCTCGAGGTTTGAGAGTTTTTGAATTAGAAGGAGTCACTTCCATTGTTCTCCTTTTAAGCTTGTCTTTGAATTTTCCAGGATGGGTGCTAAAACAAATGATAAACCTTAATTAATTTTTCAAAATAAATAAATATGATTCTACTAAACAATGTGATAAGTCACCTATAAATGGACAAGTTTATAGGAAGTTATTAGCCATACACAGAGTAAAGTTTGGCACATTCGATATATATTAAAATGAACCGAACAATGTAAGATGGATATTTATCCAAGTTCGGCTGATTAGAATTAAAAATAATTATAAGCCGCACATTCGACACTCAAAACATAACTGTTTTCAGCCGAACTGTTCTTCGTCTGTAGAAAAAAAAAAATCGGCTGAAAATTTTCAGCCGAACTATACTCTGGAACTACCAAAACCTAGAGGAATCATCGATTACATGTCATGAATCAACGAAATATGAAAAACCAAGCAATGGGTTTATGGGAAATACCTTTCTATGTGCAATTTTATGGAATCAAGCTATATTTCTCGCTCTCCAACACCAATCAATCCACTATCCTCTTCAACTACATCTTTTCCAAAAACCCTAGATTTAGATGCTACAGAAGCAACACCAGGATTCAGCACCGTATTTCTAGGGCATCGCT
Source organism: Papaver somniferum (assembly GCF_003573695.1). NCBI lineage: Eukaryota > Viridiplantae > Streptophyta > Magnoliopsida > Ranunculales > Papaveraceae > Papaver > Papaver somniferum. Next base: position 239,893,542 of record NC_039358.1, on the reverse strand, counting down.
TAACACGAGTGCCATATATATGTTTAATCGAACAAAGAAATTTTCAGAATTCCGTTTCTGTTTTTGGAGAAGAAGATGAGAAGAAGAGGGAGAGAGAAGGGGTTTTTTATTTTATTTTTTTGGTTAAGTAACGGTTGTTAGGATTAATTAGTGGGTAACGGTTGGGAGGGTAGTTAATTAGGGAATGGGTTAATTAGTGGGAGAATTTTAGGATTAGAGTTTAATTTAGTGGAAGGGCATTAATGTAATTTAAACTATGCATGAGTATTATAGTAACTTAAGCTTCATTAGGACACCCCTTATAATCTAACATTAGATGGCATAACAAGTTTATATACCCCAAAATATTCATGTATGCCCCCAAATGAGGGTCCAATTTTGTGCATGTTTGATTTTGTTGCATTAGCATAGAACCACAAAAAGTTCGCTCATGCAATATGTTGAGGCCATTGGTTTCTTTACAGCTTCAAAGTAATTTACCGCCAAAGTACTCATAAGATGAGGGGCACTCTGTCACGCCAGCAGTGGGCAAAATGTTATCTTGTAAGTCTTTAGTCTGGGCCCAGGAAGCTAGAAAAGCTGTAGTCGGCTGTATCAGTTCCGAGCCCATCATCAGTAGTGTTTGGGTGAACAACGGATGGGTGGATGCGTCATTTTTTTTTCCTAACTGATTTTTTTCTTCAAAAAACCTATAATACTGGGTTCGATTATGTCGCCATTTTTTTCTTAACCAATTTTTTTCTTCGGAAAATCTATATTTTTAGTTCGGTTATGTCACAATTTTTTCCCCTAACTAAATTTTCTTCAAATTACTTGTATTAAATTCGGTTCGAAAAAAAAACTAACTAACCGAACTCGGCTATTTTTTTTTATTTGGCCTAATCAAACTTAGTAAAAACAAATTAAAAAATTTAAACAATTATAAAAAAAAGTTAAACATTTTTTTTTAAAAAGATTTGATTTTAACCATTAACTAAAATATATGGATAAGGGTTGCTGAGTTTTACTTTATAATGACCTACCAAAGATGAAAGAATGGTCCCTTCAAAATTTTCATGGTCCCAAAAATATCATTTTGCTTTTTAGTCTGGATAGGGAATCGGATCAAGGCCGTGGTCCATTATGGGTCGTAAGAGCATCTCCAATGCAAGGGGTCAAGGTCATCCTACGTGGAGGTCTTATTTACACCTTTTTACTTGTGGGTCAGTTCTAAATGACAAAAAATAGTGAAGATAAAACGTTTTAGCTAAAATTCATTTCCACTCTCCAACGTCTTATTCAACACTTTTTATTTGAATTTAGAGATAAATTGATGATGTGGATCTAATACCGAAGGTCATGAAGAAGGTCTAATCTAAACTTTCTCACATACCCCCACTTAGCCTTATGACTTTAACACTCACGTTGGAGATGAAATTTCAGTGGAAAAGGTCTTAAATCATATGTGTTATGCTTTTTTAAGACCTTGAGCCATTGTATTGGAGATGCTCTAAGGACGGAACATGGCAAGGGTTAATCGCCTTACTTGCTAATACTTCATAGTTGATATCTTCTAAGCAATTTATTTTAATCATAAAATCGAATAATTTATTTTATGAGAAAACCTCAAATATGATGATCAACCCCTTAATAACTCAACATCATCGAATTAAGAGGGTATTTGGATGTCACTTAGGAGGTAATTTTTTAACTTAATTAAATAAAAAATTCAAACATCGGAAAGGGGATAAAATGTCAAAATAACTTTTAGTATATGAAAAAATTGGAACCCATCACAAATATCCAAGCTCTTAAGGACTCAGCAATGTCCATCAAAAGTACAAATTCTCTCGTAAAAAACATTTGTCGAAGGCTATCGTACCCCCAACAACCTCATCCATATCCATCCTACCAATTCCAACAACTATCCGGAGATTGATACTCATATTTCTCTTCACTGTCATGTTTTTGTAAATTTCTGGCATTTTTATTTCCGAATTTCCGGGTATTGCAAACTCTCTTGTAACAACCCTTTAGTAGATTAATAAGTACACATTTCAAAAAAGAAAGAAAAAAGAATTAGTATAAGAATAAGATTTGCAATTCAGAAAAGACTCCCAATTTGAGAGAGTTTGTTTTCCAAACAACAAGATTTGCAATTCAGAAAGGACAAGTTGGGCGCTTACCTAAATTGTAAGACTTATCAACTAAAAAAGGAATAATAAGAAAATATAATATTTTTTTTGTGAAACAAAAAAAGAGTTGATACATAGCTCATCATGGCTATTGAGAACAACTCGTGCATTTTAAAAGGTAACATTATTTTTGCTTCTAATTGCCAAACAAGCTAGTTAAAATTAAATCGAGGACTCAAATTTGGGAATTTTTTTTCCAAAAAGACTTATTTATTTTACAAAAGTAATACACCCTCCGTCTCTAAAAGATAGTCAGGTTTGTGTGAAAGAATATCTTTTTGGGAAACAATATTTTTTTTTTTGAGAATTTCTTTATATCAAGAAGATATTCTCACTTCTGGTTTTGATTGCCAAACATGCTCATCCGAGCAACAAAGCCAACGGTTGCCCCTCGTGAGCCGATAGTCCACCCTCCACAGGACCACATCACACACTTTGAGTTGACCCCAAAAAGTAAACAAGCCCTAAGATTTGCCAACAGAGCCAACTATGGCACGACACGTGACCCCCAAAAAGGTCGAGCTCAGCAACAACAACACTAGAAATGATCAAAACGACAGCGACAGAGAGAGAGAGAGAGAGAGAGCATTATCATATTATCTACCATAGTCAATTCTCTCCGAGAGACATGATTTTGTCCGTCTCCTCTACGAAAATTAGGGTTTTAGTTAGTCAATTAGGGGTTTTCATCATCAATTAGGGCTTCAAGGATCTTTCCATTCGGTAGAAAATCTCACAAATTATCGATTCAGACTGACAGCAATGTTGAAGTCTAGTTTTTAGGGATTCGTTTTTTTGGTGTCAAAATGGCGTCAGTTTCTTCATCTTCTTCTTCGCCATCTGTACGATTTGGTGGTAGTGGTAGTGGTGCTGCTGCTACTTCCGCTGTTACTGTTGGTTCTACTACTAGTGGAGAAGCTCTTACTAGAATACTTGCTAATCTTTCTACTAGAGGAAACCCTAAGGTATCACTTCTTCTTTCTTCTTTTTCTTCTTGTTCAATTTTGTCAATTCTACTGTTTGGAAGTTCAAATGTAGTTGTTTTTCAGGTTAATTTGGAAAATGAGGAACTCAAATTTTAATTGCTGAAAAACTCAAAATTAACTGACAATTTTGGATTTAAGAGTTCTGAATTTACTACTGAAACTTCAGAAATGGCATTTAGATACTCTAATGTTCAATATCATTACTTATCTATTAAAAGTGAATTTGGAGTTTCTGACCTAGTTTGGGACAGAGTTGTGATATTTTGAGGATTGTTGTTTTCTGTTCCCCATGTTGTATTATTGGATAGTTTGTTACGAATTGAGTTAGTTAACTGAGGTTATATGTGATTATGATGTTTTTGCTAGGAAGTCTTTATGGTAAGTTATGCTTGGTTTGAATGAATTGAATTATTGTGAGAAACATATTTCAGACATTACCATAATAAGTAAAGTTTTTTTTATATGTATCAACTTTATGTTCATGTGTTTTCACGTGTCATTTTAGTTGCCGATATGTACCATCATGAACAGGTTAGGAAGTAATCTACAACTACAAAGGCTACACATTGTTATGTATAAGTGGTGGTTATGGATATCATACAAGTGGGTACTGCTTTCTGATCTATTAAGTAATTTTGTTTCATGGAGCAAGAAATTGGCAAAGGAAACATCTTTTTAATGCTGGAGAAAGTTAGGTAGTTAACTTCTATTAAGTAACATCTAGTTAGTTGATCTTCCGGTTTTAATGTGGCTTGGGAGCCTTTATTTTTTATTTTAATTTTTATTCTAGATGTTTGTGTGGGCTCTATGCTTCTTCTTGGTTGTACTTTTGCTTATAAAATATAAATTAGTAAACAGATAAGTCGGCTCTGCCTGCTGTGTCCTTCACTTGCCACTAAAGAACTTCTCATATTTGAACTTTTTCAAAGGATGGGTGCATTGACCTTTTGTTAATCATTATGGGTGCAGGACGGTGCTGCATTAGCTTTGCGGAAACATGTTGAGGAAGTGGCTCGGGACCTTAGTGGGGAGGCTTTTTCTCGTTTCATGGATCAGTTGTATGATTGTTTCACCAGGTTATTGGAAAGTACTGAGGTTGCTGAGAATTTGGGAGCTTTGAGAGCCATTGATGAGTTAATCGATGTGACACTTGGAGAAAGTGCTTCCAAGGTGTCAAAATTCTCTAACTATATGCGCACCATTTTAGAGGTGAAGCGTGATCCTGAAGTTTTAATCCTCGCCAGTAGGGTGCTTGGCCATCTAGCTAGAGCCGGGGGAGCAATGACTGCAGATGAAGTGGAGTGTCAGGTTAGTTCTTATTTGTCCATTTTTTTGTGGTGTTTTGTTAGCGACAGAATTGTTAATATATTTGCTTCGCCAGGTTAAAATTGCAATGGGTTGGCTTCACAGCGATAGAGTAGAGTATCGTCGATTTGCTGCTGTCTTGATTCTGAAAGTAAGATCCTCTTACTGTTGACGTCAGTAAATTGTATATTTGGTTATTGTACTTTCAACTCCATAAGTTTGGTTCATTAGTTTATTTGGCTTAAACTGTCCTCATTGACCAAGTATTCATATAACCTAGATGTACTGTTGAAGTTGTTGTTAATTGGTTAACTGATTATTGGTCTCATGAAATTCGGTTACAGTTTTACAGACCGTTTTGTACGGCAATTAAAGATTCTCTCTTATGAAGATACTTTTAAATTTCGACATCAGGATACCTTCTGAAACATTTTTACTTCTGTTGTCAGGAAATGGCAGAAAATGCACCGACAGTTTTCAATGTATATGTGCCCGAGTTTGTAGATGCCATATGGGTTGCCCTCAGGGATCCAACTTTGGCTGTTCGTGAACGGGCAGTTGAAGCCCTGCGTGCTTGCCTTCGTGTGATTGAGAAGCGTGAGACTCGTTGGCGTGTGCAATGGTACGTGAGAACCACCAGACGTTGTAACTTAAAACTTACTTCTTTGAAGCATATATTAACTTATGCCATTTAATGTGTTTGTCTGCAGCACGTTTAAATAATTTTCACTCTCTTATCTTTTCATAGGTATTACCGCATGTTCGAAGCTACCCAAGCTGGATTGGGAAAGAATGCTCCAGTTCATAGCATACATGGTTCACTGCTTTCAGTTGGGGAACTTTTAAGGTTGGGGACTCTCCCGCCCTCCCTCCCTCTCTTCCTTCTTTTTCTTCTGCATGTGCATATTGGATCGTTTCTAGTAGTTTATGAGGTGTACCCCAAATCCAAATTCTTGCTGCTCTTTTATGAAGTGGATAAATGTCTTATGTGGTGCCTTGTCAAATAGCAGAATAGTGTTATATTATTAGATCATCAGGCACATTGAAGCTTACTTAAGCTTGATGATTTTTCAGGAATTCTGGTGAATTTATGATGTCAAGGTACAGAGAAGTAGCTGATATTGTTCTTGTGTACCTGGAGCACAAGGATAGGCTTGTTCGTCTAAGCATAACATCCTTGCTGCCTCGTATAGCTCACTTCCTACGTGACCGTTTTGTTGCAAACTATTTAAAGGTTTGTGCACTTGCATCCTTCCCGCAATGTTATAACTGATTTAATATACAGTGGTTGATATTATTGCATGTGATCTTCTGTAACAGATTTGCATGGATCATATTCTTGCTGTTCTACGGTTACCAGCTGAACGTGCCAGTGGGTTCATTGCTCTAGGAGAGATGGCTGGTGCTTTAGATGGTGAACTTGTCCACTATTTGCCGACAATAATGTCTCACTTGCGAGATGCAGTATGTGTCGAGCCCTTAACTATTTTTACACTTTAAAATCCCATCCGTTGCTTGTAGTAATGTGACAACTAATGGTCTGTATACTGTATGAATGTTTAGATTTCTCCTCGTAGAGGTAGACCCTCGCTCGAGGCTTTGGCTTGTGTTGGAAACTTTGCAAAGGCCATGGGACCTGACATGGAACCCCATGTTCGAAGTCTTCTGGATGCAATGTTTTCTACTGGTCTTTCTTCCACCTTGGCTGAAGCTCTTGAGCAAATAATTGTTGGGTATACAGTCAATTACCAATTTATTTCTCCTGCCAAAATAAGTTTATAGTTGTTTATTCATATTCCAAGAACTTGCTTTTTACATTGCGTTGGAACATTCCAGCATCCCGTCGCTGTTGCCTACTATCCAAGAGCGCTTGCTTGACAGCATTTCTCTAGCTCTTTCAAGGGCTCCTTTTCCTCATTCAAGGGCAGGTTTTGTAGTTGCTCGTCCAAATGTGATGAATAACCCCCGGCAAGTAACAGAGCTTAGTGGTTCGGCTCTCGTGCAGCTTGCTTTGCAAACACTTGGTCGTTTCAATTTCAAGGTGGGTTCAGTCATTTATTTGTTTATGTACCATGGTTCTAATGTTATCCGCTGTGAACCTGGTATCTGGTATCCTCAACCACGAGCTTGTTGGGTTTACTGCTATAGCAGGAGATGCTGCCCTATGCTTTTTCTCAGTCTTTCCAGTAGATTCACTGTGAAGCTATTTATTGTTGTAGGGCCATGAACTTCTCGAGTTCACTAGAGAATCTGTTGTTATATACCTCGAAGATGAGGATGGAGCTACCAGGAGAGATGCTGCCTTATGCTGTTGCAAGTTAGTTGCTAATTTCTTTTCTGGAGTAGCATGTGCACAGTTTAGTTCAAGTAGGTTGAGTCGAACTGGAGGAAGACGACGACGTCTTGTTGAGGAGGTCAGTGTCACCACTATTTGTTCCTTTTATGCTTCCTTCTGTTGCATTTGATCATTTATGTTCTACTGTCCCTTGCAGCTAGAGCAGTTCCATTATTCATATATTTTTCTTTTTCCTTTTTTACTATACATGCTTCCGTTTTGATGCATATTTTGTTTGACATGTAAATGTCATTGTAGTACCAATATAGAGATATGATCTATAGGACCATATGATGCTTCTTACTTATTTAAACTGGTACTTGTTTATGCTACTTCATTACGATGGAGAACCTTGTTGGTCTGTAGTACAACAGTATAACATTGTAACAACATATCATATTTCTTCTGGATTTCTTTGACTCTTCCACCTTATCTCTATTGAAATATTAAATCTTCTTATTAAGTGTATTTTGGATTATTATTATATGCTGCTAGCAGTTCATAGGTATTATTTTTTGGTAACAGTTCTATATGGTAGTTTTTTTACTTTATAAGTTGCTGATTTATTTTTTTACTAAAACAGTTGGTACGTATCCCCTGCTCCTGTCAATTTAATAAATATTACTTGATGCAACTAGTACGTTATACCTCGGTTTCCTTAGAAAACATCTCTGTCTGTAGTATAAAGGATCTACATGTTTAAACTTATAAGCATGTTTAAAGCTTGGTTTTGTTAATGTTTTCTACTCAGTAGAGTTAGTACCTCCTTATTATGTATCAGTTCATGACTTCATGTATCTTTTTGGCGGTTTGATAAGAGTTTTAGAACGGGATCATTTTTTTGTTTATGATGTGAATTAAACGTGGTTACATGGGCTGTTCATGCTATATATGCCTGCAGACCTAACTTGTCCTTATTGTAGATTGTCGAAAAGCTCCTGGTTGCAGCTGTTGCAGATGCTGATGTCAATGTCCGGCTGTCGGTCTTCTCTTCTCTACATGGAAATGGTGGGTTTGACGAATTTTTGGCACAGGCCGATAGTTTGACAGCTGTTTTTGTTGCTTTAAATGATGAGGTAAGGTCAAGTTCTATATTTGAATTGATGAAGTGAAAATCTGCATCTGTTAGCATATGGTAGCTAGTGAAAATATGTCATTTTCGTTTCTCTTCATGATAACTCAATCTTACATGATCTGCCGATTTCATAATCGTCTCAATTCTATGTTTTACCTTGGGATTGCCGTTTTCCATTGTTATCAGCATTTTTACTGATGAATTTCTGCTTATTGGACTCAGTTAATTTTCTTGTCAGCTTTTCTGCTTTATTATTTTTATCTACTAATTTATTTCGATCGCGGTTTGGTTTCATATGAAAGAGATTATTACATCCTCAAACTTAAACACTTGCATTTTAGGCCTGACGATGTGTCAGTTAGAGGTTCCGCGATACCTATAGTTCCTGATGTTTATTAGCTGATTTGACACTGCATAGACTGGTTGATTTTTTAGCCGAATAGAGTTTTCTGTGTGCTATTTTTGATCCAGACCTCCCACAGCGGTCCCAAATATGTGTACTCTTTAAATTAGATAAATTTGGACCAATTCGCATGTGTCCCATGTGTGGTATTTTTTGCAATTGTCTTCTTCTATTGAATATGTTTCGCTTTAATATTAGGAAGTTGGATTTGTCAGTTCGTCAAAAGTATGCCACCCAAGCCACATCGTGGTACCATACAAACATTAAACACCCAAGCGCATCTCCACAGTAGCATTAACTGCAGTTACTACTGAGGAGGACAGATTGGAAAATCTTGGCACTGCAGTGACCCTCCTTTGTGGGCCAGCACTTTAATTCAGCATCATTGTTCTTTGTCTCGCTTTTTAATAGTGAAGACATCAGTTAAAATATTAAAATGAAATATAAGGAATTTTAAAATGATACCAGTTACCATTTTTTCGATATGGTTGAAGTGTCTGTAGTCTGTCCTAAACCTGAAGTCAGTAAATTTCTTCGTATGGAAATCTGTTTCCTTGCATATGTTAATTATAATACAAAAAAGTGTTTGTTTTACGCCGACTTTCCTCCTCTCTCAAAATTCAAAAAATTTAATGACTGCTCCTCAATAATTATTGCTATTGCTTATTGAGTTTTCTCATTCTTTTTATGTGTTGTATTTTTTCCTACCACTACAGGATTTTGTTGTTCGAGAGTACGCAATCTCATTGGCTGGGAGGTTATCAGAAAGAAATCCAGCATATGTTCTTCCAGCACTTCGTCGCCATCTCATACAACTATTGAAGTATCTAGAACAAAGGTCGGATGACTACTAATAATTTCTAATTCCTACCAAATAGTGAAAAAGGAAGACATCATTTGTAGTAGTTGTTTTCATGCATGCAGAAAATCTATAATTTTTTGTTTTATAGTTCGCCTTAAATCTGCACATGTTGACATTTCTTGTTTGTCAACAGTGCCGATAGCAAATGCAGAGAAGAAAGTGCAAAACTATTGGGCTGCCTGATTCGAAGTTGTGAACGACTCATACTTCCATATATTGCTCCAGTACACAAGGTTTGTTTGTTTAGTGTTCGTTTTACATTTAACTCATCCAAATGAAATGTCTCATGCTGTCTGACCTTTATTTTCTTCAGGCACTTGTGGCAAAGCTTTGTGAAGCCCCTGGGGTGAATTCTAACAATGGTGTTGTCAATGGTGTTCTTGTTACTGTTGGGGAGCTTGCAAGAGTGGTGGGTGAAAATTTTTCTCAACTGTTGCTTGTAGAATATTCCTTATGCTCTCGAGCTCTACGTTTTAAATCATGGAACATACCGAAGAACTAAAGCTACACGCCTAGGACTGTCAGTCTGCGGTGAATTAGATGCTCACAACTTAATATTTTGAGTTTCATAAGCTGTACTGTTGCATCTTAGATGCTTCACCTCTCCAGGGATGTGCTAGCAAGAGCTGCTAGGTTAGCGACTATGATAAGTCTTTTCCTTTCTTTGGTATACCTGGACTCCTGGTCCTTTGGAATGCGAACTCCACCAAAAACTGTAAAGAGGCAGGGGGAAGTGAGATCGATAGTAACTTTTTATTCAGGTTGCTGATACCTTTTTAGTCTTGAGATAAAAAGGATTACCTTCCTTATTACTTATATTACAGGTCAACAGATTTAACCTGTTGGTTATCCTGGAGTGACTGCCTCCACTTGCTTTGGTACTTCAGTTTCCAAAGTGATGGGGGCGCATAGTTGATAGAAGATATGGATGCTTTTAAGATTATATATGTTAAAACAGCGAAGAGCACTGAGCAGTTAATCCCCCTTATGTATATCAATACTTCTTTCTGTATGATTTCATTAGACTAGTATCTCTGCAGTACTCTTTGAGTACCAAACTCTTATCATTGTTGCTGTGCTTTCTGGTGCAGGGTGGTTTTGCAATGAGGCAATATCTTCCTGAACTGATGCCACTAATTGTTGATGCCTTAATCGATGGTTCGTCTGTCCTAAAGCGTGAAGTGGCTGTTGCAACGCTTGGTCAACTTGTGCAGAGCACTGGGTATGCACCTTGTTTGAAATCACTGACGATTTTGCTAATGAAATTGTTTTAGTTAGCCCAACTAATTAATTGGGTCAATTTTGTCTCTCCAGACGATATTTCTTCTTGAATTAGGTGCATTTTTTTTTAATCTTCTTCAATTATATCAAACATTTAGGTCACACTTGGCTTTACTCTTTCTTAGTTGATTTGAGAAGGCTATGACTGGGTTTGATTGTAAAATTTTGTCGAAACAGGCTTATTATAACATTAGTGTTTCTTGGAGGAATCTAGATGGGGTTGTCTGGTCTAATACTCTTAGTTCTGGTGGTTGGCTTTGTTGGATATACGAACAACATCTTAAATGAACTTGTTCGGTTTGATGGTTTCAAGAATATTGAATTATTTATAGGTTGCCTGTTCAAAATAAATCTGTCCTTAATCGTTTCATATTTAAGTTGAGATTCACATCGGATACCTTAGTTTAAGATTAATGCCACTGCAGTGTACCCTTGCATTTTGTATACTTATTTTTTTTTCTTACATTTTTCCCCCTCACGGGTTCCAACAGGAAGCAGCGGATTTTTTGACGAAGTGTGATGATTGTCTTGCATTGGTGTTTGATGATTTCTAAAACTATTATATTAGATGATGACTTCTTTGTCTTGTTGTGGTAGGTATGTGATTGCTCCATATAACGAGTATCCACTATTGCTTGGTTTGCTATTAAAGTTGTTGAATGGTGAGCTGGCTTGGTCAACCAGGCGAGAAGTATTGAAGGTACTTGTCATTGGAATTCTAACAGGCTTTCTGAAACATTTTCTGATAACCTACATGTATTTTGTTGTTTGTTTTGATACAATCAGCTGGAACCTTCATGTAGTGTCACTTATAGCTATAGGGTTTTTGCCTCCAATTCTTTTATATATGCAGGAATCTAGAAGAATGTCTTAGTCATAGCCATGCATCATCTAACTAATCCATCATGAGTTATGTGAACACCAATACACCACCTTACGGCAACCTAGTACTACTTAAGCTTAATCCGGCATTAAACTTAATTACACGATCACTCCTTAATCACACCTTAATCCGGATTACGTTGAACGAATCAATAAATAAACTAATCAGATGATTTGTTGCGTAAACCATAAAAACCCAACATGTATACCAGCATAAATTCAGCTAGAAGTTTTTACGCAACAGCTCAGCAAATCCACCAACAAAAATCCGACAGTTAATTCTGAACTTTGCTCCGCTACCAGCATCTCCAGTGTTAGCAAATGAACAGCCAAATGTGCCTGCTTTGGTCCAACGGTAACCAAGTAACGTGAGTAATCTTAGGAGCTTTAGAATCTCTATGTTCAAACCAAAAGAACAGTTTTGCCATATTCAGCTATTATTCTAGTTGACATTCACGTAACATAGATAGAATGGACTTAATATTCTGGTCATATAGTTAGTTACTTCTTTGCTGAAAAGGTTCTTGTCTTTCTTCATCAGGTTTTAGGGATTATTGGTGCTTTGGATCCTCATGTTCATAAACGCAATCAGCGAAGCTTGCCAGGGTCTCATGGAGAAGTTATCCGTGCAGCTTGTGATACAAGCCAACACATTCGATCAATGGATGAGCTACCCATGGACCTTTGGCCATCTTTTGCCACATCAGAAGAGGATTATTATCCTACGGTAAATATCTAACACAGAGTTTAGCATATCTTATGTTCACGTTTTTTTAATATGAGTTTCGATAAACAGGTTGCAATCAGTTCACTCATGCGGATTCTTCGGGATCCCTCTCTTGTAAGCTATCATCAAAAGGTGGTTGGTTCTCTTATGTTTATATTCAAGGTACAATATCTTTTCCTGTACTTAGCATTTCGTCTCTAAAGTCTGTACTTGCGAGTTACTTTCTTTTTGTTGTTCCGCGTAATTCGTTGTACAATAATGCTATCTAACCAGTTATGGTTTTGTTTTCTTGTGAGATTAGTCCATGGGCCTTGGTTGCGTTCCTTATTTACCAAAGGTCAGTTCATATTTGAGCTTAACTTTGTGTTTAGCGCATTTCAGTTTTTGTTTTTTTCTTTTAAGAAAAATGCCTTTTGTGAATCAGTCGTTTCCTTTTGGAATGCAAATGTTATGTGTCCTCCGTGATTTGCCACATCATTTTTCTAATAGTGAAGTGTGATATCTTATTGAGGGTTTGAACCTTGAAAGATATTAAGCAAAGACTGATGACCTATTTTCCCTTTACCACTCGAAACTGTGAAACCGAGTCAGGGTTTTGTCCCAAATCTTTTAAGTAGATGCGACCACTATTGAGTTTATTGCATAATAGTTATCGATTTCTTTGTGTAGGTGTTGCCTGATCTTTTCCACACCGTTCGCACATGTGAAGATGGACTGAAGGAGTTTGTAACATGGAAGCTTGGGACATTGGTATCTATTGTGCGCCAGGTAAAATTGAACCATTGACGGCACCATGATCTCATGCCAATTTGCAGGCATGCTATTTTCTGATGGTTCTGTGATTTTTATGGAAATCTCATTAGTTTTTGTATTATGTTTGTGCAGCATATACGCAAGTATTTGCCAGAATTGCTGTCTCTTATATCTGAATTATGGTCATCTTTCAGTTCGTCAACATCTAATCGTCCTTTGCATGGCTCACCTGTAAGTGTCGAAACTTCATGATATTAAGCAGGTTGACAAATATTGCAAATTTGTAATATTCTTGTGGGTTATATTAATTGAGGAATTCTCTCTTCCTTCTCACAGGTTCTGCACCTAGTAGAGCAGCTTTGCTTATCGCTGAATGATGAATTTAGGACATATCTACCTGTTATTCTTCCTCGATGTATTCAAGTACTCAGTGATGCTGAGCGGTTTAATGACTACTCCCATGTTCTTGATATTCTGCATACCCTTGAAGTGTTTGGCGGTTCGTAGTGTTTAACTCTATTGCTGTTTATTATGTTTGTCTCAGTCGTTCACTTTTAGTTTTATCTCTTTACAAGTCGTCAATTTGGTTGTTGGGTTACAGGGACTTTGGATGAGCACATGCATTTACTTCTTCCTGCACTCATTCGATTGTTTAAAGTGGATGCTTTAGTGGATATTCGGCGTGCTGCTATTAGGACTCTTACAAGGTTGATCCCTTGTGTGCAGGTAGTTCACTACTTCTTTTTGGTTTTGCATAGTTTTTGAGCATGTATCTGGTGATCCATGTGGTAGTTGTGTTCTTACATATGTTTTTTTCACACATCTATTCCTTTTCCAGGTAGCTGGACACGTATCATCCCTAGTGCATCATTTGAAGCTTGTCTTGGATGGGTAAGTTAAAAAATAGTGTGTTTACCAATTCAAATATCTGCTTAGAATTAGAGTTCTTCTCGGTTGGGGTGTGTCATATTGTACAAACAATGACAACTTGATTGTAAAATTTAAAACAACCGTTTACTGTCATGGGTTATGTTTACCAAGAAGCACTCGGTTATTCATGCATGCTGAGACTTACAAGTCTCGAAAGGACAGTTAGATTTCCTGCACCCTTTTGGTCTTCAAAATCTGTTGCGGCTTATTTTTTCTGCTGTTACTTAAGTTTTTCATTTGCAGAAAAAACGATGAACTCAGGAAGGATGCTGTTGATGCCCTTTGCTGCTTGGCGCATGCTCTCGGGGAGGACTTCACTAATTTCGTGCCATCAATCCATAAACTTCTACTGAAACACCGTTTGCGGGTCTTCTTCTAAACCAGAGTTTCAAAGAACTTCTTTAATCGGTCTTTTCTTCTAACTGTTTCTCATAAGAAGTTTTTGATACTATGAGTTATATTTTCAGCATAAAGACTTTGAGGAAATGGAAGGGCGTCGGCGTAGACGTGAGCCATTAATATTAGGGAATTCTGCTGATAGATTGACTCGAGCAAATCCTGTTGAGGTCATAAGTGACCCTTTGAATGATGTTGAGAACTTTGAGGAGGGACCTGAGATGCACAATCAACTAAGAAGCCATCAAGTAATTTCTTTTATATATCAGTGCTGGATGACATGTCTGTATCATGGTACTCTTATGTGCTTACATGCTTATATCAATTGCATATCTGTCAGATTTCAGTCTTAGAAACTTAGAAACTTAGTCAAATTACTCCTGGTACTTTAACGCGGCCTTCTTATTTATTGCTGGGATATTACTCTCCGGGGCTTTGTTGACTTACATATTAGGAAAACTTTATTTCTCTGATTCGGTATTTCCCGCAGCTTAGTACAAAAACATGTTATAAGTACGTCCTTTTAGTCTTGACTTCATCTAACATGAAATGTGCCGCATTTCACAGTAGGGATTCAGAGTACGGTCCTTAAGGTTTGACTTGCACTTAGATCTTCACTTTCTTAAAACCTTTTGGGAATTGGTACGGAGGTGTGGGTTTGTGACACTAAATATGTTGCCCTTCTCGTTGCTGTTTTAGCTTGTATATTTTTCTTTTGTCGGATGAATTCTTACATTTATTAGTTCCTTAGGTTAACGACGGTCGATTAAGGACAGCTGGTGAAGCTTCTCAACGGAGTACCAAGGAAGATTGGGCAGAGTGGATGAGACATTTTAGTATTGAACTTCTCAAAGAATCTCCATCCCCTGCTTTACGAACCTGTGCAAGGCTTGCACAATCGCAGGTGGTGCATGAAAAAATTTAATGTTTTTCCATTATCTGTACTTGGAGTTTTGTTTCTGACTTAGATAATGCAGCCTTTTGTTGGACGGGAGCTGTTTGCAGCTGGTTTTGTGAGTTGCTGGGCTCAACTGAATGAAACTTGTCAGCAACAGTTAGTTCGTAGTTTAGAGATGGCATTTTCATCTCCAAATATTCCTCCAGAAATTCTGGCAACACTTCTTAACTTGGTAAGTATTTTCTGATGTGTACTTGTGGTTCTCACAATTTTACTATATCAAATGCTGAACTATCTAAAAAACTTAGTACTCCTGAACTTTGCAGGCTGAGTTTATGGAGCATGATGAAAAACCTCTCCCGATAGATATTCGACTCCTTGGTGCTCTTGCAGAAAAGGTAATGTTATTTTTTGGTTGGACAGGTATTTTATCAGTGTGCTAGCTAACATACCTGGCATATTTCCCCTTTCCATTGTATTATTGATGCCTCTACTGAAGCCAAATTTCTTCTCAGTGTCGAGCATTTGCAAAGGCTCTGCATTACAAGGAGATGGAATTTGAAGGTGCCCGCTCCAAGAAGATGGATGCTAACCCAGTCGCTGTTGTTGAAGCTCTTATACATATAAATAACCAGTTGCACCAGCATGAGGTCTATTATCCTCTATGTTACAGACTTCAAATGAGTTTTATACTTCCTCTGTTTTTGGAAAAGAGTTACTATCACTTTTTCAATTTGGCCTATTTTTAGGCTAAAATGAAAAAGTGATAGTACCTCTTTTCCGGAAATGGATGTAATATATATTATGCATGGTGTTCTAGATAATTTCCCATGAGACTTCCCCTTTTAATCAAGGTTTTTATCTCCAGGCTGCTGTTGGAATACTGACTTATGCTCAGCAGGATTTGGACGTTCAACTGAAGGAATCCTGGTAATTCAAGCCTTGATGTTTATGTGACAATTTCCGTAGTTATCCTTTCTATGTAATGACCGGACCTCTGTTGCCCTGCTAAAGCCTAGAGTTTTAGGACTTGCTGACATTAAACATTCTCTATTCATTTTATTTTATTGGAGTAATTTGTTCATCACTTTATCTTGTTCTATGGTTCTTAGGTATGAAAAACTGCAGCGGTGGGACGATGCTCTCAAGGCGTACACTGTCAAAGCGTCTCAGGCAGCTAGCCCCCATGTCATTTTGGATGCTACATTAGGTTTGTATTTATTGCATGTTGTCTTGTTTGCATCTTTCTTTCCCTAGTGTTGGAGTTTTCTTCGAAAGCAATTCTAGAAATTAGCAACATATAAGCATCAGATGTTCTTAACTTAAGAGAAGCCAGTAAGCATCAGATATCCAATGTGCAATTTTCAGCCTTTTATATGGGCCCTTGTCTTCCTTTTTTTTTTTTCTTAAATAATAATAATAAGTTCTCTAATTATTTATCACATATGCTGACCTTCTGTTGTGAATACGGTGCTTAGCTTCTTTTTTTGTATACATGTTTCAGGTAAAATGCGATGCCTAGCTGCACTAGCTCGATGGGAAGAACTTAATAACCTCTGCAAGGAGTTTTGGACCCCTGCGGAGCCTGCAGCTCGACTGGAAATGGCACCTATGGTATGTGTTTAATAATTTAGCTTAACTTGTATGAGTGTATTTTAAAGGCTTAGTTGCTGGGTTGTTAACTTGTTTGGGTGTGTTTCTATGTTCCACTTACATATATGATGTATTTGTCCAGGCTGCTAGTGCTGCTTGGAACATGGGGGAGTGGGATCAAATGTCAGAATATGTTTCTCGTTTGGATGATGGGGATGAAACCAAACTTCGGATTCTAGGGAACACTGCTGCAACTGGTGATGGAAGTAGTAATGGTACTTTCTTTAGGGCTGTTCTGTTAGTTCGTCGTGGGAAGGTGAGAATCTTTGTTATGGCTGATCATCATTCCTGTTTTTTATCTTATGATTTTGATCTGTGTAAGGTGCTAAATTTTCTTTCTTACAGTATGACGAGGCGCGTGAGTTTGTAGACAGAGCAAGGAAATGCTTGGCAACAGAGCTCGCAGCACTGGTAAATTTCTTTATACTGCCCAACCCGTGCTTTGCAACTGGCTCGGTAGTTAGGGGTGGATTTGTAGGGTTCTTCTTGAAAAGAATATTAGCAGGTTGAACTTGAAAAGTTCAGGGAATGTACAGTTATCTTATTTATAGGGTTAAGCACATGAGTCAGTATGTCATTAGCTTTCTCATTTACTAGGATTGCAACTTTTAAGTGGTTTCAACTTAATCTTTGTGCATCCTCCTCAAAGTCATCCATAAAATTTCAGTTTATATATGTTCTCCTTGTTTTTCGCTTTTAGCACCTGGATGTCAATTTTTTTGTCGGAAAAAATCAACAGCAAACTGTAACAACAATTTGTTTTTCTTCACTCACATGATATCTGATTTATGGTATGTATCTAAGAAGTTTCACCTCCTTTAGGTCCTTGAGAGTTATGATCGTGCATACAGCAACATGGTACGAGTTCAGCAGTTGTCTGAGTTAGAGGAGGTATTCTCCATCTTTCATCTTGTGGGCATTACTGTGTTGAGTTGGATTTCATTTCTAGAATCATGCCATACACTGTTCTTACAGCTAAATTTCTATGTTAATTGTGACAGGTCATTGATTACTGTACTCTTCCTCTGGAAAACCCAGTTGCTGAAGGACGGCGTGCCCTTATTCGTAATATGTGGACTGAACGTATACAAGGAACAAAGCAGAATGTAGAGGTGGATAAGCTTTTATTTTCCTCTCTGTTTTATGATTATCTTTTCTCCATTTCAAAGATTTATTGTTCTGAAGATGTGAAATTGTTGACCTTCATGATGCTTACTGTTTGAAGGCAGTCCTTTTGTCTATGCATGTTTTACTGTTGGTGCTTAGCTTCTTCGTCATCAACTGTTTTTTTTTTTTTTTGCACCATTATTTTGTACCTTGATGTTTTTCCTTCTGGCTATTCTTAAATTGTACAGGTATGGCAAGCGCTTCTCTCTGTCCGAGCACTTGTGCTACCCCCGACAGAAGACATAGACTCTTGGCTTAAATTTGCTTCTCTTTGCCGAAAAAGTGGTAGGATTAGTCAGGCGCGATCTACTTTAGTCAACCTTTTACAGGTTAGTGGTGCACGTTGGATGTGGAAAAAATTACGGTGTGAGTTGTTATTATTTTATTGTTCGTAAGGTATCTCATTTTTCGTCATATAATGTATTCACTAAACAGTACGACCCAGAAACTACTGTGGGAGATTTGCCATATCACGGGCCTCCACAAGTGATTCTGGCCTACTTAAAGTATCAATGGTCTCTTGGGGAAGATCTGAAACGATATGAATCATTTGCAAGGTTGCAGGTACCAGAAATACCTTATTTTTCGAATCCTTTAAATGAACAATTCGTTTACTCGGGGACTACTTTTGGTATAATTTTTGTGTAGCCTTTATTTAATTGTCAGTTGTTCGTCTCTTTTAGGATCTTGCTTTAGAGCTTTCTGGAGCAATGAACAGTTCGCCAAGGCTGCCAGTTGGTTCAGTTAATTCTTCAAGTTTTCGTATCCCCCTTATGGCCCGTGTTTATTTGAAACTCGGGACTTGGCAGTGGGCACTTTCTCCAGTGTTAGATGATGACACCATACAAGGTTGTTAATATTTCACGTGACTTATTTTCTTTTTCTTTTCTTATGACAGTAATTTATCTGTATGCTAATTGACTGTTGTGGTCAGCAGAAATCCTTGTTGCATTCCGATGTGCCACTGAATGTGCAACTGATTGGTCGAAAGCATGGCACAAATGGGCACTATTCAATACTGCAGTTATGTCTCATTACACCATAAGAGGGTTCTCTGATTTAGCTGGGCAGTATGTTGTAGAAGCTGTTACTGGTTATTTCCACTCAATTGCATTTGCAGCAACAGCAAAAGGAGTGGATGATAGTTTACAGGTAAAATAGTTCACCTGGTGGGCGTGTTTCATATCTGCAGCTCATACTAGGGTTTAACCAAAAAAAATCAGTATACTACATCTAAACTGTTTGGTTGCGGAATTTCTTTCTCCTCATTATAATTACTCTGATTTGCTTAAAATGGTCTTTACTGCGCCGATAATTTTCCTCCAGGATATTCTTCGTCTTCTCACGTTGTGGTTTAGCCATGGAGCTACAGAGGAGGTTCAATTGGCACTGCAGAAAGGATTTGATCATGTTAATATCGACACATGGCTTGTTGTGTTGCCTCAAATAATTGCTAGAATACATTCAAATAACGATGCTGTGAGAGAACTCATACAATCACTTTTGGTGCGGATAGGTCGGGGACATCCACAGGTTTGCCTTCAGTTGTTCCAGAATCTTTTTCTTTGGACTTAGGTAAAATGCGGAACATGGGTTTATTTGTCCTCTGACACATCAGACCATCAACTGTTGACTAGATTATGGGTTTATTTGTCCTCCGTTTCTCCATTAAATAGGTTTCCCATTTTAGGGGAAAGTATAAATAAGCAACTCAGGCAAAACCTTAGGCAACTCAAGCAAAACCTTTATACTTCTGTCACACGGGTCTTCTCAGTTTGACTCCGTCAAATGCTTAGATTCTGCTGACTGCATCTCGGGTCTATATGTAAGTGTTTTGGATTTTTCTGGATTTAGCAGATGCTACAGTGACCCTTACCATTAGTTATACCTTTTTGGAAATAATTGATGTCTAGTCTTATAATGCATTGACCGTTTGTCTACTAGTGTCTATCATCTCTTTTTTGGAAACCCTGAAAAATGATGCACCTTTTGGGTCACACATTAAGAAATATAAATGGATTCCCGTGACAGGCTCTGATGTACCCCCTTCTCGTCGCATGTAAATCGATAAGCAATTCACGCCGAGCTGCAGCACAAGAAGTGGTTGATATAGTTAGGCAGCATAGCGGTGTACTTGTGGATCAGGTGACAGTAAATTCTGCGTTTTCTACATATTTGAACTCCTAATGCTACTGCTTGTTTTTTTTACCATGAGATGCTATTAATGCAGGCACAACTCGTCTCCAAAGAGTTAATTAGGGTTGCAATACTTTGGCACGAAACGTGGCATGAAGCTCTTGAAGAAGCCAGCAGGCTCTACTTTGGTGAACACAACATCGAAGGGATGTTGAATGTTCTGGAGCCACTGCACGAAAGGCTCAAGGAGGGGGCAAGCACTATTAAAGAACAGACCTTCATTCAGGTAGTTGTCTAATTCCCTAGATTTGTATTTTCCAAAAACTGTTGCTTGGTGTTCTAGCTTAGAGCTAGGTGAACTGAATCGTTATTGATGGATTTGGTAACGTGCAATTACGTCCCAAATCCCAATCATAAATCGTGTTTCAAATTTAATGTATTTTCAGCTCAAATTGTGTCTGCTGTTGGTGTGAGCGAATGAGTTTTTAAGTAGAAACCTGGTGTGTTGGTTGAATTTATTGATAGCTCAAAGAGTAAGGATTTTTAGATTGTGCGTTTATGACCTCAAAATATTAACAATACTTCTAGGATTTTTAGACTCTGAACACTGATTCCCTCCAAGATGGCTAGTCGTGTTTGGTACCCCAATGAGGGTTGAGGTCTGCTTTGCTAGATGTCTTATCGGCCATGTCGCCAATACCGTACATCTTTTGAAGGTTAAGTTCCTCATGTTATAAACTGTATTGTTACTGCATTTGCAACTTATGGTGAGTTGGAGTTTTGGTAAAGAATAGTTTCTTGTAATCTTTGAGCATATGGAGCAAGTTTTTGTTTGACATGTTGTAGAAGCATAAGCAATTCATACAAAAGTTTTAAATATTATATTTTTGTCTGTTGTTTGACCTTCATTTATTTTGGATGCAGGCATATGGTCATGAACTACAGGAGGCCTATGAATGTTGCATGAAATATAAGAAGACTGGGAAGGATGCTGAACTTACTCAGGTATCATGGCTCATCCATAAATTCGGCATGCACCTTTTCGTGTACTTGTGTTTCGTCTGGGTCTGATTTGTTTCTCCGTTAGTGTAGAAATTTGATGCTTCTTTTTTTATCACCAGTTTCTTTAGTTAATTGTTTTAACACAACAAAGGGTGTGCCTGTACATGCTGTCTACGTTATATTTTTGGGTCATGTTGCTTCTCGAGTGTATTAAAGAAGTGTTATTGCTATGCCTCATGGTGATCGTGGTCACTTCTTTATGTTGACAAGTCATTAAAGATTTATTAAATTGTTTCTTGAATCCAACTTTCCAATTAGTGTATTCAATGGTTTATTTTGTTATTTTTGCAACTTAATCAGCAGCAATTATATTTTTGAAACTGCTATTGAGCATTAAATATCTATTTGACAGGCTTGGGACTTGTATTATCATGTATTCAGACGTATTGACAAGCAGCTTCCCAGTCTTACTACCTTAGATTTACAGGCAAGGAACTCATGTAATTCTTGCATTTCCGTTGTTTCTTAATGATCTTACTCTGGTTATCTCAACTGCTCCGTATACTGCAGTCTGTTTCACCAGAGTTGCTTGAATGCCGCAACTTAGAGCTCGCTGTGCCAGGAACATACCGTGCAGGTGATTGGACATATCTGTTGGACTTGTATCCTTGTATCCTTTATAGTTAACTGAATTTAGTGTTGACTTTCGTATTTCAGGGTCACCTGTTGTTACCATTGCTTCATTTGCGCCACAGCTTGTTGTGATAACATCTAAACAGCGTCCCCGCAAGTTGACAATTCATGGGAATGATGGAGAAGATTATGCTTTTCTGTTGAAGGGGCATGAAGATTTGCGTCAAGATGAGCGTGTCATGCAGGTATTTCTTTCATATAGACTTTGCCTCACCTTATGTTTCCTTAGAAATTAAGATGAAATTCAAGGGTTTTTTTTCGTTCTTTCCGTTCTTTTCATTTTTTGTATAATGCTGTACCTACTAACAGTGTTTCTTTTTTAGCTTTTCGGTCTGGTTAATACCTTGTTGGAGAACTCAAGAAAAACTCAAGATAAGGATCTTTCTATTCAGCGCTATGATGTCATCCCATTATCCCCAAACAGTGGGTTGATTGGATGGGTTCCACATTGTGATACTTTTCACCATTTGATTCGAGAATACAGGGACGCCAGAAAGGTTAGTCCACAGTTTCTTCATTTTTTCATTGAATAAATAAACTCAGCAAGATATTATTTGATGAGTTTTTATCACAGATCACCTTAAATCAAGAGCACAAGCTTATGTTGGCTTTTTCTTCGGATTATGATCATTTGCCACTCATCGGTAAAGTCGAAGTGTTTCAGCATGCCTTAGAAAATACTGAAGGCAACGACTTGTCAAGGGTATGGTACCACCTTACTCTGTAAAACTTAAGTCGTGGTATGGATGCTCTGTTTTCCCGTGTTATTCGAGGAATCTTCCTGGTTTGGTTTCTCTTTTGTGTATGTAAGAATTTGAATGTCATGTTTTCTGAATTCTTTTGTTGAATATTGTAGGTTCTGTGGTTAAAGAGTCGCACTTCCGAGGTTTGGTTAGACCGTAGGACAAATTACACTAGAAGCTTGGCTGTCATGAGCATGGTATTTATTCCTCATGTCTAATTTCTGAGCCGTCATCTGATCCTTTATGTGAAGCTTACAAATTGTTTTATTCATTGATACAGGTAGGTTATCTCCTTGGATTAGGAGACAGACATCCAAGTAATCTTATGCTACATCGTTATAGGTACTTCTTGAGATCTGCATTTTTTTCTCAAAGATGTAGACAATCTAAGATAGTTTTTCGGACATACACTCTGAGATATAGACTTGCAATTTTTACATCAATCGTGATTTTTTTGTAGTGGAAAAATCTTGCATATTGATTTTGGGGATTGCTTCGAAGCTTCAATGAACAGAGAAAAGTTCCCAGAGAAGGTGCGCTGTCGGCCGTTCCAATGATAATGCATACCTGTTTTCGATTTTAAGTTTTTCACTTTTTTACGGATTTCGAACATTGATGTACGATGAAACAGGTTCCATTCCGTTTGACAAGAATGCTAGTGAAAGCAATGGAGGTTAGTGGGATTGAGGGTAACTTCAGATCGACTTGCGAGAATGTGATGCAAGTGCTGCGAACAAATAAGGATAGTGTCATGGCGATGATGGAGGTATGTAAACAAAGATTTCTTTTGATCTGTTAGTAAATCACTTTGTTCAAGTATGATAACCTCATGTCAGTGTCAACGGTTCAGGTAACTGGAAAACAGTGACAATCTGACCACTGAAACATTCGAAAGACAAATAAAGGGAAAGTGTTAATATGATCAAGATGTTTACAGAGAAGCTAAATGAGACATTTAAATATTTCATATATTGTTTTGGTTTTGGTAGTGCCTGCAAAGCAACTGCCTTAGTTGAAAAGCATATCCATGAACAGTTAGATTTATCTCGCAATAAACCCCTTCCCTTGGTAGTGATTAACTAATAACTTGATCTCCTTGACTTTTATTAACTTTAGTGGTTAGATCATAAAAGCTATAGTACTCTGGGTATATTGCACTAGGTTAATATTGGTCTGTTTGTTCATAACTGTGACGCGTTTAATCACATATTGACCCTGTGTTGTGGCCTTTTATGGTATATCTAAAGTTGGTTTATCCTTCTATTTGTTTGCAGGCTTTTGTACATGACCCTCTCATAAATTGGAGACTTTTCAATTTTAACGAAGTTCCTCAAACGTCAAACCCCACAAGTACTCATGTCCAGCCAGCTGTAAATACCGAGGAACCTGTGCCGGATAGGGAGCCGGCTCAACCTCAAAGGGGTGCTAGGGAAAAGGAACTTCTTCAAGTAATTACCTTATTCCTTGTTAGCTTTATGGCATTCTAAAGATTGCATTAAGCCATTGATTCTTTTCCTAATTTGGCTCGTTGTTGTATAGGCTGTTAACCAACTAGACGATGCTAATGGAGTTCTAATTGAGCGCGCTAAGGTTGTGATGAGTCGAATGAGTAATAAGCTTACAGGGCGTGACTTTTCCACGGGTGCCACAATGACCCCTGGAGATGCTGGTGAGGTAGAACATGGGCTTTCTGTTAAACTCCAAGTTCAGAAATTGATCATTCAAGCTACATCACATGAGAATTTGTGTCAAAACTATGTCGGGTACGCACATTCTATCTATTTATTTTTATTTTCGGTTCTTTACAGCTGAATCAGTGGAAATTCAACTACATAATAGCATTTTGTTCTACTTCTTATTTTCAAATTAACCGGACTAAAATCCAACTGTGTAAGGTTATATATAAGTTCTGCATTTTTCGGTTATATTATATCTAAGTTGATAATCTTTGAAAATGTAAATATGGTTTAATACTTCAGTGGCATATATTCCAGTTGCAAGTGTTGTGATATACCCCAATTTTTGTGTGTGTTGTCACTGCTCAAGGAACTGCCAAATATCCTCGGTTTTTATGCTGCTGTTACAGAAACTCTTGTTCGCTTTATTTTTCTTGTTCTTTTAATTTGCATCCCTAATTGTGTTGTCTTCTATCGTTCAGGTGGTGTCCATTCTGGTGAACAGATGCTCTAGCATGCGTGTGTTTGTAAATTTGGGGTGTAAATAGTTACGATGGGCTTGAGCTCAGGAGGACTTCTTGTCATGGAATTATGTGTTTTTGTAATCATGTAAATATATGATGTATATACTTGATGAGAAAGACGGGTCATTTTGTAAATTTATTGTACTAACCATTTAAGGCAGATATCTCGGCGCTGTTGGCCGTTGGGTGTACATAGCTGGTCTTTGTTATTTGTTGTTAGGTTCAGATGTACATATGACCTCGTCATTTTTCTATGCCACTTAAAAAAATGTAGCTAGTTTACAGTATTTCTAATTAAACTCGAGAGTTTATTCATCTGAATTCACTCATCTGAGTTCCACAATTGAAGTTCATAAATTCCAAAAATACAATTTGAGCATTTTTACTCATAACTTGCCCAAAAGAAGTAAACCATGACAACTAGTAAACTCTACACGGGGTTTCAGTTTCTTATAAATATCTTGGTTTACAATCGAACTGAAAATACAAATCTGCAAAAAAAAAAACAAACAAACAAAAACAATAACAATTGAAGATGTCATGTCCCTTTTCGCAGAGTGATCCCATGGACTCTTTTCAGGCCATAGCTCTTCTTTTCTTGTTTCCTCTTTCCTTCTGCTGTTTTTTCTTTCCACCTGTTTCCTCCATGTCTGCTGTCAACGAAACAAGGCTATTGACGTGACGGATTGCTCGAGTGGTGGAATATTCTGACAGCATGGAATCATCCATGAGTTTCTTCAAAGTCTCATCAAGCTTTTTCAAAGTTTTTGTTACAGGGTCATAGCAGGAGAGAACAACATTGTACCACAACAAACCTTTGTTGAGCCCGAATGGCTCAAACCAGCTGTAGTCTTCCCATTCTAGTCTAAAAATCGTACGCCAAGTGGAAACAAACCTGCGACGCGTCTCCCTAAAACTCGACTCCCATATCGTAACATGCTTGCTCGGAAACACTTCTAGAACACACAAATTCCCTCCCAATTCCATGAGTTCAACATGGTTAGTGTCACAGAGTTCCGCAGGTATTCCTGAGAGCAACTCAAACCTCTCATTTTCCAAATCAAAAGTGACAATCATAGTTTCTACACTCTCTATCCAGTGAAGAGCTCCTCTTGCAAAAACACCCACTGACGGTAGAACATTACTAGGGAGGGACAAGGCTTGGTTTCCTATACTAAACTTGTGTTTCGACAAAACACCACCCTGGAGGGTATACACGTACACCATTCTGCTCATAATTCTAACGACCTTGTACTCCTTGCTTGAAGGATTGTAACCGAATCCAATACCCTGCTCTGTGTCAGGATTTTCGACCCATTTGCTAATAACCGGAAGTTGAATTTGCTCTCCAGTGACGGGATTGCAAATATAGACTTTCCTTTCAGATGTCCTTTTACGGATGTGACTGGCATAACATACTAAACCCTTACAAGAACCAACAATGAAAGTTCTCAAGTAGCATGTCGATGGCATGATTATACGTTGATCTAACTTTGTAAGTGTTCCGAGACTGCTTATTCGCTCATCCTCATGATTACTGCTACTAAACTTATCATCATCATTTTGTTCCGAAAAGTAGATTTCTGCCTCCAGTTTATTACTCGTCATTTTGTGTGAAACCATGTAAAGTAAACCCATCTTGGGTTTAGGTAACAAATTTCGCAAAGTTGTGCATACTTCTCTACACTGTAATTTTGAGACCACAGGCAATCTAGTAAGTACGTTTTCTGTGATTTCTAAAGGTAATTTCTCCATTGATTTCTTTCCTTTTTACAACAAATGAAAAATTACCCCCACTTTTCTGCAGAAATCCACTACGAAAACCCTAACACTATAAATATAAACTGATTACCCAAAATCGCCAAACCATAATATCAGTTCAAATTCAACAGATAACAAGAACCCTAACACTGATTCAACTACTGCATCACTAATAAAATAGGGAACAAAATTCAGTGCCCTAATTTAAACCAACCAAAAGATTAAATCACTTACTTGTTTTTCCTCATACCATCTTCTTCAATTATCTTCAGAATTGAACAAACCTTTCCACGAAATTTCCAAAAAAATTAGATTCGATTGTACCTAAAATTTTCCTGCAAGTAGAAAAATAGATAAAAATTTCCCTTTCACAATGGTCGAATCTCTCACCTTAATTCTCCGAGTCCTTGCCCTTTTAGTCAAACTATCTAACGGCTCTAACTGAGTGGCAAACATGTAATTATTTTAGAAAGTTAGTTTAGTTCTCGTAACGGTTAACCTAGAGTGTGGTTGTTTTTTGTTGACTTGTCTGCATCTGACTCGGCCGCTGATCGGCTCGAGTAAGATATCAGACAATCTTTTTTTTTGATCTTCAGTCAGATCCAATGCAGTTAATATCAGATATTAATTTGTCACGGTCGGGACCGATACACTAGTACAACTTTGTATCAGGAATATTATTGTCGGTGTAATATAATTTCCAAAATTTATACCTAGAAATTTTATACCAAATATTTTTCACACACATACAATTTTCACACATAGGCAATATCCCTACAATATTGGTTCTGAACCGGTAATATCGACAATAAATCAGTCATATCGGTGTATAAAGGCCGAGATTATCGACCATATTTTGTATCGCTGATATAGTGGTTTTCGTCTCGCTCAAGTGCCGAAAATGATAATATCGACAATATATCGGTCGTATCTACCGAGATCGACTACATTGGTCAGATCTAACCCCTAATTCGGACCCATTTGAGTCAAGGAATAAAATGCTACTGATTCACGGGACCAAGTCGTTGACTCACATATGTTTAAGTCAAATGAGTCAGATCTGACTAAGAGAAAAATATATGGAGCCAGATCCATATGAAACAGGTGATAATGATATCAATCAGTTCTAGACGTGTTAGATGCAGACAACTCAAATGAGTCAGGAAAAACAAATAAGGTGCTAGATGAGTAACATGTCCAAACACTAAATTATGGGGCCCTCCGGGCATAGTCAGTGAAGCACAATGATAGCACTATATTGTAGGATCAATGAAGCACAATGTTGGTGCTACAATATAGGGTCAATGGCCGAGCAATGAAGCATATTGGATGACACAATAATTCTCTATCGAGGAGGGAAAAACAATACCAATAATACGACTGGTGTTGGGTGGAGAAACATAAGAAGTAATGATTACTCAATATATACAACTCCACATGTAAACGGTGTTGTTTCTTTCAAACCGATAATGGAGGAAGGACGTGGAAAGAAAATAAAAATTCATGAACATCATAATAGAAAAATAAAAACATACTGGTCTATCTTCAACTGTTATCTTTATTTAGGTCAAATTAAGATATATCCCTGTTGTTTGTTGGCTTTTCTTATGCACCCCGATTTTTTTGAATATTATAAATGTATTCATGTTTTGACTTGGTCCCACTGTTTTTCTGTGAAGAAAAAAATGAATTCAATCCATTTAGGTTCAAGATGAAAATTATCTCAGATATTAAAAAACCATGTTTACCCATGAACCACATCTCCTTGATCAGGAGGGTAATTATTCAACGATCCTAAGACTGGTTCGACGAACATGAAAGCAGCGGAACGATGTTGAACCGGGCTCAATGAACCTGAAAAGTGTTATAGAATTTTCCGCCAACTAAAAACCACAAGACACTCGGGAATGATGTAACAAATTCTTTGTGAATAATGTAACGAACCTGAAAATGATCAAACAATCTTGAACCGAGCTCGACAAACCCGAAAAATAAAGCTGAAAGTTATTAAAGCAACGAGTAAAGAATAAATAAGTAAACTATAGTGAAACTTAACTAGTATGGATGGAGAAGTTGACGACTGCAATATATTTGTAAATGTAAAAAAAGAAAACAAGGTCTTTTGTCTTGCGGGTTTAAGAACAAGTGTGCATCTGCATATATTTTATATTTTATTTATTTTTCTGATGTGAGTTCAATTTTAACCTAAGATATATTCTTGAGAAATGAACTCAAGAGTTTAATTACTTCTCATAGGATCCCATTAGGCCTCTATTGAATTCTCTAAGACAATGTGATGTTCTTCCTTCAAGTAACTTTAATATTCCATTTTTTCGAGGAATAAGAGGAATATCAAAGTCATCATAACTCATTTCCATGGTTATATCACCAAGATAACATTACTGCTCTGACTAATCAAATATATAGGTAATTCTTAGTCGATCATAGTATTTATAATGCAATTCTCCTGAATTAAATGCATTCATTACACATTACATGCCAAAAGTTGAACCCTACATTTTTATGTTATTTACACATTCAGGATTGAACCAAAATAAGTTATGAGCACTACTACTAAGTACCTAGCTAGATCCAATTTTTACTTCTTCGGAGATTTAGAAGCAACAGATTTTCCTGGAAGAACACCACCACTAGCAATTGTAACGCCTGCAAGTAATTTCCCCAATTCTTCGTCATTCCTAATTGCTAAACATAAATGTCTTGGGATAATTCTCGATTTCTTGTTGTCTCTTGCAGCATTTCCGGCTAATTCCAATACCTAAAAACCCAATTAAACAAAAAATACACAAAAATCAGAATCAAAATCAAAATCCATTGAAAACCCAGATTCAAAATGAAGAAGAAAAACATTGAAAACCCGTAATTCTTAGGTTTTTATCAGAGTTCATTTCTGGAATGAACACTTTTTTTTTAGGTTTTTATCAGGAGTTCATTTCTGGAATGAACTCTTTTTTTTTTAGGTTTTTATTAGGAGTTCATTTCTGGAATGCACTCTGCTTTTTAGGTTTTTATCATGAGTTCATTTATGGAATGAACTCTGTTTTTTTAGGTTTTATCAGGAGTTCATTTCTGGAATGAACTCTGGTTTATATAGATTTTTATTAGGAGTTCATTTCTGGAATGAACCCTGGTATATATAGGTTTTTATCAGGAGTTCATTTCTGGAATGAACTCCTGATAAAAGGTGATTTCTGAAAAAATAAGTCGAAATTAACATGAGATCATTTTGACGAATGAACTGCTACAAAAAATAAGTAGAAATTAACACGGAAGGGTACTTTGGTCCATTTAATATTTTTAAATATTTATGGACCAAACAGACATGGGACCACCTAAAAAATGACCAAACAATATTTTTCCCTTAATTTGGGGGTAAATTAGATTTTTTGTGAAAATTGACACCCCATAGCCGTTTGATATAGTTGGGAGAGAAATTTGATAGACCCCAAATAAGTGGACTAAACCCCAAACTAGCCAGAATTTAAAATAGGAAGATGCCAAATAATATGAGAATGCGTAAGGTCTAATAATAATTTTTATATTTTAAAAAATATATATACCTTAGGAAATTTTTTGAGAAAACTTGCATAAACAGGCTTTGGGAGCATACTTACATAAACAGAATTTGGGGGCAGTTGCCCCGATATATCTATATCCGGGTTCGCCACCGGCTTGTGGGTCAAACAAAAGACTCAAAACAGGACTTACCATGAAGCAGCCATCTCACTCACGAGTCATGACTGTACCAAACTTTAATAATGATGCACTAGTATATTCCCACTAAACCACATATATTCTTTATTGCTTGACTTTTACTTTACTTTTGATATTCCGAGCCTGCAACTACAATGGATTCTCAAGAAATGATGAAAACAATAGAACCTCAAGAAATCCATTTAGTATCAACCACAACAGATGATTCAGAAGAATACAACTTATTACTCTGGGCATTAAATCATTCTTCAATAGTTGGTTTAGATGCTGAATGGGCATGTTCTAATGAAACCATAAAATATACTTTCCCAACTGTTGCTCTTCTTCAAATAGCTTGTAGAATCAATGATGAATACTTAGAGGATGGAGATTCACCGAACAAAATCTTGGTTTTCTTAGTTGATCTTCAAGAGATTATTAGACTTTCCTCTACCCTTACTTCAATTTATCAACTTCTTAAGGATTTGTTTGTATCACCTCATGTATTGAAACTTGGTTTTTCATTTAAACAAGATTTTACTTACTTGTCTTCTACTTTTGCATCTCATGGTTGCCCTCCTGGATTTGATAAGGTACACGTCTCTTTACCTTTTGGAATTGGGAATTTAGTGATTGTTCTTTGAAATACTATGTATGTTTGAAATGTGCAAGTATTGTGTTTGAAGAAATGCCTAATTGAGCATATTTTGTACACATTTGGTAATTTTGTCACTCTAGTTACAGTGCAGTAAGATGGCACAAGACCTAGTACAGGTATGACTAAAGAATGTATTGGAAACCATGTATTGTAAAATGTATAGCACTGGAAGGAGTTTGAGTTTCGCTGAGGTTTGATTGTTGCTGTGCTAGCATTATAAGACACCAATTGTTTGTTGCTGTTGCCATAGGGTGATATGATCTTACCAAACTCTGTTGAAGCGGTGTATTATAGGAAGTTGTGCTTAGCACATGCTTGCGGCTAAACCTTTAAATATAAAGATCTAAACCAAATCATTAGGTTCTAGCTGCAGGCGCGTGCCACTCCATTAGTAGCTGAATCGTGTAAAGCTTGTTTGTTTGATTGGGTATCAACTTGTGTAAAGCTTGTTTGTTTGATTGGGATTTCAACATGTGGTTCAGCTAGCACCATTCGTAGATATTTCAACTCTATATCATGAAGGCCAGCTACAACAGAAGCAACCAGGAGAAGATGTTTCTAAGAATTTGAAAGGCTTGGCAACTGTATGCAAAGAAGTGATTGGTGTTACTCTTTCCAAGGTTTGGTTTTGGTGTAGGTACTTTTTCTTTTTGTGTGTGTGCTAAATTCTTTCTAATTAAAAAATGATTAACCCACGGAAAGAAATCTCTAAACTTTCCCATGGATAAATCTGGTTGTTGACTGTGAAAGCCGAGACCCAATGGGACATGGTTTTCACAGTGAACTTAGAGTCACATCTTTAAGGGGTTCCTACCGAAAAAATCTCGGAGATTCTTTTGTTGGACATAGAAAGACGCCTTTTCATATGTTGTGCCAAAGTGGTTAAATGTTTGTTATTCTTAGTTGTGATCCCAACCTCTGGATAAATACCTACACCAGGAACTTCAATGTAGCGACTGGTCATTCCGCCCTCTCACAGAAGATCAAAAAACATATGCTGCTGTGGATGCACAGTGCTTACTGGAAATCTTTGATGTTTTTGAGGAAAAGGTTCTTATAGAAGGTAGTTGTTGTTTAATGTTGTATTTAATATCCTTTTAGCTATATACAGTAGTACATCTATTACACGTCAAATTATAAGAACTGTCAAATGCATCAAGGAGTGAAATTTCTGCAGCTGAATTAACTCTTTTTGCTGCAGAATCCTCTAATTTCAACGCCTCATGCATAAAGACTGCTCCGCCAAGAATTTCTCTATTGAACATTATAGGAAGATACGGCGAAAGAATTTTTCTGAAGCATTTCGATAGAAAACCGAAAACCCCTAAACAACCACCTCAACCATTTAGTAAAAAAACTAGGAAGAAGATGCAAAAGTTAGCTGCACCGCATAAGATTCGCAAACCTTTCACCTCAGCGGATACAACTAAGGAAGCTAAACTCATTGAAGGTTGCGGTCATTTGCAAGAAGCTAAACTCATTGAAAGTCACAGTGATTTGCAAGGGCCTCCACCAGGATATTCTTCGTTAGTTATTCTTGCTCCACCAGGTAAGATTCTCAAACCTATCACCTGGATGATGTAACTGTGGAAACTAAACTGATTGTAGGTTTTGGTTATTTGCAAGGTCCACCAGAGGATTCGTCATTGATTACTCTTAGTACTCCACCTCAGCAGTTGAGTAAGAAATTAAGGAAAAAGAAGAAGATGCAAAACTTAGCTCCATCGCATGAGATTGTCAGACCTACCACCTCAGCAACTTCAAATGAGAATGCTAAACTGATTCAAGGTTTTGGTGGTTCACAAGGGCCTGTACCAGGGGATTCGTCAATAATTATTTCTTGTTGTGATGGTGGGGGTGATGGGTGTGCAAACGCTGTGATGGTAAGCCAATTCTTGATTCTCGTTGTTGCATCAATTATTCTTACTGCCCCTCGTCTCCTTCTCTTACTATAAAATATTTTGCATTTTCCCAGCCTCAAGCTAATGTTGCTAGAAGTATTCCAAATCGTGGTGGTCACTGCTCCACCATGGACCCTGTAGTCTGCCAACTTTGTGGTAAGCCTTCTCATACCGCTTCTGATTGCTACAAACGCTTTAATAAGGGTTTCAAACCACAAAAACCGCGATGGATAAAGAAAGGGAGGACACAGTCTGCATGTTCTCAACCTCCTTGGGCACCCGTTGTGTCTGTCACACATCCTTCCTCTACTGTTTTTGAGTGTGTGATTTGACTAGTGAGGCCGAAGTTATACCAAGTTCTTAGTCAAATTTCTGTGTACTTGGGATCCGAAGCTATATTTTGTGGTTATATGTAATGAACTTTATTCCAAATCTGTACAATTGAAACCTCAGCATTCTCTAGATTTTCTGGATAGATTTCACTCTAAACTCTCAAGAGGCGGTCATACTTGTCCTCTAAGATCCCTGAAAGGTTTACGTGCAGTTGCAGGTCTTTCAAACACAAAAATGATGAACAACTCAAGTGTAAAGAACATTAATCAGTGTGTTGTTACTCATCCAATAGAAATGATGAACAACTCAAAGTGTGAAATGTCGTATTCACGTGAAAAAAATTACACTCTCCATGTTTGGATATATTATTGAATCATTGTTAGTTAGAGAGTGTGGACAGGTGGGTAGGAGACCCTAATTTTCCTATTTTCCAAATTTAACTGTTCCATAAGATTAGAAAATCGCATTTAATCCAACGGTTACCACAACCCATTTTCCAGTCAAAATATCATAATGGGAAGGTGCTGTCATGTCATTTCATAGTCAGCACAAAGAGAGTATATACTCAATTTAGTATAATACACGTTCTGGTTTTATCACTTTCTAAAAAAAAAACTGACAACCAAAAATTTCAAACACAAAAAAAATCTAGAGAGAAAGAATTTCCTAAAACAATCTTCCTCTGATTTCAGTCATTAATACACCATCAAGACGATGAAGAGGATTGTTGTTAGAAATCCTTAACCTTTATAACCCCTTCTCTCTTATCTCTTCTTCTTCACTGTTGTAGACGAAGGAGAAGAGAAAGAGAGGAGAAGAGCTTTTTACTTCCATTAATGGATAGTAAGAGGTTCTAAATAGAGAAATTGAGTCTGGGTTTTGTTTAATTTAATTTTAGTCAAGTAATTTAGTGTAAAGATTGAATTTTTTTTGTTGAGAGATGATGAGTAAGGAGAGATTGGAAGATTGGGATGAATTGGAAAGTGAGTTGAATGGTTTGGAACAAGATTGGGAGGATTTAGATGATGATTGTAGTGAGGATCAGAGTGGAATTGGAAGAAAGGAGGAAGTGAGTTTATGTGATGTTACTGATTCAAAAGATTGTGATGCAAAAAGGGTTTTAGTTGGTGCTGGTGCTAGGATTTTGTTCTATCCAACTTTGATGTATAATGTTGTCAGGAATAAGATTCAACCTGATGAGTTTCATTGGTGGGATCAAATTGATCAGGTATAAATCCTAATTCATTAAAGGGACCCTTTGATTACTTTTTGTTTTTGATTCAATTTTATGGTTTTAAGATGTTTCTATTTGTTTGTATCTTTGAATGTTATTGGGTTGCTTTTAGGCCAAATGAATTTGAAATAGGCTCAATTTGAGAACCCACTTTATAATTTTCTGTAATGTGATTTTTTCGGCTGCATTGCTCCAACATCTCAATTTTGTGTAGATGGTGTGCTTCTAAGAATTTGATCATGCTTGGCAAGAGATTGTTTTGTTTTGGGGGTAATTCATAGTAGGTATAGAGGTTTTATTGTCATAAGATGCACTTCCATTATCGGTGCTTCTGTTGCGAGTATTGGTTAGAGATTCTAGGATACCAAATTTGAATGAAAGCCTGAGTTTTCTTTTTCTTTTTGATCGATAACCGCCTGAGTTGCTTTGCATTCATTAGGAATCTAGGAAGATGGGTCTCGTGAAAAGATTGTGTTAATCTGCTGATACTGGAGTTACATTTCTGCTGATAAGAATCACTTGTAGGTTTAAGGCTAAAATTTGTTCGTATGTTAATGATTTTCTGCCATCAGTTTGTATTGCTAGGTGCTGTGCCCTTCACTACTGATGTTCCTCGTCTGAAGGAATTAGGTGTTCAAGGAGTTGTCACTCTGAATGAGCCTTATGAGACTCTGGTTCCGTCATCACTTTATCATGTGAGTGTTGCATTTACACAAAATTGTTCTCTTTTAGTATTCGGTACACTCTTCCTACCTGTTTAAAGATAGAATTACCAATAACTCATTGAGGAAAGTCTTTGTTTCTTGTTGCAGGAAATATGACGAAAGTCTTCTTTTCCTTTTATTTTCTTTATTTTTTCCTCTTTTTTTTTCCTTTTTTTGCGAGTGTTTCGTACCATCCATTTAGTTTTTTGTAATTTTTTTGAATGTAGGATCACGGTATTGATCATTTGGTGATTCCGACAAGAGACTACCTTTTTGCTCCATCTTTCGAAGATTTATGCCAAGCTGTAGACTTCATCCACAGTAAGTGCATTGAAGCATATTGAGCTTACTCCACAGTATTATTTGGTGTACAATCTCTATGTAGTCACTCGCTTCCCGATTGATAGAGAATAATGGATTGTTTCTTGTACTTTCTTGTATTGATATTTCAAACTGATGTTGACTTTCTTTTCTTCTTTTATTGTTTCCATTGTGTAGAGAATGTCTCAAGTGGGAAAAAGACCTATGTTCACTGCAAAGCTGGTAGGGGTCGTAGCACTACTGTTGTTCTCTGCTACCTGGCACAATACAAGCAGATGACACCTGTTGCTGCATTCGAGTATGTGAGATCGATCAGGCATAGGGTTCTCCTGGCTTCTTCCCAGTGGCAGGTATCTTCCAAAAGAACCCCTAATTAGAGCTACTAGTGTTATTGATATCTATGAATAAACCTTATTTATGAAGTCGTTTGGGAAAGTTTAAATGATGTTTTTCATGTCCGCGTGCTTGCTAAAAGACTTGATTAGGCTTACTGAGTTATGACAAGTTGACAACTATACTACGGTAGAATTAAGTATTAAACTATTAAGGTGTTTTTCCAGTTAATTCCGTTGCTAGAATGAATTTCAGAGGACAAAACCAATCTATAACGCAAACAGTAATAAGTATTAAAGTGTTTCCAGTTATTTCCGTTACTTGAATGAATTTCGGAGGACAAAACAGATCTGTAACGTGAACAGTAATAAGTATTAAAGTGTTTCCAGTTATTTCCGTTACTTGAATGAATTTCGGAGGACAAAAGGAATCTATAACCCAAACAGCTTGTCTGTCTTATACAATTTATTTGAATTCATAAATGAATGGTTTCAAAAGCAACTTCTTCTTTTTTTTCAATGTCAGGCTGTGAAGGACTTCTATAATGTAAGAGTTGGGAAAGATACCAAACCAGGCGGCCACTTCAGCAGCCAAGATTTGAAACCTGTTGATTTCCCAGCTGCTATCGAAAACATTGAGGGATCGACAATTGTTGATGGCTCAATCATGTTGATAACCGACTCGGATCTTGATGGGTATGACAGCACTTGTGAAAACTTTGATAGAATGAACAATGCCATGTCAAAACTTTCAAAACCATGGGTGAGAAAGAAACTTGGAAAGGAGGATAAGTGCTCTGTAGAGGCTGATAAGTCAGGAGTTGTTGTTGCAGGCATCCAAGCCCGTTAGGAGGATTTTGTCAGTTATTCAAGAGTAGAGAGAGTAAATGAGGCGGACATAAATGGATTGTTCGTTATCATGTTCTGCATGCAGTTTTTCTATCTGCAGCAGGATTTTATATTATTTTTACCAATTTTTCATTGTTGTCTTTGCCGCTGCTGGTGATGGGGGTGTTGTTGTTGTCCTTGGGTCTATGCGTGGTACTGTGGGTGGGTAGTCGGATATTGCCAAATCGGTGATACCGGCTGAGTTGTCTGTGTATTTGTTTCGATTCTTTTCTTGTAGAAAAGTATACTATTCTTTCTTTCCATTTTCAATCAAAAGGAAAGAAATAATACTGTTGTAATCTGAAACATTACACCCAAGTTAATAAAGCTGAAATTTTTTGTGTTTCCATTTAGATTTCATATTCGACTTCAATCAGTTCAATTTTGCTGGCCCTATTTCTGCACATTTTCATGTTCTTCTACTTCATGGTTTTCAGAATTGTACTCTGCAGCTTTGAATGAAAACCATAACTGGTTCTGAGTACCCTGATACTAACAACATATATGCTATCAGGGTGCAGCCTGCTTGTTGTCTTGCTCTCCTCTGATCTTTCATATACTGGAAAGTCTGGAATATAGGAACTGCCACCCTTGTCCAGCAGCCATTCTGCAGTTTAATAAGAGCTCAAAATCGCTCAATGAACCCAAAATTGATGAGAACCATACGCTGCCAATGACCAAAAGTCTTAACCGTAACACGAAATCCGCGCCGCATGACCAAAAACCTGTCTCATGGCTGCAAAATCCAAACTTGATGCAAATTGCCATACATGACAACAATTTAAGGCTAATAATGCTAAAGAAATCACCCAGGACAGGTGCAAAATTGAGTTCAAGTTTCATCACTGGGCAATGGCAGTGAAAAGTTACCATTTTACCGCAATATGTGAAAAGTGAAAACAACAGTGGTGTAAAAGAGGTGTTAGTATGTAGATTAGGTTTTTCACATTCTACTCATAAATTTCTTCGCATTTGAGGGTTTTGAACTTTTGAGCAACAAACAAATATTGGTGTGATGGATTTAGAGTTTTCCATCTCTGCTCAAGAGTTAATCAATCCAGATCAAAGGGGATGTTTTCAGCACTTCTCTGTAAGTCCATAGTGGTTGCCTGGTTGGTTTCTCTAGTCCATTTCGGTATATGTTTTTCCACCATCTGTTTAGGATTTGAACAATATATTTGTGAGTTTCAATCTGCTTCATAGAATCATTGATAACTTCTACAATCATTCTACAAGCTTAATTGAGTGTAACTCATCTCAGATTAGGAGGTATATGTAGAGATCAGAAGCAAAGATTAGAATTTTGGGATTTTTTTTTCACTTCAATACATCAGCATTGGAGTTTAGGGTTCAAGCATTGCACTTGAAGATC
Source organism: Papaver somniferum (assembly GCF_003573695.1). NCBI lineage: Eukaryota > Viridiplantae > Streptophyta > Magnoliopsida > Ranunculales > Papaveraceae > Papaver > Papaver somniferum. The sequence continues at coordinate 239,855,723 of NC_039358.1, read as the reverse complement.
AGCCATTTCTACACTCAATAGGTACTTCCTTTTCAATTTGTTAATTCTGGGTTTTTGAATTCCAAATTTTGGGGGGTTTTTCATTTCTGAGATTCACTGTTTAACACAATGGAAGGAACAAGTACCCAAACAGATTATAATGATGAAGATAGATTCAGTAGGTTACATGATAGCGTAATCCATTATATCTTGTCTTTTAATGATACTAAATGTGCAGTACAGACTTGTGTTCTGTCCAAAAGGTGGATTGATGTTTGGAAATCTCTACCATTTCTCAATTACAATAGGAGTTCATTCCCAAACGACAAAAAACATCGTTTCATAAATTTTGTAGACATGGTATTCCTTTGTCACCGCCAAGACTATGATATTCAGAGGGTTAATGTGTGTTGGGAAAACTCTGGATTTGATGATTTAGTGACAACAAATGTTAATAGATGGAGAGTTAATGCCGTTCACCATAATGTTCAAGAAATAAGTATAGTAATCGATGACTACTTGCATAATTTGGCATATGAAATTCCTTACCATCTCGTTCATTGTCAGTCACTGAGAAAGCTGGAAATTCGAGTATCTTATATTGCCGGATATGTCAATATTATTCTACCAAGTTCCATAAATTTACCTCGTCTTAAGGAAATGGTGTTATCTGGATTTTCAATCTCCAATCTAGAATTATCTGGAAGGCTCTTTTCGAGTTGTCCAGTTCTTGAAACATTGGACATACTTGGTTCTGATGTAACAATTGATAATGGAAGGAATTTGATTGTTGATTCTCCCAGCCTTAAGAGGTTTGCATACAGTTGGTCGCGTAGAAATCTCTTGCCTCAAAATGATATTAATGCTAACATTATCAACTTATGTGCTCCAAATCTGGAAGACTTCTTTTGCAGTTTCTTCTTCACAGTTGTGTTTATGGAGTGTCTATGGGGGAATTGTTGGTCAATTCTTTCATAGGATCCTATGTCAGACGCAGTATTTTTTTTTGGTCTATCCTCGTCCTCTCTAGTTTTTCTGAAATTCGTTTTCATGTTCTACGAACAGCTTAGGCAACTTGAAGGATTTCTTGCGATTTAAATTTAAGCTCTCATTTAAAAGCTGACAAGCAATTCAATCCAGCCATTAGGAACTCAGTGATGATTTTTGCAATTCCTTAGCTTATCAGTTAGTTGCTGAACAAAATAAGGTACATTGCCAGATTGCTTGCTGAACAAAATAAGGCTAGATTGCCAAAGTGGCCTGCAGCAGCTTTATATGGAACCATGGATTACTAAAAAAGATCTTGTGATATTGGCTGAGTTGGCTGTATATTTGTTTCGATTCTTTTCTTGTAGTAAAGTTTACTATTCTTTGTTTTATTTTCAATAAAAAGGAAAAAAATAATGCTTTTTGTAATCTGAAACATTACGTCCAAACCAACAAAGCTCAAATTTTTGCATTCTTGCATTGCATCCATTCAGTTCGTCAAAAGCCTTGCTGGATTTGACTAACAACAATTGTGCAATAAAAATGTAGCTCTGGCTTGGTCTACTGGATTTTTCATTTACTGGTAACAGGAAACTAGTTTTTTTCTAAATTTCGTTGGTATAGAGTTTCCTTTGCATCAAGTATTCAGCAACAACATTTCATTCTACAAGGCTACATTGCAAAAACGGCCTGCAGCAGCTTTATATGGATTGCTACAAAATTGAAGCGAAGGGGATACCAAGGTCCTTATGAATTTACGATACATGCCTCACATACAGAACTTAACACCTGCGGTCTGAAATGAACAAGGGAAAACGCAATCTAGTATTTCCTAATCTGCAGTAATGTCTATGTAAACAAGAACGAATTGAAGCATTTCCTGTTCTATAACCAGTTCAAATATCTAAGCAAACAAGAACGAATCTTTAAAGTGATGTAGAACTGAGAGAGACACACTCATCACTAATGCATGAGACTGCAGGTCCACTTCTTCTGATTCAAGTAGTTTTCGAAATCCACAAAGTTGCATTTCTTATCTCCCTCTGCAACGCCAGAGCAACTCTAGAGCAAGACTGACTTCTCCGTGGACTATTGAAGCTATTAGCATTGAAGCTTCTGAGAAAGGGGCTCCAAACAGGAGAATGGTAGCTTCTGCATGTGGGAGTGTGAAGAGAAGCGTTGTACCTTCAGCGAGTATGATTCCAAGGAGATGCACTGAAGTTGTGCTATTTTCTTTGGGATAACTGCAAGTATTTGCAATGAAGGTGTTACTTTGTAATATTAACCTCAAGGAAGGTGTTATTTTGGAGAATGATTGCTTCAAGGTCCAATCACATTCTTGCAAATGCTTGCAGTTATCTCCAAAATAACACCTTCCTTGAGGATAATATTGACAGACCTTCCGCTCTGAGGGAGCCCTTCCAAGAATAGAATTTCTGAGAGAAGCATTGTAGCCTGACTGATTTGCATTTGCAAGATGAGATTGATATAGTTTCTATGATTTTGTGCATAGTTGGCATTAGCATTTCCAGAAAAGTTTTGCTGGCTATATTAAGTCTTATCAAAACCCAAAAACTCTTTCAATTATAATAGTCAGTGTACAAACAATCAACCGTATCAATAAGCCGATATTATGTTCAATGTTTTTTCTCATTCACCAGATAAGTTGATTGATAAATGTAAACTAGTTTGCAATAAGTGGAAAAATCATATCAAATCTTCCGATTTTGAAGATGCTCTTAATCCTCAACAAGTACGACATACAGCAAAATTGTCAACCGGAGGAAAAATCCAAACTATTTATTAGCAGTACCACCCAAAAGAGAGGAGGGTCTTCCATTGTCAATGTCCTGTTGCACTTTATTTTTAATATGGTTCCTTTCTTACCTCGTCTTCTTCTTTTTGGTGTACTGCTAATACATGGTTCGGTCTTATTTCTCAAGTTGAGATTCTTGCCGTCTTCAAACTCAAAAGATTTGATACAATTATGTTAACTACTTCAAACTAATTTAAATACATCAACCAATCTATCTCGTAAAGCAGAGAAAACATTAGACATAATAACGCATGAAGTTTATTGATACACTGCTTGACTGTTGAAAATGTTTTAATTTGGGCTCTGATATGACTTAATATGGTTTTAATATGACATAATATTTTTCCTAGACTTTAACATTCTTTTAACGTAGAAACATAGCCATGAAAAACACCACCATAATACCTGCTCTAATAGTAATTCAATAGTGAAATCTAATAACCTAACGGTCCTAACCTTTGCGGTTATATACAAAGCTGGATGTGGGATACTTCCGCTCCCCACCACCATTTATGATCCTGCAGGTACACATAGTCAATAACCAAATTAGATCAAAACAACATCAACAAGAAAAGAGCAAAATCAGATGCAATACTATGTCATTCATTATTACCCAAGATGTTTCTTAATCCGATCCTTAATCGTTCATTCTTCCTCAAATAAACTGAAAATAAAGAGGAGAGTAAACTAAGATTTAAGAAAAGCAAGAATATTAATCGACGAATAATCAAATCAAGGAGTTTTAAACAGAAACGATACTCCTAGCCCTAGGAAAGGTGAAGCTATTTATAACCTGCAAACGAAAAACCTAAAAATTAAACTTTACTAAACTATCCTAGGAGAATATATTATTCTCATAAAACAAGATAAATAAAAAAAGAGAAACTAAATATCCTGAAAGATATGCAAGATATTAGATGAATTTTGGAATGAGTTGTCCAAAACATATGCAAGAGACACGACCAGCTTGAGTTTTACCGTAGGTGGTTTTGCCTTTTACTGGACCTTAGAGGTAAGGAGTTCGACACCTTAAATTTTATCGTATTTTTTTGTTTATTTCTTTTTTTAGTTTTCGAAACCTGATACCACGGTAAGAAGGCCAGTCCTCTCAATTGGACTTTCTTGGGGGACAAACTACTTGTAAAACTAACATTTTCGGGAAAAGAATTCTATCCCCGCAAATTTGAAACCAATTCATCTTCCTGGAGACTTGCATTTCAAAGAGAAATCCCACTTTGAAATTGTAGGGGCCAAATATCATACAATGGAAAGAAATGGAGAGGATATTGATGGAGGAACGAATCAACCTCGCACAAGAGCATGAATGGTTGATGATAGAAAATCAGAATCTGAGAAGAAGAATACGAGAGTACGAATGGGAAACAGGATACAGATAAAACCACAAGAGATCCTACGGACATGGAGGTGCAAGAAGAATGAGGCAAATAAATGAGAAATTTCGGGGCGAAATACATCTGCAGAGGCAAAAGGGTACCTGGTAAGCAGAACAATGGCGTATCAAAATAAACAATGGGCGAAAATAGTTCAACGCGAAGATTACACCCAAATTGCTACAAGGGGAAATCACGAAATTAATGATATATCGCGTGTTGCAAACCGGGAAGCTAGGAGGTTGCGGAAAAGAACCAGGAGACAGATCCGCGAAGACAAGAAAAATAACGTCGCTTAGAACCAGGCCTCAACACCAATCTGAGGAAAGAAAAGATCACCTGAGTAGCTGAGATAGAAGAATGAACCGTGCGGTAACCAAAGGAATTCTGAATACACAACGAGTTCTCCTGACAAGAAAACGAGCAAACCGAAGGCGAAATCAGAACTATGCGGAGAGATTACAAAGATTACTCGTAATACCTCAATAAGGGGCTGGGAGATACTATCAAAACCTCTACCTAGGGAGGCTGGGACTACAGTTATGGCGTGTCAACTTAGTTCGCACAAAACTGTGGGACCGGAGGACTGCACAGTGTGTAAGAGACGACCCTTAAGTTTACTGATACACTGACAAAAATGCATCATTGTTGAGAATGATTTTTTCGGGATCTTACACGACTTAATATGGTTTCTTCCAGTGGCTTGATATGTTTTTAATATGACTTAATACTTTTGACATTCTTTTAAAGTGGAAACATAGTGTCACATGCTCATTTAATCGCATAAAATTTTCATGGGACATGACCGGCAATACTATGTAGTTCAGTGAATCAACTTCACCCACAAGTACTCAGCCTTGCACACTTGCATCAAAGTATGCATTTTCCTTCACTCATAAGGACATGAGAATAGTAGCTCCTGCGTGCCGGACTCGGAAGAGAAGTATATATAGAGTCTGCAAGTAGGATTGAGGACCGCTGAAGTTAGACTCATTTTCATTAGGATAACCGCAAGTCATGAAGGCCAGAACAAGCATGTGATTGGACTCTGAAGACGTCATTCTCACTCCAATGTGTTTGTCTTAGTTTGCAAGTTCAGATTGATGAAGTTTTTATGAAAAGTGGTTTTGTGCATTGCTGGCAACGAATCATGTGCATCAAGAAAAGTTTTGCTGGCTATATTAAGTCATATCAATACCAAAAATTTCTTGAATCATAATAGTGATATATATATCGTTCAACAAATCATATCAATAAGGTGATATTGGCTGTAATGGTGGTTCATCAAGTACGCATTGAACATGTTCAAATAATTGAGTTTTAGACAAAAAAAAAAAGGAGCCAAGAAATACGATAGAACAAATTTTAACCTGATAATAATAATTTCATAAACTGTTTATACATGTGTAGACCTATCTATGTGCATGTACGACCAAAGCAAATACGCTATAATCTGTATCTGAGTTGAGGATTTGTCATTACTCAGTTCTCTACAAAAAGACTCTTTTACACAGACTTACAAAATTTGGGAGACCAGCTAACTGACGCCGCGTCTCTTACACCGATCATTGCTTGTGAAGAAAAAAAATGAAATCTAATCCTTTCCCAAGCAAATAAAACCATTTGGTATCATTGTTGCATCACACGACCATTAATTATTACGGCATTTTAAATGCAGCTCAAATTTTCAAAATTCCCATAGACACCAAGAACATTTCTCAAATACGATAGAAGAATTCAAAGTTGAGGGACCTGTACCTTGAATGTTATTCAGTGCCCAGCAGCCCTGGTAGCCTCACTGCCATTTGTCCCTTAAATACTTGGCTAACATCACATTCATGGCGACTTTGCTATAATTCATGTCCATTGCATTCTTCGTCAGAGCTAATGCAGTATCATTATCATAATCAAGCTTGCTATACTTTTTATAAATCTCTTGCACCTCCTTGTGACAATCAAATTGGATCCGCTTTTTCTACACACAAAAAACAGAGTTAAAAATAAATAAAATCCATCTGATATAACTGATTTAAAGGAGTTCACCTACGAGAATAATGACAAATGAAAAGGTACTGTAAACACTAACCGCATCTTCATGGAATTTCAAAGCTTTCTCCCGCTCTTGGCGTATTCTTGCCAATTCATTTAAAAGAGGGTCACCTTGGGGCAGAGTCTGAGAAGTCCAAGCATAAGTCAAAGGAGTAATATGTAAAGGATGATGACTTACGCGGACTGGAAATCCCAAGCTTTGGAAATCTGTTACACGTGTACCACTTCCACCTACACATCTGTCTATAAACGCAGACTGCTGCAAAACTGTATCTTGCAGAGCATCATTGTAAGTAGGCAACTCAAAATGGTCTTCAGTTGTAGCTGGCTGTGTTGGAAATGCAGCCTGGTAGGAAGTGTTATGTCCCAACTGGGAGATGCTAGGCTGTGGAGCTGAGTTGATTAATACCCCAACTTGGTCCTGCTCGTTACGGATTCGTGCGGATTCATTCAACACAGGTTCATGATGGGGCACAAACTGAGAAGTCCAATAAGAATTCATCGGAGCACTTTGTTGAGGACGATTACTGCAATCTGGGACACTACCCATGCTACTGGAATCTGATACACATGTACCCCTTCCACCTTGTGATGTGTCAATCGACATAGGCAGTTCAAGAATCGCTTCCAGGTGCTCAACAACATCATGTGAAGATAATTCAAACTGAATGCCGTCATCTAGCAGTATAGGCTGTGCAGCTGATCCTGAAGCTGAGTTATTTACTAGCTGAACCTGCTCCGCAACTCGAGGTTCAGGACATGGAGGCTCAGATTGGATGCCATTGTCTACCTGTATGTCAGGTTGTGAAGCTGACCCTGAAGCAGAGTTAATTACTAGCTCAACCGGCTCCTCAACTGGGGTTTCAGAATGTGGAGGCTTGGGCTGAATGCCATCCTCTAGCTGTATGTCAGGTTGTGAAGCTGACCCTGAAGCTGAGTTATTTACAAGCTCAACCTGCTCTGCAGCTGCTGGTACAGGACGTGGAGGCTCGGGCCGAATGCCATTGTCTAGCTGTATGTCATGCTGTGAAGCAGAACCTAACACTGAGTTATTTACAAGCTCAACCTCCTCCCCAACTGGTGGCACAGGACGTGGCGGCTCAGACTGAATGTCATTGTCTAGCTGTATATTATGCTGCGAAGCAGACCGTAAAGCTGAGTTATTTACAACCTCAACCTGCTCCTCAGCTGCTGGTACAGGACGTGGAGGCTCAGGTCGAATGCTATCGTTTAGCTGTATGTCATGCTGCGAAGCAGACCCTAACGGTGAGTTATTTACAAGCTCAACCTGGTCCTCAACCAGGGGTTCAGGATGTGGAGGTTCAGACTGGATGCCATTGTCAGGCTGTGAAGCTGACCCTGAAGTTAAGTTACTTACTAGCTCTACCTGGTTCTCAACTAAGGGTTCAGGACATGGAGGATCAGAGGGAGGAAGGAGAACCTTTTGACAGCTTTGATGGACTTCTCTGGTCTCTCCTTCCAACTCTTGCTGCACAGGTATTTTATCAGACTCGCCTATAAAGGCTGCTGGTACGCTAGAGATTGCATTAGCTTTACGAAAACGAGCAGCACCAGTTGGAACTGCAGGGCTTGGAAGAAATTGAGAGCTATCACCAGCTGAAGTTCCACATGCTCCTGCAGAGAGATAAATTTCATTTATTTCACTGCATTCGATATAATCAGCTGCAGAAGCATTAATATCAACTATCCTTTTACCTTCTTTGTTTACACCACCGACTTCTCTTTTATCTTCTACGACTACTGGTTTTTGAGCTTCCGCATCAATGGTACCGGGCAGAACCATGGTCCTTCTCTTCTTTGGAACATTAGCATAGTCAAAGCCTGTCTTTTCTAATGAGCCTTCAAAATATTGAACTCGTTTACGGGTCCTCTGGGATAAGGAAGAATCAGGCAAATATCTCCACTTCGGTATCGTCCTATTCAGTAGTTTTTCCCAAAATACATGAGGGAGATCTTCGTCAACTGACTGCATCTCCAGCTCACCAGGCAGAGAAACATCACTAGAATATGTCCCTCCAGTTTGACTAACTTTCACAACAATCGAGGAACTGTTTGTACCAGGGCTTCCACCTTCCTGAGGCAGCGGACCAAATAATTCTTTCACCAAATGCTCAGAAGAAAAGATTGAACTAGAGGATGAAGAGGAACTATGGAACTCAACCAATTGTCTGAATGAATACGAAGCACCCCATCTAAGCATTTGATGAATTGCGGAACGGCCTAAATTCTGTGCATCAACAGTCACATCTTGCTTAGCATTAACTAGAACCATTTCTTCCAAGGTACATACTGAATATAAACGGAACAGTTTTAACTGCTCATGCTGTGAGTCAATAGTGATCTTCTGCAGAACTTTCAGATCATTGTACGGGTTCAAATCGCTGTCATACAGAATTACAATATCGACTGATGACAGCTTAATGCTTGGGTGGCAAGCACGACGATCTAGTAAAAACACAATTCTCCCTTTATCCTTGTCATTGAACCTGTTCATGGCAGCTTGCTTGTTTTTGGAAAATTGCTTCTTTGGCACGATCAATCCACAATCAACACGTTCGTAGGAATCTACACCACTTCTCTGACATACAACATCATCCAAGATATCTCCCGAAGAGATTCCACTAGACCCGACATTCGACTGCCACAACAAAGACATTAGAATTAGAATATAATATATGGTGACAACTCAGATAATACGATCATTGTGCTCTAGAAAAACAATGAGAACACAACAAGAATTAGAATATATGGTTATAGCTCGTAATAATCATTCTCTAGAAGTCTTATACCTGAAAAATGATTACGACTCTTAGACCTTGCTTTTTTGTTTCTAAGAGGATCTTATCAAGTACTTGTAGTTTGCCACTTGCTTTTATTCCAACATTCAAATACTCGGCTTCTGCCAGACCCTTTGTGAGAATTTTCTGCAAAGAAGGTTCCACAAAATACGGATGGTCGCAACACTGCAAAAACACATCCCACATAAGAAACAATGTGAGCCTGATGGTACCTACCAACAATACATTAAAGGAACGAAACAGCACTCGCCATATTAGATATGAAGATTTTCATACATAACAAATTTAACAACTTCAGCAACAGAAGTAGGTCTCACCTTCCTGGCTGAAATAAGAACATCCTGGAGAGTCTCCACAGTATCAATTTTTGAAGATGAACGAAGTAATGCTGAATTAGAAAGTAGGATATTACAATACTGCTCAAGCTGCACATCAGAAAGCTTGACAGGAACCCAGGACTCGACAAACTTGGATTCTGACTTATGTTCCGATGCAACAACACCTACAAGCTTCCCCTTCAGTTTCCCAACACTGTCATCAGAATCAATATTGTGTAAATTGTTTTTAGTTGTACCTGTGCCTTGAGTATCTGCCAATTCCACTTGTACAGCATCCAAATTGGATTCTACTGCTCTAGGCAAGGAATTGACACCCGACTCTCTATTCTTCTTAGCGCAGCAGGGACCATACCAATCACCAGGTGGCACAACCTTCATGGGAGGATCCAGACATCTGAGATGATAGTTCTTTTTGCAACCCTTCCCGTCACAGCACCTGCAGTTGAACATGAGAAAAACAAATCAACTCATGGTTTTCTTAAATATGGCTAGCCACAAAAATAATAATATACTTAATATTGGTAGCCAAGCAGAAAGAAGTGGACATGGTTCAACGAATACAATAAACCAACATGTTTTCAGGTGTTGCCAGAAGTATTTCATATGAATTTGATTGGGTACACATGAATAAATCATATCTAAAATCAGGAATCAATGAACAAAACAATAAATCTTGTAACCCAACATGGATACGAGGTCAATTGCGAATTCAGAATAGTCACCAATGTAATTGATGAACTTTAACTTGAAATACATGGGAGTGTCAGCAAAAAGTGTCTGAATTCCCAATTTTCAGTATTTAACGCCACACGACAATAAATCAACCAAACATGAAAATATGTGGAATGATTATAAAGGTAGTAACAGTCACCCACAAGAGCTTTCCACCAAGCTTGCATCTAACACAGACATTATAATCATTTCCCCTTTTAGCCATCAGCTTCAAATCCCTCTGTTGCACATCCTTGCAACATTTTTTTCCTCCTCCTCCTACACAAAGCTTGCCTTTAAGCTTCTCTCCATCCTATTGCAAAATACATAAGACCCAACAATGAAATCAGAACCATAATCAACTAAAACTAGTCCTGAAAATGGCAAATCCAACATCCCTTTGTAGAATTGGTTATATTTTTACCTTTTCTGGTTCCAGAGGAACTATGTTCTCTTCTCTAATCTCTCCCTCTTCCAGATGGACTATGGCAGTTTCCAAGCTTTGCCTTTTAGCTCCAACTTTTGCAGACCGTTCACCGTTGCTGGAGCATTGAGATTGTCCTCTTGTCACTCCCTTAACGTTACTTCCACAGCACTGACCTCCTATATTCCCCCTAACCCCTTGAGGGGAGTCATTTCCCCCTTTGAGACCCACTGTCACCTTCTTCTTCTTATCTATCAAAAATCAACAAAAATCAAATAATCCCCTAACATACCCATTTGCCCCAAAACACTGTGAATCAATCTATTTGAGTATTCAATTGAAAAAAAAATAATCAAAAACTAGTACCTGATTTAGGGTCCCTTCCTTGGCACTTGAGTAAAATTGCTCTATACTTAGCAGCACTCAATTTCTTACCCTGGCCACCATTAGAACAAGCTGACCCCTTGTCCTTGTTCCCGTCCTCCACATTTATGCTGTCTAGGGAGCCAGAACCCCTCTCAGAAGAGGAGGAGTTTTTTGAACCGGATGAATTAGAACCAGACTTTCTCAATGGATTAGGCATAGCTTGGGATTTCTTCAATGGAGTTACGCCATGGATTGAAGACCCTGTTTCGTTTTATTAACTTGCGGGGGAAAGAAAAAATAAATAAAAAGCTGAAAAGCTGCAGAGTTCTGAGGGTCAAGGCGTGTGTTTGTGGGTAAAAAGCAGGGGATGTGATAAGGCGACATTAAAAAAGAATCGGTTTCGCTCTCAGACTCAGAGTAATGCGATGTCATGTCTGTCAGTCTGCTGGGTAGTTGAGAGCAGCAGCAGCATCGATATCACTAAAAAAAATGGCGGGGGAATCAAAACAAATACTAATAAATAATTATTACTGAATTCAGAAGTAAACAAATACTAATAAATAATGATTCCACTCAAAATCTTCATTTTACTGTTAATGGGTCTACTAATTTTGGATCGGGGGTGTACCAAAATGAGTAAAAGACAAGGAGATTTTGGTCATAGAATAATATCTTTATTAGGAACATTGCACATCCAAGATCAAATTTCTAAAAATCATGGCTGCTCGTGACTGTGGGGTGCCTTTTGCTTTTACACCCAAATCCATATAAAAACATTACAGTTTTCGTGGTTCATCGTGTGAAGCAACTATGCTTAATATGGCATTAAAGGCACAGTGTGTGTGTGGAAGCAAGCAAAATACGGTAAAAGCTAGGCTTATGGGCTTGTAGCTGATAGGAGCATGGGTACGAACCCTAGTTAGCAATTCGGGATTCGGTAAATGTACGGAATGACAAACATACGAGTGTTATACAGTTTTGTAAAATCCAAATTCGGTCCAAAATTCGGTCAACGGAACTTGATTCGTCAGTAATTCGGAACGGCATACGTACGTGTATAATTCGATTTATAAATGTGAGTTTGGATTTGAAAATTCGGTATCTATATATAATAAATAATTAATATTTATAAGGTCATAGACTAATCTCTATGCATACATGTGAGTTATTTAAAGAAAAAATAAACTTAATATGATGATATTAATAATATACACAACATTAGTCATCAAAGAGGACGTGGTATAGTGGTTTAGATCTCTCTCACCTTCACCTTCAAATCTCTTCTGTCATTTTTGTTTCATAAAAATTACAATAACGTCTAATATTGGGTCGTGTATGTTTGGAAGGCACTAAAGCCCAAAAAATAGGGCCTTTGAAAACATAAAAGCTAAAGAGTTTCTGGCGAATTAAACGGACGTATCATTCGGGATACGTAAAGTTCGTGAACGATTCGCGAATAATCCGAAAATGTCACATAATACGCGTCTTGGATTCGGAAATGCAAACGTACGCGAATAAAACGGTAAAATTCGCGATCCAGAAAAATTCGCGAAACAGAGAAATTGAATTATTGGTGTGACGTATGATATTCATAATTTAGCATCACTGCTTTTCTTTTTGACTTTTTCTTTGATTTGACCTTGCATTTTTTTTAACTCTTACTCTAATGGTAAAATTAGATTCGGGAAAAAAATGATTCTAATAACGCGTTTGGATACAAATCTGCTTATCCAGAAGTCGAAATCAAAAGTAAAGTTAACTTTTCGATTTTTAAGAGTCGTTTTGAAATTTAATAGCCAAACTGATTTTTGATTTTCTGACTTTTAAAAACCGAAAAGCTATTTCTGATGTGAGATCCAAACGCGCTATAGATATAATCTTTCGACTTTACCAAAATTTTATCCTCCATTAGTATGATGACTGAATGATTTCTGAATCCGTGATCTTACATCAAAATAATGATATTCTCTTCGTTCCAGTTTAGATGAGTGTTTAGCGGTTTTTTTTCTTTTTGGTCTCACATGAGTTGATGGTTTTCATATTTTTCCACAAAATTATCAATAACACCCTAATATTTTGTCTTGAAAATCCAAATTTATTTTTGAATACACTAATATAAAGGACATAGTAGAATGTAAAATTTTCAGATCTCTGTTAATCGTTGTGAAAGCTTAATCGTTGTGAAAGCTCCTAAAATATAATTTAAAGTGCAACGGGGGAATACAAATAATAGGATATCACAAAAAAAAAATCCACAGAATCTTGCAATTTTACCCGTATTAATATTTATGGGGTATTATTTCTCAAATCGGTCTGTTGACTAGTGTACCAAAATTCATCATAAAACAGTACGTTTTTTTTGTTTTTTCCAAGCAAACTAGTTACTAATAAGGCTGTTCAACATGTGAAGCAACTAAGCTAAGAATGGTAAAAAGCTTATATAGGCTTATAGCTGACAGCAGGTGGGGGAGTCAAAGAAGATGAATTATTGGTTGTGTGACGCATTATATTCTAACTTGTTATGATAATTGTTTCTTGGCTTTTTGTCTTTGATTTGATCTTACATCTTTTTGAATTTCTTACCTTTTTACTTTTACTCTCATGGTTACTTTTACTCTGACTTCGATAAGGTTGATAATTTAGTGCTTTAAAAAACCGTGAAACCCAGCAGCAAAACAAAAGATGTGATATAACGGAAACGATTTTCCTTGGTACATTAAGAATCTTGCAGTTTTACCAAAGTTATGTGGTTCAAGCCTTAGTGTTTGCATACATGAAATGCGAAGTGATGATTAAAACGGAACGGTTTATGGTTGTTGCAAACGGTATGTAAACCAAGAAAGACCATCCGATACAAGGGGTCTGCATGGCCAACATTGTATTTTCCGGGTTGGCACTCCAAGAGGGTGTGTCCAGTACTTAGCCAAAATTTGCTAAGGCTTGTTATCGAGACCATAAGATCGCCAACATCACGGCCGCTAAATATTCTTGCAGAAAAATTCTAGCTTATCCTAATGTACAAAAACGTTCTAGTTGCTGTGATTCTGAGTTGATCAAGGAACGCAGTGACAATGACATTCATTAATCACCAAATCAGATCACAGCATTTTGGTCCTGAAACACTCGGCTAGCATCTCATTCATGAGGAATATGTTATGATTTGTGTGAAAGCTAATGCAGTATCATGATGAAGCTTTCTATATTTTTTACTTATCTCATGCACCTCCCTGTAAAAATCAAATCCGAGATGCATTTTCGCCACACACACTGTGAATACCCTTAATTTGGTATCACAACCATATGAAAGAAACGATATATCAACAGATAGAATGAGATATAAACATAAATCATAGCAAAATTAAGTGCAGTAAAGTAAAGTAAAATAGAACACAACAATATACGTGGTTCGGTAGAATGTCTACATCCACGGGTAAAAGAGAGTTAAGGTTTTCATTAATCCTTGCTCAGTTCCAATGGAACTTCATTACAAAAGAGGAAAGTGCAGAGAGTTTTTAGGTCGAGAGAGAAGAGAAGAAGTCGCCCCCTTCTCAGACCTAATCATCAGGCTTTTAAGGAGAAAATATCTTCCGCCAAATGACCTGTTTATCCTTAGCTTAAAAATGAAGCAGACTTGCAAATGATTCGGTGTGTGTTGTTGTACAATTATATCCATCTGCGGATTCTGATTGTCCTCCACGTGTCAATACAGATTATAGTGTATACAATTTGCCCATTTTCTTGAGGGTTGTTGGTGAACAATTCTTGAGAAAAATCACTTCCATCTTGTTTGTCATTGCATCGGTTGTTGTTTCCTTTAGATGCCCCCTTGTCGAAAGGCTTTTGTGTTCTTTGTGGAGGAACTTTGGTGAAGAATATAACACGGGAAGGTATTAATACTTGCCCCTATTCTTCGCCGTAGTTCTCGAACATCTTGATATAATAGAACCCGTACCTTGGTTCGATCTTTATCGGTATCAAGGTAGACGAAGGTTCTTCACCCTATTCTTCTCTGACTTGAATGATCTTCATCACTCAAGTCGAATGTACTTCATGACGCTTAATCGGGCCTCATCCAGGAACAACATCGATGGTGCACGGCAGCAACGGGCATATCCGATGCAGTTGTTCAACGTGATTGTTCGATGATGCCCCATTCTCATAACAACATCAGGTGGTAGCAATAACGATGAAACATACACAGCTCCGGCATGCTATGACGACTTCGATTTTCATGCTTCATGGCTTTAGACAGTAGTTGGAAGGTACACAGTATCTGCTTCTTTGGATATACTGGCGCAGTGGCAATATTGGTTATCAGGTGCGCAGTGACTGCATTTTTGGGTTAGTTACTTGTATCATCGGTTTACTCGAGTTTTCGTCGTCAGGCTTTATAGTAATTATCTTCATCTTCGGGTAACAATGATGTTGCATTTGATCGTTTAACTTGGAAGGAGATCGAAGATAAGATCGAAGGCTCTTCAACCTTCAATCTCATCTTCCTCCCATTTATAACAACATTAGTTGGCAACATCTTCTGGTCCAGAGTTAATGGCAGTAATGGTTGGCCTGCAATCGTTATCATATGTATAGTAGCTTTAGACGCCACCTTTCTTGGATCACACCCTTGATTGGAGTGTGAAATAAAACCTTGTTTGTCTTCGATTTTTTGCGCTCTTCGTGGAAGAATTTCGGTAAAGAATATATTACGACAAAGTATTAATACTTGCCCCTATTCTTTACCGGAATTCAGAAACATCTCTTGCTTATCCTTGCTCCCCGTTGAGGATTTCATGCTCCATTCTGAGTTATTTATCCTTCATCGTTCAATGCTTGTTTTCCTACTGGCAACGTGGAATCCATCTGTACGAATGGTCTTCGTTGGAGCACTTGGAAATTTTACGTTTCTTGGCCAGTTATTTGTTGGCATCGAGTTGATAGCACTCCATAACGTTAGCTTAGTTGTAGCAGCATTCAACAACCGTAATATAGGCAGTGGCATCGTCTCTTCCGTATAGCAATGTCGGCGGTATGTACGCCATAGTGAAAACACGTCAGCAGTAACGCCGCGTTCAGACCAGCAGCTTGCACGTCCACCTTTCCATGAGAATTTTTACAACGAGGACCTCAGCGGATACAAGGCAATGGTGATGCTTCGTTCGTGCAAAAGCACGAATAATGGATAGAGGTAATCGAAGTGACAATGATTAATAAAAGTATGATAGGAATAAAGAATTCCGCCGTAGGTACTCTTCGGCAAGAAGCATGAAGTATACAAAGTAAGATGTATCGATTCTTGTGGTATACAAGTATGAACCTTGACCAATAATGAGCATAAAATATGCTCAATAAGGAGTATGAAGTATAAGAGAGATACCACTCTCTTCCGTTAACAAGAAGTAATAAGAAGTACTGCCCCTTGTTGAATGGCTTGGGGCTTTTTTTTTTATAGAAAAGTTTTGTTAAAGAACATGCTACACCGAAGGTAAAACGAAGGTATACGAAAGTTGCAGTGAAAGTTGTCAACTTGTCCCTTGCATGTTCCTTGTTGAAACTGAGCTTTCTCTGGTTATCAGTTTATCTTCATAAACTGACTCCATTTGTAGCACAGCATACACCGAATCAACAAATAACTCCGATGGAGCAGCAACGGTGTCGTGTACAGCAGCAGCATGAGTTATTCGCAACCGGTCCTCGGTTCGACCGTCTTCGGTATCAAAGTAGGCGAAAGTTCTTGGCCGACCTGAGTGATCTTCGTCACCCAAGTCGAAAGTACTTCATAGCATCAGTTGCGCAGCAGCAAGGTACATCGTCAGTAATGCGTGTAACAACAACAAGTGTCATCTTCGTTCTTCGGACCATCTTCGCGACATCAATTTTGTATATAGCTTTGGGTAGGCAGCATAGTCACCATGAGCTTTTCCGTAACACTCCAGCCTTGCTTTATGAACCGCAAGAGGTTCTTTGCTCCCCCAGCTTTAGTGCCTATGTCGTCGTCATAGGACTTGGTGTCGTTGTCTTCGCTTTGTACCATTGTTGGTTTTTTGTTGTGATGACATTGTCTCGCCGTAGGTACGTAGCGGCGGCATTAGTCGTGTGGTAGCATGTATGCCTCAGCATCAATGAATCTTCGTGGATTTATTGGAGGTTGCCCCAGTCGTTGAAGTGGAAATTAATTCTTCCTTTTATGTGTATCTTAATTAGTATAAGAGTCATCAATGTAAGAACTTACTGACATTTTTAAATAAACAACACAATGTATTCATACATAAGTAAATCCGTTAGCACAGAGGCAAGATGAGTATTTGATGAGTGTTTGAACCTGTCACCCCGTTGGCTAATTCCGGGCCAGGAAATTACCGAACGGTGGGAGTTTGAAAATCTCCCGGAGATGTGGTGTAAAACTGAATGTTTTGCAAACACCCCTTCCGCTGAGCTGCCAAAGGAATGTCATGTTGGGTATCTCTTTCTTATGGAAATCTTCCCCCTACTCATACACTCATAGACGCTTACGGGGGAGTCCAGAGAGATTGCGTGCAAGCGCTTTCCCCAGTATGATGGTTTGAGACCGGTGGTGCTTTCCCTGGTTCTCCATTGTATGCATTAATATCCAAAAATGTATGCAATTTGTGAGAGTGCGTCATTCAGAATGTAAGAAATGAATTGTCTTTGCAACATATATGAAGTGTTATCATAGAAATGTATGCATTATTTATAAAAATGTATGAAATGCATATGAAAATGCAAGAAGTATAAGTGTTTGCAAACTCTTTAGTTAGGTGTGATGTATGTGTGCCCCCTTTTGGTTTCGGAAGCTGATGCCGAAGCTTGTGAAAGCAAAAGTAATCGCCCCGCTGCTGCCAATGGTTGCAAGGCTTATGTTGTATGTGTACCCCTTGTGATTGGGACAATAGTCGTCTTCGCGCTGCTGGGGTGTGTGGATATGTATTTCTGTATACAAATTTTGGCATTGTTGGGATTGAATTGCACCATTCAATTAGATTTCCAATCTGAACTGTAGAGCTTAGGCATCTGCATAAGCTCTACAGTCGAGCTAGGGAACTTTGGCCTAAAATCGAATAGGCATAACTTTCCTTGGTATCATCGTGTAGCATCGGCGGACGAACTGTGTACTTCAAGTGTTTTCAGCATCGTTATTGGAACTTTATCCTTGTGATCGGACGCAGGGCTTTGTATCGTCGTTGGTTATAAAGCAGCTAGCTTTTAGACTGGAGTGTCATTGGATCTGACATCATTGTTACTGGTAGGGTCACATAGGATATTCTGGATCAAGACTACGTCGTCAGAATTCTTTACACCATCTTTATCGTCAGCTTTACATTGTCGGAATTTGGACATTGTAGTAAGACCGGCTCTTCGTTTTCAGAAGTCATCGACTTTTGGGCCATCGTAACAAATGTCACCTTGTAACATTTGTAGCACGACCGGCTCTTCGTTGTCAAAGATCGTTGTCATCACATCATGGATCTTTGTTGGACTTGCATCGGTTTTGAACCTTCGTAACAAAACTTGCAACATCATTGTTATTGGGTTTGTTTTTCGGGTTATTGTAGATGAGCCAGTCTTTCCATATATAAGAAGTATGTGAAATACTGGAGTAATAAGTAAAAAGTAACTGAAGAAGCACACTTTAAGAAGAGATACGAAATATCTGTCCTTGAAAAAGGCTCTTCAACCTTCCATTTCTTAAGTATTCTTAGTATAAGAAGTATGAAGTATGACCATTAAGGAGTATGAAGTATCCCCCTCCCCACCGTTAATAAGAAGTATTATTGGAGCTATCATTGATTTAGATGATCGGCGCCATCGTTGTGTTGGACATCTAGGGTAATCGTCGGCCTACAAACACCATTTACCAAAGTTCGATACTTGCCCCTGTATCGAACTTTGAAGCATCGTCCAGCTTTACTTCCTTATCTTCATCTTCGGTTTTGTATCATTGTGGAACCAATGGGTTTGAACATTCAAGGTTCAGAAACCTGCGTAGAAGAGAAATATATAATCGTTCGTCGGGAGATCCTACTTCGAAGATTACTCATTCGAAGATTACTGCAAATTCTCTTGGTCCTTTCTATCTTGGTTTTCTAGCTGGCAACTTCGGGGATCATCATTCTAGCAAGACTTTGGATTGTCATGTGAAGACTTTGGCTCATCGTCTTCGGAGATCTTCGTAGTCGGATCTTTGCAGAATTGTGCATCGTAGGAGTGGATAATTGGAGATGCCTCACCGGAACAGAGATTGCAGCTCTGCCATCGTGGGGTCATCATCGTCGTGACAGTCGTAGGAGATCATCATTATCGGTCTGAAAAATATATCTTCGGTTTGGCTGATAAAAACTATCATTAATGTCAACAGATTTTGCCCCAAATGGCAGTCATCTTGTAACAAGTCATAATGAGGCTTTATGTTATCATAATATTTGTATATCGTGTAGAATGTAGGTTAACCCATCGGACATCAGACTTGACATCTTCATGCCATCGTCGACGTCAGATGGGTTAAACTCTTTTAGCCTTGTCGACGTCAAACGTGGCATTTTCATGCCATCGGTCGCCGACAATAGCTTTTAACTGAGTTTAAGCTAAGCTCTTTTATTTGCTCTTTGAGTTATACTGTGACTTGAGTTATCGTCACAAGGCTTATCTTCATAAGCACGGGACTGGAGCTATCATCGTAACTTTGGATCGAAGTATTATCTTCTTAGCTCCTTTGTTGGGATGTTGGTACAAAGTACAAACCATCATTTACTCGAAAAATCCTCGTTGGAGTCTCATCCCTCTGTTTGGCACCATCATCGTCCTACTCCTTTGCACTATCAGTATGGTCGTTGCAAGGCTATACATCTTCGTCTTTAATATCAGTCCTGGGACTTTATATCAATGTACGTACGTCTTTGGGGCACCCCCACCGGATTTTGAATCATCGTTGTAAGGCTTTGTCTCATCGTTAGCCTTTGGATATTTGAAATAATGTAAAAATGCATTGACATGCTGAAGAAACCCTCATCATAAATCATGTAAAAATACATCCTCACATGAAAATACATCATCATATGATATTTCACATGATTTATGATATACATCGAGGAAGGATGTATCATGTGAAAATACATGTGAAAAGAACGACCATGTCATCTTCCTGCCATCGTTGACGTCACACTTGAGTTATACCATCTTAAGCTGGAGCAGCATCATCGGCTTGCATATGATTATTTGCATGAGGACCGGAGCTATCATCGGGTTTGCACTTCGGTTTGAGTCACCGTTTTTGGACATAAGACAATGGGTTTACTTGGAGCATCGGCATTACTTTGTACAACCCTCGTCGTCGGACCTGAGCTTTGTCCCATCATTGTTGGTCTTTGGCATTAGGTATCTATTCACGTTAAATAGCATGTAAGTCGGGTAGCCCTGTACTGCGGGTCACTTGTTCGTCGTTGGACCAAAGCAACAGCGTCAGTACTTTGATTCTAGCAGCATCAGCGGGTTGAGAATCAGGATTGTATCACTGTCGTTGGCTTTTGTACTTCGAGTGACCGATGAGTGTGAAGGAACGAAGGTAGTAATACTACCCAGTTATTACTCCTGTCTTCAGAGGTAGTGGGTTTCTTACTCCTCCTTCTCTCACCTCCTCCGAATGAGTGCAATTAACCATATCATGGCAGCAACATCGGTGGTATGTAGTAATGCTACCCCGCGTGGAAAGACTGTGTCATTATTAAGCAGCTGGGTTTACATCAGCCTGGCATCATCGGAATGAAGATCGAACCTGGATTGGAGAAAACGAAGGTACACCATCGGTGGAGTGGGGAACGAAGATAGTAATACTACCCAACTATTATTCCTCTCTCTTCAGAAGTAGTGGGTTTCTTACACCTCCGTCTTTACGATTTGAGCTGGCTATGCTGCTGTAGCGGCTCCACTGCCAGTTTTGATTGGTCCGAAGACATCATCGTCGCAGGTCTTCTTTAGCAGAGCTTTGGCGTCGAACTTTGCTCACCGCTGCATGGATTTGTATTGTCGACATCAGAATTTGACTCGTCCTCTGGGTGAACTTTGTACTTCATCGTCCACTTGGGTGAACTCTGTACTTCATCGTCATTGGCATGAGGATCTGATCAGTGACCGATGAGTGTAAGGGAACCAGAACCCTTCCCAGAAGAGTAGGAGGAGTTACTGCTTCTTCACTCTTATCTTAACCCCTTTTGGATCATCTGAAAGTATTGAATGATCTGACTATACATCTTTTGAGCTACTGTAAAAAAGATTCCAAAATCTTCATGGCTGCTAACAGGGTTACCAATTTGTTTAGGATGTACTAAATATAATATCAATGAAAAACAAACCATCTCATAATTATAAATTGGTACACCCCCAAATAAAACTGCACCCCCTGTTAGCAATTTTAAGAATATTTGTGGGGTACCCTTATTCATATAAGACGGTGTTTTCTTTTTTCCTTCTGGATGGGTACTCTGTCGACTCAAGCAGATTAAGCATGTGAAGCAACTATGCTGAATATGGTAAAAGCCTATATAGACTTAGCTGACAGCAGCATTCATATATGAACAGTGGAGTCAGAGAGGATGAATTAAGGTGTGACGCATTTTAACTTGTTGTGATGATTGATTTTACATCTTCTTCAAGAAAAAATCTAGACCTTATCTCAATGTACATACATTATACTTGCCGCGATTATGAGTATCTCAGTAAAAATGTGTTTAGCTGATAATAATCCATTTCGTAGAATCAAATACTGTTTTATACATGTATACCTATCAATGTGCATATATGACAACCACAAATGCCATAATCTGCATCTGAGTTGAAGATATGTAATTACTCGGTTCTCTACAAAAAGACTCCTTTACATAGACTTACAAAATTTGGGACAGCAGTGTATACAAAAAATGAGATCTGACCCTTTTCCAAGCAACTAAAAGCCTATTATCCTAACATAGTAGTTAATCACATGACTATTAACTATTGTGGCATTATAAATGCAGTTCAAAATTTCATAGATACTAAGAACATGTCTCAAATATGGTAGAGGACTTCAAGTTAAGGGACCTATATACCTTGATGTCATCCAGTGGCACAGCAGCCCTGGTAGCTTCACAGCATTTTGGACCTAAAACACTCGGCTAACAAGGCATTCATGAGGAATATGCTATGATTTGTGTGCACTGCTTTCCTTGTCTGAGCTAATGCAGTATCATTATTATGATGAAGCTTTCTATACTTTGTATTAGCGTCTTGCACCTCCTTGTCATAATCAGATTTCATCCGCATTTTCTACACACACGCAAAAAAAGAAAACAGCGTAAGTAAACATAATGCGTTTGAAGTAACTGATTTACTGGAGTTTACCAAGTAGAATAATCACTAGTGAAAAGGTACTGTATGCACTAACCAATTCTTCGTGCAATTTCACAACTTCCTCCCGCTCTTTGCCAAGTATTGCCAATTCAAATTCAAAAGGGTCATCCTGAGGCAGAGTCTGAGGAGGAATCGAAGGAGCAATTTGCGAAGGATGAATCTTGCGGTCTGGAACAACTCCCAAGCTTCTGAAATCTGACACACGCGTAACACTTCCACGTACACGTCTGTTTACAACCACAGGTTGCTGAAGCACTGTATCTTGCAAAGCATTATTGTAAGAAGGCACTGCGGAATGCACTTCAGTTGTAGCTGCCTGTGTTAGAAATTCAGCCTGTTGGGTGGCGTTATGTCCTAAATGGATGCCATGGTCCAAATGTTTATTAGGCTGCTCTTTATTGATGCTTACCTGTTCATTTGAAGAAGGGTCATGACGGAGCAGAGACTGAGAAGTCCAAGAAGAAGTCATCTGAGCACTTTGCTGAGAATGATTAATGGAACCTGGAACACCACCCATGCTTCTGGAATCTGATACACGTGTACCCTTTCCACATAGAGATGTGTCAGCTGACATAATAGGCAGTTGAAGAGTCGCTTCCAGTGGCGCAATAACATCATGAGAAGGTAACTCAGCATGCTTTTTGGTTCCTGGTTGTTGCCTTGGACACTCAGCTTGTTGAGAAGTGATATGCACATTATCTAGCTGTATATCAGGCTGTGAAGCTGACCTTAAAGCTGGGTTACTTATTAGCACAACCGGGTCCTTGACAGGGGGTTTAGGGCAAGGAGGCTCAGACTGAATGCCATTGTCTAGCTGTATGTCAGGTTGTGAAGCTGACCCTGAAGCTGATTTATTTACTACGGGTTTCGGACATGGAGGCTCAGAGGGAGGTGGAAGAACCGGTTGACATCTATGATGGCTTTCTCTGACCTCGACTTCCATACTAGCTGCAGGCACATTAGATATCTTATTAGCTTTATGATAACGAGAAGCGCCAACTGGAACAGAAGGCAGAAATTGAGAGCAATCAACAACTGGAGTTTCAGATTCTCCTGCAGCACTGGTATCGGTGAGAACCTTCCTTCTCTTCTTCATGACATCATCACTTTCAAAATTCTCATTTTCCAATGAGCCTTGAAAATATTGAACTCGTTTACGGATCCTCTGAGGTGAGGATGCAGCAGGCAAATATCTCCACCTCGGGGTCTTCCTATTCAGTAATTTTGTCCAAAAGGCATGAGAAGGATCCCTGTAACCCGACTGCATCTCCAGCTCACCAGGTAAAGAAATATCTCTAGAATATGTCCCTCCAGTTTGATTAACTTTCACAACAACTGAGGAATTACTTGTACTAGGTTTTCCAGCATCCTGAGGCGGCAGAGCAAATAATTCTGCCATAAAATGCTTAGAAGAAAAGCTAGAACCAGAGGATGAGGAGGAACCATGGAACTCAGTCAACTCTTTGAATAAATAAGAAGCACCCCATCTAAGCAACTGATGAATTGTGGAATGGTTTAAATTCTGTGCATCGATAGACACACCTTGCTTAGCATGAATGAGAACCATTTCTTCCAAGGTACAGAACGAGTATAAACGGAACAGTTTTAACTGCTTGTGCTGTGAGTCAATAGTGATCTTCTGCAGAAGTTTCAAATCATTGTATGGGTTCAAATCGCTGTCATATAGAATCACAATATCAACTGATGATAGCTTAATGCTCGAGTGGCAAGCACGGCGATCTAGTAAAAACACAATTCTCCCTTTATCCTTGTCACTGAACCTGTTCATGGCAGCTTGCTTGATTTTTGAAAATTGCGAATCTGGCATGATCAATCCACAATCAACACGTTCGTAGGAGTCTTCACCGCATCTCTGACGCACAACATCATCCAGGACGTCCCCCAAAGAGATTCCACTAGAGCCAACAGTTGACTGCCACATCAAAGACATTAGAATGAGAACAAATACAGGTATAACTCGGATAACATGATCAGTATGCACAATAAGAACAAAGCAAGAGTCAGTTCGTATTAATCATTTTCTATGAATCCTGTACCTGAAAAATGATTAGTACTCTTAAGCCCTGATTTTTGGTCTCTGAAAGGATCGTATCAAGTAGTTGTAGCTTGCCACTTGCTTTTATTCCAACATTCAGAAACTCGGCTTCTAACAGACCATTCATGAGTGTTTTCTGCAAACAAGGATTCACAAAATATGGATGGTTGCAACACTGCAAAAACATATCCCACATAAGAAACCATGATGTAGTCAGGTAAGGAAGCTAATATCCCACATAACGAACCAAGCACACACAGCTACAGAAGTAGGTCTCACCTTCCTGGCAGAAATAAGAACATCACGAAGGGCCTCCACAGTTTCAGCTTTTGAGCATGAACGAAGTAATATCGAATTAGAAAGGAGGATGTCACAATACTGCTCAAGCTGCACATAGGAAAGCTTGGCAGGAACCCAGTATTCGACAAACTTGGAAACTGACGCACCAATACGTACAGGCTTCTTCTTATGTTTCTCAGCACTGCCATTAGATTCATTTTTACTGCATAAACTATTTTTAGCTGTATCCATACTTTCAGAATCTGCCAATTCCACTTTTACGGCATCCAAATTGAATTCTACTGCTCCAGGAAAAGAAAGAACACCTGACTCGATACTCTTCTTAGCACAACTGAAACAATACCAATCACTAGGGGGCACGTCCTTCAGGGGCGGATCAACACATTTGAGATGACAGTTCTTTTTGCAACCCTTGCTGTTGCATCCCCTGCAATTTAACATGAAAAAAAGAATTCAAGTCATGCGGGACTTAAGTTACCCTACTAGGCTACTACAATGGACCATCAGTTATTCAGGAATTGCTTGAACAATCCCAGATGAATTTGTTTTTGGTAAAAATGCCTAAATCATACCTATAACCAGATTGAACAACACAGCAGTGAATACTTCAACTCTATTAATATGAAGTCAACTATTTATCAACTTACGGCTAAAAGGGACAGGAGGAAAGAAAACAAAATCAATGTAATTGATGCAGCATCTTGGTGCAGCTGAAGTTTAGACTTGAGAGCTATTTGGAAACCAAATATCTTAATCGAATTTAGACTTTAGAGCATTTCGCTAATAAAATTTCTTAATCAAATTCCTGTTTTCCTTCCTTGCTTTTGCAAGTTTTACCTTCAATTGCTAATGAGAAGTGACTGACTTCACAATTCAGTATTCAATGCCACGAAAAATAAATCAACCAAACATGAATAAAGCAACATTCACTCACAAGAGCTTTCCAGTACTTCCACCAAGCTTGCAGATGACACAAACATTATCATCAGCCGCATACCTCGGCTGTACAACCTTGCAACAATTTTCACTGATTCCCCCTGCTCCTCCACGAACCTTGACATTAAGGTTCCCTCCATCCTAATGCAAAGTCAATAAAAGTAAAACCCAAGAATGTAATTAGAACCATTTCATAGTCTAATACACATAATCAACTAAAAGTAGACCACAAAAACGGCAACCAACATGCCGCTAGGTAGAATAAATAGTACACAATTACCTCTTCTAGTTCCACAGGAACTGTATCCTCTGCTTTAATCTCTCCCTCTTTAGACCGCTCAACACCCTTAAGCTTATTTTCAGTGCAATGACCACCAATATGCTCAGTTTCCATGGACCTACTACTACCATTTCCTAGTTTGCCCTTAACCCCTTGAGCCAAATCCACTTTCAGACCCTCTATCAGCTTCTTCTTCTTCTTCTTATCTAACAAAATCAATCAATAGAAACAAAATTGAAATTACCCTGATAAACTTGAACAACAAGAACAAAATAAATAATCAAAATACACAGAATAGAACTTACCTGATTTCTCATCCTCCTCCACCCTTGCTTGTTTCTTAAGTAGAATTGATCTGTACTTAGCAGCACTCAATTTCTTAGCCGCCTTCAGGCCACCATTATTGGAACACGGTGACCCCCTCTGCTTCTCCTCCTGCTCCTCTTCATTTTTGCTGTCTAAAAAACTAGAAGAACCCTTCTGAGAAGAGGAGGAGGAGTTTTTAGAATTTGATAAACTAGAACCAGACATTTTTTTCTTAACAGGTTAGGCATAACCCGGGATTTTGTTTTTGCGATGAAGACACAATCGGCTATCACTGTCTCCGGTAGAGTTAAGAAATGAAGAGAATCCCCCGTCCCAACTCCTCCCTGCTTTTATTTCACCTGGGGTTGAGGCGGTGGTGGGAGGGATAAAGCTGCTGAATTGCTCAGCGGCGTGTGCGTAACTGTTGGGATTCTGTGAGATGGTGAGACGGCGATGTTGGAAGATACAAAGCAGTTTCCTTATAGTACGGTCTGTTCAGATATTCTGTACATGGGTAGTTGAGAACATTGATGAGGCTACTCCAAAAGGCGGGGAATCAATAATAATAACGAGGGGAATTATTGGGCTCAAAAATAATTACCACTGCTTCTCGACATTTTTGTTTTTAACCCTATGAAATTACTGTATATCTTTTGACTTTTAGCAATAAATGAGTTTTCGATACTCCCGAAAATCCTTGTCAAGAAAATGACCAGCCACATCTTTATGACAAGGATTTTTGATTAAATATAAAAAGTCCTAAAAGTTAGGTTTGCTTATTGAATGGCCAATTTAATAATGTGATGTTTGGATATTAAAAATAAACTATTTTGTTTCACGAGAAAAGTTTAAATTTGGATTTTTAAAAATCGTATTGAAATTTTCTACCCAAACTGATTTCTTGTTTTTGAATTTATAGTAGTCAAAAAATTACTTCTTGATGCACATCCAAATGTGCTATAAGAGATCTCAGATCAAAACGATAAGATAATGGTGAACCAAGTATTTGTTGATATGAATTACAGGGCCGTAGCAAACTATTTGGATGCCTAGGGGCAAATTTTTAAGGGTAAATATATTAAATACCCTTAGCTTTGACACCCAACAAATATACCCTTATACAACAATATAAATACCCCTATCATTTAAATACCTTATCCATTAAAAAATAGATTACTTTAATACTCTCACTTACAATATTATTTTCCATTTAAAAATCTTATCCATTAAAAAATAGATTTTTCTATTATTTCACATCCACCAACAGCACCATTTCACCACCACCAACAGCACCTCCGCCACCACCACTCCACCACCACTTACTAAATACAACCACCAATAATATTCCACCGCCGGCACACACTACCACCATTGTTGTTGTTGCCGCCACCGCCGCCATCAATATTAGGTGTCAACAACTGAAGTTGTTCCAAAAAATAAAAAGTTCAAAAATATTTGTCAAATTTGGTTGGTGATTCCATTTTTCTATTGTTGATACACAAACATTGGTTGTTGACTCCCTAAACTAAGGTCAATTTCTATTGTTGATTACACAAATATTTGTTGTTGACTCCTTAACTAAGATCAATTTCTATTGATGATACACAAATATTGGTTGTTGATTCCATTTTTCTATTGTTGATACACAAACATTGGTTGTTGACTCCCTAAACTAAGGTCAACTTCTATTGTTGACACACAAACATTTGTTGTTGACTCCTTACACTAAGATCAATTTCTATTGTTGACACACAAATATTGGTTGTTGATTCAATTTTTCTATTATTGATACACAAACATTGGTTGTTGACTCCCTAAACTAAGGTCAACTTCTATTGTTGATACACAAACATTTGTTGTTGACTCCTTACACTAAGATCAATTTCTATTGTTGATACACAAATATTGGTTGTTGACTACCATTTCTATTGTTGATACACAAACATTGGTTGTTGACTCCCTAAAATAAGGTCAATTTCTATTGTTGATACACAAATATTTGGTGTTGACTCCTTACACTAAGATCAATTTTTATTGTTGATACACAAATATTTGTTGTTGATGGAGTAGTATTCAGCAACTTGTCGTCCAACCTCACCACCACCACCACCAGCAGCGTACAACATTTCTAACACCACAAACAACCAGAATCACCATTATCTTCATGACCAAATTTAGTTCATCATTCCAACCAGAACCAACACAATCTCCATCATCAAAATTCATCGTTCTAACCTCACCAGCATCACCAACACCACCAGCACACAAAATATCCACCAACACCATAATAACCATAACCACCACTATCTTCAAGACTGCTTTTATTTCATCATTCAAACCTGAACCAACACAATCTTCATGACTGATTTTGTCTACATACTACCACCACCAGCAGAAACTCAAACTAGAGAAAGAAGATAATCAATTGATAGATTGAAATACATACCTCCTTCATCGCCGTCGCCACCACCATCATTGTAGATATGGTATCTTCCTTCATCACCACCACCATCACCACCATCATCTTCTTCTAATAAAACACAGATTTGATATCCTCCTTCACCACCGCCACGACCTCCACCTCTATTATTATCGTCATCAACAACAACTGACGCAGTGTTTCCAGATCTGAAACTAGAATCGATTCTTAAGGTAGATTGTTCTTACCGATTTTGTAATAAAACAGTGGTGATAGCAGTGGTGGTGGCGATTTCTAAAAGAGAAATCTTCTTTCTTCGTTACATGAATCCTAAGCGCAAAAACATCGATCTCTCTTCTTCACCAACTGTTGTCACATGAAATTGCAGTGGTGGTGGCGATGGCTGAAAGATAATTTTCATATTTGAATTTGAATTTGTTTTTTTTTATTTATTTATTTCCACTGTATTCTCTATTCGTAGAGGTGGTATGTGGTGGTGGTGATGGCACTGGTGTTGGTTGTGATGGCGACGGAGATGGTGGTGGTAGAAATGGAGACGGTGGTGGAGAGTTTAGATTTAGATTTCTCTCTTCTCTGAATATTTGAAGAGACGGGCTTCACAAATAAAGAAGGAAGTTAAAGGAGGAAGGGAAAATGCGGAAAGAAGAAAAATGTTGATGGACCCCTGATGGGCCTGTAGTTGGAGAGGGGTATTTTTATTGTCTCATGAGGATATTTGTGAAGCCCGTCAGAATTGAGGGCATTTATATAATTCCCACTTTTTTTAATGTCATAGTGAT
Source organism: Papaver somniferum (assembly GCF_003573695.1). NCBI lineage: Eukaryota > Viridiplantae > Streptophyta > Magnoliopsida > Ranunculales > Papaveraceae > Papaver > Papaver somniferum. The sequence continues at coordinate 239,826,349 of NC_039358.1, read as the reverse complement.
AAAATACCGAGTAGAAAAACTCGCAGAAAAATGATCTTTGTAAGAATTGAACTTGGATTCTAGATACCATAAAAAAGAGATTTTCCATTGCATTGCAAGTAACTTCTAAGTAAGATATCAATTAGTTTTGAAGCATATATATATGCAAAAATCATCTATTTTAGGGACCCTAAGATTTTGGGGTCCTGGGTCATCGCCTAGCTCGCCTATGATCAGCGACGACCCTGATGAAATACTCTGGTGGTCCCTACAATCCGAATCTGAATTGCTGAAATAAGAAAAAAATCAGCAAGGGATCACTAAATTTTGGAGAATCTACAATATCTAATTAATGGAGAGTCCACTTTGAAACCTCTCCTCAAAAAACACATATGGATAAATTGATACAATAAAAATCTTCGATAACATGCATGTCGTAACCTAGCAATTACAGTACACCACTCAGTACGTTATAGGAATTGGAGTACTATCCATACTTTGAAATAAAAGAATTTCGAAAAATTGTTGAAAGTAAAAAGTATGATTTTTGCTTTTAGTTGTCATATTATTTTTGATGCAACCACATAAAAATATACATGGTATTCATTGTTCATTGTCAATAATCACCAACTAGAAATGTTGCTAGTCATTTATCATGTAAAATTTGCCAGGCAACTTGAATTTACAGGTTTTGGGAAACTTTTCTACTTCATGATTTCAAAAAAAAAAAGAAAAGAAAAAACAACAACCTTCTTTTATATGTTAAAAGAGCTTTCATTGTGTTGTAATGGCTACCGTTGAAGGTGCCCCTCCCCTAAAATAAGAAGGTTCACTTAGGTGTGACCCGTCCGGGTCTAATGATTCTTTTAAACTTGGCAATTACCATCATTATCTAAAAAAATAATTAAATTTGTTTGTTTTCTTTTTCTTTCCTAATATCATACCTTATTGTGTGATAGTGAGCTTTGTATTCAAGGTTGTTTGTTTGTTGTCACTATCTATCTATGTACTACAAACAAAGGAAGTATGTTTTCCATTATCACATTATAAACTTAATAAACTTACTGGATGAGAATATATGGACAACGTTATATGGACACTATTTTAAAAGATTTGCACCAATTTTTCTTGATAGTCCAAACGATAATGAGTTTGAAGATAATATTTTAATGACGGTTTCCTCTTATGAAACTATAGATTCCTACAAAAAATGAGCACAATCTGAAATACCAAACCTCACCATTTACCAATTTTAATTTCAAACATTAATTTTTAACGGTTGATTTTCTAAGTCGTAGATGATGGTGTTATGTGTTGCAGATTATGTTCATTTTTTTGTAGGATTGTCGAATTTCATAAGAAGAACGCATCTCCAAAGTATTGTCTTGAAATTCTTTGTCTTTTGGATTGTAAAGATAAATTGGTGCAAATCTTGTGACACAACGTTCATATTAGATCAGAAATTAAATTTCAAAATAACTTTTAACAATTAAAAAAAAATACATATTTTGCTTCTACTTGTCAACCATGCTATCTGTATAATTTATAATGTCGTCACAACGTATAATCATACAATGGCAATCACTGCTCACCAACATCCACATTCACCACAACTACTATGTATTACCACCATTACTCTTGATCGCTATTGGCTATTAATTTGACTAGTCAATTGATCATGCCAAGGGCTAAAGCATAAGCCAACTTACATTATTTTGTTTATCTAACTTTACATTCACTGTTTCCATCGTTTTTCTTTTTCATGGTAAAATTCATGTTGTGTAGTAGTTGGCTTTCATTTAAGATTGTTTATTACGTGTCACTATCTTTATCCAAATGATGTAAAAATGGTCCTACTAGCACATGATAAAACTAGTTTTAAATTAATTAATAAGTTTTCCCTGTAAAGTTGACAATGACACCCTTTTCTTACATATTAAGAATTCTTATTGTGATTTACAGGTAGCTTCGCATTTAAAGTTGCTTGTTTTATCATGCGCTGGTGGGAAGATAAGTCCTACCAGCACATGATAAAAGTTGATTTGAATGAGTAATATATTTTTCTTTGGAGTAATTCTATACACACATACTAAGACATCCACACAAAAACTACCTCTTCACATGGGGCGGGTCCCATCTTTTTGGGATTTAGCAGGGGGGCCATATATTTTAGGGCCTCACCCAAAAAAAATCTGTGAGAGGATGGTTTCCGTATTGTTTACTAATGCGGTCCGTGAAGAATTTTTGTTTTCTTTGATAAATTTGATCTTTATCATCAATTTTTTCTTTAAAAAATTAGGATTGTTTATTATTTATCACTAACTCTATCCAAATGGGGGAAAAGGGTTCGCTAGATTCCTACTTTCTAGTAGTTGGTTGTCCATGTAAGGTTGCTTATTGTTACTTGATGGTTGTCACTGTCCCCATCCAACTAAGGAAGAGGTCCCAGTAGCACATGATAAAACTTATTTTAAATTATTGATTTATCTTTAATAAAGTTGATAATGATTGCCATTATCTTGATTATTAAATGAGGTTAGGTAGTAGTTGTATTTGCACATGTCACCTCTATCCAAATAAGGAAGATAGGTCTCACTAGCACATGATACATCATGAAATCAATGAATAAATAAAACTTTTTTTTTGGATAAAAATTGATAATGATTTCCACTATCTAAATTAAATTATATTTATAGTCTTTTCATTAAAAATATTGTGTCTCAATGGTGTGTTTTGAAAATGTATTTCAACAACTACTTACAATTGCTAACAACCAGAGAAGTGCTACATTGACCGACAAAACAATCCGATGAATCATCCCGACACGGGATCGTGTGTTAGTTGGGTAGCGGTTCTAGCATCTAGGGTATAAAAGGTAAAAGTTGGACCCGATTTCTCTGTCTTGCGGGATAATCGTCGGGATTTTCTGTCGATATCTTAAGCATTTCCGTAACAACCATAAGTTCTAATTTATGAGAATGCACCCTAGCCATCAGATATTACTGATCACCAGGGTTGTCTTAGGCATTGGGGGAGGTGGTCTACCGTCCTTGGCCCAAATTTTGGAGGGCACCAAAATAGATGAAGAACAACCCACTGTAGTTTATTGTATATCACTAGTTAATAGTTAAACAAAGAATGTAGAAAGGCCTTTCAAATAAGTGTTAGATTTTCATGCAAAGGGTTGATTTCCAATTTTCCTTGGGACAATTTAATTCACTAGCACTAGTTCTTTTATTACCTGTTAACTAGCTCATTTTGGGACGTCATAATTGTTTAACTCTTTAATCTCTACATAAGGTGTTTTAGGGCTGTTTGTTAATAACTAAACCTTTCAATATGTATGAAACGAAGACCCAATAAACCCTTTTCGCCATTGATATATCAAGGTTGGTAAACAAAGAGCGCCAAACAATCAAAACTCTGAAAACGGGAGACTTTATTCAGAATAATAATGAGACGATCGGAGATGAAAGGCTAACGACAAAACAAGGCGAGATGTAGGGGTGAGCATGGACCGGTATGGACCGGTTTTCACTGCATCCACATCCAATCCAATTCTCTACGGATTTCAAATTCGGCATTCGCATCCAATCCACATCCAACGGATTTGCATCAAATGAATGCACGGATGAACGAATTGGGTGCGGATAATCCAATGGACTTGTGTTAGTTAAAATTTATAATGAAAAACTAAAGCCAATATAGATGATTTCTTATAGAACCTACACATTTTATATATGTATATTAATATAGAAGTGTCACGGACAACACTCAAAGCAAACACTTTAAAAATTCCAAAATTATCCATATATTTTCTAAGAATTATATAAATATCCATAATCTAATAGGTATGGAAGTCCAACGGATTTTCAAGGTTGCATCCGGGTCCAACCCGTAATCCGTTGGATTTCAAAAATCTAATCCGCGTCCAACCCATTAGCGACGATCCAGACATCCATCCGCACAAATACGGTTAGTCCCGGTTGAATCCGCGGATGACGGATAAAATGCTCACTCCTAAGTCGAGATGGGATTAAAAGAACGAAAGGTATTTTTAAGCCCATATATATTAAAAAAACGCCCATTTTTTAAAGTTGGGAATAAAATGATAGAGCAGATCTGGTGACGGGGGCGGAGCCAGCTAAGTGCAAGGATACGCGCTTGCACCCAGCCCACCTGGCTCCAAACACTAATTTAAGCCCGTTTTGAAAATTAATTTGATTTATAAACCTAATTTTACTTCTCTACACTCCTAAAAAGGATTTCTTTTACCCCAAAGCAAATTCTTACACCTCCAACATAGATATCTTGGCTCCGCCCGGCCTGGTGATCACTCATCGTATAAATCTTGGCTCCGCCCGGCCTAGTGATCACTCATCATACACTATGTTTTGCATCATACAGACCCTATGTTTTGCTTTTGCTTTTCTGTGGAGCTTCTTGAAATACAATGAAATATCTTAAGGGACCTCGTATCCAAGCAAGAACGATGAATACATGAAGCAGTAGTTTTTTTTTTTGTTGTTTTTTTTCTTTTTAAGCATGAAATTTACCAAAAAGTCTTAATAGACTAAGAAAAAACCGCTTAAAAGAAACCAAGCAAAAAAGCTCTCACAAACACCCGGCGCCCCTGCTGTTCTCCACGGGGCCAACGGGATCCATAAAAAAAAAACTACTGAGAGTTTTATAAAATTCGGTTTTTGCGTGGTTTATTATGTTGTCTGATTACAACCACTGAAAATTTATCAGATTAAACTGAAATTACACAGGATACTTAATACCCATGTAGTCAAGCAGTAGCTAGTTGTTTTGTGTGTATCATGGGATATAGGTCTTTAATTTATACGGAAATGATTTGTACACAGGTGCGGTGTGTGCACCGTGTGAGAGTAGAGCGGGTCCCATTCCTGCCCCACTCCGTATCTAATGTTGAGAGGTAATCCAGGACTGTCTGATCTTCACTCGGTGCACACTCGGTGAATCCAGAAAAGCGGAAATTTAAATGGTTAAGTGTCCCTACCAGCAACAATTTCATAGTACTGTACTAAACAATGTCAATTAAGGGCTAATACATGGATTTTTGAGCCTTCATTAACACAAATCAGAATAGAATTTTTTTAATACTCCATGAAAGTTAGTCCATTTTACATAATCCCCAAATTTAACCAACTAATAAATTAAAGACCAAAATTAGCTTTACCAAAACCCAATTTGGTTGTGTGATGCTGCAACTACTACTCCCATGGATCTGCTGCAGCGGATACTTTTCCTTTCTTCAATGTAGCTCCTCTCGGTAGACTTCACGGCTTCAATTTCTTCCTCTTCGGTCTTCCAAGTTGCTTTCATCTTCTTCAACTCTGATTCCAACTCGGAAATCTTAGTATCTGTGAAAGCTGCTTTAACTTGTTTGTCTCCCTTTGAAATAGTTTCCTCTATGTCCCGTCTAGCTGCCTGCTCTTGTGCTGAAAGTGCTCTTAACGTATCAAATCTTTCACATAGCTTAGCACAATCGTAACCTATTTGCTCCAGTTCCGATAGCGTTGCAATGTACTCCTCCTGTACCTCATCTCTTGATAACTCAGTAGGATTATTACCCAAGTTGACAAGTTTCTGTGCAATGTTGATGAAGGCTACATCCAACCCTACCTTGAGACCCTCAAGTATACCTTCACAGTTGTTATCTAGAGGCTTATAATGAGGATTCTGGGGGATTTATCTGAAGAGATCCTCTCTTGAACTTTTGTATTCATTGTTAAGGAAGACATCAGGTGTAGATCTATGATGATGACCGCCGGGCGATGACATTCTCACAGTTGATGAAGATGAAGGAGTTGTAGTAGTACTAGATTTTCTTTTGAGTGATCTATCACTGCAAGGAAGAATAGACATTTTAATGGAGTTTTTTTTTTCTTTCTGATTGATAGTGAGATTTGGTGTTGGGATTCAGATTTCAGAGTGAGTGGAGTTTTCATTTTGATAAAGAGTGGGTATTTGTTGTTAATGAGGACAAGACAACTCATTTGTTTCAGTTTCTGTGATTGTTTTGCTTTGCATGATGCAGTGAGTTAAAGGAATTTGCAGGTAGACGGGTCTTTTGTTTTTTGTGAGCGCAGGTACAACGGGTGGTTTGGTATTTCAGGAAGACAAAAATCATCAAATGCTATGGATGATGATGATGGATTGAGTTCTGTTTGGCTAACTAGGAAGTGGGTCATTCTTTCGTATTTATATTCCTTTGTTGAAGTACACCTGCATGTGGATAACGAAGAGACTAGACAGTGTTACAGGTCATATTGGGAGGAGAGATTGATTCAGGGTTGATGTGAGTGAAGACAAGGAATACAGATATCTAAATTCAATGAATTACATTTATATAACCTTTTGATTTAATAGCGCTAGTTGTCTGTTGGTACAAAGTAAAGCCCCATTATGGCTCAACTTTTTGGCATTCACCATTTATAACGTTATGTGATTCGCATTTCCGGCATGGGCAAAGCCGATCTCAGGGCCAACCGTCTAGAACTTTCTTACGAGCATCACATACAGAGTAGAGACTATGCTTATGTTTTGCTATTGCTTTACCAACTTTCCCATAAGCAACTTATTGAAAGAAAACGCATAAAAGCACAAGAATGAGACATATATGAGGCACAATAAGCTATCTAGTTCTGTATATTACCGGAATTCTTTGATGAACATTCGTGCACACAGGAAATGTAAAGAGATGATTAAAACAGATTAATAATTTACGATTAAATGATCATGAACATTGTTGGTTGCATTGTTTCTTGTGAAATAGCTGCTACTGCTGTCGTCTTAATTGCTGTCAATATGACGCTATGGCAATATAGCATCACGCATTCGAGTCTGAAAACAAGTCTCTACAAAGATTGCAATCTGGTAGCAGACCACCACCATAACAAATTAACCATCACATTGTTAAGAGCTAGCATTCAAAACATTAAGCAAATCTACACACCGGGTTTTTGATCGTAAGTATAATCTGTAGATGCTAGCTTCAGCGACGGAGAGCAGCAATCACTTTCCCAGAGTAGTTGTGAGGTATATATTAATATATATGCAATATCCCAATATATACTAATGATCATTCCTGCGAACTAGGAAATCAAATTGATCAACAAGATGATGCCTATAAAAACTGCGAAGAGCAACAGACATGTTAAACGTGCCCAACAGGCTAACGGTTCTTCTTTGCATACACAAGGCCATTGTCTGCAATCATAACAGAATTCTCTTCCACATCTGTAAACATAAAAAAAATCAAACACCAAAGAATTATAATAAGTCAGATTCAGACGAGTCACTAGTTATAAAGATATCGAAAGATGAAAAGAACCTGCAATAGATGTGGGTGCAACAATAATCACCCTTCTGAACACGTTGAATGTAAAGGTTGCAACTTGGACATCGAAACCATTTCTTTCGTTTAACCATTTCCATGAACAAAACATCGTTTCTATCCATATCAATATCAATTATTCTGTCTCTTGTTTGATGACGACATCGATGATTCTCTTTCCATGGAACCATACAACTAAAACAAAATACCTCCTTGCAGTTTGGACATTCGGATCGTTTCACCATAGACTCAGTAGTCTCAGTTTCCACACACTCATTCAGAATCAATTCAGAACACTTCCGGTTAGGGCAAAAACATCTTCCATGCACAAACCCACCTTTCGACGCATCTAAAAGTACTGCAGACTCGCAAAGAACATGACACCACTTCTCGAATACCTTTTTTGGGAGGATCGGACGGCAAGATAATGCATCCAAGAGAATGGAGCAGCTGGTATTAGGGCATTTTATAACCGAAATGTTTTCGTGAATCACTTTCGTTTCGATATACTTAGCAACACAATCTGTGCAATATTGATGAAAACATCCAGTAGCCTCCATGTTTTTGAATTTGGCGTTCAATGGGACTGGCTCTGTACAGATTTCGCAGGTGAAATAGTCGTTGTTGCTGGTTTCATTGTTGTTGTTTGAGGTTTTGAAAAGTTCGTTGAGAGTGTTGTGTACGGGTTCCATCGGAAGAAGAAGAAGAAGGTGCAGCTCCGGTTGAAAGACTATTCGACGCAGAAATTTGAGTGTAGGGCAGTTAAGTTAATACCTTAACTTATAAGTTTCCTCGTAAACGAATATCCACTTATACCTTGGATAAATATTGGAAACTCTGATAAAAGAAACGTCCGAAACACATCAGAATGACTAGACATGTTTTAGGCTTACACTTGAGCCTTGTTGGTCTCACGATATCAGTAGTACACTTGAGCTGTGTGTGAGTGCGAAAGAGTGAGGCACGTCACTGTTATGTTCTTTATTTTATTTTTTTCCTTTTGTGACTTTTTAATTTGACTATTCACCACGAGTTTAAAAGCAAGTCGATTATTCAGGTGTTGGCTTTTTGTCAAAAATAAATAAAAAATGATTAGATCGTTAGTCCCGATTGCATCCAACGACCAATCCAACTTCGACTCACACAGCTACTCGGAATTTCGTTGAACGTCAATTGACTCAATTCATTTCGCACTAAGCAATAAGCATTAATTCTCTCGTCATTTTGAAAGTCTCACCTACATGAATTTTACTTCTACGACATTTCAAGTGTCGAGATGGAATTCTACCGTCATAAAACTTGTCTATTTCCGCTCAGTTTTCAAGGTCCTTATCCAAATGTCGGCTAGGCGTAAACGATGGTTACGTCTATGAACAGTCAAAATTATAACCACGTATGGTTGTGTGTGAAGCGTCTTTAATATTGATAATTGTTAGGGGGAAAACAATTTTTACTAGAGAGAAAGCTGACTTTTAGGTGGATTAGGAAAAAATAAAATATTCTGTTAAACTGTTCTTGGTATGTTCTTTTCTGTTTTTCTGAGCACTGTTTATAGTGTGAAGTTCATTAACGTGAATTAATTAATTTTTGGGGCATTAAACCTAAAAGGTTGTTACTGATTACAAATATATATTGTAATCGAGGCACACACTTTTTCCCACGGTTTCTGAATGCATGATTGCGAACGACGGGACAAGATGTATTTCTAGAATAAGTGTTGTTTAATAAATTAAGGATATACTGGATGCATAGAGAAGTGCATTACATGAAATCTTAATCTTTATACATGACTACAAGTTGCTTGATGATACGCATCACATCGAAAAGAAGTAGGACATCCTTTCACCATTTGCGAGTCACTTCTTTATCTTTTCAAATTACTTCATCATCACATCAAAAAGAAGCAGAACATCCTTTCGCCATTTGCGAGTCCCTTCTCCGTCTTTTCAAATTCTATCCCGAGTTACATTTATGCGACATTGATTGAGTAATTCCTGAGTTGTAGCAAGTTGCATTTTCTGAGTTTAAGTAAAAGATGATCACGGGAGAACAAAATTAAAAATAATTACTGATAAAGAGATTTTTTCTAAATCCACCCCGAAACTGGCTTTCCCTATACTAAAAGTGGCTTTCCCCTTAACAATTATCTTAATATTCACGGCTAATGCGGCATCTTTAGTCATAACACAAACTTAGGTTTGAAATGAGATAATTTCGTTTCAACAAACTCAATTACACGAACATAAACCGTAAAACCGTCTGAAAACCCTAGCCGCCTGAACTCGTTTGAAGCATAAACCCTAGCTTGTATTGATCTTTCTCATCAGTTTCTGCTTTCCCTGCTAGTTTTTAGTTTTCGTTTTGGATTTTCGGCCTTAAATTATTGCATCTTTTTGTTTGTGTTTGGTGTTTCTTTGGCTGATATTGTAGTAGTTTTGGTTCCTCTATTGAAGATCAGAAGTAATCAAGACGCTCAATCTCTAATTTTGTATTCATCAATTTTTTTCGGCTTTGTTTATGTTCTACTTTTATTAGTGTACCTTTTACTTAATTAAGTATCGCTTGTATTCCTCTAGTAATTGGTTAGAGTGTAGGGATAGTTTTGTCGAATTAAAGAGGGCGTGCAGCTGACTAAATCTTCACGGCAACGTTCTCCCGCAGGTTCAAGACGTTGCAAGTAGAGAAAGAAAAATCACCCTCTCCCACGGGAAGTAATTCATGACAACTACTGTAATGCTTTATCCATTTCACTTCCCTTCCACCTTCCATATTACTACAATTCATTGCCACGCATTGTAAGTACTGCATGACAACTTGCCCACCTATACCAACTACACTTGGTAGTACTATGGGCCTAACATTGAGACTACTACCTCTGCAGGTCCAAACTAGAATCACCCTCATCGCTAGTATCATGGAAAATACAAGCTAGCTTATATCATGATCGTCATCACTATTAATGTAAAGATATCGAATAGAGCACTTGCGCATTCGGATTTTCATTAAAAGGAAAGCAGTATTTTCTCTATTATTTGTGAAATTAATCCAAAATTAGGTTATCAGGAGAACTATTAATAAGAAACTAATTTACAGCAGAAAAATATCAATTCTTCTTAGCTTTTTAATTTACAGCAGAATGATTTTGCTGACGTGGCGGCTCCATATTGAATTTCACTTTTTCTCCACGTAAGCACTCAAATATATATGACTGAACGTACAGATACGCCTCTTCAGTCTTGACCAAAAGACACTATTTGTTTTCGGAAAATGCACGCCTTTAAGCTGTACCGATGTGACTCTTCACTCGCATAAATAACGTATGCCCAAGAGTCGAAGACACAACACTCCGGTCAAATCGGTACTTTGCAACTAAACCCTCTTCGTTGCCATATTATATATTCAATCATAAAAGGTTAAAGTTTCACAAATTTTCTCCTAATTTTTGTGTTCTTATTAATCTTTACTTCTTTGTTTCTGACAAGATTACGTATGCGCAGACTCTTCTATCGAATAGTGTCAGTTATGTCTATTGATGGTAACAAATACCATTTCTGCCTATTGAGGGTAAGATATCGATTTCGTAAGAGGGAATTGTCGTTACATGTTCACAATGTATTGAATGGAAATCGAAAGATCGATGTCTGGGGTTAAGAGTTCTTCTCACAGATTGATGTTTGGGGGTAAATATTCTTCTCACAACTTGCTTTATAAAATGTATGACCCAGGTTTTAGTCGGTCTTCTTTGCTGAAGTTTCAGGATCAGGTTGGATATCATAGTGGAAAATGGCAAGCAAGTTATACGTCTCCACGCATCATGTTTCAATCCTTATTTAAGAAATACAACGCTCTCCCCAGTTTGATTAGTTCTGATTTCTTATTTGATTTTTTTTTTCCTTTGCTTGCCGTTTACAATTTCCACCAAGTCCTGTACTTAACATGCCCACAAGCCTAATGGAAATGATGATATTACAAGTCACTTTCAATTAGTCGAAAATAATTTAGTGCAAAAATCCCATCTATGATGCTTAATGCCCTTCTTTTGTTTTATTGAAAGTCATACGGAAAGTTTTAATTCAGGGTATGCCTTTTGTTCTTTAGTCAATAATCTAATGCTTATGATGCTTACTTTCAGGTTGATGGCAGGTTAAAGAGTGGAGTAGTGGAGGATCTCATCAAGGTTCGTTAGACAACTCTTTTAATGTCCAGGATAAACAATATTTTATTCTTACACTCCCTTTCATCATCCCGATAATTTAACAATATTGTCAATAATAAGCATCGGAAGCTCTCAATGTGTAAGAAAGATGTCTGCTAGAGTACGTTAACAAATATGATGATGAGCTTGATGTATGGATCCGTAGAATCATTGAAAATTTGGATGATTATTCGATTAGAACATGCTGCTCCAATGGAAATCTAATGTAAAACCTGAAAATCTTCTGATTGGTACTAAGAACTTGAGGTTTGTTGAAGGCATATTAGTTTCGGGTTTCATTTTCTGCATTCAGTTCAGAAGCCTCTACTGGACATACTAATGACATGTCCTGTAATGGCGACAATGAGGAAAAATAACCCTGTTTATTATTGTCTCTATGACTGTGTTTGGTTCTCTTTCTTTCAAACTCTATTCCATTAACTATTAAACCTTTGGAGAAGATAAAGGGATTGACTTGGCGGGCAACTGGAGTTAAGTGTTTTTTATTTTATTTTAAGCTATATCTTGGAAATTAAGTTGATCTATAATGGTTTAGTTTATTATGATATTTTTGGTGGTTTTTGATAAAGAGTCAAGGGTCCAATCTTTCGCATGGATAAACTGGACGTTAAATGTAGATGCAATTAATTTAATCAGAGAATGAAATGCTTGCAGATGGGTTATTCAGGCTTAGGAGAATTTTTGGGCAAACGTGATTTTGCTTATTGACTATCTGCAATACAACAATACCTCATCTAAATGAATAGTGAGGAAAGATACCGAAACTGAGTAACTAAATGAGACTGCATTTTGTATTGCAGCAAGAGGCAATTATGACGATTAGCACCGACACAACAACTAATCCAGCACAAGTTGGGCTGCTAAATTGGCCAAGTTTTCATCACATTTAAACGCCAGATATGAATTTACAAGGTCCACAATCTGAAGTGTGGGCGTTGCTAACACCCTTCCTATAGGTAAACCATGAATGGTAGACCTGTTGGAAAAAATACAGTTTTACGTGAATAAAAATTACTAATAAAAAGATTTTTCCAAAAATAAAAACACCTTCCAAATTTTATCGGGTTAGGGTTTTATATATATGAAGTTTTTTTTTTATTGCATATATATATAGAAAAACCTCTCTGATATCCCCTAGGGTTTTTAGTACTTCTTCTTCGTTTTTTCGATGTTTGATACGAGGGTTTTAAGTGCTAACGATTCGTGAGTTTTCCGCTTCCAAGTTCTAGAAGGACAAGTTTGAATGTGCTATTCAAGCTTGTTAAGATTGTTGTATCTTGGAGGCAGATGTACCCGTAGGGCTATAGCATCATATTTTTAGAGTGTAGCAGGGCATTCTTGTCTTAAGGACAGTATGTTGAACATGCGCCTCAATCTACCATTACCGTTTTTCTTGTTTCCATGGTGTTTAGCAGGATATTCAAGACATTAACAGTTGACTAAGGAGAACACACGAAAATCAGATAAGTGCCTCTTATATTATTTAGTTGTTTGATTAATTTTTAATTGTTATTCTCCAACAATCTTAAGACAAGAATAGCATCGCAGTAACAATTAAAAAAAAAAATCAAACAAGGAATGTTAACTATGTTTTTCTAGTCAAATATCTAATGTGGTATAATTCAAATCAGATCAGGTGTACTGTAGGCTAACTTTGTTGAGCCAGCTCATGATAAACAAGGGTTTGAACGTACAACAGTGCTTGCTAGGCTTGAAGCACGACTTGTCCAGATGCAAAAGACATACTCGACCACACTCTGTCATAAAGTTGGATACTCCTGTCGACGTAACAAGAAGCTTGTAGCAGCTGGAGATAGTTCGCCCGATTTTCTTCTTCGGTAATCATCCAAAAGTACGATGGGATCTACATCATGTTGGGAACATGTAGGGTAAAGGTGATAACGGAAAGCCAACCAGCAGATTTCGACCTAGATCAAGTTCTTCATAAGAGGATGACAGTGACTCTGAAAGACCGCCTGACATTCGAAAGGAGACAAAAACTCACGGTTCTTCATTATCGTAGCAGCAGCAGCCTTTATAATTATTTGATCGAATCGGCCAATGGCGGTGATAAAAAGCACGAGACCTTGCCTTCAAAGTCTGAAGAGGAAATGGAAAGGAGAACGCTAACAAACCAGAATGTTGAGTTCTCTGAAAGTCCAGGTCTTTCCAGCGTTGAACATGATGTGTCCTTATATGACTCCAGAAGTGGTGATGGTACTATTACCAGAAGAGGGAGGTGAGGAGAAGGCTATAAACCAGAACACTGAATTCCGAATAAACAATAGCATAGACCGTTTCAAATCCTAGTTCATATCTCCCCAATCAAGACCCATGCAAACCCTGATTCTCATCTTTATTTTCCTTACAATCAAAACCTTTTAAGTAATCTAGTGATGGGTTGACAATGGAGTATTGGTTATGGGATACCTGTGGTGTGGAGGAACCTTCACTCATACAGTGGAAAACCCAAAGACGGCTTATGATATTTCCTACCAAAACTAAGACTATGGAGGTCCTCTCTAAATTGAAGAAAAATGACTTTTTCAGTTCACTAAGATGGCAGAGAGCTGTTTTGATAAAGTAAAGCACTGTAATGACAGGTAGTCTGTCGGCTATTCCAAAATGGCACAAACACCCTGAGTATGGACAAGTATACAGATATTGCCGAGTTTCCTCGATGTGTATACTGTGGTGTTGAACAGAAAGTCTTGGATGAAATTGCACAGAGGGTAAGTAAGAGGACGCACGACAAGAAATGGTTGCGAATTCAGAGGTGCAACAAGAGAGAGAACACTGGCATTGGTACGAAGATATAAAGCTCACAATCAAGGACGAGGCTCAGTTGATAGATGGATGATGAAACAAATGTTCAATGACATACTATAAAGCTCAGCCAACTGCAGAGCATGACATCGATCGAAAAGCAAATTCATAGACTGGCTCCAGTAACGAATTATGGAGCTTAGATTTGGAATTTGTCATCGATTGAAAAACATATCGTACTTGTCAACATAGTTTGTCAATCTGTACCAGAAACAACAGTACATCTGGTGTTGTTTGAAACCAACAAAAAGTATTCCCACTAAAAAAGTCACTTACAGTCCCAAAACTCTAGTGAAATCAGGTGATTCAGTTAACATCCAGTGGAGTGGGATAGAATCACCATCAGAATCAGATTGGCTGGGCATATACTCGCCAGCGAATTCATCAAACAATAGTTATATCGGTTACGTTTTCTTATCTTCTTGTGAAAAGTGGAAAACTGGGTCTTGTTCAATCAATCGATCAAAATATGAGTTTCGGATCTTCAGATGGAGAGATGATGATGAGACTGGTAAAAAAGAGGTTGATCCTGATCATAACCCTGTACCAGGAACGAAGCATATGTTGGCGAAATCAGAAGGAGAACTAGGTTTCGAGACTGGGAAAGGACCGGATCAAATTCATTTGGCGTTTACAGACTATGAAGATGAAATGAGGGTTATGTTCATAACTGAAGATGGAAAAGACAATTATGTCAAGTATGGAACAGATGGAGGTGACATGAATAAGGCTGTGAAGACATTAGTCAGCAGGTATGAAAGGGAAGATATGTGTGATGCTCCTGCTAATCATAGTATTGGATGGATAAATCCTGGTTTTATTCATGATGGAGTGATCAAAAACCTGAAATCACACAAGAGGTATTATTACAAGGTAAGAAACTTCCCTGAAAAATGAGGCGATGAATGCGGGAACAGGAGCACTAGGTTGTTCCAACAAAAGTGCATTCTCCATTGACAAAAGCATCCGTGAAGGTACCGGTAAGTACTGTGCAGCAATTCATCTCCTTCAATATCATGTAACAGTACAGTGGATTTCACGTCAGGTACTCACTCATCTAGAAAGATGCTCTTGTTTGCATGTTTGTTTTGAGTTATTTAAATATCTTCATGGAGTGAGATTGATGAATTATGGTAGACAGTCCTAAGATAATTCGTCTATGTGATTGTCATTGATAAGCTATTTAGGTTGTCACCTTTATCATGATATTTTAGGAGACGAGGGTCAGTTTATCTCGTTGATTTACTGGATTAGTTTCCTTTTTGAACTTACTGAAGGCAAGAGCTAAGCTTAAATAGTAATCTTAAGTAATTTTAAGGCAATTACTAAAATGTGGGGGACCTTTGGCCATAGTCATACTTGGACGGATTCAAGGAATTTCGGCCAGTTGAGTTGCTTATGCATCTGTAGGCTAGTGCACCTTTTTTGTTCCCAAAAGGAACACTTGACTTAGGTAATGATACATAAGTAGATGTGGAGAAAGTATTCTTAATGGTTGTGGGACAAACTACAAGTTTTGGAAATATGAAATGTACCTGATATAACCATATTATACATATATGTATAAACCTAGATACTTATCGTACCACATGTCTCTATTATGATATTTTGGGATATGATGAAATCTTGTGATGTGACAAACATATAACTGTTTTACATCTACTACTAAATAGTTGTTGTTTAAGATTTGACAGGAAACTATTATGCGGTTGAAGTGTTCTAAAGGATCAGTAGGTAACCAAAATAAATTTTGAGGATATAGTTTCTGTCTAACGCGTTTAGTATGTGCTGTAAAACATATTTGCATCCGCGTTTAACCTGGGAAATCACAGGGATGCTCTGACTAAAGGATCAGAGATTGGAATGCATGAGGTACATATGTAATTTCACATATGTGATATATATTGCACTAACATTAATCTTGAGGAAGATGTAAAGAATGTACTACTGAATAGTACATGTATTTTTTATATGCTTTACAACCACCTATGAAATATGTGATATTTACGACTTGACTGAAAGACCAATTGGTTGATTTGATCTAAAGGATCGAAGGGAACCAGAATATATTCTGAAGGAAATGGTCTTTGTCAAACTCGATGCATTTAATGTGTGTTGTAAATGTGCAGTATATCAGGTGTATACAAATATTCTTGTATCTCAAGAGAATTACTGAGATGATCTGATTAGAGATTTGCGATACTTGAGGTACATCTTAAATTGTGTATGTAATATATATTGTACTGACCTTAAGAGATGTTGTTGTTTCAGGCTATGGATAAATCTTAGGCTATGTGTGTATCCTCTTAAGGAGTGTCTGTCTAAGGAAGTCCTTAAAACAGACAAGATGAACTTGTATATTGAAGAAATCAAAGTTCGTGTGCTTTAATTCAAGCATAAGAGGAAGACGAATGATTACTAAGATGCTTCTTAGAAGATATTCCTCTGTGACTGAAGCCTGTGGCCATCATTGCAGAAACTCAATTGACTATTTGAGTCTAAAGCAAATGAGCAATGACAAAGTCTAGACATACTCAAAGAAGGCTAATTCGGTAAGACAACTATACTCTTTAATGAAGTAATTTTAGTTGATTCGTGAAGTCAAAAGAGGTCTCAGTAGACATGTAAAATCAAAAGAGAACCTCACAGACTTAGGGAAGTCAACAGAAAAATTAGTGGTCCTTTGACGAAAGGATTTTCTAAAGAGATAGTTCGTAATTATACATCGAGGGGGAATGGGACTTAAGCTCATATAAAATAAACTTGCCATGAAGGATACTCAACCTTGCTGACTGGAGATCCCAAGATCAAGGTTTCGAATGAGACAACTAATTTATGGTAGGTAAAGGTAAACACTATCAGAGAATTATATTCTCTCTGTCCCTTCCCTATGTTGTAGATGTGATAGTGTGACTGCATGTGAAGGGTGACTTTAATAAGTCTTAATGAGTTCCATAGTTTCAATTTAAGATTGAAGTGGGGTGTTGCAGTGAACACTCTTAATGGAACTCACCTATCTGAATGAGGAAGTGGGTCGCTTTCTATGAGAATATGAGCTGATTCTCTAGAGCATTCTGAGAAACAAGACGTCCAGGGCCAAAATGGACACAACGGCGGAGCTTGGCAGCAACCGTGGAGATATCATGTGTGGTTGTTATCGCGAGTTACACCAAATATTAGACAGTTCAAGACCTAATGGACACTGGCTAATAAGTAGTTCAGGTAACCTCTCACTAAGCAAAGGTTCAAGACCTTATGGACACCTATGCATATTCATGATATTTCTTGTTTTCCGTGTTTTATCGTATTTTTATTCATGTGGGGGATTGTTGGAAAAAATACAGTTTTATGTGAATAAAAATTACTAATAAAAAGGTTTTTCCAAAAATAAAAACACCTTCCAAATTTTATCGGGTTAGGGTTTTATATATATGAAGTTTTTTTTTTTATTGCATATATATATAGAAAAACCTCTCTGATATCCCCTAGGGTTTTTAGTACTTCTTCTTCGTTTTTTCGATGTTTGATACGAGGGTTTTAAGTGCTAACGATTCGTGAGTTTTCCGCTTCCAAGTTCTAGAAGGACAAGTTTGAATGTGCTATTCAAGCTTGTTAAGATTGTTGTATCTTGGAGGAAGATGTACCCGTAGGACTATAGCATCATCTTTTTAGAGTGTAGCCGGGCATTCTTGTCTTAAGGACAGTATGTTGAACATGCGCCTCAATCTACCATTACCGTTTTTCTTGTTTCCATGGTGTTTAGCAGGATATTCAAGACATTAACAGTTGACTAAGAAAAACACACGAAAATCAGATAAGTGCCTCTTATATTATTTAGTTGTTTGATTAATTTTTAATTGTTATTCTCCAACAAGACCCATAGAAATATATACTGTAATTCGGAGAGACCTTTATGCAACATTTTCAAATTTCATAGTATAACAGTTGAGAAATATAATAAATGCATTATGCATTTTCAATCTTAAAGGCTTCCATGTCCCACATGAGTCAAGGATTATCCATATGAATTGGTTATATTTCATATTAGGAAAACCGATTGCTGAAACATTATAAACTGCTCTCTTAAAAAAAAACCATTTTAGTCTCTAACAACCTAATCGTGGACCGGAAGGCTATAGGTAACAGAATGTAACACTAAAAATTTCAAGAAATCAAATTACGGCCTAACTACATATATCACAAAATTAAAATTTCAGATTCGTCATTCACGACGCATAACCAAACCAAAGAACGCGGACCAATTTTATGACCCTACCCCGTGCATTTGCACGGGCATGAAATGACCTTGTTATATATAAAGCTTGAAATTCCAGGCGGTTCAACAAGCGCGCGTATATGGCTGCTTGAAAGCAATACTCAGACATGAGCAAGTGTTTCCATATATTCAAATCCATCTATCGAAACAGCCTGATTGAACTCATACATTTTCTTTAAACTCTTACTTTTAAGATCAAATATTGATAGTGCCTTTTCCTTCCATATACTTTGTATCAACCTTGATGAATCTTCGCCTAACTCAACAAGCAGCACATGGAATTCAAAAATATAACAAGAAAATCTATCTGCTACAAGGCCTGGAGAAATCTTTTCTATTGGACTAAGATCAACATACTTGACATTCCATCCCGTATAATCCATACGCATCTCCCAAATGTCAAAAAGGGGGTACGGCTGGTGTTGTTCCAAATCCTTGCGCATCTCCATTAGATGAATATGCCCCCTGCACTCTCTAAAGTAAACAATTTCTCTATGGACCCTACGATCATCATCTCCACTTCGGTAAGGCTGCGTTGGCATTGCAATTGTTTTCATTAATCCACAATCGATATCAAAATAACAGAGAGTTGCCGACATGTGGTCGACCCAGTGCACGGAACTAGAGCTGGCAAACGGGCGGGCCGGGCTGGCTTGTTACGGGTTATACGGGTTCGGGTTAACACGGGCCAAAGCTTGTGGGTTGTTATTTTTCACGGGTGGTCATTTCTCCAACCCGCGCCCATAACGGGTAAAGCTTGCGGGCTCACGGGTTACCCGGCTTGTTTAATTGATGTTAAAATTAAAAATTAATTTAGCTAATTTCCGGTCCTGTTTAAGCTTTGGTTATCTTCAATCTCTATCAACACAAAAATCAAACAAAGATCCATTCAATTTTTACACAAAAACAAACACAAATCCATTCAACACAAAAATCAAAACCCATCTTCAATTTCTAATTCCCTATTCAATTTCTGAAACTTCATTTTCTTCTTGGATGATTCAAAGTCACAGAACTTCAAACCACCACCGGGTTTCCACCAATAGTTGCAAACCCATGTCTCCATTATTAACAGCTCACATTGCTTACCTTAATAATTTTAGGTTCATCAACAGAAGTATAAGTCTTCTGTCTTCCTCCTGATCTTTAAATCGAAGCTACAAAATTTATCACATAAACGCATATGTTAAAAAAAACAACCTAAAATCACACACAAATTTCAGTTAACTACATCAACAGCAACAGCAGCTACA
This sequence comes from Papaver somniferum, assembly GCF_003573695.1. Lineage (NCBI taxonomy): Eukaryota > Viridiplantae > Streptophyta > Magnoliopsida > Ranunculales > Papaveraceae > Papaver > Papaver somniferum. The sequence goes on along the minus strand of NC_039358.1, from coordinate 239,806,436 downwards.
CTTCAGGAAGCAACAATCAGTCATACCATAGCCCATTATTTATCTCCCACTCTCTTAGCAGTTACCACCAACAACACCCATCAACACAAATTTCTTCTCTATATCCATGTTTATCACAAATTCATCTCTCTCCCCCTGTGAATTTCACCATCGACCCATTCAATTTCAGAGCACCAATTTTAACAACCACATATTTTTGTTCCTCTCGGTTTAAATTCAGTTCAAATTGCCGATTGACCCAAATCGGCATCTCAGTCTCAACCGTAAAGATTACCCAAATATTTCATCTCCGTCTAATTATCTCTTCATTCTCGTTTGTCACAGCAGCAGCGACAATTCGTTTCTCCTAAATCTAAACCCTAGCTTCTTCTCAAACTTCTCTGATTTCCCAGATTCACCTTCAATTTCATCTTTCTCTTCTCAAATCAACATCAATCACCACCTATTTCTATCTCCATCTTTAAATCCGTGTTAATTCTTTTCATCAATAGATAAGATGATTAAGAACTTTTTCGTTTCAATTAAAATTAAGAAGAAAATGAAGAGGAGCCTATTGCTTTTTCCGTCGGGGAAGAGCGAAGAAGAGAAGAAGAAGAAAAGGCCGCTTTCATTAGGGTTTTTCGATTATATATCAGAGGGGACACACGTTATATTAAGGGGAGTGGGACACGCAACATAATATACTGTGGGGGAATGACATTACGGGTTAACGGGTGAGCTTGCGGTTTTCAAGGGTCGGTCCGGGTTAACCCGTTTTCCAACAAGCCAACATTTTTGCAACCCTAACCCGGCTTGTTTATAACCCAGCCAAGCCGGGTTAGGGTTTTCACGGGCCGGGTACGGGTTTATCCGCGGGTTTCGGCTTGTTTTCCAGCTCTAGTCACACAGCTCCCTAATCTGGAGGTCCCTTATATTCCCCCTGATTGCCCCTTCAAGGAGGTTAACCCTAACATGCATGTTGGTCTCCTCCCATCCAGTTATTACGACATTCAGTTATTTTTGTGACTTCATATCACCTTCGCCGATATGGCTCGGGGTTACGAAGTCACACCCTAAGTGAGGTTTCTTTGGGATCGAGTGCATCGTAGCCAAGACTTGCCATACGGACATGGCCGGTAACGCTCCAGACGTCCCAGGCACCCGTAGATTAACTGAATACGTAGGCGTCTTGGTCATATTTCTGCATCCCTTACTGAAGGCCATCATAAAAGGGACACTCGACGGATATGTCTTATCATTTACCTTAACTTTATCTCTGAGAGTTGTTCACGACATGCTTTAGGTCTTGTCTCTTGCACTTTCATGCGAACTAGGGTGCATGTCGTGGATTCTCAGCCTTCCTAGGCGAAGGTTTTAAGTTTCCCTGGAAACTGTTTACTTCGTGAATCTTATTTGCCTCCTAATGTGAGGTCTTATCTTTCTTTGGTTATCTAGTAAGTATAAAAATTCATATTTATAATACGATTCATCAAAATTTCGTTACTATCCTTTTGAAAATTTGATACATTATCACTTTATGGATTAAAATAAGTACATTCATATTATCCCTACAACCCTTCCTTGATGATCAATGTTCTTTTTCATACGAATGTGCTCAGATTGATATCTTTTAAACTCCTTCATCTTCACTTCGTTCCTGATCTTGAACAGAGTCGCGAATAATGGTTGTCTAGTTGACAGTGCATAGATGAACGAGCGCACTAAATCTTCCTCTGAGATCCTTCCTTTTATTTCTCTACAAATCGCGTCCATCTCGCCACTAGACTTCGCAAACTTTCATTCTCCCTTTGCTTTAACGAGAACAATGTCGCTATTTCTGGCCTGCATGATTCGTTTTTTGCATATTTGTTCATCATTTCTGGCTGCAATCCGGTTGCCCTCTTTGTCACCGGGATATTGTTCATTTTCCCACCGGCCTTTCGTCGATTGCTGCATTAGATACTCTTTTTCTCTGAATTCCCTCCTGTTATTCTCTACGACTCTTTTTAGGTCTTCTCGTTCATTTTGTTCCCCTCGTCCCTTGTTTCCTTGCTGGTATTTGCGATGTCCTTCAGCCGCTAATGCCCTCTCCGGAAGATATTTTCCTCTTTGTGTATTGCTCTCCGCTTGTTTTCCTTTCAGATGATTGTTCTTGATTACAAGCTTCTCATTTTGCTTTTCCAACCTTATGCGCTCCCTCACCAGGTCTTCCTTCCTTCGTCTTTCTTGATATAGTTCCTTATTTAATCGTTCTATCTCTTCTTTTTCGCAAGCCTTTCCTTCTTTATCTAGAGAATCATGTAATTCAACGCTTTCCTCAGCTTCTTGTATCGGCATTTTCTTGCGCTTAGTAGTGTTTGTTTTTACTCCTCCTCGCGGGGTTCGTTTTTCCTTGATGGCAGGGGTTTCTTTCTCATTTTTTGTTACCTCGCTTTCTTCAGCCGTTTTTCCCTTTTTCGCCTTTTCCCTTTGCTTTATTTCAGCTTGGCTTCCCTTTTCCGGAGTTATCTTGCGGTTATTCTCGTCATCCATCATCGTTTTTTCGCCTCTTCTACGTTTTTCTGTGGTGTAACTAGCTCTTCACGTATCCCAATCGTGAATACCATCAATCGCTCTGCTCTTCTTTCTTCGCATGCCTTTTTTCTTTATTCTATTTTCTTCCTTATTTTCTCCTCACAGTTATGGACATCCTTTTTAATACAATCTTGTGCGTCCTTAAGATCTCCCCTTATCTCGCCGATTGCACTTGGCATAGGAAACCGTATGGCCTGATGAAATGTAGATGCAATCCCTTTTATCCCGTGTATCCATGGTCTTTCTATAAGAGCATTTTAAGGTGAGTCTATGTCTATCACGCAGACTGTGACTTTCGTTTCTAGCTCGCCAGCGAAAATCTTCACAACTAGTTCTCCCTTTGGCTTAGATGCGACTCCATTAAATCTATATATGTTGTATGTTGATGGCACGAGATCCGAGTCCATGTATCCCATAGTTCTAAATGTATGATAAAAGAGTATGTCAACCGAACTCCCTGTATCCACCAAGATTCTGTCAATTGCCCAGATTTTCCCCTTCTCGGCTTGATCTTCTTCCCACCTTGAGTATTTCCAGAAATTCAGGGATATAACCAAGGGAATTGTGTGCGAATTTCCTCCTTCGCTAAGAACGTTATTTCTCTTTTCTTCCATTCCTCCAACGATTCCTTCGTATTGACGCTGAATATCTCGTTTCCTTCGAAATCCTTCTTAGGTACTCTCTTGAGTACGTTATCATGGAAATTTTGGATGATCTTCGCTGCATGTATTATCGTATTACAATTTGGCTTTTGTGCTCCCCGATCTATTTCAATCCAGTATACCTGCTGATTGTCACGAGGTGGTGGTGGGGGCACATAATTTTCTAGGAAATGTGCTAGTTTTCCCCGCTCTATCAGACGAAGTATAATTCGTCGAATGTTTCGACAATCATTTGTATGATGCCCATGAAAGCGACGATATTTGCAAAACTCATGACTCCTAGTACCCGGAGGTGGTTCTCTCCCCAAATTGGGTGGTGGTGGGATCTCCTCTGTTAGTACTATTGCCTCTCATACCTTTTTCACAGTTGTGTTAAGCCTAAGGAGATTTATGTCTTCAAAAGTTGGTGCATTTGGTCTCCGCTCTCCAAATTTGGGCCCTTGATTGTTCCTTTGTTGATACCCCGTGTTGTAGCTTCGTGGATCATAGTTCCTTCATCTTGACACTTCATACCTTTGTTGATCAATCCATTCTTGATCTCCACTTGATACAACTACAAGTTTCGCCGGGACTGGAGTCGATGGCTCTCCTTTTTCATATTTTGGATCACTCTCCACGACATGCACTGCCCTTGATAATAGCCTCGAATTCCCTTCCTTCGCCGGAATCGATACCGCTTCGCTGACTTTCCTCTGCTCTTGTTCCAACGCTATGTACTCCTCTTGGTACTCTCTTAGTTCATTCATCGTTAAAGAATTTCGAATATTAAATATTTGAGTGTACAACAGTTCAGTTGGGAATAGCGCGTTTACTAAAATCTAAGATGAAATTTTTCTCGTCAACTCTCCCTGCAAGCTCGCTGCATACCGTCCAATCCTCGTAGGATTTCCGTTGATCTTCTTCTTAGATTGAATAGAGTCTCAATATCCGGCCTCAGCATGTTGTTAGTTATGTAAGTGGTTAGGAATATCCTTTGTAAGTCTTTGAATGACGAAATTGATCTTTCTGGTAGCCCGTCAAACCAAGCCAGTGCTTCCCCGGCCAAGCTCGCGGGGGAAATATCGACAAAGTACTGCATCATTTCGTCCCCATTGCATCAACGAAAGAGTGTATTGTTTCAAGTGCTGCACAACACTTTCGGATCCGCTGAATATGCTCGGAAGCGTTGGCAGTACACATTTCTCTAGGATCTCCGCTTATATAATCTCATAGGTAAATGGAGATTTGTCGACCTCTTCTATTGCTTCCGCCAGCAGCACTCTGTCGCCTCTTTGCGAATTGTTTATCAGTGTCCTCATATCGCGCAGCTCATCTAAGACTTCCTGGTTCAGGTTCCCTCCATTCTCTTCCTGACGGCCACCTCTTGTCATAGTGAGCCTCCCTTCACCATGTCTCCTTTCTTCCTCATTCCTCCGGTTGGATTCACAAGTTCTTGAACACAAGGAAACCCTAATCACATTCACTATACTAAGCCTTTTTTTCTCTCCAAAATCTGATCCCCTTTGCCTTGCCAAAGGACCTCTATTTATAGGCCAATCAACCCTAATGGGTACAACTCATTTTACTTCGCCAAGTTCTTTTTGGAGTGCTTTATACTTCGCCTAGGCCATTTTCCATAAAGTTTTTCCCCTTCTTTCGCTATATTCATATGGGTTTGTCGGGACACCTGTCTCTTTTCTTTCTCCTCAATACATTTACTTCGCAGGTTATCTTTTTTGCCAAGTTATTGTACTTCGCCCTTTCTGTTTTGTCATTGATACCTTGTTGGGTACTCTAACTGGTTCTTTCGTACATTAGATTCTTCGTATAAGTCTCTTCGCATCCCCTTCGTACTTCGTGGGATTGATCGGTGACGAGGTAATTCTGACATTTGAATTGACAAGTCCCTGACTGGGATCTCTAAGTGAGATTCTCTAGCCATACTTCTTTCCTTTATGTCCGACACGTGGTGAACCTATTTCGTGTACCCACAACTTTGGAGTATCCTTATAAGTTGAATGTAGGGATGTAGCTGATACACCAAGGAACTAGGAAATTCATCGTTGTTCTTTAATAAAAGATCCATAAAATGTTTTAATTTTTCTTGGAATGAATATCTGAAGCAATCATTTAACAATCGAAACACAGATTAGGTGTTCATACGAAGCTTGTAAACCACCCAGTTTGGAAGTTATCTTCTGTCGACATGGTAGGTAGAGATGTGCTTCAAGCTATTGACAATTTCTACCTATAGAGAGGTGTGGTTCAAACTAAAATGCATGCCACTGGTTGGAATAAAATTTTCTTCCTACTGAGGCAGGTAGTTTTGGGATTAGAAATTTAGAATTCCATAACTAGGATTTCCTTGCTAAACTTCTTTTGTTTAGACAATTTTGATTATGCTGCAGTATCATCAAAATGGTGGAAGCTTTGGCATTGTAAATGCCCTCCTCAAATCAAACATTTTGTATGCCTTTTAGCCTAAAAAAAGGTGTTGGCTAGAGAAACATTAAGGAATAGAGGTTTATATATCCTTACTTCGCATACTTATTGATATGTGCGATATTCTACTCCTACATGTAATATGTAGGAGTTACCTCTGAGTCTCTGTTTAATTTTGGTGGCGCTGAGCTTGATTGGTGCGTGGTGAAGCTTTATGCAATGGCTTGTAACCTAAAATCGACTCAATGGCCCAGTTTTCTTAGTAATCCAAAATTGCATCGTAGTCGTAGAAGTTGTCATTGTGGACCAAAATTTCAATAAATTGTGCCAGAAGTGATCCAAAATTTGTAATATACGGGTGATGTAACCGAAGTGTGATCGAATTCATCAAATTGTCTTCTTTATGTTACACTAACTATTTAAGCATCCCTCGTTAGGGCTTCTTACCCTAAATTTCATTCTTCTCTTCTTAGTTTCACATCTGACTCTCAAGCCGCCGTCTCAGAAACCATCGCCACCTTAAAATCGTGGAATCTGATGTTGATGATCAACGGCATCAAATCAGTCAGCATAATGATTTCTCCTCTCAAACGTAAGTGATTACCCCTTTTCATTTCACTTTTTCATAATCAGTTAACATCGGTTTGATTTTGTTTTTTTGTTTTTCTCCTTCAACGATTCATCTGAGTTTGTTTTTGATTTTGATAGAAATAAAGTCAGCGGTAATTGATCTGAGGGAAGTGCCGATAACAGAACGAGCAATTCACCAAACTTAATTCTGCTCACTCCAATCCAAGTGTTAGTAACTTTACCATCTTTACTTGTTCCCTTTCATTCCCTAGTTGTAATCAGGGTTGATCTTCTTTAAACTTTCATCTATTGATGATTCTAATGTACTGATTCCATATTTATCACATTTCAGTTTGTAAGATCTTTGAAAGACAAGATCAAGGAAGGAGATAAGATGCAGCGGTGAGTTTTGATATTCATATGGCTGTCTAAAAATCAGATTATGAAACTGTTTTGATTTGTTAGATAATAAGATGTATAATTTGTTTTGTAATTCTTAGAATGAATTCTAAAACCAATCAATTAACAGTTGAGGGATAGATTCTGTAGACATTTTCTTTTGTAACATCTGTGACTCTTGAATTCCTGAATTTCTTTTAGAAAAACATTTCGACCATTTCCTGTTAATGTAAAACTGGATGTGAATGTTGTTGGCCGAATATACAGATGTGGTTTGCTACCAGAAGCTTCCAAAAGATCATTTGTCTTCTTTATCTCATACTGCCTCCAGGTTCTCTGATATCCTCTGTCTCAAAAGCCGCCGCCATGATGTTGATGATCAACAATAGCACCAGATCACTCAGCACAATGATCTCTCCTCAAAGACGTTTTTTTGCTGTTTTGGTAAAAATAGGGTGACGTTGAGCGGTTGAGGTGTCTAAGAAGCTTCATTGACCAGACTTATGCTTCACTCATCGAACCAAGAGTTCTATCACCAGGTAAGACAACCTTTAATTCCCCGGTAATGATTTTAATGTACTGATTTCATATTTACCAAATTCAGTTTTAAGGTCTCGTCAACAAGGCCGTAAAAACTGAGTGACCAAGAAGATATTATGGGGATGCAACCCTTGATATATGTTTTCAAATGGTGAGTTTCATATCCATTTGAAACTGTTTAAGAATTGAAACTGTTCGGATCTGGTAGATGATAATGACATAAGATTTATAAAATGTCTTATATTTTTTTTCTTTAGAAAATTTTGAAGCAATCAATTAACAATTGATAGGTAGATTTGTAGATTTTGTAAGATGTGTTTCTTGAATTTCTTTTTAAATACATTTCAAGACATCTAATTGTTCATGTGAAACTAATGAGTTGTCAGTTTTTTTGATGTGAATGTTGTTGTCCTGTGTCACACAGGTGCGGTTTGCTGATGGCGGCAAACATGGGCTCTCTTCTTCTTGATTCAATTGCAATGCTAATGTGCTCAGGAACTTCGTGATCATCAATTTCTTTGCATTCTGTTCTCGCCTTCATGTAAATCTAATATACTTTTGTTGCTTTTCCTAAGCTAGACTTAAAGACTCATAGTAGTCCTGATTTTCATATTTGTCAAATGCAGGTACCTTGAAAGAGGCTTCTAAAGAACAAGTTGAGACTTCATCGCAAAATAAAAAAGCCTATTGAGAATTGAATTTTGTGACTGGTAGGCGTAAGTTTTATATCATTACGTTTGTCTAAGAATCAGATGAAACTTTTTGAATGTGGTAGTTGGTAGAAAATATGATAAGACAAGATACACTTTCGAGATGGCTAATGAGTGCTGTTCCTCAGTTAGGCAAACAAAATGTTGTTTCTGTAAGTTGTAGATTAAGGATGAATAAAATGGTTTACTTTTTCTTAGAATGAATATTCTAAGCAATCAATTAACAACCGAAAGATAGTTCAGGTATTCATATGAACCACCCAGGGCTGGAAGTTATCTTCTCTCCACAAGGGTAGAAATGTGCTCATAAAATCTGTTCTTGATCAATCCTTAAATCATCTTATGGCGTCTGTAAGAATCCCTAAAGGCGTAATTCAAGCTATTGATAAACCATGGTGAAAGTTGTTGAGGGCAAATAGAGAAGGTCAGCCTAAAATGCATGCCATTTGTTGGGATAAAATTTGTCTGCCTATTGAGTCAGGTGATTTAGGCATTAGAAATATGGAATTCCCATGACTTTGATTTCCTTCCTTAAACTGCATGGAGGATACTTGTGAATCCTCTTAGTGCAGGTGGTTCTATATTTACAGCAAGTATGCTGGGAGAGCTTTTATGTGACTGTGCAACTAAATGCCATCATAATTTGGACTGGCTTCTTACTTACTGTCATTATCACCCAAAACAATTGGAGCCTCTCTCCAACTGCACTATATATACCTTTTAGATTCCATCAGCAGCATTTTAACATATAGTCAGTTTTGCATCAGGCATTCAGTAAAGCTATTGAATGTAGCTGTCTCAGTTTCTGGCTACCATATTCACCCAATTGTTAAATATGTTTTATGGACTTTTCCTCCTGCAGATTGTGTTAAATTGAATACTGATGGAATACTTGTAATCATCTTGCACGTACCGGTGGAATACATGGATCATTGCAGCCTTCGCAAAACACGTTTCCACCATGGCAGCAACATGGCAGAATTATGGGCCATTATACAAGGTTCGCTTTTAGCAGATAGTCTAGGAATTACAATGTTTCACGGTGAATCTTATTTATATTATCAGTCCTGGAAACGGGCTCTGTGAGGTGTCCTTGTTTTTTGTTTACATTCTGAAAGATATTGTTGCGGAGGATATTACGGGACATTAAAGAAGGTTCCATTTTGCTCATCTGGTTGTGTTAGTCATGTATGATTCCATATCCTCCTGATGATGTCGATGATAATTACTGCATCCATTAATTCAGATCATATTTTAATGAAATGGTATGAGAATTATTCGGTCATTTTTCATTCTTCAACAAATGTAGACAGGTCCAAGATGCCAACCCTGATTGTAAATTCCATTCCCAACGAAATGCATCGGTCTGTGAGTTGTATAAATTTCTCAGTTAACTGCAAGCAGTTTCTTTGCATTTTCGAAGAATAACTTCATAGAGTTCCTGTCTTCCTAAGCATAACTCAAAGTGGATCAAGCTAATAAGGGAATCCAAACACATATATGTATGCGAGGAAGCAGAGAGAATATGAATTGTATAGGATTAATGTTCTTTCTGGTTGTTGGAATTAATGCATTTTCCAAAATCACTTAAGTTGTAAAACAGTAAAGAAGTTAGAAGAATAAGTTTGAGGTAAGAAAACTCTAGAGTTTGCTGGAGTAGTCTGGTAATGTGAACTGATGTGAAAAGGGTTTTAGAACTGATTGTAAAGAATGTTAGTCAAACTAGTTTAGTGAGGAAAACTCTAGAAAAGTCTACAGCAATCTAAGATCGGCTGTGTGCTGTCTATATGTAATAAGAAACTATGAATGAACGAAAATGAAAAAAGAAAAGAAGTTCCAGAGAACTGAGTGAAAACAAAATCAATTAGTGAGTTTTGTGAGTTATGTAAAAACTAATTAAACTTCAGATAACCACATATCAGCTCCCTCAAATATACAACACTGATCGACCATTTATGGATACTGATAAAAGCTTACTTAGGATGTTTGAGTGCGCTGATTAAAATGCTTAGAAACAACATTTCATAAGTGTAATTAACTTTTTCACTTATCTATCTCTATTTACCCTAGTATTTAAGGGTTTGCGATAGGGCACATTACCTTAATTCTTAAATTCATAATACTGCCTCTTGTAGTTGCAGGAAATCCTGCAACACACCCCTTGTACTATCATGACTATGATTTCTAGATCTAAACTTATTTGATATGAAAATAAAGATAAAAGTGCTAAAATTATGAAGAGAGACGCAAGATTCACGTGGTTCGATCAATGTGATCTACATCCACGGGGTTAGGTTTCACTATGATTGTTTGTAATTACATATGAATTACAATTGAGACTACATTAATGAGTATTTGGAGCTCTTGGTTGAAGAATGAAGAAGAAGGAGATAATAATAATACAAATTCTATTTTCTCTCTCTCTAATTGTGTCTCCCTCTCTCATCCTAAAATGTGTATCCCCCTTTCTTTCTCATATTCTTCTCTTTATATAGATAGTTTCGGCCAAACCTGATAAGCTGAGCTTCCTGAACCAAAAATAAGGTTTGGAGGGAAACTATCTCTGCTGATTTCGCCACAACATATATCTAGAGAACCTCCACACAAAACATGAAGAAGAATGAAAACTGGAGACCCAAATGAAGAAATTGTAGTTGTACGTAAAACCATCTCCCTCTTCATCTCTCACTCTCCCTTTTGTCCCGGAGTCTGTAATCAATTGAAAATGGCTAACATGCACCTAAATAAATATGTGTGTAAGAATAAAATTTTGAGTCCCCAAGCGGAACCAATCTCTTGAGCAACAACAGGGACCAATGTCTTTAGTAGTTTATTCTGTCACACCGATCATAAGGCTAACTCCTAAGGGTTAGATATTTAACTGCTAAATTGACCATCCACGTCAGATTGGGCAACCTCTTAACTCCTATGGGGATGGGCAATCTAGCCGCGAAACGCCTAACAATTCGGCGTCCAACGCCGAACCAAACAACGATACATTTTTTATTTTTTAAAAAAACTGGTTATTTAATATTTCTCTCTCTCACCCTTTGTTTCTTCTCTTTCCATCTTTTTTTCTTTTTTTCTCTCTGTATTTTTTCCTCTTTCCCTGTGTTCTCCATCACTTTATTTCCTTCTTTTTTTTCTCTCTCTATCACTTTCTCTCTTTCTACAAAAAAAAATATATACCATTCGGCGTTGGGACCAGTTTTTGTGCGCCGAACGATTCAGCGTTTAAATCTCGCTGATAGTTGGATGGCGAGCAACTGCTAGAAGAGAGAACTATCCAATATCACTGTTAACTTTTTTCCAACACTTATATTTGATTTGCAATACTTTTTGGCCAATCTAACACTCAAATCTAGCCTATAAGGGTTAGCGTAAGAACTCCCAAATGAGAGTAAAAACCACCGGAAGATTGAGAAATCAAGAGAAGATGTAAATTTCAAGAATCTATATGATAAAGTATACGAGTTTTATCAGGTCACGACCAATCCTTGCTCCGCTATTATTCGATTATTAGACGAGTCAAACACAGTCTTTAATCTGTCAAAGTAAAAAAAAGAGTCAAATAAAAATCCTTTATCAGGGTCAAGAAGATCTATTATTACACACAGTCTTCTTCGCTCTCTTCCCTCGTTCACAGCTCCACCCCACCACCATCCACCACCGCGAGCACTGTCACTGCCACCACCACATTCAACAGAAAGCTCGAGAAAAACTTGAAGGTACTTATATTTTGTACTCCGATTTTGTGTTTAATGTTTCGATTTTTGTCTTAATCTTGACTTTCTTTCGCAGAAATCAAACTTGGGGGTTTAAATGAATAATAATTACCACCAGTTGCAGACACGAGAAACTCAGTGGTGCTAGGTATGGATTTCTTTTACTTGTCATTTCGATTTTCTTTTAGTTGTTCAAATTTTGGGGGTTTTCATGAGAATCAAACCCTAGGTTAGGTTTGTTACTGCCTCTTTTTACAATTTAGGGTTAAAACAATTGACTGTTTTACCTGTATGATGATTTTGGTGGAATTGGATTTTAAATTAGGTTTTAGGAGTGGGTAATAATTTGTTTATTGATTTAAGCTTTGGTTGCTAGTGTGGTTTTGTGTGTGTTCTAATTGCAAAATAAAGGCGCAAATACGAAACTTACATCACTCTTTTGCAGATCCGTGCTTGGCAGAGAGATTCAAGGGATAGGACTGTGTTGCAACCTGCCCCGCCCGCAGCATTAGATGTTAGTGCTCTTTTCTTTTTAAATTACTTCGTTGTTCTAAAGTGCATAGGTGAACAGTAGCACATTTGCTACTGTTCTGGTTCGTTTTCTGCATGTTTTTTTCTCCTCCCTTGGTCATTCATGCTTTCTGACCATTGGCTGTGTCAAAATTTACATATTTGATTGTGCTCATTGCCTGTAGATGTGAAACTAAGTAATAGCAAATTGAGTACTCACTGCGTCTTTGTTTGTGGTCATGGGGTTAAGATAGTCGGCATACAAGTTAAGGTCTCTCTTCTTTGTCAATGTGCAGATGCTGCCAACAATTGCTTACGCAGATAATCCATCGACTAGCTTCGCTGCAAAGTTTGTTCATACATCTACTATCACTGTGCAGGTAACTTTTCATGGTTGTTTTTGTAATTATTACTGAAAATGAGCTTTTGTCTTGGTTTCTTACGTTAAATGATCAAGCTGAAGTGCACTTGAAAGATACAAAACATTTCGACTATAGTTGCCTGCCAGTTTGACTAGCAACTAGCTTGATCAACCTTTTGTTAGTGGCAAGCAATAGAATGCCGACTAGCACTTGTTAGTCTCAAACAATACTGGTATTTGAAATTGTGATACATGCTTAAAAAGAAAATAAATAATGATGTCAGTTTCCTATGCTGAATCATGGGTAGATATAGAGTCTAAACCAACACATGAACTATGTGTTTGATTCCGTTCTGAGTAATATTTTGGGTTTGAAATTCATAATTGAGTTGGTCCTAAACTAGTTAGAATTAATTTGATATGCAGAGAATTTTATAAAGTCAAAGATTTGGTATTGATATTGTCAAATAATTAATGCTTGGATTGACACATACAAAAGTTCCACGATGGAATTAGTAGTTTCCCAAATCCATCACATGAAATAGTAGAACTATCACGGCAACAGATCATGCAGGTTGCTAGCTCTTAGTTCGGTCAAATACAGCAATAGATATTGTACAATAAGTATATAACAGGAGAATTCTGCTCACATACTGGGAGCTGGGCATGTACTCGTGTAGGCTTTCCTTAGTGAGTGGGTCTATTCTTGTGAAGATTTAATTTGTTTAATAATCTCACACTGGAACTTACTTGTCAATGAAACCTAATTATATGATCGATCAGAAAAAGAAAAAAACAACAACTAGTCATATGGGTAGGTGTTTTGGTGACGAAAATTTGTGCAAGGTGTAGACACTGTCACAGATACATCATTGCACATACATATTTACTTGTCTGGGTTAGTATGTGCTTTAGTTTTCGGTTGTAATTTTTTTTTTTAAGATCTATTTATGCGGTTAGCGTTGGTATATATGCTTCAAATACCAATGTGCCCAAGCACACCAGATATACTTGCAACATCTAACTGAACAATGTGCGAGTACCTGCTGAATCTAGGAAATGGTGTCCAAGCATGTTAGAATTCTATATGCAAATTAAATATGATTGTTATATTGTTTTTATACATTTATGACCAAATGAAGAAGGCAGAGATATATAGCACTGAAGTTGGTTGGCAGTGAAGTCTTTGCATGGATCTGATGGTACATTTCCAAATTGCTGACTGATATTAATATTTTACCATCATTTCTAGTTCTGTGTGCTCACAGGGTGGGATTAAGCTCACCTTTATGTGATTACTACACTAGTGTATGTACTTACCTTTTTCTTTTAATGGTGCAGTGGTAGCAATGATCATACAACAAAGTTTTGGTGTAGAAATAGGCCAGGAGATACTCCTGGTGATAATACGAGATACAACCAAGGTTTCTCTTACACCTTCTTTATGGTCATTTTTAAGGTTGTTTTAATGAAACGTTCATCTTGTCCCTTTACGCTGAGACAAGAGGCCCATTTGTATGCCTCTCCTCCATACCATAATTTTAATTTCTTCTTTTTTTCTTTTCCTTTTCATGTCCTTCCTGTTTGATCTTTCGGTTTGAGAATATACCTTACAGTGAATATATTGGGATCCTTTCTTGTCCTTATTACCTCCATTACTCGGTGATCATTATATTTGTTGCTAGCATTTTCAGGATTCGGTGAGCACAATCCTCCTCTGGTGGGTCTTGTGCCCAGTAATTTCCCAATACCTGGTTTGCCTCGAATTGAAGGAATCATTCCTGGTGTTGGAGTTGCAATGCCGCTATCCATACCATCCATTGGCACATCTCATCAAGGAGAGCAACAACAGCAATCTTTTCCAGTTTCTATGCCTGTCGTTGTCGGGGCTCCTCCGCTTCCACCGGGTCCACATCCATCCCTTCTTGCCCCAGGTCAATCTTATCAGCAATTTTCTCATCATATGCTGCCTCAATAACAACAACAACAACATCAACCATACCAACAGCAAATACCTTCTTTACAAGTCCCACCCTCAAATATGCCGCAGATGCGGCCACCACCATCTCATTTGTCCTTCCTACCACATTCTCATTCTCGCCCTCCCCCAATGTCGGGTTCTTCTCCCATGCCCTCGATGTCTAACTCACCACAATTGCCACCAATGCACGGTCAAATGGTATTTTATTCTGTCTCTCTCTCTCTCAGGTTACACATAAGTTTAGATCTTCTTATAAAGTTGCAAAACCCTAATGTAGTTCATCTAGGGCTGATGTTCAGTGAATTAGTTATTTTCACCATGTATTCCGTTCTCATGTAAAGTAAAATCAAAAATTTCAATCATGTTAAAAGGCTGCTGACTTTAGGCCGTCTATGGCTTATCACACGTTGAAAACCATCTTTCATTGCTAAAAGGTATCTTGGCCGTGCTGATCTCTTTTTTTTAACTAACATTTAAAAGACCTTCCTCACACCCTTGGATGATCCAATCTTGATGGGTCCACGTAAATTTTGTATAAAAGTTCATACAGGTTCATTCTTGAAGGATGCTGACCCAACTTTTGGATGAACACGTTGCTCAGTTAATAACTTTTGATGCATTTTCTCGTTTAGGGGATGCAAGGTTCGACCAATCAGATGGTCCAGCCAATGCCACAAGGACATATGATGGGTATGAATCAAATGCATTCAGGATCTGTACCAGCTAATGGTCTACAACAACCTCCATATGGTGGTTGCGCGAGTGGGATGCCTAATATTCAGGGCCCTTCAGGTCCAAGTGGACCAGGCCAAATGTATCTTCCATTGGGCAGTTCATACAACCATGGAGAACCTGTTCAAATGTCAATTGTGCCAGCACTTAATCCGCACCAGGTAATACCCATTGCAGCTGGTTTTGATTTCACATTTATGTTTCATGTATTTTCTTCTGAGAAGGTTATACGTGCCTATTCTCCCTCTTTTAAGAAAACCTTGATTAATTGCTTGAAGCTCCATATACTGTTGTATGAATATATGGATTTCCTGGGTTGATCATTTGGTTCCACTGGTGGCGATTGTTGCAAGATTCATGGTGGCAAGAAAATTTGTTGCAAGAATTTGTCATTTTATTTTATTCTCTTAACATTAGACTCCAAGACCCTTTAAGTTTTCTTTTGCCTGCAAAGTATCACAGTTTAGCTTGAATCAACCTCAAGAATGTTAGGATAGTGATCTGATTTGGTCCTGATACAGAAATTCCGTGTTGGAATATGTTACATTAGCAAACCTTGGCTAATTTATTTGTTTCAAAGGCTTTCCAGTGTAGCGTTTGGTTTGCTTTTCAAATGGAAGAAGTGCTATCATAGATCCTCTCATCTGCAGCTATCATTTTTATGTTCTTTTATAACAGGTGGGAAATCAAAATTGGACTGGCACGAGGCAAGTTGGAATGCACACGGGTCCTTCACCTGGTATGCTGCCTCCACCACCACCACAACAACAACAACATGGTTCGATTCCTCAGTGACTAGTAGCTGAAAGTTTTTGTGGAGGTAATAAGTTACTAGACCAGAGAAATATGAAGAAATAATCTAGTATCAAGAGTTTATATATTGTCTGAATCATTGTATCAAGGCCAAGTCTTGTGATGAGTAAATTCAACTTTCAAGTTGCTTGACAAAGGTTAGGCGCAGAGAAGTTGATTCAACTTTATGTTCAACAATTTGCTTGAACCACAACTTGAATCTTGAAGTTGAAGCTCCACAAGACTTCGCCTTACATCTACTTAGGTTGAAAGATGGCTGAAGCATAGTACCTTTAAACCCAACCTTTTTGCCCAATGTAGCAGTCTAGTTGTACAAAGTTGTTAGCTTTTCTGACCAATGTGCGCCGTCCTTGGGACCCACAAAATATTTGTTTCCACGAGTCACTGCACATTACACAACACTAGATGATGTCCAGATTTTGGTGATGAGTTATTATACTCTCTTTAGTTTCTCTCTTCTATCCAATCTTTCTTCAAGCTCATCTTCTTTATCTTTCAAAATAACAATGATTGCTGAAGCGTACTGGTAATGCTTAGGCAGACAATTCAGAGATCCAGCGGTCAGGATTATTTTGTTTTATATGGATTGGTATCTTCCTGAGAATATAGGAGGATAGCACGATTTATAGATCAAAACTACCAATCCGTATAAATCAAAATAATCTTGTCCACTGGATTTCTAATAATCAGTGGTCTTTGTGTGCACATTTTAATTGCAGTCGTGTGATGGGTTTACTTTGACCAAATGTGGGTAAAATTTTGTCCGACTTTCTCAAAGCATTACGGGACATTTTCGGCATTTGCTATGGTCATTGCAGGTCTCAGGCCAGCCGTGGTGACACAAGCTCACTTATCTACGTATCTCAATAGAGTGTCACTTGCATCATCATATATGTCACCAGGGGCGGACCTATGAAAAGGCTAAGAATATGTCTGGTCCATCAGTCGAGTTTCATTTAAAATCCCTTCATTTGGGCTATTACCCTTAGCTCAGGTCAAAGTCAAGACAAACCCAACCCTTAGGTCCGGCCTGCATGTAGATCTAACTTTATGGTTAATTTTGATTGTGCGGAGCTTCATTGGTGCGTAGTGAAGTTTTATGCAATAGCTTGTAACCCAAAATCGACGGAATGATCCAATTTTTGTAGTGATAGTTGCAGAAGTTGTCTAAAATTAGACCGAGTTCTGCATTCCACCACTAAATCCCCAAAACGGGCCTTGTGAGCCTATTCATCTTGGAGACAATTTTGTTTTGCCAAAATTTGCCTCATGACCTTAATTTTGTCTATGATATGTCTACTCCATCCAAGTCACTATGTAAGTGTTGAACTCAAAATCTATCGAGAGCTAAAATTTGCTGCATCTTGAGCCAAATCTCCCAGTGTGATCACTCCATGATCTAAAACATGACTCGTTATCCAAAATCAGTAGCGTCGGCTCAAATTCTGTATGTCATTGTTTAAATTCATTGATCCACAATTTATCTTTCAACACGAAATGAGAATATAAAAATTGTCTCGTAATTCAAAACTACTCATAAGCAACTAAAATTTTCACTGTAACCTGAAATGTGTCTAAGATGAAAAATTGTGCAAAAAAAAAGAGAAAAAAAACCCTCCACGGTGATGTATCCGAAATGTAAATAACTTTTACTTACCTTAGTATTTAAAGGTCTGTGTTGGGGGGCCTTAAGGGTTCATTACCCTTATTCTACTGCCCCCTCCCCATCTTCCTCTATCAAAGACATCCGCCGCCAGCATTCAAGATGGCATCTGACGTTCAGCCACAACAAGATCAGCAAAATGATTTATCCTCTGAGATCATAAGTAGTATTTCCTCTCTTTTCGGTAAGTTTATCCTTTTTACACTTTTATTCTTGTAGTCAGGGTTGATCAGATATTCTTTAAAAGAAACATAAAAAGTGAATGATTCTAATTTACATATTTCATATTGCAGTATGAAGATTCCATGAAAGTGGCCTCAAAGGAAATAGAAGAAGAAGAAATGGTGAGTTTTGTATCCATATGACTGTGTAATAATCAGATGATGAAACTGTTTTGGATTTGGTAGGTGATAACATAAGATTAGATAAGATGTATCTTTAGAATGAATTTTTGAAGCAATCGTTTGAGTGATATATTTGGTAGACTTTGTAACATGTGATTCTTGAATTTTTCCTGAATCTCTTTAAGTTAGTTGTCAATTTGGTTGATGAGAATGTTGTTGGCCTATGGTACAGGTGTGATATGCTATAAGCAGCTTGTGAAAGATTTTTGAACAAGAAAGAGGGCGATTAGTGGGGCTGGATACACATGGTTCTCTTCTCTTGATTCAATTGCAATGCTAATGTGCTCAGAAACCTTGTCATTGTCAATTTCTTCGCCTGTTTTTCTCCCCTTCATGTAAGTTCAACATTCCTGTTCCTTTTCATGAGCTAGAACTTAACAATGTTAGAGCAGATTGAAAACTAACTATGGATCTAAAAGACTTGTTCTGGTTTCTTATTTGTCAAATGTAGGTACATATGTTGAAACAGGCTCCCAAAAGAACAGGTTGAGACTTCATCCCAAAATTAAAAGGCTACAAAGAATCAAATTTCATGACTAGTGGTGAGTTTTATATCCTTTTGATGACTCTCTATGAATCAGATAAAACTTTCTGAATGTGGTAGATGGTAGAACATAGGATTGGGTAAGATGCACAATCCAACATCAGACTTTGACTTGTTGTCTGCTTGTTGAATAATGTGGTGGCTATTGAGTGTTGTGCCGCAGTCAGGCAAACAAACCGTAGTTGATTATTAATTTTTCACAGTATATACCTTTGAGGAAGAGTGGTGACAGCTTACAAGTTTAGCATGTAACCTTTCACCCCTCTGGAATGTCGTTGTAAGTTGAATGTATGGATGTAGCTGATATAGCAAGTAACTTGTAAATCATCATTTGCTCTGTAAATGAACGACGCATAAAATATTTTAGTTTTTCTTAGAATCAGTTAACCACTGAAAGAAAGATGGATTAGGTGTTCATATGAGATGTGCTCATAAATCTGTTGTCGATCCATCTTTAAATCATCTTATGGTTACTGTAAGAATCCCTGGAGGTGTACATCAAGCTATTGATAAACTGCAAAGAAAATTCTTGTGGCAAATAGGGAGGGTTAACCTAAATTGCATTCCAATGGTTTGGATAAAATTTGTCTGCCTATAGAGGCAGGTGTTTTAGGCATTAGAAACTGCATGAAGGATACTTATGAATCCTTGCAGTTGGTTCTTTATGGGACTGTGGCATGCCAACTAAATCCTCACGGAGCTGGACAAGTTTTATTAGAGGTAGAGAAATTGTCAAGGGCAGGTTTGAGGTTGTGTGTAGGCAACGGTGAAGACCTTAACGTCCGGAATGATGCCTGGATATCCAGATTATCACTTAAATATTTAGTTGATGGAGATACCTTTTATATTATGGTTTACTTAGATCTCCATGAACTTATATGCCATTGGCAGCAGTTTAAAATTGAGTCAGTTGCATCAGGCCTTTTGTAAAGTTACTGAATTTAACTTTGTCTCAGGTTCCAGCTCCCATTTAAACCAATTGTTAATTATGTTGGATGGATTTTTACACCTGCAGGTTATGTGGATCAATTAGACTTTTCTAATTTAATATTTGTCAAATGCAGCTACATATCTTGAAAGAGGCTTTCAAAAGAACAGGTTGAGACTTCATCGCAAAACTATAAGGCTACGAAGAGTCAAATCTCGTGGTCAGTTTTATACCCTTATGATTATCAAGTTAAATACTTCGAATGTGGCAAATGGTAGTCATAAGATCAGATAAGGTGCACATTTGACATGAGATTTGACTTGTTGTATAATGTGGTGGCTAATGAGTGTTGTGCCTCAGTCAGGCGAACAAAGCCTAGTTGAAGATGATGTATCTTTAGAATGAATTTTTGTAGCAATCATTTGACCATTGAGAGATAGATTGCGCAGGCTTTTGTAACATGTGATTCTTGAATTTTCCTGAATTTATTTAAGTTCATTTCGACATTTGAAGATATCTTATTGTTGATGTGAAAGTAGTGAGTTGTCAATTTCTCTGATTTGAATGTTTTTTGGCCTATCATACAGATGTGGTGTGCTACAAGCAGCTTGCGAAAGATTTTTGAACAAGAATGAGTGCAATTAGTGGCATATTAGATACACATTATATGAAATACTGAACTCTTCGGATAATATCGGAGTGTGTCTGTATCAAGAACTGCCAATCTACTAAAAGTATCGGAAGCCGGAACAGAGACTTTGTCTTCATCAAATTCCTCGCCTCTTTTTAACATTCTTGTTCTTTTTCATGAGCTAGAAGACTTAAAGAGGCTTTTTGCAGAATAAAAAATGATTATGGATCTAACAGATTTGTAGTGATTTCATATTTGTCAAATTCAGGTATCATGAACGAGGCTTTCAAAAGAACAGGTTGAGACATGGCCACTGTAGATGGTTCTTTTACCATCTCTTCTACTACCCATCTTAATTTGGACTGCTTCTTACTGTCATTATTCCAACTGCATTATACCTTTTATATTATGGTTTACTTGGATCTCCATGAAGTTATATGCCATTAGCAGCAGTTTAAAACCGAGTAGTTTCGGATTAAACCAATTGTTAAATATGTTGGATGGATTTTTCCTGGTGGAGTAGCCACTTCCGATCATCCTGCAGGTACAGGTCGAATACTTCAACCAGATAACAGTACTTTCATTGCAGCATTTGCAAAACACATTTTGCATAATGGCCTCATGACGTATGTGGTCTATGACATGTCTAATGACCCAAATTCTACGCCTCATCTAACTATATCAATGTAAGTCTGCAACTCAAATTCTATACTAGAGACTTACAATTTGTTAATTGGCAGCAACATGGCAGAATTATGGCCCATTAAAGAAGTTTTTCGAAGGCTTCAATTTAGGCGACCCGAAGTATGTCAAACAAAAAAAATGCGGAGTATTTGAGATGTAACCTAAGTTTAAATATATTTTATATTCTTTATCAATTATTTGTGAACTTACCCTAGTATTTAAAGGTTTGCGCTAGGGCTCATTACCCTAATTATTTGTGAAGTATATCAAGATGGCATCTGATGTTGATTAACATCAGCAACAACAAGATCAGCATAATGATATCTCCTCTCAAATCGTAAGTTGTCTCCGAAATGTGTGTTGTGTTTCATCAATCAGCTTTCAGAACTTAACCCATCCGTATCTTCTTGGCCTCCTTGGCTTTCATGTAGTCCCTCCGGCAGGTAAGTTTGCTTTACTTGTTTCTATTTAACTCTAACCCTTTCATTCCCAAGTTGTAGTTTTTTTTCTTCTTTTTTTAATGATTCTAATGTGCTGATTTCATATCTATCAAATGCAGAGGTGGTAAGCTCCTAGCAGCTTAAGAAATATCAGAGGAACAAGGGTGGAATGAAGTTAGTAGGGCTAGCTACGCAGTACACTGAACACTCAACTCTTCAGCTATCCGGTTAATCTGTATTGAGAACGGCCAATTTACTAAAAGAACGGTCAATTAGATTTCCTAAATATTTAGTGTGTATAGTTAGTTACAGCTCTTGTTGGTTCTACTGTTGTGTTTCTGATTGATTTCAATTATTTTGTTGTTGTTGGTTCTTTTTCTTCTTCCAAGATGGCCAGTTCTGATGATAATTTATGCAAATGATTAGTAATGATTTTGATTTCTTTTTTTTCTTCCAAGATGGCGAGTTCAGTTGAGGGCTTAGGCTAACCCCTATGGGCTAAATTTGAGTGCTAGATTGGCCAAAAAGTGTTTCAAATCAAAAAATAAGTGTTGGAAAAAAGTTAACAGTGATAGTTGATAGTTCTCTCTTCTACTAGGTGCTCGCAGCCCAACTATCAGCGAGATTGAAATGCCGAACCGTTCGGCGCTCAAAAAATGGTCTAAACGCTGAACCGTTCAACGGTGGGAGAAAATTTTCTGATCTAACGGCTGAGATTTAAAGCGCCGAACCGTTCGGCAGGTACAGGTCGAATACTTCAATCAGCTAAATCATTGCAGCATTTGCAAAACACAGTTTGCATAATTGCAACAACATGGCATAATTATGGCCCATTAAAGAAGTTTTCGAAGGCTTCAATTTTAGGGTGAATCTTTTGTACATTATTATCAGTCTTGTAAATGGGTTCTGTGAGGTGCCTTGGTTTTTCGTTCACTTTCTGAAATGTATTGTTGATTAGCTCATCTCCTTCTGTTAGTCATCGATGATTTTCCTCATGACCTATGTTGTCTATGATATGTCTACAGTCTTATTCAAACACTGTGTAATGACCCCTCAAATTCTACACCTCATCTAAGCATATTACAGCAAGTCCGCCACTCAGATTCTATACTAAAGACTTGCAATTTGTTAAGGGGTGACCAAAATCAGTAGGGCACCGTATATGTGCCATTGTCTGCAGTATTTTGCATTATGTATTCGTCGACATGAAATGTATGCAACCCGAAATATATCTGCGATCCAAAATTGTGACAAACGAACATAAAAATGCTCCACATTTGAGAAAACCCGTGATGTAACCGGAGTGTAAATATATTTTATATTTTTCTTTCACTTCATTGTGAATTTACCCTAGTATTTAAAGGTTTGCGATAGGGCTCATTACCCTAATTCTCAGTTTCATACTGCCTCCACCCTCTCCATCTCTTCTTTTCTCAAAACCCGCCGCCACAAATCAAGATGGCATCTGATGTTGACGATCATCAACAACAATAAGAAAATCAGCACAATGATTTCTCCTCTCAAACATAAGCTGTGGATGAAGTGGATGAAAAGCTGGGTTTCATCAATCAGTCCCGATCTTTTATCATCCTGGCCTTCTGTTCTGTCATCTCTCTATCATGTAAGTTCGGTTCACTTGTTACTATTTACACTCACTCCACTCTAACCCTTTCATTCCCAAGTTGTAGATTTTTTTTTTCTTTTTGATAATGATTCTAATGTGCTGATTTCATATCATATCTATTGAATATGCAGAATCTAGGTGCTCTGGAAGTAGCCAAATGGATGGGAGGGAAACCCTAAAATTGTGAGTTTCATATCAATCTGATGAAACTGTTTGGATCTGGTAGATGATAATAAGATAAAAGATGTATCCATAGAATGAATTTTTCAAGCAAAGCAATCGTTTAAAATTGAGAGAATTTTAACATATTATTATTCTTTGTTGATGTGAAACTAGTGAGTTGTCAATTTCTTTGATTTAAATGTTGTTGGCCTATCATACAGGGGTGGTATGCTGCTAGCAGCTTAGAAATGTCATTGGAAAAAGGGTGGAACGGAACGGCCAATTTACTGAAAGTAGGAACAGACCATGGATTCTATTGTTTCTCCTTCATGTAAGTTCAATATTCTTGTTCTTTTTCATGAGCTAGACTTAAAATGTTAGAGCAGAATAAAAAATAATTGTGGATCTAAAAGACTTGTTCTGATTCCATATTTGTCAAATGCAGGTATTATGAACTAGGCTTTCCAAAGAACAGGTTGAGACTTCATCGCGAAACTAAAAGGCTACAAAGAATCAAATTTCATGACTAGTGGTGAGTTTTATATCTTTATGACTCTAAGAATCAGTTGGAACTTTTTGAATGTGGTAGATGGTAGAACATAAGATCATTAGATAAGATGAACATAAGATCATTAGATATTAGATAAGATGCACATACTAAATGAAATATGACTTGTTGTGTAATGTGGTGGCTAATGAATGTTGAGTATCAATTTTTACAGTATATACCTATGAAAAAGAGTTGTGACATCTTACATGTAAAGAGTTGTGAATTCTGGAATATCGTTGTAAGTTGAATGTAGGACTGTAGCTGATTGAAACGTCTTAATTTTCTTAGAATGAATATTTGGAGCAATCAATTAACAACTGAAGATATATCAGGTATATTTTGTAACATGTGATGTTATTATATGGTTTGATGAATATTTGCTGCTTACAATTGTTGGCAAAAGATATAGTCACTTTTCTGGCGGTTTGTTAGAGTGCAGAGTTTCTTTACGAAGAAACATCTGTTAACCTTGGCATCGGAATCCTTACTAATACCAATATTTTTTCTCTAACAGGAGGGCACAATACAAATGTACCTAGAAGTGAACTCTAAACAGTCTACTGCATTGCATGTATGTTTAAGAATATCAGCAAAGTCACAAATTGCTAGGCTCCTACATAAGGCGACACAAAGTGGAAACAAGGGCGACATTGAAGGAGGGAATCCAAAGGTAGAGCAAATGTAATCAATACAAAGTTGTAACTTCTTGCACTTACAATTGCTCTATCTTTTGTTTCCCCAAATCCAATGTAATTTCTAGCAACTTACATTTGCTCAGATTTTGGATTCCCTCATACAAGAAACAAGGTGAGCGAAAACTCAAGCTTCAGAGGCAAGCAGGAAAAAAAAGTGGATTGCCTTTTGTTTCTTGTTTCACATATAATGAAGCTTTGTTACGTTTTTCACCTGAGCTGAAGGTGCTTGGAACCTTGCATTCATAAAGAAGGAAAATCTTTGTATCATCTCCATTTAGGCTAAACTCTATGGGCTAGATTGGAGTGCTAGATTGGCCAAAAAGTGTTGCAAATCAAGAAAAAAGTGTTAGAAAAAAGTTAACAGTAATAGTTGATAGTTCTCTCACCTAGCAAGTGCTCGCAGTCTAACTATCAGCGAGATTGAAACGCTGAACCGTTCGACGCTCAAAAAGTGACATAAACGCCAAACCATTCGGCGCTCTATATCTTTTACTAATTTTTGAGAGAGAATGTGATGGAGAGAGAAGAAAAAGAAGGAGAGAGAGGGAAAAAAGAGGGAGAACCGGATGGAGGGAGGAAAAAAAAGGTGGAGAGAGAGAGGAAAAAGGTGGAGAGGGAGAGATAATGATTAGCTTTTTTAAAAATAAAATTATGTAGCGCCGAACCATTCAGCGTGTTTCGCTGCTAGATTAGCAATACCATAAGACTTAGAAGGTTGCCCAGACTGACGACCAATCTAACAGGGATATCTATCCCATAGAACTAAGCCTTAAGAGGTCCTGTGTCACATTCTTGTTTTATAAGTAATTTTGCTAGTTAAATCCCATTCTCGATGAAAGTAATTTGTCTTGTGAGTTATATGAATCTCACCATCACACCAACAAGCATTTTCTGTCTTATCGAGAAAGACAAGATAAAATTCGGAAAGGTCACAGTATGAAGAAAAACAGAAAAGACTTTGATTGTTCTTTAGAGAAAATAGTACTCTCTTCGTCCCATTATTAAGTGACCTAGTTTTAGTTTGCACAAAAAAAATACTTTTAAACATTTTTACAAGTATATCCATGAATAATAACTAGTGAAATTTATAAATAATTTATCTCTCAAATTACTCCACGGATGTTCCTAAATTTAATATCATTGAAAAGCATTTTAAAACACTTAACGAATATAAACATGCCTATCAAATTATGCTAAAAGGATAATTTTAAAAATATATCCTTCGAGGACAAAATCTAAAATCAAATATGTCAGTCCGTGGTTAGTCAAAGAACCTATTTTGAAATACTGAAAATCTCTAGGGATCCAATTCGAATTTATATTTCCTTCTTTTCTCTTTTGGTTGTTGAATTCAATTCCAATTCTGTGTACTTTCTTTGGGGTTTCAGAAATGGGAGGGCAAAGGACCCAGTCTGGATCATCATCCCAATCATGGTTCTCAAATTTCTCTTCTTCAGCTCTAAGAGTAAAAACCCTTAATGGGTTACCTCCATCTGGTTCTTCTTCTTCATCATCAAATGAAGGTCTAATTCGTCGTCTTGGTCTATTTGATCTTATTCTTCTTGGTATTGGTGCTTCGATTGGTGCTGGTATTTTTGTTGTTACGGGTACTGTTGCTCGTGATGCTGGACCTGGTAAGCTAGTTACTACTACTTCTTCTTTCACTCAAATAGGGTTCCCTCTTTTATGTCTTAATTTTGTGAAATTTTGGTCAAATTGGGGTTTCATTTGTTGAAAAGATTGAATCTGTATGGAATTTTCTCTTAGTTTTGTTCAATTTGAATCATGGGTTTTGTGCAGTTGCTGAGATTTGGTTTACTGTGTATGTGTTCTTGTTGGTTGACCAATTATGGAGCATTAATGGTGTGGTCCAGCTGATAGTAGGAATGGGGGCAATTGCCCCCACTGCGTGAATTCATGAGTTAAAACTTGAGGGCACCAAAAAATTTGATTCTAAAATGAGGAAACTAACAAAATTGGTCCTAATTATTGTCCCAACTGATGTGGCAGCTAAAATGATGAGTATTGAGCCTGATGGCGGGTTACTCTAGCATTTCTGTTTGATTGTATGATTTGTTAGTGAATTTTTGCTGATTTCATTGTTGATCTGAAGTTTTAAGCATTGGGAGTACTAGCTTCTGACCTGTCTATTGTTTCTTAAATGCAGGTGTTACGATTAGTTTTATATTTGCGGGAGGAGCGTGTGTGCTCAATGCATTGTCTTATGCTGAGTTGGCTTCAAGATTGCCTGCTGTTGTTGGTGGAGCGTATCTGTATACATATGTGGCTTTCAATGAGCTTACTGCGTTTCTTGTTTTTACACAATTGATGCTTGACTACCATATTGGAGCAGCTAGTATAGCAAGAAGTTTGGCAGGTTATCTAGTTTCAGTACTAGAACTCTTCCCCTTTTTCAAGGAGGTTATTCCGAGTTGGATTGGAAGTGGGGGGCTAGAATTCTTCGGTGGAGTTGTATCAATTAACTTGTTGGCTCCAATTCTCCTTGTGTTGTTAACAATAATTCTGTGTCGAGGTGTTGGAGAATCCTCAGCTGTGAACTCTTTTATGACTGCTACCAAGGTGAATCCTTACTTGATATGCTTCATTATTTTTATCTCTCTATTGGTGTGGTTGGCTGGTTTTGATACTGTTCTTGGCATTCTCAGTTCTCCTTATTGATCCTGTTGGTTCTTTTACCCCTAGTCACCAACAATTACTTGATCTTCAATTTTCTCCTCTCATTAGCTGAACTGAGAAATTTTGTCCTGTCTCCGATGCTGATGTTACACAATCTATCTTGCAGGTAGTCATTGTCCTTATTGTTATTTTTGCTGGAGCATTCGAAGTTGATGTATCTAACTGGACCCCTTTTGCTCCAAATGGTTTTAAAGCTATTGTTACGGGATCAACAGTTGTATTTTTTGCATATGTTGGATTTGATGCTGTAGCTAATTCAGCAGAAGAGTGCAGAAAGCCACAGGTATATCATCTGGAATGAAGTTTTCTGGTCTGACTATCTAAGTCACCGTAAGTTATATATGGCTTACTTGTTGTTCAATGGATACACCCGCCTTATTTATTCTGATTGGTTTCGTATTGTGTTTAAAAAACTTATTTTCAGAGGGATCTTCCAATAGGAATCCTTGGAAGCCTTCTTGTATGTGCAATTTTGTATATCGGTGTCTGCTTAGTAATTACCGGAATGGTACCTTACCAACTTCTTGGTGAAGATGCTCCATTGGCTGAAGCCTTTACGTCAAAAGGCTTGAAATTTGTATCAATTTTAATCAGCATAGGTGCTGTTGCGGGACTTACTACAACACTTCTAGTTGGTTTATATGTTCAGGTGAATCTTTGACACTGCTAAGTGATCGATTTCAGTGATTACAACATGCTATCTTCTTAATGGCGTGTTAGTTTTATTGAACAGTCTAGGTTATATCTTGGACTTGGAAGGGATGGCTTACTACCTTCAATATTTGCAAAAGTGCACCCAACCCGCCATACCCCTATTCATTCTCAGATTTGGGTGGGTCTTGTTGCTGCTATCATGGCAGGGCTATTTAACGTGACTATGCTCTCACATATTCTCTCCGTTGGCTCCTTGGTATGCTTTCTGTAAATCCCTTTAGTTGTTTGATTATGTAACTGAAGACCCATAATCAGTATTAGGGTCACATGTAAAGGTTGCCAACTGGGTCAAGGCTGAGTGGAGTATCAGCAAAATTATTGTTCGTGACTGTCATGAGAGAAAATTTGTCGTATACAACTCACACAGACATGTTTGAACTGTTCCACAGACGGGTTATTCAGTTGTCTCGGCATGTGTTGTGACCCTTCGCTGGAAGGAAAAAGCAGCAAGCCAATTTTCTACAAAGTGGATCTCAAGCCGACAAGAAGGCATCATTTGCCTCGTTGTAGTTGCCTTGAGTGGGTTTACTGCTGGACTTTGCTACCGTTTCAACGCGTCATTTATTTTCATGATTGTAGCTGCAGTAGTTGCTGTAATATCTGGCGGTGCTCTTCATTTTCGTCAAGTAAGTATATCTCTTCCGACTATGTACCTCTGTGAATAAATAAAGCCCAATGCATATGGTTAGTTACAAAAAACATATCTGGATACCTTCTAAGACACAAACTAGGAAGACGTGAGATGCTCCCTAACTTTACATACACATTAAGCATCCAAAAATCAAAATGAAACAATATATTCACCTTTTTGACCATCCAACTAATAGGTATCGAGTTGTGGTGAGCTAGAAATAGAGGTTACGAGATAAACTAAGATCAAAAAGAAAGCGAGGGGTTGGTAGAAGGGAGATAAGTCTGTTAGGACCCGCCTTAAAGTCCATGATTCTCTTTTAAATTGTAATTCATTGAATGTGGGGCAATTTGTTTGTAATTTGCATTTCTGACCACTAAAATTAAAAGCATAAAGAAGAATACCAACCCACTATGACTAATGCGCCGTTGTAAAAAAAAGATTCTAACATAGACCGCTGGGAATCAATTTTGCATACAAGCTATGTCTTTTACTATCATGATTTGTCATCTCTTGAGTCTGACCTAGGAATGGATAACAAAACCGTTATAATATATTTTGGTTCTCCTTTTTGCTTTGAAAGTATGGTTTACGTCGAAGTGAGTCTGATCTAGGAATGGATATAACAAAACCGTTTTAATATAATTTGGTTCGCCTTTTTTGCTTCGAAAGTATGGTCTAGCCTAACTTTTCTTATGCTTTTTATAATTTTATCTAATCACATCTATTGATATAAACTTTTTCAGGTGTACACAGAACCATCAGGATTTTCTTGTCCTGCAGTTCCTATTTTACCAGCCGCTAGTATTTTCGTAAACATTTTCTTGTTTGCTCAGGTTTGCTTCTCAACAATCCTTTCACTAAATTCTTATTGCAATCAATTTACTTTTGATCCGACAAAAACAAAGAATCTAGTCTTAAGAGGAAACTCATAATGCATCAAACTGTAAAAAAACAAAAAAGTAGATTATATTCGTCAGACTTAAAATCCGTAATCGTTATTTTTGCAGCTACACGAAGAAGCATGGGTGAGATTTGTTGTCCTAAGCATCATTGCAGTTCTTGTTTATGCATTTTATGGACAATTTCACGCTGACCCAACTTCGAATCAAACAATAGTTTACCATAGAACAGCTACAGAAGAATCTTAAAACAGTGAAATAGTTCCCGATTCTTTCATAAAACATTTGTGTGTAACATTACTGTACCATCAAATCAGAAACATACCCTTCGTTGTTGTATCACATAAGTGGGTATGAATCATAAATGTTGTTGTATCAGAAATGTATGATTTCCATAATGTAAAATTCTTTTCAAAACCGACTTTGAATTCACTTTAAAGATTTTATTCTCAGTACGCAGATCATATCTAGACTAGAGTACTCTCCCTTTCAGTCTTTCATACTCCTATAAACAGTTTCACACTTTGGGTCCTACGTCATTCTTTTTTCTTTCCAGATATCTTCTGATTGAAATCTGCTTCCAGCTCATGTTAAATTTGAACAATGAAGAATAAAACCTTAAAATGTAACAATATAGCAGTCTAGTGTAGAAGAAAGTTGTAGGCTTTTCAGACCGACGTTCGCCGTCCAGTGGGACCCACAAAAATATTTGTCTCCCACTTAGTTTGAGTCACTGCACAATCACACATCACTACAGGATGTCTAGATTTTGCTTCTCTTTCTTCTATCCGATCTTTCTGGTCCAATTCCATCCACATAGGTACTGCCTGGGTCTCAAGCACATCTTCTCTTCTTGCAGGAAGAATCAACTAAAAACCTTAGAAAAAAAGAAAAGCGTTCATTCCAAGCAGAATCTTTGTAAATTGCACAAAACAAGATGATAAAGTAAGCGTACGCATCCCAAAAGAAGAATCTCTTCATTTTCTTTGCTTTATACCAATTTGGTTTCCTGTCCTTTTCTTTCATCATAATACCCATTCTGTCCTACTTTTTTTTTTTTTTTTTTTTTTTTTTTTTGGATGTTGCACAGATTTTGTTAATTTAGGCAATGTGCATTGTAGAAAAGCATTTAGAATTAATAGCTAACAGCCTGTGACAGACTTTGTTAACGAGCGATGAATGAGCCACTAAACAGAAAAAGCAGAAACTTAGCTGTAACAACTACAGATACCTAACTTCATTAAATTTTTGCAACTGATTTAGTTTGATCAGAAAACACCCCATCGATCAAGATGTGTATCTTATGCCATTTTAGTCTAGGCCAAGGATTGTGCAACTGAAAGTAATAAACATCCTAGGTATAGTACGAAGGACAGTGTAGTCATTTTAACAGAAATAAAGCGAAAAAGAAAGAACCAAAAGAAAGCTTGAAATGTGCTCTCACCCTTCTTCACAAACTTTCTCTTCTTTAATTTCTTTTTGATTTTCCTTCGTGTTTAAGTCTTCACATTGTCTCCCTCATTCCTCTTCTTCCTCATTTCCCATTTCCATTTTCATAATTCATTTCATATAGCTTCTCGTCTCTCTAAAACAAGTAGAATTTGCAAAAAAAAACAGCTTTTTATTTTTGCAACTCCTATGGCAGATCATACAGACTCTCCTTATGCCCATCCTCATCCTCATCAGAGGTTGGTTTCAGATGTAGATACTGCAAAACCACAAACTAAGCCAAATCCGCCGAGTAAGTTCTTCTCACATTTTCTGTCAAAATCTGTCTTAGTTGGAATTCTACTTGTTTTACTGCCACTTTTTCCATCTCAAGCTCCTGAATTTGTAAACCAGACCATATTAACTAGAAGTTGGGAGCTTGTACATCTGCTTTTTGTCGGTATAGCTGTATCTTACGGTTTGTTTAGTCGAAGAAACGTAGAAAATGAGAAAGAGAATCATTCGAAATTTGATACTACTCAATCTTATATGTCTAGAATTCTTCAAGTTTCGTCCGTTTTTGATGATGAAATGGATAACCCATCTTCTTCTTCTGGGTCTGATGAGAACAAGATCCAGACATGGAATTCTCAGTACTATCGTGGTAATTCAACGGTTGTAGTTGCAGAAACCGGTTCTCTTCTTGATGAACATAATAGAACAATTAGTAGTAGTAACTTTATCAGTAATGATAAAAGTAGTCATAAACCTTTGATATTGCCTGTAAGGAGCTTGAGATCTCAAGTTCCGAAGGTAGATGAAACTAAACCAGTTGTTCGGCAATCCAGTGGATTGTCGTCTGGGTCGCTAAGTAGGTCGGGTTCAGGTGTAAAAATTCCTTCTCAGGGTAGTCTTAGTAGAACTAGAAGTGGTGAGAAAATGGGAGGTTTAGATCCTTCTATTTTGGAGGAGAAATTGAAAGAAAATGTAGTGCTTCCATCTCCAATTCCATGGAGATCAAGGTCCGGTCGATTCGAGTCGAAGGACGACGTGGGTGGCGGTGGAGGCGGCGGCGGTAGCGGTACTCCACCTTCATATACTGTTCTTCCTCCATCAGTTGAAGAATCTGAAGTTGACAGAGTTAATTCCTTTGTTCGTCGGTCCACAATACCATGGTCATCTCGGCCTAATTCAACATCTCCCTCGCCAAGGAAGCTTTCTCCTGCACCATCTTTTTCGTCAGAGATTCAAGCTAAGAATTCCGAAGATTCGGGCAAGAGGAGGGGTTATTACAAGTCTTCTCCTCCGCCACCTCCACCCCCTCCTCCGCCAATGCTTCACAAATCTCCGCCAATGGTCCCGTCTTATAGGCCAATTGGTGATCAGATTGCATCAACAATGACATTTGGTGAGGAAGGTTATAATTCTGCCAGAAGTTTCCAAAATGAATTGAAAGATTTTAGCAGGAACAAGAGGGAGGGCTTACCACCAAGTAGAATGAGTGTGAGTTCTTCGGTGAGGGATTCTGAGAAACCTGAAGCAAAATCCAGGCACAACAGTTTTGACGGGTCATCTTCATTGCTGGGAAAATCAGTTCGAACTGTTAGATTGAATGAACAGATGCATGAATACGAACGAGCAAGAGATGTTGAACCAGTCTACGGTGGAGGCAGCAAGGCAGAAGTATTTGAAAGTAACTCCTACACTGAAAAATCTCCGCGAGAAGTTAGTCCTCCAAAGCCACCTACATTCCGTAAGTATCCAAAGGAAGAAAAGAAGAAACAGATTTTCGAGCATGTACTCGCAGACTCTGACGAAGAAGGAACTGATTTCGAAACAAATGCAAGCCAAGGAAACTCTGACGCTGAAGAATCCATCATGAACAGCAACTCTGTCAGTGAAACTAGTCCTCCAAATCCAAATGAGGTTGATAAGAAGGCAGATGAATTTATAGCCAAGTTTAGAGAGCAGATTAGACTTCAGAGAATAGATTCGATTAAGAGAACCAGTGGGAAGAAGAGTGTTATGAGAAACTCAACACGGTAACATCGAAATTTCTTCTTCTTCTTTTACAAAATGGATTTGTAATTGAATGTTCTTCGTTTTCTTATGTTCTTTCTTAAGTTTTTGAATTTTACAGTGTAGTGTCAATACAGATATCTCTATATGGTTTACAGTCAATCAATCTTCTTTGTAAACCAACCATGAAACATTGGATTGGAAATGAAAGTGTCTTTATATGAACTGACGTTTCTTCGTTCCACGCTTGTTCTGTATTTTCACGGTTCAGTCTGAGTTTGAAAGTATTGCCAGAGATCCAGACGAATCTATGACGAAACACTGGCATAAAGACGTTCAGGGTTCAGGAGCTACTGCTACTGCTGCATTTTACTCTTTAAAAGCTGCAGATCTACATTCCATTTTACCAGCACTTTCGTCAGAGGAGCTAGAAACAATTTCAGTTCACCCTGCAGGCTGCAATGCATTGCAGTGAAAACATGTTTATTGATCTTTAAGTCAACAATGAAAATATGGAATGTGCATACAAATTATTTACTCAGGTAATTGCCAGCCAAACAATCTGTTCAAACGAAAAAAAAAAAATCACAAAATAACAAAGAAAAAATTGAAGAACAGCAATACCCACAACTCTGCACTCATGAACGAGTCGTCAAGGCTTGATTATAAGACATTCTAGCTGATAGAGACCTTGCAAATGGTACTCCTAATTTATTACCATTTCCCTTCTGCAGTGAATTCCTGTCCATTGTCCTTGACATTGCTGGGTTAATCCGACCGGATTCAATTCCATATTTCCCACCACCAACTTGATTGTGTTGCTCCAGCGAGACACGCTTCACCGGATGTGGTCCTACATTAACTGCCTTTTCATACCGGCAACTAAATAATCCGGCTCCTTTTCGATTACTTGTGCTTTGGGTGCTCATTTTTGTATCAATGTTATTCATGAACCTAGCATCCTCGTGATCTGATGGGGCGGCGACTGAGAAATTTGACACAGACCCTCTGTCGAATCCTTCAGCCGTAGTCACGCTCCAGTCAATGCTCATTTCGCTTGGTTCGTAACACTCTGTTGGTGCTATAGACGGTGTCGTCTCATCAAGACTACGTCGGAAATGTGTACCAATCCCGCCGTACCGCCTACCGTCATAACTCGAAGTCTCATCCAGGGAGTCCCTCCGACGATACATTGGAAACATTGTTGATTGAGTTGAGAAGCTCTCAATCTCAAACAAGTCGGAGCTTGCATCACTCATTACATCATCGTCATTTGGTCGGAGTTTCGGACTCCCCGGATAATTGAAACTCCGGCGGTCACTCTCTTCAGGAAATGACATTAGGACTCGTCGTTGAAGATCTGTAGACTTTCTTAGACTAATTGGCTCTTCTGTTGGCTGAAAAACTTCTAATGATTCTCGGGGTGGATCGTCGAGCTGCTGGATCATCAGTACAGGCTTTCCACCATTGAAATTTGCTTTAGTGGTAGCTGAAATAGGAGCATTTAAGATAGGAAATGAAAAGGCACCACCAGCGCCACCACCACCACCACCTCCAGTATCATTACTGAATGATCTGTTCCATCGTTTTTCCGGTAGGAAATCATCGGAATCCTTGACTGGAACTACTTCTTGTACTTTCACCCAGTTATTATGTGCTTTCTCTCTTTCAAACTCCATTGTAGCTTTGATATAAACATCTTCCCCGGCGGAACTAGAAAAGCTTTGTTTCTTAAAACTAGTACCAGTACTAGTATTGCTAAGTTGCACAACCTGACTACTTTTGTTGTGTTCAGAGATATCTTCTTGGACTTGCAGTGATTTACTTCCGGTGCATGGGCACTTTCGGCCGAAAAACCATTTAGATGACGAAGAAGAAGAATTAGACAAGGCTCTGTTCATTTTCCTCTTGTCGTCTAACCGGAGATTTTTCATAGAAACAGCAATAGAACCTGGTGGATTTGAGAGTAGACCTGTCTGACTGTTCCAGCTAGCTTCAGATGACGCTGTTGGTGTTGCATGGAAAGACCCACTTCTAAAATTCCTCGCATAATTAGTCGAAGAACCATCAACAGAAGAAACGGCAGATAGTCTAGGATTCGCCATTGAAGTTTCATCATTTCTATATACACAAACTCTACCAAGACTCGGGCCCATAGTCGAAACATTGTTGTTTAGTTCTTTCCGATCTTGAACATCATTGAAGTATCTCTCAGCTTCAAATATGTTGAGTTCGGAATCAGGAACATTACTTTCTTGTTTTTGATCTTTCGGAGGTAGATATGTAGAGAATGATGCAACTCTTGATTGAGGTTTCAACGGATACGGACAAGGGTAATTTGGCCGCGGAGGATTGTTATTGCCTGCAGCAGCTACTGATGAGTTTAACATGGCTCTTTGAGACATGTTGCCATTTGAGGTTATTGCATCTATTGAGTACCTTTCCATCTCTTTCACTAGGCTATTTATAGATTTTGCTTTTGTGTGTGTATGTATGTATGTATATATATATATATATAGTATGTATGAGCAGATCTGTACGTTAACGACCTGGGATCGAAACTCGTCTATAATGGGGTATGGATATGCAGTAGACTTGTTGAAAGAGATGGAGTTTTTGTAAGGGAAACCAATGACTGAAAAGGGAACCTAAAAATAGTTAGGGAAAGAAAAGAATGGGGTATAAGTAATAGATGTATGCAATTTGTCTTCTACTACCAAACTGTATAAATCATGAGACAACTTAACTGAAATAATTCAAGAACAGAAAACCAAAAAAAGGCGAATTGCCAAGACAGTTGTAACTTCACTTAGACTTATCTATCAGAACAAATAACTCATAACTGTCATAATCTTTATCTGCAACCAGATTGAAGCTACACGCAATGTGCATACTATTATAAAAGAGTTTTCAGTGTTTGGCCCTGCTTGTTATTTGGTGAATTCTAGCATATGCAGGTTCGAATTTTGTTGTGAGAATTTGCAGCCAGTTGCAAAATTCAAGAAAATAAGCACTCATGAATCAAAAATCATTGGAAGTTGCACCACCAGTTTTTTTTTTTTTTTAAATTAGTATCATCACCCTAAGACTTTACCATTGTGCAACAGTAACATCAATCACCTGTTTGTTGTTGAAACCCAAAATAATATGAACTGCAAAAACTTATTAGATTTAAGATGCCTGTGAATTTTTGCAGCATATCGAACAGTAGAATCGATAGACAAGTGTGGTTGTTCTAGACATCTAGGTGCGTATTCCAGATCCAAGACAAATTGATGTCATTTATGAGAAACCAACCTCTCTGATCAAAACAGTTCATGACCAACCTTCACTATCATGTCCATACGGACCATACTCTTGAATTCATTTTAGACTTTTGTAAATTGTGACAATCTTCTTGTCCCCTCGATCAAAAACATTATCTTTTCAATGATAGATATTTAACAGCACATTAAGTATTTGATCTTGATCTTATACATGATTACCATCTTGTACCATACCATAAAAACGAAATCTATCTATATCGTTGGAAAATCTATGGGACAAGTCTTTTAAGTCACATGACTTGCCACCTAATATTTTGAATTTGAACTGTTTCTCTCTTCTTCTTTTTTTAATGTATATAGAGTGCGTTTATTTATTTTTGTGTAAACAGGCAATTCATCATTTTACAATCATTTGTTTGGACGATAACAACATTTAGAGAGTAAAATGAAAAAAATGATATTACATCATTTTCCATGAATGGAGGTAGTATTACATTTCTGCGAATATATTGTCTCAAAAGTTAAAACAGAATTTCAGAACGACTCTTACAAGTAAAACATGTTTCTCCGAAGCAAAAAAAAAAAAAAAAATTGCATGTGGATTTTGAAATTTACTTTTTTTGCTCCCGGTTGCTAAACAGGCTATTAGTTTCCGGTACCTTAGAAATAACAACTGTGGTTGGTGTGTAGCCCACTTGCGCAGGGCTTGCTTGCTTGCCTGCCGATATAGATTGGGGCACGGGATGACACCAATCTAAATCCCCTTATTCTCAGGATTGGATAACTGGTTGGGATGCATGCCAAACTAAAGATTAAACACTAGTCATGTCACCAGGCGTGCGTGATTGCATGGCCAGTTATATTTTCCATATATTCTTTAAAATTAGTTCTATTGCATTTGGATTTGATATAGAATCTTGTAGTGATTTTTTTTGGATACAACACAGATATGATCTTCGTATAATCAAAGGTAAAGAAAAGAATAAAAATGGGGAAGCATAGTATGCATCCGACACAATAGAACAATGCAGAGTGTTTTATTCGAGAAGATAAGGGCATTGAATGTGAAAAGCCATAACCCTTGCAAAAACAAAATAGAATACTCGAATGAGAACTATATATATAATCTGACTGAATAGCAGCCACATATAAGTAATCAGTGTGGGATCCTGATGTGATCTTGATCTTGATGTTCATAATGCAGCTCTTTATGTCTACGAATTATTCAAACTTAGCTAGACATTTTCCATCCAAAATCCTGTATTATATCGTATGCATATAGAATTCATAATAGATTACTTTTGAGAAACCAAACAATAACAAACAGCTGTTTCAACAAGAACTAAAAGAAGATAGATCAAAGAGCCTAATATGCCATGATACTTGCTTTGTCTCTTGCAAACCTTTCTCATGCGTTTTGACAGTGTTGTCTTGTCAGTAGTAGTCACTCATTTCTTATCATATGATCACTTCATTCACTTATAGCTAGCTAGGGACTAGGGTGATTACTAGTGCTGACTGCTGGCTTAGCCCACAAATACACGTGCTCAAACAGTCAAACCTTTTCTCATTTTCTGTTCTTTAGCAATGTTATTACTACTTACATTGGATTCTTTTTTGTCATTCTTTCTTGTTTTGGTTCCCTTAGCAAAATCCACTGTGCTACAAATCACTCACGGGATGGCTCGTTTTATCTCTTCTTCTATCCATTATGTTTGCAATTTCCTGTATGGTCAGAAGAGGTTGAGCAAATAACACTAGGATTTCCATACTGTCCATACGCATAAAGCAATGCTTATATGATTAGTTTTGCACCTACCTTAAAAAAAAATGAAATTTCTCCATTGGAATCTTTTTTTAAAACGTAACATGATCTAAACTGAGAATGTCATAAGTTACAAGATCCCAGATTATCAAAACGACAGCCAAACTGCAAGACTTGCCACAA
This sequence comes from Papaver somniferum, assembly GCF_003573695.1. Lineage (NCBI taxonomy): Eukaryota > Viridiplantae > Streptophyta > Magnoliopsida > Ranunculales > Papaveraceae > Papaver > Papaver somniferum. Next base: position 239,768,529 of record NC_039358.1, on the reverse strand, counting down.
GACTACTTTCTCTCTTTTGATAAAGAATTATATTATTGAACTTAGTTTGCAAGATAAGCATTAGGGGGTTTGTTTTCCACCTACATATTTGTTATCCACTAAAAGGCTAACAGTACAAATCATTGAGAAGACTCTTGTCAGTGCTTTAACCACTATTGCAATGATTTACAAAATGTAGTTATGGTAATGTACTATGTGGCCACAAAAAGAAATATTGGTCGGCAATCTAAGTATTGACAAGTAATTTTCCCAGGCAAAAAATCACCAAAATAAAACAATAAATGAGGTACGTATGGTTTATTTGATTGAGCTAACAGTCAAGTGGCTCTTGCTGGGGTAAGTTGCCGACTTGGTGCCTGAACAAAAACAACCGCAAATAAAGACTGGAGAGCAACAATAAATGTCATGCAGTTATGTATGCAATACAAAATCGAATGACTTGATCAGTAACTCTCCTCACAGCCAACATGTTTAGGGCTCAAAGGAATGAACGATGCATGTTGACCGACATAACATGTGGTGACACTATATACTATATACATAACTGCGATTTTCTATGCTCCGTAGTCCGTACAGATCAGAGAAAGATTGGAGAGGATGAAGGATTTGTGGTGAGGGCAAATGCAACAACACCAATTGACATTATTTATAATTTGTACTGATCTCTACATTCTTCCCGCCCACACCAAATCAATCAATTCCCATTTAAAAGAAATTTAATTTGTTAATAATGATTCGTAATAAAGTAGAGGGCTCCATTGATATGAATAGAATAACATGGATATAAAAAATTAAAAAAATTCAGGTTTGCATGAGAAAAATGAATTATTAGAATACAATTTGGTGAAATTCATGTTTTTCCAGCAGATATCCTAGCCCCGGGGAAGGACTTTGGAAGAGGATATCTCAGACTCACTGTACCCAGGGCCCGGAATATTCCTCTATGCAGATACATGGTGAATAGTGCTGAATGCCTGTAAATCTATGAATTACAAGGTTACCAGGTTAGTGATGAATTACAGATTATATCGGATACAGTTTCCTGTTGCAGGGCTGATACAAGTTCGATACACGACATTAACTGCACTATTCATGACTTAAAAATCTCAAATACGCCGGTAGAATAAAATATTATGCTCTTGATGACCAAAATTATTTGCATTGGCCGTATATCTGCACCAAACAGTATATGTCGCATGAGATTCATCCTGACTTAGATTTTAAAAAATATCAAGGATGAACTGGATGCATCCTGATGTAAATTAAATATAAGAAAAAATATTTGAAAATGGGTAGGATGAAACTGTTTACATCCTGACTATTTTTACATTTTTGTCCATTTAAACAGTATCAAAATCTAAATGTTCTTTTCACCCAGGAGTTGTTGATTTTGGTTTTTTTAACCAATTTTGTGCTAAATAAAACCATATATATGCAAAAAATTCACTTCATAAATTACTGAGGAAGGATCCTCTCATACTTTTATTATCACACTATCTCACATGTTGGATGTCATTTTCGTGAACAAAAACCAAACCGTAACAGATTTAAAGCTAATATTTTGAGGATATGTTCATGTTGATGGTGGTCTTTAGCTTAGTGTTAAAACCGAAAACCTTAGTCTAAGGTGACGTCATTCTGTAAGGAAACGGAGCCGTGAGTACCAATATCTCCACTAACACATTTATTGAGCCTTTCAATACGTCTACGAGAAATATACCAGGGTACCTTTTTTTACATATATGCTATGTTCCACAGCAGAACCCTCAGTATAAACTGGCATCATCTCCGCACATGCCGTATATTCTAATTAGGGTTTCGACATGCTAAACCCTAATTTCCACACCAAGGAGGCCATAACCAAACTACCGCGCCAAAGGCATGCCAACCATGCCAACCGAACCGTCGCGCCAAAGGCATGCCAACCATGCCAGCCGCACCACAGCGCCAACGGCGTGCCAACCATGCCAGCCCACCACCGTGCCAACGGCATGCCTCCGCACCAAAGGCATGCCAACCATGCCAGCCGCAACCGTGCCAACGACATGCCAACCATGCCTCCGCAACAAAGGCATGCCAACCATGCCAGCCGCACCACCGTGCCAACGACATGCCAACCATGCCAGCCACACCTTCGCGCCAAAGGCATGCCAACCATGCCAGCTGCACCACCGTGCCAACAACATGCCAACCATGCCAACCACATCTCCGCGCCAAAGGCATGCCAACCATGCCAGCTGCACCACCGTGCCAATGGCATGCCATGCTAGCGACATCTCCGTGCCAAAGGCATGCGAACCATGCCAGCCGCACCACCGTGCCAATGGCATGCCATGCCAGCCGCACCACCGTGCCAATGGCATGCCATGCCAGCCACATCTCCGCACCAAAAGGCATGCCAACCATGCCAGCCGCACCGCCGTGCCAATATCATGCCATGTCAGCCACATCTCCGCGCCAAAGGCATGCCAACCATGCCAGCCGCACCGCCGTGCCAATGACATGCCATGCCAGCCACATCTCCGCGCCAAAGGCATACCAACCATGTCAGTCGCACCATTGTGCCAATGGAATGCCATGCCATCCACACCTCCGCACCAAAGCCATGCCGGCCATGCCTCCGTGCCGCTGGCTACCAAACGAAAGGTTGCAACGATCAACGACCACCCTTCCTTCTGAGATGCAAACCTGAGCCGTCCAAGTTCACCACCAAACGCGTGGAAACTTTTGGCCTAATGCCAAGCCATAATTTTGGCCGCGCCTAAACTATGCCAAAACCCTAATTTTGGTCACGCCTAAAACTATGCCAAAATCCTAGCTTGGCCGCGCCTAAACCACGCCAAAGCTACGCCGGCCATGCCTCCATGTTGCTGGCTGCCAAACGAAGAGTTGCAACAATCAATGGCCACCCTTCCTCTGAGATGCAAATCTCAGCCGTCCAAGTTCGCCACCAAACGCGTGGTAACTTTTGGCATAATGCCAAGCCCTAATTGTGGGCGCGCCTAAACTATGCCAAAACCCTAATTTTGGACGCGTCTAAAACTATGCCAAAATCCCAGCTTGGCCGCGCCTAAATCGTGCCAAATCCACGTTGTCCATGCCTCCATGCCTCTGTCTACCAAACGGAGGGTTGCAACAATCAACGACTACCCTTCCCTCTGAGATGCAAATCTCAGCCGTACAAGCTCGCCACTAAACCAAAGGACTTGTGGCAACCTTTGGCTACGCTGCTAACTCTTTGGCCACAACGCACTCTTAGCTATGCTAATTCTATGGTCACAGCACCAAACCCTAATTAGCCACGCCAAGAGCATGTGCAAGCCATGCCAGCACCGTGGCCACGCCACTTGCTACCAACGGAAGGTAACCATAATCAACGGCTAACCTCCCTCTCAAGATGCAAAATCTCGACTGTCTAAGGTCACCACCGATCCGGAAATCCTCCCAATCTAAACTTGCCAAACAATAGCAACATGCTACACAAAACACACGAGACATCAAAACATGTCACAAACTGGGGGATACTCATCAGGGTATTGGTCTGGCGGTTTACAGCGTGCGACATACACTACGCCCGTTACAAGAAAGTATCATAAGAGTGAGGCGGTTAGTAAATACAAGAAGTAATGGTGAAACGTTTCCTTCATTATGGAAGCATCAATTCCAGGCGTTACTCGTTACCGCTTTCTTCCATTTACTCAACCGTTTCCACTTCTTACGAGACCAGGGTACAATTCGTTGCGACTTGTATAAATAGGTCTCACCTATTTCCACCAAAGGACAGGTTTTTGGTCAGGGGAATACAACACTCAGAAATCACTTGTTAGCTTTCCCGTCTGTTAGCTTTCCACTTTCTGATACAAGTCGTCAAACAACTACTTTTCCCGAATCAACTATTTTGGTCTCAACACTCTCTTCGCTTCCCTCCCTAGACCAACCCTTCTCCTTCACTTTGTGACCGAAGCAAGTATGGAACGACCATTTCTTGGTTTAGGCTGGATTTGTACAGATTGATCTCTCAAATCAAAGTACTCTCTTGCAGTACATTGTTTAGGATTTAGACTCGTTTCTCACCCACACACTCGAAAATACCAAAATCAGCAGAAATTGTTTTCACCCTCAAACAGTTCCTCTTGCCAATTTTTACGTACCTACCAAAAATGAGCACATTCGACATATAAAACCTCACAATCTACCGTTCTTAATTTCGACGGCTAGAAATCGATTGATTTTCAAGGGCACATTTTCAAAATAGTGGATGGTGGTGTTATACGTCTTGGAAAATACACTCATTTTTCGTAGGTATGTAGAACTTGGTAACAAGAACATATCCCCAAAATATTACCTTCACATCCGTTACAGTTTGTTTTTTATTCGAAAAAATAACGTCCAACATGTGACATAGTGTGATAATAAAAGTGTGAGGGGATCCCTCCTCAAAACTTTCTTACCAGAATTGAAGAAATTCTCTGCTTTCTCACAACCAACAAGACTGATTGTGTCTTCTTGTCCTTCCCTAATATTTTTATATCTATGACTTCATACACCACCAAGTTAACAGTCAAATTTGTTATTTTTTGCATATGAAATCTTTAACGGATATCTGATATTATCATATAGGATAAGACTTTTTCGTATCCGTTTCGTTAGAGTATGAATGATAATGCCTATTCTATATCCGTTTCGTTAAAGTGTGAATGATAATGCCTTTTCCGTATCCATTTCGTTAGAGTATGAATGTTCAATAAAATATTTGTATCCGATATCAGTTATGCAAAATTTGGTATGATACCCTAAATATTCGGAACATACTCGGATGGATATCGAATATTCGGTTAATCATTGAAGGACTTATGCACGATCCCAAATAAGAACGGTTTTTTAAGGACCATGGTTTTTTTTTTTTGGGGGGGGGACCATGGTCTATTAGGCCACCTACCCTACAATCTTAAGGGATGTCCTAAAATCATGAGATTACTAATTTGGCCCTTACCCTAATTTAAATTAACCCTAAACTAATAACTACCAAAGTTTAACCTAATCTATTAACAAAAACCAAAAATTAGTCCCTACCCTACCCTACCCTACCCAGCCGCACAAACTATTTTTGAGAAAAAAAAAATCTTTCTCTTTTCTTCTTCTTCCTTTCAACATCGTCTTCATCGATTTATCGTCGATTCATAAAATTTTCATCGTCGATTAATCAATTGACTATAAGAATGGTTCTTCGAAAGAAAACCAACCGACTTCAAGGAGAAGGTCCTCGATTGGGACATCTAGCAAATTAGCCAAGTGATTTTGAGATTCATAAAGAAGTGGAACAACCAAGTGAAGCCATAATCCAGTATAATAGACGCTTGAAGAAGCCTGATTCTTCCATGGGACTGATTCGCAGGTATTTTCCAACAAACCCATTACTTTTAATTTGATTTTGATTCGTTTAATTGAATAGAAATCATCAAAATAGGGTTCAAATGGAGGTTACAGTGCATTGTTCGGTTAGGACGAATTTCTAAAAAAATCCTAGTTTGTTAACCAAACTTCCTGAAAGGAAGAACACGAAGAACAGTTCGGTTCTATAGGATTCAAAACTAGGTCACCGAACAGCCAGTTCGGTTAGTTCGCAAAGAAGCCTAAAAAATTTTTCTAACCGAATTTAACCTATTTTACAACATTTTTTTTCACATGTAACCGAACTGTGCTATTTTTCCCGCTATTTTGAATTTTTATGTAACCGAACTGAGCTATCTTGTTCGGTTGGTTCGCATAAAATTCTAAAACTATTTAGTAACTGAACTTTACAAAAAAAATTATTTTTTTTTTAATGTAACCGAACTGTGTTATTTTTCCCAATATGTTTAGTTTCAATTTAACCGAACTTGTCCAACTATGTTGAGCTGCACACATGTGGAGTTCGGCTTATTCGCAAAAAACATTGACAAACCGAACTCTTTGCTAAAAGTGACCAATGTTGAGTTCGGTTTGTTCGCGAAAAACCTTGACAAACCGAACTCTTCAATAGTTGCATGCATGTGGAGTTCGGTTTGTTCGAAAAAAACATTGACAAACCGAACCCTTCACTAATAGTGACCAATGTTGAGTTCGGTTTGTTCGCAAAAAACCTTGACAAACCGAACTCTTCAGTAGTTGCATACATGTGGAGTTCAGTTTGTTCGCAAAAAAACCTTGACAAACCGAACTCTTCAATAGTTGCATATATGTGGAGTTCGGTTTGTTCGCAAAAAACCTTGACAAACCGAACTCTTCATTTATAGTGACCAATGTTGAGTTCGGTTTGTTCGTAAAAAAACTTTGGTAACCGAACTATACTCTGGAACACAAAATTAGAGTTGACCTATTTTTCGTGAACTTTTGCTACTAACCAAACCTTACGGTGAGAACCCTTATGTTGCATCTGATTTAGTCAATCATTTATCGGTTAAGCTAATATCTTTTGTTTTCTTGATTAGTGGTAAAGGAAAAAAATCCAACCAAGGATTAGTGGAAGATATGAGAACTCCCACACCTCGAGGCAGTGTAAACTTAGGTGCCGATAAGTGTGGACCCAAAATGCCAAGTTTGGAGGTGGGTCATTACCGGGTGTTGTCATCCAAGATGGTGTCAATAGAGATAATGTTGACAACGTAATCCAACAAGTTAATGAAGAGATCATGGAAGAGATGGGCAGTCAAGAACATAATCAGGGTGGATAAGGTAAACCAGCTTAAGAAGGAGGAAATGAGGGTGACGATGATGAGGGTGAAAAAGATGAGGAAGATGGAGATAAGTATGATGATGAATCAGAGGAGGACTCGGGTGAAGAGGAAGAGGAACAGGAACAAGTAGAAATAGTGGGAAAGAAACCTCGAAAGACGCCTAAAAAGCCTTGTGCTAGATATTCATACATTCCTGATGACAATTTGTGTTTGCCTCCAAAGAAGCCAACTTATGGTACTCCAAGAGATGGAGGGGAGGTATTGATGGGCTACAAAAACTCATGGGCTGTCAAGATCTTTGCGACAAAGGTATGGTTCAATCTTAACCATCAAGATTTCTCAGTCATTTTATTATATTTTGACATATATTGTTCTTTTCTATATATATTAGTATATAAGATATGATGTTGTTTTTAGGATCATAATAATGTTGTTCGTATTTTGAAACGTCAAAAGAACAAGATATGGAGTATAGATAATGAGTGTGATGAGGTCCGCTTGGCGGTATTTGATTGTGTGCTATGGAAAGGGATACAACATGCGCACCAAAATTTTTATGTTTTCACTGTTTCTGCATTTGCCGAGAGGGCTTGTCCAGAGACGGATACCTTTCATCTACCGTTTGGCGAGATGGCAATAACTCCGAATAATTGTTTTAGAATCACATCCCTACCAATTACGGGAACAAGTGTTCGAGATGGCTACGATCCCTCGATGAGTTATGGACTTCTTGAAAAGCTAGTCGAAAAGTGTCTACGAAGGCACAATGTGAGTTTAAATGAGCTAACAAAGAGCCTAAGGAAGGTGATGAGTATAATGAGTTTGAGGAAGACCGCACGTACAAGAAGAAGTTGAAAAAGATCAAGCTCAAAACCTTGTTTGCCGAGTTTTCAGGGACGAAAGATTTGGTTGCTCAAGGAAAGTTGGTGATGACAGAGGAGAAGATTAAGTATCATGTGACTGCTTATTTGTTATATCAACTAGGAACCATTTTCTTAACCCGACAATTCAGGTCACGTGGTAAATACTCATCATCTCCAGCTATTGGATCCTCTGAATGAGGTGAACAACTACTGTTGGGGAATTGCGGTTCTTTCATTGGTTCAAGCGGAACTCAGAAAATCTTCGAGGCTTAAGAGTCTATATTTTGGAGGCTTATACACCCTTGTTCGGGTACCCCGTTAAATTATCGTTTGTGTGTTTCAATATATAAGTGAATGAATTTGTATTGTTACTAATCATATTGCGAATGTATTATTTGTTGCCTATTCTCATAGGTTTGGGTGCACAACCACTTCCCTAAACTGCAATTATCTCATGCTCACACTCCTTGGCATTATGGAAATCTTACAGCTGGTAAATATGAATTTTTGAACTCACAAGAAAAGAATAAGAACAAAAAGGTGTTGGAGTTGAGGGAGACATTGGATAAGTTAACAGTGGAGGATGTGGTTTTCCATCCTTACACCATTGTATCAGATGAAGACGAGGAGGATGTTGAGGTTATTGATTTCTCACCTGTTGCGGCTTATAATGGACCGTTGTTTCATCCTGGAGGTTGTACAATGTATAATCCTCGAAGAGTATTTATACAACTTTCTTGTGTCCAGAGTGTCCCACAAGTGGAAAACTTAAACTTCAAGGTGAAGAAGCAGGGAACTAAGAACTCCGAGAAGAATTTCTCCCCCAATTACGATCCTGTTCCATTAGTGGACCAGTGGAAGAGCATTGGGGATTATCTTGTTCCAGTCAAATAGTTACAAGATTCGTTTGATGAGCCAAATGCCGCTGATGAGGGATATATGGAATGGTATGAACATTTTTCTCATCCTCGTGTAATAAACAGTATCCAACAAGCCCGTGCTGATAAAGCAAAAACGAAGGCAGTGGAGAAAGAGGCTCAGAAAATTATGAAGCATACCCCTACGTGTGGTGATGAGGCCTTGATCTTGTGGAATTCGGCGGTAAGATATTTACTCTTAGTTTTGTTTTTCAAAATGTTATAAAGTATTGAAAAATAATAGTTATTTATGTTTTTGATTTAGAAAAGGTGAAGGCAAGTGGTAAATTGTTGAAGAAAATGATGGAAAAAATCCGGAGTGGAGAGCCGATGGACACTCGACAACAAGCAGACCTCTACAACCAATGGACTAATGTTTTTAATCCCAACCTTGTAGATACAAGCCAGTTTGATCCAAGCCAGACCATGTTGTTGAAGAGTAGTCGCCGAGAAGGGGAAGGTTCAAGTCGGATGGTTGAACAACAAAGCAGTGGATATGACACTCCTAGTGACGAAGGACGACCTAAAGCTCCTAAACGCAAGAGTAGAAAAGTTTCTCGTAGTGGTCGTGGTAAATGAGTGATTGCAACAATTAGTACTTTGTTTCCTTATGTTTGGAAGACTTTTTTATTGCGGATTTGGTAGTTTGTTTCCTTATGTTTGGAAGAATTTTTTACTGCGGATTTGTAGTTTGTTTTCTTATGTTTGTTTCCAACATTTAGTTATGTTAGTAAATGAATTTGATAATTTGGTTTTTAATTTGTGTTTTAAGGGATTAGTTCGGCTATTTGACTCATATGTGTTTCATTAAATTCAAATTTTTAAGAAACAATTAGGTAGTTCGGTTAGTAGATTAAATATCGTAAAAAACTGAACTTGATGGTCCATAAGTTCGGTTAATTCGCAAATTTTGTAATCTAACCGAACTCAGCTACAAAATCAGAAGTTACAGAGTTGTATTCGGTTACTTGCATTTTTTTACAAGTAACCGAACTCCAACGTTCGGTTACCTGCAGAAAAAATGCAAGTAACCGAACTTATGGGTTCATAAAGCATCCTTAGTGTAGTGGAGTTCGGTTACCTGCAAAAAAATGCAAGTAACCGAACTTATGGGTTCATAGAGCATCCTTAGTGTAGTTTTAGTTCGGTTACCTGCAATTTTTTGGCAGGTAACCGAATAATACTCTGTAACTTTTGAATGTTTTTTGGTTGCTGAGTTCGATTACCATGGATTTACGGTACTAACCGAACTTAAGGACAACCAAGTTCGGTTATATGTATAACGTTTTCAAGTAACCGAACTGAGGAGTTCAGTTTTGTCGATGCATATCTTTTGTAAACGAACTATCTATTTTGAAATTTGAATGACACAAATTTCAAGTAACGACTATTTTTATAGCCGTTATACACCTCAGTGGTATAAATATGTGTCTCATAGTTAACATTTTGTCTCAAAATCTTCTAAAAATGGCAGCTACTACTCCTAAATTTACTCTAGATGAAGATGTTTCTCTTTGCAGAAACTACATACTATACTATCCAAAGAGGGGTGAAGAACGAAGAATGAATGGTATTATGAGTCAAAGTTATTGGCAGAAAATTCATGAGAAATTCTGCTCCGACACAACAAACCCTCATAACCGTGATCATATAGCTTTGTTCATTCGATTTGGAAAGATTCAAGATAGAGTTATGGAATTTATGGCTTTATTTCGTATTGTAAGGCGATATCGACTTAGGGATGAAACATTCGACGAAATCATTTTAATAGAAAAAAATGAATGGAGAAGATGGAAGAGAAAGAATTTCAAATATGAAGATCATTTCCGCATCCTCAAAGAATTTTTCATAACGCGTTTCGGATATTAAATGTTATGTAATTTTATTTCGGCAATGTCCTGTAATAGTTTGTCCATATCCTGTAATCTCATTTCCTAACCGAACTTTTTTCCTGCAATAGTTCGGTGATGTCCTTTAATCTAAGTTCATTTCTATAAGCTGCATTTCAAAAAACACAAAAATATGACCAAATAACAAAAAAATAAAACCAAATTCCAAAAAACACAATATTTCATTCTTACGTTGATATTCAAATCATACTTAGTTTAACTAATGGTACATTTAATCATCCTCAAGGGAAATTCAACCTTCGTGTATAATTTTGTCTGATTCCTTCAAAGCTTTCCACATCTCCATGTTATGTTCATACATAATGCACCAACCCAACATTGTGTCGGGGTTAAATCCAGGCCAATAAGAGTATCCGCATATCGGAGGAAATGGGCAATTGTCTTCTAACCGGAGGCCTATAAAATGGTTGTTGTTAATCAACGCAATCACCACTCTCCTACGTCTAAGTTGATCGACACAAATGGTTGTCTTCGGAGTGTATGTGAAACTAGCACCTTTTGAGAAATAGTGAACCACGCAATTGAATGCGTCGGCGATTAAGTGCCCACATATTGGAATTCCCATCCAATGATCCCTTGTTATTGGATTGGCCCCGTGGAGACGGATTTGATACCTAACAATCTGCATATTGAGACTAGCATCCCCATCGGACAACATTGTCTTGTAAAATTCCGGTTTCTCCTTTAGCTTCATCAACAACCTTTGACGGACATAAGTGATTTGATTATCATTATATAGCTTGGCACCTTGGGTGAAAGGCCCTAGTTGTACGACAACGTGGAAACCGCAATTACCATCCGGAGGGACGTCATGGGTGGATATGACGTAATCTCTAATGTAAGGAGGTAGCTCTTCCAAGAACCTGTTATCACCAAGAGGGCGTGTATCATCAAGAGGTGGTGTATCATCAATTGGAGCCTTTAGCTTCACGTCTTGTTGAATTGGTTGGCTCAGCTCCGACGGAGTAGGTTGGGTTGGTGGAGAGTGTAACATCGGTCCTTTTTTCTTCATTTCTTGTTCACTTGTCTCGCCCTTTTCCATAATATTCCTAGCCCTTTTCTTAAAATCTTCTTGGTACTTCTCCGCGGTATGCTCATGCCCCGAAGGATCTCTAGTAAAAGGGGTCATTTCGCTTTTCCTCTTAGCCAACACATTTGCATATTCTCTAACTTGTTTTTTTGTTTCATTGGTTCTTGTCCTACCTTTGCCCTTGCCTTTATTCGGTTCTTGCACGTTATCCGAAGTGTGCGGATAAACAACTGGCCACATGTCATCCCAAAATATTTGCCTTTCGAGTTTGTTCATGTTCCGGTACATCTCGATCACGATTCTTCCTATTTCGTTGTTAGCAAACTCTTCTCCGACATCGCCCTTTGGAGGAGGGATAAAACTTAATTGTTGCCAATGTGGATCTATATATCTTAAAGGGATTATGCCATGTTCATACTTAGCTGTCATATGGCGACAAGGGAGTCCCATTGACTTCATCATGTTGCAAACACACACCTCGTCCGGCTTGGTTCCCCATATGTCGATCAAATTCACCTTAACCATTAACCTCTTAATGCAAGCATGTGAAACATTATAGTGGAGTCCCTTGAAAAACCGAAGGTCCGCCATTTTCTTGATGTTACCACCTTTGTCTATAATCTTTTTGTACTTCATGATGCTTCTTTTTTGGAACTTCTCTTTAATTCTCTCAATATCGCGGTTGAAGTAACTCTCCATTGCGTTAAACACAACCACAAAATTTTCGATACATCCAAAGAGATTTTTCTTCAACCGGTGGTGAGCCGATTCTACCAAACTTGCCGCTTGATTCTCAAAGTGTTTATAGTTGTTGGTAAAAGCATAAACGAAGCGCTCTTTGTGTGTTTCCAACCATTGATCCACCACATACGTTATTATATCCTACGGATATTCGGGGCTAGACCAATGTTCTCTAAATTCGGCAAGATTTAGATAATACTCTTCTTCGGTGAGAGACCAAGTCAATGCCTCCCATTTCCCGGAGAAGACAACCCATTTAGCGTGATTTATGGTGTATTGTTTATCGAATGCCTCTTTTACATCCGCTTGCTCATCTTCCGGTAGCTTGCTAATCTCTTCCAATCCTTTCCTTTTAGGTGGACAAAGTTGAGGCTTGCACCTTTTCATCACATTGCACCATATATGAAATGTACAAAGCATATTATGTGCCAATGGGAAGACTTTATCTATGGCATTCATCAATGCAACTTCATTGTCCGTCACGATAACCCCGGGGATATCATCATCTCGGTAGATCGCCTTCACTTGTTGTAGCGCCCAAGTGTAACTTGGTTGTTGCTCGTCCTTTAGAAAACAAAAAGAAACGGTAAACGGTGACTTGGTCGAAGTACGACCAACAATGTTCAGCAATGGAATCTCGTATTTGTTTGACTTGTAACTGAAATCCATTATAAGAACTTCATGGAAGGATTGAGCCAATTGAACACTCTTCGGATGAGCAATGAAGAGATGAGTTATTTCTTCTTCCGGACCTACCTTCTTTTGAACCGCGTAGACTTTCTCTTGAGCCAAAAAAAACAATTGTTGCATTACTTGTTTATGCTTACATTCATTCCTTTTAATTGTCTCAATTGCATTGTAAATGGTAGACAAAGATGATACGTTATCCGGGTTATATTCCTTTAATAAGTGAAGCATAACGGTATGTGGAATACTCATTTTCCTATACTTAGCAATTTTTTCCATTCTTGAGGAGTGAGCCTTGCGGCCATTGCATGTCCTTCAAGATCTTCCGGACGAGGGTGGTTATGACGACCTACCACCTTATCCATAGCTAGAAACCATTTCTTCATTAATTTGCTCTTGTTAAATACTAGCTTGAACGGGAATTTAATTTTCTTTGAGCATGTTGTGTTCTTCCTCGTCGTCTTTCCTTTATACTTATAACCCTTCCTCTTGGACTAACATCGGGATCTCCACTTCTCTCATAAACTATTTCAAAACGAGTTTGGCTTTCTTTTCCATTCAAAACTAAAACGCACTTGACTCTCTTAGCATGTTCTCTAGCCCAATTCTTCACATCAATAGGTAAGTCAAATACCAACTCATTAGCATAGTGATTAGATGTATATTCGAACAACATATCTACCGGAGAAGGTTGATCATCCATTGGTATAGGTTGCCATTCCATCTACAAGAAATGTAACAACATCAATTGTAATTACATTAGAGTTCGGTTACTTGTAAATTTTATCGCGATAAAACCCATGGTTTGGTTCATAAAGCAAAGTGGACGTGTAACCGAACAAATAAAAAATAAAAAGTTCGGTTACTTCCTATTTTATCTAGGTAACCAAATAGAACCCTGGAACTTCAAAAAAAAATTGGTTTGTTAAGTTCGGTTGTTTATGTTGTTGTTTCGAGTTTGCGAAACAACCGAACTTAATACACTTAGTATACTTTTATATTATGTAAGGTTCGGTTAGCTAGTTCGTAAACATGCACTTTGCGAAACAACCGAACTTTGTACACTAAGTTAACTCTTATTTGTACATAAGTTCGGTTAGTTATTAGTTAATTGGTTGCGAACCATCCGAACTTTGTACACTGTTAGATCTAATTTTTACGTAAAGTTTGGTTTGTTAATTTGTTACGAACCAACCGAACATAACGCTGGTAATCCTAGAAACTTCAATTAATAGAAAGTTCGGTAACCTGCGTGTTTGGACCAAGTAACCGAACTGCACTTTCAGATGAGTTCGATTATCTATTCTTCACACGATGGAACCGAACTACACCTTCAGAAGAGTTCAGTTACATGTTCTTCACATAAGGTAACCGAACCGTCCCAAATCCACTTGAAAAATTTACCTTTTTAGGAAAATTTTGACCAATTCAACATACATTATCTAAGTTTGGAGCATACCTGGACACCCAAATACTCTTCCTCCGGTTGTGGTTGATAAAATCCATCATATTCATCTTGAGATTGAGTTTGGGGAATAATAGAATCACCATCTAATAAATAACTCATATCTGGATCATTGTGAAGATTAACAAATACTCCAGTGGAGGATGGAGATGAAGAATCAGATGAGTTTTCATCACTTGAATACCCAAACTTAGTGAATTGGAAAAAAAATATTTTCCATGTTTTTCTCCTTCATCTTCTCTAACTTTACTCTCTCAATAATTCTACTCATCTAATAAAAAACCCATCTTTTAATTTAATCTCACTAATTATTTTTAACTAAATCATTTCACTAATCATAACCTAAAATTAATTATGAAGGTAGTTTAGGTATTAATATATAATCTAGATATGGGGTGACCTAGATTTACTTCTAATGTCTTTACCTAAAATAAAACCATGGTCACAAAAAACAGTGGTACCCAAAATGAGATTTTTTGGGCACCACTGTTTTTTGGGACCATGGTTTTATTTATTAGATGGTGCTCAAGGGAGAAAAGAGCAATTAGAACGTCAAACCATACCACATTCACTCAACAACTATGTAGCTTCCACAACAGATACATGATATTCGTCCAATATTTGAGTCATTTTCTGAGTTTTAAGCTCCTATATCTTAGATTCTTAATTCTTCCAAGTTATTCATTTCAATATGAAGTTCCTAAGACTAACACCAATTGTCTTTGTAAGAATCAAAATAGCACCAGAAAAACACCCAACAATACAAACTTCCAGATATGATGACGATATCCCAAGCTTAGGTTGATAAACAGGTGACCCTGTACAATTCTTTGCTACAATCGTCATACAATAATCCATATTTTATCCAGTATTGGACACAATTATTTTCTTTCTAATGTTGTTAACATGATTCTCACATAATCTCCATGAACCTACACGAAAATTCATGTTTAGTTTCGTAACTTTTATATTCACACATTTTTCACCCAGACAATGGAACCTCCTAGTTAAATAGTATCCTAAAACAAAAAAGTTTTGATTCAATTACCTGAACCTTGACGAAATACACCATGTGAAATGTGTACCCTTTCCGATTCTTTCTCCTCAGGACTCGCATCATGTCCACCTTGACCACCATTTTATCTGCACCTTCCAGTGAAGAACTACACCATTTGAATCGTGTTGTATCCTTTCAGTTTCTTCCTCATCCGGAATCACATCAAGTGCACGATAAGCATGTAAATGCTACATTTTATACCCATATTTATATTAGCTGGGATAAAATATTTTAGTTACTAATACTATTTTAGTGTTTTTGTAGAAAGTACAAGTGAATTTGATCATCCAGCGAATAAACAGCAAAATGTGAGACTTAATGGTGTTTGCGACGAAAATGGAAAAATGTGGTTGGCCTGGTACTTCCATATATCAGCAACCACAATGATGAAATATGCTGTCCTGGTATTTCTATATATCAGCAACACTTATTATGTTGTCCTGGTATTTCCATGTATCAGCAGCTTATTATGCTGGCCTGGTATTTCTATATATCAGCAACATTTACTATGCTGGCTTGGTATTTCTATATCAGCAACACTTATTATGCTGGCCTGGTATCTCCATATATAAGCAACACTTATTATGTTGTCCTGGTATTTCTATATATCAGCAGCACTTATTATGCTGGCCTGGTATTTCCATGTATCAGCAGCCGGGTTGGCCTGGTATTTCCATATATCAGCAACCACAATGATGAAATGGGTTGGCCTGGTATTTCCATATATAAGCAACCACAATGACAAAAAATGACAAAATGTAGCTGGCCTGGTATCTCTATATATATCAGTAGCATAGAATTGTTTCAGAGGTGAGGCAGAAACGCAGCAAAGGAATTGAAATCAAAGTGGGGTTGGCACATGGAAACTGAAAATGGGAACTATTTTATCTTTCTTACTTTATTACAAATATATTCCACCGAGAAAGATAATTTATTTGTCATGTGAAGAATTAATTGAGGAATATTTACACGTGACTATTTTGGAAATAAAATAACTCTTTCTTCATTTGGGAGATTTTGGAAATAAGGGGAGTTTATTATTTCATTGGAAGAACGAGGTGGCAATACTATTTGGGGAAAGATACTGATGACGACATCAACTTGCATGCAAGATATTTCATAAAATAATTTATTTTGATAATTTGATTAATGAAATAAAAGAAAAGGATGGTGTATAAGAAGGGGTGACTATTTGAGAAACGAGGAGGCGCGGCTACAGCCGTTTATAGAGAAGAGGGTTTTGCTGTTTTGATTTCCTTTTCTCCATGATTTGCTAGATTGTTTGTTAGGGTTTAGGTAGAAACCAATTAATTATGAAAACTCTACATTGATATATGCTTAATAATGATTTGATTGATTAATAGTTTTTCTTCACAAAGCTTGGTGTTTAATCGTTTATGTGATTTTCTTTATTATTTATGCTTTTGAATTGATATTTCGTGCTTCGGTTAAATCCCTAAACGTGGTATGCAAGGATTGATAGGTAATGCTTTAGAATCACTACCCATGAAGCGAAGAAAACTATAGCGGAGAAACAGTATTTGAAAATAAAAGCATGGAATATATTTTTAAAGATTAGTAGAGTTTGCATAGTTATTTGGTGGAAACCAAAAATCCTAATAACCCGCTCTCATTCCGTTTATTGTTAACAATTATTTATTATTCCATTTTGTCCCGAATTCCTGAAAAATCGTTAAACATCACCTTATTGATTTGTTGATTCTTGGTATTAGTTAGTAAAAGTATTTCACACTCCTCGTGGGAACGACCTGTACTTGCCATTGTTCTCCTAGTTAGACATTGTGCACTTGCAGCATTATTATTGTAGGTTTCTGAGCCTACCAGTGCATTTTGTCCATTTTATTTTGGTATTGACTGGATGAAGAAGGAGAAAAACAAATTTATTCTCTTTCGTTTTGGCGTTTCAAGTATACCCTTCTTGACAAACTAAGGTATTATTATGACATTCATAAATTAGCAGAAACAACTACTCCAATTTGACATCTAATCAAGCTGAATTAGTAGTCTTGAAAATAATTCGACAATATTCTCTTCATTCAGGTGAAAATTACGAAATATAGCTAATTAGGAATTTAGTAATTTACCTGACTAATTAAGATGAGCAGTCAATTGGCCGATCTGGGTAATACCTGCCAATGTTACAACCCACCATATATGACATCCTCAATGAATTATCACCTGGAACATGATCATTAATCAGTTAATAGATAAACACAAAAGGAAAAACCATTGATCACAATAAAAAAAGTCACAGAGAGATAAGAACGGGGTAATACCTGCCAATACTTTATACCATTAGTCGTATCACTGTTCAAATAATATGTCCTTACGAAGCTTCCTTATATTTTCCTAAGTGGCTCACAATAACTGCTTTAAGTCTTGCATTCTCTGTCATAAATCTCGCATTGTCCGGAGCTACCTCTCAAAATGCTTCATTCTGAAGGCATTTTTTGACTTGGGGAGAGAAAACGAACATATGTCCTGCATTTTAGGTACTCAATTAAGTCGTATTACCTAGAGTCGCCGAGTAGTGCTAGTTACCTTAAAAAAACAATTAAGTCCATAAAAGATACAAAATATGTCTCCACTAACCACAATCTCATATATAAGAAAAAACAGCACATGCAAACAATGTAAAGAAAAGAAAAAATTAACTGAGAAAAAGACTAAACACATGTCACTAAGTTCCTGGAAACCAATGACCATCATGGTCTATAGGACATAAAATTTACAAAGTTAATTTTCTATTGTAATCCATCTACAGATTGAAACACCTTGCAAAATATAGAACTTAAACTATCATAACCCAAAAATAATCATGATCACATCAGTTGAAAAAAGAATTTCAACTTTCACTTTGGATTGTTTATACAGTTGAGTAGGAATTAGCTTTCACTCCCTCGGTAGATTTCATTGAACCCTATAAGAAATTACATCAATGAAGGAATAAATAATAGACGCCTTATGTCAAGTAATAAGTTACCAATGATGGATGCTGGATTCTGTATTGCCAGCAAGCCAATTTATATCACATAGAAAACCCTAGACACCAACAAATATGCAACCCTTTTGATTTTTCCATGGTTGTTTTTTGATTCACCTTTACACAGGTAATCCTCAGAAATCTCTAACCTCACAGAGCAGCGATTTTGAACTTCCAAATAGTGTTTTTTAGGAACTACCGTGTGAGTATTATTTCCCTGCAGTACAACAACTCCATCAGTTAAATCTAGCATGTTATGCGAAAATTGTATAGGGAATGTTAAGAACATTGTATATAATAAAACACCCCACTTAATACATGTATATCTGCTAATAAAGTTAGAATCATAGACTACAATTACAGTTATGGTCGTTGTGACTACTGTTTTATTATAGATGATCTCACCCATTCCAGTCTTGTAAAATTAGAGTTCAAAAATCAATAACCCATCCCTGGGAGTGAGAAATAAAATACTGAATAGAAAAAATCTGTTTCTGATCAAGTAGTTCACTACTATAACTTCTAAACTTATCAAAATAGTTGAGAAAATAATTGTCTATAACTCTAATTTCTTATCCCAAATCCAAAAATACAAAATCATCTCACTAATACAACCCTTTTCAATTTTTACTTACCTCTTCTGAAAACAATCTTCTTAGCCCATCACGATCACCTCTAATAACCAAAAAGAATCTTCTTTGTTGTTTCTGGTTCACAACCCAAAACCTCTAAAATACTCTTCTTAGCCCTACCCTTTACCCAAACCGGATGAATGATGATAGCAATTTAAGTAAAATCAAAATTTTAAGCCTAAAGAATCGAAAATTTATATTTACAATTATAACAAACGGGGTTCTAGGTAATAAGAAATAAATACTACTCTGAATTTTTTTGTATCTCTCGAAGTGCTTGAATTCCTGGTTTCTTTCTATATGGCCTCTTCTCAGCCTCCTCCAACGACAACATCATTAAAAACCCTAAAACGGAACATTGATCTCAGATTAGAGAGAGAGAGAGAAATAATAACATTAATCAGTAAATGGAAAAGGTACCCATTTATCAAGTATCATCCAAAACTTTACCAATGCTGCAAAGCGCTGCAGTGATAGCTCCACAGATTAGTAAACCTAACTCGCTACCAAGAACACAATTGAAGAGGCTGAGTTGAACATGCATCAATCAAATACTTATATGAGTTGAACGCCTTCAAACCCTAACTTCAATTTTGTAAAAATTGTACCTGAAAAAATAAACCCTAACCAAGCCCGTATGATCATAAATCAAGAGATTAGAGTTTCAAAAATCAAAACAAAGTTGTGCAACCCTAACCTATGTTTCGTTTGGCTTGATTCTTTCATACCCTAACTTCCATTACATTTACTCTTCTCGTTCAGGGAAAAGTCGGAGGAGAATAAAGAGAGCGAATTTATGTATCATCGTTAATGATGATTTGTTTTGTAGGGAAAAAAACCTAGGTCTGTTCTTAGGGTTTCTTATAAGATTTTTTTTTTTTTCGTTTTTTTTTTTGTGTGTGATAAATATAATTTTTTTTTTATTTTGTGAAGAAAAAGCCTTGTTTTACTCTCCTTTGAGGAAAAGTGAAACGGAACAATTCTGTGAGAGGGTGAGGATCACCGTTCAACGTGGAGCCTAAGGAGCTTAGGATTTTAAAGGAGTTAGATAACAAATTTACCCCTTCTAATTAAGTTAGTTAATGATTAGTTAGTGTAATGATTAAATTAATGATTAATTATTTAATGATTAAGAAGAATTATTAAGAGAGTTTGAAGAAGACGAAGATGGTTTTTGAACCCAATTTTTTTATTTTGAGACAGGTGAATATGAAATGACTGATTCGAATGATGATAGCTCCTCCTCCGAACCAGAACCTCCTTCATCTTCTTGAGTATTCGTTAATCTTATCACAAAGATCCAGAAATGAGTTATTTCGGCTAGGTTAAAGGAGTTCAGCTACAACTTCTTAAGAACATGTAGCCGAACTTTTTTGGAAGTGCAGTTTGGCTAGTGTTTTAACAGACGTAGGTAGCCGAAACTACTATTTAATGGAGGTTTTTGTTAGTTCGGCTATTTGTTTCCCGGAGAGGTAGCCGAACTCTTATGTTGTAGTATACAGAGTAAATTTCGGTTTAGTCGAGTGTACAACTTTTCTTGCCGAACATTCAATGTGAGAAGAGTTCGGTTAATAACTATTTTTTTTTGCGGCTAAACCAAACTCAAACATTTTCCTACGAAGAATGAGTTCGGTTAGGAAATTTTTTTCTCTCTTAACCGAATCGTTCCTGGTGTTCTTAATTCCAGGAAGTCCGGTTAGCAAATCTTAGGTTTTTTACAAATCTCTTAACCGAACTTCCTCCTGTAACTCCCATTTCCAACCTATTTTATGGATTACAACTCAATTTTTTCAACCAAAAACGAATTAAAAACAATGGGCATGTGAGAAAATAATGGCCCCACCAAAAAAGGCTGATGCCCAAAAGAAACTGTTCATCTAATATTTTCTCCGTGAACCAAAATCTTCATGTTGAGGTTGAATCTGGGCTAGGCCCAACATCTGAACTTTTGTCCATATTTTGAGATCCAAAATTTTCCTCGTAGGGCGGAGCATTATTTTCCTATTGATGTAAAAATAATCCTACGATTCACGACACGTCTAGTAACTTAAAAATTTTCGAGGCATAAATTTTGTCACATGACTCAAATAGATCTTGTGAATGAAAACTTACTTAGAGATTTAAAGTATATCAATAGTAGGGGTAAGCAACAGATGGGTGATGAGTGCCAAATATTGTATATATTTGTCCCTTTTTATTGGCAATTAACTCATCTATTGTGCATTAATTCTACATTTTATCCCATATTCTGTATTTTCATTGTTTTCAAGAATAAATATTTTTCTTACTTAATCTTGCATTTTTAGGTAATAAATGAAGTTCGGATGAGTCGCGGAGCGAAAAGAGCAGAAAAGTAGTGAAAAGCCGGGAAGAATTACGCAAGGAAGCCGCAAAGAATGGAGCGCACGTTCAAAAAATCTAGGAATGGGCTCAAGAAGGAAGAATTGTTCTTAAAGAAGATATGGGCTTGGCATACCCAAGGCCCAAAACCCTTACCCAAACCCATTTTCTATATCCATACCCGCCTCCATTCCCGACCGTCGGATTGGATCGCATCTGCATCCTACGGTCGCTTCTTTGCCTGCGCATCAAACCTCGATACTTCCGCTTAACACTACAACACCTAACTCCATCTGGTGTCGTTAATTTTGTTGTATTATATAATCCAACGGTCGCTGCAGGATCCACTTCGTCTCACCGTCAGATTGATCTTTCATCTCCATATCCCACGGTCGAGATTCGCCAAACATAGAACTCGATGATCCCGCTACACACCATAGCGACCGGACCCTATGACCTAACCAAACATCCCCTTCTTCCCAAAACAATCGACCTTCACCTTCTTCCTCTCCACCATACCCTGTGCAGAACCACCACCATCACCCTGCCACTGCCATCGCCACCACCAACTCCTCTACCACCACCACACCTCCACCATCATCACCCCTACCTTCCTACAGCTATTACCCATCTTCTAGCCATCTATCCTACCAATTTCTTTTCTTTTCTTTCTCAGAAAGCCCTAGGAAAGAAATTGGTACAATATCTGGGGCTAGAGAAGAAATCAGAGGCATGGAGAGGAGCAGGAGACTAAGGAGAAGAATGGGTCGAAGTCAGTAGCGTGTAATCGCATCAATTTGGGTAAGAATTTACCAAACCCTAGTTCTGTCAATTTGGGGTTTTTTACATAAATCCTAATTAGGTTGAGATAGAGCATGAAGAAGATAAAGTGGGTGATATAGGGTAGGTAATTGAGCCCAATTGTGATTTTCTGTCACATTAGGTAGAACCATAATGTCTACTGTTTTGAGAATTTTTGGGTGAAAAGGGTGTAAACCCTAATTATGTAATTGGGTATAAAAGGGGATATTGGGTGTGATGTAAAGGCTTATGCCTGGATTAGCCAGTGTGTCACCCAAGAGCACTGGAATAGCCAGTGTCTCAAGGGTTAGTGTTTAATTTTCAACTATCTTTAAGTTTATTCCATTACTCTTATTCAGTTTCAATTCAGTTGCTCTTATTCAGTTTCAATTCAGTTCATGTGTTTTGTTTTATGTCTTCTGTGTTTGTTTATGTTCAGTTCATTGCTATGTTTAGTAAATGTTTTGTTTTTGTTGCTGTTATGTGAGCTCACATGTGTATGTGTATAGCTAGGCTGAGATGATGCCTTAAGTCACTGTTAGTGGTGGAATGTTAGGTTATAATTCTTGTAAATTGAGCTGATTGAGAAATGGAGGAATTTAGTGCTCAACTGTGCTTGTGATTGATTGTGCTGTCAAAAGACAGTCAATGCTAGGAGTAAACAGTTGCGCAAGCTTCTTCTCCTTCCATTCCATTTATGTATGCCCTGGAACATAGGCAGGCTTGAACCTTCACCTAGCTCCATTAGGGACATGGATTTAACATAGAATTACACTATCTGGCTAGGTCACAAGGTGGATTCATAACCTAGTTGTGTTGTTTCTCTGTTTTGTATCTGTAATTTTGCTCCCCTTCCATTGCCCTTGGCTTAGGCCTTGGTTTGCAACTATCTTGATTTATCACTACCACATTGCCACTACCATGCCATTGTTAATATGCACATGTAGATCACTGTTGTTTTATCATTGTATATATTGCCACATTGTATATAATGACACTATATCCATTGCCATTGTCCACTTTTGCCTTGTTCTGCCCTGTTTTGCCTTGTTCTGCCCTGTTTTGCTTCCCTGCCCAGCCTGCATTACCCTACTGCTGCTGTTGTGCCTCTCTTCCTTTGCCTGTGCTGTCCACAGCACCAGTCCTCTCATGTCACTGCCCTGTAAATACCCTCTCATGTTGGCCTTGTACACACATTGTTTCACTTTGTTACTTCCTCACTGTCACTTTCTGTTTGCTCACTGTCTTTCTTTACCATTCTTGTTCACTGATCTCTTGTTACTGCCCACTTTGCTCTCAGCTCTGTCACTTCTCTTCTACTTTAATCCCACTCTAAACTCTTAAGGTTAAAGACAAGCCCAGTCCACTGTGAACTCAAAGCCCAGAGCACTTGCAAAAGTCCATAATCAAGTTTAGAGATCCAGGGCTCAGTTCACTACACTAAGCCCAAGCCCAAATTCAAAACCAAAGCCTAGTGCACTACAAAACCAACTGAGCCCAAGCTCAGTTCATTTCATTAAGACAACACCCCAATTCATTCCAAGAGTATTCAAAGGCCCAAAGCACAATCATAACCCATTGGTTACCAAAATCCATTGGTACCCAAAGCCCAGCAATAGCAATTTTAGAGCCCAAAATAGCTAGAAACTCCAAACACACCCAGTCTCTGTGGATCGACCCGTACTTGCACGAGCTACAACTGACGACCGTGCACTTGCGGTATTACTGTAGGCCCGCATTTCATTTCGCTTCAATTTTATACGCTTTCCCGGGCCCACCAATGGGTGGTTGCAAATTTGGTATCACCCACGTCCAATTCATCACCCATCATATGTATCGTCCGCGGGTGAGGAGATGAGCTGATTGAATGCGGATGGATTTGATTGAATGCGGATGGATTTGCAGATCTAAAAAGATTATACAGTAAATGGATAAATGTTGAATATGAGTAATATAACTTAGTTTTAAAACTTAGATAACTAAAATATACTCCCTCCGTCCTAGTTTACTTGTCAAAATTGAGTTTTTTTTAACAAAAGTGTACAAAAAATTACTATATTTCCCACTAAAATTATCTAATTATAAAGAAAGAAATAAAAACTAGGATACAAAAACTTGTATATTAAGCAGGTGATTCGAAAGATTGATGATGTATGTGGAAGTAATTTGAATTTGTTTCAAGTTTTTGCAATATCTTATTTTGGCAAGTAAACTAGGACGGAGGGAGTAAGTAATTAACATGACAAAAGTAACACAACTTCTTTCCAACAACCAAAATTATAGTATTTATTGATATGAAACCTGGATTAATCCAAAATTAATACTTTTGGAATATTATTGAGGATCTTCAATGCTTCTTCATAGCAAACTATATATATTATTTACCAATTTTCTATAATAACCTTCATATATGTATTATATTAAGATTGTTCTTGGAATCGGATATCCAACAAATGGGTGATGTCCTACCCGTGAAAACAACAGGTTTCAAAAATTCATCCATGTCCAATACGTCAAGAAGCATATTGGGTATCCATCCGCACAAACGCAGATAAGGCTTGATAAAACCTGCGGATTTGGATATTTTTGCTCACCCTTGTTTAAGAATGATTTTTTAGGGACCATGATTTTTTTGAGGGGATAAGGGGTGTCCTAAAACGTTGAAATGACTAACCTACCCTTAACCTAATTTAATTAAAAACCAACCTAATAACCACCTATATATATATATATATAACCACCACCACCTCCCACCACCATCACCCACCACCGCCGATTACCACCACCACCACCTCCGATTATCACCACCACAAACCACCGATTACCACCACCACCACCGCCCACCACCGCCGATTACCACCACCACCACCTCCGATTATCACCACCACCAACCACCGATTACCACCACCTTCTCCCACCACCACCACCACCACCACCGCCTATTTAAGAAATGTAACAACATCAATGCAATCACAATTAAGTTCGGTTACATAATAATTTTATCAAGTATAAAAGACGCCAGCCGCAACCTGATTCTGCCGTGGGACCACTCCAGAGGTATTTTCCAACAAACCCTTCGCTTTAATTTGATTTTGATTGCTTCAATCGAATATAAATCATCAAAATAGGGTTTTAATAGGAGTTACAAAGCCATGTTCGGTTAGGTCGATTTTCCAAAAAACCCTAGTTTACTAACCGAACTTCTTGAAAATGAAGAACACGAAGAACAGTTCGGTTCTATTGGATTTAAAACTAAGTCACCGAACTCTCTGTTCGGTTGTTTCACAAAAAAATTTAAAATTACAAAGTAACCAAACTCCACCCTTAGAACCGAAAAAAAAACAAATTCAGTCTAACCGAACTGTGTTGTTGTGGCCACTATGTTGAGTTCCAAAATAACCGAACTTAGCCAATAGAGTTCGGTTTGTTCGCAAAAAAATTTATAACTACAAAGTAACCGAACTTAACCAATAGATGCTGGAACTTCAAATTTTTGTTTGTTTGTTAAGTTCGGTAACTTCACAATTTTATCGCAGAAACCGAACTTAGAGTTCGGTTGGTTAACTGTTAGGTTCAAGTTTGCGAAAGAACCGAACTTTGTAAACTTATATACTCTTATATTACATAAAGTTCGGTTAGATCAAAAGTGCATGCAGTTTGCGAACCATCCGAACTTTGTACACCAAAGTTCGGTTAGTTGTGAACCAACCGAACATAACGTTGTAACTCCTAGAAATTATTAGAGAGTTCAGTAACCTGCGTGTTTGGAACACGTAACCGAACTACACTTTTAGATGAGTTCGGTTACTTGTTCATCTCACGGGGAAACCGAACTACAGCTTCAGATGAGTTCGGTTACTTGTTCTTCATATAAAGTAACCGAACTGTTCAAAATCCAGTTCAAATCCGGATCATTTTGAAGATTAACAAATATTCTAGGAGAGGATGGAGATGAAGAATCAGATGAGTTTTCATCATTTGAATACTCAAACTTAGTGAATTGGAATTTTTTTATTTTCCATGTTTTTCTCCTTCATCTTTTCTAACTCTACTCTCTCAACAATTCTACTCAACAAATAATAAACCCATCTTTTAATTTAATCTCACTAATTGTTTTTAACTAATCATTCACTAACCATAACCTAAAATTAATTAAGAGGGTAGATTAGGTATTAAATAAATAACTAGATATGGGGTGACCTATAATTACTTCTAATGCCTTTACCCAAAATAAAACCATGGTCACCAAAACAACCATGATCCCAAAAAATCGTTCTTGTTTAAAGTATATCAATTGGCTCAAATATCTGTTGTAGTTGGACATGGTCGTCTCAATCAAAATTTGCTTATTAACCTAAAATGGGCCTCAAGTCAAAAGTGAGCTGTGGCGTTCAAAAATCCGCATTGTGACCTAATTCTATCTCTGTGTCGCAACTCAAAATCTTCCACACTTGCCTCAAATGTAACTATACTACCTAATTCATTCCTCACCAGTCACTATTCTTGTTATCCAAAAGTCAGGAGGCTCCAAATTTGCCAAACGAACCAAAACCGGGATCAGGACCTAATTGTTTAAACATGAGGCTGCCCTTATCACCCTAACAATCGTCCAAACAACCTGTACCGGTTTAGCTTTTGAGTTTTGACTCTTTCTCTGGTACTGTACATATCCAAGTTGTTCGTGCAAGACAAGGAGCATTTATTTGAAAACCTCAGCAAACATGTCAGAAAATTCAGGACCTCAAACCTTATTTTTCCGGGTACATTATTTATATGTCCATATTTTTGACACCCAACAAATATATCCTTATACAACAATATATGTCGCTATTTTTTAATAACCTTATCCATTTAAAATTAGATTACCTTAATACCCTCACCCATATGATATTTTTCTTTATTTCAAAATGAGACAAATTTTTTCCTCTACCACTTCACCACTACCATTAGCACCGCCACCACCAACGTTCAACTACCATTCCACCACCACCGTTCAACGACCACCACCTACCAACCGCCACCACCACTAATATTCCACCACCGCTCCTTCACCATCACCAGTCCTCCACCACCACTACTCCGTCGCCGCCACCATCACTAGTTCGCCGCCGCCACCACCACCGCCGT
The DNA here is from genome assembly GCF_003573695.1 of Papaver somniferum. Classification (NCBI taxonomy): domain Eukaryota; kingdom Viridiplantae; phylum Streptophyta; class Magnoliopsida; order Ranunculales; family Papaveraceae; genus Papaver; species Papaver somniferum. The sequence continues at coordinate 239,741,239 of NC_039358.1, read as the reverse complement.
CGTCGCCGCCACCACTGGTTCAGATATTTTTGTATCAACAATAGTAGTTGATCCAGATAAAAATAGAACCAACAATAGAAGTTGATCCAATTTAGGGGATCAACAATGGTAGTTGATCCCAAAAAAAAAGGGATCAACAGTAGAAGTTGATCAAATTTAGGGGATCAACAATGCTAGTTGACCCCCTAAATTGGATCAACAATGACAGTTGATCCATGTAAATGGAGTGAACTTGGCGTGATTCGAACACGCATCATCTGACATGGAGTCAGTCATGCTACCATTGCACCACAAGTTCAACATTTGAAGAAATTTGCATGTTTTAAACTAAAAGCATGCTTTAAACTACAAGCATGCTTACACTATTCCAAGGAAATATTGTCAACAATATGAGTTAAAAGGATCAACAACAGTAGTTGATCCCATAAAAAATTGGGTCAACAACAGGAGTTGATCCATAAAATGGATCAACAACAATAGTTGATCCCATAAAAAATTGGGTCAACAACAATAGTTGATCCGTAAAAATATATAAACAAACAACAATTGATCATTACCTGTAGCTTCAGTCATGCTACCATTGCACCAAACCATTAACAAATGCAACCAAAATCACACCCAATCTCCACCACAATCACACTCAAACTCAATCACCAACATCACCACAAACATCCAGAACCACCACTATTTATTAAAAAACACCACCAACCCAAAAAACATCACCAAAACAAACAGATATTGAACTCGATCTCGAACATAGATTCAAACCCCATTAAAACAGCACCAACAGGTCCCATCACTAGCTGTGACCCAAAATCAAATAGAATAATGAGTATCCATTAATCATCGATAACAGAATAACTTTTGCAACAGGAGTTCATCCCATAAATGGGATCAACAACCGTAGTTGATCCATAAAAAATTGGGTCAACAACCGTAGTTGATCCCATAAATTGGATCAACAACAACAATTGATCCCACCTGTAGCTTCACCACCGTTGTGTCTCTCTAAAAAGTCGAAACAATAAAATTTCGTTTCCAGATTGTTCAGATCTGAAATCGATCAATTGATGTTTTTGCTTGAAATGATTTACAAGGATAATGATATACTTATCTGCTCAATCATTTTTGATGATGCTAAAATCAGATCTCGCCATCTCTGAATTTGATTTTGAAAATTAATCTTTAATAGAAGAAGAAAGTTTCATCTTATGTTGATACTTGTGGATCGAATCGCGAACCAGTTAACGACGGCGAAGCTCGTGGTAGTTGCAGAGCTAGAGGCGAGGAAGATGGTGGTGGTGGGTTTGGTTTGATTTTCAATCTCAGATCTCAAATCTACTCTCTTTCACTTTGAAATTGTGGTGGTGGCGGCGGCGGTGGTGTTCCCGGTTGTGGTAGCGGCTATAAAAGTGGAGGTGGTAGTGGGAGAGATGTAAATGGTGTTGGAGTTCGACTGATGTTGTATTGGAAGAAGATGAAATAAGAACGGAAGGTTAAATAAGGAAATTTGGTGAAAAAAATTCTAATGAAAATTTCAATAATGCCACTAGGGATATTTGTAAAGAGGATTAAAGATATTTGTGAAGGCCCATGAGAAGGAGGTACAATAATTCAATTTCCACTATTTTTCTCATTTATTTTAGGAAAAAAATAAAATAAAAATCGCAAAAAAGTAAAAGAATTTGACATCCAGCGAACCCTAATCTCAGCCTGCGCCCTATAAATAGAATAAGATTGAGGTAGATTTACCAGTGTTTCAACTTCGCAGAGGAAAAACGAGGCAGCAGAAAAAAAAAATTGGTGAGGAAATATGATTTGGCTATTTCCTTATATTCTTTGGTGACGGGTTACCTGTAATTGCAATAGTTCACTTTCTGCAAGCGATTTGAATGAACTTTGCTCTTCGTAATCCCACCAAGGAATATATGAAAATACCTCAAATCAACTTATGGGATCCTCAAGACTCTAAACCAACTAGGTATTTGCGTGCGTTTGTATGGTAATCTTTTAGATTTTTTTTTTGTTTGATTGTTTAACCGGATTGTGTCAGCAGACAATTTTCTAAACGAGTTGTACATGACAACAGATAAAGACCGAAAACTTGTGGTGTATAAGTGTCGCTGTTGATGGCTTATGATAATGTTTTGGGGTTGTTTGTTCAAGGCTTGTTTAAGGCTGCTAATGTTATTTTGGTTCTGGTAGTGTTTCCGGAAGAAATTAGTCCCATCTGCATAGTACATGGTGGATTTTGAGGTTTGCCATTCCCATCCAATCCAATGGATTTGCACTCTACGGATGTGCGAATGGATATGGATTCATTTAATAGTAATTCATATTGGAACAAACAAGGCAGTTTGTTGCATAGTGCTAGCTAGTAAAAAAGACCACGATATCTAAAAATTCCCAACAAATTCCCGAAAAACGAATCTAAATATACCCACCTTGTTAACTTTTTCAAAATTAAACAGAAAATGTTGAATTCATAGTTTTCACATACCGTGAGAATTAACTATCACTTCAGATCAGAGAACGTATGTCCACCCAAGCTCAGTAGATTATGATTGATGAAAACAGAACCTATGGTGAGTGATGGCAGGCGTGTCGCATTCAGGGCAGGGCGCATGAGACGGGGTTACAGCAGTGGCGGGAGGAGGTTCGTTGACAGGATGGCAAAGATGGAGATCAAGTAGAACCCAAACATGTTTACCTAAAGCAGACAATTCGCCCGTTCCCTTTCTAAAGCAGCAGCAACAGGATCCATATTATAATCAAACTCTGGCACAGGGGGGATATCAGAAGAAGACAACGTGTTTTGTATAACATCTTGAGTGAGTTCTATACCACATTTAACAACAGTCGCAAGTTTCAATGAATTGTTGCTTTGACATATTCCAAGTATCCTTGAATACCCTCAGAATCTGCATTTTTGTACATAATCTTATTATAATTAAGACCAGTTGCCGAAATTAAAGACAATGTACAGAACCAAATCTCCTGGCATCTCCTTATGACAACGTTCATCATTCGACCAGAAATGAGTTAATACCAGTACTGACCGTTCTCGTCAAAGACTAGGAGCTAGATCAACTAATTTATTATCGATTCAAACTATGAAGTTGAATGTAAAACTCAAAATATAATACCAAAAATAGTTGTATACATACCTTGCCAATGTTACCATCAATATCAAACCTTTGAAAGAATATCAAGCACTCCATCGGTGCTAATGTCTCATTTTTATAGACGGAGGCTATTTGGAAGTACGCATCATAGCTAGGATCTAGTGTCTCCATCAATTTCGACAGACAAAAAAAATCGTGTTATCTTCTTCGAACCCTAAAACTCCTCTTCGGTGTTATCAGACCGAATCGAAAAACAGGAGGACTGGGGAAAGCCCCCTCTCCTATATATATATAACCTCCCATCTCACCGACCCATTAAACCCCACACGTGGCGGTACCTTTCTCTTATTAGAATGGGCTTTTTTTTTCTTTCTTTTTTTTTGTTTGCTACGCCCCCCTTACGCAGCTGATCACAACGTAAGGAAGTCGAAATTAAATAGTCTTTGAAATAGGCATATAATTCTCTCAATTTTTACAGAACTAACATATAAGTCTCGTACAACATGCATGGAGGCAGGAACGAATATATGTGGGATAGGACTGTGCAGAAAAATTGAAACCGCGGATTTTATCCGTATCCATCCGTAAAATTACGGGTTCCAATCCACAAGATTTATGGGAGGGTACAGGTAGGGTTCTCAAATCCGCACGGGATGTAGTTGTGGTTACGGTTGGACTTTGAAAACCGCGGATTAACGACACTGTGAGTACCAAATCATAATACATAGATTAGACATTGAGGAAATGAGGAACTGTAAATGCAAAATGAAACCATATCCTAGCAGCCAGACTCATTCAGTTCACATACCTTCAGAGTACCGTGACCATGTCGTGTAAATGCAAAATTAAACCATATCCTAGCAGCGAGTTTCATTTAGTTCACATACCTTCAGAGTGTGACCATGTCGCAATTGATTTTAAATATTACTCCTTGTGCTTCGGATCATATACTCAAACAAACCATTCAGAGTTGAGTGTCATTTTGACACATTTTAAAGGCGTGGTTACCAAATTTCACTCCTTAGCGTTTTAAATTATTTTATTTGACTAAATTCGCGGTTAATCCATATTCGGGCCGTATCATCCGTTGATCCGCGGATGTGAAATCTGCGGGTGAATGATCCAAACAAGGTTGGGTTTTTCAAATCTGCAACTTTAACGGACTGGACGTAAGTGACCCCTAATCCACAACCGTTCGTCCGTTGCACTCCCCTGAAAGGGGGTAATCCGGCTTTTAGTCAAGGTAACCCTCCTGATCCATAAACTTAAATGTTGAGACCGTTAGTTCGAGTCTAAAATGGTTTTCAACCCCTAAGCCCATGCTTGCATGGAGAAAGGATTATTCTAATCATCCGACACACAGAAAACTAATTTATTTTTTCCTTCCCTACATTTCATTTTATGTTTTAGGAGAATATAGATGAAACAGGGGAAGATAAGAGGAAGGAGAGTAGTATATAATCATTACATAGTTTCCCTTATGTACAACCCTAGGTATCTAGTTGGACCGCATATCCATGGACCGTAGGCTCTGCAACACTCCCCCTTATGCGGTTAAATAACAAAACTTTATACATAATGCTTTACATATAGTTCTTCAAATGTCGTTTTCCTTGATGACTTGTTCCGGAGTCCATTGTCTCATTAAAACTTTGATAAGGAAAAAACCCAGTGGGACAAAACCTTGCTAGAACTCCTCACATGTAATACTTCACATGTTGTCTCATATTTTACATGTAGTTCATCACATGCAATACGATCTTAAAAGATCGACGAGTCTAATTTAATTGCCTCGTTAAAATTTCTCCAGCAAAAATCCAGAGGGACAAAACCTGACCTAAAGAAAAAGAGTACAATATTAAGTGAACTTAGAACATAGTTGGATTTGTATACGTTGCCTCATTAAAACCTTGACAAGAAAAACTCAGTGGGACAAAACCTTGACGAAGGGAAAAAAGTACAACATGGAAGATGCAAGTAAAGGTGATCTGTTGCAGATGATCACTTTGCTTTGTTGAAGTTGACTAGTTGCTTCACAACTCTTAAGGAATAAAATCCTCGTGGGAAAGACAATAGCCTTAGCTGAGAAATTATATTCCCGATGTTTGTTGTTGTCTCATTGAAAACCTTAACGAGTAACAAAACCTGTGGGAAAAAGTAACCCCGGTGAAGGAAAATAGTTCAACACACCATTAGATGCTCCCCCTGATGTCAGACAATTTTCGTTAGTCTAATGCAGTCAAAAGGAGTTTATCACACTTTACTTTGGTGACTTGAACGTTTATAAAACCATGTTGTTGATTCTAGAAGTTACGTTGCTTAACAGACTATCGCATTTCATTTATTTGATTCAGATATTTTCAGTAATATCTACACGATCTTTATGTCTTCAATGTTCAACATGATGTTTTTAGTGTTGTCTCGCTAAAAACCTTGTCGAGTAACAAAGCCCTTTGGGAAAAACTATTCTCGATCGAAGGGAAAATGAGTACAACACATCTTCAATTTCGAAGTAAAATATGTCGACATCATATCCTTGGATCCTCCCCCTGATGTCGGCATCTCCCCCTGACTACTTTCAGAGTTGTTCCAGACAGTTCCTTTAGTCATGTACTTTTCAAAACTGAATATCGATAATGACTTAGAAAACAGTCTATCATATCTCCCCCTGGTTACTTTCATTGGAGAAGAGATTATTTTTCCTTCATAATCAACAACCTTTAGCATTCCTTTAGCATTCCTTTTTTTATTGCAGTTGCTGTAGCATTTCTTTTCTTTTCCTTTGCAGGGATAGAACAGATTAATGTCAATGGTTACTTTTAAGTACATGATTACATTCATCATACCATTCCAATGACGTTGTGTTGGCGCTGAGCTATATCTAGGTAACAAGTTCCCCGAGGATGTAGAATTTAGTCGAGTACATTATTATATTAAGTACAAAAATGCGCATATTGTGATTAGATATGGGAATTTCATCTCCCAACACATTTCGACATCTTTTTGTAGACGAAATGGTCACTTACTAACATTTGAACTTCGACTAATCATGGGATTGCTATCAGGATGCATGTCTTTGTTAAATTTCCCGACAACTTTAGACATATGCAAACTGGTGGAATAATATACCACAAGCTCAGTATTCGGTCGAGCTTTCCCCAGACTTTTCATCTCAAATTCGGATTTCAAATAGCTTTAAGGTCTCTTATTATAACAAGAGTACCCATCATGTATCTACCATTGACATAGATAGCTACAATTCCAAATCAGGAACTTTTGTGTGGATACGCAAGGAAAAATGCCTTACTTGTCTATCCCCTCCAAATCAAATAGTCACTTAGACGGGTATACCACATACGCCTGATTGCTTCAATCTATAAGTGAGCATTCTATCTAATTGTGGACACACTATGTGGTTTAGAGTCACTTGATTTGGAAACAAAAGGCTATCTCTTGATTCTTTCAGAGATACGTAACAACCACATACATATGCTGCATTTCAAGACCTTCTGAAATTACCAAGCTAATTAAGTAGCGGAACACTATAAAGTTCATTACAAAAGAACAATTCCAGGGCTTTGTGAGAAACTTCGCGCCACAAGGCGAGTCTTTATACTTTAAGACTGCTTTCTTCTCATTATGCTTGTGACAAATTAATCATGTATGTCTAATAGGGTTTACACTTGGTTGGTTAGCACTACCACACCAAATACCTATATATTTGTCAAAGAACCAACTTCTACCTGGATTGTGTAGGCCAAATATGCTCTTCGTTTACATTAAGCAATAAGAAGCATGGTTCGATCTCTTCGTGCTCTATTTTATTGAGCAACTATATATAAAAATAATAATTAGTATGTTCGCACGATCTTTCCATTGACTCGTTATGTTCTTATAATCCTTTAGGATTTCATTGTTCTCTAGAATCATTAAACTTAGGAGCGTCCTCCAGTATTGATTCATGGATATAGTCAGAGACAATCAAATGAGATTATTTCATTAATGATACAAATTAGGTTGTTCCTTACTCATCTACTTCCTTTCTAGGTGAGTATTGATTGAACCTAGTGGTCTCTCTATATTCCTTTGTGGAGCCACAGCCTTAACTACACTTCCACCAAGTGTAGTAGTTACAACACCCTAGTCTATGGTGTACCCCATACTGAGGATTTCTAACTTTGAAGGAACATTTGCAACTGGTAAGTATAATCTTGTCACGTTTTCGACATCAGTGCACTTTCTGAAATCGATTATTCTTTGTCACTTCACATTTACATTTGTGGAGTACAAGAATCAATATGAGACACAATGGGAACACACCACGACAATTCCCGTCGTTCCCTTAGAAAATACTTTTTCTTATCTCCCCTAACGACGGGAAAACTTTCTCATTAAAATGACAACCCGCAAATATAGCGGTAAGAGATTTCCTGCCAAAAAGGTTTTAAATGCGGATAATTATTGGGAACTCATTTCCAACATAACTACTTAACAGTTTTGAAGACCCATCATAGTAAGATGTGGAGTCGTAATGGCACATATAGTGTGCAACCAAAAATGCGTAACAACACAAATATCAGGCCTAAATTCAGTTACCAACTGGTACGCAAAAAAGGTTGACTAATATTGGGTTCTAAAACGAATTAAGTAAAGATGCGCGTAATATTGCATATCCCCAAAGCAATAAAATGTAGGTTGGTATGCATAACCTATTCCTTAGACACCATCTGTAACCTTTGATGGTAGCCTCTATGAGACCATTGGGTATAAGATGCTCTATATAGATCCTATTAAACATGTAATATTCATCAAGTCCTTTTGATGTAAATTAACTAGCATTAACAAGGGTGGTTAGCCTTTGCACTTTGGATTGTGTAATATGTGCTAGGAGTTTTCAAACGAAAATTTCTTGGAAATTATAACTAATCCAAAATGTCAAAACATTCACTAGATCCATCAGTCACTTTAATGGTCCGCATTCTGCATGAATATTTTCTAAATTTCACCTTGTTTTCTTTGTAATATGGAATTTTTTTACTATTTGCATCTTAGGATGGTCTCGATCCTGTTATACTGAAGACTTTGTAAAAATGAGTGATATGCTTTCTTACCTAAAAGCATAATGGGATGGGGGGTTGTGCATCTAGTACTTTAGAGAACACTTATTGAGAGATATACCGTTACTTTGCATTTTGTCAATCTTTTTCTCATTGTCTTGTCCACTCAAACACAGTGATGTACGTATGATTCCTTTCAAAATGAAACATCATGTCACAGCCAAAGTGCCTTTATGATTATGTCAAAGCCTAAATGAGTCAATCCCCAACATTTCATCGTCGGAGTCAATATGGATTCAATAATCCAAATACTATAGTGATTTATATTTCACTAGATTGACTCATTAGTTACTCTAAGAAATATTTCCTTCCAAATATATTAGAAACTATAAAAGATGCAATAAATTACATTCTCATCATTGGGAGGTTCCACATGATATCCATTTGCATGGATTACTTTGGAATTTAACAAGGTGTGATTATCTCTCGGTCCATGTAGAGATTTTGTGACGTCTTTGTTCTATCTTGAGAACAAATTTTGAGCAATGCTACGCTCGAAGATCCAATCCTCGTAGTCACATTATAAGGAAATAGTTCAACAACTAGTTTAAATTCCTTAAGCTAGTGGAAGAAAAACAACTATGAGTTAGACACCTGGGTCTTGAGAGTTTTAATAAGTGATGAGTGCCAAATATTGTATATATTTATCCCTTTTTGTTGGCATTTAACTCATCTTTTGATCATTAATTCTACATTTTATCCCATATTCTGTATTTTCATTGTTTTCAAGAATAAATATTTTTCTTACTTAATTTTGCATTTTTAGGTAATAAATAAAGTCTGGATGACTTGCGGAGCAGAAAAGAGCAGAAAAGTAGTGAAAAGCCGGGAGAAATCACGCAAGGAAGCCGCGAAGAATGGTGCGCACAACCTCATTTTCTACACACAAAAACGCCTCCGTTCTCATCCATCAGATCAGTTCTCAGAAGCATCCGATGGTCGCTCCTTCATAGAGCATCAAAATCTGAAGTCTCTGCCAAGCACCACAGCGCTGAAATTCCAAGCCTTCAGATTAGATGGTAGTTGAATCCAACGGTTGCTCCCTTGCTGTTCATCAAAGTTTGATATCCCCGCCTTACACTACAGCACCTAACCTAATCTAGCATCGTTCGTTTCGTTGTATCCCTTCATCCGACGGTCGCTCCCCGCTTGCCTCCGCATCACCGTCCGATCTACCTACCAGCTCCACATCCCACGGCTCATCCTCGCTGTTCATCCAATTTGATGAAGCCGCCTAACACCCTAGCAACCAAACCCTATACCAGCTACCAAACGCCCCCTACCCCAAACTCAGTCGACCTCTTTCTTCTCCACCTTACCCTGCTGCAAAACCACCTCTCCCTGCAACTGTCGCCACCACCTTCTCCCTGCCACAGCCACCCTAGTTCTGCCACCATCATCACCCTATCGACCAACAACCAAAACCCATCTCCCCCCCTAGCCCTCTAGTTCCCTATTTTCTCACTTTTTCACGCTTCTTTGCCTGAATCCCTAGGCGTGAAAAACTGATGAATTAGGTAACCTAGAGTTGCAATTGGCGCATGAGAAGAGGTCAGGGAGCAATTACAAAGCATGGGTCGACGATTTCAAGGATCAATTTCAAAAAATTAGGTAACCCTAATTCAACTGATTTTTGGGGAAGAACCCTAATTTTGTAGTTTTGGGAAATTGGGTCTGTGGGTATAAATATGTATTGTTGGGTTGTGTTAAAGGCATGCTGGACTAGCCAGTGTCCAGAACTTAGTTCTGTTAATTTCAGTTCAACTTTAGTTCACTTTTCAATTTCAGTTCATAATATCTTTTCAATTTCAGTTCAATTTTGTGTGTTATAATATCTTTTCAATTTCAGTTTAATTTTGTTCTGTTAAAATTTGTACTCCTGTTTAATCATGTGTTCTGTTAATGTGTGATGTTCCTGTTGATGTTTATCCTCATTGTTTTGTCACTGTTAGTGCCATGTTTAGTTTAGTGTTAAGTTTGTGCACTGTGAAGTGATGGAATGCTAGGCTAAAAGCCTTTGAAGCTTTGATTTGATTGTGTAATGGAAGAAATCAGTGCTCATAGCAAGCTGATTATCTTGCCATTCCTTTTGTATGCTTAGGTGCATTGTGTTGATTGAATAGTGGGGAGAAACTAGTGCTCACTAGTGACAATGAGCAAGCTAGTTCTCTTCCCACTCTAGAAGAATGCCTTAGTTTTGCTCCATTTCAGTTTCACTATCACCCTTGCCCTTGGCCTTAGGCCTTGGTTCATCTTGCTTTGTTCTTTGTTTCTGCCACTGTTTTACTTTCACTTCCATGTTCATTTTGTTTGCTGATTTACCTCTATTGCTGCTACTTCTTTTCTTGTTACTTCCCTTGGCTTGCTGCAACTCTGTTGCTTCTCTTATTCCACTGCCCTGCAGCTGCTGTGCAACACTTGTGCTGCTGCTGCATTGCCTTCCCTGCTGCTGCCCTTCTGCTGCTGCAACCCATCTGCCCTGCAACTCTCCTGTTGCCTTTTCCTGCTACCACTTGCCTCTGCCAAGCTGTTGCTGCTGCTGTGCAGCACTTGTGTTGCTGCTGCTGTTGTTGCTGCCAAGCAAAAGCCCATCAGTCCAGTTCAAAGCCTAGTTCTCAGTTCTAAGCCCACTGTCTATTGTTTGTACAACTGAGCCCAAGCCTAAGTTTAAAACCAAAGGCCCAGATCCTTGACTGAAGACCAAAGCCCAGTTCATTAAGGCTCAAAGCCCAATCCAATCAACTGTGGGCTTAATCAAAAGCACAAGTCTAAGGCCAAAGCCCATTTACACTTCAAAGACTAGCTGAGCCCAAGCTCAATTCATTTTATTGTTATCAAACCCATTAGTACTCAAAGCCCAGTTTAAGCCAAAAGGCTTCATAGCCCAATAGCAATTTAGGAACCCAATTAGCTAGAAAACTCAAAACACACCCGATCTCTGTGGATCGACCCGTACTTGCACGAGCTACAACCGACGACCGTGCACTTGCGGTATTACTGTAGGCCCCCGTTTTCATTGCGCATAATTTTATACATATCTCCGGGCCCACCAAGTTTTTGACCGGGGATAATTTTTAACACCTTTTCAAAGCCTACCAAGTTTTTGGCGCCGCTGCCGGGGATAATTTTTAGGACCTTTTAGAAGCCTACCAATAAGTGGTGTGGCCTTATCACGTAATAAAAGTGGGATTCAACTCAAGTGCTTTAGAGTGAATATATATTACGTGTCACCAAGTATATATCAAGTGCTTTAGAGAATTTATGTCTCGTGTTTTCACTCCATATGTGCAAACATTGGGTCTCGTTCAACTCAATAAGATAGTCGATTGGCCCATCAAAGTTCTTGTTGCCATTAAAATTGATGTGAAAATTGGTTGCTACTATGATACACACATTACATTGTATATACCAATACCTATGACCAGGTGCATTTCCAACTCTTTCATTGAAATTGGAAGCTAGAATTACATTTTAGCTTCATCCCATGATATATATGATACACACATTACATTATATATACCAATACCTATGACCAGGTGCATTTCCAACTCTTTCATTTATGATGGAAGCTAGAATTACATTTTAGCTTCATCCCATGATATACATGTCCCTTTTCTCATGTTTTATATGAGTCGTTACGTCTAACCCTTATTACTTCGCGGTTCTTTCCATTTTCAATTTTGCTACATTTAGCTTAATTTGAGAAATTTCTTTATCTCAATAGGTCAAGAGAATCTTACTACACATGTCAACCACTTACTTTAGGTCGAGTAGAAAAGGTAGTTTTCTTGTTGTCATACTTCAACATATATACAATTTCGTTAATATCATCGATGAAGTAGAGAAAGGGAAATTTTCTGACTCATATCACCTTTTGTAAGTTCTTCCACAAATTGGAATACATGTGATTTTATTTGCAATGTATCTTTTAAAAAATATCGACTCTTAATAGTCAAGCCAGTGGATTGCATCCCACAAAACATTTCAAATGTGGGAAGAGAATATCAAATACACAATAATGGTGCTCAAGTACTTCTAAACCCCAAATAAATACATTGGAATTGAGCTGTTACAACCAATTGAACAAAAGATAAACATCATTCAACCATAACCAATATCATTTCAAGAGAACAAAATAACAATAAAAACAAAATTCTTAATTGTCGAGATCAGCAATCATAATTTTAATTTACCGTTAATGAGACTTATCTTAAAAAAAACAGCACTAGGCATGTTCTAAAAAAAATAAAAAAAATAAGCACAATAGGTATTCAATGTAAAAACCCTAGTTACGTTAGTTACATACCTCATATATTGGTTCCCACCGCGCATAGGCAAAACCGGAACAACATTAGTCGCGCACGTCCTGAAACCTAAAACCATTGCTGAAACAGGACAGGCTCAGGGCAGGGACAGGGGCCGGTTCGACTCGGTTGGACAGGGGCCGGTTCGACTCGGCTGGACTGGGGCAGCAGACGAACGGATTTTACTCGAGGGGTTTCCTTCCTGATTCCCATAACAGAAGACGGACGGATTTTTCCTCTTTTCAGAGATTACCTTTAGTACAAAAACCAAAAAATCAGTATGAATCCACAATCGATAAATCGGTACGAATCCTTTATGAAAATAAAAAAAAATCAAATCTGCCAAGATTATAATAATTTTTATCTAGTTTACATCAATTAGCGCTTAAAGATTGATTTCCATAAATTTCATAACATCAATTAGCGCTTAAAGATTGATTTCCATAAATTTCATAATAATTTAGTGAACGGAAGAAAAACACTTAGCTTAAAGATTGATTTCCATAATTTCTTTGATGTAAATGTGAACACTGTTTTAGGAAAATTGTGGAGAATTGTGTCTATGCACTATAACCAATCAATTAACTTCGAAACAAGATCCGAACATCTTCTGTTTCTGCCTGACTATTGGGATGCCCGACCCACCGATCAACACCATCTCCTCCCCACAACATCAAATGATTCATATACGCAATCTGAGATCTTTCAACGACTTGATGATCCAAAAAACAAAGAAAATCAGCCGAACTCTTGGGTTAAAGCTCGTGCTTGATAATGTGTTTTAGGAGAATATAGATGAAACATGGGAAGATAAGAGGAAGGAGAAGAACAATATTATTAGGAGAGTAGTATAGAATCATTACATAGTTTCCCTTATATACAACCCTAAGAATCTAGTTGGACCGCACATCCATAGGCCGTAAGCCCTGCAACATGTTGTTTTTTTTTTTTGTTTTTTTTTCTTTAAGATGATTCCAAATAATGGTCTTGACCTACGTCCTTAACTCCTTAATATGCCTGGCTAAATTGGGGCCTATATCACTTAATTTGGGCCTATCAAATTTTCATTCCCACACCACCAAATTACTCCGGGCACCCAAACTTCTAAAAAATACTAATTTACCCCCACATTAATTCCTAAAAAAATCTCATATAAATACTAATCCTTACCATTTTCAGCAAAATTCAAAAAAATAAAAACTTAAATCAGAAAAACTTTTTATTTTTATCATAAACATTCCAAATTCTCAAAATCCTAATAAAAAAAAAATTCATCCTCTTCTCCGACGATCTTCGATCTAACCAAGAAAAAGGTAAATCTATATCAACCCATTATATGATTTGCATTTTTCATTGATTTACATGTTTAAATCTTCAATTTTCGTAATTCAAAAGCTTTGATTACACCCAGGATTGGTCTATGTTGACATATCAAATAAACTGATTCTGGGTTTTGGTTTCCGCCATGAAGAGCATTCACAGTAATCGGTTTATATAATGATTAACATCAACTGATTCTAGGGTTAGAAACGAAAACATCACCAGAATCGGTTTTTAAGTGCTTTAGAATAATCCGATTCTGGGTAAAAATTTTATTTTAATTATGTGATCCCTTATTCGGGTTTTATGTGTCTGATAATTTACCGATTATGTTTGACTCTTCAAATTCTTTTCCATAATCGGATTTTATATATGTATCACATAAACCGATTACAAATGTTTGACACTCATGTATGTTTTTGTAGTCAGAATCAGATCACATATGTTTAATTATGTACCGATTATTAACTAGTTCTTTTTTTGGTTTTATATAGATATGAACTTCAGACACCTAGCGTTATACTCTCGAGACCTTACCTTGGAGGACATTCTTAGGAAACCACAAAAAGTGCCAGAAAGAATCCTTTATAAGTTTTCCTATGGGCGTGAGGCCCATATTGAACAAGCCCTTGCATCGATTGACAAGCTTGCACTGGAGGAGCTTTATGAGGTCATGAGGTTCATTAGGATGAGGAGAAACATGATTTCAGCTGAGAGGGAGCTCCATGCAGAAATGGAAGGTATGTGGGAACAAATGGCTCAAGCACAAGCTGCTGCTCCTGATTGTGCTGATGCTGGTGCTGGTGCTCCTGCTGATGGTGGTGCTGCAAATGCTCCCGATGGTGGTGGTGGTGCTGCTGCTGGTGCTCCTTCTCTTTAAGCTTTTACGTTTAAGTTTTAGATATTAAAAGGTTAGGTTTATAAGACTTGTGGTTGTTTTAAGTTCTTAACACTCTTTTAAGGTTTGTATTTTGGATGATCTTTGTGTTGAACTTAATCCACTTAGAGTTTTAATTATAATTATGTGTTGTTGCTCAAAAATTCTAGCATGACATGCCAAAAATCGGTCTACTCGATATGTCAGCATAAACCTATTGTGCAAGTTTTTTTTCCTGTATGTTTTTCAAGCTAGAATCAGGTCACATATGAATATATATAAACCGATTAGCGTCGGTGAAAATTCAAAATTTTAACATGTCTTTAATCGGTTTATGTTTGTCACAAGAGAGACCGATTCCTTGTGGCATTAAAATGTAATCGGGTTATACAGACCTTCAAGAAGACCGATTATAGCACGTTTTTCAAAAAAAAAAACCATTAGAGACTTTCTCTATAAATAGAGACCTCACCCTTGGACCCCATTTGCCCCAAAATTGATCATTTTATTCCTCCTCACTCCATATACCCCACAACTACTCATTTCATACCTCCATATATAAGAAATGGCATCATTTGATTCAAACGAAGATTTGGCAATCACCAAAGCATGGTACGCGGAAACTCGAGTTAGACGTCAGTCCTCCATAAGGGTGGATTCCGCGACCTTTTGGGCTAGGGTACACAACAAATTTAGCCAAGAATTTGGAAATTCTAATGGAAGAAGTGTTCAACAAGTCCATGATAGGCACCTAGTCATCGAAAATGCGATACTTGCTTATTTAGCTATCCAACCTCGGATTTTTAACACTCGCCCCTTCAACTTGTCCATTGAACAATTTGTAAGTATTTTTGTGGTTTGTTTTACGTAACCCATGTTGTTTTATCTTCCAATGAAACACCACTAACAAATGTAATTTTGTTTCTGTAGCACGAAGTCGTGAAAGCGCCTATTTGGAGGAAAAGGGGGAAGCATTCGCATTTGATGCAAGCTATCACTTCTTGGTAGAAAAAATCCCGGAGGATCACCCGGACTTCATGGATCGTGTATCGTTTTCAGAGGAAGATTGATGGCTTTAGAAGTCTTTGTATAGGTTTTGTGGGGTAGACCTCTATGTAAACCCTCACGAGACTATAACTCGTCCACTAGGGTTGCCTAGGGGTTTGAAGGCTTGATGCATGTGCTAAATGCATCCTACAATAATAATGGAATGAATGAAAAAAATCGTATGAAAGGAAACAATCGGTTTATATATGTAATATGTAAACCCCGATTAAGAAAATCGGACTACACATGTGGCAATGTTAACCGATTATAGATGCCCTCTGTTAATTTGGAAACACCAATCCAGAGTCGGTTTACAAGTGCATGAACGTAAACCAATTTTGTGTACTGCTTACGAAAAAAATCAAAATATTTGATGTTTTGAAGAACTCTCTAACATTAGTTAATCTCACATCAAAAACATAATTAAGTCCTAATACGACTAATTAATGCTAATTAATCAGGAATAAAATAGATATTTGGGTAATTATTTTGATAAGGGGTGGTGTAAAGGTTGTTTCTAATGACCTTTTTTTGTCATCTAACTATATGCTCTAATTAAGTGGTATAGGCCACAATTTAGCCAAATTAATATGTTATTTCTAACAACAATTACTAAGTTGGAACCCTTACCTCACCGTTTCCCTTACATCAGGCCACGTGACCTATAGTTAAATATATTTGCTTTGAGTCTCAGATTCTTTTTAAAAAGGCAGCCCTTATCACTCAAATTATAGTCCAAATAACATTGTACCGACTTAGCTTTTGACTCGCTAGTACGTTACCCATTTATTTTAGGAAAAAAATAACAATAGAATTCACATCGAGAAAACCCTAATATGTGTAGTCTGCACCCCATAAATAGGATAAGATTGAGGCAGTAGTTACAGTATTGTATTTACAGAAGAGAAAAAAAAGGAAGAAAAACGGCTGCAAAAACAAGTTGTTGAAGAAACTATTGATTTGGGTATTTCCTTATACTCTCTGGTTATGGGGTTCGGATAATTGCAATTCTTCGCTTTGTTTCAAACGATTTGCTTTTCGGAATCCCATCAACCAGAGAATATATGAAAATACCTCAAATCACCTTATTTATGGGATCCTCCTCACTCATCCAAATCACTCGGTATAGTGTATAAAACTTATGATTGTATAATGTTTTACGAGTTTGTATGGTGATTTTAGTTTTTTCTTTTCATGTAATTTTCTTGTTGTACATAGCCTTGATCACTTCAAGATATAATTTTAAACATATGGATCGATATTATATGCCTTAGATCTAATATCACGAAACGTTCTACCCTCTTGTTTCTCAACAGTTCATAGAGCCGGAGACGATCCAGAAAGTAAGTGCCAGTGCCACAGTTGCGACCGTGTAGGGTCGATTTTGTATGGGCCATTTTTACTGTTAGGTCGCACACCCACCGATACCAAGACCAATCAGATTCCGTAGTGAAACTTGGTGCCATTTCTCGATGGTTCAAACCAAGCTTAGTTGTTGTTGTCGTCGTCGTCTATGTATGCATCTTAAAAAGAATATAACTTGATCATGGACTTTCTCCTGATGTTTACAGGGTTTTAACTAAAGGGGTTTTTAATATCCTGGCGTTTTTAGGGGACACCCCAAAGGATTTAGGGGTACCCTATATGATATTGAAGTTATATAAATGCCCTTCTGGTAAAACTCTATAAAAACCAAATCAAAAACAATTCTACTCATTTCAACTCTTCTTCTTCCAGTTTCATATTATCTTCCGATTGTGGAAGAAAAAAAAATTTCCACTCCAAAGTCAAATGGCCCCAATTAGGTAAGAATCTATCATTTTTGGGGTTTATTTCGCTTTAATTCGACGAATCGAGAAAAAATAATTCTAGGGTTTTCGGTTATTTATCCAGATTCGTGCGATATTCATGCTCCTTTACTTCCGAATGTAGTCGTGTTCTTCATTTCTCAAGAACATCGACAGTATTCGGGAGAAATATTTGATGGTTATCGGCCGAATATTGTTGATCATATCTTCCTGGATACAAACTGGTAATAATCGGTAGTTTAATGAATTTTTTGGATCCCGAATATATTTAAGTAGACACACAGTATTCGGAAGTACACTCACTACCGAATATATATATATATATATATTTTGAGATTTTTCCTATATCAGAAATTTTGAGATTTTTTCAATATATATATATATATTGAAAAAATCTCAAAATTTCTGATATAGGAAAAATCCCATTTTGGGGCCAGTATTTATTCGGAAGACAATATAATGTTATATACTTCCGATTATTTCAATTTCAAAATTTGAAAAGTATAAGTTTTTCCCAAATTCTGATTTTTGGGCCATCGTACATTCGGGACTTTACAAAACAATTATCCTCCGAATATAGCAAGTTCAAAACAAACCACACCTTGGCTTTAGGTGGTTCCAAGGGCCAATATAGAATGTTAGACAACCCATATTCGGAAGTTTGGGTAACTAATTTAACTTCCGATTATTTCAATTTCATAATTTGAAAAGTATAAGTTTTTCCCAAATTCTGATTTTTGGGCCATCGTACATTCGAGACTTTACAAAAAAATTATCCTCCGAATATTACAAGTTCAAAACAAACCACGCCATGGCTCTAGGTGGTTCTAAGGGCCAATATATAAGGTTAGACAGTCCATATTCGGAAGTTTGGGTAACTAATTTAACTTCCGATTATTTCAATTTCAAAATTTGAAAAGTATAAGTTTTTCCCAAATTTTGATTTTTGGGCCATCGTACATTCGGGACTTTACAAAAAAATTATCCTCTGAATATTACAAGTTCAAAACAAACCACGCCATGGCTCTAGGTGGTTCCAAGGGCCAATATATAAGGTTAGACAGCGCATATTCGGAAGTTTGGGTAACTAATTTAACTTCCGATTATTTCAATTTCAAAATTTGAAAAGTATCAGTTTTTCCCAAATTCTGATTTTTGGACCATCGTACATTCGGGACTTTACAAAACAATTATCCTCCGAATATAGCAAGTTCAAAACAAACCACGCCTTGGCTCTAGGTGGTTCCAAGGGCCAATATAGAATGTTAGACAGCCCATATTCGGAAGTTTGGGTAACTAATTTAACTTCCGGTTATTTCAATTTCAAAATTTGAAAAGTATAAGTTTTTCCCAAATTCTGATTTTTGGGCCATCGTACATTCGAGACTTTACAAAAAAATTATCCTCCGAATAATATAGTCGTGTTTAGAAATACCAACTTAACCGGTAGATAAGAATTTAAGTTTGCCACCGAATGTTTTATTCGGAGGGAATACGTGTATCGTTAACAACCGATTGTAGTGCACCAATGATACGAAACCTCAACGGCCATATTTTCAGAAACCTCAACGGCCATATTTCCAAAAAATAGATCCGTTGGAACTCTAATCTATATAAGGAGGGTAACCCCTCTCAGTTATTATTGAGTAACAAATCTGAATGAAAAACCTTTTCAATGGCAAGTCCATCATCAATCGACAACATACTTCGAAGATGCAAGCGAACAGCTACATCAATTGCAACAAGGGAAGAAGAAATACAAAAAAGGAACAAACAACCCAAAAAAATTAAACCATCGTTAGTGGCAACGGAGGAGGAGGAAGAGGAAATCAAGGCTAAGAAGCGAGGTCAAGAATAATTCCATCATAGAGAAAGATTAAAACAAGTTGAGGAAGAGACCGAATGGATAAAAAATTATTACATTGTGAAAGATCTACCCAAAGAACAGCAGGACGATCGTATATTTTGGATTAACGTTTCATTGGGTCCTTTTGTTGGTAAGTACAAGAATCCATGCCACAATTATGAACCATCCCATGTTTCTTCAAGGGTGCACCATGTTATAAAATTGTGCACCGAGTACAACCGTATTCTTGCTAGGCACAGAGACGACAGGTTTGCGGCACAAGATGCTTATTCCAAGTGGATAGGAGAGTCGTTTCTACATTTCGAAGCCGCGTTGATTGTTGCATCTCGGACTGGGAAAAAAGAATAACATGTGATGTTTGAGTGCTGTAAATTCAAATTTTTAATATTAATCGACGGTTTGATAAAATATGGAATTCCCGAATATGATTAATCGTATTGAAGTGTTATAATACTGTTGTTCCGATTACATAGTTTCAAAAAAAATTATAATCGTGCCTCGAAAAAAACGATCAAACATCGTCATCATCCGAGGGGATCAATTCGAGTAACTCAGCGGGAAAGTTGTTGTCCATAACACGATCCCAATCAACCATGTTGGACTCATATTGTTTCACCCAATCCTTGCAATGGTTCATCGGGAAGTAATCGTGCCACTTCGGAGGTAACGAACAATCTTTCTTTACTCTTAAACCGATAAAATGCATTTCATTCACAAATGCCATTACGATTCTTCTATCTTTAACCGACTCGTCGCAAGCCGTTCTTGTGGGTGCAAACGTCATGCTAAGTCCATACATAGGAGGAACAAAGAAATGTACCACGCAATTCAAAATGTCCGCTAGGAGATATCCAAATTTAGGCATTGTCATCCAATACTTGGATCCGATTGTCTTCAATCCCTTTCGACACTTCACACGCGCAACTAAGTCTTTGAACTCTTGTTCTTTGTCGTATCTATCTCCTCGCCTCATCATCTCCATAAAAAAACCCTTGTCCTTCACTAGTTGTACCGCCATCTTATTTCTTAAATATTGGCATTGGGTGACATCTTCGATATCCGCCTCTCTAAAGTAACCCATTTGTTCCGTAGCAACGTGAAACCCACAATTTCCATCCCCATCAACCTCGTCGGTCGACAAAACAAATGGAATGATAAGTGGAGGGAGTTGTTCCAAATACTCTTTGTACATTGTATATGTGGATAGATTTGGTCTTCCATTAAGATCTCTAGGGCAACGAAGAGTACCTTTGTCCTCTTTTATAGTAAGAATTTCCATTGGTTGGGTTTGTTGCGAGGCGTTCATTTGCTCAACAACTTCTTCGACAACATTGGGTTGACTTACTTGAGAAGGCTCTGTAGAGATCTTTGGCCTTACTTGTCGGGTGGTTGGTCCACTTTGATCATTTCTTGGACGACCTCTTTTCTTAGGTTCCGGCTCATCTTCAAATTCGGCTTCCGAACACTCGTGCCTAGACAATATTCTTTTATTAGACAAATACTCCTTCAACTCTTTTCTTTGGATGGTCCTCGACACTTCGGTGTTCGGCCTACCGGTGTTCTTTTGCTTAATAGGTTCATCAACCTCCCTTAAACAAGGGTGAAGGGCTTCCTCCAAATTATGCATCAATATTTGCTTTTTGGTGCCGTTTGATGTAGCGTAACGCTCGGCTATTCGTGCATACAATTCCGACTCGAAGAAAGACGGACCATCAACTACCGGGGTGTTCGGAGTGAAATTTAATTGCTTCCAAAATGGGTGAATATCATCGATGTCAATCACTTCAACATACCTACCCAACTTATGACGACATGGGAGTCCAATACCTATCATATCCTTGCAAACACAAACCGTATTCTCGTCATCATAAGTTTTATATAACTTCAATTGTTTCATCATGCGATTTATTGCCCATCTTGAAACTTTATGAACAACTCCCCTTAGAAGCAATTTTTCCTTAATATGTTCCATCGGGAATTGGTGTACACTAAATTGCATACATTTCCTAATCTTTACGAGATCACGATTGGTGAATTCATGGATTGCTTCTTGGATCGACACAACTCCATTTTGACTACCAATTAGTATTTTCTTTAGTCGACCATGAGACCCCTCCGCAATGCTTGTCGCCTCGTTCTTGAAGTTACGATATTCATATGTCCATGCAAACACAAACCTCTCCTTAATCGTTAACCATTGTGTTTTACAATACTCAACCGGTTTTGGGTAGTCCGTGCCGTATTCATCCTCAAATTTCTTCAAGTTACATTCGTAAATTTCCTCGGTCATCGACCAAACGATTTTTCCCATGCTTTCATGAACATTTTCCAAATTATTCCATCCTCCTTCCACTTTTCTTCAAATAGCCTATCCTCTTCCTTACGTTCTTCCAAGGTTAATTTACTAATGCGCTCATCCTCTTCCTTTGACCTCTTGGTACCCTTCCTTGGTCTTTTAGCTTGGAAATGATGATGGCAATTGGTTTTGAGATTGCATTGAATGTGCCACGTACATTGCAAGTTTTGGGCTTCCGGAAACACTACCGCTATTGCATGCATTAAGGCTTGATCGTTATCCGTTACAATAACCCTTGGAAAATTATCACCGTTATAAATGGACCTCAACGTCTCCAACATCCAAATGAAACTCACATTGTTCTCATGATCCATTAAACCCCATGCAATCGTAAACGTGTTTTTGTCCGAAGTATGGCAAGCAATGTTCAACAACGGCATGTTATACTTGTTTGTCTTATAAGTAGCATCTATCAACAAAATTTGATGAAAGCATTGAGCCAATTGGATCATTTCGGGATGTGCCAAGAAAATACGAACCACTATACCATCCTTTTCTTCCCTTCTCAAGGTGTAGCCGTGTAACTCCGCTAACCACTCCGATTGTTGCATGACCGTTCTACCATCCCAATCAGTCCTTTTGATCGTAGCTAGGGCCGACTTAATTGTAGACAAAGAAGACAAGTTGTCGGGATCGTCCGCCTTTATTTTACTTAAGATCGCACTCGCTTTTTGGATCCGCATAGACCTCACCGTCTGCATTTGATGTGGTTTTAACTTGGCAACCATTACATGTCCAATTAAATCCAACGGATCATCATGGTTGTGACAACCGTTATCAACTTTATACATTTTATACTCTTTACCTTTAATACCATCGGGCTTATAGAAGACAATTTTAAATGGGCATCCTATCTTCTTGGTATTGCTTCGGTATTTCCTATTCGTCTTCCGTATGTACTTACTATTCTTTCCCTCGTGACTCTTTCGCGTCCCACCTCGCTCACAAATCATTTCAAATCGAGTGTCACTAACATGATTATTTTGAACTACCACGCACATGTTATCTTTTTCCTTGTTCATAAGCTATTGCTTTGCCTCCTTCTTACTTCCAAATGTCTAAACGTGCATAAAACAAAACAAATCTAATAAGCATAACCATTTAACATATAAATTTTGAAAAAAAGAAAAAAGTAGTAATGAGTATACCAAATCGTTTGCATAGTATAGGGAAGTGTCGGGCCTAAAATAGAAGTCATCAACAAACTCTTCAATGGCCTGCATATGAAAGCAACAAATTATTATACAATAATCGGAGGTTATTAAATAAGTCAAACTTCCGAATATTCTATATTCGGAATCCTATCGATTACCCAAAACACCCGATCAATGCAAATGAATGTACACAGTTTACTGAGTGAAAAAAATGATATAATCGGAGGTCATTAAATAAGTCAAACTTTCGAATACTTTATATTCGGAATCCTATCGGTTACCCAAAACACCCGATTTATGCAAATGAATGTACACAGTTTACTGAGTGCAAAAAATGATATAATCGGAAGCTAAAATATATAGTAAACCAGCCGAATATAAATAACCGGGAGATAAATTTAATCGATAAACATCTGATTTTCAAGTTTTCGGAAATTTTATTTTGAGGCCACTGTTATATTCGGCAGTCAAATAATGTTAAACTATTACCGATTGTAAAGGATAAGAATACTGAGTTTTGAAATTTTCTGAGGAATTCGTTTATGGGGCCATTCGGAGGTAAATAACTCTACATAACTACCGAATGTAGATATTTTTGGAAAACCAGTTTGGGGTTTTTCTCATATTCGGCAGTAAACTAGTATCTTGGAACTACCGAATATACATATTTGGTACTCAGTGTGTTATATTCGTAAGTTTAATCTAGAAATTATCTACCGAATCTGGGTAGTTCATGGCATTCAATGCATGCAATAATCGGTTTTTCTTGTTTACAAAAGCACACAAACCATGAAAATCGAGTATTTTAGTTTCTTAACACAATACCTGTGTTTTACATGCATCGTTAGCTTCAATATCATGCGATTCTCCATTTTCTTCCATGAAAGGGTCGTCTAGGTTTTCCTCTCCACAAAAGTTTGGATCATTCAACATATACCCCAAATTGTCTTCTCTAAACGGTCGTGAACCCTCAACATTTTGTTCTTCGTCATGATTCTCACCTTCTTCTTCATATCCATCCATTTTTGTAGTGAAAAAAATGGTTTTTCCCTTTTTTCCTTCAACCTCTTCTCTATAACTCTAATAACTCACAAATGCAAAAGAAATGAAAAAATGAAACAAAAATCATTCTAATACTGCACCGACCACAATCAGAAGTCTGGGAAATATTTTGGCTTCCGATTGAAATCGGAGGATAACAATGTTATCATATCCTCCGAATATATAAGGGTAATTTCGCCATTACGAATTACGCGAGATAAGGGCTGGCTACATTTTCCCTTTGGGTGACCTTTTTTGTTTTATTGTTGGCCCCTAAATCCTTTCGAGTGGCCCCTAAAAACGCGAGGTTTAATATTTGTTTCATAAGATAATTGCAAATTGAACATATCAGATTTAAGCATCGAATCAAGAAAATTGACTCACCCGTAACGTGTTTCCGGATGAAAACCGGATCAAGGTGCAACTTGACATACCCATGTCATCGACTCATGATACTATGTCATCAATCAACTCATGAGAGCGAGAAATGAAACATCGGCATGACATGATAATAGCAACTTAGATACTAGGGGGCATTGTCACAGGTGCAATCTTAGAGGACAAAAAGATTTTTATAAGGAGCGGCTTTCAGTTTGCTTGGATGTGGACTACCGACAACATTATTATTGATTATGATTGATTGTGTGGCTGATCTCTTAGCTAAAGAAGCTAGGAACAACCAAAACTCAATATTCTCTGGTCTCAAACACTGCCCAATTGGGTTGAAGTTCTCATACAAGAGAAACTCAATGTAACAGTTGAAGTCTATTTATAAAATCTCTTCTTTCCTATTAGAATAAGAAAAGTTTGCTTGGATGTGTTATGTGGTTATTATGCCTAACAACTGCGATATTGGAATTCTTGGATGCATTTCTTACAATAAAAGCGAGTTCGATCATTTTTCACGCACATGAAACTTACCGGAAAAAAAGTCTCCATAAACAAGGAAGATTTAGCCTGGGCCTAAACTTATAGTTCGGGTTGGGCTTAGTCGCTGTATGTTGTGTTTGTTTCCGAGCGATTTTTTGGGACCATCGTTTTTTTGGGGATCATGGTCCTATTAGGCTACCTACCATATAGTTATAAGGGGTGTCCTAAAGCATTGAAATGACTAACCTACCCTTAACCTAATTTAATTTAAAACCAACCCAATAACCACCTATATATATAATCACCTCCTCCCACCACCACCTCCCATCATCGCCGATTACCACCACCACCAACAACAACCACCAATTACCACCACCACCACCACCGCCCACCACCGTCGATTACCACCACCACCACCACCTCTGATTATCACCACCACCAACCACCGATTACCACCACCAATATATATATATATATATATATATATATATATATATATATATATATATATAGCTTAATTTAAAACATTAACAAAGATATTCTCAGAAACCATTACTTGTCATTCGTTTTTGGTTGAATAAATGAGAAGTAATCATTAAAATGAGTTGAAAATGGAAGTTGCAAAGAGGTTTAATGGAGGGTTTTTTTTTCAGAGAAAAGTTCGGTTATCAAGAATTAATTTTTTCTTAACCGAACTCAGAGTTCGGTTGATTTGCAAAAAAATACTTTTAACCGAACTCCTTGTATTAGAACAACACAAGTCCATAAGTTCGGTTCCTTCCCAAAATAAGGATATCACCGAACTTTAGTTTACGAAAATAATGAGAAGTCCACAAGTTCGGTTCGTTCGCAAAAATGTTAAGTTTTCTTTGTAACCGAACTCTACCTTTGAAACTTCGTAACCGAACTCTACCTAATTCTCCAAGAAATAAATTTCGTAGTAACCGAACGTTTGCCTAATCGCATATATGCATATATAAGCCCAGTTCGGTTGATTCGCAAAATATGTTGAAGTTTGCGAACCAACCGAACTTCTAACACTAGGTTACTTTTAACTTGCAGTTCGGTTGGGAACTTGGTTGCGTTGAAGTTTGCGAACTAACCAAACACACAAGATGTACCCAAATAAATTGTTAAGTTCAAAGTTCGGTTACCTACCATTTTATCCTAGGTAACCGAACATTACATTGTACGACCAAAACCTCCATTAATGAGCGAGTTCGGTAACCTGCGTGTTTCGAAAACCTAACTGAACTACACTTTCAGGTGTGTTCGGTTACATGTTCTTGACATATGGTAACCGAACTGGCCCAAATCTACATAAATTTTTTTATTTTTTTTGAAAGTTTGGAGCAATTCAACCAACATTATCTAAGTTTGAAGCCTACCTGGATACCCAAATACCCTTCCTCCGATTGTGGTTAGTAAAATCAATCGTTTTTCATGTTTTCCTTCTTCATCTTCTCTAACTTTACTCTCTCAATAATTCTACTTCTTTAAAAAAAAAAACCATCTGATTTTTTAATCTCATTAATTATCTTTAACTTAATCATCTCACTAACTATTATTAACACTAACTAATCATCACCCAAAATTAATCAGGAGGGTAATTTAGGTATTAAAATAAATATCTAGATAAGGGGTGACCTAGATTTACTTCTAATGTCTTTACCCAAAATAAAACCATGGTCCCCCCAAAAAAACCATGGTCCCAAAAAATCGTTCTTGTTTCCGTTTACCAATTGGCCCGGTGTTTTTAGGCCTCAGCATAGTACAGATTGGTTTAGTTTTAGCGGCAATGCACACCTAATCTAGGGGTGTGCAAAAAGTCATGAACCGCGGATTTCATCCGTATTCGTCCGCAAAATTGCCAGCAAAATCTATGGACCGGACACGGGTGGGATTCTCAAATCCGCACGCGGTGCGGTTGCTGTTGCGGTTGTCCTTTGAAAACCGCGGATTACCCGCACCGTAGGGTAGTAAAGTAAATTCTTACCACTGAAGCCCATAACTCGAACACCTTCATGGATTCTTCGCTGCAGGGAGGTGGGAAAAGAAAAAGAAGTAAAGTCGTCTTGGTCCATATACTCCTACTTCTATTATCCAATGTATATAAGTGAACCTTGCAATTTTTTCTGACTTGTTCCTAGTATCTTTTCTATACTTGCAACACACAATAAATCCTTTAAACTCAAGATGTCGTACTATCACTGCTTGTTGCTGCTGTTCGGTTGAGGTAACCATGCACTCAGAAGGGATTTGAAAGACTTGAAATTTCTCGTTGTGGAGGTCGAACAAAATCATATCACGAGATTCTACGGTTGTTCCCCAATAGAGAACACCACTACAATTGATCGCTGCTTTGTAAACATCATCACCACATGGTAAAATAGGAGGGTTAGGGATTTCATTATCCACGGTTAATCCGCATCCGGACCGTACAATCTGTTGATCCGCAGAGGTTAAATTGGCGGGTGATTTGGCCGGTCAGGGTTCAATTTTCCAAATCCGCAACTTTATCGGTTTGGTTGCAGGTGACCCCTAATCCGCAACTGTCCGTCCGTTACACACCCCTAACCTAATCTGATACATAGCAGATTTCGGGTTTGACAGTTGCATTTGACCCAGTATCCAGCGGATTTGCACCGGGCGAACAGATTAGATACGGATGAATCCATTGATTTTTTTCGAATCCCTGGATTAAAGATAGTTGCATTTCTATTCCAGTAAGAATTTCTGTTGCTCATCCAGAAGTTACAAAAGTAAAACATTTTATCGACACTGGCACATGGCATTGGAAGGTAAATCTCATTCAAGAAATAATGGACCCTTTCACTGTAAGTCAAGTCATTTCGATGCAGATAAACTCTCATGCTTCAGATAAGCTTGTATGGAAACTCACACCTCATGCGGACTTCACTTCTCAGTCTTTTCAGAAACTTCTCCAGCAAAACTATGGTGAATCTTCTGGTAGAGGCGCCAACCACCACCGTCGACCACCTCCGCCGTCGCCCACCACCACCACCACCGCCGCCGACAACCGCCACCATCGCCACCTCTGACCACCACCGCCGCCTCCGATCACCGCCGCCGTCTCTGACTACCGCCGCCACCGATACTGAGCAATTGCATCACTACCACTACCAGTCAGCACCACCACCAACACCCGCCGCACCGCCACCAGCACCACGACCGCCCACCACCACCCAAAAAATTAAATGAAACCAATTTTGGTTTCATCATAAATATGATGAAATCGATTTTGGTTTCATCATAAATACGATGAAACCGATTTTGGTTTCATCTTGGTTTCGTGAGAATTCACCTGCAAGAAGAATTATAAGAGGTATTACACATGTTCATGGATAGAAATACATCGTTGAAATACGAATTTATGATGAAACCAAAATCGGTTTCATCACAATAACAGCTGCCATTTCAGTTCCTGCAACTTCATTTTCTCTCGGCAATAGCGGCATGTCCCTTCAGTTCAGGTGCAAATGTGCATTATTGCTCCATATCCTCTTCAATCCATTGCCATCAACAAACCAACTTCTCTGTCTTCTAGGTGCAACATCCGCAACCGCAATCTTCCATTCTCTTCAGCACGAACTCATCAGCACCATCAGTTCTTACCTGCAACACCTTCATTACATTGCAGAGTCTTGCTGCGTTACAGCATCTCGGTAACAACAATACTGCTTCCTTGATGCTCAGACACCAGCAAAAATTCCACCAGCATCATATTAGCTTCCCTGCCTTGCTCTTTTGTTTACAATTCCACCAGCACACGACCTTGTTTTCTTCTTTCATGGCTCAGTCTTGTACTAAAAATCTCAATTGCAAGCAACCCCAACACATCACCATCTTTATCTAGTTATCATGATCACAACCACCTGTAACACGGCTAGCTCAGTCACCACCAATGCTGCAACTGCACAATCCTGCACTTGAGCTAACACCACCTTCACCAGTCACTGCACATGCATCTACTCCCTTGTTGATCCTTCCGTTAATCAGTTGAACCCAAATCAAACCATCCATCTTGCATCTCATCTCATAGACCTCTTAACTCTTCCCATGTCCAGCTTTTTCACTGAATTTCACTAATCTGTAGCGGAAACCCTCGTTTCTCCTTATACTCTGGCCTGAACAGTATGCGACAAAACCCCAATCACAGACCAATGCTGTAACTGCCATTATCACTGCTTACAACATAAGCTTCTCTGCAAATTCAGCTCGACTTCTTGCACATTCTCTACAACAACAGCATATCACCAGCTTCATTCCTTCTCTACATTGCAGCAACGCCAACTCATTCAGCTGACCTGCAATCACTGCCATCACCTGAACCTCTTTCCCTGCATTGCACTTCTTTTGCAACAACAGCAGCACTGCCTCTCATACTTTCCTGTAACTTCTGCTGCACTTCTTTACTGCCTTCTCCAGCAAATTCTGTCCTTCCTCGGCTTCCGAGATCAGCCTAAAACCACTTCCTGCAACCCTTTCATTTAAGCAACAACAACTGCTCCTATCATACTCTATTTCCTTCCATCTGCGAGTTGGTATTCAACACCACAGACCCAATCAACCACATCAGCAACCTGAACCCTTTGAGTCAAACACACAACATATCAACAGAATAAACAACCAACACTCCATAGATCAACAGATTGCCCATAACTGGTGGATCCAAGCAAAATTTCAGGAGGCCGATACCATAAAGTAACAACTCGAATAGTTAATGGTTGAATGTGCCCGACACTAACAAAATTTTCCATGCCAAAATCAGCTATCTTCAGAGCTTCATCATCACTAACAAGAAGGTTGGATCCCTTGATATCTCTGTGCATTATACCTCTTGAATGACAGTGTTCAAGGCCAGATAGTAGTTGATGCATATAGAATTTAACCTACACAACATGAACAAATCAAACCCTTTAACATTGGTAATTCCCGAATACTAGAACACACATCCAGAGTTCCATATATACGAACCTGTGATTCACTGAACTTGATGTCAGGACAAGATGATAAACCAGCAATATCATGTTCCGTGTACTCGAAAACAAGATATACACTAGTTGACAGTCTACAAGTAATTAGTCCCTCCAGTTTGCGGAGAATCATTATTTCCCGCGACATAAATCTCACACTTTCTGGCTCAAATTAAGTTATCGAACCGAACTTTCTTTAAGGCAAGCATCCTCCCAGTTGCAAGCTCTCATGCTCAGAAAACAACGTTGTATGTACCTTGTCCAATCTAAAGATACAGTCAGAAAATTGCAGTATTCACATAATTGCAACACATGAACAAATACAAAAACACCTTATCGACGTACTAATCCACTTCAATATTCCGATGTATAACGACACAAATTAGACCAGAAATGAGCAATTCAAGAACAATAAAAAATTGTAGCAAAATAACAAAAGAAGAAGAAAAAACCCTTACCTTTTCCAATTTCTCGAAACTTTCAGCACGAAGAGGAATCCAACCATGAATAGCTTCACGAGCAACAACGCTAAGACAAGAAGGCCAACCAGCAACAACTTGTTCACCAAACCCAACAGGTATTCTGAGATTAACATCACCAATTTCTTGTTTGATTCTGCTCTTATCGACAGACCCAATTCCCTTCATGTTCTTCGTTTGGAGATTCAAATCGAAACCCTGATTTCATCAATTTCTTCTTCATCTCTGAGATTAACAGCAACAGGTCTTCTTAAACAGCACCAAACCCAACTCTCCATCTGTCTTTATCTGTATTCTTGAATCCAATGCAGCCACAGCTCAGCATCAGAACATAAACCCTAATTTCTTCATTGTTTCTCGATCTCAATAAATTCTAGCAACATTTTTTTGCTGATTCTTCCTCTCTACGCTCTATGAACATCATCTCAAATCTTATTTCCTTCTCAATTTCTCAATCAGCGTCTCGATCTGGTCTCTCGGATTTAACAGCAG
Organism: Papaver somniferum; assembly: GCF_003573695.1. Classification (NCBI taxonomy): domain Eukaryota; kingdom Viridiplantae; phylum Streptophyta; class Magnoliopsida; order Ranunculales; family Papaveraceae; genus Papaver; species Papaver somniferum. Next base: position 239,710,385 of record NC_039358.1, on the reverse strand, counting down.
CGGCTGCTGCTTTCTCTTTCTTTTCTCAGTTTTAGGGAAATGAATGAACTAATGATTGAGAGAAAACGTCTCTCGAATTCTTTATCTCTTGAATCAGCGTCGTTCTTCTCGTGGAGATCCATTGTTGCTGCTGGTGATGAAGGTGGTGGGAGAAGGAGACGGAAGAAAGAAGAAATAAGAGAAGAAGTAGAAGAAAAGATAAAAGGGTACATTTGGGTTTTTTTAAAATAAAAAAAGTTAAATTTGCTCATTATCATTTGACTTGGGGTTTTTGTCCCAGTTTTATTTCAAAAGGTTTTTATTTGGTAGAAATAATATGACCGGTTTTTTTCTTATCACTAGTTTTGTTTTTATATATATGTATATGTCTAAATCCGCAGTTAATCCTCATCCAGACCGTATTATCCGTTGATCCGCAGATTTGATGATTGGGCCGGACACGGTTGGATTTTCCAAATCCACAACTTTGACGGTTTGGACGCGGATAACTCCTAATCCGTATCGGTCCGTTGCACACCCATACTTCAATCCAAAATATGCTTTTGTAATTTAGAATGGGCCTTGTGATAATATCTTAATTATTTGCCAAAAATGGGCCTTGTGGCGCTGAATCAGGCACAAAATCTACATCGTGAATCAAAATGTGTTCCTCAACTAAATCTAGACTAGAACTGTGATCCAAATTTTTTCCAAAATTTTGTCCATTGACTCAAATTTACTTTAAGACTAAATATAATGCGACCCAAATAGGTATTGTGGTTAATGATGTCACTCAAAATTTACTTATTAACTTGTGGTTGTTTTTTTATATAGAAAAGGCACCAAAGCCGGAACTATATCATGAGAGCATCTCCAAGAGAGGGTGGATCTATTTATTTTTAGTGACACATAAGATTTTAGACCCATGTTTGGCATAAATTCATTTCCAACAGTAGGATCCTACAAGTTAGGAGGGACCAATTACTAAATATGAAGGTGCTCAAGAAAGTGTTATCTACACCTCTGGTTGCACCTTCACGTCATGTTTTTAACCAATTTTCTTTTAATTCTAAGGGTTAGAATTTCCACTGTTGGAGATGGTATTTTAGATATGAGGTCCTATATTTACTGTATGTGTAGACCCTATAAATAAAAAGACTAAATAAAAAATCCACGTAGGATTTTTTACACCTTCTGCTGGAGATGCTCTGAATGCGCTCAAAGTGTCATTCCCTAACACTAAACTCTATCAGTTACAGTCCTCGTCATTGCTAGATTGGTGAGTAACATCCGAGATAAAAGGGTTTATCATAACAATTTCCCTAGAGTTAGAATTTTTGCAAAATAAAGCTAGTTACATTGCATCTCAATATAGATGAGTCGAAGTTTTGTAACAAAAAATATCTGATGCATTATGTCATTATTGATTTTTTGGTAACTCGCATGGAAACACATTGAATAGACACTTGGACTGCATCTTGATATATGTATTTGAAATTTTTTAGAACGTCTTCTTCTTTAGCTTCTATAGTCACATTTATTCTATATATTTTCTTTGCCCAATCAAAAGCTAATTAAGCTCACTTGGTTGATCCATGATCTGTTCCATTGTATCCCAAATATCCTCTAACCCCTATGAGTTTTCCTGCAAAATCAAAGGCAATGAGAGAAATATAGTTAGTCTGAGTGTCACCGAGATGTAGATTGCATATCTTTACGTTGACCCCATACCGTCCCATGTTAGCTGAGTTATACCTATTGGTTGAATAGTGTCAGATTTCATGTAGTAATTCAACATGTGATTTGGCTAATTATGCACTTGTTATAATCACTTTAACGGATAATGATGCTTTCAATAGTTTGCTTAGCATCTAGAGTGACTGATTCAAATGTTAAAGCACATCTAGCATTCTAGATGAACCAACAAGTAATAGCATATGTAGCATAATTTCCTCTAGTATAAAGATTGTAACCGAACAATTCCCACCACACTTGAACATCAAAAGGGCATTCAAGGAAAAGATGTAACATAGTCTTCTCTCCGCTATGGCAAGATTTGCAAATGAGATCAATGTAATGTTTAGTACTGTTTGTCTTGACATTAGTAGGAGGATCCTATGACCACATTTCCAGAGAAAGAGTTTGATAGTTGGTGCTCTGATCAGCAAAGTCTTCTTTCCAGAGCAAGGTTTGCATCCTGATCATATTCCCCCCATCTTAGTTGTGTAAAGAGATTTGACAGAGAAATTTATATACTTTGCTAAATCCTACATAATATGTTCGTTTCTTAAAAGTGAATATCGGTTTCTTTAATATCTTGTATTTCCCTATGATTAAAATGTACTTTAAGTTAATATCATCGAAAATTCCAGCATTAGTGATGAGGAGTTTCACAAGGATACAGTCTTCTTCTGAATAATTGGTCGGTTGGGTGACATGGATATTAGGATCAATAATCCACCTGTTATGTCAGATAATTGATGTCATTCCGATCTCCACATGCCAAGAACTGCACTTCTGAATTTTCAATTCCTCCTTCTTATTTTTTTTCTCATTTTTTTTAATTTTACTCGGAAAAAGAACAATATATAAAAAATTCAGAGTTACCAAAATCAATGGCCAAACTGGGGAGAAAAACAAGTTGCTAAGAGTAGCTCAATCCCAGTCAAAAAGACTGGATCAGAAAAGACCCTAAAAGAACTTCCAAGATCCATGAGATCCTAGTACAAGCTTTGGTATCCATATTGAGGATATTCTCCCTTTTTATATATTTGGAAAATATATTGAGAATATTCTTGTTCCTTATTTAGTTGTTCACTCAAAATGGGATTCTATTCAAAAATCCATGTGGCCAATAAAAATCTAAGTATGTACTAATTAAAGATATTTCACGTTTGACCAAAAATTGCATTATAACCTACACTTATCTCCCAGTCTAAATCTGTCTCGTGATGAGAACATAAATTTTGATAAGAGTGACTTGGGAGCTTGATACGCCCATATCATAGTGGTCTGGTTAGTATTGGATAAGCTAGTATGGTTTGGATGGTATTATATAGTTACAAAGTTATTTGTACGGTTGTATATTTAGGAACCTATATATATGTGTCCATGTACGTAAGAATGGGATGTGAAGAACGAATATGTGTTGAAGTATCCCTGTGTCTGTTATCCTCTTCCTGATTCTATGAATTCTTCTGCTCCTTTATCTGATTTCGTTTCTCTTTATCTGTTTATTATTCTTATTTCACAAATGATGATTGATTGATGATTTTGGGGATCATCAATTGGTATCAAAGCCGTTGGATTCTTTCGGACGGTTTATACCTTACACAAATGGATCCGCATAATAATATCAAATGCTTGATTTTAAAGCTATTGAAATAACAGAAGGACACCGACGGGAAATGCAAGAATTTAAGAGGGATCGTTCAATTCTCTTAGCACAAATGAAAGATATTGTTTCACCGACAATTGAAGAAGGAGATCATGTCTATTTGAAATATTGCTTCGACATATTTGCAGTAAAGGATGAAATTGTTCGTACAAGATTTCATGATTCCACTTTTTACAATATTGGTGATTTCTTCCCAATATTTGTTGAAGAATTTCAAGAGATTGATGTGCCTGTTCACAAGCCACAAAGTGAATCAAGTGATGAACCCTACATACTATTCCTTGCTTCCGTTGATGAAAAAAAAGTTTACTTCTCTTTTTGGGCATTCAAGTTTAGCCAATATGCAGGAAGATTTCGAGGGCGCATTGTTGTTTTCCCATGGTGTCTCATAACATGTTTTACGAATCAAGTGACAAAGGTACATATATTCTGCATTTTATTGTTTCATTGTTTTCCCTTGGTAAATATAATTTCAAGTTTGTACTTTGTACACAACCTTGAGGACAAGGTTGTTCTGAATGGGGTGGGAATGATATGCCCATGTCATAGTGGTCCAAGTAGTATTGGATAAGCTAGTATGGTTTGGATGGTATTATATAGTTACGGAGTTATTTGTACGGTTGTGTATTTAGGAACCTATATATATGTGTCTATGTACGTAAGAATGGGATGTGAAGAACGAATATGTGTTGAGGTATCCCTGTGTCTGTTATCCTCTCCCTGATTCTATGAATTCTTTCGCTCCTTTATATGATTTCGTTTCTCTTTATCTGTTTATTCTTCTTATTTCACAAATGATGATTGATTGATGAGTTTGGGGCTTATCAGAACTGTGTCCAATATGCCGGAAGTTCATTGAGAAACTGAATTTTCCTCCGGTCTTATTGATCCTTGGGATATGAATTAATGTCTATCAGAGATTGTGAAGAAGATTGTAATGCTTCGATGGATTTGGATGGTCAAGAATCTTCAGAGAAACCATCTTCCTGACCATCCTTTTTTAATATGGTTAAATCTAATTTGACCCATTGGTCTTATTGCTCAGATGAAGAAGATAATCCAAGAAATATCGATACCTATATTCAACATTTAAAGCTAGTGGGGACTTATAAAACACTAGAGTCTCAATCTGTCATCCCATCGATATCAAATTTCCCTGAAACTCTTCGTAGAATAAGCCCTCATTGGGCTCAATGCTTGATTGGTAAAGTAATGAGGAGAACGGTGGGTTATAAGTTTTTGAAGGATCGAGCTTGTGCTTTAATGGAAACCCCGTGGAGATCTTCAGATGCCGGATTTAGGTAAGGATTTCTTTTTATTTAGATTCTCTGATTTAAGTAATTTAAAGAGAGTGGTCTTCCAAGGTCCTTGGTTTGTTGGAGGGAATTTTATTTCCCTTCAACAAAAGTCCACGGAGTTCAAACCGTCTCATGCCACTTTCAGTAGATTGATTGTTTGGATTAGACTCCCTGAACTACCAATTGAATTTTTTGATCGTGATATTCTTCATCAAATTTGGAAATTGGTTGGTAAATCTGTTAAAGTGGATGTAACCACTGAGGGTATCTCTAAGGAGATTATGGTGGTTCAGTTTGATAACACAGTTCAATAAAAAAGGACTTCTGTATTTCATTGTTGACAATCTTCAGAGAAGATGAATCTGGTAATGTAAAACAAATAAAAAATATCTCTCTGCCTACTCTCTTACCCAATGGGTGTTTTTATATATTGACCTTTCACATACTGACACACAAGAATCACACACATACTAACCACGGTACAAAGCAGAAATAACTAACCACAGTACAAAGGCAAAAATAACCTTGTGTACGTGTTGAGGACACGAGACTAATATTCACTACCCATCCTCAAGCTCATGAGGAGTAAGGACTCTGAGTTTGTGTATGAGTTGATTAAATTGCGGGCCATGTAGAGATTTGGTAAAAACATCTGCCACCTGATCAAGAGTAGAAATATAGAAGACCTGCAACTGATGATCAGATTGAACTAATTCACGAATGAAGTGAAAACTGATGGCAACATGCTTCATTTTGCTATGCATCACTAGATTGCTAGCTAAGGAGATAGAGGAAATATTTTCACAGCCAATAGATGGAACCACGGGCAAAAAGATATGTAAATCTCGCATAAGTTGACAGACCCACACTAGATGTGCAGCTGTTTGAGCTAAACACCTGTATTCAACCTCAGTGCTAGACCTAGCAATTGTAGATTGTTTTCTTGAAGACCATGTGATGGGATTAGGACCAAAGAACAAACAGAAGCCACTTGTAGATTTTCTATCAGTGGGATTAACTGCCCAGTCAGCGTCACTAAACCCTTGCAATGCGACAATGCCTTTTGTAAACAGAATGCCATAGTGTATAGTCCCTTTCACATAGCTGAGAATTCGTTTGGCAGCAGTCATATGTGTGGTAGTTGGTCTTTGCATGTGCTGGCATACTTGATTAACTGCGAAGCTAATCTCTGGTCTGGTCCAGGTGAGGTATTGAAGACTACCAACTAAGGATCGATATTCAGTAGGGTTGTCAAGATACTCACCATCACCAGGAACAAGTTTGAGTGCAGGACAAGCAGGAGAGTGACAGGTTTTTGCACCAACCATCTTTGTGCGTTTAAGCATATCTAAAGCATACTTGGATTGAGACAGAGATAGTCTAGACTTATCCCTCTTAACCTCCAAACCAAGAAAAAATGCAGTGGACCAAGATATTAAACTGGAAAACAATTTCTTAACTTGGTGATAATGGATTGAATAAAAGTAGAATCATTACCAGTTAGAAGAATGTCATCCATATACACTAGACAAATAACCAAGTGTTTTCCTTGCTTGAGAACGAATAGAGAAGTATCTTCAACAGAAGAAACAAACCCTAGAAACAACAACACATTAGAAAGTTTCTCATACCAAGCTCGGGGAGCTTGTTTCAGACCGTAGATTGACTTGTGGAGACGGCAGACATAATCAGGGTGATCTGGATTGACAAAGCCAGCAGGCTGTTGCATATAAACCTCTTCCTTGAGATCACCATGTAAAAATGAATTATTAATGTCTAATTCATAAATAGACCATTCAAACTGCACTGCGAGAGATAAAATTAATATTATGGTCGTAGGTTTAGCGACAAGGATAAATGTGTCCGAGGAATCAATACCCTGCTATTGATGAAACCCCTTGGCAACTAACCTGGACTTGTGCTTATCTTTAGTTCCATCATCTTTATGTTTGACCCGAAAGACCCATTTGCACCCTACTACATTTTGATCAGGAGAAGGTGGCACCGATGACCAAGTGTCATCTCTAATGTGAGCAGTGACCTCATCAGCCATGGAGGTTCTCCACACTGGAAGTTTGTTAGCTTGACTGAAGCAAGTAGGGGTAGGAGCTGAAATATCAGTTAGAAAAGCCTTTGGCAAAATATATTTAGAGGCATAGTAAGCTTTAGGTTTAACCACTCCCATTTTAGCTCTACTAATCATCTTGTGTGCATTAGTCATCATAGTAGGTGCAGGTGCAAGGGAGGAGGATACATAGCTAGTGGCAGAGATCGTATAAGTAGCAGCATTAGATGAAATCTGAATAGGCAGAGAAGATGAAGTATGAGCACCAGATACAGGTGGAAGATAAGGATACGAATCCTCAGAAAGGGTCGATTGCCTGAGAGAGAGAAACTCATCTGAAAGTGTAGGACATGTAGTGGAAAGACACAAATATTAAAAGGATATGAAGATTCATCAAATATAACATTCCTAGACACATAGACTCTGCCAGTAGAGGGATCCAAACAACGATAGCCTTTTTGGAAGGAGCTGTAGCCAAGGAATACGCAATGTTTACTTCTGGGTTGTGACTTAGAGGTGGTGTAGGGTCTAAGCTAGGGAAAACAAGCACAACCAAAACATTTTAGGAATTTATAATCAGGTTTGCGGTGAAATAAGACCTCTAAAGGAGTAGTGAAACCAATAGATTTAGTAGGAAATCTGTTTATTTAAAAATTTGCAGTAAGAAAAGCATCAACCCAATAAGAGTGAGGGAGGCCAGATTCAATGAGTAAAGTTATACCAAGATTCAGAATGTATTTATGTTTAGATTCGACAACCTCAAGTGTGTGGGAACATGAGGATTCATGGGTAATTCCTTTGCTGGTTAAAAAATCTTTGAGATGGTGATTAAAAAATTCACCACCCCCATCTGAGCGAATGACTTTAACAGGAAATTGAAGAAGAAGTTCAATTTGATTGACAAAAGAAATAAAAACATGTTTAAAGTCAGACTTGAGAGACAATAGAAATAACCAGCAATATTTGGAATAATCATCAATAACATCAGCATATTATATTGAACCATCACTAGAGATAACATTACATGGACCCAAGATGTCCATATGTAAAAGATCAAGAGGTTCAAGACTAACAGAATTAGATAATTGAAATGGTTGTTTATGACTACACCTTAGTTCACAGTCATTACAAAATAGTGGTATGTTCTTAAAATCAGTAAGAGCAAAAGATTTATTAACTCGCTCAAGCGACTGGAAAGAGGGATGTCCTAGTCTCCGATGCCAAACTTCGGTTGTATAAAGAAAGGATGATGGTTGCCAGGAAGATGGTGAAGAGGATCTGGTGTTGAAATGGATGGGATATAGGCCATTACTCTGAGTTCCCTTGTACAGAATCCTCCCAGTGGAAAGATCCTGGACAGTGAAGCCATCACAATCAAAGGTTAGGGAGCAGTTATTTTCAGTGGTGAATTTATGTACACACAATAAGTTTTGAGCTGACTTGGGTACTTAAAGCACATTACTAAGCACACAAGCATGATTATTTAAAAATTTGGTGCTAAAGCCAGAGTGTAAAATCTGCATACTTCTCAATTTGTTGTATTTATAACCTCTGAACCAGTATAGGGAAATGTAATAGTGAGAGACTCCTCATCAGCTGTGGTGTGATTGTTAGTTCCTGAATCAACAAACCAAGGGTTTTAGCAAAACACATCCGCACTAGCTAGCATGGCTGAAATATTCAGAGAAAGAGCTTTTCCTTGATATGAAAGATTAAACCTCTGAGGACATGTGGGAGCCTGATGACCAGACTGACTACAAATTTGGCATGAAGGTTTATTTGAAGCAGCAGAAGGAGAAGCAAAACTCGGTGGTCGTTGAGCTGTTGGTGAAGGAGACCATTAAGGAGGTGCAAAGTATCTCTGAGGAGGTGGTTGTGGGTGCCAAGTAGGAGGTGAAGATGGTGGATACGAAGGATTGTAGGGTTTAGTAAAACTGGGAGGCCAACCACGACCGCGACCTCTATTGCCTCTAGCATAGTTAGGTTATAAGCCCTGGGTGCAGAATAGTAACCATATGGAGTGTATGGTGGAGCAGAGCTAGCAGCAAAAGCTTTCTCAGAGGACAATGTAAGAGCATTTAGTCTATCATTCACTACAATTTCTTCACTAAGTAACAAATTATGCATCTCTCGGCTAGTAACAGGTGGTGAACGGACTCGAATGGAAGTTGCAAATGCAGCATAATCAGGATGAAGGCCATTTAAAACAGTGACCACAAGTTCAGAATCAGAGATAATACATCCAGCAGCAGCCAAGGCATCAGTGAGCTTCTTTAATTCATATAGGAACTGAGATATAGTGAGATTACCTTGCTTGAGATTTTGTAGTTTGGTGCGAAGCTGAATCGCATGAGATGTAGATGCAGATGTCTGGGAAAACTTCTCCTCAATGACTTTCCAAAGATCATAAGCAGTTGAAGCACCAGATAGATGACCATAAAGTATAAGCTGGATTAACAGTTTGGGTTTTCTCATTGACACGAGTTAGAAGTTGAGGAGGGCAAAACCCAGTACCATCTATGAAGAAGAGAGAATTATAACGTTTTAACAAAGGAAGAAAAGCAGATTTCCATAATAAAAAATTGTCGTCACGAAGCTTAACGGGGATGATATTGGCTATTTGATTTAGAGGGGTTGAAGTAATTAACAAAGTTTGACGTTCCATTGAAATCAAATATTGAAAACAAAAGTAGGAAATAAAATTGAATTTAAGGTTGAAAAGGGAAAAGGAAACGAATAATAGAAAACAGGAAAATAACAGGAAAGAATTGAAGAACTGAGAGAGATGAGAGATTACCGGATCTGAAAAATAAGCACCACCGGGAATGAAGAATTGAAGAAAAATAAAATCAAAAGGAAAAACCAAGAATCAAAGGATAAAAAAAAAAGGATCAGAAACTCAACGCTGTGAGGCTACCCGCTCGAAGGATACCATGATGAGATTACGGTGGTTCAGTTTGATAACACGGTTCAATAAAAAGGATTTTTGTATTTCATTGTTGACAATCTTCAAAGAAGATGAATCTGGTAATGTAAAACAAATAAAAAATATATATCTCTGCCTACTCTCTTACCCAACAGGTGTTTTTATATGTTGATCTTTCACAGACCGACACACAGGAATCACACACACTAACCACTGTACAAAGCAGAAATAACTAACCACAGTACAGAGGCAGAAATAACCCTGTGTACGTGTTGAGGACACGAGACTAATATTCACTAATCTCGTGGGGGAGATTTGCTGGGATTTCTGTTGAACTTAATGTGGATAACCCATTAATACCTCAAATTACAGTTGGTCATTCTCTTCATAGAATAGAGGATGAGGGCATTATTAATTTTTGGTTTGAGTGTCCGAAAGCAACACATAAGGAGAGCTAATGTCCATTAATGGTGCGGCAGTTGAATTTGTTTTGCAACCTAATTCAGCTGGTACATTGAATTCCTCCAATACTCATGATGATTATGGACCTTAGATGCTTGTTTATAGCCGTAGAAATCGTCGGAATGTTGTATCTCAGGCTAGAGAAGATTTTGGAAGGCTTAAATAGGTGGATAAGAAGGGAGTGAGTAATTTGGATTCGGTTGAGATCTGAATGAGTCGGCGTGGGTGCAACCTTGACCAGCCAAAACAACATGTCGGGTTCAGTGTTTCTCGGCCCAGTTCCGGCATAATTATTAAAGAAGTTGCTGATAATTGTAAGTCGACTGTACATGATGAGCGCCGCACTAAATCGAATTTAATTAAAGGTAAAATGAAAGTGGACGATGATATTCCTAACAGAGTCAAAGAAAATACTAGGACTCACTGTTCCAGTGATGAAGTGATGAATTCTATTAGCTTAAGGACTGACGGTTTCACCTCAGTCACATGCTAATAAGGCAGTGAAGTCTACTATTCCTACTAATGTTTTTACTTATGATTCACACTGAAACTCCTTATAGAACTTTACCTATACTTCATAAAAATGGAGGCTACTCCAGAAATGTATGTAACATTCCCTGAGGAAGAGAATCATATGTTGAACGAGGAGAGCTGAATCTGTTTTCACGATACTCACCACGTCTCTTGATGGGAACTTGGATGGTTGTGGATTTATTTCATAGCTAATGGAAGAAGAAATCAAAAGTTGGGGTTCAAAGTACCAACGACTGTTGACGTAACACTGGCAGCAACTGGATCATCTACGTCATTTAATTTTTGAACTACATTAAGGGTAGAAGGATCTGGAAGTTCTACTGCCAAATTAAACACTTGATACGAGCAATCAACATACCGAAGTTTTATTGACTCCAACTACGCAACAAAGTTCTGGAACTGTTGGAACAAGCCCCTCTAGGGAAAAGATGCGTCTCAAAGGTTTGGCACGCAGATTGCATGCTCGAAATAATCCTACCTCCAACCATTGAGACCCCGTCCCTAGTAAGTGGAAAAGAAATCTCACGAGGTTCGAGATGGAGATATTGACTTGTTGGGACTTGAGCAATCCTTCGCACAAAATCTTCAAAAATACAACTTGGGCAGGAATGAGTCTGTACGACAAGACATGGGGCAGACTAAGATTGGAACAGAAGAAAAAGAGGGATTGAAGAGTGCTCCCAATAGAGGGTGAATCTTCTTCTCAATTTAACTCGTTTCTCATGAAGATTATGACGTAAAATTGTCGGGGGTGGGGGGTATCAAAATCCTCATTCAGTAGAGTGGCTCATGATCTAATTGTAAACCTAATATTTTTATTGTTCTTGAAACCAGGGTGGGAAATGACCGTGCTAGTGAGCTAATCAGTCCTTTAGGATTTACAGATTTTATAATTGTTGATTCACAAGGTTCTTCTAGTGGAATTTGGTTATTATGGAACAAAGATGATATGAATATTAAAGCCACATCGGTGTCTCGTTGGGCTATATATGCTGTTGTCAGTATACCTCTAGCTCAACCTTGGATTATCTCAGCGCTTTATGCTAGTTCTAATCCCCATTTTCGGGATCAGGATTAGTTTCTCAACTTCTACAGCCTATGGGGGTTATTGGTGATTTGAATGTCCGTTCTAGTTTGGATGATAAGAAGGGTGGCTCATTCCTACTTATGCTCAGTTAAAAGAATTACATACAATTATGAATGACTGTAATCTCTTGGATAAAATTCCGTCAGGACCCAGGTTCACTTGGACTAATAAGAAAATTAATGGAATCTCTTGAATTACATACAGTTATGAATGATTGCAATCTCTTGGATCGTTTACTTCTCGATGAATCTTGGCAGCTGATGTTTTCTAATGTTCTGGTATCTCATCTCCACTTTTGTAATTCTGATCATCGGGCTTTGCTGGTAGACACTAATCCTAAGTTTAAGTTTCGACCTCGACCTTTTAGAGTTGAAGCTATGTGGCCTCAAGATATGCAGTTTAACCATTTGGTTAATAAAATTTGGTCCCAGTGTGAACCTCATTTAGGTGTGCACCTTAGTTTCACTCAGAAGTTTAAAGTCCTTGCTACTGAAGCTAAACTTTGGAATAATAATGTTTTTGGTAACATTCATAAGAATGTTGCTACTGCTAGAATTAAACATTGTCAGGCCCAAGATATCTTTGCATCTTCTCCTACTTTGGTGAATAAGGCTAATGAAGCTCGCTGTCTTCATTCCTATTTGGAGATATTACAGCTTAAGGAACTATTCTGGTCTCAAAACTATCGTATTGAATGGCTTAAGTGTGGTAACCAAAACACAAGATCTTTTGATCTTTCTACTTTGGTTTGCAGGCACCTAAATGAGATTTTGTGCCTTAAAAATGATAAGGGTCAATGGATTTATGATGATGAGGGTCTTGAGTTTCTTATTACTGATTACTTTAAAACCTTGTTTACTTCTAGCAATCATACTGATCCTATAACCTTGCATCAGTTGTTGCCTAGTTTATTTCTTCTACAGACAATGATACACTTACTAGTATTGTAACTGTTGAAGAAATAATGCAAAGCACTGGTCAACTGGGTTCTTTGAAGGCTCCACGTCCTGATGGTATACAAGGTATATTTTATAAAACATATTGAGATATAGTTGGTTCTTCTATTGTTTCAATGGTTCAAGATTTCTTTGAGAAAGACATTTTCAATATTCAATTTAATCGCACTTTTCTTACTTTAATTCCTAAGTTGGAGAATCCTTCTCATATTAAGAACTTTCGACCTATCTGTTTATGCAATTTCTGTTACAAAATTATTTCAAAATTTTTGGCAAACAGACTTAAGCATTTCTTCTTAAGTTTATTTCTCTTAATCAGAATGCCTTTGTTCAAGGACGTCCCATTTTTTATTCCATCCCCATTTCAAATGAGATTTTACACTCCTTTCGATATAAGACTGGGTCTAAAGCTTGGGTGGCTCTAAACATTGACTTTGAAAAGGATTGTCTTGAATGAAATTTCGTATTCAGAGTGTTTGAGGCTTTAGGTTTTGCTTCTACATGGATTAACTGGTTAAGACTTTGTGTGACCAGTGTTAATCACCAAGATCTAATGCTTCTTATCAACCTTTTAGTCCTTCTCGTAGTATTTGTCAAGGGGACCCTTTATCCCCTTATATTTTTATTACTTGTCTGGAGGTTCTTAGTCGTCTCATCCACTAGTGGATTCAAAACAAGAGTATTTTTGGCTTCAAGATTTGTCGAGGTGCTCCTATGATCTCGCATAGTTTCTATGCAGACGACAGCTTCATATTTTTGCAAGCTAGCTTACAGAATGTTCAGGGTGTTCAACATATTTTAGATACTTTTTCTGCTTGGTATGGATAGTTGGTGAGTGCTTCTATGTCAGTGGAAGTCTTTTCTGATAAGCTTCCTAAGAGGCTTGCTCGACATCTTTGTCACGGCCTTCATATGAAATATAGCACCCAACCTGGTATATATTTCGGAGTCAACATCCAATGGGGTTGTCTGAAATCTGATAATTTTACTGAATCCTTGGGTTAAGCTCACTAATCGACTTAGTGGATGGAAGCAAAATTCTTTGAATCACCTTTGAATTTTGCTGGTCGAGATGTCCTTATCAAGTCCGTACTTGATCCTTCTTTGAATCACCTTATGTGCACTCTGAATCTTCCTAAGTTTATCCTTAACAAGGTAGATACATTGCGACAGAATTTTCTTTGGCATGGTAGGGAAGGTCAGCACAAAGTTCATGCTATCAGATGGGGTACAGTTTGTAAACCTTGTTGGCTTCGAGGTTTTGGGATTAGGGATTTGTAATTTCATAACTTTGTTTTTTTACCTAAAACTGCTTGGCGAATAGCCAATGATCCAGATTATGTGGTGTCTTTATTATTTACAGCTAAATACTTCCGTCGTGTTACTTTCCGGGATGCTACTTCTCCTTCTAGAGCCTTGGAGCTGGCGTAGTATTCTCAACGGAAAGGCTATAATAAAAAATTCGCTTAGATAGGCAATAGGTAATGGGGTACAGGTCGATGCTTGGCGTGATGTGTGGTGTTCAAATAAATCTATAATACACCTTATTGATAGTGTTACCTCTAGCTACCCACCTATGAAAGTTGGTGATGTTATTGATCCTCATACCCATATGTGGAATCTTTCAGCTCTGGAAAATGTGGTTCCAACTGAAGTACTTGATGACATTATAGATATTCATGTGGCTGAGTGTACTCCCTCAGATGATTTTCGTGTTTGGTCCCATAGTAAGGATGACACAGTCTCAGTCAAGGCTTGCTACAATTGGTTGCAGCAAAATCAAGTTGTTTCCTCTTCCACTACAGGTACCCAGTGGCGTGCATTATGGAAACTTAAGTGCCCTGTCCATATTCAACATTTTCTGTGGTTATTGGCTAATGGTAGGACTTTGGATAGAGCTAAACTTAAGGCTCTTGGCATCAATATTTCAGGACTTTGTCCTCTCTGCTACCAAGAAGAACTATTTCTCATCTTTGTATTTCTTGCAGTTGTGTTTCACCTGTTTGGCAAACACTTTTTTATGATTATCGAGTTCAACCTCTTTCATCTGATGTTTCTTCTGACCGGTTACTTCACATTTTGCATCTAAAGGCGGAAAATATCAAATAAACTAGTCTATACTTATTCCATTTCTTCTCTGGAATATTTGGTGTCACATAAATCGACTTGTATTCTTACACATTCCTTCCTGTTAGCAGACTGTGTTTACTTGTTCTTATAACTCTGCTGTTGAATATGCTTTTGCTTATAATTTGTTGTCCTCTTCATGCCCTAAGTTTACTTCTTATATCCAGTGGAGGCAGCCTGATACTGACTTTGTTAAGTTATATGTTGATGGGACTTCAGATGATGCAGGCAATGCAGGTATTGGTGGTGTTCTTTGAGCGGCCGATGGAGGTTTTTTGGCTGCTTTTTCAAGGTTTATCTATCACAACTCCAACAGTGTTGTAGAATGGTGGGTTGTTCATGACCGTATGAAACTTGCTTTAAGCTTTGGTGTTAAGAAGTTAGTCGTGGAAAATGATTCCCTGTATGGTGTAAGTGTGCGTCTTACAATAGTTTGATAAAGGACATCCGTGTATGTCAATGTCTGCTGAGTTTGAGAGTGTTGTCTCTTAACATTACTATAGGAAAGGGAATCTGCAGCTGATATTTTGTTCAAAAAAATTATATCCGACTTTATCTCAACTGTCTAGAATGGTAATCCCCCTCTTTTTTGTTTTATATTTTGTACAATGATGTCTCGGGAAGAGCCTTCCCAGGTTTGTAAGGCTCAAGCATTGTATTTTAATACATGTCTCTCTGCCAAAACAAAACAAAAAAGATCTGTCCCGTGACTCAAATAAGTACATAGCCTATATACCTTGAGCTTTGTGCCGTGATCTGGAGTACCGGGAAATTTGCACTCTGCCGTACCGACCAAAATTGGACTCTCGCCATCAATTTAATATTTTAAAAAAAAAAAAATCATTTTTTGAAGGTCCCCGAAAAGAAGGCTGCCTTTATCACCCTAACCATAGTCGGGAAAAGGTCATTGGTTGAAAACCTCAACCAAACGTGTAAGATAACCAGGACCTTTAACGATATTTTCTCGCTCATTTTAGGCAACAAAGAGATGAGGTCGCGCAAACCCTAATATTCTTGGCAGTCGACACCTTTAAATAGGATACGATTGAGGTAATACTCGGTATAACGCAACTTTGCAGAAGAACAAGAAAGAGGCAGCAAGAAAAATATTGGTGATGAAGAAATATGTATTTGGCAATTTCTTATATTCTTTGGTGATGGGGTTCTTATAATTGCAATTGTTTAGTTCATTCAAACGATTTGAATCAACTTTGCTTTCAGGAATCCCATCAACCAATTAATATATGAAAATACCCCAAATCACCACCTTATGGAATCCTCCTCAAACATTCAAATCACTCGATAGAAAACTTATGATTCTCTAATGCTTATTATAATATTTGCTCATACAAGTGATTTTTGATTATTTGTTTTCCTTGTTATTTCATCTCTTTGCAGGTAACTTTTTAATAAGTACATGGATTAATAAGACATGTCTTGGAGATGGGTTTCTAATATTTGTTTGTTTGATCAAGTCAACATATGAATATATCAGGTTTAATTCGATACTTAAAAATCCAATCAAGAGAATCAGTTGATCCATACCGATTTTCCCACGGCATGGCATAATCACCAGCAAGTTCTAATGCTGCTATTGCGAACCGGACTACTTTCTTTAGAGGATCAAAATCTTGGGAACAAAACTTAATGATTTATAAGGTCGCGTCCTTTCACTTGGATGTGTTATCTCCATGGATTCATCTGTCTCTTTATGCCGTAACAGCTGCACAGCTGCATTATTGGGATTCTTGTTGCAGAGCTCGTAGTTTCTTTCACCGCTTTATATCTAGTTTAGAAAACAACCCTCACCCCAAAAAGAAAGAAGATTTTTTTAGACTTTTAGTGTTTCTGGCCTTGGTTCTGCTGCCTCTACGTTTAAGTTTAAGTCTTAGCCTAGGGCCCGTTTGGCCTTAGTCTGTGAATGTTGTTGTTTCGACTTAGCCCATTGGATAGGTGCATATTAAGTTTATGAGGCTATTGATAAACTTGAACTTGTACATACACGCACATATGCTTGTAACTAGTTTTTCCTAGTCTTCTGTTATGATAACTATTGTACCTATTCTTTAGCTAATTAGGTCTCTTCTTCCTATTCTTCAGCTGTAGCTACTTATTTGCTATTCTTGTTATGTAACTTTATCTATATTCGAATGTAATCATATAAATATCACTTAATGAAATCAGACTCAACAGTTGTGTGAGCAATTCATATTCCTCTGTCATTAAAAGCCTTTATGGTATAGAGCTAGGTTAGTTTTTTTTTTCTACAACCTAATCGTCAATCATGACTCTCGAAGATGATCAAACTAATTCTTCCAGTGTTGAAAAAGACACTGTCTTATCTCCTAATAGCCCATACTATGTACATCCGTCTGATAATCCCACTTCGGTTATTTACTCTCCTCTTCTCACAAGTGAAAACTATTGCACCTGGGGTCGAAGGATAATGAAGGCTCTAAGTGCGAAGGGAAAGTTAGGTTACATAGATGGAACTATAGAGAAGCCCAAGAACAAGAATGATTTACCGCACTGGATCCGTTGCGACGATCTGGTGGGTAGTTGGATTTCAAATTCAGTGGATCCAGAGATCCTCCCAAGAACCAAAATTTTCCTTCTGCACGAGAACAATGGCTTGAAATAAAGTCTAGGTTTTCTCATCACAGCGCTTCTAAACTGTATGCAATCAAACAGTCATCGCAACCCTGAAACAAGATCACTTTGGAATGTATTTTACCAAACTCAAATCGCTATGGGATCAGCTGGATGCCTTCCGACCTATTGAACCTTGCATCTGTGGCGCAGGGAAGAATTATGTGGATCATCATAATCAAGACAGGTCAATGGAGTTTTTACAAGGATTGCACGACCGTTTCTCTGCTCTGCGTAGCCAAATCCTTCTCATGGAGACAATGTCGTCCCTTTCTAAAATTTATAATCATGCCAGGAAGGAAGAATCACAGCAAGGTATTAACTCCTCTTCTGTTACTTCTGTTGAATCTGCAACTCTTAACGCTTATCGTAGTGATCCACGGAACAATACTGGTAACAACAAACGGCAGAGACCCTTTTGTGATAATTTTAATAAGCATGGTCATACTAAGACGACCTGTTGGAAGCTGAATGGATATCCTAAGGAGTCGTCTAAACCAAGAGATTCAACAACCTTTCTTGTTGCTGCAATAACTGCTCCTGCTGCATCCGCTTCATCCATTCCTGCTGCGCCGACTATCAACCCTGCACAATATGCACGTCTGCTCTCTCTCCTTGATCCATATCATGCTGGTTCTGCTGCCATTCCATCGGCCAATTTTGCAGGTATTTCTCTATCTGTTTCTCATCATGTATGGATCGTAGATAGTGGTGTTACTCACCACATCTGCTCTTCTCTTTCTTTCTTTACTAATTATTCTTTGGTTTCAACACCAATCAGTGTCCAATTACCAGATGGTACTCATACCTCTGTGACTCATATTGGACATGTTATCTATCTCCTAATCTTACATTACTCGATGTCTTCTATATACCGAGTTTTAAGTTCAATTTGATTTCTGTCAGTCAACTGACATCTACAACAACCTGTTGTATCAAGTTCTCACAAAACTCATGTGTGTTCCAGGACCATCACACGAACAAGGTGATTGGATGGAGTAAGCAAGTTGTTGGCCTCTACCATTTTGTCTTTCATCAAGTTGCTTTGTCATTAATTGCGAATAAACTGGTGGATACATGGCACCGTCGTCTAGGCCACCCTGGTGTGAGTTGTTTCCGTTTTCTAGCAAGCAAGTTTTCTTTTATTAGTTCTCAGTCAAGTCAGGCATGTGATGTATGTCCTAGGGAGAAACAAACTCGTCTTCCATTTAATAAAAGTGTTTCTTTTACATCTCGTCCTTTTCAATTAATTCATGCTGACATTTGGGGACCATTTGCAAATGAATCCTTCACCGGTGCTAGATATTTCCTTACCATTGTAGATGATTATACTCGATGCACCTGGGTATATCTTATGAAAGTAAGATATGAAACTTTGAAATTTCTAAAAAAAAATTTTACTTTTGTTATTACTCAATTTGGTCATTCTATATCCAGCATCTCTACTGGTAATCACACATTACTCATTCCCCAATTACAGACTTTCCGTTCTGATAATGGGTCTGAATTCAAGTCTAAAGAATTACAATTGTGGTTTCAAGAACATGGTATCTTGCACCAAACTAGTTGTATTTACACTCCACAACATAATGGTGTTGTGGAAAGAAAACATCGCCATCTTTTAAATGTGGCTAGATCACTTAGATTTCAATCTAATCTTCCTCTCAAATTTTGGGGAGAGTGTATTCTCACTGCAGCTTATTTAATCAACAATCTTCCAAATCCAGTTCTTTCTCATAAAACGCCATATGAGAAGTTACTAAATACTTCCCCAGATTATACAAATCTGCGCGTCTTCGGCTGTCTATGTTTTGCACGCAATGTCAAGGTCTCCCATAAGTTCGAACAACGTGCCAAACATGGTGTATTTGTTGGTTACCCTCACGGTCAAAAAGGATACAAAGTTTTTGACCTAGAATCCAAAACTATTTCTACTTTCAGAGATGTAGTTTTTCATGAACATCGGTTTCCCTTTCTTGATTTACCTACTATTTTATCTGCACCAGCACCTGTGCATCAATCAGATACTGAATATTTTGACTCTATTTTTCATTCTACAGAAATCAGTTCCAATCCAGCTTATCTGGATTCCGCTTCACAACCAATCTGTGAATCTTCTGCCAATGCAGAATCTCCAATTTCTACAGACTCTTACGCTGCTTTACCCTCTGATAGTCATGACAATATGCATCATCCCATCCCTCCGTTGGATACTCTCCGGACTTCCAATAATCCAGTGGTTCCTCCATCTGCGTTCAATTCTCCAGATTCGTCTTCTTCTACTGCACATACTCGTGCATCCAGTTCTGCACTACAACCCTTATCTGTTGCAGAACCTGTCACACAAACATCTATTCCAGCATCAACTTCTCGTCCTTCTCGTGATTGTAATCCACATATCTATTTACGAGACTATCATTGCTCTGCTGTTAACTGTAAGTCTTCATCTGTCTATCCTATGACAGATTATTTGTCTTTTGATAAATTCACCCCTATCTCATAAGGCAATTTTGCCTGCTATTCTCCTTACTGAGGAGCCTAGAACTTTCTCTCAGGCTGTTAAATGCCCAAAATGGCGTGCAGCAATGGCAAAGGATACTGGTGGACTTACCACCTGACAAGACTGCCATTGGTTGTAAATGGGTCTTCAAGATCAAGTTTAATCCTGATGGTTCTATAGAACGTTACAAAACTCGTCTTGTTGCCAAAGGATATACACAACAAGAGGGCATCGATTTTTATGATACTTTTGCTCCAGTTGCCAAGCTGGTCACTTTACGTGTTTAGTTGTCTGTTGCAGCTATCCGTTGCTGGTCTCTAAATCAATTAGACGTAAACAATGCTTTTCTCCAAGGTGATCTCGATGAAGATATCTATATGAAACTGCCTCCCGGTATGGCTCAAAAAGGTGAGTCTAAAGTTCTCAAACTTAAGAAATCTCTTTATGGCAAGCTTCTTGTCAATGGTTTTCCAAACTCTCAGCAGCCTTACTAGCTGAGGGTTTTCATAAATCTCTATGTGATAACTCTCTTTTCACATATCATAAAGGAACAACTTCAATATTTGTTCTTGTCTATGTCGATGACATAATTATCACTGGCACAGATGATAACTTCATTAAATCCCTGAAGTTACACCTTGCTTCTTACTTTTCTATAAAGGATCTTGGTCGATTGCAATATTTTTTAGGCATTGAAGTTTCGCGTTCCCTTAAAGGTATTTTTCTCTGCCGAAGAAAATATTTCCTAGATATTCTTAAGGACTCTTGCCTCACAGGGGCTCGTGTTTCTTCTTTCCCGATGGAACCAAATCTCAAGTTACTACCTAATGACGGTAAGGTTTTAACTGATCCAAGTCAATTTCGACGTCTTATTGGGCGTCTCCTATATCTTACCGTTACTTGTCTAGATATTACCTACTCGGTTAATTATTTAACTCAATTCATGCAGAATTGGCCATGGTATCGATGCTGCTCATCGGGTTTTACGTTACCTTAAAGACACAATTGGCCATGGTATCTTTCTATCTTCATCTAGTTCTCTATATTTACATGGATACATGTATTCAGACTGGGAAGGTTTCCCTTTCACTCGTCATTCCACGACAGGTTATCTTGTCACCATATGTGACAGACATGTTTCTTGGAAATCCAAGAAACAACCTACCGTGTCCCGTTCTTCTGCTGAAGCTGAATATAGAGCTTTAGATAATCTCACTGCCGAAATACAATGGTTACAGTATCTTTTTATTGACATTCGTATTCCATGTCCTCTCCCTATCCAGATTTCTTGTGATAGTCAAGCTGCAATTCACATTGCTCAGAATCCGGTTTTTCATGAACGGACTAAACATATTGAAATTGATTGTTACTTTGTTCGTGAGAAGTTACTCAGTGGGTTGATTATAGCACAACATCTTCGGTCTTCCAATCAACTTGCCGATGTTTTTACAAAGCCATTAGGAGCTCCACAGTTTGGCCGTCTAGTTAGAAAGTTGGGCGTTCGTTCTGGATCTATCGCTCCAACTTGAGGGGGGATATTAAGTTTATCAGGCTATTAATAAACTTGAACTTGTACATACACGTACATATGCTTGTAACTAGTTTTTCCTAGTCTTGTGTTATGATAACTATTGTACCTATTCTTTAGCTAATTAGGTCTCTTCTTCCTATTCTTCAGTTGTAGCTACTTATTTGCTATTCTTGTTATGTAACTTTATCTATATTCCAATGTAATCATATAAATATCACTTAATGAAATCAGACTCAACACAGTTGTGCGAGCAATTCATATTCCTCTGTCATTAAAAGCCTTTAGTGCAACCGTGCAACTCTATGCCTTGATGACAATTATCCTTGTTTAGGTCCGTCAGAGTCATTAGAGATCCAGTTTGTTCATACTGGGTTATTATTTTCATAATGGGAAAAAATATTTTGTTTGTTTTTTTTTTTTTTGTTAGGAAAGAAAAATTTTCATTAACTAATGAGAAGTTACATCATAATGGAGAAAATTCGGGAAGTTAATCTCATCTCATTCCCCTGTTACATTCCCAATTCTACTAGGTCTGCTACACCATTTAACTCTGTCTATGTTGGAATCTAAGAGGCATAATGTCTTTTAAAAGAAATAAACAATCATCAAACAGAGCAAGAGGTCCAACTAGTTTGCCCTTTACAACTATTAAGGTAAGCCATCACATTATTGGCATCACTAATTAAGTGAAGGTCCTGAAAATTCTTCTCTTTGATCCATTTTTATGCTTCTATAATTGCCACACTTTCAGCTCTTTCAGAACACATATCCTTCCCTGAGTCTAGTTTGCATCCTTTGAATTGACCTGCAGGTTCCATTGCCACAATTCTCACACCAGATTTTTTTAGTATCTTTATCAAATGATGCATCACAAAATATAAGGAGACTGTCTTGAGAGATAGTATCAAGAAAATTAGACTCATTAGCATCTAGTGCATAGTTGTTATTGGGAACAGGTGCAGAAGCTAAAGTACTGACAGTTTCCTCAGCAATTCTTAGTGCATTTCTGGCTGTAATCTGAGGGTTTAAGGATTTATTATCAAAAACTTTAGAACATCTGCCTTTCCAGATGCACCAGTTATAACAACAACACATTTTTGTTGAAGATGCTTTGATGTGAGTCATTTTTTAACCCAGACTTTAATTGGTGTTCAAATCCTGTGAAACAAGTTGACTGACAGCAGGGATATTTGACCAAACATTGTTAGCAAATGAGCAACAGTGCAACATATGTTCTGGAGTTTCACTAGCACCAAAATTACACAATTACCTATCATCATGATTATTGTTTTATCTAGATAATTTACTTCCTATAGGGAGAATATTTTTAATACAATTCCATAGAAAAGTTTGAGTTCTGTGCAATAGTGTTGACTTCCAAAGAGCCTTTCGAGTGTTCAAGTCATGATTATGAATAGGCAGTTCAGATGTCAGAAGTTTGTAAACAGGTTTGAAAGTTAAAATGCCATTCCTATTATATGGCCAGACAAAAGTATCACACCCAGAAGTTGGGATTCTCATGCTGCATATATATTGACTATTTTATCTAGAAAAGAAATACTCTACCAAAGCAACATTCCAAGTCTTAGTATCATGGTTTATGAACTCAGAAACCTTATAATTAGGATTAGGATAACTAGCACACAAAGGCTGTGTTTGATTTAAAATCCAGGTATCAGAAAAAGCATTATCAACATTACCATCTCTAATATCCCAATAAGCATGTTGTTTTAAAATATCTAATCCATGACAGATACTAGACCAAACCCAAAACATGCACCATGACTTTTTGTAATGGAGAGGATGACAGTTCTTAAAGTACTTACACTTCAGAATTTGGAGAATGAATTAATAGTCAAGCTGTTTTAGTCAAAAGAGCTAAATTCATTTTTTTTCCAGATTCCTAAAGCCTAAACCCCCATGTAACTTACGAGTACCTTTTCCCATCCCCCATCAAAAAAAAAATCCCTTTAGGACTGTTCCATTTTGCCAATTATGATGTCTGGAAGGAGGAAAGAATCCATATGATAGGTAGAGGAAGATTTTAAAGTATGTTGAATAGGAATAAATCTTCCAGATTGAGCTAGTTGTTTACCTTTCCATTTAGACACTTTAGAATCACGATGAGAGTTTAAATGGGACATACACTCAGTCCTATTTCTAGATATAAAGAGCGGTATGCCAAAGTATTTTTCATTTAGCACAATTTTCTTAACATTCATTGATCTAATAAGGGACACACAATGGCTATTGCGCTTGATATACAGATTTCTATTATTAGTATTCTTTTGATTATCAAGTCAGTGTTAGGATTCTTGGTTTTCTACTCTAAACTTAAGAGAACTGAAAGTGATTATCCACAAAAGATTATCATCTCAACTGCAAAGAAGCTATAACTTTTCCGCAATGGGACGGGGTGTATAAAATAATTCAAGGTGCCATAAATCAAAGTCGAAGCCTAACACATTTGCATGCAGCTGATCGAGATTTACAGTACCCTTAATTTGTTTTCTTAATTATTTTTCCTACACATTTGCACCACCACACGTGCACGCCACCTCAATCCCGAGGATCATTGGAATTGTTTCCTGTGTGGAATCCTGGAAGTTTTCCCCCGATCGACCTCACGAAGACACTAACTGATCACATTGGGAAAGAAAAAGATCATTCTGATTTAAGATTATCGCGGGACTTAGGTGGTGTTTATTTTGGTGTTGTACTTGCCAATGCTACATGCTTGATTTCATGCCTAGAAGGCGGGTCGTACGGTTCCTCATTGTTTATCGTAGCATGACTCCGCAGAAAGACCGATATTCTTTGCTCATTATCGGACAATCACTAATTCACTTGCAGCCGAGTTCTATACTTGCTTTAGACTCTAATGCTAACCCTAACTTTAGTGAAGGAACAAGGTGGTGGTGGCCAGAGGTGTTCCATCCAGACTTTCAATCTTGCTTTTGTGGTTGCTTATTTTTTGCTTGGGTACACCATTAATGGGAGGGGATGAGTTAAAAGTTATACAAGATAGGATCATTGAACCAGGGTTAGGGTTTAGTCCCCATCACTTTGTAGACATGTTAGCATGGACCAAGTGGGCAAACGAGGATGTGATAAGTGCCAAATTGTCCTTCTATTATCCAAAACAGTAACTGCCTCTGCACGAAGTATCTAATTGCATAATTTCCTTTGATGTGGCGGATTTGACCGATATGATGACTATCTCATCCAATCAACAAGGAGTCTCTTCCTATCTGAAACCGAATCTCAAAGACCTTTGGTTATGAGACTCCTTTCTTCCTTTCAAAATTATAATATCATTATCCATAGCACTAGCAGGAGGATAAGATATTGCTTGGGTAGATGGTTTTCATTTTGACATTGTTCGGTGGAATA
Source organism: Papaver somniferum (assembly GCF_003573695.1). Lineage (NCBI taxonomy): Eukaryota > Viridiplantae > Streptophyta > Magnoliopsida > Ranunculales > Papaveraceae > Papaver > Papaver somniferum. The sequence continues at coordinate 239,685,481 of NC_039358.1, read as the reverse complement.
TAAACACGATAAACATTATAGTCCAAACTAATTTTGATTCTAAAAAATGGGTTCTTACTTGCTTCTACGGTAGTCCTTATCCTGCTACTAGAAATGAAGCCTGGAATTTCTTGGAAGATATAAGACACCAAGTTAACATTAGGAATACTATGCCTTGGATAGTAACATGTGATTACCGTATGATTTTTGACCAATCAGAAAAGCTAGGAGCTCCCCCTTTCAACAAAAAAGAGAGTGAATACCCTAGTTAGCAATTCGTCATTCAGCAAACGTACGAAACGACACACGTATGGCTATTATTCGAATTCATAAAAGTTGAGACCGGTCAAAAATCCGTCAACGGCTCATGATTCGGTAATAGTTTGGAACGGCATACATGCGTGTATCATTCGTTTCAGAGATATGAATTCGTCGCACAAAATTCGTCCCGTATATATAATAAACTAATTAACATTTGTAACCGTAATGTACTAAATTTTATATATGTACATTGGTTCCAAGCTGAAAAATAAGTTGTAAATGTGTTATATCCGGAACACGTAGAAAAATAATCAAAACAAATACCTGAACAGTTGGTTAGATGAACTTTGAGTGGAACTAGTGAAGCCAGGTTCGAATCCCACATAGAGTCAAGTCAGCTGCAAAACACGACCGAACGAACCTCCCACCTCAGCGAATCCTTTTTCCCTTGAAGAAGAGGTAGAACGGAAAGTTAACTCATTTGATTAGTGAGTCAACTAATGAGTCAACTCGGACAGAGAGTCAAGTCAGCTGCAAAACACGTCCGAATGAACCTAGCGAATTATTCGCCAATTCGAAAAGTTCGCGCATTATTCGGGAGGCTGGTATTATACCTTTTTCCCTTGAAGAAGAGGTAGAACGGAAAGTTAACTCATTTGATTAGTGAGTCAACTCGGTCAGGGAGTCAAGTCAGCTGCAAAACACGTCCGAATGAACTAATACCTCTTTCCCTTGAAGAAGAGGTAGAACGGAAAGTTAACTCATTTGATTAGTGAGTCAACTCGGACAGAGAGTCAAGTCAGCTGCAAAACACGTCCGAATGAACCTAGCGAATTATTCGCCAATTCGAAAAGTTCGCGCATTATTCGGGAGGCTGGTATTATACCTTTTTCCCTTGAAGAAGAGGTAGAACGGAAAGTTAACTCATTTGATTAGTGAGTCAACTCGGTCAGGAAGTCAAGTCAGCTGCAAAACACGTCCGAATGAACTAATACCTTTTTCCCTTGAATAAGAGGTAGAACGGAAACTTAACTCATTTGATTAGTGAGTCAACTCGGACAGAGAGTCAAGTCAGCTGCAAAACACGTCCGAATGAACCTAGCGAATTATTCGCGAATTCGAAAAGTTCGCGAATTATTCGGAGGATGGTATTATACACGTACTAGGTTCGCGCATTATTCGCGAATTATTCCCCGAATTGCTAACTAGGGTGAATACTACCATAAAATTCTTGAAAGAGTAGTACTTTTAGACGTAGGATAATTAGGCTATGATTTTACTTGGGACAACCATAAAAAAGGGTAATTAAAACATCAAAGAAAGACTAGGTAGAGCCTCTCAAAATGCTAGATGGAACCTACAATTCCCTAATGCCTCTCTAACCCACCTAGTAGCCGTAGGATTTGATCATTCTCCAATTTTGTTAACTCTGAACACTGGTCCAAAAAGGGAGATTGGGTCTTTAAATTTTACGATACTTGGCAAAAAGAAAATTCATGTGTCCAAATTATTAATAACTCTTGGCATCGTAACCTAACTGAGGACCCTTCTTCGGACTTAGTCACAAATTTAAAGTCCCTGGGTATCAACTTACTAGATTGGAAAATAAATATATTTGGTATTCCTATTAAACAAATTAACGGACTACTAAGAGATATACAAAGGATTAAATGATTAAATCTAGCAGAACCACAGAACATCAACAGAAAAAACTAAGAGAGAAATTTTTAGAACTAGAAAAGTTATGTGCAACTCAAGAAGGTATAGCGAAACGACAATTTAGAGACAATATCATAGAGCTATGAGAAAGAAATACTAAGTACTTTCATACAATTACACTGAGAATACGTAAATGGAATAATATTGAATCCCTGACGAATAATCAAACTTAGTGGTTCGCAACAGAGATGACATAAGTGAGATTCTGACTGATTATTTCCAAAATCTCTTTTACCAACCAATTTTTGATTCGTTGCCCGTAGATAATATCTCTAAAACATTACTCTTAGTATCTCTGACATTGATAACAACAACATTCTTGCCATACCCAGTCAGGATGAGATCTTTCTAGTTCTTAAAAATATGAAACCTAATAAATCTCCGACCGGATGGATTCCCAGCTAGTTTTTTTTAAAATAACCGGGAAACAGTATGAGCTCAAGTAATTGCCTCTATGCAAAGTTTCTTTCAGACAAAATTGATGAACCCTGAACTGAATAAAACTTATCTATTTCTAATCTCCAAGCAAAAACAACCAAAACACCCTAGTCAGTTTCGTCCAATAGGTATACGTAATACCATTTATAAGCTGATAGCAAAAATACTAGATAATAGAATAAAACTATTGTTAAATAAAATAATTTTTCACTTTCAATCAGCTTTCCTCTCTTCTAGGAAAATTTCGGATAATATTGTTGTAGCTCATGAAATAATTCACTCTTTTAAAAAGAAAAAAGCAAAAACTAGGGGTTTAGACATTAAGATTGACATGTCAAAAGCCTTTGATATAGTAGATTGGGATTTCCTTTTAAAAGCCCTTATTTCTCTAGGATTTATCAAGGAGGTTTGTACTCTTCTAGAACAATGCTTCTCTACTACCTCTATTGTTGTTTTGCTAAATGACATACCAGGAAGGCAGGTTAAACCTTCTAGAGGATTACGTCAAGGTGATCCTTTTTCTCCCTACATATTTATCATATGTATGGCGATTTTCTCCAAACATCTTCTTTCTTTGGAACAAAATAAAACTCATCATGGTATTAACATAACACTTAAAAGTGAACCAATATCGCACCTCTTTTTCGCTGATGATTGTCTTTTGTTTGTTGATGCAGACCTAGTAGAATGTAAAAATCTCTTAGAAGCCATTAACAAGTTTAGTAAAGCCTCGGGACAGTTAATCAATTTTGAAAAATATGGAGTCTTTTTTAGCAAAAAAATGGAACCACCAAAGGATGATGTTTAAACTCTTAAAAATTAAACATATCAATCTTAAAGACCCTTATTAAGGTGCCCCTTTGTTCATGGATAGGTCTAAAACCAAAACTTTTGACTTTATTCTGGAAAGAATGGAATATAAGTTGAAAGGTTGGAAAGGAAAAGTTCTTCCTCAATCCAGTGGAATGGTGTTGGAAAAAGTTGTCCTAGCTAGTGTTCTTACATTCCAAATAGGATGTTTCATAATGCCTAAAACAATAACTAGGAGAATTAATGATATTCAGAGGGACTTCTGGTGGGGAAAGGAAACTAACTCTAGAGGCTTTTATCCAAAAGCTTGGCCAAGTTTATGTAAACCTACTCATAAGGGAGGTGTAGGATTTAGAGATGCTCAGAAGTTCAATTCAGCAATATATGGTAGAAAAAAATAGCCTGGAGACTTACTAAAGAAAAAGAATCCCTTCGGGAAAAAACAATGAGGAACAAATATTTTAATATTAATCCCCTTTAAGAGTAAAACCACCTATTAAAAGCTCTTGGATTTAGAAATGCATTTGTCACAGACTACAACTCATCCGGAAATATAGCATATGAGAAATAGAAAATTGTTTAAGCATTAATATATGGGATGATAATTGGTTACCATACGTTAATACCACTATGTTAGGTTACAAAAATTCGTCTAATAATCATTTGTCCTTAGTAGCTGACATGTTCAACCCAGATTCGTATTCCTGGAATTCTTCTCTCATTAAAGATTCTTTCCCTGAAGATATTGCAACAATAATACTGCAACTAAATCTCTTCCTAGATGTAGATGGAACCAGAAAGCAAGATCAATTAAGATGGACCCTTACTAGAACATGGGATTACACTGTTAAGTCTATGTATGATAAATTGAATGAAACATGCACAGAAATTACTAGTGTCCTTCTACCTGACTCTTTTTGGAAATCTATTTGGAAGTTGGAGGTGCCACAAAGGATAAAAATGTTTTTATGGAAATGCCTATATAATGTTATGGCTACTAATATTAAACTCTATCGTAAAGTAAAAGATATTAATCCTAACTGTACTATGTGTGGAGAGAAATTAGAAACTAAAGAACATTTACTGTTTCACTTCCCTTATGCTAGAGAAATATGGGAGGCAGCCCCTAACCCTATATCCCTGCAACTAGACCCTCCTACCTCTTTACTAGACCTATATAAGGATTGGACAAACAACCCACGACAAGAAATCTCTCTAGAATTAGCTTTAACCAAGATGTGGATGATATGGAAAGAAAGATGCAACAAAGTTTTGAATCAAAAGCTAGAACAGTAACCCAATTAACCCATGACATACAAAGACATATTCTTTTATGGGATAGGAAACTCACTAAACAGGTGGAGCAATATAGAAGCAAAACAAAACCAAAACCTATTTGGATAGTATCAGAGAAATGCTCACTAAAAATTATCATCGATGCAGCTTGGGACTAAGCTGTAACTCCCTCTAATTTTTCCTTAATTTTGAGAAATCATGCAGGAAATTTTGGAAGTGGGAGAGCAGGACCATCAATCACACCAGACCCTCAAGAAGCAGAATCAATAGGAGTGTATCAAGCAACAGTGTGGGCTAAGGAAAAAAATATTAGAAATTTCAGCATTGAAGGAGATTGCGAAAGCTTATTCAAATTCTAAAAGGGCAAGAATTTTGAGGTCTCTTGGAGAAGCAGAGCTCTCTTACAGGAAGCATAAAAAATAGTTAGAGATTGTCACAATTTTTTGGGATTTCATTTTGTGCCTAGACTAGGTAATGCAGTAGCAGACACTCTTGCTAAACATGCTAAAACGTTAACTTTTGTTACAAATTTGGATTATCTCCCACGTGTTTGTATTCTCCAAAAACTTGCGGTAAATAAATCTAATATTAGGAGAAACTCTCGCAAACCTCTATATTAGATGGCGCTACTACTTCGGATGTAATTGTGCCTCCTATGAAGTGCTAGCTCTTTTAATGAAATGCCTTATTCTATAACAAAAAAAAAACAAACAAAAAAACAAGGAGTGTTACCATATGTGCACGTGTGCTGTGCTGTAGGATTGTCAGTGTTTTGACCCAAATTTTTTCACTGTGCCAAAAATCTGCTAATGCACCGAAGTGAGACTCTCTCCTATAAAATTATCAAAACTTGTCATAAAAACCCAAGGTGACCAAACTTGTGATGCAAAAACCCCACTCAAATGTTGGGATCCATTAAAACTCCATCGTAAACAAAATTGATACAAAAACCCCAAATTTTTAAAAATTGATACAAAAACCCCAAATTTAAATGTTGGTTTCATCAAATTTTATTTTGGTTTCATCATAAAATTTGATGAAACCAAAATAAAATTTGATGAAACCAACATTTAAGTTTGGGGTTTTTGTGTTAATTTTGTCTTGATGGGGTTTTTGTGTTACTTTTGTTTTGATGGATTTTTTGTGGAAGGATGGTGACACCTCTGGGGTTATAACTCGCGGACCGTAAAATTATTGAAAAAACTGTTTGGCAATTCCCAGTTCTTGTTTAAAAAATAGGCTGCCCTTATAACCCTAATCATAGTCGGGTGAATAGCATCGGTTGAAAACCTCAACCAAACGTTTCAGAAACCAAACGAAACTTTCTCACTTATTTTAGGCATAAAAGATTTGAGATCCGGAAACCCTAATCTCGACTCTACACCCCATGAATAGGATAAGATTGAGTTTGAGTTTCAACTTTGCAGAAAAACAATAAAAAAGAGGCAGCAAAAAAGTTCCATGCAGATATGGTTCTCTTATTTGGTAATTTCCTTGTATTCTCTGGTTACGGGGTTCTCGTAATTGCTATTGTTCAGTTCCTTCGAATGCTTTTGCTTTTGGGAACCCCGTCAACCAATGAATATATGAAAATACCCCAAATAACATTAGTTTGGTATCCTCCTCAAACATACGAGTAACTGATTGAAAACTTATGATTCTCTGCTAACACTATTTTGCTAATAGAAGTATGGTTACAGTTAGAAAGATATTTTTGGTGAATTCTTCCACACTTGAAACTGTGGAGATGAGATGGTATTTATATGCGTGAATACATAGGTGGTTACAACTTATTCAACTTAATCAAAAGCACAGATGCTATAATGATGCTAACTAAAGAGTCGTAAGAATAGCTTAACAAGATCACCAAAATACTCGGTCTTTTGGTTTATCTTTGTTTCAGTTGAGAGTCTTGCACAGCTGAGATGGCATTCTTAACAGTTACAATAGATTTATCTGTTAATTGATCTTCGTTGCAGGCATCTTTTTAAAAAGTATAGGTTCTTTAAAGGATGTGGTCTCAAGTACGTGGACTATTAAAACATATCTACTATCTCGACAAAACATCATAGATTCAAGTCAAATCCTGGCAGCAAACCAAGCTGTCGTTGATAATGCTTCTTCTGTCAAAACCTGATCTGCTAAACCCTGTAATGTCGCACCATAAATCGCCTCCAACAATCCTTGTTCGATACAAACACTAAACACCACCAATCTGCAGCCATTCATCTCATAAAATTGACGACAGCTACACTCTTTCTTAGCTATTTTCAAGGACCCAAACTCTCCGATACTGAAAAAAAATTGGTACCCAAGTTAGCTCACCCTACTGGATTCTAATTAACACCACATCCGCTACAAACAACCCTTGTACTCATCCCACAAACGCACAACAAACTAGCAAGGAAACGGTGCGGTCAAGCATCTGCAGCTGGTTATGTTCTTGTTGTTTAGCCTTGACCAAATTTTCCACAGCACTAACCAAATTTGAGAATCACTCTGCACCCTTTTCTTCCTTCTTTTCTCGCTGCCAGAACTGTACCAAACCCTCACCATAGACAACATGTATCCTTCGATATCTTGCTGGTTTCAAACCCACGGCAACAGCACACAGCGCCCACACAAACATCTGCAGCAACATTTGTTTCTTTTTCTCTTCTTACACGACCCAGATAATCATCAATGCCCATAGCAGCAACCATTGTAACAGCTGCGAACTAGGTGGTAATAAGATAGTGGTTCAGCTTTTCTGTCGAACAGTTGGTATACGCTACCTGAAGGTGGTGTTGTATGTTGAGAAACCATCTCCTTCAGCTCTCCAATTCCTGCAATTTCACATTCAACACAGCCCAATAACTCCACTTCTTCCAGGAATTATAAACTAGACTCATTCATCATCATTTACTGTCACAATCAACCACATCAACAACATCTCTTGGACAGAGAAAAGAGGGGATGTAAGAAATTCTTCTTTCCTGGCTCTCTTGAGTTCAAATACAACCCAAACTTCTACATCATCTCGAGCTCCCGATTCTTCGAACACAACCACCAAAATCCATTTAATCAATCAGTCCCAGATCACCTTTTCTTTGTTGATTTCAGTTTTGCAACTTCACCAAATTCCTTATCTGATCTTCTAAAACTTCATTCATAATCAATTACATCAACAGATCAGACCCTAACTTCTTCCTCTCAAACATTACCTCAACTGTAGATGATTCGAATCACAAACGAACCCTTGAATACACCCAATCCAGTTGACAAATGGACCCAACTTGGTTGCTGCAATTTCTAATCTCAATCGAGATTTTGGACTCCGTCGATAGATAGGAAAGAAAGTTGTAGGGAGATACGAATCTGAGAAGAAGAAGAAGAAGAAAAAAAAAAGACCGAAACATAATTTCAGAAATTATGAGTTTGAGAATAATTTTCTTCCAGAAAATGGGTGCGCGCCTGTGTTTTTCTGAGCGTGGGTTTCATAATAGAAAATTCTGGGAGAATGGGTCTCCCTGTAGTTTTCACAAATAAAAAGAAGATTGATTCAGACTTTCGGTGTTACTGGTCGCACTTTGATTCTGCTCTAAGTTTAAAGCCTAAGCCCAAACCGAAGGTTGGTTCCGTTTTGGCTTAGTCAGTGTATGTGGTTGTTTCGAGTCGATTGGCTAGGTGTAACTGTTGAATGTTGATGCCTTATGATGATAACTCTTCTTGTCTAGGGATAGGCAAGATAGTCATGAATCATAATTGATAAAAGAAAGGAGAGACTAGAAGATCATGGTTGAGCTCAACCTTCTCGGGCAGCCCAGGCCTATATTTTTAAACTCCTAAATTGGGATCTACCTACCACGATTTACTAACAGACACCATTATTAGTGACTAGTGAGGGTGATACAGATAGGACAAACTTGTGCAAATGGTAACATATAAAACTTACCTTTCTTGACGGTCGGGTTTCTCAAATGATATAACCTGCTAATCTAATAATGGTATCCCTTTACAAATCAGGCTGCCTACGGTTATTCTTCTAACATAATGCTAGTTCTCATTCGTGTACGTTGTGTACATTCTTTGGACGAAGTGATAATTCTCAGTGAATGAGTAAAGTGAGTTTATAACTAGTCTGATTACCTCAGCATGTTTCACCTGTTATAAGTTATAATTACATAGGGCTTATTCCTATGCACATGGTTAAAGAAAACATGTTTTACATACCAGGTGGCATGGAAAACGAGTTGCGTCACTATAGGAAAATCACAGAGCGATGGAGTTTCTAGCCAAAGATATTGACTATACCGCCAGCGATAAAGTCTCTATCGCCAGCGCTACTATTAATATCGCTCGATATTAACTATATCGCCAACGTTCGGATTAATATCGCCAATGGTCGACTTTCTAACGCCTATGAACATTGCATCGACTCATCTTTCCCTTCACACCTTCCCTTTCCTTCTCATCTATTCTCTTTTGTTAATCTTTTCTTACGTTTTGTTCTCTTCTCTAGTTTAACAATTGAGTGAGAAAAGAAAAATAAACAGAAAACTCAAAAGGGTCTTCTAGTACCCCAACCAGTGGATTAAGTTATGTTGTGGATAAAAAATATGAGTTTCAAAATTTAGACAATTAGTTGGTGATGGTGCCATCCGGAGTAAGTTAGTTAAGTATTTCTTAGAGGTGGATGGTCTAAGTTTTGTATGGTAATTGGTTTACTTCCTTCTATTTTTCAAGAGAGAGTCTGAACATATCCTTGGCGACATTTATATCATATACAACCTAGAAACCACATGACTCAAATAATTCAAGTTATATTCGGACGATGGTGGAAGGCTACAAAAACATTTTTTTTTTAAGATTTTGAATGCAGTAAGTTAGCTTTTACTTGTAATTAAATTTTTAGATTATGTTTTTTGTTTTATAAAATTCCATGTAAAGGAAACTTACTTCCATTCAACAGACTAAATTGGGTATCAGAAAATAGATGGAAATTGGGACTTCCATAATACTCAAATGATGGATTAAACGTAGTTGGGTTGAATTTTTTTTTGCAAGGTTATGAAAATAAACGACAACAGGTTGGGAAATAATCAATATTTGTTCCCTGCGCATTATGAGGAGCTCGAACATCTGTTTGTGTTGTGGACAATAGGGAAATGTATGTTTCCAAATGCTATCTCAGTGGTGTTTATCGGTTTTCTTGAAGTATTAGAAGATTTAGAGAAATCACCAACATATGAATGGGGTCTCAAATTTTATCAGAGATTTGCATATTCCTTGGTAATTGCTCGACGTGTGTCAAATATAGTTTTAATTTTCTTTTGGGAGTGTTGGAGGTAATAACCAATTTTTTTCACACTATTTATTTATTTCTTATTTTGACATAGAAAATTTTACTAACCAACAATTTTATTATTTTCAGTATTGGTGGTATACATATTTCAGTGTTTTGGAACCTTCTTTTTTCAATCCCGCCAATATTTTTTCGGTCATACTGAAGTACGATTCCGATAATTGGCAAGAACAAATTGAGGATGGTCAACATACTGCTATTTTTCTAAGGATTCAACAGTTGTTCAGAACAAGCCTTAACCTTATATTCATGTCGTATGAAGCAATCCCGGAGTTCGAAGAAGAACAAGCTCAGAGAATGCTACAACTAAGTCTTAAAAGGATTGTGTTATACAATTGTATTTCTGAAAAGGGTGTTTGGTATTATGGTGAAATATTACTTCTTCAGTTACATTGAAGAACAGTGATAGCCATCAACCCCTATCCAAGTGAAGAGATTTCTCAAGATGACTAGGAGAAATTGATAAGGGAAGGTCATCATGGGGAAGAAGCTGAAAATTTGATCCAAGATCCGATGAACAAAACTGAATACCTATATTGTTATAACATTATTTTTCAAACCCCATATTGTTATGCAACCACAAAATTTTGGTAGGATGGATATCTCAGCTTTAGGTAGGGTTCCACTTGGTGATGAATTTCTTCTTTCCCATCCTCCACCAGACGGGCAATACGTTTGTATATCTAAATCAAGAGGTTTCATCGTCGAATATGCCACCATTTTATTGGGATGTATAGACTCTATCCATACCGGGGGGGTGAACGCTACCCTGGAGCAGTATCAGAGCTAGTTGAAAGATTGTCATACTATACTATAGGGATTTCAGAGATTCCACTTGGATGAGTTGAAAAAAGTGAGGAAAAGTATGATGTTTGACATGAGTCTAGGATTTACCGGTCATGATGGTGTAGATACAAGTCATGGTAGTAGTAGAGGCATGAGTCCTGCTGGTAGGAGAGGAATGAGTCCTATTGTTAGAGGTATGAGTCCTAGTGGATCAATTCAGCGAACTCGTGGAAGTGAAAGAAGAAGTTTGAGAATTCGTTCTATGAAGGACGTGCCATAAAGTTTTACTCCAAATGAAGTGTTAGATACTCAGGTAGTACGTGCAGGTAATGCAGACATTGGCATATATACAACTCGTTTAACTAATTTCCAACAGACACTATGACTCCTGGTGGTGTGTTAACATTGAAAACATTAGGCGATCGAATCTGTATACCCCAATTGCTTCAACTGCATCAGCATTTCAACCATTTCATCAAGCTCCAGCATTTCAATCACATGCATTTCAAGATTTGTATCATGTTCCCCTACGTCCGAGTGAACCCATTAATTATCAAGGTTATGATGATTCTAAAGAGACTCAACCACCAAGTCAGTCTAAAACCAACTCAATAACTAGATATGTTAAACAACAGTCTTGATCCAGAAAAAGTTAGCAATTAGATCTTTGGTCAGGGAGGAAATGGTCAAGGAAATCATTAGTTTATGGACATAATTTAGTTTAAATATTTCTAATGTATCTTTTAGTTTTAATTAATGAAAACTATGTTTTAGATTAATATTCAAATCGAAAGTAGTTTTACATTTCATTAAAAATTAAACTTAATTGCATAACACAATACTTAATGAAAATTGATTCCCTGCATGCGAACCTTGTAGAGTTCACAACATTCGTCATGACTAAACCATCTTATGTTGTCTTCAACAAAAGTGATATGAGCTTTAATCTTTAGTTCTTCAGTTGAAAACCCAGGGTGATCCCCTTTTATCATCCAAATAATTTGCGCATACTTTCTCACATCGTTATTGATGAAACAATAACGATTTTGAAGACACCCATTTGTTCTTCTTGAATTTACATGACTTAACATCATAAACCTTTGAAACACAGTGTTCCATGAGTTAAAAATCTCTAAATTGAAATCTTTATCACCTGCAACAGAAATCCAACCTCGGACTAGTGAAACATGCTCTTCTCGAGTGAAGGGAGCACTAGCCACTTCGGTTATGCGACCACTAGGCACGTAGAAATGAATTTGAGGTTGAGATAGTGTGAGTTGAAATGAGTTTGAAACTGGGTATTTATCGAGGGCGGGAATAGTAGCCGTTGGATGAGGAATTGATGAGCATGATCAGACAAGCGAGCGAACATGACTAGCGCTGACGCTTGAATGACCAACGAGCGATATTGTAACCATCTAGAGATGAACACTCTATCGCTTCTTAGAGACCCGTCGTGTATGCCAAACTGTTATTCCTGACACATAGACATATATGTTTGGCGCTAAGGCCTATCCAAACTGGGTACTAAAATAGAAAAATCAGCTTTTTAACATGTGCTTGGAAATAGGCCTAACAGGTAAAAAAACGAAACCAAAAAATCGCATATATACCCATTAGAAAGTGTGCACACACTTAGAGTCTGTGCAGGCTCACTTTTTCTCTGCCCTGTTCATTATACACGCAATAACCCACTTGGGAGAACTAAAGTTAATTAAATCGTAATTATTGTGTAAGCAGCAATCAAAGGAACATGCTTCCGACAGCGAAAAATACCAGATCCTTCCTACCATGATTCTACGTAAATTAAAAGATAACAAACATACCCTCCCACGTACTTGAATACACACAAATGGATATTCAAGAGGATAACCAGGAGGTTAAGATTGTCATTTCATGAGCAAGCACACGTGAAAACTCTAAAATATCGAATTATTAATCATGAAATTTGATTAAGGGAATATTTTAGGCGCTAATGCTGATTAGAGCAGCAAACAACAACAGTATTTGAGAATGATTCTTATTTCTCTCTCTAATCTACTCTGCTCAATAAATCTCCCACGCTCCACATGATTACCAGCTAATTTAATGGTACTACTCTTTGGAGTACCACCTCACATGGGAAGCCAAGTGGGTCACAACCTAACAATAATCAATGGCACTTGATCATTGTCTATGCACCAGCTTGATTACAATAATTCTTGCACAAACCATGGGAAATCCCGCAGGAAACTACATGGTGTGACCAGCCGGGTTTTCTTTGGGTTTCTAATGCATGGATCCATAAATCAATGAGATCTTTCTACTGACGCATTTTTCAAGTATTTTTTATCTATCAGCATTATAACCTGTCATTGGAAAAGAATAAACGTTATTTGAAACAAATTCAGTTAAATCGGGGTTAGGATTCTTGGTTTTCCACTCTAGCATGGAAACTTAAGATTATCGTCCCAGAGAAGCTATAACTTTGCGGCACTGGTAGTGTGTATATAAAATAATTCAAGGTGCCATAAATCAATGTTGAAGCCTACTAACACATTTGCATGCAGCTGATCGAGATTTACAGTACCCTTAATTTGTTTTCAAAATTATTTTTCCTAAACATTTGCACCACCACACGTGCACGCCACCTCAATCCCAAGGATCTTTGGAAATTATTCCTCGGTTGAATCTTGGTAGTTTCCCCCCGACCTCACGAAGACACTAACTGATCACATTGGGAAAGAAAAAGATCATTCTGATGAACGATTGTCGCGGGAGTTAGGTGGTGGTGGACATGGTGGCGGTCATGTCAAGCTGTTTAGTTGGTGTTGTACTTGCCGATGCTACATGCATAATTGCATGTGGATCTTAGGAGGCGGGTTGTACGATTCCTCATTGTTTATGCTAGCATGACTCGGCAGAAAGACAATCACTTATTCACTAGGGGCCGAGTCCTATACTTGCGTTAGGTTCTAATCCTAACCCTATCTTTAGTGACGGAACAAGGTGGTGGTGGCCGGAGGTGTTGCATCATCCAGACATTCAATCTTGCTTCTGTGGTTGCTTATTTTTTTGCTTGGGTACGGGGTACCCCATCAATTGGAGGGATGAGTTAAAAGTTGGACAAGATAGGATCATTGAATCAGGGTTGGGGGTTAGTCCCCATGACTTTGTAGACATGTGAGCATGGACCAAGTGGCCATACAGGGATGGGATAAGTGCCAAATTGTCCTTCCATTATCCAACACAGCAACCGACTCTGCACGAAGTATCTTTACACAATTCTTTTCTCCGAGGGTCTGAAGAGGCGGGATTTGACTGATATGATGAGTATCTCATCCAATCAACGACAAGTATCGACCACATGTGCACGTGTGCTTTGCTGTAGGATTGTCGGTCATGACCACGTAAGATCCACATGACTACTGATGATGGACATGGAAATGCTCAGTGGTAATACAGCCTATGTACCTAACGCTTGGTATGCAGTCAAGGGCCATGAACCCGACATAGCATCATTTGGTAACCAGGGATATGTGAAATATGTTTATATCCTACATGGACGCAAAAGTCGCAAACAATGGCAATTTCTATGAATCAATTCTGCATTCACCGAAAGAAACTCTTAGAATTTTTCCTACAAAAACATTTTGAGCAGTTGGCTTGATCTAGGCCACGAACATACGAATAAATGAGCAAAAACCCACATTTTCGAAGCAATGATGGAGATCTTTCAGCGGATTTCCTCAAATGAGATATCAATCACCCTTAATCTTGTTGGCGTGGCTAGCTAATTACTCGAGTACCGGTTAACATTATGATTAGACATAGGTCCATTTTTTTACTATTATCTGCAATTGCCTTTTTTGCAATGTCCCCTCAGGTAATTGAAGAACATATTTGGGAAATTTTGCTTAAGATAATGTTTCAAAGGACTACATATCATGTACCTAGCTAGTACTTGATTGATTTGAAAAGTTTATTTTCATAAACAAACAAATAGTAAAAGGGAAGAAGATAGTGGTCCACAATTCTGAATCGGTTTCAAATGAAAATGACCTAATAATTAAGGTGATTCCCCTTGCACATGAGCATATGTAGTGGGTGATCTTATGCAAATATTTAGAGCATTTGCAAATATAATTTTGCCACTTGCAGTGTGGGGTGGGTTATTCACATATGTGGTAGGGATACAATGTTGGATCAATACAATTGCACTAATTTCAGAATCCCGCGGTAAAATCTTTTTTGTAGATATCTTAATCACTCTTTGAACAGGTTTTTTTCCCTGATTGAGTACGAGTTCAATCATAAAAATAACAGTTACACAAATCACGTCCCCAACATTAAGCAAATGAAATGTTTTCTATCATTTTAGTTTGCGGACTTGTACATCAAAATATAGTAAGCAGAATTTGAAAACCAACTTTAAATAATTGACATAACAAGATGCAAATGGTGCTAAAAGAGAGCTAGTGGTGATATAAAATGGGATATTTGTGTTTGACAACATAGGATGGAAGTAAAGAAACTATAAAATATGCTCAAAAGTACCGAAAATAATTTAACCGTCCCAGTAATTTTACATGTTAGTTGATAATTTAATAATAGGGCAGTTAGGTAGAACCGTAGAAGCTTATAAGAGAGACATAAAATAAGAAGATGATCTTCGTAACCAGGTTATCATACGAAAAGTAAGATTTGCATGGCCCCTAATAATAATATTTTAAATTTCATTTTTACATAGAGTAGTTGTTGAAGATGCATTTCCAAGGTATAGGTAAAAGAAGGTTTTATATTTCATTTTTAATTTGGTATATTATACTCGATCCTAAAGTATGTTGGCATGTTAATTTTGAGAATTATACAAAAGATAAAAAGTTGGATGTAATTTTTTTTTTTTTACAATATTTCATAAACTTTCATTCTTGATAAAATAGAGATTAAATAAATTTCAAGAACATTAAGATCAAAGTTCAAAATACATTCAAAAGGTACTAGTAACAATGAGTGTTTCGTGAAGAACAGTAACAAAATACCAACAAAAGTACCAAACAACCCAAACATTGGAAGAAGGGTTTTTGGATTATAATCTTACTATTTTTGATATAATTTTTTCTTTTAGAAAAAGAGATCCTCTCATAAAGAGATAGTAATATGTCCAAAGTCTTGAATCTTTATCATCGTACTTGAAAAACTTCTACCCAAAATATGCATTAAAACCACAAAGAAACGCCACGAGAGCGCATAGAGAATCTCCATAAAAGAGAAGACACAAACAAAAAGGGTAAAAAAACGCATAGGAAAACCATAAAAATCTCCTAAAAACAATGGATATTGAAACAAAAACTAAAACAAGCTTAATCTAAACTACTAACTATTTAAGAAAACAAGAAAAAAATGGTCAGATCTAGTCCAAAACGAATTAGATCTGAGCGGTAATGATTAATGGTGGGGAGTTTTTTTTTTTTAAGTTTTGATTGTCAAATAGTCCCACACCGCCTAGAGAAACCTAGGTTGCGTGGTTAATATATCTTGAGCAATCCTATCCCTGTAAGATGGTTTTCGAGGTTAGTTAGACGTGTAGATTTCTAACATGGTATCAAAGCTAAACCTCACTCAAAGTTACCTTACATTACATGTACATTACATGTGTCCATTTGATTTCGGTGCCACTCAATTTGATAAAGGGGATTCAGTACTAGCGGGGTGATACCCATCCAGAAATTCAGTAGTCAGAATTATTTTGTTTTATATAAATCGGGTTTCCATCCTTATTAAGGGTAGCACTGGATATCTAAAATACTTGAAATCCGGTTATATCCATATCTATAATTCTTATTGGATAAGGATATGCAAATTTGTTTTTCAAGGATATTAGGTTATGGATGTAAACATGGATGTGAAGGTATACGCGTCCAAAGATATTTGATTTGAAAGTTTATATTTATAGTTAGATTTAATTATATCCTCTTTATCTTTATCTTATATACACCACTTTGTCCTCAATTTGTTGCTTAATTAGGGTTTTGCAAAATATTAAGAAATTGGAATTATTTTCACATGCATCCTCAATATTTTAAGTTAGTTGGTTAATATACTAGTTTTCACATCCTAGTGTTTACTTTGTTCTTAATAATTAGGAAATTCTAGCGTGAAATACTAAATTTTTTTGTTCTTTTTTGCTAAACAAACTTAATATGACACATAATTCAGGACGGAGAGAGTACTCATTATGTATATAATTGATTTTTATACAGTTAGGAAAAATAATAATAATTACTTTATTACATTTTTGGATCAGATATTATCCGACATCCAGAAAATAATATGGATAAGGATTCAAATTACAAATATTGATACACATTGCGACATGAGTCATAGTTTCAAAGACATTCAGATATAAATACTTTCATATTCAAATATATCTAATGTCACATTTTAGAATATGAGCATCCAACTCAAAACCAATTGGCAATGAGTGCAGTGGCCCTAAGGATTATAAACCGCAGGATCTTAGATAACCCAGACAACATGGGACTAATAATCTCAACTCATCCCCTCACGTGTAGCCTCGTTAGGTCTAACACGTGGAATATTAATTAGGATCACGGGGACTAAAGGTGCGGTCAAATGACTCAACACAAATGACTCAACACAAATTGTCTGCTCTGACACCATGTTAGAATATGGGCATCCGACTCAAATGACTCGACACAAGTAGCCAACTCTGATACCATGTTAGAACATGGGCATCCAACTATGAGTGGAGTGGTAAGGGATTATAAACCGCATGATCTTAGATAACCCACATAATGTGGGACTAATAATCTCAACAAGTGGAGTGTTCCAAAGGATTATAAACCACAGGATCTTAAATAACCCAGACAATGTGAGACTAATAATCTCAGCACCCCCCTACGCACCCACACACCCACCCACACACATACACACGTGTAGCCTCGTTAGGTCTAACACATGGAACAGTAAATCGGGTGACACGGGGTAAAGGTGCGGTTAAATAACTCGACACCAGTAGCCCGCTCTGATACCATGTTAGAATATTGGCATCCAACTCAAAGACAATTTTTATGAGTGGAGTGGCCCTAAGGGATTATAAACCGCATGATCTCAGATAACCCAGACAATATGGGACTAATAATCTCAACAAGTAGAGTATCCCTAAAGATTATAAATCACAAGATCTTAGATAACCCAGACAATGTGGGATTATAATCTCAATACGCTCCCACACGTGTATCCTCGTTAGGTATAACACGTGGAGCAATAAATTAGCTGACTTGGAGTAAAGGTGCGCTCAAATGACTCGACACAGATAGCATGCTCTGATACCATATATGTTAGAATATGAGCATCCAACTCAAAACCAATTGACTAGAGTGGAGTGGCCCTAAGGGATTATAAACCGCATGATCTTAGATAACCTAGACAATGTGGGACTAATAATCTCAACAAGTATAAACCCTAAGGATTATAAACCACATAATCTTAAGTAACTCACATAATGTGGGACTAAAAATCTCAACACCACTCTTAATGGCTACTAATGAGATACCAACTTGGCGCCCGGGATACGATGTGGTCGGGCCACATCGTTTAAGTACGTGACCCCTCTTTGTTTATTTACACGTATGTTAAATTAGTTTTAAACAAAAAAGAACTCCTACTCTTTCTCTAAAAAGACAAGAAAAGTTAGTTCTCTAAAAAGTAGCCCCCTCTAAATTCCCAAATAACAAGAAAATTAACACTTTTCAAGACGTGTCAAACAAATAAGATGGGCCACATACTCAAACGATGTGGCCCAACCACATCGTAGCAGCTCGGCCAACTTGGTGGGTAGTATACCAAAATCATAAAAAAGGAAAACATCTCTCAAACACTGCAATCGTACGCCCCAAACAAACTGATACCCCATTTAGCAGCCATCGAAAGAATAAATTCAATGTATTTGACATTCAGAATTTTCCTAATTGCCAAAATGTCCCATTATAGAACCACGAAAATGTCAGGTTTAGAAATCTGATCATCTTTTGTATACATCTTAGATAACAAAAATTGCTGATACTTATCTAGCAAGTCTGATCATCTTTTATATACATCTTAGATAACCAGAAAATGTTAATATATACTATTTTGCCCAGTCTAGTCATCTTCTGCATATAAACTTCAGAAAAAAAAAAAAATTGCTCAAAGTTGTAAGATGTATATATCTCACGTATACAATCTTTCTTTATCCGAGATCTATACACAAAAAATGATCAAACTTGGCACAAAAGTATCTAACATGCAAGCATGCAGGTAGATACACCGTATATACCCAGCATTCAAGCACTCCACTCTTTTGGTATGCACCAGTATTTATACATTGTAATTGGTTGCAAAACTATAAACTTGTTGAAATGCGATAGGTGACATTATCGGATAAGATAAGAGTTAAGGCATGGTGTCATATGGTGGGGGATGGTGGTGGCACCAAATGGGTAAAAGCTTGCCATGCATGAGAGTAGAGGGGGCCAAGAAGTGACTTATCGTGAAGCAAAGAAGTGACATTGAAGAATGGGATTGAAATGAGGAGGGCTACTACTTGCTAGGGTCATATGATCACGTGTACATCACATGGGAGGTACGAGGGGGGGATGATGATAAGAATTGTCGGGTTGAGGGACAGCAATGAAAGATTTCCACATAATTGAGTTTTGAGGGAGGGACACGTGGGACAGCCTATCACGCATGCGTGGGGACACCACGATCTTCAATTCATCATCATCATCCTTCACATGATTGCGTTGAGGGATTTCCTTCTTCGCGTTACTTTTTGGTCTGAATTTTGTGTCTCGTCCTTTCATTCTCTTGAAAACTCTACGAACGTCCTCTTCGAGTCTTATGTTTTTAATTTAGGTGTCCTTTTTAAATGGAGCCAGCCATGATTCATTTCCTCGTCACGGTTATGGGGTAAAGCACATAAGAGCATCTCGAAGCTGCAAATTTAGAAACTTATTCTGAAAAAATAATCTCCACCATTTACATATTTTTATTCCCCAATATTGATTATAAGAAGGAGAAAACATGACGTGAAGGTGCATCCGAAGATGTAGTTAATATTTTTTTTCAAGACCTTCTTATTTAGTATGACATTTCTTCTGATTTATAGGACTTATTATTGGAGATGGTTTTAGTTATGATGGGTGTCTAAAATCCTACGAGTCATATAAAAATAAAATTATAACCTTTTATTGGAGATGCTCTAATTGCAGGGAAGGGGAAGACTGCACACTTAGTCCAGCTGGCTCCAAAGGCTAATTTAGACCGTTTCAGTCATTTTGTATCTCCCAAAACTACTTGCGCACCCGTTTATCATAACCAGGATTTTGCCCTTGATTTAGAGGCGTATAACGTGTCGGCCCAACACAGCCCGACACACGAAGTCACGTGCTTCACGTGCCATGTGTCGTGCTGTGCCAACGATTTAAACGTGTTGTGCTGTGCTTGCCGTGCTGGCGCACGTGTTATAAACAATTTGAAATCACTTAGTGGTATACATTAAGTCGGACATTGTCATAAGAATCTAAATAGACAACATATCATTTGAAATTATATCAAGTATAATTAACAAGTTTATTCAATAAAAAGAAATAGCCCATCAAATATAGAATTGGATCATTGTCATGTAAATTAATGTTCTAGTCAAATATAGGTAACGGCAATCTAACAACCATATTGAAATATATTTTCCAAATATTGAGGTATTATATGTGTTGTTATAAAATAAGTCAGCATAAAATGTCAAAAACTAGCTAGAATAGTGACTCTTTTTTGAAATATATACAGAATGTGATGTATTATGCCTTGTTATACGGTGTACTTGTTCATGCTATGACGTGCTTTCTTAACATGTTGTGCTGGGCTGGGCCACGTGTTGTGGTACTGTGCCGATTAGGCTAGCCCAACACAGCCCATGAAACTAACGTGTCGGGCCGTGCTAGGCTGAATCACGTGTTGGACTGGGCTGGGCTCAGATTTTAGCATGCTGGGATGGATTGTGCTCGTGCTGGCACTGAAATGATCAAATTGGGTTTTGCCAGCACGAGCACAACCCATCAAAATTATGGGTTGAACAACGTTAAAGAGGAAGTCAGAATCATTTGCCAAATCAAAATTATGATATTCATGTGCGCAAAAATAAATAAATTCTCGATTAATTCTTATATTTCGAACATGAAATATAATAAAAATACATATATTAATGCACGGAAATAAACAAATAAAGCAAAAATACATTATTGCTTCTGATTTTCTAAGCAAAAGAGTGCAGAAATTTGATCATTTAAGCAGCAATTATTGTGTTTTAATAACTAATTAGTACAATTATGGCCTAACAGAACAAAATCATCTGTCTCAATAATGGCCCTCCATTAATAATATCTGAAGTACCTGATTTATAATATCCAAGAAATCGAGGGACATGAATGAAAATACAGAGTGAAGTGGGAAGGAACTAGGAACATAGGAAAGGGAAGAAGCTGCTGGGGGCCAATGATTTGAGAAGAAGTGGGTGTCGGGTAAAGCGGAGACAGCATGACACGCACGGACATATGAAGAACTATACCCATGTGGGTCCCACTTCTTCACCTTAACATGGGTGGAGTATCTTGTGATAGATTTTATTTACTTGATCACCTCCTTTGTAAGTAGGTAAAGGTTACCTTTCTCCCGTTTCAATGAAAAAAATTTGGTGCAGGATCGGATGACATTTTTAGAATGATATTATCGAATTTGGAGCCAATATTTTTATTCTTTTACACTCCTACTAAAAATTGGTGTATAATACCGCCAATGTACTTTATTTTTACCTTTATCTTCTTTCATTTGAACAGTGGGTGTGCTGGTTTCCCCCGATTTACTATCTATGAAAAAAAAATGATGGCACGCCCATTTTGGATGTTACCCGGGGAAACTAACTTGAGTTCGAGCTCGCCAATGCGAAATTTGTTGATCATGGTAAACTCGTCTCTTTAGAGTTGCATATTTGCAAACCTACTTCTCTGGTGAAAATAGCATCTATATCTTTTTTAGAAAGATAATAGAAAATTTTTAAGTGATCAACATATTCTAACACCAGATCTAAATTTCAACCAAATCGGTAGTAAAATTGTAACAGATTTATGTTTAAAATTTGTAAACTCTGGCTACCAGAGGTTTCCTCTGATTTTGTCATTAGGTGCACTGTGCCCTCTGTAACCCAAAAAGGTATCAATCACAATGGAGCCAAGTTTCCTATGTAACCATTAAAGACTGCAGGAAGGCAATTAATAAAGACAATGCCAATCAGTTGCAATGTCACATGGTAATGCAATCAAATGCCTAACAGTTACTCTGTCTTCCATCCATGTGGTGGACAACAATGTTAATCAGCTTTTCACACACCTAAGAGGGACACATATCATAATCTTCCTAGCATACAAAAGATTCCCCTAATCACTACTGCTAAACATGCCTTAAACTTTGCTTGTATCCTTCTTCTTTTTTCCAGTCAAATGGTCAACCAAAAAGTGCCATTTTTTAGAGTAAAAAGACCACCAAGTAAAAGAGAACGAATGTGGGTTTGTTTAAGCAACCATGGTTTAAGACCTTTTCCTACTAGTTTGTTTCACCAGGGTTAAGGTAAACAAGGGAACATGGTTAGGCAAACAACACATCCATGTGTGACAGTGAGTCATTGAATGATGAATGATGATGATGAGACTGAGAGAGGGAGATAATTGGGGAAGTTGTGGTGGGTCTGACACAACACCACACAACTCATCATCATGATTGATTGAATACAAGGAAAGAAACACAAACCCTCTCCCATTTATTTCTCTAGGTATTCTCCCATCTCTATATATACAAACACTAATCCTATCACTTTTTTCACATCCCAAACAACAACAACAAGAAGAACCCTTAGCAGAAAGAAGAAGAAGAAGAAGAAAAAGCCTCAGATCATTCACTATAAAACCACTTTCTGTGTGTTCAGTTTGATACCTTAAAGCTTTTACACAATGGTTGGAATGGAAGATTTAGGTTTGAGTTTGAGTTTAAGCTCTACAAACCATCATCATAATCTAAATGCATTGCAGTTGAATCTAATGCCTACATCGTCACCATTTTCTCATCAACAACAACAACACCATCAGAAGAGCTCTCCTTGGATCAATATGGAACAAAGTAAGTTTTACCATTTTCCTTTTCTCTCTTTTTTTTTTTTTTTTTTAAGATCTGTATGAGAATTTAGAATTCATTTTTGGAAATTATTTTGCTGATTATATTTTTTATTTTATTTTTGGGTACAGATTTAGAGATGTATAGAGGTGAAACAAGATCATTTTTACGTGGAATAGATGTAAATAGAATGCCACAGAAAACAATGATCTCAACAATTGACAATGAGGAGGAAGAAGGAGGTAATTCATCACCAAACAGTACTCTTTCATCTCTAAGTGGGAAGAGGAGTTTAAGAGATCTTGAAGGTGGATCAGAAGAGAATTATGATATGGAAAGAGCCTGTTCCAGAGGAATTAGTGATGAAGAAGATGGTGGTAGTGATACAAGAAATAGTAACAAGAAACTCAGACTGTCTAAAGATCAATCAGCTCTTCTTGAAGATAGTTTCAAGGAGAACAATACTCTCAACCCTGTAAGTTCCCTTTTCTGTTTCTCTAGATTCAACAATTCAATAATGACAAGGGCAATTTAGTCTTCGACCAAACCAAATCCATTTTACCAATTCTTAAGGGTATTTTGGTCTTCTTACAAGCCTGTCCCTTTTCCAAGGGTATTTTGGTCATTAAAAAACTTATCTTTTACGTGTTCATGGGTATTTATGTCTTCTTAGAGGATCAAGTGTCTAATAGACTGTTTTTATATGTTTCTTTTACAGAAACAGAAGGTGGCATTGGCAAAGCAACTAAATCTAAGGCCAAGACAAGTTGAAGTTTGGTTTCAAAATAGAAGGGCAAGGTGAGGATTTTTATTTTGATAAGGGTATTTCTGAAATAAAAATGGTTGATTACATTTATACCCTTGTGGTTTTTTACTACTGTACTGAGCAGTGTACTGTTCTTTTTTATAGGACAAAGTTGAAACAAACAGAAGTAGACTGTGAGTTCTTGAAAAGATCTTGTGAGAATTTAGCAGAAGAGAACAGGAGACTGCAGAAAGAAGTACAAGAGCTTAGGGCTCTTAAAATGTCACCACAATTCTATATGCAAATGACACCACCAACAACACTTACAATGTGCCCTTCGTGCGAACGTGTCGCAACATCAGCTGTTGATCATCCACCACAACAACATACTCATCAGATGATGTCGTCGAGTCCACACAACCACCACCAACGTCCAAATTCGGCCATTAACAATCGCGTCACTGCTACCCAGGCACGATCCATGGCTGATCGTTCAATGTTGTCTAGGGTATGAGACGACCAAGTAATTTCCGGCTTCCTTTATTTGAGTACTCCGGTGATTTTATAGGAGTGTAGGTATAGTTTCTTATTCATAGGCCTAGTTAACGCTTTAGTATTGGGTGGTGGTGGGTTTCTACTTTTGGTGTAAAGTTCTAATTATTATGTTGGTTCTTCTTATGAGCAAAGCTCTTGAGGTTTTCTAAAGTTACCTTGTGTTCTTAATAGTTTACCTAAAAAGAAACAAAAAGACTAAAAAGAAGAAAATGAAGACTTATGGTTTTCTTGCCTCTATCATGCCTCTATCATTAGTCAATTCCACGGCAACAACATAAACTCCCCAAGAATGGCCAGACAAGGTCATGAACTAAGCTCCGGGCAGCAAGGAAAATGAGGGTTGGAAAATTAGAAGGCTGTACCTGATTTCCTTAGCAACCATTAAAAAAGCAGTCGTTCTCACTGCTGGTTAGCTGGCTTGCTTTACTGATGATAAAAATGACTGTTGGCTTATCATATAGTTGGAGATCTGAATACTGAAATTACCATATCTATAGAAACAGAGATAGACAAGTCACCAGTGCATCGTCCTTAATATGTCTCTTTGAGTACAAAATTAACAAGTTTCGGAGTTGCGTATTAGATACTTGAGCTTAGAAATCTAGAATAAATGAATAATGAATGTCACAACAAGCTCAAACATTCTGCACTACATCTACAACCTCTATTTACGGCAGTATCATTTTATTGGATGGTAACACAATGACGAGTCATTACAAATGCGTGTGAGCTAAAGTTCACATAAATTTTTTAAAATTCAGGCCGTGCCCCAAAAAGCGGGCTCCCGAATACTTGTTTGGTTACTTGTGCCTAGAATTTGCTCTGTTAGGCAGAACATCAATTGACAGAAACTGTACTCATTCTTAAACTCTAAAGTGTTTGTGAAGCTAAGTATTCGTCCACAAGCTTCCTTGCCAAGTCTACCTGGTTTTTGCACCAACCAAAACAAATTTAAACAATCGAGAAACTTAAGCAAACAGTTATAACAATAGGCCGCTAAAGAGCATGCTAAATCGCTCATAGGGTAATTGCAGCTGAGATAAGTGCATACTTTTATCAGAAGGAAAAAAACGGTCACAAAGATCGAAAAGCATAGACAAATGCAACTGGGAAAGAATTTTACCGCTTCACTGCTACCACTAAGGTGAATAACTCTGTGATCTTTCTCACGCATAGGTCCACTAATCTAGAACAAAAAAGGAAACACATGAAGTTAGGAATGGAGATAAGAGTTACAAACAGAAATAGTTAGTGTTGCTCTAGTACTAATTGTACAAGTGAGGGAGGAGACCTTGATTGTAGCTCCAGACGCATTTCTTATTCTCGAAATGTTGGACCCCCCCTTGCCTATAAAGCCACCAGCCAACGCCTCCAAAATTGTCATCTCCATTGTAATATCTGCATGCACAGGTTGAGTATCCTAATTTTATGATGACATGATAAGAAAAAGCAAAACAGCGACATATATATTGCAAGGATGCAGCAATACATATATATATAATTATATTCTACAGAACACATAGAGATTATCAAATCTCAAAGAAACTGAATAACCTGATACCGCAGCACGAGCAGGAGGCGGAGCCACAGCTACAGGTGATATTGAATAATTTGGTACTAAATGAATAGCCGGTGATTGAACCAATGCATTTGATTTAGAGTTATATATTGGCCTGATGGATATTACTTTTTTCGCTGGGTTTTCCCTGTAAGTGTCAATATGAGAAACAAGAAAGGAGTTAGAAGAATCGACTGCAAACGGGAGAACAATCAAATCAATCGATCAAAAAGAAGACCAGTGCTGCCTGAAACCTTAGTTCACAGCCAATTAACTCCAAGGATTTCAATACTTCAGGGACTTCACCTGATATCTGAGTTTACAGAACAAAACGTACAATAAATACATGCCAGAAGGAAGGAGCATGTGAAAGTGTAGGTAAAAGACACAGTATATGTGCTAATACTGCTAAGTATCAAGAGTGAGCCAACTGCACATGGTGACCTTGAGGGACTTTATACACCCAAATTCCTAAGTGCAAAATCTTATGAAGGTAGATAAGCACACTACGATTCCACAAGATGAGAGCAGATGTCAAAGCTTACTGCATTGAGATTATAGTACAACCATAGAGATAAGTTTATAAGTTCAATTGTATGAACTTGTCACCAGGGCATTATAATAGCTCAGATCAAAAACCAAAACTGATAAGATGCTTCTGGGAAATCAAGTAGGTTAACGAACCATAACAAAATGTTTGACAACATGCATATTAGAAATCTAGCATATAGCCAAACTCACCTGTACCACACGATCAGATTCATGAGCAGATGCACATAGAGGCAACTGATTCTGAGCCATAATCGTGATGGTGGCCCCGGAGAGATTTCGTATTTTAGCAATATTCTGACCTGACTTCCCAATTAGACAACCTGCTTGAGACCCTGCAATTAAAAGCCGGATCGTCTTGGCAACCAAGTGCGCTTCACCAATTCCAGGTGGCTCACTATATTCATCAGTTTCCTAATACACGAACAGAGAAAGGAGAAATCTCATCATTATTAATAATAGCCAGTACGTTTATAAAATAGAACCTTACTCAGATATCCATTGTTTACCTAGAGAATGACACTGGCAATATGATAAAGTGCCTTCTCTGCTTCAGATATGACATTATCTTCATTTGTAGAACTTATTATTATCGCACGATCTTCATTTCTCTGCAAACATCGAGTAGGATTTTTTAAGTGTCATTACAGCTGACAGGATATCTTAAAACTTCATGACAGCTATAATATTTTTACATGAAACATTGCCACTATCTTCAAGAAATCCTCAAGTAGGAAATTTGTTCCATACGCTTCCAAAACACAAAAAGCCACAAAGTGCAATATGAAGCCCTCATCATAACATAGTGCCTTAATCCCAAATAACCAGTGGTTATACTCAAAGAAACAATCATTATTCGACAAATTCTACCAACTT
Source organism: Papaver somniferum (assembly GCF_003573695.1). Taxonomy (NCBI): domain Eukaryota; kingdom Viridiplantae; phylum Streptophyta; class Magnoliopsida; order Ranunculales; family Papaveraceae; genus Papaver; species Papaver somniferum. The sequence continues at coordinate 239,658,361 of NC_039358.1, read as the reverse complement.
TTGCAAAACAAGAGCTAAACAATGTGTTCCTATTCCTTAAGAGCTTATCCCACTCCAACAAAATGTCGTGATTGTATTGAATAACCCATTTTCACAAACTAATTAGCTATCCAAATTCCACAGAACCTAAGTATCCCATGCCAATTGAAGCTTTAAAATAGTTCTTTTCCACATTACCAAAGATCACTAAGTTATCATTTCAGCAAACACATAGAAAGCAGAAAAAGGCTTCAATAATTGGTTTCATTTCTCGACGACAACTTTTTTCAATGCGGCAATTCGACAAATAAGCACAATGAAGTTCACTATTTACTATGGAAATTAGATCAAAGGTCAATTTTTAACCAATAGAATAATCAAAAACCCTAAAAAAAAAAGTTTGAAATTGAATTTACTTACAGAGATAGAATCAGCGATCTTGATATTAGCTTTAGTATGTTGTCTGATTTGACTAATCCTACTACCTTGTTTTCCAATTACTCTTCCAATTTGCCAACACGGAACTACTATTCTAAACACTACAGACTCATTAAAAGAAGAACAAGAAGAAGTTGCAGAAGAAGACCTATTTCTTCTGCTTCTCTTTGGAGACTGATGAGAATCGCCTCCACCAATTTCTTCTGCTTCTTCTCCTTGCTCACGATTTCGTTTTGCTGATATATGTATTTCACCTTCTTCTTCAATATCATTTGCTTGTTCTGAAACTGAAGTTGAGTTCTTTTTATTTTTTTTCTTCTCTTTCTGACATTTTTTGAGACCTCTTTTCCAGAGACAGAAAATTTGTGTAATAGAGAATTTAGAACTCAGAAAAGGGAAAAGAACCCAAATTGGGGAAGAAGACTAGAATACAAGAGGAAGAGAAGAGAGACGGTCAATACACGTTGAGTTTGGTCAAACCCGAAACCGATTCCATATCAGCCATATGGATGTGTGTCCGTCGGATAAAACAAAGATATCTCATATCACAATGTTGCTAACCATCACCACAGAAACCCATCTACATCTGGCCACCACCATTTCCAACTCAAAACAGCACGACCACCACCTCTCTCATTTATTTCTCTGTCTATCTAGCAACAACTTCTCTCTTGCTAATTTCTTCATATTAATCGATCATTTGTAATTAGATTTCATGAAAATGTGTAAACGTACTTTGTACTTCATCCATAGTTCTTGTATCCTGATAAATTTTCATCGAGCCAAATCAATTTGATTTCTTCACTATGATTCTCTCTATAAAGAATTGGAATTGGGATTTTCACTGGTTCTCTCGTCTTGTTTTGATACAATCATCAAGTCCCAGATCGCTCAAATTTTACTCCAACCTTACTAACATGTTCTGTAATAACTAAAGTGGAAGGTGGCGTTGCTGGTGCTGGTGGCGGTGGCGGAATTGGTGTTACGGTGGTGGTGGAAGGTGGCGTTGCTGGTGGAGGTGGGGGTGTTGTTGTGGCGTGTCGTTGTTGAGATGGTGTCGGGGGTGGTGCTGTTATAGTGGCGGTTCTGCGGTAGTGGTGGTGGACGTGGTAAAAACATGGAAATCTAAATTAGATTTGAATAGGATACGGAGGGATAACTAAGATTGGAGGGGTATTTCTGTCATGTGAAAAAACTTCACCAAACAATTGGGTCTTTTCTTTATATTAGTAAGAGAAAATTTAACTAACAATGGTTCTACACATACCGCCCCTTCCAATAACACTAACAGAACCTCCTCACAATAAGTATGGGCCCCACCCAATGGAGATTAGCAAGGGGCCACTTCTGGACCTACCAATAGGAAATATGTGAATAGTTGTTTTAGTGTTGTTGGAGGGGGCGGTACATTAAGAGTTTTCGTTTAATTAACTAAAGACATTCATCTTTCAGACTATACAATAGTTTATGATGGGACAGATAAAGGTCATGGGTGGAGATGGTACAATGTTACCAATTCTGAAAACAGATAATATTGTTCTTGATACTAATTCTAATCAGTTTCATCTAGATGATGTATTAAATGTACCTACAATTAAACATAATCTATTATCAGTTGCTAAGTTTACAAAGGATAATCAAGTTTCAGTAGAATTTTTTGCAGAGGCGGATGCAGAGTGGGTTCAAGTGGGGTCAGCAGACCCCACTCAATTCCAACATCTGTGTACTAGTTTGATGGAAATCTAAGTCTTTGACCCCACTGTCATCTAAATTTAGGTCTTTGACCCCACCCAAAGAATTTACTGGGTCCGCCACTGAGTTTTTGATAGGGGTTATAAAATTAAACGTGTGAAGACTAGAAAATTTTTGGCTGAAGGAAAGATTAAGAACAACTTATATCCTATGGAAGGTATTACTTTTTTTGCATTAACAACTACTACATCAAAATCCAACACCTCTTTGTGGCACAACAGGTTAGGTCATGCTTCTGATTTAGTTCTCAAGAAGATTGCAAGTACTTCTTATATTCAAGTTAATTCAACAGATACTTGTTTATGTGAAGCCTGTCAAAAAGGGAAAAATCACAAGCTTCCATTTTATGATTCAAAGAGGACAACAACTTCACCACTACATTTAGTGCACTGTGACATTTGGGGTCAAATTCCAATTGTTTCATCGCTAGGCTTCAAATATTATATTTTGTTCATAGATGATTATTCTAGGTATCACTGGATACATCCTCTGAAGAGTAATGTTGACAGTTTATATAACTTTCAACAGTTTAAATATACTTCAGAAAACATATTATCTGCTGCTATCAAAAAAATTCAATGTGACAATGCTCTTGAATTGGTCAAAGGTCAGTTTAAGGATTATCTGGATCAGTGTGGGATAGTCTCGAGGGTTTCTTGTCCTCATTTACATCAACATAATGGATTGGCTGAGGAGAAGAATATGCATATAACAGAAATGGGCAACACTCTATCATTTCAAGCCCCACTTCCAAAGACTTTCTAGTATGGTTTTTTCTTAACTACAATATATATTATAAATAAACTTCCAACCAAGGTTCTTTATTTTCATTCGCCATATATATGAAGCTTTATTCAACATACTACTAGATTATTCATTCTTTAGAGTATTTTGATGTTGTTGCTATCCTAATCTGGAACCTTATAGAGAAGATAAATTGAGTACTAAGTCTACCAAGTGTGTATTCTTATGATACATCCCACTCCATAAAGGATATAAGTGTTATGATTTAACAAGTAAGAAAACATATATTTTTGTGCATGTTAACTTTGATGAAGAATGTTTTCCTTTTGATGAAATTCTTGCACAACAACTACTTCTGAAGGAATTCTTATTCTGATACTTTCACAAATACTTCTATTGGTACACTATATCCTATCACTACTAGATCAAAAATTAGAGCTTCAAATCCTAAACAACTGCTTTCTAACTTTGTTTCTTACCGTATGGTTAAATATCATCTACATTCAGTATTTGTTGCCACTATATCATAATTGGTTGAACCAGAAACATTTAAGAGTGCAGTCAAGAATCCAAAGTGGTAGATAGCTATGAAGAATGAGAATATAACTTCAATTGAAAATGGTACATGGGATTTAGTACCAAATGATCTCAGTTATATATTATGAGTTAGGTAACAAATGGTTATACAGAATCAAATTGAATGATGATGGGTCTGTAGAAAGGTTTAAAGCCAGACTTGTGGCAAAGGGATACAATCAAATCGATGGAGTTGATTATTTTGAGAACTTTAGTCATGTAGTAAAGGCAAAAACTGTCAGAGTTGTTCTCACAATTGCAATCTCCAGGAAGTGGTCAATTAAGCGATTACACATCAGCAATGTCTTTTTGCATAATTTTCTTGAAAAAAATGTTTATATGGTACAACCTAAAGGTTTTGTAGATGCACAACATCCAGATTATGTATGTAAACTCAAGAGAAGTTTGTATGGCCTTAAACAGCCACCAAAGGCCTGGTTTCAGAGATTTGTGGCACATTGATATACTTTGGCTTTTCTAGGTCCACATGTGATCACTCTATGTTTGTCAATCAATCTGCTGACACAATATATTATCTCACTTTATGTTTGTCAATCAACATACTGTTGTATGTTGATGATATTGTTCTAGCATGTTTTTCACCTGCTCTCAGTGACAAGATTATCTCATTCCTGATGCAAATCTATCCAGTTAAGGATTTGGGTATTCTACATTATTTTTTGGGCATAAAAGCAAGTTTCAGAATAACTCTCAGCATATTTTGTTAACCCATAAGAAGTATACTTGATTACAGAAGTATGATCTTCTCAACTGCAAACTATCTAAAACACCTGTTACAAAGCGTCCAAGACTGTCAATCTCTACTAGTGTACCATTTTCAGATGCTACTTAGTATAGAGTGTATGGTGGGTGGACTTCAGTATCTAACCATGACAAGACCTGATATTTTTTTTTAATGTCAACTATGTTGCACAATTCATGTAATCTCCTACAGATGAGCATTTAGTATTGGTTAAAAGGATTCTCAGATACTTAAAAGGTACTCTTGGAATTGGAGTATTACTTTCTGCATATTCAGACTCAGATTGGGCAGGCTTTCCTGACGCAAGAATATCTACTTTAGCCATGTGTGTATATTTAGGATCTTCTTTAGTGTCTTGGTCTTCAAAGAACCAACCTACCATTTCAAAATCATCAGTTGAAGCAGAATATAAATCACTCGCTATTGCTGCAACAAAGGTATATAGTGTGGCTTTCTTTCCTACTGAATGAATTTGATGTCTCTAAACACACCTTTCACTTTATTTTGTGATAGTGTCTCTGTAAACAGCCTAGCCACAAATCCAGTTTTTCATGCTAGAACTAAACACATTGAGATTGATTATCATTGCATAAGGAAATTGGTCAGTTTAGGTATGTACCTTCTGCAAATAATCTAGCTGTTTACAAAAGTTTTAGCTCATTGTATTTTTCCATCTTTGACTGGCAAGCTGCTATATTTGCACCAATATCAACTTGAGGGGGACTGTAAGGATTCAAATGTCTAAATCTATCTTAGTGACGGTGTCTAAGTGGGAGTGCCTATCTATGTAAGTGTGTGAATCATTTGTTGTCTGTAAGTGTGTTAATCACACATTTACTTCTATATTTTTATTTCTAATTTTTTACAGTTGTAACTGTCAATAACATACCGTACTGTCTGCTTTGTGTCAGCCTTTATAAGGCACTCTTCCTGTATCTGTTTCTGTTATCAAAAACTTAATACAAGATTTCTTATTTCTTCATATAGAAATCTTTCACTAATGAACTAAGTTCGAAATTCGTCAACACCAAAGAAGTGAAAGGATAAAAGAAAGAAGCTATAACCAAGTAGCAGGATGGTGAGTTCGAAACTCGTGGCATCAATTATTTATCAAGTAATATCCATAGACCATGGCTGTCATTGATACATGCAGGGCTCGCCCCGAAAGGAAAGCAGGGAAAGGTCCACTTCCGGGCAGCAGACTTAGGGGGCAACAAAATAGGAGTGTTATTAGCCTACCAACTGAGAAAAGAATTGTGACGAATATATGAAGATTGAAGAAGAAGTAATTATCCAACTGATTGAATACCGACTTCAGTTGGTGCTGCTAACAATTTTGAATGTTTTGAGATAGTTAAATAATCTCTCTTCTATCTCAGAAGTTTTTTGATATGTCTTTGTCTCTCAAGTTTTTTGATTTGTCTCCATCTTAAGGTAAGTTTTAGGGTTTTAGTAGTTTAAGTAATTTAAGGGATGCGATTTTGATTCGGAATGCAATATAGATTCGGTTGCAATTGTATTTTTTAGGGATTTTTTGATGCATGTAACTCTACTCCATTCTATTTTTCGGGAATTTTGACAGAAGTATCGACTCAGTTGAGTCAAAATCAATGTCCTTAATTTCCAGTTTTCCTAAATGTTCACACATAACATCCTATTAGATAACCTACCAACTGTAGTGATAAGATCTAACGTTCAAACCTTGCTGGAATTCCTGCCCCAGAAACACATAACATATGGAAGGTACTTCAAGACTAGAAAGCCGATATGGGGATGCAAACTACTCTAGCTATACATGTGTTTCCCTTTCTAAATACAACAATCATAGACAATGGATCATGGATGCGTTAATGTCAATTATCAGTATGGAAATGAAATTGAAGCAGCTTAAGAAAAGGGGGCAACACTTTTTGGATCTGCTTTAGGGCAAAAACTTCTCAGGAACGGCCCTGATACATGATAGGCACAAGTTCTAAAGCAGATTTCTTATGGACAGCAAAAGTACCAGCCTCATCCATATTCATATTTTCAGGCCTCAATCCATAAGGTATTTCCCAATTAAAACTGTAAAGAAGATTTGCAAGTGTGAGCTCCATTATTGTAGTTGCTAATGATATCCCTGGACAACCCCGTCTACCCGATCCAAACGGTAAAAATTCAAAATGTTGTCCTCTGAAATCAATGGAGTTAGTCATGAACCTCTCTGGCAAGAAAACTTCTGGATCGTCCCATGAACCTGGATCTCGTCCAATTGCCCACGCGTTAATCAAAACTGTCGTTTTAGGAAGAATATCATAGTTTTTGATCTTGCAGTGTCTTATGCTTTCTCTTGGAATAGACATTGGACCTGGAGGATGCAGTCTTAAAGTCTCCTTCAACACCATCTTTAAGTAATGAAGCTGGTCAAGATCCGTCTCTTCGACTTTCCCTTGCTTGCCTACGCAATTTCTTACCTCGTCTTGCGCTTTTTTCATTATTCTTGGGTTCTTAACAAGTTCTGTCATTGCCCACACCATTGTAGTAGTACTTGTACCTACGCCACCAACAAAAATATTCTGCAACAACACAAAATAGCTTAAAATTTAGCTAGAAACCATTAGCCACAGTTGAATCATTCTCTAACTGCAAGAAAAATTATGTCACTTAAAACCTCAGGTTTGAGGACATAAGGAGGCGATGGCATGAGAGCCATGAAGCCTACATGCACCTAGCTACCTACACTATTAGTATTACCAACTGGGATATGCATGCACCGTTTACAATCCGTTTCAAATTTTCAATATGAGAGACAAAGACGGGGAAACAGAAATGAGAGATAACCATGAGGAGTGCCTTGATACGATCTTTAGATATTTGAATTGGACCAACATCCCCAACCCCACGTTTTTCTAGTCCAAGCAAGATATCAAGAGTGTCGTCTTGTTGTGAATTAGGCCTCCTCTGATCTGAGTCGATGTGCTGGTCGATGACCTGTTGTAAAAAATTATCAAGTTTATGAAAATTCTTCTTTAGCTTTGAATGTTGCCCAGTGAGAACATCGATTATACACCCAAAAAATGGAAACAGATCGGCTGCAAAATAACTACCAATAGTTTCCATACATTGGTAAACAATACGCTGGAATCTAATTTTATCAAATTCTCTGCCAAAAGCAATCCTGCATATTATGGTGAAAGTAAGAGAAAGCAATTGTTCAGAAAGATCCATAGGCTTACAAGACGATTGAGAAATGGAGTGGATCATAAACGCGACCTCTTCTACTCTAATAGACCGAAAATATACCACTCTTTTGGGATTCAGAAGCTCAAAAACAAAAATCTTTCGCATCTCCTTCCAATACTCATTATAAGAACTAAACGTGACATCCATGGAATTATAAGAGAATTTTCCAGGGCATGCTAATGAAGGCCTACTACTAAAATTTCGATCATTGGTCTTCAAAACTTCTTTTGCTAATTCAGCTGAAGAGATCACTAAGACTGGTAGTCGGCCCAGTTGAAGGTACATGATAGGGCCATGTTTCTTCGAGAGATGCCATAGACAACGATGCGGTAAGCCATGGAATAGCAAGTGCAAGCAGTTCCCTATGAAGGGAAGTTTACATGGACCAGGTGGGTGTAGAATAGCATGTTTTGTGTTGCATCTTTTCTTTATCAGTATACAGATGAGCAGTGCAACAAAAAAAGGAAAAAATAGAAACCACGAAGACATAGTATTAGAGTAGATCGAGTAGTGATACTACAGCGAACTTCTGCTCATCGATTGTACCTATCTATAAACACTCTCACAGCATTTTGGATTTCAATGGTCCACGGGAAAACATAACGTACATTATGATGATGACCTGCAAGGCCACTAGGCTATATTTTAAAAACAAATGAAAGGCTAGCAATCGAGCTACAAATTTTCCATGTACGAAGATACTAATCCAACCAGTGATCAACCTACCAGGTACTCTGGACATGGCCCATGGGGCTGATGAGCCATAAATTATCGAATGAAAATATAGTTGGCAACAATAACTCTGAAAGTAGTTAGTACAGTGAAATAAATGATAAACATGGCAATTAAGAAAACCTCAGAATGTTTAAAAGTAGTTAGTACAGTGAAATGAAGTACCATGAAAAGAACCACATGATGAGCGATAGAATCCAATGTATAGTCACTGCCTTCTAAAAGACAATGACTATACATTGTGATATTTCTTTCTAACAGACAAATCCTGCTACTGCATTCAAAGACGTACCATATATATAATGACTTAGTTGTTATATTTAAAGCTGGATGGTGCATATTGGCAAATTTGAATGGGTTATGCCCACGTAGTTACACATGAAACCAGTTATCGATTTCCATAATACCCGTTTCATTAACGAATTGTATAGTCACTTTCAAAATACAGTCTCCAATACAGTAGACATGTAAATATCAAAATTCTGCAAGTTATAGCAAATATCAAAAGAGTAAGAGGAAAAAGACGTACTGTACTAACAGTAAATCACATGCCAGCAACTGACCACAGATAGGCTTCTTTCCCTGTAGCTTGTTTCTCATTCATGTTTCTGAAGAACTGCGCCTCAGTTCCGTTACTTCGATCCACCCCATCCCAATGACGCCCTGGTTTTATACCATAACGATTTGGTATCGGAGCTATCTTCCTTTTTATCCAGCTATGGCTAGGAAGAAACTCCTCCATCTTTTCGTCGTCGTTTCCCGAATATCCCAAGGGCATCTGACCAGGTTGCTGCTTACGCTTCTAACTTCTTCACCAAGTGCGCCATTGGATCTCCCCACCTAATCCTTTTTTTCAGCATGTTGTCAAGTGGTGAATCATCTTCCTTCTTCTTATCCATGTCAGGAATGTCACTCCTCTCAGCCTTTTTGGGTGGTAATTTTAAAATTTCTCTTACACCTCTCGAAAGAGTTACGACTCCAATTTATAGGTTTAGAAGTCAATTAACATAGAAAAATTTCTAAAATAAGATTCGTAAACTTAAATTGGGGTGAAAAACTGGTTTAGGAAATCCATACCAGCCATGGAGTAACTTGTTGTACGATTTCTTTCAAACGAGAAAGATCGATTTAGGGTTTAGTTGCTTTATGGTCGAGCAATTCGGTTGGCTATAAATTATTATAACCAAGCCAAGAGCCCCCAAAACGCATCCCTATGAGAAAATGGCATCTCTTGGCTTATATTGACGGTAACTCAAATGACATCTTATGGCTTTTATGGAAGGAAACTCATAAAAAAAAATGATAGACCCAGTATGTCACTTTAGGAAGACCGTCGATTACGAAAAAAGAGTTTCTTCATCATATGTCCCTCGAGTATATAGCGATCCAGATGGAGTTTACGAAACACCGACCTAAAAAAAGGATATGGACTAAAATCAGATGTGTGCCTTTCACTAGTCAAGCCTTTTTGATTCCCCAAATTCTAGCCAAGGAATGACCCATGATGGTTGGGGTAGGCGATAATATGGGAACAGCCATGCCAAAACCTTCCCCATAATATGCTTGGCCTTAGTGATTCACAAATTAAAAGGATCAAATAATGTCATTCAAGGATTCCATAATATATACTTGTGCTGGGTTTACAAGTCAAGGAGTTCGGCGTTTGGATTTCCTCATGTTCATGACTTGTGGAACATATATGCCCAACATGATTCTACATACAAATTAAAAGGTAAGCGTGAGTATGATCCGGATTAGTTTGGTTTTTGCCTCAGCCGCATCTGATTGAGTGTGTGGCGGAGTTTAATCCGATATTCGCGTCCGATTCAGCACCCTACAGATTGGATGCGGATGATTCAATGAATTTACTATATAATTAACATTTAAAATCTATAAGGAAAAATTAATAAAAAATGATTTAAAATCACATTACTATTGACTTCTATATTAACTCATTTGATATGACTTTTAATGTAGAAAATCTGATATCAAAGAAAGACTTAATGAACACAAAACGTAACTCAAACAAATCTCACTATTGATTCAAATAATCTCATGGCTCAACAACCTACTTATAGTTTAACAAACTTGACTCTCAAGCAAAGACACTTTCCTAACATATCAAACTCAAAATCAAAGACACTTCTAGAATATTCTAAACTCTATACGTAAATACTATACGTAACCAAACTCTAATACTGGCAAACTTGTTTCAAAAATTTACTACACGTTCACAATAACACGTGACAACTTGTACTAGTTGTTTCCATATACGCAACCAACTCATGCTGGTTGCTTCCACTATTGTTTTTCTTCAGACAACATCAACTCTACCTAGTTGCTTCCACAATACTACGTCAAGTTCCCCAACTTTCTTCCATATAACAGCATCAACTTCTTCTTGTTTCTTCACTAAGACAACAACAACAACTATGACTAGTTGCTTCCACACACTATATCTTGTTTTAATCTTCAACATCCTCCCTTAAACCAAGATATTGTTTACTGATCATTCCAAGTTTTCCACTCCAGTAGATGAAGGTATTAGACTTCAAAGACTTGGTGAAAATATCAGATACTTGATTCTTACTCTCACAAAATTCTACATCTATTTCTTTGTTACTGACAAGCTCTCTTATGTAATGATACTTGATGTCTATGTGTTTACTCCTTCCATGAAGCACATGATTCTTTGTCAGTGAAATGGAGGACTCATTATCACAAACTATCTTGCAGGTGTTACCTGCTCATGGAAAATAAATTTCAGCATCATTCTCAGCCATACTGCTTGTGTAGCACAATTTCCAGCAACAATATATTCAGCTTCTGTTGTAGATAAAGCAACAACTTGTTGCTTCTTTGATGACCAAGAGAAAAATCTTGTTCCTAAATGGGATGCATAACCTAAACTACCTTTTCTTCCTTCCGTATTTCCAGCCCAATTACTATCGGTATATCAACCAACTTTGGATCTTTTGAAACTGTGTAAAGAATTCCTAAAATTGTTGTTCCCTTAACATATTTCAAAATACGTTTTGCATCTTGCAAGTGAGACTATCTTGGTGATTCCATAAATCTACTAACTAACCCAAGTGCATACATAATGTCTGGTCTTGTAGCAGTTAAGTATCTGAGACATCCAACAAGACACTTAAAATCTGTTGAATTCACTAGTTCTCCTGATCCACGCATCTTTTGTTAACTTCAATCTCTCTTCTACTGGAGTTAAAATTGGATTACAATTATCCATCTTGAAACGTTTAAGTATTCCGTCTGCATATCTCTGCTGATTAATAAAGATACCTCTTTCTGTTTGTTGTACTTCAACACCAAGAAAAGATGACATTTATCCAAGATATGTCATCTCAAAATCCTTCACCATATCCTCCCTGAATTCATTGATCATCTCTGAGCTATTTCATGTAAATATAAGATCATCCACATCAAACAAACTATAATATGATTGCCAAGAGAATCAGCTTTCACATACAGTGTATGTTCATATGGACATCTTGTAAAACCTTTCTCAATGAAGTATGAATCTATTCTTGTAAACCAAGCACGTGGTGCTTGTTTTAAACCATACAAAGCTTTATTTAGATTGTATACTTGATTTTCCTTCCTGCTGGTTGTTCAACATAAACTTCTTCTTCTAGTACACCATTCAAGAATGCACTCTTCACATCCATCTGAAAAATCTTCCAATACTTCTGAGCAGCTAAAGCAATGATCATGCGTACTGTATCTAATCTTGCAACTGGTGCAAACACTTATGAGTAATCAATTATTTGTTTTTGTCTATATCCTTTAGAACCTAATCTTGCTTTCAATATTTCTACTTAACCATCTGATTTGTATTTTGTCTTGTAGACCCACTTAAAACCTATTGCTTTCTTTCCTTGTGGAAGTTCAGTAAGTTCCCAAGTTTTATTCTTCTTAATAGACTTCAATTCTGCATCCATAGCTTGTATCCATCCTTGTTCTTTATAAGCTTCTTCATAAGATACTGGATCATAATCTCCAAACAATGCAAAGTTAATCATTTCATCATCATCATCATTTCTTGTTAACACATAGTCATTCATTCTTGCTGGCATGATAATATTTCTTCTTGGTCTTTTATTTTCTTCTTGTTGTGGTGCAACATCAATTCTAAATTCTTCTTGATGTTCTACAACATCATTCTGAGTTCTTACTTCTTCTTCAACTGTAACTGGTACTGTTCTGACAGTCTTTTTTGCTGTTGTAGCATTCCAATCCCATTGTGAATCATCACCAAAAATCACATCTCTGCTAGTAATTATTGAAAAAGCGGGGTCTAACAACACCACCCAATATTTCCTTTAGCAATCTGTATGGACTAACTCCGAAACACTTTCTAGAGAATTAACTAAACAGTCAGACTCAATCCAGGTAAAAGTATCTCAAGGAGTTAATATCTCTCTGTTGTTTTGATTCACTCAAACTAATAGAAATCAGCGAGTCTATAATCAAACACAAGGAATAACTTGGACTGTACCAAAGACCAATGTCCAAGGATCAATCAATATCAATCAACAACCAAAGGTCGGATTTCCAATTGATTGATTCAAACGCACAACCTGTATTATTTCAGTTATATAAACAAATATAATGCGGAAATAGAAATAACACAGATACCAGAATTTTGTTAACGAGGAAACCGAAAATTTAGAAAAACCCCGTGACCTATTCCAGATTGAATACACACTATATTAAGCCTCTACAGACACTAGCCTACTCCAAGCTAACTTCGGACTGGACTATAGTTGAACCCCAATCAGTCTCCCACTGATCAAGGTACAGTTGTACACCCTACGCCTCTGATCCCAGCAGAAAACTACGCACTTGATTCCCTTAGCTGATCTCACCCACAACTAAGAGTTACTACGACCCAAAATCGCAGGCTTTAATAATAAACAAATATGTCTCACACAAACAAGTCTATCAAATGATCAATCTGTCTCCGACAGAAAAATCCTAAAAGTTTGTGTTCCGTCTTTTGATAATAATCAAGGTGAACAGGAACCAATTGATAATCCGGTCTTATATTCCCGAAGAACAACCTAGATTACTTAATCACCTCACAACAATCTTAATCGTATGGTAGCGAAACAAGATGTCGTGTAATCACAAACGATGAGACGAAGGTGTTTGTGATTACTTTTTATATATTTCCTATCGGAGAACTCTCACATCTCAAGCCAATCAATATGATTGTATTGTTACGATAGAAGATGCAAGATCAAATCATACAACTACGATAAAAGTAGTATCGGTCTGGCTTCACAATCCCAATGAAGTCTTTAAGTTGTTAACCTGGTTTTAAAAGAAGAAAACCAAAAGTTAAAGGAGAAACGACTCTAGCACACAAACTAGTATCACACGTAAGGTGTGGGGATTAATTTTGCACAATACTAGATGTCTCTTTTATATAACCTTTCGAATTAGGGTTTTGCCTTAGTTACAAAGCAATCAATAGTCACCGTTAGATGAAAACCTGATTTAGATTCAAGCTAATATTTCTCAACTGTTAGATCGAAAACTTAGCTTGTCATACACAAATGACTGTACGCTTCTAGGTTTGTTAACCGCACCCAAACGTGTATATTGTTGGTTCAACAATAGGCTACCCAAAGAGGTTAACCATATAAGCGTTCATAGCAACCATGTTCTTCTTCACCATAACTAGTTCAATTGACTCAAATGAACCAGTTAACAGAGTTGTTCAATTGCAAGGAAATCTTATGTAACTACACAAGACACAATTAAAGCAGAGATGATTTGATTCACTCAAATCGGTTCATGAACTTTAATAGCCATGGTTTGCAAATGCATTCCTTAGTCTTTTAAGATTAAGTTCAGAAATCATCTTTAGATATATAACCTTCTCAAGTTCGCAGACTAGGTTCGCGGGCTTAAGACACCGGATAGAGTTTACAAACTCCACCAGAAATTCTCGGGTTCGAGAACTACGCTGGTTCGCGGACTGGGTTTGAGGATTGGGTTCGCGGACTTGGCTCACGCACGTAGTTTGTAAACTCCAGCAGAAATTCTCGGGTTTGAGAACTTCGGCAGTTCGCGGACTGAGTTCGCGGACTTAGCACTTGCCATACTTCCGGTTCTCTTGATCAACAAAGTTCGAAAACTTCGGTTCAAAGAATCCATTGGTTATGTAATCTAAACTCTCATTCCAATCATTGAAACATTATTGGAGGACGTTGTATAGTTGTTACACTATTTCTCGTCAAAGAAATTTTCAAAGTGATTGAAACATTCATGACTTTCGTCACTAGGTAAAGATAAACTTGGTCGAAGCGAAAAGCTTACCAACACATATTTCGAGATATAGATAGGCGAGGTATACTCGGTTTGAAATACCAAATGTGTATGATCTAGTATATATATATAGCATACGACATTTGTCTCAAAGATAAGGAGATATAATAAATAGACTTTTGAGTGACAGATAAGTTCAAGTCTCCACATACCTTTTTGTCGAGAAGTTTCACCGGTTCCTTGAGTATATCTTTTACTTATATGATGAATCGCCATGAAGTCCTTGATCTCAACTACACTTACTATCCTAGTCCGAGACTTAGATATAAAAGACTAGAAATCAAGACTTATAGTTTTGATCACTAACATTGACAAACATGCTTGAGATAGCAACGCATGCGAGTTTGACCGAGCAGTGCTCTAACAATCTCCCCCTTTGTCAATTTTAATGACAAAACTATCAATACATATGGAATACAAAAAAGATAATGAAACTTTAGTAGCTCCTATTCTACATGTCTAATCTTCAACATTCCTCGAAATCTTCGTCACTTCCAAGTACTCCAATGATCCCAAAGGTTGTAAGTTTAGCATCACCGTTGTTGAAGATCCGTAGCTATAACAATGAGAAAGCATTGGTCTCGATCATTGTTATACAGTGTCATAGTATTATTATATGGTGTCAAAGTCCAATTATATCACAACTTCAACAATAATACTATGGTGATATGTATCACTCCCCCTTAGTCAATACTCCATCTCACATGAAAACCACTCCCCCTTACACAATGATCTGAAAACCATATGTATTTGTAGTGTGAATTACATATTAATTCTCCCCCTTTTTGTCAATAAAATTGGCAAAGGTACAAGAACGGGATCATAATGAAATTTCCGTAAGAGACATTTCAGGACTGAGAGAAAGAAACACAGATCATCTTATTTAGATGCAATCATATAGCCGAAGCTATTCATCAAGGAGTTTAAAGATACAAGATAACCTCTCTAAAATTCCACAATCGCACACCCCTCAAGATATGACCATTAAGCACAAGTTTAAAAGAACTCTCCCCCATTTTATGTCATTCCCGAGGGAACAACAAGAGCGACCTTAAATTCCGAAGAAAAGAAGGATTTTTATTGGACACCAAAACCATAAGAATGATTTTTATATCCAAAACTCAATCAAATTAATCACAAGTAAACCCATGATTAATTTAATCGGAATACGCAATAAAATTAAACACGCAAGGTGAGCAACTTGATTGTTTTATGATCAACATAAGAAAACTTACGGAACATATGACTAACATAACCATTAGAAAATGATTAAGATAGACGTTCATATATTCAACACAAGAAAAACTCATGGAATATGTGAAAACTTAACTAGACTAATTACAAGAGATCCCATGATTAATCTAATTGGAATACACAAGCAAACTAATCACAAACTTAATCAATTTAATTGATTTTTTTTTTGCTCTACATAAGAGAACTTACGGAGAAATAACTAAATAACCAAACAAGATGATTAATTTAGTTCATAAATGCTCAACATAAAGTATTTTACGGAACAACCAACCAAGCTAATAAAAATAATCAACTTAGTTGTATCGTGCTCAACATGAGACACATTACCGAGCCTCACAGTATTACATAAAATATAGATCAGTGAAGATCAATACTGTGGAATACACAAGAATTCATTCTATCTTCCATCACTATTTGCATAACGATATTTAATAGACATAATCGTTAGATACAAAAGATTTTAACCTATCTTTCATCAAGGGTTGACAATATAGGCTTAAATTTTGTATATGTCAAAAGTCTATTCATTCTTAAACCAATACATGAATATCAATCGTGAACGACTTTACTTTTGACAAAATATGGGACAACAAAGTTCACGGACGTAAACATAAATATCCCATAACAAGTTGCAATATAACAAAATCAAAAATATTGCAAAAGATCATCCTCCAAATAGTTTTAGAGTTTTAAACCAAAAAACCTAAAAACAAGAAGATAAAATAATAGCTATGTGTAGTCACAATCATCGTTATTCAAAGCACTAGTTATTCTTCCAACTAAGCCAAAAAGAAGACATATTAGGCAACAATGTTTTTGAGAAATTCTTTATCATTCCCGAACTCCTTGTCGTCAACATCCATTGGTACATAAGATTCGTGAAGATAGGAGTTAATATCAAAAAAACCATCTTGGTTGATGATGTCGAACCAGGGCTTTCTGAATTTCTAAAGATCTTAAAACGCAAGCTTTTATATCACGAATCTTCTTTCTTACCTCCTTCAACTCATCAAGAACATCGGAAAATTTCTGAGAGTTAAAAGGGACAACCCTTGGCTTTCTTGTATTCCTCATTTTTCTTTTCAAGGACGGAATTACTGGAGATTTTTCTTTTTCCTTGATTGATGGCTTAACAATCATGTTGACATCCTTTCCATCAAAGGACATGATGCTTATAAGAACATCTATAACCAACTTATTTTTGTGATTGGAATTCACAATCTCAACAAGAAGTCTTGGAATATAAAGAATATCAAAGAGGAAAAAGGAATGTAGGTTTCGAAACCTTTAAACAGGTTCGTGGACGTCCAACTCTAAATCTATGAAGAGTAGAATTATCAAAAGTAACCCTACTTTTATTTGATAGACAGAAAAGAATAAACCTAAGAAAACTTTTCCTATAGCATGTGCGCTAACAACCTTGTCTCTTTTGACCAGGCACATGAGACAAGATTTACGAAACAACATAATTAATTTGTGCTGTGCTGAACAATGATTTGTCCACCATTTTCCTCATGAGAGGAATCCTATGACTTTTGTCTATCAAAGCGATTTGACCATACTTTCTTCTCAAATGGTCTTGTTTTGTCTTTGGCAACTAACTTCTTAGACGGAGATAAAATCCTACATACCTCAACGGTCTTCTGAGAAAGTTTAAGCTTCCTTGCTAACTGATTTGCTCTTCGTTGAAGTTTGTTGGCGTGACTCAATTGATGTTTGTACTTGTAACATATTGATAGTTCATGACCCTTCTGAGAACAAAACGAGCACACCAATCTTGGATAATAATCAGGCATATGTGATGCAACAACAGCTAAACACACGGTAGATCCTGAAACATTACAAACAGGGTTCCCAAAGGTTGGGTCAATTGATTCTTCCAGCATGATTGGCTTCTTATCTTCACTGTAACCATCAAGATTGATATATGTATTGCTACAGTTATCAAAATCAATGTTTTCACATAGAAGACCGACACTTGATTTCCTATCTTCATCAGAATCATAGATCTCAGACATCTCATCAAGTGTTACAACAAGACCTTTGTTCCCAGTGTATTTTCTATGACTTGGGCACTCGTTTGCAAAATGACCAAAACATTTACACTTAAAGCACTGTGGCATATCCTCGTCATCAGCCTCGTCAGCATCCCCGTTTTTAGGAGGAACACGATTGTGAGGTTTATCTGATGACCAAGGTTTGTCTCTTGAAAACCGTTTACTTCTCTTCAATAGAAGATCCCTAAACTGTCTTGTGATCAAGGAGACTGATTTGCCAAGATCTTCATCTGAAAAATCACCCTTAGACTGATCATCCTCAGAGACATAAACACTTTTACTCTTATCAAGTAATTTAGTGTTCTTTTGTGCTTTAAAGGCAACATCCTTTCCGATTTTGGATGTATGCTCATGATCAAAGATATTTAGCTTTCCAACCAATGTATTTCTGGAAAGATTATCAAAGTTATTTCCCTCAACGATGGCATGCTTCTTAGACTCGTATCTAGATGGCAGCGATCTGAGAATTTTCATCACAATGTCCTTTTTAGGAATAGTCTTACCCAATGCAAACGATGCATTAGCAATCTCAGGCACTTTGTGATTAAACTCATCGAACATATTTTCATCTTCCATACAAAGGTTCTCCCAATCGGAATTCAGGTTTTGAAGCCTAGCTTCCTTTTCACTGGAGTTACCTTCGAATACGGTTTCTAAGATATCCCAAGCATCTTTAGACCGAGCGCAATTAGACACATGGTGCTGAAGATTTGGGGTAATGGCATGTATGATAGCATTCAAACCGTCGGAATTTGGCTTTGCAACATTTATCTCAGCAGGGGTTTATTCACCAATAGGTTTGGGAACGTTTACATCTCCAACTGCCACAACGGGAGCATCATAGCCATTAACAACATATACCCATGATTGAAAATCACGTGCTTGAAGAAAATCTCGCATAACAATTTTCCACCAAAATTAATTAGAACCATCGAAGACTTTTCAGTATTAAAATTAAAGGGCATATAGGTAATGTGACCAACTTTTCATTATTAATAGATTAGTAATTTAAAGGATTTAAGGGCATATAGGTAATTGAACCACCCCATAGGGTACCATCAAATCCTAATCATAAAATTAAAAGGGCATATAGGTAATGTGATCAACTTTTCAGCATTAATAGATTAGTAATTTAAAGGATTTAAGAGTATATAGGTAATTGAACCACCCCATAGGGTACCCCTTATAAGGTCACCCAAGTTAGGACTGGTGCTTTGTATGCCTAGGAAGATTTTGGTATGTCCAGAATCAGGGTTCATTAGGGGTGGCTTACCTACGCTGAAGCCCACCCAAAATTTCTGAAAAGTTGATTTGTCCAAATTAGCCAAGGTATAATTTTTGAATTAGCCCATCTATAATATGAGAGACAAATAGAGCCAAACCCCAATTTCTTCTCCATTACTAACACCATTAAAATCATCTTAAGAACCTAACAGAGATAAATTGATTGAATGAGAGAGTTATTAAATTGATTATGAGAAACTTTAACAAATTCAAATGATTCATCTTTAAATTGATTCAGAGGAACTCTAAACAATTTTCGATTTATTTTTACTGTCTCTGCGTTTCATTTTCCTATACGAATCAAAACCAGCAACACCATTTATCCTTCGCCACCAACAACATTCACTGCTTCGCCACCAACACCAGTACCCCCACCAATTTTCTCAGAACGCATCTTCTTCTGCTACCGCCACCACTCCCCCCCCCCCTTCAGTTCAGCACTTCCGTGTTTTAACCAAACCACTAACCCCATGCCATCACCATTTTTTGTCAAACTAAATTGCTTCAGTTTATTCACACTTCGGATTGATGCTCATGTCCCATATTTACATCGCCAAATCGTGATTCTCTTATCTCTTCGTTCTACACCTCTAATAGATGGAAAATTATTTTTCGTATTACTCCATCTCAAAAGTGAATTCCAACTCAATCTAATCGTTTACCCAAATACTACCTACTAGTCAATTACATAAACATTATAATTCCAATCGAATAGATAGGACAATAAGTTAGTGGTGGAGAGACGGTGGTAGTGCGCGGCAGCGAATGTGAGAGAAAGAGGAAGACGAAATTCACTTTTGAAAGTATAAACCTTGCCACACGAACCAAACCAAGACATGTATCTAGCGGAACTAAATGGTTTCACTCTCTAAACACTGCTATACGGCTGTAGAGTAGAGTGCAGTGCCTGCATATTACTGGCTCCAGTGATCGGTCTCACATGGGATATTCAGGTGTGTGCACATCAAATCTTGACACCGAGCCAAGATTGATATCCGGTCTCCCTGAAAGTACGTTTTTTTTTATTACGAAATGTCAAGCGTATATATTCTTTCTTGTGTATTACTAATGAGAAACGTCAAGTCTATTTAATTAATCATCTATTGTTTAACTAGCAAAGGGTGTGAAGAGTAACGAACCCTACTTCCTCAAATCTATTTAATTAGTCATCCTGAATCCAAAATTGCCAACAACAGTTCACTACGTACACAACTCTTAGTTGGTTAGCTTTTCGTTTTTCTCCATCCTCAAACACATATATTGAAAAAGGCCTCAGAGCGAAGCAATATTCCAGAAGGACAAAATCCGTTGTGTAACAATTAAACCGCAACCACCTCAAAGAATGGCGGGAGGAATTCACCAGTTGAAGCCTGATATGCAGAAAAGAAAGGCAACATGTCCCGTCCTATACTACAATGCATTTATAATTACTGCAATTGAAAAAATCAAAATAGAGTATTGGTGGAGAAATTTTTTTTAGCCCATCCGAACATAGAATCCTGGATCCGTCGCTGGGTAGGCACCAACTGTTCAGACCGAACTCATTAACGGTACGGTACGACCTACCGTATAGCACTTGATATAGAATTTCGCGTTTAACCACCAGACAGAAAGTATAACGAGAAAATCTCAAACTACCCATACCAGTTAACCTAATGATTAATTGTTTTAATTTCTGACAAGAACAAACAAAGGAGCTGCAACCAAGTAGAAAAACCAATAGATGATCATGGGATTCATTTCCCAATTGAAGTATCTTGTTCCTACTAGTAAGATCCATCGAATGTGGCCGTCATTTGTACATGAAAGGCACATGTTGTAAAGCAGATTTCTTATGGACAGCAAAAGTACCAACCGCATCCACGTTCATGTCTTCAGGCCTCAAACCGTATAAAAATTGTAAAGAAGATTTGCATGCAAGTGTGAGCTCCATTATTGTAGTTCCTTATGATAACCCTGGACAACCACATCAACCCGATCCAAATGGTAAAATCTCGAAATGATGTCCCCTGAAATCAATGAAGGCCTCTTTGGGACAGTCCGGTCGTAAAGCGACTGAATAGACCAAAAAGCTGCCACAATAAGCTAATAGCGACGGTTTGCTTACCGTCCCCTGTTCCATCATCATTAGTACTATTTGGGATGTCTTTACTTTTAAGGCGGTCCATAATATTGTAACACTTGAAGAATAGGGACGGTTAATCCATGACCGTCCCAAATAGCCCAAAGGGACCATTTTTAAAGAACAGCCATCCCTAGAGTCACCTGTTTTGTAGTGGAACCTCTCCGGGAAGAAAACTTCTGGATTCTCCCATGAAGTAGGATCTCGCCCAATAACCCACGCATTAATTAAACTGTCATTTTGGAAGTTGTTGATATTGCAGTGTCTCATGCTTTCTCTCTGAATAGACATTGGACCTGGAGGATGCAGTCTTAATGTCTCATTTAACACCATCTTCAGTGACACTGAAATGCTAGCAATCGAGCAACAAATTTTCCACGTAGAAAGATACTAATCTAGCCAATGATCAACAGATCAGGTACTCTGGACATGGGGCTGATGAGCCATGAATTATGGAATGAAAATATGGTTGGCAACAATAACTCTGAAAGTAGTTAGTACAGTGAAATAAATGAAAAACATGGCAACATTAAGAAACCCTCAGAATGTTTAAAAGTAGTTGGTACAGAAAAATGAAGTACCATGAAAAGAACCACATAACGAGCGATAGTATCCAATGTATAGGCCTTCTAAAAGACAATGACTATACATTGAGAATAATGACCTTTCATACGTATAATGACTTTGTAGTTGAAATTTAAAGCTAGCTAGATTTTGCAGTTTAATTTACTAGGTGCATTGCAGCATATTCGCATATTCGCAAATTTCAAATGAGTTATGCCCGCATAACTACACATGAAACCAGTTGGCATGTAAATTAATTGTACAATTACTTTCAAAATTCAATCACCCATACATGTAAATTACAAAAATGTTGCAAGTAGTTGCAATTTCCAAAATCTAAGAAGAAAGACACGTACTGTATTTGCGCGCACTAAACCGATCACATGTCAGCAACGGACCACAGGCAGGCTTCTTTTTGTGTAGCTCGTTTCTCATTCATGTTTTTGAAGAACTGCGCCTAAGTTCCGTTACTTCGGTCCACCCCATCCCAATGATGGTTTTATACCATAACGGTTAGGTATCGGATCTATCTTTCTTTGTATCCGGTGCGGCTACGATGTGGTCAAGCCACATACTTTAAATGATGACACGTCTGATAAAGTAGGAAAAAATTTGAAAAACTGTTTTATACCTAACTGTTTTTCCTTTTTTCTTTTTCCAACTTCCTACTTTTTCTTAAAAAATGAAGCAGTTACGGGGATTTTGAGGGGTAGGTTTTTTAGTTAAATAGGTGTCAGAAAATAAAGAGGGGTCATAGTAGTCGGGGCGCTTTTTATCCAGCTGTAGCGAGAAAGAAACACTTTCATCTTTTCTTCGTCTCCCAAATTCCCCAAGAGATCTCAGGTTGCTGCTTACTCTTCTTAACCAAGTTCGCCATTGGATCTCCCCCCCTAATCCTCTCTTTCAGCATGTTGTCAACTTGTGAATCATCATCATCCTTCCTGTTATCCATTTCAGGAATGGCACTCCTCTCAGTCTTCTTGGGTGGTACTTCTAAAATTTCCCCAACACCTCTCAGAATTCACACAAAGGGCTACGATTCCTATTTATAGGTTTCGAAGTCCTAATTAACAGAGAAAAAACTCCTAAAATAAGATTGAACTTGAACTGATTTAGGAAATCATAGCAGCCATGGAGAAATTTGTTGTACGATTTCTTTCGAACGAGAAAAATCGGTTTAGGGTTTGGTTTAATTGGTCGGCTTTTGCTTTCGTGACCTTCGGCAATTTAGTTGTCCAAATCTCAAATAATGCTATGTAATACTTGTGCTGGGCTGGCTTTATTAATGGGCAAATTAGGCGCAGGCCCAAAAAAATAATATTCTCGTTGTAGGCTCACAATTAATTTTTAGTTCTGTGACACCCATAATTTTATGAAATTACGGTCTGCGAGTTATAACCCCAAAAGTGTCACTATCCATCCACAAAAAAACCCGGCAAAACAAAAGTAATACAAAAACCCCAAAAAATAAAAGTAACACAAAAACCCCAAATATTTTGATGAAACCAAAATTTGGTTATCATCATAGAATTTGATGAAACCTCGTAGAATTTGACGAAACCAAGTTTTGGTTTCATCATAAAATTTGATGAAACCAATTTTAAAATTTGGGGTTTTTGTATCAATTTTTATAAATTTGGGGTTTTTGTATCAATTTAGTTTAAGATGGAGTTTTAATGAATCCCAACATTTGAGTGGGGTTTTTGTACCACATGTTTGGTCACCTTGGGTTTTTATGACTAGTTTTGTTTGTCTGCATGACGGATTATGCATCCGCATGACGGGTTATGCATCAGGGGTATATTTGGCAACGCAACTTGGATATAACATATCTAAAAATCCGACTTTGGAATTTTACAAATTTTATATCGTTGGAAATCTTTTTAAGAGAGCTACGCAACGAGTATAAACAAGAATATCAAATTTTTGTTTTTCACGAAAAAATCGGAGGTGATCATCATTTTAGGCAAAATTTTCGAAAACTTGATACATAACCATTATGCAGCCACCAAAAAAGATGCATAACACATTCTGCAGACGCATAACGAACTATGCAACCATTTTTTCGGATGCATAACAAATTATGCATATTCTATAACAAGTTATGTAGCCATTGTTTTTGTTGATTTTAGTGCGTAAATAAAAAATTGATGCATAATGCATCCATATTTACGGATGCATATCAGGTTATGCATATATTTTCTCGATGCATAAAAGATTGTGCAACAATTTTCTCGATGCATAATGCATCCATATTTTCACGACTGCATAACATGTTATGTAGATATCATCATAGACGCATGACAAGTTATGCAATCTTATTTTTTGTTGGTTTCAATACTAACAAAAAAATAGTTGCACAAAGTGTTATGCAACTGTTTTCTGGACTGCATAACAAATTATGCAAAAAAAAAAAAAATGCATAACGTATTATGCAACCATTTTCGGAACTGCATAATAGGTCATGCAACAAATTTGTATATGCATAACAGATTATGCAACAAATATGACTGACACCAACACAAACAATAACTCCAAAAACTTCATCAATGTTCACTTACCATAGACCAACACGGCAACACCTCATCTTCATGAGACTCAGTAATGGGCATCGTGTGCTTCAAGAAAATAAACAATTGAAAGGAAAGAAAATAAATGCGTGCATGGTCTATGGAGTGG
This sequence comes from Papaver somniferum, assembly GCF_003573695.1. NCBI lineage: Eukaryota > Viridiplantae > Streptophyta > Magnoliopsida > Ranunculales > Papaveraceae > Papaver > Papaver somniferum. The sequence goes on along the minus strand of NC_039358.1, from coordinate 239,633,838 downwards.
TGAGAGTAATGGATATTTAGAAAAAGAAGAGCATGGGTCATATGAGACTGCGCTAAATAAACTCAAGACTAAAAAGAGAAGGAAAATGTAAAACTTCAAAGTGTGGAATTCTAAATAGAGGTATGGGAAGTGATAACAAAGAACAAGGGATGTTTGAAAACGACAGACAATCTTTTTTAATGTTGTAACGGATAGATTGATTTTTTAATGCTGTAACGAAGAAATTGAATAAGAAAGTATAGGTATTGGCAGTTGGAAAACTCACTCATCTCTTTTCATGGATTTTGTTGTCACTTTTCATGGCACCAAAAGGGGAATCATGTAGATATTGATTAAGCACACACATATACGCATACTGAACCAAGATACTGAACCAAGATAAACTAGCGACCAGTACCTTTTCTTCCCTATTTTTTATCATCCCGAGCTTCTCCCTGTTTTATTATCTCGGATTCAAAACACTAAACTTCACCATCTCAAACTAATTCAACTAAAACTTGTCCAACACCTCTTTGATCTCCTACCATTCAGCCACTATACGGTAGATAGCATCACTGCCATCTTCGTTATATGTAATTCTTGCTGACATGATTGGAAGCAACCATGAACACCAGCACAAATCCCTCAACGATATCAAGCCAATATACTTGAGTCTTAGCTTATTCTCCGTCACGAAAATGGCAGAAAACTTGTAACTGATTTAAGTATAGTTTAGAGGAGCTAAAGGTAGACTCATCCTTTTTTGTTGGTTGGAGTACTAGTACATAACGCATTTACTCCAATCGTCTTCTTGGTGTAATAATGAGATGTTGTTGCCGATCACAAAAAAGGAACCAACTTGTTTCCGGATCCTTGTCTTCCCACACGCTATAAAAAAGAAAAAATTTATCTTTCTTACAAATACTTCAAAGTAGAATATGCTAGTTTGCTCTCTGAAGTTGGATTTTGAAGTTATGGATTTCTTAGACGGAATAACTTGTCGTACTACGGAACCATATCAACAGAATTTGGGAAACACTACAAACCATTCTCCGTGGATAAGCACGGATTAAAACTAAAGCTGCATCCAGCCTCAACATCTTGCGCTGCTGAGTAAAGGATCCAGCGGCAGTATGAACATAAGCAAAAAACAACCATTTTCGGCAAATTTAATCGAACACCAGGAACTAATTGCTTTTTCTACGAGTTCAGGAAATCAATTGAACGAACTTCAAAAACTATTAATTAACGAAGACTGAGAGTGAAACTTCGTTACTTGAATACCAAAAGAAACCCTTCGAATCTGTAGGATCCAAATATCGCACAACGGTAAGAGTTTGTGAAATTATAGATAGAGCCTGCGAAGTTATAGAGAGAGCTTGTGAGAAGGTAGCTAAGCTTGCGAGAATGTAGTTTGGGCGCGAGATAATATGAGCTTTACTCCACTATATATGAGTTGTCATCCACTAAGTAAACACCTATATAAAGGGAAAGTCAGAGAGAGAGAGAGGAGGGTTTTAGAATTTGTATTATTATTATTTCCTTCTTCTTCCTATACCAACCTAGAGCTCCAAATACTCATTAATAGAGTCTCCATGTAATCAAGATGTAATTACAAACAATCATAATGAAGATCCCTAACCCCGTGGATGTAGATCAAATTGATCGAACCACTTGTGTCTTATTTTCTATTTCCATTATTTTTATCTTTATTTTCATATCAAATAAGGTTAGATCTAGAAATTATAGTCATGATAATATAAGGGGCGTGTTGTGGGATTTCCAGCAACTACATAATGGCGCTAGAAACAGGGACGAGTAAAGGACTTATCCTTCCTGTAACTTGTTGATTCAAGAAATTTTCATGAAGATTAGCTATTGTTCATATTTTTCTAGATCTACAAAATTTAGGTTCAAAAATGGAAATTTTATGGAAGAAATCACACTTTCAGGGAGTAAACATCATCAACAATTCAAAGACATGAAAAGAGTGAGAGAAAAAATTAGTTGTTCTGGTGAAATTTAAGGAGAAAATGGAAGTTTCAGTGGAAGATTTTCATGTTCAGGAGAAGAAGGCAAATGTGAAAGAAGTTAAGGAAGGACGAAGAAAAGATAAAAGGCAGATGTTGCAATTTCTATCACAAACAGAAATTCGCAAAGATGGTTTGAGCTAGAGAGAGTAAGCGATAGGTCACGGGTTAAAATTTCGCAGAGACACATATTTTTCATTTTCTTCTCATTTCATTGGGAGAATAAAAGAATAAGAGAAAAACATTGTGCGTTTATTTCGTAAAGAGATTCTTGAATAGTTGGTCAAGAGAACAATATGTACGTTCGTGGTCGCAAGTTCGAACTTCCTTGCGAGCATAGTTTTCTTCTTTTTACAGATAGCGAAAAAATGAATAATTTCGCAATATTGTTTCATTAGTTTGCAAACAAGAGGTAGCACAGTTGGTCAAGCTTCGCTAGAGTGAGTTGTAGGACTCTAGTTCAAATCCCTCATGAAGCTTAATTTTTCGCACATTTTTGAAATCCTAAAGGCGAAGAAATGGAATAAAGTATAGCGTTGTGTGTTTCTTTCGCAAGCAACAAGTAGCGCAGATGGTCAGAGAAGGAGTATGCAAACTAGAGGACATGGGTTCGATTCTCCCTGCGACTAAATTATTTTTGCTTCGCAAATATTCATTTCGCAGAGTTGATATTTGATTAATTCGCACAGTCTTTGATTATTTTGCAAGAGAGGGTTAGCACAGTTGGTCAGGAGGCATGAATGCAAGCAGCAGGTCGCGGGATCAATTCTTGCTTCTCGCATGTTTATTTTTATTATGCGAAATTTATACAGAATTGCCTCTTATTTAATTGGAATTTGATTACTTCGCAAGAACTTTGATTATTTCGCAAAAGAGTCTTAGCACAATTGGTATGGTGCGATAAAATCCAAGAAGCAGATCAAGGATTCAAGTCTCGCTTCTCACACTTCTTTTTGCTGCGCGAAATTCATACATTTCAAGGCATTTATTCACTTCTTTGACAACAACAGCGACTCACATGAAAGATAAGTACCACTTCCTTGAACATTTTACTTTATACTAAGAACGAATAAAAAGATTTTTGGTTTGATTTACAAAAAAGCGATTCAATCGCACGATTACAAAGATTTCAAGATTTCAAAGATTATAAAGATTACTAAGATTTCAAGATTACAAAGACTTCAAAATTACAAAGATTGCGAGATTTCAAAATTACAGAAAACTGAGAAAATTTAATTTATATGTTTCTCTAGAATATTTCTTTTACAGAGAATAAAAAGATATTTGATTTGATTTACAAAATGCGAAACAATCACAAAATTACAAAGATTTCAGAATTATAATGTATTAGAATTTCTCTTGAATATTTACTTTGCTTCAAATGATATGATATTATGAGAATGAAAGAATGAATGAAAGAATAAAAGAACAAAGAAACGCGAAAATTTCGCAAGAGACAATCTAAGATCCATAAAAATCTAAGATTAGAATGGGGCGAACTTTTATGGCGTACACCCTAGTTCGCGAATAAAATTTCGCAAGAGGCAAATGTAAGACCTAAAGTACGTCATAGAAGGGGGTACCTGTAGCATGACTCAGGGAAAAGGTTACACCGCCCATGGAACCTGAGTCATGGAGATTTGGGGTCAATAAAGCCCATCCGGGAGAGGCACCTTGGATTTTGAGCCTAAGCATATGACTTAGGTTGGGCGACTAAGGTAATAAGGACTCTCCCAAAGAGTGCAGAATCTGATCAAGGCGCCGAGGTACACGGTTAAGTCAAGAGTGCTAGGGGCGTTTGAAGCGTCCTTGACATTCTTGACAAGTCTTGGCTTATACTGCACTCGGTCCGAAGAAAACCCCACTTAGGGTGCAGTCTCGTAACCATAAGTCATATAGGTAAAAGGGATAAGAGGCTGCGAAAACAACTGGTTGTTGTTAAGACCGGATGGGAGGAGCTAACCTTGTATGGTAGAAGTACGCCTCCTTGAAGGGGAAACCAGGGGGATATAAGGGCGGCACCCTCCATTAGGGAGCTTAAGACGCAAATGTCATGAGGCTTTTTACTCGCAAGGGTATTAAGGCTTGTCATATTTGTGTAACAATCCTGAAGAGGCAATAATACTAGAGAAAAAGATAAAACGAGATCAATGGGTCATTACATGAAAGTGTCAAGACGTCCTGCGATTTCGTCGCAAGACGGCAATGTCATGGGGCTTTATTTTCGCAAGAATATTTAGGCCTGTCATATTGTCGCAACAATCCTGAAGAGGCAATAATACAAAAGAAAAAGTTAAGGAAAGATCAATGGGTTTTTGCATGAAAGTGCAAAGACGTCCTGCGATTTTGTCGCAATGACAAGAGGTGGCAAAATAAGACCTTTAACTAGGAAGGCAAAATAAGACCACATAAGAAAATGAGTAAGCAAGTAAGCTTGCGAGAATGATTATATGTAAGCACACAAGCTTGCGAATATGTACATGGAAATGAAACTGAGGCAGTGAAAATGCCGCAGACTTGATATTATGATCATACTGTTGTGAGATACTAATAGTGTAGGAAAGAGGAAAGATGAAACACAAGTAAGAACTTGTGAGGAACAATAACTACACGAAGATGAATGCATACACTAAAGAAAAAGCCAGAGAAATGAAGAATGGAAGCAATTTAAAGCTACATCAATTTTAGACGGCAAAATGAGCTAAGTAACACAGACATTAAATGTACATTGCAATAGATAAACATTCTCATCATACAAGCAACATACTCGCATCATAAAAGCATTGCACAAGCATTTCATGGCATAAACATCGCATACAAATTTCATAACATAATCATCACATAAGCATTAGATTCGCAGAATTGTTCAGAATTTCGCAGAGTTATTCAGAATTTCGCAGAATTGTTCAGAATTTCGCAGAATTGTTCAGAAGTTCGCAGAATTGTTCAGAATTTTGCCGAATTATTCAGAATTTCGCAGAGTTATTCAGAATTTCGCAGAATTGTTAAGAATTTCGCAGGATTGTTCAGAATTTCGCAAAGTGATTCACAATTTCGCAGAATGATTCAAAATTTCGTCAAATGTATCAGAATTTTGCAGAATGTGCTTATTCCGAACGATATGATTATTTCGCTCAATTATTTCACACAATTATAAGCAACTTGAAGAGATTATACTATCGCATGAGCACAATACATAAGACAGAGGCAAGATAAGAATGAGGATACAATTCGCACATTCAACATTTTCTCAAGGATTCTACCTTCATAGATAAAGAACAGAGGCAACTATGGACTACTAAGAAAAAATTTTATGTTCTTTATCTCCTCGGCAAGAATCATTTCCAAAGTGGACGTACAACAACAAGAATTCTCACCAAAAATGAAGTAATAATTTCGCACGAATAGAGGCAATACTTATTATTCAAGGACAAATACTTCTTATTTACTTCGCAGAGTTCTTCTTATATTTCGAGGATTGAGTACTTATTATACTTCTTCAAGGATACTTCATACTTCGCATACTTCAAGAGATGATACTTCTTATTTACTTCGCAACACTCCGGAACTTCACAAAATAATAGAGGCAAGTACGTACTTTTCAAGTCCAATATTCTTTCGCTCGTTCCTCCAACAACTACTACTACAAAGTGGATTTTTCCTTAAAGATCGCTCTTCAAGCAATATTCAAGGAAAAAGAGGCAAGATGTAGGATCCAAATATCGCACAACGGTAAGAGTTTGCGAAATTATAGATAGAGCCTGCGAAGTTATAGAGAGAGCTTGCGAGAAGGTAGCGAATCTTGCGAGAATGTAGTTTGGGCGCGAGATAATATGAGCTTTACTCCTCTATATATGAGCTGTCATCCACTATGTAAACACCTATATAAAGGGAGAGTCAGAGAGAGAGATGAGGGTTTTAGAATTTGTACTAATATTATTTCCTTCTTCTTCCTCTACCAACCTAGAGCTCCAAATACTCATTAATGGAGTCTCCATGTAATCATGATGTAATTACAAATAATCATAATGAAGATCCCTAACCCCGTGGATGTAGATCAAATTGATCGAACCACGTAAATCTTGTGTCTTATTTTCTAATTCCGTTATTTTTATCTTTATTTTCATATCAAATAAGTTTAGATCTAGAAATTATAGTCATGATAATATAAGGGGTGTGTTGTGGGATTTCCTGCAACTACAGAATCAGTATAGGAAATCATATAAAAACCTCAAATTGAATCACAATCCCATAATACCAACCTTAGTTGCATCAATTATATCTAAAATATATTTTTTATCAAGAGAAAGAGATTAAAAACCTTACAGATTCCGCATCTCTCCTTTATAAACCCTAATTACACCATCACTGATCCATTGGGAATGAGTACAAAGAATCATAATTCAAGTGTTATGAAGATTTACACTTGGGAAGAATAAAACGAATTGAAAAAGTATTTTTTTTTTCCTTCAGAGAAGAGCAAAACATAATTTCATAAATTATGGGTTTGAGAATAATTTTCTTATAGGAAATTGTTACGCGCCTGAAGTTTTCTGAGCATGGATTTCACAGTGTCCAAAATCTAAAAAATGGGTGTGGAAATAGTTTTCACTTTATTAAGCAAGGTGTTAGGCGTTTGGGTTCCGCCCAAGTCCATGATTTGTTGAACAGATAAGCCCAATACCAATTATAGAGTTCATTCTTGGCAATCTTTTGTACTACTTCAATTGGAAAGTTCTTTCAGTTGAATAGAGAGGAGATTGACATCACTGAAGATTCTGGTTCTACTGTCAATAGGAAAATCCTCTTCATGTTGTTCCTTATAGGATCGGGACAAAAGAAAGAAGAGAATAAACGCGAAAACAATAAACTACATTGATAATAATTCAATGTGTCTTACAAAGACTATACCAGTACCTTTTATAGGCATCACAACTATTAGACCACTTACCTAAAACTCTAACAATCTTATATTAGGATACTACTTCTAAATATTAATTCAATACCATATTAAGCTCTAAACATAAATAACTATCTAACATAAAGATACTCCAAAACAAATTCTTAATATAACTTCGACTCATGTGAGTAAGTCCCAGTTAACTTTTTCCAACAGCCTCCCTTTGATTAAGACTTCTTAATAAAACATTCCCAAAAATCTCTTGTAACCGACAAACGGTTTACTCTTCAACATACTCCCTATCATGTTCACTTACTCTTCATTCCCTTGATTTCTTCAGCGTTTCTTAACAACCTAGAAACACAATCATGTTGTTGCGCTCCATCCACTTGCTAACCAAACGCGATACCAAGTCCTTTCCCTTTATCACCTAATTCACCTGTAGGATTTCAAACCTCAACGTCGAGCATTATAGCTCATCTTCTACTCTCTTTTTTCTTCACATGTTACTGACTCAAGAGTCACAACCTCACTCACTATTGTGATGTTTCCTACGTCTGAAATTTTTTCAGTTCACAAACCTTCTTCTCTTTCAAGTACACATGTTGCCTTACTTCTACGATCACAAACTTGCCAATTGAAGCGACGCTTTCCGCAACTCATAGGTTCACGAACCTATTGTATTCCTTACTACACACACAATCTTCTTCTTTTATTCTTTTTTTTTCCGCACCACCTCCAAGTGAAAACTTCTCTTTCCTCACAACCTTATTGTTGTCACTTCATTTTTTTCACCATGAAATGCTTTCCGCAAATCCACTGTTACAAAAAACTGTCATACTTCACTCTTTTTCAAGATTCTCTCATAATCTTCCCGTCACGCTTCTGCCACAAACTGACTACCTCTTCTTTTTCTTATACTATTGTCACAAATTTGTCACTATTCAGATTTGCCACACTTCTGAATATTTGAAAGATTTTCCACACTCTTTTTCTTATACTATTGTCATAATGTGTCATGCATACTTTGTGGTGGTTAGCATAATGGTTGTGTATTCAATTTTCAAAAATTGTGTCCCTCCGAATTTTTCGTAAAAACTCTAAATTTGATATTGTTGTTTGTACTCATCGTGTACATCTTTTTAAAAGCTTTCCAACGAGATAAAATTGATAAAATTTCAAGGCACGGATTTTTATATATATTATATTATTCTAGTTTGCTTTCCATTTATACCTCTGAAAAAAATAGGATACATAAAAGGAGGGATAATTGTGTCAAGTGAAAAGTAACCATGAACACCAAAGATTACTAATTTTTTTTATCAAATTGCATATTTGCCTTAAGATTCATTTTACAAAAATAGTGGACATAAAAGGGACTCCCTCTAGGGGTGTAAAACGTGCCGGCCCAGCACAGCATAGCCCACAAAATCACGTGCTTAGTGTGCTATGTGCCGTCCTGTGATGTGCCGGAGATTATGACGTGCCGTGTTGTGCCGTGCTAGAAGGCGCGTTGTGCTGGGTTGTGCCAGAAAAATAAACATGATGTGCCGTGTTGTGCTGTGCTGTGCCGGACACATTTAGTGTATATTTTTCCAATATAAATGTTTTCCGCATATTTAGGTATTATATGTGTTATTATGAAAATAAATCAACGTAACGATAATAAAATGTCAATAATTGGCTAGAATAAAGATTTTTTTTTGTGAAATATACACAAAATGTGATGTATTGTGCCATGTTTTGTAGTATTTTATACATATTATGACGTGCTTTCTTAACGTGTTGTGATGTGTCGTGCCACGTGCTGGGCTGGGCTATTGTGCCTATTAGTCAAACCCAGCATGTCCCATTTAACTAACGTGTTGTGTCGTGCTGGGTTAAATCACGTGCTGGACTAAGTTGTGTTCAAGTTTCAGCGTGCTGTGCTCGTGCTGTCACAACCCAATTTACACCTCTAACTCCCTCCCTTCGGATCCTAGGGACCCTCCGATCGGTAGGCCCAATTATGTTTTTGCCAGCACATGAGGCTATCCGCGGTCCTGATCAGCTTTTGCTATGTGAAAGCTAAAAAGAGAAGAAGAAGAAATCTTACCAACCAGATTATCCGCGGGAGTCATGGCACTAGGAGTAGACACGTTAGGGATATTAAGTCCCATTGTTCCCACTGCAGTGCACTGCACTGCGCATCTTTTCTCGATTATAATTTTACTTTACAGGAAAGGTCCAATGATATTTATTTATCAGCTTTAAATGCAACGATACAAGGTCCCTCCACCTCATTCATCTCTAAGGTTCCTACGTGTATATATACACTCCCTCCGTTCCGATTACTTGATTTTGTGGAATTTTTCACGGAGATTAAGAAATATTAGAGAGAGTAAAATTTTTTCAATTTACTCATATTAATTTTTTTTAAAGATTTAAATGACCTAATTAATAATTTCTAGATTCTAGATAAAATTATCAATTCCCTAATAATTTACTTGGAATGTGCTACCAAATTCTCCATCATTTTACAAATAAAACAAAAAAATATAGTAGATTCAAAAATTAGAGTATTGATTACAATAAAAAATTAGTGATATTTTGTGATTCCAAAATAATGGCAAATTAGTGAGAATATGGGAAAACTAGTAAAACTATCGTCTATTTTGAAACACTAAAAAAATCCTAAAACATCAAGTAAAATGCAACGGAGAGAATATATATCTTGGCTCCCCGATCCTTTGGCCCTAGTAGTAAAATTATGGTCCATATGTTTATTTCATTTATTCACTTGCACCGTCCAAGAAAATACTACGCTACATTTTTTTCACAGTAATATTACGTTCGAATCTGATTTGATCTAGAATGCAAAATATCATAGATTAATTGGATATCCATTTTCACTGTCCAACATATATATCGTGTTAAACGTTTCCAAAGGGAGTGTAGATCGAGCAAAGGAATTATTGTCCGGTGCAATAAAATGTCGATAACTCCAAAAGAGAACAACCCATTATATTCCAAAATAATACAAACAGGACAAATACAAGGAGATAAGAAATCCTGTTTCTTCCACAATAAAAAGGACATAAACAGCATCAAGTGAAACTCAAGTTCTACCACAGAAACACTATCTTACACATTCAATTTAGAGTCAGAGAGATCACCAAGAAACTAGTAAAAATATGATGAAACCAGCAATTTTTGTGGTGGTTTTTGTGTTCATTTTCATGGGGAAAGGAGCGGATTCAATGAGGTATGAACTTAATAACGAGATTGATGTTCCATTATCAGCCAGTTCTATTTGGGGAGTTTACGCTTGTAAAGAACTCCCTAAGCTCATCGTTAAATTACTTCCCGAAGTTTTTGATCGGATCGATTATATAGAAGGAAATGGAGGCGTCGGTACCGTCATTCGCATTGTTTTTCCTCCTGGTATGTTCTTAACATTTTATTCTTTGGTCGATATGAGTCTGTAATTCTATATCTAATTATTACTCAAAATTGAATGTTCTCAGGGGAAGTGCCGCGGTCATATAAAGAGATGTTCAGGAAAATAGATCATGTTCATCGTGTGAAGGAGGTGGAGCAAATTTCAGGAGGGTACCTAGCCATGGGTGTGACATCTTACGTGGATAAGTTCAAAATCATAAGAACTGGTCCAAATTCATGTACCATCAGATCCACAACGGAATACGAAGTCCCGGATCATCTTGCTGATAAAGTCAAGAACCTAATCAGTATTGAGGGTCTGGTTCCGATGGCTAAAGCCATTGTTGAGTATGTGAAGGAATTCGGTGATTATGGACAATGCCTGGGGAACAATTTAGCTCATATAGCTTTGCCTGAAGGCAATTGACGATGCACCACATGTATGCCTTTCTACTCCGGCACACTGTTTGTTTGTATTTCCCTTTTAATTTATGTTTTTCTTTCCTTATAGTTTTTGAATGTGCTTCTAATGATTAAGTACGATGGGTTACTTGCTATATAACTATGTTCCTCCCTTACGGGTGGGCGGTTGATGGTTTGGATATTCCTTGTATTAGCGACTACTGTCCTAGAGGTCAAAGTAGAATATCTTTCTTTCCAATAAGGGACACCCAAATCATCACATGTCGACCAACAATCATTCTTGATTTTGGTGAAGTCACATCAACACTTCCTTACCCTGTCAGCATGATTTGATTGGTTAATCCAATAATCACGATGCAATCCAGTTGGCAAATTCAAGAGTGACGATTGAAAAGAGAGCGCACCCTTTCACAGAAAAAAATACACAAAGAAGACAAAGCCATTAACGACCAATAGATACAACCATTGACCACCAAAAGTTGCTTGATTATAAAATCATAACGACACGATGCATCAGTTCAACCTCCTACTTTAGGATTGAAGTTGCACAACAAAAATGAAAGATCTTTTGGCATTTTATGTTTTGGTTTGAGTTGTTCCTTTTGTTCAATATCTCAAAAGATACATTATACTTCATTCTTATACTAAAGACGCGTTGTTTGCTTGGAAAGGATACGTCTTTTGGTTCCAGTTGAACCTGAACTTAAGGGTCCCAATTCCCAGATATCTTTTCAAAAGACACGTCGTTTGTTCTTTTCTCTATATATATGTTCGACAAATTTAGCTTCACAAATAACCAATAGTGCTCCTCCTGCATGGTGTAGAATGTTAGTACTAGAAATCACACAATGAATAAACTTCTCAAAGGAAGAGTTTTCTTTTCTCAAAAATCTGCCGATCTTCCTTACAAACGTGGCCATATATAGGCCTTATGGGATATGCCAATATCTTTTATGATTAATGCTAATAAAGAGGAAATCCTACTAAATATAATATCATGTCAATACTAGCAAGATATCTCTTATTTCCTAACAAAAATAACAAATAGGAAAATATTTAACGGATATTCTTTCGTCGATCCCTTCCTTCCAAGTAGGATTCTGCCATATCTTGCACTACATCATTCTCCCCGGGAAAGAGGAAATTCGCCCCCGAATTAGGCAGGGTAGAAAAATCATCATCAGACAAGTCGCCGTGGTAAGGAATGAGATGACGGACATTGAACACATCAGCAGTATGAATATGACTGGGAAGTCGCAAACGGTAAGCATTAGGATTGATCTTCTCAATAATTTCAAACGGACCAATCTTGCGAGGACCCAATTTGTTGTATGTGCCCGTAGAGAAACGTTCCTTAATAAGTACAGCCCAAACGAAATCACCTACCTCAAATTCAACGTGACGACGATGCTTATCGGCAGCCGTTTTGTACTTCGTAGAGGACGCCACCAAGTTTTGAGCAGCTTCGTCATGTATCTGCTGTAAGTGATGCACCAACTCATCAGCAGTGGCATGTACTCGTTGCAAATCTGGCACAGGCGCAAGATCAAGGGGTGAACGCGGATTAAATCCACAGACCACTTGGAAAGGGCTAAACCCGGTGCTCTTATGAATGGCTCTGTTGAAGGCAAATTCTGCTTGAAACAAATGCTTGTCCCATTGTTTAGTGTGAGAACCCACCAGGCTGCGAAGTATGTTCCCAAGAGATCGGTTAACAACCTCTGTCTGCCCATCCGTTTGAGGGTGATAAGCACTGCTGAATTTCAACTCCGTACGCAATAATTTCCAAAGAGACCTCCAGAAATGACTAAGAAATTTAGAATCACGGTCCGATACAATGGACTCTGGGAGACCATGAAGACGAAACACGTGTTGAAAAAACAAAAATGCCACATGAACTGCATCCGTAGTTTTTTTGCAAGCTATAAAGTGCGCCATTTTGGAAAATCTGTCAACGACGACAAAAATAGAATCCATCCCATGTTGAGTGCGAGGCAAACCCACAACAAAGTCCATACTAATATCAGTCCAAGGCTTAGACGGAATTGGTAATGGCATATAAAGACCAGCATTTGTCGTAGAACCTTTAGATACCTGACAGATATGACAACGAGAAACGAAACGTTGTACCTCTTTAAACAAGCGCGGCCAAAAGTATGATGTTGAAACCAACTGGAAGGTCTTGTCACGACCAAAGTGACCCTCGTTATGCAGTTCTTGAATGATACGTAAACGCCAGCTACAGTCAGGAATGCAAAGTCGAGTTCCCTTGAAGAGAAAACCATCCAACAGCGAGAACTGGGTACTGTTGCCAGCATGCACAGCGTCCAGAATTGAACCAAAATAGGGGTCAGTCTTGTATAAATCAGCAAACGATTCCAAACCCAAGACCTCCGTCCGTAGTGACGTTAGCAGACTTCGTCGACGACTGAGACCATCAGCCACACGGTTCTGAGTTCCAGCCTTGTGTTTGAGGACAAATGTGAAATCTTGTAGATAATTAGCCCATTTAACTTGTCGTGCATTCATCTTGACTTGATTGCCGATGTGCTTGAGAGCATCATGGTCAGTAAACAACACAAATTCAGAATGAATCAAATAATGACGCCAGTGCTTAAGGGTTTGGATGATGGCATAAAACTCTAGTTCATACGTGCTGTAATTACGCTTAGCGCCATTTAATTTCTCACTAAAAAATGCGATCGGTTTGCTGGATTGGCTGAGGACTGCACCTATACCAACCTTAGAGGCGTCTGTATGAACCTCAAATGGTAAAGAAAAATTTGGTAACGACAGTATAGGGGCAGAACAAAGCTTCTCCTTCAGTAAGAGGAAGCTTGCTGTAGCTGCATCTGTCCAAGAAAACTTGCCATTCTTCATGCAATCGGTGATTGCTGCTGCAATAGTGCTAAAGTGGGGAATAAACCTTCTATAAAAGGATGCGAACCCATGAAAACTCCTGGCCTCATGGATTGTTTGCGGACAAGGCCAAGTACGCACAGCATCAACCTTCGATTCATCCACGGAAATACCATCCTTGGATATGACGTATCCAAGAAACAAAAAATGCGATCTGTACCGAAGACACACTTCTTTGTAGCGGCAAAGAAATTTTGCTGGCGTAAGACTACCAAGACCTCACGAAGATGACGCAAGTGCATATCCAAGTTAGTACTATAAACCAAAATGTCATCGAAATAAACGACCACAAACTTACCCAAGAATGGTTTTAATACTTCATTCATGACACGCATAAACGTACTCGGAGCATTGGAGAGACCAAACGGCATCACCAACCATTCATAAAGTCCTTCCCTAGTTTTAAAAGCGGTCTTCCACTCATCTCCAGGCCGTATACGAATCTGATGGTAGCCACTACGCAAATCCAATTTGCTAAAAATCGTAGTAGCACCATGAAGCTGGTCCAGGATATCATCCAGACGAGGGATGGGAAAACGATACTTCACCGTAATCTTATTAATAGCACGACTGTCCACACACATGCGCCATGAACCGTCCTTCTTAGGAATGAGTAACGCCGGAACTGCACAAGGACTAAGACTCTCCCTGATGAGACCCTTGGCTAACAACTCCCCTACCTGACGTTGTAGTTCCTCGTGTTCTCTTGGGCTCATACGGTAATGAGCTCGATTAGGGAGAACCGATCCTGGTACTAAGTCTATCCGGTGCTGAATAGCTCGAGATGGAGGCAACCCATCCGGAAGGTCAACGGGAAAAATGTCTGCAAAGTCCGATAATACTCCCTGGATACATGACGGAACCGCCACAGTCGACGCAGATGCAAGAGAAAGGCCACACAGGATGAACACAATACCCTCATCCATCATCTCGGTCTCAAACGTACGCCAAGACAGAAAATTGGAAGCCAGATTAGAGAGTGGTTTGTGCACAGTTTCCTTGGCAGGTACTAACGTGACGCGAGTCGATTTGAACAAGAATGAATATGTGTTTAGTTTACCATTGTGAATTACCTCCCTGTCGTATTGCCAAGGTCGTCCCAATAGCAGATGACAAGCATCCATAACCACGACATCACACCACAAAGCATCCTCGTATACAGAACCAATGGAAAACTTCACAAGACAACGTTTGGAAATAGTTACCTCCGAACCTTTACTCAGCCAGTGAAGAGAGTACGGACTAGGATGTTTCTCTGTCGATAACTTGAGTTTTCTCACAGCCTCTTCAGACACCACGTTCTCACAGCTGCCTGAGTCAATGATCATTCGACAGACTTTTCCTTCTATGGTGCACGTTGTCTGGAAGATGTTCTTTCTGAGCCATGACTCGTCAGTGTCAACCTTCGGCGTCAGGAACGATGGTCGAGAAATCATCAAGCAGTCACCTTGGTCTCCCTGGCAGAAATACTTCATCGAACTCAGTTGATGTCTCCTCCGCATCAGCAAATATATCATCAGCAGCAGTCGGCTCTACAAGTAAAGCTTTGCCGGGTCGACCAGCCTTACGACAATCGTTTGCCAAGTGACCAGGATCACCACAACGGTAGCATTTAGGACCAGGCCTTTGAGACGTACTAACATTCTGTTGAGCGGAAGCAATCTGTGAAGGAGTAATAGTAGGACGGCCAACAGCTGCTCTAATTGACTTACGGGATAATTGTTTTTCCAAACGCAGAGCTCGTTGGTGAACCTCAGACACAGAAAAATAATCAAACATATTTAGTGTGTCTTGGAAAGTCTCACGTAGACCACCTATATAGCGGGAGACAAGCTGAATCATCGGTGTCTGTAATACCTGACCGAGTGACCAAATCATAGAACTCTTTGTATATTCATCAATGGAACGAAAACCCTGACGAAGGTTTTGTAAACGAATATACAGTTCTCTGGTATAGTTAAATGGCAAAAAGGCTGAACGCATACACTTTTCAAGCCTTGCCCAGGAAGAAATAGGAGTTTTACCTTTTTGAATCCGGGAAGCTTTCAGTTGACGCCACCAAACAGCAGCCCTACCCCGAAAGCGTGTAGCCACAAGCGGAACCACTCGATCATCAGGAACCCTCTTAAATTCCAGAACTTCCTCCACAGTAGAAAACCAGTCGATACAATCCTCTGGTGTCAACCCGCTACCATGAAACTCAGGAATTTCGATGCGGAATGATGATTCCCAACTCCTAGATTCACGCTCACGCCCAGCAAAAGGGTTATCAGTATCATTATCGTCATCGGCATCAGATGAATTGGACTCATCAATAGGAGGATGACGGCGCTCATGTCGTTGTAACAGGGTTGCTACCTGACCGGCGAGCTGCTCAACCGTGCGTGATAGTTCATCGTATCTCGTTCTCTCCATTACCTCCTCAACTAAAGCCTCGCGAGGACCACCCTGACCTCTACCACGAACCATGTTGGAAGGATCGATACCCAGTTTCTGAATACCAAATGGTGTAGAATGTTAGTACTAGAAATCACACAATGAATAAACTTCTCAAAGGAAGAGTTTTCTTTTCTCAAAAATCTGCCGATCTTCCTTACAAACGTGGCCATATATAGGCCTTATGGGATATGCCAATATCTTTTATGATTAATGCTAATAAAGAGGAAATCCTACTAAATATAATATCATGTCAATACTAGCAAGATATCTCTTATTTCCTAACAAAAATAACAAATAGGAAAATATTTAACGGATATTCTTTCGTCGATCCCTTCCTTCCAAGTAGGATTCTGCCATATCTTGCACTACATCACTGCATCAGCCATTTGGGTCTAAGTAGCTTGCAATAGATACGGACAAGATGAATATGAAAATGAACTCCATCTATAAAAAGATGGAGTTCTTTCATTCATTACACAGGAAAGGAAGTGCCTACTCTGATTCCAACAAAGCATGCATAACCATTAACAGTGGTTTGGTTTCCAAACCCTTACCATTTCCCAATGGCTCCATTTATAAAAGTAAGTAACATTCATTTTCTTATTGTTGCACGTCATATGTAACTACGTTTGATAAACAGTTTAGGTCACCTCCTAATCTTACTGCGAATACTAAAATCATTTTTTGTATGCAAAATAGTGGACAACTGTCATTACTTTGAATGTTTCGAAAACTGCCTATGTTTGCTTAAATTTATGAAAAGCATCGATGCGAGTTTTGGATTATATCGTCTATGCAACATGGTTGACAATCTCAATTGTTTTGTCGGAGAATGGGTCATTTGTCCAAATATTTTTAAAACATGGTTCAAATGGACGAGTAAAAATTAGTACGGGTGAAATGGACACCAAAAAAAATAATAAGGATGAAACTGGATTCATCCTGACTTCAACATAAGAAATAGTAAGGATGAAACTGGATGCATCCTGATGTAAATTAAAAATACGGAAAATGGGTTGTCCAAATTTTTTTAAATCATGGTTCAAATGGACGAGTAAAAATTAGTATGGGTGAAATGGACAAAAAAAAAATAGCAAGTATGAAACTGGATTCATCGCGGCTTAAATTTAAAAAATAGCAAGGATGAAACTGGATGCATCCTGATATAAATTAAAAATAAGAAAAAATATTTGAAAATGGGTAGGATGAAACTGGTTACATCCTGGCTATTTTAATATTTTTGTCCATTTGAACAATATCTTTTTAATTTTTGTCCATTTAAAAAGTATCAAAATGTACAAGTCTTTTTCACCCAGGAATTGTTGATTTTGATCTTTTTAACCAATTTTGTGTTAAAAATAAAAAAAATATTTGAAAATGGGTAAGATGAAACTGTTTACATCCTTGTTATTTTTACATTTTTGTCCATTTAAACAGTATCAAAATCTAAATGTCCTTTTCGCCCAGAAATTGTTGATTTTGATCTTTTTAACCCATTTTGTGTTGTTTTGTGCGGTTGATTAGTAAAGGAAATATGTAGAGAAATGATGTTGTTTTGATAAGTTGTTCACGGCATTTAAATTTGTAACTTAAGAGGAATGATTAACTACACCAGTTTCCATGAAGGGTTGGATACAGAACACGTACGTGTCGATAAAATGAGAAATCACTAGCAAAAGATAAACAACGTTTGGTTTTGATTTACAAGTGAACGTGTAGTTTGTTTTACATCAACAATACACTTTGAATCAAAATTTAAATTTGATGGTTCTAAAAAATCGTATGAAGCATGATCTACTATAGATTACCCGTAAAGTAATCCAGGTTTTCGGTTCAGTTTAGGGTTATTTGTAGTCTATTAGAAGTATATCATGCTGACAACATTATTTGTCACTGCTGCTTTCACTCATATTTTTAGTGTGTTTATAACTACAACAAAACTCAACATTCTGAAGATTTTTTTATGGCATTACAAGGGATTGAACATCCAGCAAACAAACGTGTGGTTCAACTTCAAGCCAAAAAGAAGGGTGATTTTTTCGTCTTTGGAAGCAGTGGGATGGGAAAAACCTTTTTATTGAATCTGTCGGCAGCCGTAATAAGATCGAGGTCGAAAACTGTTTTAACAGTATCTTAATCAGGAGCAGCATCGCTCTCATTTTGCGAAGGGAGGAAAGCAAATTTAGCATTCGAAATACCCATATAGCTTATGCTATGAAAACTCAGTTTGTGGAACACGCAAGGGAACATATTTGGCAAAGTTAATGCGTAGGGTAGACAATATAATATGGGATGAAGCAGCAATGGTGCATAAACATGCCTTCGAAGCACTGGATAGGACATTGAAGGATCTGATGAGCTATCCGATCAAGATTCCAGATATATGGAAGAAGAAAAAAAAACTATCGTTTTCAGTGGAGATTTCAGGCATATTTTCATGCCAAGCTCAAACCCTACAACATGCGAGGCATCTACTTTCCAAAACCACTTTTTACTCAAGGATACGGCAGTGACTAGAAAGGCATCAAATTTTGTCCAATCTAAAAGTTTTCCAAAGCGATAAACTACGTTTATCAATCCAATTTTGGCCACCCGGCCGGGCATGTAGACACTCGAGACAACCGGTGCATATGCACCGGGTTAGATGCTTGTATGTAATAATATTGAAGAGAAAAGAAAAAGAATCCTACTTTCTTAAGAATTGCTATAGTTTTACCTTTTAGAACTTTAATCTCTGATATGATAAAATTATAATATGCTTAATTTTGAGAAATTATAATCTATTTTTTTTCCGAAAAAATTATAATATGGTTTGAATATTTCTTGTACTGCTCTTTCTCTTCGCGATCTACTTGTAATTGATGTCGTTATTTATATTAAGATTTTGATTATCTTTTATTTTGATGTTTATGTTATTTTTATAAGCAAACATGTAATCACTGTTTTGATTTTAATGAATTGAAATATGTTGATTGGCCAAAAAAAAAAGAAAAGAAAATCCAATATATTAAGATCTAGAAGTAGTTAGTATAGAAAAATAAAATACCAGGAAAAGAAACATATAATGAGCGGTAGTTAAACAAAAAAAATCCAATGTATAGTCATTGCCTTATAAAAGACAACGACTAAACATTGGGATATTTCTTTCTAACAGACAAATCCTGCTACTGCATTCAAAGATGTACCATTTGAGAATAATGACCTTTCATATGTACCTAGTTTAATTTACTAGGTGCATTGCATCATATTGCCAAATTCGAATGAGTTATGCCCCTATAAATACACATGAAACCAGTTGGTAATTTTAATACCCGTTGCATTTCATTGATTGTACAATTACTTTCAAGACATGTGAATTAGAGGCTAAGAGGAAAAACACGTACTTTATTAGCACACTAAATCGGTTGATGACATGTTAGCAACGGACCACAGTTAGGCTTCTTTTGGTGTAGCTTCTTTTTCATTCATGTTTTTGACGAACTGCGCCTCAGTTGCATTACTTCGGTTCATCACCCCATCCAACGAAGCCTTGGTTTTATACCATACCGGTTAGGTGTTGGATCTATCTTTCTTTTTATCCGGAGATTTTATGCCCGTGCTACGTCCGGGCGGCTATTAAAACTTTCCTTTTCTTTCTTTAAACCATATATTTGTTCTCGAATGATGTGGCTTCACCCATGGCGATGCATTTTTGATTTGGTGTGGCTAGGCTTCACCTCGTCCTGTCCCGATGCATTTTTGATTTGGTGAGGCTCGGCTTCGACTCGCCCCCCGTCCCGATGAATTTTTGATTTGGTGTGGCTGGGCTTCGCCTCGCCCCGTCCTGATGCATGCTTGGCTCAAATTCGCCCCGTCCCGATGCATGCTTGCCTCAACTTCGCACCGTCTCGATGTAGGCTTAGAATTTTTGATTTGGTGTAGCTCAGCTTTCGCCTCGCCCAGTCCCGATGCATGCTTGGTTGCGCTTCGCCTCGCCCAGTCCCGATGCATGCTTGGCTCAGCTTCGCCTCGGCCCGATGCATACTTAGGATATTTCATTAAGTTAAGTTAGGGAAGATGTCCTGGCGGTTGAAGAATCAAGGTGAATTGTTCTTCAAATTTCAACGAAATATCCAATTTACTAACTGAAAGAAATGAAATGAAAAAAGAGAAAAAATAAAAATTAAATGTGCAACTGAAAGAGCGACATACTGAGAAATTATAAAAAAGCTACCAAATTGTAATGTTGAAAATGCTTAAATCCGGTATGCCATTTTCAATACTAATTAGATTTTTTTACGCATAATCTCCCGATACCACACATAAGAAAGGCCACAACTTGGCATCGGTGGAACAAAGGAATTGTAAACATCATCGGGAAAGAGGTCATCATTTGAAGTTTTGAATTATGTAAGATTTTGGCATATATTTGTTGAACAAGAGTATTACAATGGAGAAAAATATGAAATCTAAAGGGTTAAGTGACAAAATGCCCCAAAATGGACTCCAATGTTGTGAAAATGTCCCGGACGTTAGGGATAAGATTAAAATGTCCCATTCCGTTAGATTTTCCGTTAGAGAGAGTTAAGTAGTCGAAATTTCCCTTCAGGATACATTGTTCATAATTTAGAGTTCAGTGTTTAAAATTCAAGGTTCAGGGCTTAGAGTCCAGGATTTGGGGTTCAGGATTTAGGATTCAGGTGGTGGTTGTGCGGTGGTATTGGTGGTGGCAGCGATGGTGATAATGGCGGTGGTGGTGGCGGCGGTGGTGGTGGTGGCGGTGGTAATGGTGGTGGTAGTGATGGTGGTGGTGGTGGTGGTAGTGGTGGTGGTGGTGGTGGAGGAGGCAGTGGTGGTAGCGATGGTGTTGGTGGTGGTTATTCTAGTGGTAGTGGTGGTGGTGGTGGTGGGGATGGTGGTGGTAGTGGTGGTGGTGGTAATGGTGGTGACAGCGATGGTGATCAGTGGTTGTTCGCTTGGTGGTGGCGGTGGTAGTGGCGGATTGGGGCGTTTTGATTAAGAAGGATAAAAATGGAATTTCAAAACTCCGTTGACCTATCAAGATGTCCAATTTTGATCAAAATGCCCCAAAACTAACGGAATTTGGTATTTTAATCTTTTCCCTAACGTCCGGGGCATTTTCACAACCTTGGGGTCCATTGTGAGACATTTTACCACTTACCCCAAATCCAAATTCCAAACTTTAACATCTCATTAGCAGCTGCAAGCTCATCCTTAGCTTGTACATACTTTTGAGCACCTCAGTCCAATGAGTCAGCCTATAAACCGTACGCGTGCAGTAGATCCAAGGTTTTTGCCCTAGCGCTTACCCTCTCCTGTGACTTGTGGCTAAGGCTTTGAAAGTCAGCAACACTCAATATCCGATCCTATATATGTAACCATGAGGCAAGATGAGACAAAGTCACCAGTGATCTATGCCAGATTCGTAAAACCAATTTTTTGACATGCATGATATGCATTAAAGCATAATTTAATTATAAGACCTTCCAACTTATTTGGCTTGGCTGAGATCGTCGAGACATCAAGATGACAAGTGCTCTCCCTTTTGAGCTAAGACGGAAAGTGTTCTAATGACAGTTCAATATGAAGCATAAAAATATAGCAGAAGAGGGTTTAAATTCACCACACATAACTCATTATTAACACATACATTCTCAGTTTTCAATCTTTTATGGTAGACATTCACCAAATTCATTAAAAAACACTTTGGGAAAATAGTACTCCCTGAAGAAAATAATTGGGAATTTTAACAAACTGCCACACTTGCAAATTCCGATTCAAGAAAATGCCACCGTTTTTTTCAGAGTTAATTAAATGTCACAACCGTTAAATATTCCGTCAGGGCCTACCAAACCAGTCTATATGCGTTGAACAAGTCAAGAAAATATGTTATCATTCCCTATTTACCCTTCACAATCCTTGAAGACTTGTGAATCGCTAATTAGGAGAAAGCAGAACAAAGAACCTAAGAGAGGAGAAAAGCAGCAGCTGCTGCTATTATTGCCGAGAACTAGGTCGAGAAAGAAACAGAGAAATTGAGAGATGAAATCGAGTAAAAAATGAAGGTGGGTCTGAGAATTAGATCTGTTGAGATTGTGAAGATTCAAATTGAGGATTTGTTTTAAAATTGGAGGTGTTCTTGGTGATTCAGATGAACATTTGGAGTTGATGTTGTTGTCGATCTCTAGAAATGGAAGATGAAGAAGAATTGATAGGGTACAATGATGAAATTGAACTGAGCTACAGTCGTGGATAATTGAGAATAAATTGAACATTGGGTTTGATTTGCCGATAGAGATCAAGATATTCATCTGATGGATGTTGTGATGATTGTGGGTTTGAATCAAATCGAGAATTGGTTAGAATTTTATGACGAAGCAAGAACAGTGATGAGATGGTATCAAAATCAGTTTTGTGAAACCTACATATAGGATTTTTGTCAAAATTATTTCTTAAAGTTTTGGGAAATAATTTTAGGGTTCGTCAAAATTATGTTTAATTCATAGAATTCAGGTTGTTTTAAGAATAGGGTTTAGCTTGATTTTCATTTTTTTTCCAGTTTCGTATGTTAATTAGGGTTTCTAATTGTTTTTTACTGTAAATTGTTTTGATTATGATGGTTGTCGTGATGAAGCAGTATTGGTGGCTGATACTGGTGGTGATGTCATGGCTTGGGCCATGGTTGCAGGTGATGGCAGGTTGAAGAAGGAGTTGCAGAGACTGAACTGGTTGGTGGTAATGGAGATGTATGATGTTGGTTCCATGGGTTTGGTGACATTTTTCTGATAAGTGTTGAATGAAACTGAAGATGGTTTTCCAGGGGATATATGGCTATAAAATGGTAGAACTGTCATGGGATTGAATTTGCAGGTGTTTCGGTGAGTTTAGAAGCGCTAGAAATTTCAATGTTACACCAAGATGAGAATGGCACATTAGGTGTTCGATAAAAGTCCTAAATGGTTTTTTCTTCACCTCTTCAAGCTCAGTTTCTACCAGTTGAGCCTGTGTACAAGGTGCTTTGTGCTTGGTTAGTGTTGCTACAGAGTTCCATGGGTATTTGGTGACTTAGATGAATGCTAGGACAGGTTACATGACAGTGTTGATGCTGGAGAGTTTTACTGGTGGATGTTGCAGGTGCAGTGAACCCAAGAACAAGGAGGAATCGGTGATGGATTACGGATGGGTATGATGTTGTTGAACTGGACATGGCGAGATTGCAAGCGAGATGAGTAACAGATGTGCTGGTAATGAAATTGAATTGGCACTGGAAATGGTATGAGGAAATGTATGTTTATGAGATGAAATGGTGCAGCTGGTATTGTTGCCGCTGCAGTTTGGTGGTAGTTCTGATGTGTTCGCATGCAGAGATTGCTGGAAATGAAGAAAGGAGGTTAAGCTGGTCGTGGTCCTGGTGAAGCTGAGTATGCCAGATTACAGGGTGATGGCTGGAGTAAATGAAGTTGAGATGTTTAAGCAGAGATAGAGCTGTAAGCTGAGAAGATTGAGCTATGAACTGACGATGAAGGCTACAAGAAGTGTAAGAAAAGAAGGGAACTGCCAAAATAAAGAATGGGTTTGGTGAGTTGGTGACATATTTGAGGGTGTATATGTCTTTTACTAAGCTGGATAAATGCCACCTATGCACTAACTGATGGCAACAATTTTTTTGGATGGAAAAGATCAAACGTGTGGATAAACTCTGAAAAAAACGGTGACATTTTCTTAAGCTGCAAATTGGAAGTGTGGCACTTTATTAAAATACCCAAAATAATTCCACGTCTATGATCCGAGAATAAAATCTCACTTAATAAGTAAGAACGTTGTTTGACTGCTTCTCGGTCAACAATGACATAACATCCAATAACGAAACAAATTGAGTTCTCAAGCTTACATGTCTGTGAAAACTTCATCCATGTTGTCGTTTATGCTTCTCATGATGCTGTGTAGGGACTACCATCTGAGCATCCGTTCCTTCATCAATATTCTACCTTCCATTACAACCTATGAGTTATGCCAGGATCAGTAAAACAAATAAAAGTGCAGTACAGTATTGGCAAGACACTGAACTGGAGTTTTGACCTTTCCAGAAAGCAAGAGACTCGCTGCAATTCATTGCAGATACAAATCATTTTAAAAACATTGATGAAGAGGAAAAAGTCAGAAACCTAGGAATTAAGTTATCACCTGTAATCGCGAAAGAGCCCAATCTCTTGTTATCACCTGTAGAAGGGAGAACAAAAATTGAATTAAAATAGAAATCCTTTAGGGAAAATAAACTCCAATAGACTCTACAAAAAAAATTGGAGTTGAGTTTATTTACCTGAATAATGTAAACTTCAAGTGATTGATGGTGTTATAAAGAATAAACCCAAAACACATCACCATAAACAAATAGAATGCCAGTTTGGGGATTGAACTCGATATCACCATAAGCGACAATCCTGAACTCCATTTCTACTAAACATGGCTCTTTTAGATCTTTCGTTAACAATATACATAGCCAATAAACTCAAGATTAACTTATAGAACCTATTTGTGTGCGGGTTAAGAATGAAATCGGGTATGACAAATTAGCTCAATTGGTTTTGGATTAAAATACAAAACATCACTGGTTTCTTTGGTAAATTTCATTTAATTTTTTAGAATCTAACTAATTGAATTACCTCAAGAATGTATATGGAACACAAAAAAATGTCTCCAACTTCAATGCCTAAATCCGAACTGGCTTGATACTCCCACTGCATTACAGTTTTGTGTGTTAATTCAACAAAAAATATGAGCAGCAATTTTTTCCAATATAAGAATCATCAATTCTATGTTATAAATCACTAATTTAAGTATCATCCAAACCAAACAATATTGAGATATGAGTTTAGGATGTACTATCATTATGTTCAATGTTCTGCAATGTACGACTTACCGGTATCGGGAGTTTAATATCCTTATTTTCAGAGCAAGGGACATAACAACGCTATACCCGTTATCCATATAGGCTGTAAGTTCTTAATCCGACAAAATTCAAACACTTAATCCCCCCAAGGGAACACAGCTAAGAACCCCATCACGGAAATGCACGAAGTATTTCTAGTTATCTACCTTATATCGAAATATATATGCATATCATACTGTCACTGTGCATGAACCTTTTTTGTGTTATACCCACAAATGCAAATCAACTAAACCTTCATGACTAACTCATAGTAAAAGGCAAAAGGCAATTCAATCCTACAGTTGGAACCTTGAACAAAAGAACCCGGAAAAACATAATCAGGGTTTGTAGTTTCGGCTCAATTCTCATCTAAATCAGCATGCAGTTGTTCTGTTCAACATAATCAATGACCAAATCAAAATTTAAAATACATCACGATCATCTAATCAACACCTGTAACCATACTTAGGTTTGTTTTTTATATTCTCTCGAAAATTAAGTTTTAACTCCTCCGTCCGATAGAGTATCGCCAAGTGTCCTCACCAGGTTTATCGTGAGAACTCTTCTCTCATCTCAATTCCCTTCTCTCATTGACTGCGGCCCTCTTCTCTCGTTGAGCGGTGACGCTCACCATTCAACGTGGAGCCAGATATGACTTAGGTTTTTAAAGGATTAGATGTGGCTAGAAAGAAACTCTTTCATGAATCAAGATAAAAATGTGACCAACTTATTCATGTAGGAAATGCCATTTAGTCCTAATAATAATATATTAGAGTTAGTTTGGTCCAGTTGACCCAGTCAACTGTCTGTTTGGTCCTTTTTAAAAATATATATTGTTGATTGCTATTAAATATTATTGTCACAATCTTTTAATAGTGGCAGAAATGTTTTTTTTTTCTTTTTTTCTCTCTCTTAATAAAAATAAAAAAAATAAAAACTTAAAACTAAAATATCTTTTGAACCACATGTCCAAAAATGATAAATTTTATATATTCGGAAAGCCCTCGACGAGAGCTTTCCAACGAGTACCATTGTTGATGTGTTTCAGAAATTTTAATTTTTAGGTTATCCTTAGGCTAACAAATAATTATAAACCGAGTTCATTCTACAAATGAACTTGTATAATGAACTACTATTACAAGTTCATTCTACCATATGAAATACTATTAGGAGTTCATTCTACAATATGAACACCTATCACGAGTTCATTCTACAATATGAACTATCATTTACGAGTTCATTTTATAATATGAATTACCATAATGTACACTTATTACGAGTTCATTGTACAATATGAACTATGTATCATACTTGATTATCATTACGAGTTCATTTTACAATATGAATTATCAATCATATAATATGAACAACCATTATGAGTTCATTCGACAATAAGAACATCTATCACGAGTTCATTCTACAATGTGAACTATAATGATGAACTACTATTGTGACTTCATTCTTAATACTGAAGTACTTTTATGAGTTCATTCTACAAAAACAAATTGGTAGCATATACGAGTCCATTCTACGAAATGAACTGCTAGAAGTAGAATGAACTACCATGTTCTAAAATAGTGTTCATTCTTGGAAATGATCTACTATTATATCGAAAAAATTAAAATTTTGAAACATAGTATAATCGGTACTCATTGTGTAGATTTCGACGAGACCTTTCCGAATATATAAAATTTAATAATTTTCGATTATATTTTGAAAGATATTTCATTTTTAAGTTTTTTAATTTGTTAATGTTAAGTAGAGAGAGAAAATAAAAAGACAGAAAACAAAAAAAAAAGAAGCACGTGAATAAGAGAGAAAATAAGAAAGAGAAAGGGTATTTTAGATATTTTAATATTTTTGAATAAATAAGGACCAAATAGAACTCCCTTTTTTTTGGTGGACCAAATTAACTTGGGACCACAAAAAATAGGAACAAACGATTATTTTCCTCTTATTTATACCATAAATAACATAAGGATTAATTTAGAATTACTGCTCCAAAAAGGAAACCACTTACAAATCTGATTTCGGAAACCCTTGATTTGCTATGCAGATTCGAGAAATATCATAAGTGCCCAATAGGATTCTCCATGTAAGGACAAATAGTTTGCGTTATAAGTGACATGGTTGTGCTACAACCACTAGTTTCCAAAATAAGGATGTTGCCCTATCCTACCCATCACTCCTTAAACATCTATGTTCTATTTCCCATTTTACGCAACAACTCTTATGATTATACACATATCAAATTTTTCTTTCGAGTTTCTTGTTGGAAGTCATCTGAATCTTAAAATCCTCAAATCTATCAAGATGAGATTGTGATGACAATATTTCTCAATAGGTCAAGGATCATTAACACGTATAACATCTCAACCAAAAAAACGTGATCAAGAACATCTCATTTTTTGCCAAGAACAGGAAAAATGCGATCAAGAACATCTCATTCCAAAACATATAATTCTCGTTTCTCACAAAGAAAACAATCAAGAAAAATTACTTCCCGATTTTGTTTTTATTATTTACGACCGAACATGGATTTATAACTTTTTGAAATTTAATTTATATTCGAAGAGCTTAATCAAACATGCATGAACAATTTGAAATAGAATAAACGTTGTTAACTAGTGATTCAAGCCCGTCTCTGAATGGTTGAATAATGAAAATATACCATCATGCAATTTGGACATATACTCCCTCTGTTTTTAAAAAAGTGATAGTACTTAAGAAAACTAGTAAAAACTTGTAATTTTGATATCATTGTAAAAGATAAGATCCAGTGTACAAGACTAAGACAATATAAAGAAGTTAACCGACACCACATGTAATACGAGAAAGAAACCGGATAATAGAGTACAACATAGAAGATTCTAACTGAATCTATTAAGAGAAATGACAATTGTAGACAACTGTCATAGACACACATATACTATTAGTCCTTATACTCCCCCTGAAACTGAACAAGGGAAGCCTTGAGAAGTTTGTGCTGACATAGAGTAAAAGATGGAAAAGGAAATCCTTTGGTAAAAATATCTCCAACCTGATCAGCTGATGGAATAAATTGAACTTCAATTGTATCAGCTGCAACTAGATCTCTAATAAAATGAAACTCTAATTCAATGTGTTTAGCTATGGAGTGGTGAACATGATTCAAAGCTACGCTCCTGGCACTCAAACTATCACAGTATAGTTGAAAGGGATGGGATAGAGTCACACCCATTTCTTCAAGAAGCATTGAAACTCACATAATCTCAGTACCAAGTAATGAGAGAGTTTTGTATTCTGCCTCTACAGAGGACTTAGCAATGATAGGTGATTTAAAAAAAAAACCAAGAAATAAGAGAGTCACCCAGGAAAACACAATATCCAGCAGTAGAGTTCTTTGTATCAGGGTATCCAGCCCAATCTGAGTCAGAATAAATAGTACTATGCATATCTCCAACATGAAGTACCATACCACAACGTAATGAACCCTTAATAAATCTCAGAATCCTTTTTACCAGAAGAAGATAGACATTTGCGGGAGCTTGCATGGGCTGACTGACATAGCTTACAACAAAGGTAATGTCAGGTCTAGTCATAGTAAGATATCATAGAGAACCCACTAGACTTCTGTATTCTGTTGGAGAGTCAAGCAAATCACCTTCAAGCATAGATACTCTTTTTCCTTTTACCACTGGTGTCTTTCAAGGTATAGCCTCTAGCATCTTAGACCTAGTCAACAAATTCATAGTATACTTGTGCTGAGAAATAGTAATATATAGTATGATCTGTGTCACATCTAACAGCTTCTATCCCTAAAAAATAGTGAATATCTTCATGGAAAACTGTGTACTTAGACAAGTGATGAGAGACTCAATCAAGACATAAGAGTTGCCTGTAAGTAAAATATCATCTACATAAAGAAAAAGAATCAAACAATCTGAGCCAAAGTTGAAAGAAACATATAATTATCTGAAGCAGATTTGACGAACCCATTTTTGAGAAGAAAGGAGATGAACCTATCAAACCAGGCCCTTGGGGCTTGTTTGGGACCATACAATTATTTCTTGAGATGACACACGTGATTTGATTTAGAGGAATCTATAAGCCCTTGTGGGTGTCTCATATAGACATCTTCAGATAAAACACCATGTAAGAAAGCTGCCCAGACGTCCAACTATTTAATAATTCATTGATTAGTCAAAGCATGAACTAAAAGAATTCTGATTGTTGTATCTTTCACATCTGTACTGTAAGTCTCAGTATAATCAACGCCTTCCTCATGTAAATATCCCTTTGCTGCCAATCTAGATTTAAATTGTTCTATGGAAGCATCATCTTTCAATTTAAGCTTATAAACCCATTTAGAACCTAAAATATTCATATTAGGTTTTGATTCAACTAAAATCCATGTCTTGCTCTTTTGCAAAGCATCAAATTCTTCATGCATAGAGTCAATCCATCTGGGAAAATTCATTATTAAAGTAAACCCAGAAAAATGTATAATTGGTGTATCATCAGGAAAATTCTTAGGCTATATTATATCCAAGGAGGGAATACAAGTTGATCCGGAGAAGGTACAGGCGATTAGAGATATGCCACCACCTGCGACAATCAAAGATGTTCAAAAGTTAAATGGATTGATAGCATCATTGGGAAGATTCATTGCAAGATCTTCAGACAAATGCGAACACTTTTTGAATGGACAAAGGAGTGAACAAAGCATTACAGAACATAAAAAATTATTTGGTAAATTTATCCATTATACAAAAGGCGAAGTAGGGAGAAAAATTATTATTGTATCTAGCATCAACGTCTCATGCATTAAGTGTAGTACTGTTACCATCAGAGGAAGGTGTAGAAAAACCGATATATTACATAAGCAAAACATATAACTCCGCAGAAAAAAATTATTCAAAAATCGAAAGCTAATTCTCGCACTGGTATATGCATCATTCAAGCTTCGCATCTATTTTCAAGCTCACAAAATTAAAGTATTAACAAGATTACCAATTGAAAATGCAATGAAGAATTCGAAGAGGTCAGGAAGAATAGAGAGGTGGAATGCACAATTAGGAAACTATGAGATTGGTTATGAAATTTTATCTTCACCAAAATCTCAAGTTATCGCCGAGTTTCTTGCAGAATTTCCAATAGAAAAAGATGAATATGTAGAAGAAATGATGAAGGTGGATGAAGAACATGGAAATCCTAATGATTTATTGACTGAGCGAAATCCAAACAGATGGGAGATGTTGGTGGATGGATCCTACAATGAAGAAGGAAATGGGATTGGTATTGTATTCATTTCACCAACGGGAGAGAGAATGGCTTACTCATTCAGATTGGACTTCGCATCCACAAATAATGAAACTGATATGAAGCAGTCGTTCACGTACTAAGATTATCAATTGAGGATGCGCGAATAACTAGTGATTCTCAGCTAGTGATTCGTCAGATAGAAGGCACATATAGTACTAATGAACCATTTTTGCAAAAGTATAGGAGATTGGTTATGGATTTAGCAATGCAAATTCCAAAAATAAGTTGGAGACATATAGGGAGAAAAGATAATAGACTCGCAGATGCATTGGCGTTCATACCATCAATGTTAGTAGATCCAGTCGCAAGGGATATAAAAATACAAACACTATTATTACCATCTATAGAAAAAGGGTGAAGAAGTGCAAACATATGTGATGATCATAGACGATACACAAGCAGAAAATGTGAGCGACGTGAAAGATTGGAGAACTGAGATACACTCTTATTTAGAGAAAGGGGAATTGCCAAAGAAAAGATTAGAAGCACACAAATTAAAAAGTCATGCGACAAATTATGAATTAAGGGATGGTGTTCTTTATAGAAGGTCATTCCTTGGACCTTCGCTCAGATGTCTTATGCGAAAAGAAGGAATCGAAATTCTAAAGGCATTACACTATGGCGATGTTGGCAACCATAGTGGAGGAAGATCACTCGGTTACAGAGCAAAAATACAGGGCTCAAAAAATGTGTGGCCCTTTGGAAAATGGGGAATAGATATTGTTGGACCATTTATACCAGGAACGGGGCAAAAAAGATTCCTAATTTTCGCAACAGATTATTTCACTAAATGGGCAGAAGTAAAAGCAGTTCAACATATACGCGATAAAGACATCTTCACATTCATTTTTGAAAATATTATATGCCGATTTGGCATTCTTGCACAATTGGTGTCTGATAATGGGAAGCAGTTTGAAGGCGAGAATATAACAATGCTACTCAATGCGTTCAAAATTCAAAGTGGCGAATCTACCCCTTTGTATCCTCAGAGTAATGGACAAGTAAAAGCTACAAACAAAACAATCGCAGACAACCTGAATAAAAAGTTAGAAGGGCACAACAAAGGATGGTGCGAACAAGTACATAATGTAGTATGGTCTTACAGAACTACAAGAAGAGAAGCAACCAGAATGTCGCCCTTGTGTCTGACATATGGAGCAGCGGCAGTGCTACCAACAGAAGTGATCATCCCTACCAAAAAGAGAAAATCTTGGGAAAAAAATTTAAGTGCAGACTTGATTTTAACAAAGTTGGATGATTTGGAGGAAGTAAGAGAAGTCGCTTTGAAGCACATGGAAAATTATCAAAAAAGACTAGATCAAGAATATATAAGCGAGTCAAAATAAGAGAATTCCAACCAGGCGAATTAGTGCTACGCGAAATTCCAGTATATCAAAAAGGAAAAGATGGAAAATTGGAGAAAATCTGGGATGGACCTTATATAATAAAAAGAATAGTTGGAGAGGGAGCCTATGAATTAATGGATCCGGAAGGACGAAATACAGGTCGTAAATTAGATCGCCCTTGGAATAGGAAGTTCTTGAAAAAGTATTATCCATAGTCACTTGCGAATCAATTTGCATGGATAAAAAGTTAATATTTCGAATAATTGTAATGCGAATATTTCGCTTGAAAATTAAAAAATTCTATAAAAGAAAAGTAAGAACTTGATAAAGGCTATAGAAAATGATATTTATTATCAGATTGGCTAGGAATCCGAATGTGGCGTGCACCTTAGTTCGCTCATATGCAAGAAGCAATATAGTAAGACCTATCACACGTCACAATCGGAAAGACCTAGAAGGAATGACTCAAGGGAATGCTACACCGACCCAAGAAATTGAGTTGTGGAGATTTGGGGTGAGAAATAAACGATAATTCCCATCCGTGAGAGATACCTTAAAATTTCAGTCTAATATAGAAATCTTAGATTGAGGGCCTAAGGTGAGAAAGGCTCTCCCAAGGAGTGCAGAAACTCGATCAGAGTGCCGAGGTACACGGTTGAGTCAAGAGTGCCAGAGACGTCTGGAGTGTACCTTGCCACTCTTGACAAGTCCTGACTATCATGCACTCGGTCCGAAGATACCCCACTTAGGGTGCGTTCTTGCTGCCATAAACCCTATAGGTAGTGTATGCGAGATTGCGAAATCAACTGGTTGTTGAAAAACCGGATGGGAAGAGCCATAATCTTAACCCGATACAGGTAAGCTTCCTTGAAGGGGCAATCAGAGGGGAAGATAAGGACGACACCCTCCACTAGGGAGCTGAATTGTGTCAAAAGACGTAAATATCATAAGGCTATTACTCATGGGAGTATTAAGACTTGTGATATTTATGCGACAAACCTGAAGAGGAAATAATACAAGCAAAAAAGATAAGACGAGATAAATGGGTCGATGTACTAAAATACAAAGACTTCCTGGGATTTCGTCGCACAAAAATGAGGCAAGATAAGACGTTTACATAGGAAGGAAAAATAAGACCTCCTAAGTAAATTAAACAAACCACTGATAAATTCGCACGATTGTTTCTTACAAGGAACATAATAAGAGGCAAGTATGGGAATTAAAACAACAATGTATTATCTTCCTTACAACAAACAAATATGCGAAGGCTCAAAATATGTTAAAATAAAGAAAGGAAATCAAGAATGTTTAACAGTAGCATCTTATTCAAAATACTTTTCAGAATTTAGCACTGGATCCAAGATTTTCAATCTCAGTACCGGCTGCATTAGAAAATTTCTCTTCTTCTTGCTGAATTTCTTCATCATCTTGATCTTTTTCATCATCGCATAAAAAGTAAAAATCACTATCTGGCTCAAGATATTCTTCATCCGCACTCACATTTCATAGGGGAGTTTTACTGCTGGAAGAGAGTTTCTTGAAAGAATTTCATCAATAACAGACTGGGCACTAGAGTGTCCTTTGCGAATAGCTGCTCTTTCGATATTTCTAGCATTTATCTCTAGAAAATTCTTCTGAAATGCAAATCTTCTTCGTGCTCTGCTTCGAGACGCAGAGAGAGAGCTCAAGGTTCCCACGAGATAATTCCAGATTTGCATTTTCTTTGCGAACATTGGATAATTCAGAATTCAATTGAGCAACAACAGACTGGTGCGATTTTTTAGAATCTACAAAGAATAATAAATAACCAGAAATAGAAATAAAGAATTAATATTGTGGGAAAAAATGGTTAGAAATCATAATAAGGCAGTCAACTCTAGCTGACTACCTTGGAAGAATTTACAAAAGACAACTGAACCACTGAACCACTGAGGCGAGATCGAATTTTCTTTTCTTCAAAAGAAAGAGATTTGTTCTTTTTCTTAAGAACATCGCAAGAATTCTTCAATTGACTATATTATTCTTGAAGCTGATTTTTCTTCATAGAAAGATTTATGTTATTCTGAATTAATTTCTCATTTCGGGAGCTTAAATCTTTAAGCGAAGTCTCGTACTGTTCCTTCAGTACGCGAAAAGTTCGTGCTTGGTTTTCATTTATTTCATGAAGAATTGAATACTGATGTGAAAACATTGCTTCTTTCTTCGAAAAAGATAGTTTCTCCCTAGAAAGAGTATGGTTTTCGTCTGATAAAGTTTGATGAAGCAAGTCAGCATCGCGTGACAATTTAGAAAAATAAGATACTTGATCACTAAAAAACTCAATTTTCTGAGTGAGTTGGTTATTTTCATGGGAAAGATTGTTAATCTGATCAAGCGAATATGAATATTGATTATCTAATTGGTTTAGTTGAGACTGCAACTTCACGTTATTCGCTTGAGTATCTTCAGCGAGGAATTGAAAATCGTATCTCTCATTCGTTCGCTTCCGGTTAAAATCTTAACAAATGCATAAAGACATTTACGAAAATGAACGTATGCGAAGGAATACAAAATACGATAAGTGACTCAAATATAATAATAAATACCTCTAAGTTTTTGATTTTCGCTGCGAAGATTTTCAGCCTCAAAATTTGAAATTTGGAGTTCTCTCAGCCTTTGTATTTCCTTCTCCAAAGAAACATTTTTCTGCGAAAGTTCCAACTAAGAAAAGCTAGATTCAAAATGCTTTTCAGCAAGCATCACACGACGATGAGAATCCTAAAAAGGAAAAGATGAGGTTAGTAGGACTTGGAAGTATCATTAAAGAAGATAAAGTTAAGGTGCGAAGGATAATTACCAGAACATCTAGATAAACATGGAAACTCGGGTCAATTTGAGAAAGAACCTCATCCCTTGAAGCTTTATCAACGGGAAATTCACACAGAAGCTTGCTTAAGACAGAACAGGAGCGAAGCTTGCAAGGATCATCAATTAAAGATTGGGAAGAGTTGATGACATCAGATAGAGTTTGAGCAGAAAGTTTTACACTATCCAAAGATTTCTTATTCAAAGGAAAAGAATTTAGTAAGGAAACAGAAGAAGGAGTAGTAAATTCTGTTGGAATGGGGGATTTCTTTTGAGAAAGGTTCGGTTAAGAGCTAGAGTTAATGGGTGAAGAAAAAACTTGATTTGCATGCGATGGAGTCGCGGAGGCAACATGAGGAGTGCTTTTTATTACTTGTCTAAGAGAAAACTCCTTATTCACAGGAGACTCTTTAAAAAGTTCGTCATAAGTAACATAGGCATTCTCATCCATAAGAGGATTTCTTGGTGAAGGAGTAGCAGGAACATTCTTCTCAGAAATCTGGGGAGATATATGGGTGACAGAAACATCTTTTTCAAGAGTTTGACTTATTATCGGAGTGATATGAGGACTAGTATGCGAAGATTGAACTGTGGATACATGAACAACATCTGTAGCGCTAAAATCTAGAATAGAAAGATTTGAAGAGAGTGGTATGGGTTTGCGAGACTTTTTAACTTTCTGCTTCTTACCATCAACCATCTCAGCGTCGGAAGCCTGCGAAAATAAAGTAGATAAGTAATAGAGGCAACAATATTGTTTTAAGATAATTGGGTATTCCTTACTTCTTTATTATGCGAATCCTTCCTATTGTGAGATTCCTTATATTGAGATTCATTATAAATGCTCGGTTTCTTCTTCTGCGATTCCTTATTTTCACTTGAAGAAGACTTGGGTTTTTGCATGATTCGAAGAACGCTAATGGAAGAGCTTTTCCTTCGAAAGTATGGGAATTAGATCATAAACAAAATAAAAATAAGAATGGTTAAAATCAATAGTCATCATGAAGAAAGGAAACAAACTTTGGTTCGGAGTTCATGGTGGAAGAACAATAGCAGAAGAAATTAGTGACAACAGCGGAAATGGGTAATAACAGATGAAGATGAATCAACAAGAGAGAGAACATAAGTGATGAAGAAGCAAGAAATTATTGTAAAAAACCCTTAAATAGATGAAAAGAAGTAACCGGTTGAAGACGGTTCAAGCCGGTAAAAGGGAAGAAAATCGACACGTGTAGAGAGGAACTTGAAACCCGGATAACTGTCGACAAAGTATAATGGAAAAAGATAGGCATGTGCCATTTTCAAGAGGAGAATTTCTCATATTGCTCTCTCTGAAGAATAAGCAATATGAGAAGAGGCAAATGTAGGAGTTAAATATCGCACACGTTGGTAATCAAGCGAAGTAAAGAATATAACTTAAGCGAACAACATCGCACACAACAAAGTTGAGATGACGCACCAGATGATGTCAGCAAAGTCAAGAGTAAAGTGTGAAGAACTGTGCGAGAAGATACGCTATGCGAATATGAGCGATTGTATATGAGCGAATGTGTCGCATAGTGATCCCGAAAATAATGGGTTTCTTAGCTGTCATCCACTATGTAAAATTCTATATAAAGGGGAGAGGTCATTGTTTCTAGGAGGATTCTAAAATTAGTCTTGATCAAGAAATAGGGAGAGAGAGAAAAAGTGAATCTAGGTTTCAAGTAGAATTGTTGTAATACTTGAATCTATTTTGTAAACATTCTCAATCTTCAATTAATAAAACAAGAATTCATAATAATCACCTAGAGATTGAATCAGTTATAGTGGAGTGTAGTTGTAAGATATCTTACAACTACATATGTGGTGGAATGCAGATTCTCCACCACTTTGTATCCGATCAAACCTCTCTGTTTGAGGTCCTTCAATAAAGTGGAGCTCTTTTGAGCTCAGTTTCTCTCAAAAAAAAAAAAATGGTTCCGACAATTTTATTTTAGCTCTCCTAATCTCAAAATTAAACTTCAAAAATTTACAGATTCAAGTTCGGTCATCAATTGGAATAAAAATAAAAAAGAGAATTTGGCTTATATCATATCAAATGCTCCAAATCTAACAACAAAAAAATAAGTTAGGCATGTAACGGTTGTTGATCGTGTTTTTCGCGTTCTTGGTAAAAAGGCAAAAAAAATAAAAATTGATTGAGTTATTTTTGTGTTCTTGATGTTTTATCTTGATCAATTAAGTAAAACTGATTATGCATCTCCTAGAGAAAAAAGAAAGATGGATGGTGTAATTTGAAGGACGGCCAACGAACATGATCTCTAATTCCAAACGTTTCTCCGTTCTTCTTCATAGAAGTTGTCGGCGACAGCATTCGCCATTGGAGAAAGAAGAAGCTCTCGTCAGAATCGTTTTCTTGTCACAAAAAGGACACTGCAGAGGAGAGTGAAAATATAAACAGGCTCCCTTCTCTTTGTGATGTAAGGTTCGAATCTCTTGGACTCTACACGTACGGCTAAGGGAGTGTTGGTTTTCCCACAAAATATTTTACGCCACATATCGTCACAGTGCCAG
Organism: Papaver somniferum; assembly: GCF_003573695.1. NCBI lineage: Eukaryota > Viridiplantae > Streptophyta > Magnoliopsida > Ranunculales > Papaveraceae > Papaver > Papaver somniferum. Next base: position 239,596,749 of record NC_039358.1, on the reverse strand, counting down.
TTTCCTTTGTAAGTCATATGGGGAGTATTTATCTAGAACGAACTTAAACAAACACGCGTTTTATTGCTTTAGCATATTGTAGGTTACAATTACAGCCACGAGTATTTATATTTTAGGGTCACAAGCCAATAAACAATAACTAAACGACCATAATATCGATAGCAAAAGAAGTTGATTGATTCAGAAGAAACTGCTGCTAGTGCTAGCCAGTTGAGATCGGCGCGGGTCTTACTGACAAATCATATCGGCATAAAAATCTTCGATTAACCAACATCAAGACCAGCGTGGATCTTAATGGCAATCATTTATACACGACCGGCACAACTTCTAAAGAAAATTTCTTATGGACAGCAAAAGTACCAGCCTCATCCATGTTCATATCTTCAGGCATCAATCCATAAGGTAATTCCCAATTAAAACTGTAAAGAAGATTTGCAAGTGTGAGTTCCATTATTGTAGTTCCTAATGATATCCCTGGACAACCACGTCGACCTGATCCAAATGGTAAAAACTCGAAGTGTTGTCCTCTGAAATCAATGGAGTTAGTGATGAACCTTTCTGGGAAGAAAACTTCTGGATTGTCCCATGAACTTGGATCTCGTCCAATAGCCCACGCGTTAATTAAAACAGTTGTTTTGGGAAGGATATCATATTTGTTTATCTTGCAGTGTCTAATGCTTTCTCTTGGAATAGACATTGGACCTGGAGGATGCAGTCTTAGAGTCTCCTTCAAGATCATTTTTAAGTAATGAAGCTGGTCAAGATCTGCTTCTTCAACTTTCCCTTGCCTGCCTACGCACTTCCTTACCTCGTCTTGCACTTTTTTCATTACCCTGGGGTTCTTAATAAGTTCTGCCATTGCCCAGACCATTGTAATAGTACTTGTACCTATACCACCAACAAAAATATTCTGCAACAAAGTAACTCAAATTTAGCCAGAAAACCATGCATCAGCCACAGTTCAAGCAGTCCCTATAGTTGCATAAAAATAAAATTTTGTATTATATAAAACCTAAAGTTTGAAGGCCATAAGGAGGCGATTACATGGGAGACAGAGAAAAGAGAGATAACCATGAGGAGTGCTTTGATACGATCTTTAGTGATTTGAACTGGACCAACCCCATCTTTTTCTAGTCCAAGCAAGATATCAATAATGTCGTCTTGTTGTGACGTAGGCCTCCTTTGATCTGAGTCGATATGCTGGTCGATGACCTGTTGTAGGAAATTATCGAGTTTATGAAAATTCCTCTTCAGCTTTGAACGTTGTCCTGTGAGAACATCGATTACCAACCCAAAAATATGAAAAAAGATCGCCTACAAAATAACTACCCAAAGTTTGCATACATTCGTAAAAAATACCCTGAAATCTAACCTTATCAAATTCTCTGCCAAAGGCAATCCTAGATATTATGGTGAAAGTAAGAGAGACCAAATGTTCAGAAAGATTGACAGGCTTATAAGACGATTGAGAAATGGAGTCGACCATAAAAGCGACCTCGTCTACTCTAATAGACCGAAAAGATAGCAGTCGTTTTGGATTTAAAAGCTCGAAAACAAAAATCTTTCTCATCTCCTTCCAGTAATCATTGTAAGAACTAAACGTGACATCCATGAAATTATAAGAGAATTTTCCAGGGCATACTAATGAGGGCCTACTACTAAAGTTTAGATCATTTGTCTTCAGAACTTGTTTTGCTAATTCAGCTGAAGTGATTACTAGGACTGGTATTCTCCCTAGCTGAAGGTGGATGATAGGACCTTGTTTCTGCGAGAGTTTCCATAGAGCACGATGCGGTAATCCATGGAATAGCAAGTGCAAACAGTTTCCTATGAAGGGAAGTTTAGACGGACTAGGTGGATATAAAATAACAGGTTTCTTGTCGCTGCTTTTGTTTACCAGTATAAGGATGAGAAGCACAACCAAAAAAGGAATAAGTAAGCAGAATATAGACATTGTATTGTAGGTAAACACCACAACAATCTGAGTTGTGGTTATGCAGTGAACTTCTGCTCATCGATCGTACCTATCTATAAACAGTTCTCTCGCGACAATTTCTTATTCAATGGTCCAGAAGAAAACATAACTGACACAATATGATGATGACCTGTTGGCCACTAGGCTATAATGAAAGGCTGGCAATGGAGCTACAAATTTTCCACTTCAGAAGGCACAAAACTAGCCAATGATCACCACTGATATATTTTTTGACGACGTCGATCATGACCTATATATGGCATAAATATGAAAATATGGTTGGCAGCAATAAATTTGAAAGTAGGTAGTAGTTAGTTCAATGGAACTGTGAATGAAATGAAAAACATGGCAATTTTAGAAAATCTCATAATGTGTATGAGAAGGTTAAAAATTAATTTCTTGAAAAAAAAGAAGAAGTAGCACACTCTAGTGCAGCAACCGAGAATGCTATAGTAACCAAATCAAAACACAAAAGAAAAGCAAACAACGCAAAAAAAAAAAAAAAAGAGAAGCACTAATAACAGCCAAGACAAACGAAGCACCAGTACAACCTAAACAAACAACTAGCTCTTTTTGGCTGGAGTTCTCTTCCCGCGACCTAGCTCTCAGTTCTAGCATTCTTGTTTCTCTCAACAATAACCCCAAATATACTCTTCATATCACGTCAAGTAGTTCGCTACGTAATACATTGAGCAGCTTACTGATTTGCAGTATATATACTTGTCCTTGCCTACTTTTTCATTATCTGAGGACTTTTATCCAACAATGATCATCCTACACGAAGTTACTGCTTAGGCCGACAACAAAGGTGAAAGTTGTGACCAATTGATAAACAGAGGCACTCCTCTCGATTGTTCTCTTATAACAACTGAGATTTTTTTCCAACCAAATCGTACTACTGCATTCAAAAATTTACCATTTGAGAAATGACCTTTGATGTGTATATATACCAACTTAGTTACTGAAATTTAAAGCTTTACTAATTGCATTGCAGCAAATTTGCAACTTATTACAATTATCCTTCTGACTAATACGACAATTACTATAAGATTTCCATTTTTTGAATACTGTTTCGGTGATGAACGTGGAATACAACCCAATGTGATGGTCCCAACAATCTAGGAAAGGAATTTATATACTTTTGTTTCTTTATTAGTTCAATAATTATCATCTTTACTTAGCAATGTATGGTCACAACCTATAATAGAATTGAGTAGGATCGTCACAGAATCATACAGATTTGAATCAGTTTAATAATGCAGTCATTTGGAATATGATTGCTGCAGCTGTGGTATGGGTTATTTGGGAAGAAACAAATTCGCAGACATTTGAAACTAACCATACTTTTAAAACTGACGACGATCTGATCATTGAAGAAAAATATTTGATTCTTGCTTGGGCTTCGGCTTTTGGTCATCGAATTATCTCTGCAAGTGACAATTGGGATGCGATTTTTCATTCGATGTAATTTGGTTTTAGTTCCACTGTTTCTCGTTTTCTTTTCTGGCTACTTCTTGTAGCTCTTTTGTAATTTCTCCTTTTTCTAATAAAATCTTTCCTTCAATCAAAAAAAGTGGGCTATTCCCCTCATAACTACACACAAATGACTTACCAAACCAGTTAGCAATTCCCTGTTAATACTCCAATGCTATTTTCATATATCTTGGGCTAAGTAGCAAAATGCCCCAAAATCGATCCCATGGTTGTGAAAAGTCCCGGACGTTAGAGAAAAGATTAAAATGTCCCAAAATCTTATCAAAATGTCCAACCGTTACTTTTGCCGTTAGAGATGGTTAAGTGGTCAAATTAGCACGCATTTGGTCCCGCACGTGTGAAAAGATGACATTTATACCCTAAGCCTTGAACCCTAAGCCTTGAACCCTAAATCCTGAAACCATAGATTCTGTCGAAGGGTAAAAGAGACCTTTCATAACACAGTTGACCAGTCAAAATCTGTCAAAATACCCCATTTTGATTATTATGGGTAAAAATAACGGAATTGGGCATTTTGATAAGTGTTTGGAGCATTTTAATTTTTTCCAAAATATACTGAAGTGAAGTACTGTACTACAAAGAAGAATGAGATGAATTGTATCAATATTCTGACTCCTTTGTATATATAGCAAGATAAGGAGACTTTGGACAACTGTGTTGATTTTGGGCATTTTGCCACTTAACCCTACCCGTACAAACTTAATTCTTCCAAAATGCAACCACCAAGACATGTGAATTACAAAATTCTGTAAGTTATAGAAAATTATATCCAAACTCAGGAAAAAAAAAACACGTCCTGTATTTCCGCAACAAATCGATAACATGTCAGCGACGGACCACAGATAGGCTTCTTTTTGTGTAGCTCGTTTCTCGTTCATGTTTTTGAAGAACTACGCCTCAGTTCCCTTACTTCGATCCACCCCATCCCAGTGACGCCCTGGTTTTATACCATACCGATTAGGTATCGGATCTATTTTCCTTTTTATCCAGCTGGGGCTAGGAAGAAACTCTTTCATCTTCTCGTTGTCTCCCGAGTTTCCCCGAGGGCATCTGATCATGTTGCTGCTTACGCTTTTTCACCAAGTGCTGCGCCATTGGATCCCCACCTAATCCTTTCTTTCAGCGTGGTGTCAACTTATGAATCATCCTTCTTCTTATGAGCCATGTCACTCCTCTCAGCCTTCTCGACAACAATTACTCAAATTCGATCTTTTCTAACACCACAAAAGACTCTTTCTCAAAAAAAAAAAAAAAAAAAAAACCACAAAAGACTCCTCCTATACTAGACACAAAATTATTCTCCAAATGTAGAGCTAATCTAATTGGGACACGAACCTCAATTAGGGATTTTTAGGAAACGAAGAAATCTACCAGAAAAAGGGTCTTTTACAATTACTAAAAATGGATTTAATTTTTTGAGAAATCGCTACACGCATTTGGGATGAATCCGCGGGTTCAAATCGGCCCATCCATTTTTTTAAGGGTGGGTGACTAGACGGGTACACTAATGAATTGGATACGGGTACGGAACCGTTAAAAATCTGTTGGATACGGTACGGTACACTAATGAATTGGATATGGGTGCGGTTAAGAAACCATTGGATATCTAAATTCGTCGAGTAATAGTTTTTCTTTTTCGGCATGCTTATCTTGCTCACTAATGTTGAAAACAGTTGCTTAGTTGAATTACTTGTATGGGGTGAGTTTCTTTACTACTATTTGATGGTGAATGCAAAAAAGCTTTAATATTAGAAATCATGGTAATTAGATCTTAAGTTATTATTATTTATTTTAAACCTAATGTTCACAGAAAGCAAAGGTATGAAATTGCCCTAGCTAAGAAGTAAACGAATGAATATTGCGAAAGTGAACAGAATGCTGCTGCCATCTTCGAGCCAACCCGAAGTTCTACTTCACTAAGATGCGTTGTAGTTCGTAGTCTTATATATTCTAATTATTAATTATAAAAGAAATTCATTGGATGTAAAAATTGAAAGCAAACAAGCGAACCAATATGGACAATATTCACCCCTAAATTGAAACCTGATTTAGAAGCTGAATACTTTTACTGGGCCTTTTCTCATCACGATGTTCAGTGATTGCCCATGTCTATCTAAGCCCAACAGGACTCTATAGATAAATGTGAAAACTACAGAGAGGCCCATTCTACAGATTTTCTACACCGTGAAACTCACGGGCGGAAAAGTTCACGCGCGCACCCAATTTTCGTGAGAAAATTTCTCCCAAACCCACAATTTATAAAATTTGGTTTCTTCGTATCTTTTCTTCTTCTTCTTCTTCACGGGAATTACTTCTTCAATTATATTTCTTTTCTTCCTCCCAACTGTGACTTACGATCAATAATATTAATAGACATGAAGATTGAAAATAATAGATGAATGAAATCGAAAGTTAGGGTTTGAGGTGATGTTATGAGATGAATCGAGATCTTGCTGTTTGTTATTTACGAAAGATGTATGAATGGTTTTTTTTTTTAATTAGGTATTATGATTGAGAAGATGGATCTGAGATGCGTTCTGAGATGGAGATAGGGTTTTGTAATTGTTTCAATCAAGTAGAACAAGAAGAAAAGTTAATTTGAGATTTAGATAGGGAATAATAATAAAGATTATTTGAGCTTGGATGATGAACAACGAAGAAGAAGAAGATGCTGTTAGAGCAAGTCTTATGGTGGAAGAATTCCAACTTCCATCTTCCACGCCACCTCAGCATTTGGAATACTTCATGGAAGGTCAAGTCTAGTGATGGAATATTTCCAAACGCCAAAAACAATAGCGCTTAACAGTATTGTGGTTTGCTTTTTATTTTTTAATACTATAAAATGAAAAGTATAGAAAATTGAGCATACCAGACTATGTTTTACGATTTAAATATAAAGAAGTACAAATTTTTGCTTTTTTGTGTCAAGGCTTTAACAAATGGATACATGACACGTAACTGAAATCAACCCACTTTGTCGGCTGTTGGACATTTGAGCGCTATTTCAAACAGAATAGCATTTAACGCTAATGTGACTAGCGTTTTTATTTTGTCTTTTACTGCGTTATTATGAATAGCGCCTAAAGCTAATAAGATCAGCGTTTTCTTTGATTTCACCAGCTATTCCATAAAATCATGGAAGATGGTTTGGATTTTCTGTGGAACACCCCAACTTGGAAGCCACTAAACTTGACATTCCACAATTTTTCCACACTTGGAATAGCTTGGATTCTACCATAAGACTTGCTCTTAGGAGTGCATAACATGTCATGCAGTCAAAAAATGGATGCATAACACATTAGCCGGCATCTTTGTTATTTTGTGTGAAATTGAAAATTGATGCATCATGCATCATGCAGTCAAGAAAATGGATGCATAACCTAATATGCATCCAAAATACGGCTGCATAATGCATTATGCATCGAGAAAATTGTTGCATAATCTTTTATGCATCGAGAAAATGGATGCATAACCTGATCTGCATCCTTAAATAAGGTTGCATAACCAATTATGCATCAATTTTTTTATGTACGGACTAAAATCAACCAAAACTATGGCTACATAACTCGTTATAGATGCATAGCTTTGTTATGCAGTCGAGAAAATGGATGCATAATTCATTATGCGTCTACATAATGTGTTATGCATCTGTTTGGAGGCTACATAATGAATATGTAGTCAGTTTTCGAAAATTTTCCTTAAAACGACGATCACATCCGACTTTTTCGTGAAAAACAAAAATCTGATATTGTTGTTTGTACTCGTTTTATAGCTCTCTTAAAAATATTTCCAACGATATAAAATTTGTAAAATTCCAAGGCGTGATTTTTAGATATGTTATATCCAAGTTACGTTGCCAATTATACCCCTGAAAAATTAGGCTGCGTAACGAGTTATGCCTGAAAAATAGTATGCATAACGAGTTATGCATTCATTCTTAATAATTTCGGATTATTTTGGGTGTCACGGTATCTAAAATTAATTGTGAGCCTGACAATAAAAATATTATTTTTTTTGGACATGCGCCTAATTTTCCCTAAATGAATTTGATGGTTGTATTTGGCCTTTTAGGGGCTGCCGCAGCGCTGCCTTCCTGAGATTGTTTGGCACGATTGATATTGGGGACACCGAACACTAGAAATCGCTAGAGGATACCAAGCCATATAACGTGAAACCACCATGTGTTTGATATTTTTAAAATATATGCCAATTTGTTTGCCTCTACGACGGGTCCCGAAGGCGGCAACCATTGATGCCTTGTGAAAATGTATCCAATCGGTGAACTTGAATCATTCTATAAATAGTGGTGAAATTTTCTCATGAAAACACATCAAAACTTGTTGCATTTTCAGAAGCTTTAAACAGTGTGCTTTTGTTCGGATCAGGAAGTACGATCCATGAACTCAATTACGATGGTAGGACTTGAATGTATCTTGAACGCATAATTCATCGACTTGGTGTACTCGCCACTTATTTAGGAAGGCTCAAATAATTGTTTAAAAGAATAAAAACAAATCCTTAAAGTCAGTAGTATACCATCTTGTACTTTCTTCATCCTGTATCTTAGCGCATTTTTTTCAATATCATGTCAGTTGGATATGTGGTTTGGTATCCCAGCTACTACCAGTAATTAAACATATTATTTTGGGACCATATATTTTCATTATGAAAAAAACAATAAGGGATTACAGTGGATGGTAATAAACTTTATCTACGTATTTTCATAAATACCGAATTTTATCTTTAATAATGTTGGGCAATCTTATCAGAGAGTCGGATGTTTGAGTTGGAGTTTGTAGAAAAGTGAAAATTTATTAGGAAAGCTTCCAACTATTTTAGTCGAACTTCAGAAAATCTTTTTAAACCACGACAATTGGCTAGGTGTGACAACCCGAATAAATAATAATAGTCGGCCGACGCTATTACCAGAGATTCATGGTTTGACTACATGGACATTTAATCCATGTAGTTCACATTAGCTCAGAAAAATATTTGTTTTCAAATTATAGCAAGAAAACAAAATATTTTATCACATTAAAAGTTTCGAAATAGACTAACATGTTCAACTAATGAAAAATTATGTTTATCAAAGTTACGATAAGATAAATATTAATCTTTTTTTAAAAAATAATAATATTTAACAATGTGATAACCTGTTGAGATTAAGGAAAATAAGCTCGAAAGAAAACTTCATTAAGGAAGAGGTCCCACTTCTCACCAGATACTGCAACAGAAACTCGAGAAAAACACTACGAATAATCCACTTACTTATTCTGCTACCAACACAGGGTCAGATCCTTGAATCGCAAGTTCACTCTTAATCCATCATATTTAACGATAATCATATAGGCAACAGTTGTATCAAGTAAGACTACACCTTTTTAACCATGGAAATAAGAAAATAAGAAGTTCATAATTCTAAACCAAACATTATCGCTTACCTACGGGCATTCACAATTCAAAGATACACACACATACCACACTCAATTATTTGCATTCATATTTATTGTCCACCCGTGCTCACAAGATATTTCTTGCTATTGTGTCCTTGATATCTTCGCTCTAACACCATCTACTACCCACCGGTGCACACAAACTATTTGAATAGTCGAGGCCCTGCTCTTTTGATAAGCACGTAAGTGCTACATTTTATACCCATATTTATATTAGCTAAGACTCGATATTATGACTAATAACATTATTTTAGTGCTTTTGTAGAAAGTGCAAGTGAATTCGATCACCCGACCGAAAATAGCTAAACCATGTTTGCCACGAAGACGACAAACATTAACTCATCGTACCAAAGAGACCGAGTTTGAAATGTGGTCTGCCATCCTCTTTTATGGTAATGGAACCACCAAAGCCAGTTAATTGGTCAGAAACTGTGAAACAAAGGGATCAAATGATGTTGCCACTGCATTTTGTTTGTGGTAAGCATCCAAGCCAGATACCATTATTTATCAAGCAAAAGAATTCTCGTTTAAACAGAGGGTTCTGAGTATTATCTCCAGTGGGAATCAAACCTTGTGCCGATTAGCTTCCGTCAAACCGAGATGGAGAGAGTATCTGCATGAGATACAACTGATGGAAGTGGTAGTTGGCTAGTCGAGAAGCTGCCTTAACAACAGTAATGGGTTAAAGGTTCCGATTGTTCTTAATGACTGAAGTGCTGGTGGAGACGGTGATTACTGCAGTCTGTATTTGTAACTGGTGCCGAAGTTCCAATTAGTCGTTTTCTGTGCAGTCAATCGGCGCAAGTGAGTAGACGAAAGGAAGGAGTTGTGGCCGAGACTTAGCAGAACAGAATGGAGAAGGCTGAACTTGATCGAAATGGATCCAGCTGGCTGATGTCTATGCTGGTGAGTTGTTATTCGAAGTGGTATGAATATTGGGGAACTATCTTAGTAAACCAAACCGATGATAGGGATTGAAGACAGCATGTGCTTCGCACACGAGGGGGCTAAGACTGGTTTTCTGAAACAAGATGGTGGTGAACTAATGAGCTCGAGGTGGTCTCGTTGGTGAGAAAATGTGCTGGTTTTCCGTGGGATCGACAGTCGTGTATATAAAGCTGTAGCCGTGAATGTAAGATGGCAGCAAACAAATTGCATGAGGAGTTGGTTGAAGTTGAGCTTGTGCAACAAATGGCGATGTGCAGTCGATGAAGCAAATAAATGGAGGAGTTGTGACTGGAGAGGGTTCTGGCTCAAGTAAAAGAACTAGGTTGGAGTTAACCAGTTTGTTTTGCAGTCAGGGAAGCAACGTTGAGAACAACAACGGGGTTTCGGGATTTGGTTATGCAACAACAGCAGATGGAATTAGAGTTCGATGGGGTTTCGTGGACAGACAGTATCTGGCAGTGGCAATGGTGTACTCGAGTCTATGGGGTGATTTCTATGGCTGATTGATCGAATGAAAGAAGCTGCTACACAGATTGAAATTGAGTTGGTTGTGGCGGAAGTATAGAAATGAGATGATTGCAACTGGTGGCAGTATTGAGAGCATTACTGGCTGTCGTTCCTACTCGGAGATAAATTGCAGCAGCGAAGAGTTATTGCAGGGAGTAACGGGTACCAACCAATGCAGGCAGTAGTGATGGGTTTCTAAGGCAAGAGTTTTGAGGAAGAAGTTGGCGAGATGGGTTGTATTCTGTGCTGTTTAATCGAGTAGAGACGGAGATAATTGCTAACTAGCTAGAGTTACGACTGCCGGTGAAGGTAGGTGCTCAGATGGTCCGAGAAAGAAAGGTTGATGCTGTGGTCGGATTTGAGTTGGGTATCGGTGAATTGGACTGGGCCTTGGCGGACATTGCTAGGTTACGTATTGGACTCGCAGCAACACCTAGTATTTAGACATCAACAAAGACTCAAGCTGGGGAGACCGGTTGGAGTAGGTCGGCGACCAAGCCGCAGAGAAGAGAAGAACAAGAAGAAGCTGCCGCTACAAGCCGAACAGAGATATTATGGTATGAAGTTTTTCTTCCTTCTTTGTTTCAATTAGCTAGAAATTATTTGAGATTTGTTTATGGCTTTTGAGAAAGCCATGTCTGGCTAATCATTTTGTAACTAGGTTTTTTATGGTTGAAACTACATGGGTATTAGGTCATTTTTGATTAATTGGATTATATAACAATAGACCATTTTGAATTGAATAAATAATTCCATGATTTTATATATTGATTTAATGATAATATGAGTTGTTGCTTCACCGGTTTCGTATAACCTCTGTGCATAATTGTTAGGATCGAAAATATATTTGTCTACTTATTTGATATTTCATGCTTGGGTTAAATCCTTTGATGGGGTATGCTTAGAATAGCCAGGTATTATTTGAGAACCTGTATTTAGTTTCGTATAAATTTCTCGCTAATGCAATTTGATGGTGCATGCTTTGGTTTAGTCTTTTGATGTGCCATGCTTAGGGTGTCCAAGTGATATTTGCGACTCTAATATATATAATAGGTGATGTTAATAGAACGAACAATAAATAATTCATGAATTATGTTTCATTTCAGTATTTGAATAGAAATAGTGGTGGATACATTAAACCCTGGTTGCCAACTCTCCCATTTGATTCGTTTTGTTACTTGAGTTTATTCTTCTCATTGTCTTTATTCTTTCAAAAATCCAAAAACATCTTTATTTGTTAGTCCATTAGAGATATTGATTACATATTTCCACCGCTCCTCGTGGGAACGACCTGTACTTGCCATTGTTCTACTAGTTAGACACCGTGCAATTGCGGTTACTATATAAATGGTATCTCCGGATCCTATCATCTCTTAGCAAGTAGTTCCGCACAAAAAGAATCAAACATCAAGGATTTCAATCTCAATTATACTTCAACGAACATAAAATAATATAAAAAGTCTAGAAATTCAATCCACACATCAGAATGTGGCATTCATACTCATCAACACAATGTCGAAACATTATCATAGCACAACAACCCCAACTAGACCTGTCATATTCTTTGTGAATACTAATCTTCTCCTAATGAAACTTTCATCACACATTCAAAAATACACCACATACAATATATCAAAATTTGAGATAAAAATAATGGTTAGAAACTAAATTACAACCACTTTTATATATATGCTTCTTGAAGACTGAATTCATACTGATTCACCTGTAAAAGTCTGTTGATTGGGGAACTTTTCAAACTCGGTTTTAATTGAAATTTTTAAAGAATATGTATCACTAAAATGGGTTACTTGTATTAAAAATTAAGGTTATTCCACATAGTACAACATCTATTTTTGTGGGTTTATATTGTTGTACAATAATCTAAATTCTGTAGCAATGTAGCCTGAACGTAGTTATTTCTCTTATGACTGTAACTCTGATCATACTGAAAATTTGGCAGAGGTTTTGGAAACTGTAATGTATAATATTTCTAAAAGTTACTAAGATCTAATGGTTTGATTTCAAACTACAGCACAAACAACAATCAAGGTTTTAGGTGTCAGAAAACCTAATTCAAAAATCATATCAATGATTCTTAACCTAAGCTAGGTATTCAAGTAGAGCGACGATTGAAACTTAAAATAAAATCAATAAACATGATAAATCAAGAATTACCTTGCCTTAAAGGAGAGTTGAAAGATGACGCAACCAACAAGAACGAAAAACGAAATCAAGTTATCCCTAACTTCTTCCTCGGTTTTGCACGGCCATTCCTTTTTTCTCCCTTCTCTAAAAGTTTATACAAGTCTAGGTTTGTACGATTTCTTAATACCCAAGATTGACATCTTATAACCCAAACCATATACCAAAGATAAAAGGAAACCTATTTAGCCAATACAATCATAAGTCATCTTACACCACTAATACACTCCTATATACAATAGAATTTAGCTAATCAATTTTGAATAATGGGGTATTACATTCTTCCCCCTAAAATAATCGATTTTGAAAAGACGAAGATACCCAAATACACCACAATCTTTTATTTATCAACCTATAAGTCCTTTACCAAGTGTGATCGTCTATGGAGTGAGTCGAGACAAATCAACAACTTCGGTACACACTTCGTGTGACCCTCTATGGATACGAGATCGAGACAATACAAAAAAAAGATCACTTGTATGATTGGCTATGGATTCAAGATCAAGACAATACGACAACGAAGTGATCATTTGATAATAGATTCGGTAATAGCTGAAACTCTATAGTATCAATATCAAGTGTTACGTATTAACGTACAAGTACAATTTACTTTAATTATAATAAAACAATTACAATGCGGAATAATAAAGTAAATAGCACAACAAGATTTTTTTAACGAGGACACTGCAAATGCATAAAAACCCCGGGTCCTAGCCTAGTTTTGAATACTCTCATAATTAAGCCGTTATGCAAAATCTAATATCAACTTCGTGTAGTTGAGACCAAGTATCCTACCCCTTGATACTTAGTTTCCTCAGTATCCCTGCGCCTTCGACTTCTTGAGTCACGCACGTGAATCACCAATGTTTTAGATCGTATTCTAAACAGTAATGGATAAATCTTTTTGGTAACCACTGTATTCAATCTTGGTAATAATTAAGATATCATGAGTCGTTCACAAAGGATCTTCTTTTTAATTTAATTAACTCCTTTGTCTGGTTAGATCAATCTATCTTTTGGTTACCGAAATAATCAAACTCTAGATTCGCAATCAATCAATATAGATCTCAAAGAGAAACTATAAGGATGCCGATCTCACGCAACTAATCAATCAAGTCTATCAAAGATAAACACGATTCTAGTTGGATCCCAGCCGATCAAGGTTTGTGCACACAATTACAAAGAAAAACTTCGTCGTCTTCAAATATTCGTTTTTCTTCAATAACATGCACAACACCACTTGAAACCTCTTGTGATCAATCACGCACATAACAGAGTCTGTTAAAAATGGATTATCACAAGATGTCTTTAGATCCAAAGATGGTTCTAAAGATCCCGTCAATACTTTGATCTAGTTTGAGTGAACCTTATATCATAAGAGAAGATTCTCAAGAATAAACAAACTAGGTGCAATCAAATGTAAACTAAAGTATTTATACACCATGGTTGTTTAGACAACATGAAAATTCTAAAACCGAATATATTCTCAAGATATTCTTATTAAAGTACTTAATTTAAGCTTTCCTATTTCCACTTAAATGCCAAACCATATTTCTGAAAACTCTCATAGAAAACTTCTATTATTAGTCTAGTACATTAACTAATAATATTTTCTAGGGGATATGCTTTAATTTTTGGTAATTAAAACATATATGATGAAAAATAATTAGATGTTTTTCACTTTTTTGGACCTGGGATCACCTTGAGTATAAGGAATATCTTTGAACAATTAATGATAAGAGTTATGTACATGTTCAAATTGTTAGAGCTTTGCTCGGTCGAACTCGCATGCGTTGCTATCTCAAGCATGTTTGTCAAAGTTAGTGATCAAAACTATAAGTCTTGATTTCTAATATACTATAGCTAAGTCTCAGACTAGGATAGTAAGTGTAGTTGAGCTCAAGGACTCCATGACGATTCATCATACAAGACGAATATCTACTCAAGGAACCGGTGGAACTTCTCGACAAAAAGGTATGTGGAGACTTGAACTTATCTGTCACTCAAAAGTCTATCTCCTACTATTTGATACAAAAAGTCGTATCTTATATATATAGACTATGATGATACACATTTGGTATTCCGAACCGAGTATACCTCGCCTATCTATATCTCGAAATATGTGTTGGTAAGCTTTTCGCTTCGACCAAGTTTATCTTTACCTAGTGACGAAAGTCATGATATGTTTCAATCACTTTGAAAATTGCTTTGACGAGAAATGGTGAAACAACTGTATAACGTCCTCTAAGAATGTTTCAATGATTGGAATGAGAGCGTAGATTACATAACCAATGGTGGACATAAGCATTGTTGTGGAAACACAGTTATCTATAATTCCTATTCCTTGAACCAAAGTTTTCGAACTTTGTTGATCAAGAGAACCGGAAGAATGGCAAGTGCCAAGTCCGCGAACTCAGTCTGCGAACTGCTGAAGTTCTCAAACCCGAGAATTTCTGCTGGAGTTGACAAACTACTTGCGTGAATCTAAGTCCGCGGACTCAGTCCACAAATCCAGTCCGCGAACCAAGTCTGCGAACTTAAGAAGGTTATATATATGAACATGATTTCTGAACTTAAACTTAAAAAGACTAAGGAATGTAGTTTGCAAACCGTGGCTATAAAAGTTCATGAATCGATTCGAGTGAATCAAATCATCTTTGCTTCAATTGTGTCTTGTGTAGTTACATAAGATTTCCTTTCAAATGAACAACTATCTAACTAGTTAAATCGAGTCATTTTAACTAGTTATGGTGAAGAAGAATATGGTTGATATGAAATGCTCATATGGATAACCTATTGGTTGACTGTTGTTGAAACAAAAATGTACACGTTTGGGTACGGTTAACAAACCTATAAGCATGCATTTCATTTGTGTATAACAAGCTAAGTTTTCGATGTAACGGTTGAGAAATATTAGCTTGAATATAAATCAGGTTTTCATCTAACGGTGAGTATTGATTGCTTTGTTACCAAGGCAAAATCCTGATTTGAAAGACTATATAAGGGGACATCTAGCAACTCTGCAAAACTAATCCCCACACCTTAAATGTGATACTAGTTTGCGTGCTAGAGTTGGTTCTCCTTTAACCTTTGGTTTTCTTCTTATAAAACAAGGTTAAACGATTTAAAGACTTCATTGGGATTGTGAAGCCAAATCGATACTACTTTTATCGTAGTTGTGTGATCTGATCTTGCATCTTCTATCGTATGAGTACAATCATATTGATTGGCTTGAGATTGATATCTCTGATAGGCAAGATATAAAAAGTAATCACAAACACCTTCGTCTTATTGTTTGTGATTCCGTAACATCTTTTTTCGCTACCATACGATTAATATTGTTGTGAGGTGATTGATAACTCTAGGATGTTCTTCGGGAATATAAGACCGGATTATCAATTGGTTCCTAGTCACCTTTATTATTATCAAAAGACGGAAAAAAACCTTTTAGGGTTTATCTATGGGAGACAGATTGATCCTTCGATATACTTGTCTGTTTGAGACAAATTTGTTTATCATCAAGTCTTCGACATTGGGTCGTAGCAACTCTTAGTTGTTGGTGAGATGAGCTAAGGGAATCAAGTGCGCAGTATCCTGCTAGGATCAGAGGCGTAGGGAGTACAACTGTACCTTGGAACAGTGGGAGACTGATTGGGGTTCAACTACAGTCCAGTCTGAAGTTAGCTTGGCGTAGGCTAGTGTCTGTAGCGGCTTAATACAGTGTGTGTTCAATCTGGACTAGGTCTCGGTGGTTTTCAGCATTTGCGGTTTCCTCGTTAACAAAATTTCTGGTGTCTTTTGTTATTTCAGTTTCCGCATTATATTGTTTTATCTTTATAATTGAAATAATAAAGGTTGTGTGTTAGATCATAAATTAGAGTAATCCAACCGTAGGTTGTTGATTTTCATTGATTGATCCTTGGATATTGGTCTTTGGTACTATCCAAGTTATTCCTTGTGTTTGATTAATGACTCGCTGATTTCTATTAGCTTGAGTAAATCAAAACAAGAGAGAGATATTAACTCCTTGAGATACTTTTATCTAGATTGAGTCTGACTGTCTAGTTGATTCTCTAGAAAGTATTTCGGAGTTAGTCCATACATGTTGCTAAGCGAAACATTGGTTGGTGTTGTTACACCCACGCTTTTTCAATTGGTATCAGAGCAGGCAAACACGTTCAAGACCTTACAAGTCTGTGTTTGTAGCGATCTGACTCTATGGACAGTAGTGCTATCTCAATAAATGCATCACCATATCCATGGATTTCAGAATTCTCTTCCATGATTGATTTAATAAAATCTGTAGAAGAAATTCTATCTAAACCTCCACCAGGTTTATAATCCCTTGAAGTGTTTTCAGGGCTTGAAAAGAATCTTAAGAGCTTATGTCTTGATGTTGAGTTATACCTCCAGAAAGAGCAAGAATCTCTTGACAGGCTAAATCAAGTTATGATGAATAATAGTCATGTTGAGGTTGATACTGATTTACTAATCAGTGAGAGCAATGCTCCTCCTTTGCGTAATCCAATTAGTTGTGATAAACTAAATGAATTACAAGAGGAGTTTAAATCTCAGTTATCTGAGTGTATCACCTCAAAGCATGAATTGATTCGTTTCTCAATTCCTGATATTTTCTATCAAGATAGTAGTATTGTCTTCTTTTATGAAGAATCTTGGACGTCTCTTTTTATCAAAAGAGTTTCCCTTCGCAGTACTAAAAACTATCTGCAGAAACTGTTTTTTATAAGTTGGAAATCAAGAAATCACGAACACAAATCTTTTTGGGTTCTCTTGAAGTTCTTTGATAGACTTATAAAAATAGTTCCTTGGGTGTTTCTCAATACTACAAGATTTAAGAGTTGTTGGAAAGAAACACTTTCTTGGTGCCATGGTGAGCAAGATATTGTTCACCTCAACACAATTTTTTTGTGTTGAAAATGCATCCTCACCAAGAAATGCCCTGCTATGTACACGGTGAGGAAAGCACAACAACTGGGGCGCACAGATTATACTCGTTAAGGCTGTAGAATTCAATTGGACTTTTCTAAAAAGGTATGTCTATAAACTTGAGCAAGTTTTATGTTTTTATTACTTGTTTGAGTAATTATAATGATCCATGTACCTTGTTTATCGTTCATTTCTAAACTTGATATGTGTTTAAGGTTCTTAAATGTTTAGGTTTGAAAACATTAGTTCGGGATGTTTCGACTTCATGGTACACATACAAAGTATGCATAACATCTTTTAAAACCAAAATCCAGGGGTTTAAGTTCGTAAACCCCGTCTGCATACTGCTCCAGGATACGAAAATTCGTTTGCAAACCTGTATTCATACTTGACGTCGATATTCGGTAAATTCCTTTGGCCGTAACTTCTTCGTCCGAACTCGGATTGACCTCATTCTTTTTGAACTATCTTCCTCTTTGGATTCTCTTCAAAATGGAGATGAGAAACCTTGAATTTGGATGAGTTAAGATTGGTATTTGTCCTGTATCTTGTTTTTGAGTATTTTGCTCTGTTTCGTTGTACTTAATCCACTTCTCTTGAACTTGGGCACTTGGATTCTTAGAATACTACTCTTCTAAGCTAATTTGTAGCTTTTACAAGAATGTTATTGGTGAATCAGTGCTATGGAATTCTTGAATGTTCACAATCATCCTTTGTGAACTATGGTGCATCGTCGTTATTGACTTTGTATGTTCTTATTTGTTAAGAAAATCTTTTTATACGCCTTTGGTAGCTATTATTGGTGTAAATCCATGCGAAAAAGATTGATTATACCCTATAAGGACAAATCATCTTGTATGTGCATTACGAGTTTGTCTTGTTGCCTAGGAAACTTCTTATGAGAATTTATTCTTCTTTTTGAGAAGGATTACTAGAGTTTGGAATAGCCATTATTATGATTAAATAAGTTATGTCTAACGTTTTCATCTTCATGTTTTTAGATTTATTGGTTTAAATTCTAAAAATATTTGGAGGATGATGTTTTTGCAGTATTTAATCTTTATGATATGTTATATTGCAACTTGTTATGGGATATTGGTGTTTACGTCTGTGAACTATGTTGTCCCATACCTTGTCAAAAGTAAAGTCGTTTGTGATCGATATTCATGTATTGGTTAAAGAATGAATGGACTTTTGACAATTACAAAAGTTAAGCCTATATTGTCAATCTTTGATGGAAGATAGGTTAAAATATTTTGTTTGCAAAGATTATGTCTATTGAATGTCGTTATGCGAATAGTGATGGAAGATAGAATGAATCCTTGTGTATTCCACAATATTGATCTTTACTGATCCATATTTTATGTAATACTGTGAGGCTCCGTAATGTGTTTTATGTTGAGCACTAAATAACCAAGTTGATTATTTTTGATTGGCTGTGTTGTTGCTCCGTAAGGAACTATATGTCGAGCATTATGAACTCAATTAATCATCTTGTTTGGTTATTTAGTTATTACTCCATAAGTTTTTCTTGTGTTGAGTATATGAATGGTTAAGCTAATCATTCTTTATGGTTAACTTAGTCGTAGCTCCGTAAGTTTACTTATGTTGAGCATAATCAATTAAATTGATCACTTTTTGTGTTTAATTTGGTTGCATATTCCTATTAAATTAATCATGGGTTTACTTGTGATTAATTATATTGAGTTTTTGGATATAAAAATCATTTTTATGGTTTTGGTGTCCAATAAAAATCCTTATTTTCTTTTGAAATTAAGGTAGATCGTTGTTGTTCTCTCGGGAATGACATCAAATAGGGGAGAGTTCTTTCGAAGTTGTGCTTAATGGTCATATCTTGAGGGGTGTGCGGCTGTGGAATTTTAGAGGGGTTATCTTGTATCTTTAAACTCCTTGATGAATGTTGTTAGCTTCGGCTATATGATTGCATATAAATAAGATAATGTGTGTTTCTTTTTCTTAGTCATGAAATGTCTCTTACGGAAATTTCATTATGATCTCGTTCTTGTACCTTTGCCAATTTTATTGACAAAAAGGGGGAGAATTAATATGTAGTTCACACTACAAATACATATGGTTTTCAGATCATTGTGTAAGGGGGAGTGGTTTCCATGTGATATGGAGTATTGACTAAGGGGGAGTGATACATATCACCATAGTATTATTTTTGAAGTTGTGATACAATTGAACTTTGACATTGTGTAATAATACTATGAAACTGTATAACAATGATCGAGAATTATGTTTTCTCATTGATATAACTATGGATCTTCAACAACGGTGAGGCTAAACTTACAACCTTTGGGATCATTGGAGTACTTGGAAGTGACGAAGATTTCGAGGAATGTTGAAGATTAGACATGTGGAAGACTATAACGGTGAGTATTGATTGCTTTGTTACCAAGGCAAAATCCTGATTTGAAAGACTATATAAGGGGACATCTAGCAACTCTGCAAAACTAATCCCCACACCTTAAGTGTGATACTAGTGTGCGTGCTAGAGTCGGTTCTCCTTTAACCTTTGGTTTTCTTCTTCTAAAACCAGGTTAAATGATTTAAAGACTTCATTGGGATTGTGAAGCCATACCGATACTACTTTTATCGTAGTTGTGTGATCTGATCTTGCATCTTATATCGTACGAGTACAATCATATTGATTGGCTTGAGATTGATATCTCCGATAGGCAAGATATAAAAAATAATCACAAACACCTTCGTCTCATTGTTTGTGATTCTGTAACATCTTGTTTCGCTATCATACGATTAAGATTGTTGTGAGGTGATTGATAACTCTAGGCTGTTCTTCGGGAATATAAGACCGGATTATCAATTGGTTCTTGTTCACCTTGATTATTATCAAAAGACGGAACAAAACATTTTAGGGTTTATCTGTGGGAGACAGATTTATCCTTCGATAGACTTGTCTGTGTGAGACAGATTTGTTTATCATCAAGTCTTAGAATTTGGGTTGTAGCAACTCTTAGTTGTGGGTGAGATCAGCTAAGGGAATCAAGTGCGCAATATCCTGCTGGGATCAGAGGCGTAGGGAGTACAACTGTACCTTGGATCAGCGGGAGACTGATTGGGGTTCAACTACAGTCCAATCCGAGGTTACCTTGGAGTAGGCTAGTGTCTGTAGCGGCTTAATACAGTGTGTGTTCAATCTGGACTAGGTCCCGGGGGTTTTCTGCATTTGTGGTTTCCTCGATAACAAAATTTCTGGTGTCTATGTTATTTCAATTTCCGCATTATATTGTTTTATCTTTATAATTGAAATAATACAGGTTGTGCGTTAGATCATCAATTAGAGCAATCCAACTGTAGGTTGTTGATTGTCATTGATTGATCCTTGGATATTGGTCTTTGGTACCATTCAAATTATTCCTTGTGCTTGATTAATGACTCGCTGATTTCTATTAGCTTGAGTAAATCAAAACAAGAGAGAGATATTAACTCCTTGAGATACTTTTATCTAGATTGAGTCTGACTGTCTAGTTGATTCTCTAGAAAGTATTTCGGAGTTAGTCCATACAGGTTTCTAAGCAAAATATTGGGTGGTGTTGTTAGACCCCCGCTTTTTCACAAATCATGTCGACATTTAGAAGATTCTCATCTTAGCAAACCCGAAACCCTAATTCACACACATCATAAAAAAATATGTGAATCATGGAAACTTTGTTTTGCATGACCGATTACAACTAGCTATATTATATAGGATATGACCGGTTATACCATAAATCTTAACAAGTTAAGATAGGTTCTATATTGTCATTTTATATTGGTCATTCAAAAGATATTCAACAAAGAACCTCACCTATCATGGTTTCCTTTCGGTTATGAAACAAGTTCATAACATACTTCCTTTAAACAAATGTTATAAAACACTGTTTCCTAGGGTGAAATCATACATAAACAATGTACACATAATCAAACAACTATATATAGTAGATTATGTCGATATCGTATTTACGAAGTTCAAAAGATAGGCGTTATATTTCGTAATTCAATAAATTCCTTGACACTTTGATCATAATGTCATGATCAAGTCTAACCACTAGAGTATTAGTTACATACATCTTCGCATGTTATGTTTTCAATATAATCTGACTTGAAAGATACATTAGGGATGGAAAAAAAGATCAAGTCAATATTACTAACCTCAAGAGGAAGGATGATGTCGTCGTTGTAGTCGTTACTTCTTCACATTCTTCGTGTCTTGGGAGTAATACTTATACGTCTCAACATTCCTAGACTTTCTAGTCTAACCTAAACGAAGTTGGCTCTAGTATTTAATCAAGCGACTCTAGATGAGTTTTGATACAAAAATATGGAAACCAAACTTGACATACCAACGCTTGGTGGGTTCAACCGAGCTATGCTCTAACATATTTCGTCCTCGAAATCAACATACCTCGGAGTGGAATATTATCTTCAATATAACACAGAAACCAACCATGTCAAGCACAACACAAATTACTTAGAAAGTATAAACACTCTAACTGCTAACCACACGCCCCATCCCCAAAAGCAAGACCATAAAACCAAGAGAAACCCAACAGAAAAACTGATCAATACACTTGAAAAACTAAATCAGTTACTCAAACGCTTATAACAAGTTATCGTATGGTAAATATATATATATTTCTTTCAAACAAAACCCTAAAAAACCGGTAAGCTCATACGCATAGTCCGAGTAAATCAGTATCGTGCTCTGGTACCAACTGTGATAACCCCAATCAATAATAATAATTCGGCCGGCACTATTACTAGAGATTCATGGTTTCACTACATGGACATTTAGTCCACGTAGTTCACACTAACTTAGAAAAAGATTTTTTTTTCAAATTAAAACAAGAAAATAAAACATTTTATTACATTAGGAGTTTCAAAATAGGCTAACACGTTCTACTAATGAAAATATTATGTTTATCAAAGTTCTGATAAGATAATACTAAATTTTTAAAAAATAATATTTAACAATGTGATAACCATGTTGAGATTAAGGGAAAACAAGTTCGAAAGAAAACTACGTCAAGGAAGAGGTTTCTCTTCTTCCCAAATACATCAACAGAAATTATGTAGCAATGTAGCCCGAATGTAGATGTTTCTCTGATGACCGCACTTTCGGTTATAGTGAAAATTTGGGAGAGGTTTTGCAACACTGTAATATATAACATTTCTAGAAGTTACTAAGATCTAACGGTTTGATTTCAAACTACATCACGAACATCAGTAAAGGTTTTAGGTGTCAGAAAACCTAAATCGAAAATCATATCAAGGATTCGTAAACATGATAAAACAAGAACTAACTTTCTTTAAAGTAGAGATGAAAGATGAAGTAACCAACAAGAACGAAATTCTAAATCAAGTTATCCATAGCTTCTTCCTCGGTTTTGCACGACCATTTCTTTTTTCTCCCTTCTCTAAAAGTTTATACAAGTATAGGTTTATACTATTTCTTAATACCCTAAATTGACATCTTATAACCCAAACCATATACAAAGATAAAGGGCAACCTATTTAGCTAATATAATCATAAGCCATCTTACACCACTAATACAGTCCTACATAGGATAAAATTTAGCTCATCAATCATATTTATGTGTAATGGGGCATTACACTAGGTCACGTGTTAAACAACCTAGCCAATATGGTACTGCATTCTAACCTCATTAGAACCAGCTAGGTAGGTTGGTAACCAAATCGATCACATATTACTTTCTTAGGAACACAAAATGAAACCCCAAAATCAGAGAGGTCCAACCTAGTCGATCAAATTAGAACCCCCAAATTAGCAAACTTTTGAAAATGACTTGACCGATTTGATTATACTTCTCAAGTTTACATGTAATCATTTTTATGACGAACACTAATTTCCTAGCAGAAGTTGCTGTTTTTGTGCAGGTGAGTGGGTTGTACGAAATAATTTTCTCGAATTTATTTTAAAACTGATTCAATGGTAGTCATAGCAACTTTTCTATATGGAAATTGCTTCGGTTTGCTATTACAAGGTGGAATAAGGTCAGAGCAAGTTCGGTGCATCGGTTTTTTGCTGTTTTATCTAGTACAATGAAATTCATTCGTTACCTAGCTTGCTCTTTCTACTTTGAGTAAGAAGGCAAGAATTGGAATGCTAATACGTAAAGTTCTCACAACTCCGTTCCAAAACACTTGCATAGAAAAAGTATGTGAGAAAAAGTAAACATGAAAACATGGATAAATGCCCAGTCCGTAGATTGTTTGGCAGTTGATTCCGTTGGTTAGCCGTTGTTATGGACCTGTTATAGCGCAAATAGTTGCGCGCTTTTGTTTTGCGTGAACCTACTCATGCATGCCTTATCGACATGGTTTTCTTAACCAAACAACAAATCATAACAAAATATCCTTCTCACTTTCACCACAACAAACAAATGTTTTAGCAACGCAACTCTACACGAAAGCTCCTCCTCAGCTTGAAAAACCAATAATACCAAAACATCATGGTACTAAAGATAAAGAGAGGATTTATATTTACTCACTAAATTTTAAAACTTTGCCATTAGATGAATAAGATGGTATGGTGATTGGAATTTATATTCATTTTTGTAGAGTTGGGTACTGGATTTTTCTTAAATCGCTGAAAATTTTTAAAGGAATATATACACAATCAAATGACCGGACAATGCCTGATGCATGCACTTGCATGTGCTTTCATATGCCAATTTTTTGTTTTTAATAAAACAAAAACAAGTTGGTCTTGATTACTGTCATCATTATAGTCCTTCCATGCAAAAACAAAAGCTTCTTAAAACAGAAATAAATAACTGATCTATTTTTCGACAAAATTCAAACCTTAATTTTGTTGTACATGAAAGGTCGATCGTCTGTCACTTCAGTTCGGTTGCGACACATACGAAAGACTAGTACCGTATTTACCCATCGAGGCCAAGGAAAAATTGCTGCCTGTTGGCATAATGCCTATGTGTTTAAAACCCTATATAAACACATCATTTGTGAGGATCTTAGTAAGACCCTAAACCACTACTAAGTCAAGAGGATGGATGTATTCTCATTGGGTGTAGTGGTGCGACAATGGTTAGAACAGCAACCAATTAAAGGTTATGCTACTTCACACTTGTTTACAGTCTCAATTCCTGCACTTGTATTCTCTCTCTTTTACCTGTTTAAGATCCATGGAGTTTATTCCTCATCAAAAAAATCCAACATTCATAATCTACCACCTTCTCCTCCTAGGATTCCTATTATAGGAAATCTTCACCAAGTCGGAACATTAGCTCATCGATCTTTCCGAGATCTTTCTCGAAAGCATGGCCCGTTGATGTTGTTACACTTGGGTCAGTCGCAGACTCTCGTTGTTTCATCGGTAGAAATGGCTACAGAGATAATGAAAAACCAAGATGTCGCCTTTGCAAATAGACCTTATACCAATGCTGCTAACGCGTTACTTTATGGGTGTACTGATATTGCGTTTGCGCCTTATGGTGAATACTGGAGGCAAGTGAAGAAGATTAGTGTTCTTCAGCTATTGAGTGTAAAGAGGGTTCAATCGCTTAAGTACGTCAGACAAGAAGAAGTCGATATTCTGATCCAAAAAATATCTAGTTCATGCTCATTAAGGAAAGACGATGAACAAGTAATAAATCTTAGTGAAGCACTGCAAACACTCACAAACAACATAGTTTCGAGGTGTGTGCTTGGTGCTAAGTATGAAAGTGCTCATGGGAACAGATTTGGCCAACTATCTAAAGAGATCATGGAGTTGCTTGGAGCTTTTAGCGTTGGTGATTACTTTCCATCTCTTGGTTGGATAGATGTTGTTTCTGGATTATCTAGTAAGTTTAACAAGGCATTCCAGGAACTCGATATCTTCTTAGATCGAGTCATCAATGAGCATCTCCTTCGGCACTCCAAATCACAAGATGATGATGGCGAACCCGACGACAGTAATAAACTAGACTTGACAGATGTTCTTCTCCTTTCTCAGAAGGATAACTCAAAGGTCTCTCGCAATAATATCAAAGCCATAATCATGGTAATCAAGACCTCTCTCTCTCTATTTTTATGTGTGTCTGTTCCTTTTTTTAATTGGATAGGTATGTGCCCGCCCCTAGAGCAGCTGTATCCAAAATGAGTGCTTACATAGCAATCGAATAAACTAAGTCAAATTCATTTGCTACCATGCATTAACAGGATATGTTTGTCAGTGGAAGTCATACATCTGCAACAGCAATGGAGTGGACAATGTCAGAGCTCATAAAGAATCCAAAAGTGATGGACAAAGCTCAAGATGAGGTAAGAAGAGTTGTGGGAAACAAGTCTAAGATTGAAGAAGCGGACATTAATCAAATGGACTATTTGAAATGCATCGTGAAAGAGATTCTACGATTACATCCTCCTATACCTACTTTGGTTCCAAGAGAATCTCCTAATAGTACTACCAAGTTAGCAGGTTATGATATTCCTCCAAATACAACAGTTTACATTAATGCTTGGGCAATCCACAGAGATTCAAAAGTTTGGGAGAACCCCGAAGAGTTTCGTCCTGAGAGATTTATTGACAACCCGATTAGTTTCAAGGGACAAGATTTTGAGTTCATTCCATTTGGATCAGGAAGAAGAGGGTGTCCTGGACTATCATTTGGTATCGCAATCATCGAGTTCGCTCTTGCAAATCTATTGTACCGCTTCAATTGGGAAGTTCCAGCTGGTGAGAAAAGAGAGGAACTTGACATGACTGAAGCTTCTGGTTTTACTGTGAATAGGAAAATCCCTCTTCGTGTTGTTCCCAGTACAATAAAAAAGCCATAGGCCACTGTTAGTAACTGTGGAGTGTGGCCCTCTATTCTCCTGTGATCTTAGGGGTACTCGTGCAAATAAATTCGAGTTTAAGAAAATGTTTATTCTAATTTGGTTATGAGTCTAGTAGATTGCAGATCTCTGTTCTAAGACCATGATGCCCAACTTCCGATTAAAACAAAAAAGAAAAAGAAAAAAAAAAACTGACCATGGTGGATTGGCCTTGATTTAAACTGAAATTGCCAAACGTGGCCCTGAATGAGTAATTGACATCTGGTTGCTAGTAATTAGCAATTGGATTACTGTTTGGAGTAGCGTCTATATACCACCAACCACTTTGGATATAACTTGTCAAGGTGAAAAGCCAAAAAGTTTGTATTGTGCTTGTTATAACATTGACATCCAGAGAATGACTTTTTCCCAGAAGCCTTAATAATACTCGGATTCCAGGATATCCTACAATAATATAATAATTATAAGCTGTCTGTATCATCTGTCAGATTCTGTCCACATGGAGAGCAGAATCCTCCTACGATTACATTGTGCAATATAAAAATAAGAAAAATCAAACCCCACTATTCCCGCGGCCTACGACTTAATTTATTTATTAATTTTTCTCCATTATTATTCAGTCCCACCACTATTCCTCTGTGGATCCATCTTCTCTCCATTATTATAAATTACTTTACTTAGGAGTGTCCAATGATATTTATTTATCAGCATTTGGTAGATGGACCCTCTTCCTCTTTCAAAATTCAAACTTTAAAGTTCCTATATATATATGTTTTGGCACCACTATCCATTGACCCTATCTGTGGTACGGTATTTTTTTTTTTTGAAGCATTATAGTGATTATAGTGATTCATACATGAAAATACTGCGTTAACGAGAATGATGCTTCATCACCCATTACCATGAAAATACTGCGTTACATTTTTTTTTTCAAAGTAAAATTATCACAAAATTGGTTAAAAAGACCAAAATCAATAATTTTTGGGTGAAAAAGTCATCTAAATTTTGATACAGTTTAAATGGACAAGAATGTAAAAATAGTCGGGATGTAAACAGTTTCATCCTACTCATTTTCGAATATTTTTTCTTATTTTCAATTTACATCAGGATGCATCCAGTTTCATCCTCACTATTTTTTCAAGTTTAAGCCAGGATGAATCCAGTTTCATCCTTGCTATTTTTTTGGTCTCCATTCCACCCATACTAATTTTTTCTCGTCCATTTAGAACCATGTTTTAAAAATATTTGGACAAATGACCCATTTTCCGTAAAATTATGTCATCCTCGGGTTCGATCTAGATCTCGAATGATATGTATTATTTGGTTATATAGACTTTATATCAGTAACTTAGATCAAATCGGTTTGATCTCGACATTAAATGCTATGAATCACTTAGTTCCATAGACTTTATTAGGGTGGTGATAGAGATCCTTGAGGTAATTAATTTCCTAGAAGTTTCAGTACCCTAAAAAGTAAAGGCTTCTCTTAAATGTAGCCCATGTTTTTATTAATCATATCCCAAAAAGTTTAAGTTAAAATGATAAACCAAAATTATCAAATGAGTCTTAGTTTTTTAACTTATAATCCTACTTCTTCCCAATTAAAATATGAACCCTAATTTGTTTTGTTTTGATCCAAACTAAATTATATTTCAATTATAAATCACCCTATTATAATCGTTCTCTCATTATTCTTACAAATCACCCTATTATTAACCTTGAACTTTTCCTCAAAAAAACCCAACTTTTCACCTTTTCTATAAATCTATGTTATTTTTCCAAATCATGATTATCAATTGAGGTTGTATATTCTAACTGTTCCTTTAAAACTTCTCCACAACAATATCAATCGAAAAAGAAATGAAATCAACTAAGGTTTTGATTCTTTTCCTAAAATCAATTTTCTAAAACTCCACAACCATTGTTATTATATAAAAAGCTTCTAAGATGATTTTTTTTTTTCAATCACGATTACATAAAACTGGATATTCTAAGATCATCAATTATATATGCCACAAATATTACATAAATCTAATTACATTTTACATAATTAACTTAATGCTATTTTTTTGATTTAGGGATTTGATGAGCTATATATAAAAATCATGTATAATTTTATGGGCTATGTTAATAATCATAAGAACCCGTTTGGCTGAATTAGAGACTTACTTTATGTGGGTTATAATTAATAAAAGCATGGGCTATATTTAAGAGAAGCCAAAATAAAAACGGAAAAAATCACTTCTTGTGTAAATCGTGCAAATAAAATTATTGTCGGGCGCAATAACATGTCAACAACTCCAAACGAAAACAACTCATCTTATTCCAAAATCTGGTTTGATTTCGATCGTGAATGATATGAATTATTTGGTTATATAGACTTTAGCGCAGTTGTGGAGATCAACTCTGGTTTGATCTGGACAATGCTATGAATTATTTAGTTACATGGACTTTAGATGATCCAGATCCTGCACGAAATCCCCTAGAAGTTTCATTATCCTAAGAGCAACCACAGTCAAGACCAAATTTGGGGACTAAACCCAAATTTGGTCTCAAAATATGCCGCAGCGGAAGGGAGTAAACTCAAATTTGGTCGTCAAAATTAGGGTTTGAGACCAAATGTGGTCGTCAACCCAGACTAAACTTCGTTTAGTGGGACGGAAGTATTAATAGCGTATGAAAGCAGGCGAGATTTTAGTGATCGTATGAAATCATACGAGAATATAATTACCGTTTGAAGGTGGGGCGGTGATACAATTAGCGTATGAATCAGGCGCATCTATAAACTCCGCCTAACCAAACGCATGTAATACATACGCCCCAACACAGGCGTAGTTATATTGTACGCCCCAATGGGGCGTTGGTATATTTTTCGTCCCAATGGGGCGTTGTTTTAATGTTCGTCCCAATAGGGCGTTGTTTTAATGTCCGCCCAGTTTAATGCATGACTAACTTTAAAATAGACTTAATGCATAAGCTAGGACCAAGCATACGACCAGTTAGCTAAGACCAGTTAAGCTAAGACCAAGCATAAGCATAAGCTAAGACCAGTTATCTAAGACCAAGCATAAGACCAGTTAGCTAAGACCAGTTAAGCCAAGACCAAGCATAAGCATTCAGGCGTTGATAATAAATACGCCCCATTTCAGGCGTTGATAGAAAGTACGCCAACACAGACGCACCTTCCATATCCGCCCTACCCAGACGCACCTTCTATGTTCGCCCGAGTCATACGCAATTTCTATCTCCGTATGTATCAGACGCATATAACTTTTCCGTCCCAGTAGACGCACTTCCCATCGCGTCCCATGTTAGGCGTGAACTATACCTACGCCTCAATCAGGCGCACGTAATAACTTCGTTTCATTCAGACGCATATTTTAAAGAACGCTCGGTCAAGAAACGTGAGTATAAGTTCCGTCTGCACCAAGCGTTTGTATAAGTTACGCTTCACCAAATTTTGGTCGTCCCTCATTGCGCTTGAACACCCAGAATACCAATTTTTTTTGGCTTTTAGTCTGGCTTTTGGTATTTGGTCCGTCTCATGACTGTGGTTGCTCTAAAAGCATATATATACACATATACAAGAAAAATCACTACTCGTGTAAATCGTGCAAATAGAAATATTTTCCGGTGCAATAAAATGTCAACGACCCCAAAAGAAAACAGCTCATTATATTCGAGAATAATACGAACAGGACAAATTCAGGGAGATAAGAAATCCTGTTTCTTACACAATAAATAGGACATAAACAGCATCAAGTGATATTCAAGTTCCAACACAGAAACAATTTTCATACACTACCAGCTTAGAGAGATATCACCAAGAAACTAGCAGCGATATGATGAAACCAGCAATCTTTGTGGTGTTTCTAGTGTTCTTTTTGATGGGGAAAGAAGCAGATTCAATGAGGTATGAACTTAATAACGAGATAGATGTTCCACTATCAGCCAGTTCTATATGGCAAGTTTATGCTTGTAAAGATCTCCCTAAGCTCATCGTCAAATTACTCCCCGATGTTTTTGATCGAATCGATTATATAAAAGGAGATGGTGGTCAAGGCACCATCGTTCGCATTGTTTTTCCTCCCGGTATGTTCTCCATATTCCTTCCATCACATTTTTGCTCTAATTTGTCGACTTAGCCATAAGATTTGTTTGTTTGTCGATATGGATCTCTGAGTACTCTAATATGATGCTGATGTTCTCAGGGAGTGTGCCACGGTCATACAAAGAGCAATTCATAACAATAGATCATGTTCATCGTCTGAAGGAGGTAAAACAATATTCAGGAGGGTACTTAGCCATGGGTGTGATATCTTACATTGATAAGTTCAAAATCATAAGTAGGGGTCCTAATTCATGTACCATAAGATCTACAACGGAATATGAAGTCCCGGATCATCTTGCTGATAAAGTCAAGGACCTAATCAGTATTGAGGGTCTTGTTCCGATGGCTAAAGCCATTGTTGATTATGTGAAGGAATACGGTGATTATGGTCAATGCCTGGGGGAAAATGATTTAGCTCATATAGCTTTGCCTGTTTAATGGTGAAGCCAATTGACGATTCATCACATTATGTGTGCTTTCTCTGATCCAGCTGTTTGTATTTGCTTTGCTTTGCTATGTTTTTTTTTTTTTTTTTTTTTTTTTTTTTTTGTACTGCGGATTACCATGTTCCTCCTCTCCTGCGCCACTACTATCAGAGGTGCTGAGGAATTAATTTAAGTGTTTGTCTTCTGTCTATGTTACACCGACACACAAGCATTTGTTACCAATGTATGTTTGAGGTTTTTATCATGGAAAAAAAAAAAGCACTACTATCTATTCTATGCTACGCTAAGATTTTTAGTGTCCTTAATTTTGAGAAAAAATATCTTTTTGTTTATTATCTGAATTTTAATCCCGGGTTATTTTGTGTTTCCTCTCCTCCCAAAATCGTTAATTATCGTTTTCTCCCAAAAAGATTATAATTAGTGTTTCCTCCCATCGTCAAATATTCCGTCCAATCCAAGTTAACTGACTCATCAGAAACAAACACGCGGCAGAAAAAGAACTTTATTTTTCTAGACTACCCAAAACGTCCTCACCTTCTTCGTATCATATATTTATAGATCGACGAAGGAATGACAAGCACAAAAAGATGAAATTTGTTATCGATCAGTAAAGAAATTAAGAATAATTGATTATTATAATTATTAAGCAGTAGAATAAAAGAAGAAGAAATCGGTGTAGAATAGTTGATTAGGATTTGTCTGTGGGTCAGATTTCAATTAAGATCTAGTTCAAGAAAACTGAACCAATTGAGATGCTGCTACTGTTCTACAATTAAATTCATTGATACAAATGAAGAGAAATCAACCTCTTATACTCCCTTCACATCTCCATCTACATCTACCCAATACGTTTTGGTCTGTTTTGATCTATCTACCAGTGTATCAACTTGTTAACCAACCATGGTTTAATGGAGGGTTTACTTTCCAAGCACCAAACATAATTTGATTTAGAAGTTGAGGTAAGGAAAGGATTATGTCTCGAATTCGGTTGTATTTGGGTCTGTTATGCTAACAAGAGTTGTTCGATAAAAGACCTAAAAGGCATCACCGGATTGAGCACTAAGAACATCAACTGCGACTTGATTATAGGGAATTTAGTTTGACGAGGTCTTCATTATCTCTCCACAGATGAAGGTCAAGCTCTTCTCTCAAATTCAGAAGCTTCAACCAGCAACATCAACATTCATAGGTGTTGCTAGATTCAAGAAGCAACAACAGAAAGATTCGGGGGTTTTCGAATTGATGAGGATTTCGACCGTATTTAACCTGAATTGTATACCGAAAAATCAGATCTGATTTAGGAGGGTTCTAGTGCAGTGGTGTCTGAGATTTGGTTTTACCCAAATATGGTGTTGAATAACGATATCATTTGGCATGGTTTTGAATGTGGATGGATGATGATTCGATTGAACTTGGTAGGAGTGTTGGTGTTATATGGTGGTGGTGGCTAGAAGTTTATGTGATCTGAAATTGGAGGTTCTTGACAGAGAAGAACACCCAGCAACAAGAGCATAAAAGTAATGGCGGACTGTGCCGGAAAAGGAGGAGAATATGTGGTGTTCTTGAGGGTATTTTGGGAAGATCATGAAACACGTGTACAATCTACGTTACGCATGCACAGGTGTTGACTCATCTAACTGAGTAATGGACGGAAAAACTAACAATAAGAAGAAACACTATTTTTAATTTTTTTGACAAGAAAATGCTAATTAGCGATCTTGGAAGAGAAGAATACATAAAATATCCTTTAATCATACATTTATTAATATTATCACTTTTTTTTTGTACAATTAATATTATTATCAGGAAATGTTGAAAGTTTCACTTTCAAGGTTGCATTATCAAAATTAGAAAAATTAATCTTTTTCCTACCAATAGTCAAAGATTGCATTAGACAAAAACGGTAGTTCTTTATGGATTGCCACAATGAACTGTATGGAAAACCGTACATGCCCACAAATGGTAGTCTTCGTCCTCTAAGAGCAACGGCTATGGAATGAGTGTTCTCATTCAATATGAACGAGTATTACTGGATTTGTTCAAATTAGATGTTATTATGGAGTGAGAATACTCACCCATTCACCGATAATCACTCGTACACTCATCGGAATGAGTGAGTGGGCGAAAGAGGAGACTAAGCGGCTGATGTTTAGCCTTTTGGGAAAAAATTTCTCCAAGCGGCAGATGTTTAGCCTCTCAACCATATATTTTAGTTTTTTAAATTAGTTTAAACTCTTTTACTGGGTCCCGTAGAGATTTTATTAATAAAAAAAATTAAAAATATATCCGGGAGGCACATCTTGAGCCGCTTGGAGCGGAAGAAAGTCGGACGCTTAGTTTGTTTTTTTGGTTTCCCATGGTTGGAAAACTCCTCATTCACCCAGTCCCTAATTCATTATGGCAGTGAATCATTTTTTTCACACTCATTCCATAGCCCTTGGTCTAAATAAAATTGGGGTCTTATTTTGAGTATAGCTGCCAGTGTGCAATTTTTTTTATTCTATTTACACGGTTTATCAAGAATTTCTTCGAGAAAATGACAGAAATAATAACGCTAAGAGCAGTTCCTATGGGAATGAACAAATCCAATACTTTGTTCAGCCAGGTGGATGGCCAAACAGAGTTTTCCACTATGGAAAAGTAGTGGGCGTCAGACAAATAAGCACGCGACACGGAGAAAAACGCTGGTGTTAGTAGGCCAAGCGCAGGCGTCCGAAAGCTGAACGCTGGCGCTGGAATGACAGCGCGGCGTCACAAAGGATATCGCTGGCGTTTTGTAGGCGAACGCCAACTGGTAGTTTTTAAAATTTCGAAATTCACTTTTTACTTCTTTAAATTACCACCATTTTGAAACAATTCACTCACACCAAATTCACTTCTCTTGAATTTTCTCTTTTAAAATGGCTGAAAAAGCGACCACACTTTTTTGCGATGCAAAACTGGAAGCCGTTGTTTCTAAGATATGTAAGAATTTTAAAAAGATTGAAAATTATAAGAGGGAAGTGCAAGTTTTAGAAGTTGCTCCTAGAAAATGTTCCGCTAAAAGGCAAGGAAGAGTTCCAGTTTTCAAAGTTAAGTACAAAAAATTCAAAAACAAAGGCGAAACTGTGAAAGGGCGCGTTGAATGGAAGATACGTCAAATGAAGATAAACAGGAAGCCAAAACTTGTACTCGATTATTATTGAAGTAGTTTTTAGTACGTTTTATTATTTCCTACGTTTATATCTTGTAAAAGAAATGGCATCAATGAATGAAAATAGATTTCCACTTAAGATTAAGCTAAATTTATTATAATTCAAACTTTCAAATAACATCAAATTACATTTTAATAAACCACAACAATAACATCAAACTACATTTTAATTTTAAAAAAAAAATCAAACTACATTAAATCCAACGACATTCTCTCTGTAGAGTTCGTAACATTCAAAATGCTTAAACTCTCTTCCGCTTTCTTCAGTAAACTTGGTCTGAGCGATGGTTTTCTGTAAAACAAACAACAAGTTCAGATATTTATGATGCAGTTGAGTACATGAGGACAAATGACAAAGGAATAAGATACTCACCAGTTCTTCGTCGGAAAGTTCAGAATTGTTGCGGTGAACCATCCATAAAACTTATGTATAATATTTGACTTCCTTAGTGACTTTCCTTTGAGCGCTCGTTTGAATTACCAACGCCCACTTTTATTATAAATACACCACTAAATTGTATTCTAAACCACACCAACCGATTTCTTTCCCATCATCCACCATGTTTTCTAAAGGAAAAGCGAAGCAAATATTATGTATCGAAGCAAAATAGGTTTGTCCATTTTGTTTCATGGATAACCACAGTCTTATGCAATGTCCTTGGATGTATTCAAAGTGTCGTTGTGCACGCATCAGAATGGTGATTGAATCACAACCGAAGAAGTCCAGGTATTTGCAATGTCAAGATCCCAATTGTCCAGAGGAACCACATATGCTAGATGATGTTATGAAGATTAGAAAATAAGAAGAAGAAAGGATTGCAACACTCTGCAAAAACTTCAAACTTAAGGCCAAAATGAAGAAGGAGTTATTACACTGCAAGCATTGTGGATATGGAGATCACGAATACAAACACTGTCCACAGAGAATCAGTTCATGCTCAAAGCCCGGTTACAGGGTTTTATGCATTTGCGGACTTCTTCTGAAGAAGACACATGTGGAAGGCATTTCTGGGAATGTCCCATATGTTCTTTGGTGGAGTGGGCTGATTGAAGTTGTGGGAAAAATCGGTTCACTATGGTATTATGTTATTACGATTATTTTCACATTTGTACGTCAGTAATTTAAATTTTTCCTGGATTAAAAATTGCGCCATCAATATTAATATCATAAATAAAAACGTACTGCATTGAACAACAACATCATACATGAAAATGAAAGAAATACATTAGATTAAAACAAGTACTACATAGGCGTCCTAATTCAGAAACAGTAGGGAATTGTATCTGTTGAGCACCCTAAGAATGTTGGAACAAGCATGGAAGTCGAAAGGACGACCCTCGTGAGTTACTGGCCACATCGCTAGAGTTCTGGGTTCCACTTCATGTTCGGCTTCACCGTTGCGCCTATTTTTGTGATTCTCAAACAGTAAAGCCATGAACTCCAATACATTCGTACTAATTACACTAAAACGATGATGCAATCCTTTAGATTCACGCCCATAGATATTCCCCGTTTCAGCAGTGAATATTCGGTAAACTTTCTCCCAGTAAGTAATCGTCGGTTCAGCTACATTACTCATGACAGCATCTTGTCTGTGAAAAACAAAGGCTCTACAAATAGCTAAATCCTCTTGTTGAGTGAATCTAACAGCACGAACTCGAATTCTGGGAGGCATTTTTGTAGTTGCTTTGAGAATGAAGAATGTGTAGAATGTGTGAATTTGGATTGAAATGAGTTGTATTTATAGATTTTAAAAAATGTAGTCGTTGGATCACAAGATTTCCCAGCCGTTCAGATGCAGCCGTTGGCGATGTTAGGTTAGCCGCTGGCGTCATCATGAATGACGCGGGCGACATAGACAAGATCGCGCGTCCAGGATTCGGACGCTGGCGTTTTTATTTTGAGTGCCAGCGTCAGTGACGATGACGCCCGTCATGCACTAAGACGCGCGATTGTTCCTTCGACTCAATGTTCAAACCAACAGATTTGTTGGTTTGAACATCCATTTTCCATGTTTGTTAATTCCATAGGAACTGCTTTAACTTGCTCTGAAAAGGATTGATAAACTAAACCTGATTTTCTTAAGGAAACATCTTTAGCCTTATAGGTTACCTCCAATGATAAAGGAAAATTCAGATTTAGATAAGTTTAGGCTCACACCAAGCGTGGTTCGGGGGTACACGTTAGGGATCCAATGATCAGAATTCATTTATCTTATTATGTTTGGTAGCCCATGAAGTATTTGGTATTAGACCTACATTAGGCACCCTGGCAGTTATTGTGAGCACGGACCAGATTGGATACTTTTCTTGTCTCACCGGCGTCTAATTTAATACAAGGAGGATTTCAAATTTGGCTTCTAAATTCTATCCAGCATCCAACAGATTCTTATCAAATGGATACATGGATTGACGGTTTGAATACTCCGACGAATTTTTTTTATAATTAAAATTTTAAATAAAAATTCGAAACTACCAACAATAAGTTGAATAATGACCGACCAAAAAAAATTTAATAAAAAATGACATGAATTAAAACACACTGAGGTTCCGTTAAGCCAGTTTATTTTTCTAGTTAAACCCATGGTTGGGTTTTTTTCTTTTTCTCTCTTTCTTTTCGTAGTCGAAACAATGTTCGGCTAAGTTTTTTGTTATTTTTCGTAGCCACATCCGAATCTGTTCTTCACTGGACAGGTTGCGGTTCGGTAAAACAATAAAAATCTTACCAAATTGAAACTAATCGAATAGAAAAAAAAAAGATTGCAGAAAGATTGGAAATTAAAAAAGAAAAAAAAAACCGAGAATTGGCTCAATGAGAAATTGGGCCCATGTAGTTTTGTGATGTACTTAATTAGATACAAGTTTGGGATTGCACTTTTCGAAGAAAGAAGTATATGAGAAATGTGCAATCCCAAACTTGTATCTAATTAAGTAACCGAACTTTTCCCACTCTGTTTGGTTGGTTCGTAAAAATTCTTAACAAACCGAACTCCTAACTAATTGCATAAATGTGGAGTTCGGTTTGTTCGTAAAATTACTTTACTAACAGAACTTTTCTCTGGAACCCATATGTTAGCTAATATCTTTTGTTTTCTTGATTAGTGGCAAAGGAAAAAAAATCCAACCAAGGATTAGTGGAAGATATGAGAACTCCCACGCCTCGAGGAAGATTACACTTAGGTGTCGATAAGCGTGGAACCCAAAATGCTAAGTTTGGAGGTGGTTCATTACCGGGTGTTGTCATCCAAGATGATGTCAATAGAGATAATGTTGACAATGTAATCAATCAAGTTAATGAAGAGATTGTGGAATAGATGTGTAGTTGTAGGAAATCCTACACTACACTCTTCATGTGATTTCATTATTGATCAACTCATTTTAGGTTTATATTCTTAATTTTATTGATTAATCTTTGGATGTTCTTACAAGAAAAGATAACGAACTCAAGAATGATCTCTGCTCTAAACTTTCTCTCTCCTATTTACTTGTTTTTTCCTCCAAAGCCTTTTCTTCTTTACAATTCGAACGACTATTTATAAGGAAATACATAGTTGATGACAGCTAATCTGTCCCTTATGTTCGGGTATGGTTTGCGACATTCTCGCAACCTTACAGATGTTAATTTCGAAAACTCTCTAATTTTCGCAGGATTATCATATCTTTCTCGTGATCTTAGCTGACGTCATTTATTTTATCATTTATGAAATTGTTCTGCGACGTTGTTGTATTGTGCCACTGATACTTTCGCTGAAACATTGTCATTGCGAGGTTCTGATCCTACATCTTGCCTCTTCTCATATCTTCTCTGCAAAGTAGAGAATGATGTGAGAAATGCCGCAGTTTTTCATCTTTTCATATTCTACATTTATCACACGTACTCTTTCTTCCATTTGTTTCTTGACACGTCTTTTGTAACCGCTGCTTTTAAACCGCTCACGTCTTTTCGTCTTAATGGTGTTTATTTCTTCGAGTAAAAAATCTCCTTTATATACTCTTCTTCCCCCCTTTTCCACTTTTCTTTTTACTCTCTTCTATTTTTATTCTCTCATCTCTGCAACTCTATATTCTTCTGCAAATTATGCTGCTGTAATTTTTTCTTCCTTTAATCCTTTTACTTTACATACATTCCCATACTCTATATTCAAACATGGCTACAAGTGGTCATAGATATGAAAAGAATTTACAAGATGTCCAAAAAGATCTTGCTGATAAAGGTTTCACACTCTCCACCATTCGTGGTGAGAATGCCAAATCAATTCTTTATGTCAAACTTTTCTCTGATCAATATTGTGATGATCAATCAATCATAATTTCGCTAGGTCAGATTCTCGCAGGTCTCCCTATTCCTCTTTATAACCCATATCTTCCTTTATTTTATGAAATTCTCGCTCATTCGGGATTTTCGCGAGCCATCTTCCAACTGAGTGGGGACTGCATCCGTTTGATGCCGGAGTTCGCTAATCGTGGTGCTGATAGAGGATCTCTGTACTCCAAAGAACTTAGGGATCCTAAATTCGCAAACCTAGAGATAGTTGCTGAGAAGTATACATTAGCGAATTTCTTTGAGAACTATGAACTTATCTCCATGAAGAAAGAGAATACTCGCTGGGGTATTCACTTAAAAAGGAAAGATAACATTGATGAAGCCAAAATTCTCATGCAAGATATTGATTGGCACTCTGGTAAAAACACAACTCCTCGCAAATCCAAAGATGATAAATGGTGTGTTTTTCCTTTAATGCTAAAAGGACCCTACATTGCTGGGTCAAATATTCTTCCTGCGAATCTCGCTGCTTATAAACCTTGGGTTTTCTCTTGGCCCGAGAAGGAGAAAGAGGTATGTTTCTCCCATTTAACTCATTTTATATTTTTTATTGATTTTTATATTTGTTCGCTAACTCTTGCGACATTCCGCAGATCCAAAAACTGAAAGATAGTTATAACAGGACTGGGAAATAGTACTCTGTTAGCTCTTCGCTCATACACAGATGAGGTAAGAAATTTTCTCTTATGATTTTAAATAGTACTGTTACTTCCATGCTTCCATTTCTTATTTCTATCGTGTGTGAAGATTATTGCTGAAGTAGAAGAATCTGCTGATGTTGCGAAGATTGGTGATAAAGGTAAAGGTGCTCTTCGCAGGAAAAATCAACTGGTCCTCCTCCAAAGAAAAGGAAAGTTCGTTCTTCTTCTCCTTCAAATTCCTCCTCGAAAAATTCTGAAAGTGATAAGGGTGATGAGGACAACGATGATCTTGCTGCAAGTGAAGATTCTCCACCTGAATCTTCTATGGCTAAGTTATCTGGCCTCTTTTGATTCTCTACAAGGAATGGGAGATAGCCAATTCGCAAACCTGCAAAGCTCTCGCTACCCTTTGCGATGTCCTTTACTGGATGGTGATAGCTCTCTTCGTGGAGTTTCTAGATCAGTGACTCCCGATTTTTGCATTCTCTCAATAGTCTGGTATATTTTATCCTTTTACTTCTTCATTGTTATAATCAAAATTTCTTTCTATATTAATATTTTTTATATTTTTCGCAGGCTGGAAAAGCTTCTTTTGCTTGCCTCAGATCTAGAGAGAAGACGTGAAAATCTTGAAAAGAAGAATCTTCAATTTCGCAAAAATGAAGAATTGGAAGCTGAAGTTAAAGGTCTTCGCGAGAAAAATAGACAATTAGAAATTGATTCTTCCTCGTATAAGAACAAAATTAGTCTTCAGCAAGCTAATAATCAGCTTTACGGTATGTTACTTTTTCTCTTTATTCATTCATCCTGTTGTTTTATCTTATTTAAATGATCCTTTTTGCAGACATTTATGGTCTTTCTGATGAAGCTACCCTTCTTCGTTCATTTCCTAATGCCTTGGATAATGATACCCTTCTTGAGCGTCTTAACAATTCCTTAAATAGCTTCTCAAATGATAGAATTTCTCTCTTTCTCTAAATGAGCTTAGATCTAAATTTCGCCTCTTAGAAATTGATCATAGATCTAGTTTAGGCTTAGCCAACGATTTAAGCGTCTCCTTCTTGATTCTAAAGAGAAAACCAATGAGTTAAGAACCAAAATTAGTGGTCTCATAGATGATAAGGATCGCATCTCTGATCAAGGTGCCAAGGCTTGGCGAAATTCCAAGAGGCTCTTCTTGAAGTTCAACTTGAACGAGATGAAGCTAACCGCAAGAATATCGAACTCTGCGAAAGGGAAAATCAAATTCGTTCTCGTCTTCTTATAAGTAGTGAGGATGAATTTGTTTGGGCTGCGAAAATCTTAGATGATGCTAGAAAAGATTAGGTGTAAATGTTAGTCTCCAAGTTGAGCATACAGCCTTGATTAGAGATATGATTTCTGACAGAGAAGGTTACTAACTGCTCTTCTTTACTAATCTTTTGCTTCTTATGAATTCTCATCAAGTTAATAATTGATTGTCTTTTGTCGCAGATTCTGAAAATAATATCGTGAAAAGATTGAGAACTCGAAGCTGAAAAGGAGGAACTCGCAAAGAATCTTTCTTCTCGCAACGACAAGTATTCTAGATTAAAGAATCAAATCAAGATCACTGTTGCGAATTTTAAGAATGATGCTATGCATTTTCGCAATCAAACTATCCAAATGGTTTGTGATGATCATAATATCCCACATTCTGATTATCCTTGTCTTTTGAAGAAATCCCACAAATACTCCCAGTTTGATTATCTCTGATAGCGAAGCTGACGATGAAGAATCTGATAGTATGGAAGTTCTGATGGTGATGAAGATTCTGACGCAGACGAAGAAGGGAATAAGTCTATGAAGATAATGAAGGATTAACCAAGAAGTAGTCTTTATTTCTTTCTTTGATTCTTTGTAATACTTGTAGATTTATCTTTTCTTTCCGTATATTTTTGTTTCTTTCATTTTGACCTGCATTAATTAAAACAATTCTTCTTTGCAATACATTTAATCAATATAATCATTAATTCTTGAATCTTTGAGTAAATTTATCATATGGAAGCAAATAACATTTTCTAATTTCATACATTCCCATACTTGCCTCTGTTATTTGAATCCAAATGAGAGATTTCATAAAAAAAAATTTATTGTATAACTTCGCAATCTTGTGCGAAGTGAATGTCGTTTCTTTTCAAAATATCATTCCTGTGTGGTCTTATTTTGCCTTCCTAATTAAAGGTCTTATGATGCCACCTCTTGTCATTGCGACAAAATCGCAGGACGTCCTTACACTTTCATGCAAAAACCCATTGATCTTGCCTTAACTTTGTTTTGTATTATGGCCTCTTCAGGAATGTTGCGAAAATATGACAGGCCTAAATATTTTTGCGGAAATAAAGCCCCATGACATTGTCGTCTTGCGACGAAATCGCAGAACGTATGCGCACTTTCATGTGAAAACCCATTGATCTCGTCTTATATTTTTCTTTTGTATTATTGCCTCTTCAAGATTGTTGCACAAATATGACAAGCCTTAATATCCTTGCGAATAAAAAGTCTCATGACATTTGCGTCTTAAGACACTTATCAGCTTCCTAATGGAGGGTACCGCCCTTATCTCCCCCCTTGTTGCCCCTTCAAGGAGGCGTACTTCTACCATACAAGGTTAGCTCCTCCCATCCAGTCTTAACAACAACCAGTTATTTTCGCAGCCTCTTATCCCTTTTACCTATAGGTCTTATGGTTACGAGACTGCACCATAAGTGGGCTTTTCTTCAGGCGAGTGCAGTATAAGTCAAGACTTGTCAAGAATGGCAAGGTACGCTTCAAACGTCCCTGGCACTCTTGACTCAACCGTGTACCTCGGCGCCTTGATCAAATATACACTCCTTGGGAAATTCCTTATTACCTTAGTCTCCCAACCCAAGTCATATGCTTAAGCTGAGAATCCAAGATGTCTCTCCCGGATGGGCTTCATTGACCCCAAATCTCCATGACTCAGGTTCCGGGGCGGTGTAGCCTTTCCCTAATCCATGCAACAGGTACCCCCTTATATGACATACTTTACGTCTTACATTTGCCTCTTGAAAAATTGTATTCGCGAACTAGGGTGTACACCATAAAGGTTCGCCTCTTTCTCTTTTGTCATTATTCTCTGATTATTTTCTGTAAAATTCATTATCTCTGCGAGATCTCGCAAATCATCATATTGTATTTGAATTTCGCAATCTCAATTTTGACGTTCAATCAAATGTATTTTTGAGAATTTTACTTATTGCGAGAGTATCGCAACAACTTAATCATTCATACATTTCTTGTTTTTATTACCTTTGTCATCCTCTGCTTATTTATTATTTTCTGCTTCCTTGGTAGTGGTATGTTCATCATTTTTATTCTGAGCTAGCATTAATTTCCCAACATCTATTCTCCCTTCCTTTCGATTGTATCCACTATCAACCTCTCACTTCTTTGTACATCTTTGATTTTGTTTTGCCAGTTTTCCTTCTTGGTTGTTCTTCCTTCGCAAGATTCTACCTCTTTATGATTTCTACACCACTAGGGTGAGGGAATTTGATGCACTGGTGGAAAGTTGAAGCTACACCTAGAATCCCATGTAGCCAAGGTCGACCAATTAACGCATTGTAGGGTGATTCTACATCAACGACACAGAATGAGATTTCAGAAGATATTCCTTTCAATGGAATTCGCATAGTAACCTCCCCTTTAGGCTTGTTAGCAGTATCATTAAAACCATATATCTTATATGTTGATGGTATAATATCATCATCTCTTCCACCCACGGTTTTATAAGTATGATAAAATAAGATGTTCACAGAGCTTCCAGTATCGACTAGAATTCTATTGATTGCCCATGAATCTTCATCTTCATCATCCTCATCTTCTTTCGGTTTTGGATTAATTTCTAATTTTATTACCAATGGATTTTCATGCACCTCTTCTCCTTCGGGAATTTCTTGTGAAGTAAAATAAATGATCTGTTTCTCCCATTCCTCCAGTGGCGATATTTTCGCAATATTCATAATTTCTCTTCCATCATTATCTCTTGCGAACACTCTACTCAAAACATTATCATGAAAATCTTCAATTGTCTTATATCAATGTACGATAGAGTGACAATAGATTTTTCGGTTTTGCACCAACTTCTATGAAGAATGTTTCTTTCTTTTTCATCGTATTCACTTTGTGATGTTCTGGTGGTGGTGGCAATGGTTGAGATTACGGATGTCCTACCAGAAAGTCGTTTAGTTTTCCTTGATCTATCATTCTCAAAATAATTCTTTTTACATTTCTGCAATCATTTTTGGTATGTCCATGAAAATGATGATAAGAAAAAAATTCATGACTGTTGTGGTTTGGAGGTGGTTCCGTTCCCATGTTCCATGGTGTTGGTATATTTTCCATCAAGATTATAGCTTCCCATATCTTCTCCACACTTGCATTTAGAGGTGGCATCTTGATTTCTTCCATATTACCTTGTGACTTCCTTGTCCTTTATTATAGTTTTGTCTTTGACCTCCATAAGTGCGGTTGATCGAGTCTTTGAATCTTGTTATTTCCTCCATGATTGTAGAAATTTCTTTCTCTTTCATACTATTCTTGATCTCGGCTCCCCATAGCTACCAGTTTCTGTTGATTGTTACTTGTCACCTTCTCTTGTTGTACTTGGGAAGTATTCGCCACTGTGTTTATTAGCTTGGGTAATAAGCTTGCATTCGCTGTTTGTGAGCTGGTGTTCGCAACTGGATATGATTCCATTTCATTTTTCCTTTCCTCTAGAGCAATGTATTCTTCTTGAAGTTCTCGCCATTCAGTCATTGTAATCGTATTCTTGACTCTGAAAATTTGTACATACAATAGGTTTGTTGCAAACAAGGCATTGATAAATGATAATATGAGATATCTCTCATCTACACTGCCAGCCATTTCGCTACACATAGTTCTCCATATTTTAGTCAAGTGTTTCAAACTTTCGCCAATCCTTTGTTCTAATCCAAACATATCTTCTATACCAGGTCGTGAGGAATTATTACTTATATATGCCCCCAAGAATGTAGTCTGCAAATGATTGAAGGAGGTTATTGTATTCTATGGTAAACCTTTAAACCATTTTAACGCTTCTCCTATTAAGCTGGATGCGAAATATTTGCACAATACCGCATCATGATTTTCCCATTGTAACATGCACCTCACATAGGCTTTAATGTTCTGACTTGCACAAGTTGTTCCATCGAAAATGCTGGTTAATGCGGGAAAATTGCATTTTGGTGGTATTCCTCCTAATTGTACTTCCCTTGTAAAAGGAGTTTTCGCAGCTTCTTCTATTGCTTCATTCAATTGTCTTCTGCCTACTTCTCCTCTGTTATTTAGAATTCCTCTCATTTCTTCTAATTCTTTCAAGATTTGTTTGTTTACACCTGAATCTTGATCCATTGGTCTTTTTAATTTCGCCTCTCTTCTTCTGCGTTCATGTCTATCTTCTCTTGCGAAATTTCGCATTTCTTTTTCATTATCCTCATCTCGTCTTCTTCTGCGATTCTCTTCCTCATCTCTATCTTGAATTCGCAAATGATGATGCCTTTCATTTTCCCCTCCATAACTTTGTTCATTTCTTATCAATTCAATTCTCTGTCTTTCAGCCATTCTCTTTACTCTATCATACTCCTCATTGAGATTATCATTATTCCGGTTTTGTGTATGCCTTCTTTATCGATTGTCATGATTGTTCTGGCGAATCGTCTCCTCAAGCTCTTGTTCTTCCATTTCCTCTCTCAATCTTTCACGTTTGCAGATTAAACGTGCTTGTTCAGCATAATGTCTTTCAATTTCTTCTTCAATTGTCTGTAGATTTCTTTGAGTTTCTCTCACATGTAAAATTCTTCT
The DNA here is from genome assembly GCF_003573695.1 of Papaver somniferum. NCBI lineage: Eukaryota > Viridiplantae > Streptophyta > Magnoliopsida > Ranunculales > Papaveraceae > Papaver > Papaver somniferum. The sequence continues at coordinate 239,551,817 of NC_039358.1, read as the reverse complement.
TCCTTCCTCTAGATTTCCTTCGCCATCTTGGTTATTTTGTCCCTAATTTTGGTCGTTCTCTTGATTTCCTCCAATTTGCGCATCATCAAAAATTTCATTTTGTAGAACATAACGATCATCAGTTCTTTCTCTATTTTCACGGTATTCTTCATTAGGATTTGATATTTCTTCTTGAATACTATTTCCAGCATTGATTGTGGGTGAATTTCGCCTCATTTCACTTCTAGTCGATCTTGAATATGATTTTGTAATACTTCTCGATCTTCTATTCTGTAGTCTTATATTCTCCATCCTTAATTCGTGATTTTGCCTTGTTAAATTTGCACGTTCTTCTGCCTCAGCTCTTCTTTCTTCATGTATTCTTCGTCTTAATGTTTCTAACGCTCCAATTTCCTCATCTCCATGAATTATTCCTTCATCTGCTTCTTGATTTCTCTCTTCCTGTCTATGATTTCTGTTTTGTTGCTCTTCTTATATTTCTTCTGCTGAATTTGATCGCCAAGTGTGTATGCTCACCCTGTCATAATCTGTATTCCTTTCTTGAACTAGTGTTTGTTGAATTGGCGGTTGAATTTGATTTTCTCTATTATTTCTCATTCTAATAGATTCTCCCATTTCACTTCTTTCTCTTCCAGCAATTCTTTTGCTTCTTCTAATAGTAGTCGGTTGTTCGGATGTATTTCTTCTTCTAGCCATTTCTTCAATGTTAACAGTATTGCAAGAAATTATGAAAAATTCTTAATCAATCACTTTAAATTTTCACAAATCTCAATTTCAATCTTTAGCTTTTTCTAGAATAATCTTCAACACCTCCCTGTTTCTAGCGCCATTATGTAGTTGCAGGAAATCCTACACTACACTCTTCATGTGATTTCATTATTGATCAACTCATTTTAGGTTTATATTCCTAATTTTATTGATTAATCTTTGGATGTTCTTACAAGAAAAGATAAAGAACTCAAGAATGATTCCTCTAAACTTTCTCTCTCCTATTTACTTTTTTTTTCCTCCAAAGCATTTTCTTCTTTACAATTCGAACGACTATTTATAAGGAAATACATAGTGGATGACAGCTAATTTGTCCCTTATTTTCGGGTATGGTTTGTGACATTCTCGCAACCTTACAGATGTTAATTTCGCAAACTATCTAATTTTCGCAAGATTATCATATTTTTCTCGTGATCTTAGATGACGTCATTTATTTTATCATTTCTGAAATTGTTCTGCGACGTTGTTATACTGTGTCACTGATAATTTCGCTGCAACATTGTCATTGCGAGATTCTGATCCTACAAGATGGGCAATCAAGAACATAATCAAGGTGGAGGAGAGGAACCAACTGAAGAAGAAGGAGGAAATGAGGATGACAATGATGACGGTGATGAAGATGGGGAAGATGGAGATAAGGATGGAGATAATGAAGATGTCGAATCATAGGAGGACTCGGATGAAGAGGAACAAGAAGAAATTGTTCAAAAAAAAACAACTAAAAAGACGCCTAAAAAGCCTTCTGCTAGATATGCATACATTCCTAAAGACAATTTGTGTTTGCCGCCAAAGAACCCAACTTATGGTACTCCAAGAGATGGAGGGGAGGTATTGATGGGCTACAAAAACTCATGGGCTGCCAAGATCTTTGCGACAAAGGTATGGTTCAATTTTAACCATCAACATTTCTTAGCCATTTTCTTATATTTTGACATATATTGTTCTTTTCTATATATATATATATTAGTATATAAATATGATGTTGTTTTTGTAGGATCATAATAATGTTGTTCGTGTTTTGAAACGTCAAAAGAACAAGATATGGAATATAGAGAATGAGTGTGATGAGGTCCGCTTGGAGGTATTTGATTGTGTGCTATGGAATGGGATTCAACATGCGCACCAAAAATTTGATGATGTCACTGTTTCTGCATTTGCCGAGATGGCTTATCCAGAGACGGATACCTTTCATCTACCGTTTGGCGAGATGGAAATAACTCCGGATGATTGTTTTAGAATCACATCCCTACCAATTATGGGAAAAAGTGTTCGAGATGGCTATGATCATTCGATGAGTTATGAACTTCTTGAAAAGCTAGTCGAAAAGTGTCTAGGATTGTGCGATTCAAAGGCACAATGTGAGTTTAGACGAGCAAATAAAGAGCCCAAGGAAGGTGATGAGTATAATGAGTTTGAGGAAGACCGCACGTACAAGAAGTAGTTGAAAAATGTCAAGCTCAAAACCTTGTTTGATGAGTTTTCAGGGACAAAATATTTGGTTGCTCAAGGAAAGTTGGTGATGACACCGGAGAAGGTTAAGCACCATGTGACTGCTTATTTGATATATCAACTAGGAACCATTTTCTTCCCCGACACTTCAGGTCACGTGGTAAATGCTCATTACCTCCAGCTATTGGACCCCCTGAATGAGGTGAACAACTACTGTTGGGGCATTGCGGTTCTTTCATTCGTTCAAGCGGAACTCAGAAAATCTTCGAGGATTAAGAGTCTATATTTTGGAGGCTTATACACCCTTGTTCAACTACCCCGTTAAATTATCCTTTGTGTGTTTCAAGATATAAGTGAATGAATGTGTATTGTTACTAATCATATTGCGAATGTATTATTTGTTGCTCCTCCTCATAGGTTTGGGTGTAAGACCACTTCCCTAAACTGATATTGTCTCATGCTATCACTCATTGGCCTTATGGGAAGCCTACAGCTGGTAAATACCAATTTTTGAACGCACATGACAAGAACAAGAACATAAAGGTGTTTGAGTTGAGGGAGCCATTGGATAAGCTAAGAGTTGAAGATATGGTTTTCCATCCTTACACTCTTCAATCGGATGAAGAGGATAAAGATGTTGAGGTTATTGATTTCTCACCTATCGGGGGTTATAATGGTCCGTTGTTTCATCCCGGCGGTTGTACAATGTGTTAGAGCATAGCTCGGCCAACCTAGCATGCGTTGCTATCTCAAGCATGTTTGTAAATGTTAGTGATCAAAACTATAAGTCTTGATTTCTAGCCTACATAGATAAGTCTCGTATTAGGATAGAAAAGTTTAGTTGAGATCAAGGACTTCACAGCGATTCATCATACAACGACGAAGATCTATACAAGGAACCGTGGAACTTCATCAATAAAAAGGTATGTGGAGACTTGAACTTATCTATCACTCAAAAGTCTATCTCTTCTATCTCCTACTTCTTATGAGACAAAAATTGTATGCTATGTAGACTAGATCATACACATTTGATATTTCGAGCCGAGTATATCTCTCCTATCTATATCTCGAAATCATGTGTTGGTAAAGCGTTTCGCTTTGATCAAGTTTATCTTCACCTAGTGACGAAAGTCATGAAAAGTTTCAATCACTTTGAGAATTGCTCTAACGTGAATCGGTCTGTGAATAACGGCTACATAGCGTCCTCTGAGAATGTCTCAATGATTGAAATTAGATTTTAGATTACATAACCATGTATTTCTTGAACCGAAGTTTTCGAACTTTGTTGATCAAGAGAAATCAGGAGGATTGTGGAATTGGCTTGCCAAGTCCGCAGACTCAGTCCGCGAACTGACGGAAGTTCTCGACTGAGAATTTCTGCTGGATTTTCCAAAACTCGTTTGTGTGCTAAGTCCGCGAACTCAGTCCACGAACCCAGTCCGCGAAATGGCGGAAGTTCTCTTTCCGAGAATTTCTGCTGAGTTTGGAAAACTCAACCTATTAACTTAAGTTCGCGAACTTGTTTGTGAACTTAAGAGGTTATGATCTAAAGATGTGCTTTGAACATGAAACTTAAATTAATAAGGAATACTTTATGCAAACCGTGGCTATAAAGTTAATGAGTCGATTCAATCGAATCAAATCATCTTTGTTTCAATTGTGTCTTGTGTAGTTACATAAGATCTCATATCAATTGAACAACTCTTTAACTAGTTCATTTGAGTCAATTGAACTAGTTATGGTGGATAAGAACAAGGTTAATATGAAATGCTCATATGGTTGACATTTTTGGGTTACTATGTTGAACCAACATACAAGTACACGTTTGGGCATGGTTTTCACGAATTCAGTAAAAGTTTACCAAAATGTGTGTGACAAGCTAAGTTTTCGATCTAACGGTTGAGAAATATTAGCTTGAATCTAAATCAGGTTTTCATCTAACGGTGAATAAGGATTGCTTTGTAACTAAGGAAAAACCCTGATTTGAAGGCTATATAAAGGAGACATCTAGCATTGTGAAAAACTAATCCCCACACGTCTGTATGCTACTAGTGCGCCCGCTAGAGTCGATCTCCATTAACCTTTGATTTTCTTCTATAAAATCTGGTTAACGACTTAAAGACTTCATTGGGATTGTGAAGCCAGACCGATACTACTTTATCGTAGTTGTGTGATCTGATCTTGCAACTTCAATCGTATGAGTACAATCGATTGATTGACTTGAGATCGTGAGAGTTCTCCGATAGGCAAGATAAAGAAGTCACAAACATCTTCGTCTCACTGTTTGTGATTCCTCGACAATCCGCTTGTGTAGTCATGAAGGATTGTAGATAGGTGATTGATTAATCTAGGATGTTCTTCGAGAATATAAGACCGTATTATTAATTGGTTCATGTTGTAGGATCAGAATCTCGCAACAATAATATTTCAGCGAAATTATAAAAAACACAATACAACAGCGTCGCAGAATAATTTCAGGAAGAATAAAATAAATGACGTCAGCTAAGATCACGAGAAAGATATGATACTCCTACGAAAATTAGAGATCTTGCGAAGTTAACATTTGTAAGGTTGCGATAATGTCGCAGACCATACCCGAAAATAAAGGACAGATTAGCTGTGATCCACTATGTATATCCTTATAAATAGTCGTTCAAGTTGTAAAGAGAGGGGGAGATCTTTTTTGAGTAAGAAACAAGTAAATATGAGAGAGAAAATTTTAGAGCATAGATCATTCTTGATTTCTTTATCTTTTCTTGTAAGAATATTCAAAGGTTGATCAATAAAATTAAGAGTATAAACCTAAAAATGAGTTGACGAATAATGAAATCATGTGAGGGGTGTAGTGTAGGATTTCCTGCAACTACATAATGGCGCTAGAAACAGGGAGGTATTGAAGATTATTCTAGAAAAAGCTGAAAATTGATATTGAGATTTGTGAAAATTTAGAGTGATTGATTAAGAATTTTCCATAATTTCTTGCAATATTGTTAACATTGAAGAAATGGCTAGAAGAAGAAATACATCCGAACAACCGACTACTGTTAGAAGAAGCAAGAGAATTGCTGGAAGAGAAAGAAGTGAAATGGGAGAATCTACTAGAATAAGAAATAATAGAGAAAATCAAATTTAACCACCATTTCAACAAATACTAGCTCAAGGGAGGAATACAGATTATGATAGGGTGAGCATACACACTTGGCAATCAAATTCGGCAGAAGAAGTAGAAGAAGAGCAACAAAACAGAAATTATAGACAGGAAGAGAGAAATCAAGAAGCAGATGAAGGAATAATTCATGGAGATGAGGAAATTGGAGCGTTAGAAACGTTGAGACGAAGAATACATAAAGAAAAAAGAGCTGAGGCAGAAGAACGTGCAAATTTAACAAGGCAAAATCACGAATTGAGGATAGAGAATATAAGACTATAGAACAGAAGATCGAGAATTATTACAAAATCATATTCAAGATCGACTAGAAGAGAAAAGAGGCGAAAATCACCCACAATCAACGCTGGAAACAATATTCAAGAAGAAATATCAAATCCTAATGAAGAATACCGCGAAAATAGAGAAAGAGCTGATGATCGTTACGTTTCACAAAATGAAACTTTTGATGATGGGAAAAATGGTGGAAATCAAGAGAACGGACAACATTAGGGACGAAATGACCAAGATGGCGAAGGAAATCGAGAGGAGGGAAGAAGAATTTTACATGAGAGAGAAACTCAAAGAAATCAACAGACAATTGAAGAAGCAATTGAAAGACATTATGCTGAACAAGCTCGTTTAATCTGCGAACGTGAAAGATTGAGAGCGGAAATGGAAGAACAAGAGCTTCAGGAGACGATTCGCCAGAACAATCATGACAATCGAGAAAGAAGGCATACACAAAACCGGAATAACGATAATCTCAATGAGGAGTATGATAGAGTAAAGAGAATGGCTGAAAGACAGCGAATTGAATTGATAAGAAATGAACAAAGTTATGGAGAGGAAAATGAAAGGCATCATCATTTGCGAATTCAAGATAGAGATGAGGAAGAGAATCGCAGAAGAAGACGAGATGAGGATAATGAAAAAGAAATGCAAAATTTCGCGAGAGAAGAAAGACATGAACGCAGAAGAAAAGAGGCGAAATTAAAAAGACCAATAGATCAAGATTCAGGTGTAAACAAACAAATCTTGAAAGAATTAGAAGAAATGAGAGGAATTCTAAATAATAGAGGAGAAGTAGGCAGAAGACAATTGGATGAAGCAATAGAAGAAGCTGCGAAAACTCATTTTACAAGGGAAGTACAATTAGGAGGAATACCACCGAAATGCAATTTGCCCGCATTAACCAGCATTTTCGATGGAACAACTTGTGCAAATCAACATATTAAAGCCTATGTGAGGTGCATGTTACAATGGGAAAATCATGATGTCGTATTGTGCAAATATTTTGCATCCAGCTTAACAGGAGAGGCGTTAAAATGGTTTGAAGGTCTACCAAAGAACACAATAACTTCCTTCAATCATTTACAGACTACATTCTTGGGGGCATATATAAGTAATAATTCCTCGCGACCTGGTATAGAAGATGTGTTTGGATTAAAACAAAGGATTGGTGAAAGTTTGAAACACCTGACTAAAAGATGGAGAACTATGTGTAGCGAAGTGGCTGTCCGTGTAGATGAGAGATATCTTATATTATCATTTATCAATGTTATGTTTGCAACAAACCTATTGTATGTCCAAATTTTCAAAGTCAAGAATACGATCACAATGACTGAATTGCGAGAACTTCAAGAAGAATACATTGCTCTATAGGAAAAGAAAAATGAAATGGAATCATATCCACTTGCGAACACCAGCTCACAAACAGCGAATGCAAGCTTATTACCCAAGCTAATGAATACAGTGGCCAATACTTCGCAAGTACAACAAGAGAAGGTGACAAGTAACAATCAACATAAAATGGTGGCTATGGGAAGCCGAGATCAAGAAGAGTATGAAAGAGAGAGAAATTTCTACAATCGTGGTTTAAATAACAAGATTCAAAGACTCTATCAACCGCAAGAAACTTATGGAGGTCAAAGAAAAAACTATAATAGAGGCCAAGGAGGTCACAAGGTAGTATGGGAAGAAATCAAGATTCCACCTTTAAATGCAAGTGTGGAGAAGATATGGGAAGCTATAATCTTGATGGAAAATATACCAACACCTTGGAACATGGGAACGGAACCACCTCCAAATCACAGAAGCCATGAGTTTTGTTCTTATCATCATTTTCATGGACATACAACAAATGATTTCAGAAATGTAAAAAGAATTATTTTGAGAATGATAGATCAAGGAAAACTAAACGACTTTCTGGTAGGACATCCGCAATCTCAACCACTTCCACCACTACCAGAGCATCACAAAGTGAATAAGATGAAAAAGAAAGAAACATTTTTCATAGAAGTTGGTGCAAAAAAAAATTCTATTCTGTCACTCTATCGTACATTCACATAAGAAAATTGAAGATTTTCATGATAATGTTTTGAGTAGAGTGTTCCTAAGAGATAATGATGGAAGAGAAATTAAGAATATTGCGAAAATCTCGCCACTAGAGGAATGGCAGAAGAAGATCATTTTTTTTACCGCAGAAGAAATTCCCGAAGGAGAAGAGGTGCATGACAATCCATTGGTAGTAAAATTAGAAATTAATCCAAAATCGAAAGAAGATGAGGATGACGAAGCTGAGGATTCATGGGCAACCAGTAGAATTCTAATCGATACTGGAAGCTCTGTGAACATCTTATTTTATCATACTTATAAAACCATGGGTGGAAGAGATGGTGATCTTATACCATCAACATATAAGATATATGGTTTTATTGGTACTGCTGACAAGCCTAAAGGGGAGGTTACTATGCGAATTCCATTGAAGAGAATATCTTCAGAAATCTTATTCTGTGTCGTTGATGTAGAATCACCCTACAATGCGTTAATTGGTAGACCTTGGCTACATGGGATTCTAGGTGTAGCTTCAACTTTCCACCAGTGCATAAAATTCCCTCACCCTAGTGGTGTAGAAATCATAAAGGGGGATTGGGTTGAAGGAAAGAGGTGTTACGAAACTGAGATAGAATCTTGCGAAGGAAGAGCAAACAAGAAGGAAAACTGGCGACACAAACTCAAAGATACACAAAGAAGTGAGAGGTTGATGGTGGATGTAATCGAAAGGAAAGAAGAAGAGATGTTGCGAAATTAATGCTAGTTCAGAATAAAAATGATGAACATACCACTACTAAGGAAGCAGTAGCAGAAAATAATAAAGAAGTAGAGGATGACAAAGGTAATAAAAACAAGAAATGTATGAATGATAAGGTTGTTGTGATACTCTCGCAATAAGCAAAATTCTCAAAAATACATTTGATTGAATGGCAAAATTGAGATTGCGAAATTCAGATACAATATGATGATTTGCGAGACTCTCGCAGAGATAATGAATTTTACAGAAAATAATCAGAGATAAATGACAAAAGAGAAAGAGGCGAATGTATGTCCTAAAGTACGTCATATAAGGGGGTACCTGTTGCATGGCTCAGGGAAAGGCTACACCGATACCGGAACCTGAGTCATGGAGATTTGGGGTCAATGAAGCCCATTCGGGAGAGGCACCTTGGATTCTCAGCTTAAGCATATGACTTAGGTTGGGAGACTAAGGTAATAAGGACTCTCCCAAGGAGTGCAGATCTGATCAAGGCGCCGAGGTACACGGTTGAGTCAAGTGTGCCATAGACGTTTGAAGCGTACTTTTCCATTCTTGACAAGTCTTGGCTTATACTGCACTAGGCCTGAAGAAAATCCTACTTAGGGTGCAGTCTCATAACCATAATCCCTATAGGTAAAAGGGATAAGAGCCTGTGAAAACAACTGGTTGTTGTTAAGACTGGATGAGAGGAGCTAACCTTGTATGGTAGAAGTACGCCTCCTTGAAGGGGAAACCAGGGGCAGATAAGGGCAGCACCCTCCATTAGGGAGCTAATAAGTGTCTCAAGACGCAAATGTCATGGGGCTTTCTATTCGCAAGAATATTAAGGCTTGTCATATTTGTGAAAAAATCCTGAAAAGGCAATATGAGAAGAGGCAAGATGTAGGATCAGAATTTCGCAACAATAATATTTCAGCGAAATTATCAACAACACAATACAACAGCGTCGCAGAACAATTTCAGGAAGAATAAAATAAATGACGTCAGCTAAGATCACGAGAAAGATATGATAGTCCTGCGAAAATTAAAGATCTTGCGAAGTTAACATTTGTAAGGTTGCGAGAATGTCGCATACCATACCCGAAAATAAAGGACAGATTAGCTGTCATCCACTATGTATTTCCTTATAAATAGTCGTTCAAGTTGTAAAGAGAGGGGGAGATCTTTTTTGAGTAAGAAACAAGTAAATAAGAGAGAGAAAATTTAGAGCAGAGATCATTCTTGATTTCTTTATCTTTTCTTGTAAGAATATTCAAAGGTTGATCAATAAAATTAAGAGTATAAAACTAAAAATGAGTTGATGAATAATGAAATCATGTGAGGGGTGTAGTGTAGGATTTCCTGCAACTACACCTGTTCACCTTGATTTATCAAAAGACGGAAGAAAACTAGGGTTTTTCTGGGGGAGACAGATTTATCCTTTGATAGACTTTTATGTGTGAGACAGATTTGTTTATTATCAAGTCTGCGATTTTGGGTTGCAGCAACTCTTGGTTGTGGGTGAGATCAGCTAAAGGAATCAAGTGCGCAGTATCCTGCTGGGATCAGAGGCGTAGGAGTACAAATGTACCTTGAATCGGTGGGAGACTGATTGGGGTTCAACTATAGTCCAGTCCGAAGTTAGTTTGCAGTAGGCTAGTGTCTGTAGCGTCTTAATACAGTGTGTATTCAATCTGGACTAGGTCTCGGAGTTTTTTTGCATTTGCGGTTTCCTTGTTAACAAAATTTCTGGTGTCTGTGTTATTTCTTTTCCGCATTATATTTTATATAATTGAAATAATACATGTTGTGCGTTCGTGATCATCAATTGGAAATCCAACCTTTGGTTGTTGATTGATATTGATTGATCCTTGGACATTGGTCTTTGGTACCGTCCAAGTATTCCTTGTATTTGATAAAGACTCTCTATTGTTTTTAGCTTGAGTAAAAATCAAATCAAGAGAGAGATATTAACTCCTTGAGATACTTTTATCTAGATTGAGTCTGACTGTCTAGTTGATTCTCTAGCAAAGTATTTCGGAGTTAGTCCATACAGATTGCTGAGCGAAATATTGGGTGGTGTTGTTAGACCCCCGTTTTCTCAATTGGTATCAGAGCAGGCAAACACGTTTAAGACCTCATCAGTCTGTGTTTGCAACGATCTGACTCTATGGGCAAGAGTATTATCTCTGATAACGCAACATCTGTTCAGGGTTATTCAGATAAGCTTCAAAGATCTGAAACCTTTGAGAAAAACTCCTCCTCGTCTCCTTATGTCGAATCTGCATTCAACTCGAAAAAATCTCTTGATAAACAGTTCGACGATATTTCAGATGATAGTGATTCAGAAGAAGAACAGAGCGTTGATGAGGAAGTTTCTCAATACATCATGTTGTTTAATCGTGAATTAAAAGAAACAAAGCCACCACTTCCATGAGAAAATTCATGGGTCCTCTCTGTCAAGAAAACAAAAAATTGAGAAAAATCTTCAAGGGTTATGATGGTGGGTACAAACTATTACAATCTACCGTTAAAGATCACGAAGAAGAGGTTCGCTCAAAAAAATCTGAATGCGATAATATTCTTTGTAACCTCGGTGTGTTAAAAGAAAGGCTTGACGAAACTGAAGCAAGATATGAATCTCAGCGTAAATGTTTCAAGGACAAAGAACATCAGTTTCTTACCAAAGAAAAATCCTTGAAAACTGAATTTGCAGCTGCTCTTGAGAAGGTAAAATCCCTGGAGGAAAACCTGAAGAGATTCAACACTAGCTCTACAAAGCTATCATATATGCTTGGAGCATGTAAAGAACATCGTGATACATGTGGTCTGGGATATAAAGGTATAGGCGTTCCAAGCACAGGTAAGATTAACTTTGTTAGAGCCGCTAATAATTTTTCATGTGAAAGACCTGTGTCAGCTTGCAAGAACAAGAATTCTACTCCGACAAAGTTAGCTAGTAAGAGAACCACTGAAAATAAATCCTTTCACTGCTATTTCTGCGGGAACAAAGGACACTCTGAGAAAAGGTGTCGTCTTCGGAAAAGGAATGAAAAACTTCGTAACTTTCTTACATGGATATCTAAAGAAGTTGTTAAACCTGTATCACAGATTGGCAGAATTAAGGACTTTCGCTATCAACGGATGAAGTGTGATAAAGTTGATCCTTGCCATGTTCCTTAGAAGGATTTCTATAAAGGAAGAAAAAAGAATGGAAAAATCTTAATGGATCTGTTAAATCAGTCTGAAAAGAGAAAAAGGAGCAGAAGGAAGAAAAGGTCAGGTTCCTCTAATTCTCTCAAAAAGCACTGTGAATCCAAGACTTCCAATTCAGACTTCTTACATGTCAACAATCGAGTCTCTGATCTGAAGATTCACATAAACAAAATGAGACGGAATATCAAGAAAACATGGAATGCTGTTAACCAAGGTACTTCTAAATCTTCTCTTCATAATGCTTCTTCAATTAAACCAGGTAGTTTTCTAAATACTGATAAAAAGGAAAAGGAAGAAGTGAATAATGATGAGCAACATGCTCATCTTATTACGCCCTGACATGTTCATGATTGCATCTCTTTTTGATGATGATTTGTTAAAAATGGATGCTCATGATTCTCAGGATTTTCATCTTGGGAAAGCTGTCAGGATTGTACTGCATTTGGTGTTACTTTATTCCGTTTGACCCTAAACACCTTTTTCTTTTTACTTCTTGAGCTTCCTTGGACTAACATAGGGCCTTGTCTCTAGTTCTCGCACCAACCCAAACGAACGTATTGTTCCCTAGGGTTTGATGGAATATCTTATATATATATATATATATAATGTGTTCCAGAAGTGCAAAAAAAATTTCTAAAGTCTTTTCAGTACACAATGGAGGGAAGCAACAAGTTTGATGATGTTGAGCTTTGTCCTATTAATATCTCGTGCTTTCATGCTCTTGATCATGAAAAATGAAGACAAACTTGCAGTTCAGATTTCTTCACAACTGGTAGGAAATCTTCTTGAAGACTTTAAGGTCGTACGCGAACAGCTTGGTGTCGAAACACGGAACCTTGATTACCTAAAAGGCGAACTAAGGAGGGAAACTGAAGAACTCGTTCATGTTCAATCCCTGGTTGCAGACAAGATTTAGTTTGATCGTCTTTGTTTTGGTTTATATGCCTAGGATGTCTTCTTTTTGGATTAGTTGGAAGAATAACTAGTGCTTTGAATATCGATGATTGTGACTACACATAGCTATTTTTGTTTTCATCTTCTTATGTTATTTTTTAGGTTTATTGGTTTTTAATTCTAAAAATATTTGGAGGATGATGTTTATTGTAGTATTTTAATGGTTTGTGATATTGCAATATTTTTATGGGACATGTATTGTTTGCGTCCGTGAACTTGAAGGTCCCATATTGCGGTCAGAAGTAAATTCGTTCATGAATCGATATTCATATTGATGATACAACGAATGGACTTTTGACATATACAAAAGTTATGCCTATGCAGTCATGTATTTAATGGAAAATAGGATAAAATCTTTTGTTCGACAAGGATAAAGTCTATTATGTCGTTATGATGGAAAATAGAATAGATCCTTGTATGTTATCCACGGTATTGATCTTCACTGATCCATTTTATTATTTTTTACCGTGAAGGCTCCATTGTGTGTCTTATGTTGAGCACCTTACAACTAAGTCGATTTACCTTGGCTTTGTTGGTTGTTCCATGAGATGATATGTGTCGAGCATTAGGAACTAAATTAATCAACCAGTTTGGTTATTTAGTTAGTACTCCATAAGTTTTCTTTCTTATGTTGAGTACATGTACGGTTAAGGTTGTCATATTCTATGATGAACTTAGTCGGGGTTCCATAAGTTCTTTTATGTTGAGCCCAAAATAATTAAATTGATTACTTCGGTGATTAGTTTGGTTATTTTTATTCCAATTAGATTAATTATAGGTTCTCTTGTAATTAATCTAGTTTTTTCATATATTCCACAAGTTCTTGTGTTGAGTATATGAAAGGCTACACTATCATGTTCTATTGGTTAATGTAGTCGTATATTCCGTAAGGTTTTCCTTATGTTGAGAATTTGAACGGTTAAGTTAGTCATCTCCATATGATTGACTTAGTCGTAGCTCCGTGAGTTTACTTATGTTGAGCACCTTCAATTAAATTGATCACTTTTGTGGTTTGATTTAGTTGCGTATTCCAATTGAATAAATCATGGGTTTACTTGTGGTTAATTTGGTTGAGTTTTGGATATAGAAAATCATTCTCATGGTTTTTGTTGTCCAAATTAAAAAAATCTTTCTTTTCTTTCGAAATTAAGGTCGCTCTTGTTGTTCTCTCGGGAATGACATCAAATGGGGGAGAGTTCTTTTGAACTTGTGCTTAATGGTAATATCTTGCGGGGAGTACGGTTGTGGAATTTTATAGGGGTTGTCTTGTATCTTAAAACTCCTTAATGAATGTTGTTAGCTTCGGCTATTAGATTGCATCTAAATTAAGTTGGTATGTATTTTTCTTTTGGTCATGAAATGTCTCTTGTGGAAATTTCATTATGATTCCATTCTTGTACCTTTGCCAATTTTATTGACAAAAAGGGGGAGAAATATTGTAGTTCACACTACAAATACATATGATTTTAATTCGGATCATTGTGTAAGGGAGAGTGGTTTCCATGATCGAGATGGAGTATTGACTAAGGGGGAGTGATACATATCACCATAGTATTATTGTTGAAGTCGTGATACAATTGAACTTTGATGTTATATAATAATACTATGACACTCATAATAATGATCGAGAATCTCGATTTCTCTCATTGTTATAGCTACGGATCTTCAACAACGATGGTGCTAAAGTTACAACCTTTGGGATCATTGGAGTACTTGGAAGGACGAAGATTTCAAGGAATGTTGAAGATTAGACTATGGAATAGGAGCCACTAAAGTTTATCTTTTTTTTTATTCCATATGTATTAATAGTTTTGTCACTAAAATTGACAAAGGGGGAGATTGTTAGAGCATAGCTCGGTCAACCTCGCATGCGTTGCTATCTCAAGCATGTTTGTCAATGTTAGTGATCAAAACTATAAGTCTTGATTTTTATCCTACATAGCTAAGTCCCGACTAGGATAGAAAAGTGTAGTTGAGCTCAAGGACTTCATGGCGATTCATCGTACAATGACGAAGATCTATACAAGGAACCGTGGAACTTCATCAACAAAAAGGTATGTGGAGACTTGAACTTATCTATCACTCAAAAGTCTATCTCTTCTATCTCCTACTTCTTATGAGACAAAAGTCGTATGCTATATAGGCTAGATCATACACATTTGATATTTCGAGCCGAGTTTATCTCGCCTATCTATATCTCGAAATCATGTGTTGGTAAAGCGTTTCGCTTTGATCAAGTTTATCTTCACCTAGTGATGAAAGTCATGAAAAGTTTCAATCACTTTGAGAATTGCTCTGACGTGAATCAGTCTGTGAATAACGGCTACATAGCGTCCTCTGAGAATGTCTCAATGATCGAAATTAGAGGTTAGATTACATAACCATATATTCATTGAACCGAAGTTTTCGAACTTTGTTGATCAAGAGAAATCGGGAGGATTGCGGAATTGGCTTGCCAAGTCCGCGATTACAGTCCGCAGACTCAGTCCGCCGAACTGACGGAAGTTCTCGACCGAGAATTTTTGCTGGATTTTCCAAAACTCATTTGTATGCTAAGTCCGCGAACTGATGGAAATTCTCTTTCCGAGAATTTCTGCTGAGTTTGGAAAACTCAACCGATTAACTTAAGTCCGCGAACTTGTTTGTGAACTTAAGAGGTTATGATCTAAAGATGTACTCTGAACATGAAACTTAAATTACTAAGGAACGCTTTATGCAAACCGTGTCTATAAAGTTCATGAGCCGATTCAATCAAATCGAATCATCTTTGTTTCAATTGTGTCTTGTGTAGTTACATAAGATCTCATAGCAATTGAACAACTCTTTAACTAGTTCATTTGAGTTAATTGAACTAGTTATGGTGGAGAAGAACAAGGTTAATATGAAATACTCATATGGTTGACCTTTTGGGGTTACTATGTTGAACCAACATACAAGTACACGTTTGGGCATGGTTTTCACGAACCCAGTAAACGTTTAACAAAATGTGTGTAACAAGCTAGGTTTTTCAATCTAACGGTTGAGAAATATTAGCTTGAATCTAAATCAGGTTTTCATCTAACGGTGAACATGGATTGCTTTGTAAATAAGGAAAAACCCTGATTTGAAGGCTATATAAAGGAGACATCTAGCATTGTGCAAAACTAATCCCCACACGTCTGTGTGCTACTAGTGCGCCCGCTAGAGGTGATCTCCATTAACCTTTGATTTTCTTCTCTAAAATCGGGTTAACTACTTAAAGACTTCATTTGGATTGTGAAGCCAGACCGATACTACTTTATCGTAGTTGTGTGATCTGATTTTGCATCTTCTATCGTACGAGTACAATCGATTGATTGACTTGAGATCTTGAGAGTTCTCCGATAGGCAAGATAAATAAGTCACAAATATCTTCGTCTCGCTGTTTGTGATTCCTCCACAATCCGCTTGTGTAGTCAGGAAGGTTTGTAGAGAGGTGATTGATTAATCTAGGATGTTCTTAGGGAATATAAGACCGGATTATCAATTGGTTCATGTTCACCTTGATTTATCAAAATACGGAACAAAACTAGGATTTTTCTGTGGGTGACAGATTTATCCTTTGATAGACTTTTATGTGTGAGTCAAATTTGTTAATTATCAAGTCTGCGATTTTGGGTTGCAGCAACTCTTGGTTGTGGGTGAGATCAGCTAAGGGAATCAAGTGCGCAGTATCCTGCTGGCATCAGAGGCGTAGGAGTACAAATGTAACTTGAATCGGTGGGAGACTGATTGGGGTTCAACTATAGTCCAGTCCGAAGTTAGTTTGCAGTAGGCTAGTGTCTGTAGCGGCTTAATATAGTGCGTATTCAATCTGGACTAGGTCCCGGGGTTTTTCTGCATTTGCGGTTTCCTCGTTAACAAAATTTCTGGTGTCTGTGTTATTTATTTTCCGCATTATATTTTATATATTTGAAATAATACAGGTTGTGATCATCAATTGGAAATCCAACCTTTGGTTGTTGATTGATATTGATTGATCCTTGGACATTGGCATTTGGTACCGTCCAAGTATTCCTTGTATTTGATAAAGACTCGCTATTGTTTTTAGCTTGAGTAAAAATCAAATAAAGAGAGAGATATTAACTCTTTGAGATACTTTTATCTAGATCGAGTATGACTGTCTAGTTGATTCTCTAGCAAATTATTTCGGAATTAGTCCATACAGATTGCTAAGCGAAATATTGGGTGGTGTTGTTAGACCCCCGCTTTTTCACAATGTAGAATCCTCGAAGAGTATTGAGACAACTTTCTTGTGTCCAAAGTGTCCCGCAAGAGGAAAACTTCAATTTCAAGGTGACGAAGCGGGGAACTAACAACACCGAAAAGAATTTTGTTCCAAAATACAATCATACTTCATCAGTGGATCACTGGAATAACTTTGAGAATTATCTTATTCCAACTGAAGAGTGTCAAGAAACGTTTGATGAGCAAAATGCTGCTAATGAGGGATATATGGAATGGTATGAAAATTTTTCTCATCCTCGTGTAATAAACCATGTCCAACAAGCCCGTGTTGAGAAAGCGAAAACGAAGGTAGTGGAGAAAGAGGCTCAAAAAATTATGAAGCATACCCCTAGCTGTGGTGATGAGGCCTTGATCTTGTGGAATGCGGCGGTAAGATATTTACTCTTATTACTGTTTTTCAAAATGTTATAAATAAAGTATTGAAAAATTAAAGTTACTTATGCTTTTGATTGAAAAAAGGTGAAGGCAAGTGCTAAATTGTTGAATAAAATGATGGAAAAAATCCGGGGTAGAGAGCCGATGGACACTCGACAACAAACAGACCTCTACAACCAATGGACTAATGTTTTTAATCCCAACCTTGTCGATCCAAGCCAGGTTGATCCAATCCAGAGCATACCGTTGAAGAGGAGTCGCCGAGAAGGGGAAGGTTCAAGTCGGATGGTTGAACAAAGCAGTGGAGATGACACTCCTAGTGACAAAGGACTAGCTAAAGCTCATAAACGCAAGAGTAGAAAAGTTTCTCGTAGTGGTCGTGGTAAATGAATGATTGCAACAATTAGTTCTTTGTTTCCTTATGTTTAGAATACTTTTTTATTGCGGATTTGGTAGTTTGTTTCCTTATGTTTGGAAGACTTTTTTATTGCGAATTTGGTAGTTTGTTTCCTTATGTTTGGAAGACTTTTTTATTGCGGATTTGGTAGTTTGTTTTCTAATGTTTGTTTCCAACATTTAGTTATGTGGATTAGTAAATGAATTTCATAATTTGTGTTTTAAGGGATTAGTTCGGCTATTTGACTCATATATGTTTCATTAAATTCAAATTTTTAAGAAACAATTAGGTAGTTCGGTTAGTAGATTAAACATCGTAAACAACCGAACTTGATGGTCCATAAGTTCGGTTTATTCGCAAATTTTGTAATCTAACCGAACTCAGCTACAAAAAAAATCATAAGTTACAGAGTTGTATTCGCTTACTTGCATTTTTTTTGAAGGTAACCGAACATTGAAATTCGGTTACCTGGAAAAAAATGCAAGTAACTGAACTTTTGGGTTCATAAACCATCCTCAGTGTAGTTAGTTCGGTTAGCTGCAATTTTTTGGCAGGTAACCGAATAATACTCTGTAACTTTTGAATGTTTTTTGGTTGCTGAGTTCGGTTATCTTGGATTTACAAAACTAACCGAACCTAAGGACAACTATGTTCGGTTATATGTATAAAGTTCTCAGGTAACCGAACTGAGGAGTTCGGTTTTGTCGATGCATTTCTTTTGTAACCGAACTATCTATTTTGAAATTTGAATGAAAAAAATTTCAAGTAACGGCTATTTTTATAGCCGTTATACACCTAAGTGGTATAAATATGTGTCTCATAGTTAACATTTTGTCTCAAAATCTTCTAAAAATGGCAGCTATTACTCCTAAATTTACTCTAGATGGAAGGATTGAGCCAATTGAACATTCTTAGGATGAGCAATGAAGAGATGAGTTATTTCTTATTCCGGACCAACCTTCTTTTGAACCACGTAGCCTTTCTCTTGAGCCCAAAAAAATAATTGTTGCATTACTTGTCTATCCTTCCATTCATTCCTTTTAATTGTCTCAATTGCATTGTAAATGGTGGACAAAGATGATACGTTATTCGGGTTATCTTCCTTTAATAAGCGAAGCATAGCGGTAGGTGGAATACTCATTTTCCTATACTTAGCAATTTTTTCCATTTCTTAAGGAGTTAGCCTTGCGTCCATTGCATGTCCTTCAAGATCTTCCGGACGAGGGTGGTTATGACGACCTACCACCTTATCCATAGCTAGAAACCATTTCTTCGTTAATTTGCTCTTGTAAATACTAGCTTGAACGGGCATTTAATTTTCTTTGAGCATGTTGTGTTCTTCCTCGTCGTATTTCCTTTATACTCATAACCCTTCCTCTTGTGACGAACATCGGGATCTCCATTTCTCTCAGAAACCATTTCAAAACGAGTTTGGTTTTCTTTTCCATTCAAAACTAAGACGCACTTGACTCTCTTAGCATGTTCTCTAGCCCAATTCTTCGCATAAATAGGTAAGTCAAATACCAACTCATTAGCATAGTGATGAGATGTATCTTCGACCAACATATCAACCGGAAAAGGTTGATCATACATTGGTATAGGTTGGCATTCCATCTACAAGAAATGTAACAACATCAATTGGAATTACATTAGAGTTCGGTTACTTGTAAATTTTATCACAATAACCGAACTCAAGGTTCGGTTTATAAAGAAAAGTTCGCAAGTAACCGAACAAATAACAAATAAAAAGTTCGGTTACTTCCTATTTTATCTAGGTAACCGAATAGAACACTGGAACTTCAAATTGTTTTTTGTTTGTTAAGTTCGGTTGCTAATGCTGTTGTTTCGAGTTTGTGAAACAATCGAACTTTGTACATTTAGTATACTCTTATATTATGTCGGTTAGGTAGTTCGTAAACATGCAGTTTGCGAAACAACCGAACTTTGTACACTAAGTTAAAAACCAACCGAACTTTGTACACTAAGTTAGATCTAATTTTTAAGTAAAGTTCGGTTTGTTAATTTGTTACGAACCAACGAAACAAAACGCTGGTAATCCTAGAAACTTCCATTAACGGTGAGTTCGGTAACCTGCGTGTTCGGACCAAGTAACCGAACTGCACTTTCAAATGAGTTCGGTTACCTGTTCTTCACACGATGGAACCGAACTACACCTTCAGAAGAGTTCGGTTACATGTTCTTCACATTAGATAACCGAACTGTCCCAAATCCAGTTGAAAAATTTACATTTTTAGGAAAGTTTTGACCAATTCAACATACATTATCTAAGTTTGGAGCATACCTGGACACCCAAATACTCTTCCTCCGGTTGTGGTTGATAAAATCCATCATATTCATCTTGAGATTGAGTTTGGGAAAGAATAGAATCACCATCTAATAAATAAATCATATCCGGATCATTGTGAAGATTAACAAATACTCTAGGAGAGGATGGAGATGAAGAATCAGATGAGTTTTCATCACTTGAATACTCAAAGGGGGTGAGTTGGAAAAAACTTTTATTTTCCATGTTTTTATCCTTCATCTTCTCTAACTTTACTCTCTCAATAATTCTACTCATCTAATAAAAAATCCATCTTTTAATTTAATCTCACTAACTATTTTTAACTAAATCATTTCACTAATCATAACCTAAAATTAATTATGAAGGTAGTTTAGATATTAATATAAAATCTAGATATGGGGTGATCTAGATTTATTTCTAATGTCTTTACCCAAAATAAAACCATGGCCCCCAAAAAACAGTGGTGCGCAAAAAATCGTTCTTTTGAAGAGTGGACTATTAAAGAAATACACTATTGGGCCCAGATAAAGACATTTCGTGTTTGGGCTTACTCACCACAGACTAACATTTTAATGTGAAAATAAGTTGGTTCAAAAACAAAAAGAAAGTTGTACAAATTAGGAGTGAGCAAAAAGTCAGGAACCGCGGATTTCATCCATATCCATCCGATTATGGTTAAATCCAATCCGCAAGATTTATGGTCCGAACACGGGTAGGATTCTCATATCCACACTTTTAGCGCGATTTGATTGCGGTTAGACTTAGAAATTCGCGGATCCATCCGCACCGTAGCTGATGTGCGCTTCTTATAAAACGTACAACATCTTATACTGATCTTTTGTTTGTTTTTAGTCTCCAGCATATAGTCATCAATTCTAAAAAAAAATAGATAAAAAGAGAGATTATATTAATTAAGCAATATAATACAAAAGATCTACAATTTCATTTTTTTAAACACATTAGAAAGGATACTTTCTTTCCGAATTTGTTGTTGCATATGCTTCTAAACGAATTGTAAACTTTGTATTCTTGCTTCTTTAGCTATTGAATCAGCTGCTGCTTTATAATCTATGTTGATGAATTTTAGTCTGGCTTGAGGAAGTTTGTCGAGAATGGATATTTCTAAACACATCAATTCTAATTTGGCATCCTTGTTACAACAAGCCCATGTGTGATGTCAATGACCGGATGATGTAAAGTTAAACACTTGATAGTAATTTAGTAAATATCGTAAGCAGAAAATACTCTTCACCTTCTTTTAATTTCCTCTCCACTGGCTTTGTTTCAGAAAATCCTAGATTTACAGAAACGGCTTGAGGCAAACAGGTAACCTAAGTATTATTCTTCCACTGTATCAGTATGACATGCATAAGGCTTCACGTGGTAGTTTTTCTTATTTTATTCTTTAGATTAGTGACTTGTCATATCCAATTTTCTTTCTCCATGGTTTGTTTTCGTATTTTTTGATTGATTGATTATTTCAACACTAATGATACTGAGGAAATCAAACGTTCCTAAATATATGAAATGGTTGTAATTGTAATCAGTTTTTCAATAGATCTGATGAATACTGAGTCGACGTGGTATAGATGCTGAAATTTGTAATCGTATTTGCTGTACGTTTAAAGCAAGAGCACTATAGCTGTTATACGTATATCTTTTTTACTAAATCCGCGGTTAATCCCATCTTGTTCGTATTACCCGTTAATCCGCGGATGTCAAATCCGTGAGTGATTGAATCGGACACGGTTGGATTTTCCAAATCCGCAACTTTAACAGATTGGACACGGGTGATCCATAATTCGCATGCGTCCGTCCGTTGCACACCCCTAGTACAAACTGATCGCAATTTGTCACGAAAAATAACCCAAAAAAAATCGAAGAGTGTAAGCAAACGATTGTACAAGCTGGCCGCACTACGTGCTTCATTCGGTGGTTTCTTTGGGACATATATTTTGATCAACCTAACGATTCTCCAGAAAAAATAATAATAATTAAAAAACATAGAGAACCATTATTAATTTATATAAAACTAAAACAAAAATGACAAGACATAAAATTGATATAATCTTTTAACTTATTATGGAGGCCGTGCTGTCATGACAAGGATGAAGTTCTAGTGTTAATTATAAAAAGAATCTGCATCCCATGAATTCACTGAACCAATGCGAATACATATACCAAATTAAAAATCGAACCAATCAAATCACGGGCGCCTCCATCAAATGTAAATCTATTGGTTGTGGATATGAAATTATAAATCCGTCATGAACTTGACTGGATGCAGATGGGGCTAAAACCGAACCAATGTGAATAATGCTTAGGCCTTGTTTATCTAATAGAATACGGAAAATGGGTCATTTGTCCAAATATTTTTAAAACATGGTTCAAATGGACGAGTAAAAATTATTATGGGTGAAATGGACACTAAAAAAATAGCAAGGATGAAACTGGATTCATCCAGACTTAAACTTAAAAAATAGGAAGGATGAAACTGGATGCATCCTGATGTAAATTAAAAATGAAAAAAATATATGAAAATGGGTAGAATGAAACTGTTTACATCCTTGCTATTTTTACAATTTTTGTCCATTTAAACAGTATCAAAATCTAAATGTCCTTTTCATCCAGGAATTGTTGATTTTGATCTTTTTAACCAATTTTGTGAATAGAATTTGCTATATCAGCATCTGTATAACCTTGAAGGAAAGGGTAGTTTGGCCATTAAAATCTACGGAGATCACCCGACAGACCATAATCCTAATCAAATCGGAAATTTATTGAAACACTACTACGACCTCAAACTAGCATAACAATCAAAATATTGACCAATTGCCTTTACATAAAATACGGATGACTAGATTCAGGTACAACCGCAGCAGGCCTTCCACCTTTTCTTGGATCACTAACTGCAGTAAGTATTCCTTCCTTTTGCACAACAAATTGACAAATTGCTCCGACTGCCGTTTGTGTCAAATTATGTTTTTTCCCTCTCAAAATTGAGATGTTATCTTGTGAAAGTTGTATGTGTTCACCAGTAACCACTGTCCAGTTCTCATACAACACCTCATTTGGTACTACCTGTACATAAAAGGAGACGCAACTTTTTAAGAAATGAGAAGATTATCCCAATAATTTCATTTATAATTTTCAATAATTTATGTTGACACTTTATACCTTATGGTAAACCCTCGGTTGTTTAACAGCGGACAAAGGATCCATCTTATTGATAAAGTGGTTCAACAACACTTGAATAACTGCGGGGATTATGTTAATCCCACCGCTAGCTCCGAGAACTCCGACTAGTTGATCCTCCTATATAAAAAACAAAAAAAAAAAGTTCTGAATAAGGTCGCATGGCTTTGAAAAATAAGCTAATTTGGAATCACAAGAAAGAAAATTTTAGTTTACCTTGAGAATAATTAGAGGGCTCATAGAAGATAAGGGTCTCTTGTTTCCTTCGATATAATTCGATGGTGCCGGAGGAAATTTACGTTTGCCTTCTTTATCGAATTTATCGTTGGGAGCAGAGAAATCATCCATCTGATTATTAAGAATGATACCTGTTGAAGGGGAGAGTACGCCAGCTCCGAAATAATGATTAATGGTTGCCGTCATTGATACCACATTTCTGTGTTTATCAACGATGCTAAAATGAGTGGTTCCATGATCATCTAGTTGTTCCCATCTGATTATCAAATCACCACACAAGAATTATTTATAATTAGTTATATCACAAAGTTAGCCAATGCTGCTTATGTAATAGTGTTTAAGTAAATGTTTCTTACTGGGGTAAATAGTCATTGGTGGGTAAGGTGGTATCATCTTTTATTTTTTCTCGAATTTTTGCTGCAAAGGATGGACAAAGCATATTGTCTTGGTATTTTTTTATGTCGACAAAGTATGGATCACCGAGGTTCATTCGATACGCCAACATATGCTTTAGTGCTTCAATTAATCGATGAAGACCCAATGGAGTCTTGATAAATTCTAATTTTGGCCCGTAGTCACTTAAAATGTTTAGAACCTGCAGGTATCAGCAATAACCCAAATTAGCTACCCGAAAACTCAATCGCTCAGCCAGAAAAACAAAGAAACAGTATTTTACATACCATAGAAATCCCAAGAATACCAGTTGAAGGAACAGGCATCCCAAGTATGGTGAAACCCATGACATTAGTTGTCACAACATCAGTTATATTAACTACGTAGTTCCTCAAATCCTCCTCTGTTACAATTCCTTGAGCAGCCTGCACATCCTTAACAAAATTCTTTCCTAGGTCCCCGTTATAAAATGCCGAAGGTCCTTCCTTTGCTAGTGTCTCTAAAGTGTCCGCAAGTTTTCTGTTATAGCTAGTATCTCCCGCTTGCAACAACCGCCCGTTAGGCATGAACACTCTACGTAATCCATTAGAATCGGACTCGATCATTTCTCTGCTCTTATTAATGCCCAGCCCGAGGAAATGAGAGACTACAAAACCATCTCTTGCAAGTTTAATGGCAGGTTGAAAAAGATCACTCCAGTTCAATTTCCCATATATCGACCATGCTACATGAAGCCCAGCTATTTCACCCGGAACACCCATTGAACTCGCACCTTTGGACTTCCATGTTATGTTCTTTTCATACATATCCTGTTTATGTTGTTTAACAGTACAAGCTGATAAGGAATCGCTGAATATATAGATAAGTACTAAAATGGAAGTGAGGGACTAAGATTGAACCTTAGATGCAAGTTTAGGTGCCGTCTCTCTTGAATTAAAAGCTTGGGCTTTTGAATTTGATGAATTTAGAACCACCATGAAGGCACCACCTCCTATTCCACTTGACATTGGATAGACAACGCCCAAACATAAGCATGTTGCAACTGCTGCATCAACCGCATGACCCCCTCTTATCAACATGTTGCGCCCAATATCGGAGCAACGTCCGTCATCTGCTGCAACTACTCCGTCCTCTGACTGCACACCTCTATGAATATCTCCAAATTCCAGAACATACTTTGCAATGGCTTTAGCCACCGGAACAAGACCCTTAATAATTAGTGAGTTGACTTTATAAGCAAGATGATACGGAACTTCATATTCCGTTGTGGATCTGATGATACATGAGTAGGGATCGGTAGGAATGACTTCGACCTTATCCATGTAATATGTCACACCCATAGCTAGGTACCCTCCTGAAATTTGTTGTACCTCCTTTACAAGACGAACGTGATCTATTGTCCGGTAGATCTCTTTGTACATTTGTGGCGTTGACCCTGAGAACATTCAACTGCTAGTAGTTAGATAAAGATTCAAATCTACCAAATTTTTGAATGCAATCTCAAGCAGTGGATATGCTTGTTTATGCATTACGCACCACGTACTAAAAAAAAAACGAAAATAAAAAACAACAGTACATATGAAAGAAATAAAGGATTTGGTCAGAATATACCAGGGGTTAAAACAACGCTAACGATGGTGCCGACACTACCATTTCCGCTTATGTAATCGATCCGGTCGAACACTTTGGGAAGTAACTTAACGATGAGCTTAGGGAGATCTGAAGAACTGTAAACATCCCATATATAACTTGCTGATAATGGAACATCTATCTGGTTTATAAGTTCGTACCTCCCTGCATCTCCTATCCCCATTAAACAGAACATAAAAAACATCACCAAAACAGTTGGTTTCATCATCATTGCTGTCGTATGAAGCAGCTGTTTGATAGAACACTTGCAAATAACTTGAATTTCACTTGATGTTGTCTATGTCCTTTATAGACGATTTCTCATCGCCCTGTATATTGGCATGTTTACTTTGGGTTATCTTTTGCTATTGCGCTGGCATTTAAATAAATAAAAAAACAGAATCACGATCTGCACACCCTTGAGAAAAAGAGTTAACATGAGTTTTTTTTTTTTTCCTTTTTTTCTTGGGAGAAAGTATTGTGAACGGGATTTAAATAATCATTTGTTGAGTGAAATTTCGTTGGGGAATCTCAATCACTGATTTGGAGATGTAAAATCAAGTAATTCACAGCATTCACGGTCTAAAATATATCTGGATAATATCAAATATTAAAATGTACGTTGGATTATTCATGGCTATATAATAAAATGATGTGGTCTGATTTTTTCAGATCTCGTGTTTCTTTGAGGAAACATCTATTTATTTTATTTTTATGTAATGGCTTTTATATGCCAATCAGATTACTTCTTATACGCTTTTATATAGCCTTGATGGCGCTTCAATCGATTGCACCAGCTGCCCAAGATGTATCATCGAGGGCAACGCGTGATCTGACTCTACATTTAATGAAGCATTCAAAGCTACAAATCGGATCATCTGTAGTCGTGGCAGAGAGAAGTAGACGCATTAGGGTTATTAATCCCACCATTACCCTCCACAACTTCCCACGATTACTACTTTGTTAGGAAGGTGCAATGAGATATATTTATCACCGATTAATTTCAAACAGAATTGAAGGATTCTCTCGATTTGGACAGATGATTCCCATGGAGAAACAACTTCATTTACCAGTACTGTAGGAGAAATTAGTCACTAGCAGAGTAGGGTTAACGATGAGAATCGTGAGATTCATATCTGGCAAGCAAATCACGCTGAACTCCATAATTGGTAATTTGGTATATCGATAGTCCTGTTTTATACATAACACATTTTTCACGTGCTAGAGAAGTCGCCTAGTAGTCAAGTTATCAATGAGCTGGAGAAGCATTATTGTAATCTGCATTAATGTAATTAATGAAGATCGTGGTCTAAAGTGCGATTCAAAGGCATACCAAAATCAATTCTGTAGATATTTTCTGCAACATGCTTAAACAAGGGAGTAAATTTCATCGTGCACACGATGATTTTACCAATCTTCCAGTATCAGTTGAGCACTTAGTTATATTCCAAATTATACTCTCGGTGCTCAACTCTGTATCTGTCCCTCTCTACCGGTGCTCTAACTCATAAAGATGGCAGAAGTGAACAACACTTACTGCCTTACTGGGTACTCTGGTATCTGAGTGACAAAATAAGACATTTGTAAAGAAATGCCGCTCGGCCCGGAGCCAAGCCGACTAACCAGATTTAATATATTTGGCCCAATACAATGGGGCATTTGACAGGGTGAGCATGTGGCGGTAAGGACCGGTTTTTACTTCATCCGTATCCAATCTAATACACTACGGATTTCTAATTTGGCATCCGCATCCAATCCAACATCCAACGAATCACATTCAATGGATGAACGGATGGACGGATTCGATACGGATAATCCAATGGATTTGTTTTAGTTAAAATTTATAATAAAGAAATAAAGCCAACATAAGTGACTTCTTACAGAGCCTACATATCCTATATAGTATACAAATATATATATATATATATATATATATATATATAAGTGACATGGACAACTCCCAAACAAACACATTAGAAATTCTTAATTTATCTAAAGTATTTTCTAAAACTATATAAATGTCATTAAATTAACGGATATGGATGCCCAACAGATTTTCAAGGTTGCATCCGGACCCAATCCGTCATCCATCGGATTTCAAAAATTTCATCCGCGTCCAACCCATTAACGAATGGCCCGGACATCCATCCGCAAAAATATGATTGGTCCCGGTTAAATACGTGGATTGCGGCCAAATGCTCACCCCTAATTTTTACATTTATGGTCCATTAGTCCTTAAATATCGTGGAAACTAAAGTAACGAGTAATTAAATCCAAATTTGTGCACCCATGAAACAAGGATGATACATGTTAGTATGAATCCTCTTGTGAACAAAGAAGGAGACTCGGGTAGAAATTCTATTCATTATATATATTAGACAAATATTAGAGTTTCTATTTATAGGGCTAGACATAAGGGCATCCCAATAGTAAACGAGATTTACTCTGGATATTCTTAACATAATTACATGTTTATAACACTCCTCTGATGACATTGTGTCTAAGCTAATTGCCTCGTTAAAACCTTGTCAAAAAAACCCAAAGGAAAACCTGATCGAAGGGAAAGAGTACAATTGTGAGTAAACCTAGAACTGAGATTGACATGCATATGTTGCCTCATTAAAACCTTGTCAGGAAAACCACATGGTACAAAACGGATGTTAACCCAACTATATGAGTTTTTACAGAAAATAAGCATCAAAATTATAACTCTAGTCCATCTCAAAGACGAGTTTAAGCTAGCATAATTCTAATTAACCGCGGATTTAAGAAAGAAAGAAGAAAAAATTAAAATTTATGCTGCTAAAGCGTGGATTTCAGTGTTTTTAAAGACTCTTCAAGAGACCCATAAAGTTGATAATATCAACTAATTAATCTGGATTCTTGCTTTTATATCGAATTTCTAAAAACACATAGAGGATTGTTCAACCTAACATAATCGAGCCAGGTGGCGACCAGAATATAATTTGAATCCTACAAGGATTACAAGTACGAATATGTTCTCTGGATACATACGAGTCATTCAAAGACTACCACGCCAAATGAATCATATAAAGAGAACAATTATTAAAGAAACCAATCCTAGGGATTGAGAGGAAAAAACCCTCAAATCGTTTTTACAGCGAAAATATTTCTTATATGAAGACGCAATATGACTACACCAACCTGTAGTTAATAGGATTGGCAATTTTAAGGTGTTAAGTCTGGGATCCAAAACCGCATCAATCGAGAATTTAATCCAACCTAATGTGGATTATATGCCAACCAATCACAAATGTCGATATTTCTCTGCAGAGGGGTTCAAAACCACCGTCATTTATTTCAGTAGCTACTTTAAATAAAAATTCGCAATATATTAATTAATTACGATCCTACACAGTTCTCAAGTGTATGCATATCTTGGAAAAAAAAAATCAGAGAATTTGTTTGAGCATTGCTCGGTCTAACTCGCAAGCGTTGCTATCTCAAGCTTGATTGTCAAGTTAGTTGCCTAAACTATAAGTCTTGATTTCTAGTCTACTTATAGTTAAGTCTCGGATTAGGATAGTAAGTGTGGTTGAGTTTTAGACTCCACGGCGTTCATCGAATGAATACGAAGAACTACTCAAGGGAACTTGTGGAACTTCATCAACAAAAGGTATGTGGAGACTTGAACTTATCTATCACTCAAAAGTCTATCTATTATATCTCCTGTTTTGAGACACGAAAGTCGTATTGCTATATAGACTTCAATTATACATATTTTCTATTTCGATCCGAGTTTATCTCGCTTATCAATTTCTAGAAATATGTGTTGGTAAACATTCGCTTTGTCCAAGTTCATCTTTACTAGTCACGAAAGTCATGTTGATTATTTCAATAACTTGAAAATCGCTTTGATGAAAATAGTTTGTGGATAACAACTATTTTAACATCCTCTAAGAAAGTTTCAATGATTGAAATGAGAGGTTGGAAAGTAACTATGTTTGGATATAAATATAGTGTGTTCTAACATTTGTGTAAAAGTCCAAAACCGGAAACCTAAAGTATGTGTACCCGTACGCGTACGACGATTGTTGGAAACTCGGGCAAGTATGCGTACCCGTACGCATACTGGCGGAAGTTTCACGTCCGTGAATTTCTGATAGAGTTTGGAAGTGTGAATTGGTATGCGTACCCGTACGTGTACTGGCGTAGCAAAACTCGGTCCGGCTACTTTGGTATGCGTACCCATTTGCATACTTATGTTGGTTACTTTCTAAAATATGTTTGTTCATGAACTAAAACATTTATATAATAAGAAATGCAATCTTGGCAAACAGTGGCTATGATGTTCATGAATTGATTCGAGTGAATCAAAATCGATTTTTATTCGATTGTGTCTTGTATACTTCTATGATATCTAAGCAATTGAACAACTCTCTAACTAGTTCATTTGAGTCATTTGAACTAGTTATGGTGAAGATGAATAAGGTTAATATGAAAGTTCTCATATGGCTAACCATTGATTAACCATTGTTGAACCGACTAAGTATACACGTTTAGGTGCGGTTACTCAAACCTAAATGAATGTACATTTCATTTGTGTATAACAAGCTAAGTTCAATCTAACAGTTGAAAGATATTAGCTTGAATCTAATGAGGTTTTCATCTAACGGTGAATATTAAATGCTTTGTTACCAAGGTAACTTAGATTGCAAACCCTGATTTGGAGACTATATAAAAGAGAACTCTAGCAACTGGGAAACCTAATCCCCACACCTCCTGTGTGATACTAGTTGTATAATCTAGAGTCGATTCTCCTTTAACCTTAGCTTTTTCACGAAACCTTGTAGGTTAACGACTTGAAGACTTCATTGGGATTGTAAAGCCTGACCCAACTATTTTTTTAGTAGTTGCGTGATCTAATCTTGATGTTTTCTATTGTAATTGAGTCAGGGGCAGAGCCAAGAATCATGGGAAGGGGGTGCAACCAAAAATTTTAGGGGGTGCAAAAATGCAAAAACGGGCTTGTTTATATAAAAAAAATTCTTACAGGGCTTAAATTGGGCTTTGGAGCCAGCTGGACAGGGGGTGCAAGCGCACCCCCTTGCAATGGGCTGGCTCCGCCCCTGAATTGAGTACAATCGTAAGATTGGCTTGAGATTTATATCTCTGATAGGAAAGATAGAAAAGTAGTCACAAACACCTTCGTCTTATCGTTTGTGATTTCACAATTTTTTTTTCGTTAATCGATTAAGATTATTGTGAGGTGATTGATTATACTAGGTTGTTCTTCGAGAATATAAGTACGGGTTATCAATTGGTTCCTGTTCACCTAGATTTATCAAAAGACGGAACAAAAACTCGTAGGTATATCTGTGGGAGACAGATTTATCTATTCAATAGACTTTTATGTGTGATACAAATTTGTTTCTCAAGTCTTCGACTTTGGGTCGTAGCAACTCTTAGTTGTGGGTGAGATCAACTAAGGGAATCAAGTGCGCAGTATCCTGCTGGGATCAGAGACGTAAGGAACGCGACTGTACCTTGAATCAGTGTGAGATTGATTAGGTTTCAACTACATTCCCGAAGTTAACTTGTAGTAGGCTAGTGACTGTAGCGGCTTAATACAGTGTGGTTTTCAAATATGGACTAGGTCCTGGGGTTTTTCTGCATTTGCGGTTTCCTCGTAACAAAACTTCTGGTGTCTGTGTTATTTCTTTTCCGCATTATATTTTGTTATATAATTGAAATATCACAGGTTATGCGATGAATCGATCAATTGGTAAATCCAACCTTTGGTTGTTGATTGAAATTGGTTGATCCTTAAACATTGGTCTTTGGTATCGTTCAAG
Organism: Papaver somniferum; assembly: GCF_003573695.1. Lineage (NCBI taxonomy): Eukaryota > Viridiplantae > Streptophyta > Magnoliopsida > Ranunculales > Papaveraceae > Papaver > Papaver somniferum. Next base: position 239,520,596 of record NC_039358.1, on the reverse strand, counting down.
TTATTTCTCTTGTATTCAATCAGGCTCACGAATTCCTATTTGATTGATTGCTGATTGAATCGGGAAATTGATATATAACTCTTTGATATAATTTTTCTTAAGATCGAGTCGGACTGTATAGTTGATTCTCTTGAAAGTATATTGGTGTTAGTCCACACAGATTGCTAAGCGAAATATTGGGTGACGTTATTGTAACCCCACTTTTTCAAAATTGATAGTACCAGTGCCCACATGCATTAATAACTTTGAGAACGTGAATCATGTTTTTGGTACACTCAATTCACTAGTGGAAAACAACCGATTTAAGATAGTCAGATAATGCCGTCTTTCACATTTCCGCTGAAAGTGCCGTAGATTTAGTGTCTTTTTCTGGAACAACATTTTCGGATTGCCCCTAAATAACGATTCTTTCCGGGTGCCGCTGAGCACGACACCTGGACTGCGTCGTAGATTTAATTCTTTTTATTAAAAAAATATCAGACATAACTGACTGATTGCAGCTACTCTGACTGGGCTGAAATAATGCTGATTCAAAACTCAAATTACACTGAAATTAAACTTGGATTTATAAACTCAAATTACCATTTCGTTGAACATTCATTTGATTCGTAAATTCAGTTTATAAATGAAACAACAAGATTTTAATACTAAATTGACACCAATTTAATATTGAATTGACACCAATACAGGACCTAATAAGTTCAAGATTTTTCTTAAAGGTAAGTGATACAAGTCCTAATAAGTTGAAGGTTTCTTAATGACAAGTGCAAACCAGCAAAATGATGATCAAACAAGCCCACACTTCCGAACTGGGCACCTGCATCAAAAATAGTTTCAACATCAATTAACCAAAATGAACTCCCAAAAATTATGATGGTATTTGAATAATAAATAACTTCATGACAATCAAAAGCTCTCACCATCTCCTTATCTAATTTCAACATCACAAAGATTGAACCTAACTAGTAAAAAGATAGCCTAGGCTACTAGACAAATTCAACATCACAAAGATTGAACCTAACTAGTAAAAAGATAACCTAGGCTACTAGAAAAATTCCAACTTAAGCATACATATAAAGTAACATACAGAACACTCTCACCAAGGAGTGGAGAGTAAAGCGCGCTCAATTCACCGACTCTATCTCCGTCCCAAGAAAAGCAAAATTTCCGCAAGCACTGATTGTGAAGGCTGCAACAAAAGGATAAACACACAAACAAAAAAAAGAACATATTGAACAATTTAAATTATAAATTTCAAACATAAATATGCAGTTGGACTCTTAGATGATCGAACTGTGTTTGCACCGAAACGTGGACATGAACTTGATACTCTTAGATAACTTTGTGTTGGTTTACTAGTAAATTTTTGGCTAAAGTAGATAAATGGGCTGTTGAATGAAATTTTATGAATTGGCTCAAAAGATACCTTAATAGGTGTTCGATGGCTTGTAAATGGTGTCAGGAGTAACGTCATTGCACTAATCATGTGCGCAAATTTCAACTAAAATGGTTGACATATGGAATGGGGTGGATCAGAAAGTACTCTATGTATTATTGTCTAATTTCCACTATTAAGAATACATAACACAGTTTGGCTAAGTTTGCATGTGTTAGTGGTGGTCAGGATTTCATCTCAAAAAGATAAATCGATCGCAGAGGATCAATCAGTTAAAACACGAAACGAAATGAAACGCCCAACTCAAACTCTCATTAGGTCGTCTGTTACGCTTTCAGTTTTCTTTGTGTTAAATGTGGAAAATATCAATAGATTCACTGTTAAATGTAGAATTAGGGAGGCGAAACATTTCATGTCAACTGAACGATTTCCAATCAATTCATCATCTTTTTCTTCTACTGCTCAAACAATCAACTTTGTGTTCCAATTCCAATGAATCGTTAGGCCTCGCCAATACTTATTAGTGGGACGGAGGGAGTATCAAAATAGATGAAACGAGATTGCAGTGGAATATAATTTTTATTTTATTTTAGGGAATGATAGTTCACTAAAGAGAAGACAAGTGTTCATTGAAGATTAAGGTTTACGATTTAAATTTTGTTTATGAAAAGTTTATGCTTTCTGATTAAAAGTTTGTTGTTTTTTTTTTCTCTTATTAAGGTTTTAGTCTTCACCGACCGAAACTGCTTGCACCGTTTCTTCTTCCATATTCTCCTCAATTACGTTAGGTGTTATGTATAATTGATTCATTGGATTTTGTCTATTTCTCTTATTGTTTCCTTAATTTTGTGTAGCAAGAATTAATGGGTCTATATCACTATATGGAAAAGTTGGAAAACATTTAGTGGATGTTACTCCTGATTTATTGGTATTTTTATTACACTTTTTAATAGGTCAGTTTCTATAAATAAATATTTCAAAAAAATAGGTCAGTTTTCTAATCGGAAAAGTCAAATGTTATTTTAATTTTCCGGGACCATTTTTTTTTTAACTTCTTTTGATGACAAGTGTTATGTGGACCATTTCACTTATTTATTTGGCTGACAAGTGTCATGGGACCATTTCACTTCACTTTTTTTATTGACAAGTGTCTAGATGACAACTTTCAATAATTAGTTCTCTTAATTTCCTTAATTTTCTCAAAAAGAAAAAACTGGCCTACTAAAAAGTAACCGAGGAAGTATATATGATTTCAAAATAAAGGTTTCAACTATCGAAACCTATGAGAATTACAAAAACTGTGAAGGAATTATTGTTTTCCTATTGTTTAGTATTGGTGTAATTTGTGGCTGTGTTCAACCTGCTCTTTTGGATAAGTTTAAAATCCATTGGCTAATTTGTGAATTTTGAATTTTAATCTCCATGGTTAATGACGCAAGATTTTCTTATCATTTTTATTGCAGCAGGAGCAAACAAAGCTGAATATGAAAAACGACCGATCCTTAAACACGTCGTGTAACTTATAAAATGTAAGTCCATGATGCAAATATAGTCCGCACGGAACATAGAAAGACACGGAAGAAATCAAAGACGAGATGAAATAAGCAGAGGTACAGGTTAGTTATAAATTTTTATGAAATGCATTTTTGCATTTTCATAAATTTAACGACTTGAGAATCCTCTTTTGACGACGCTGAAGGATAATATCTTGGAGCTCTGCAAAAGAACTTTGGAGTTTTTTATCTAGAAATCTGAAACTCGCGCCCTCTGCTAAGCTTGAGAAGCCGCTGCAGATAGCACAGGTAGCAATTTGAATTGTCTTTTTCGATTAACTCTGTTTTGGTAGAAATAAAATGTCTATGAATATTCAGGAAATGAGTCAGTTAATGTTCTTGCGGTTGATGGAAGATATTGAATGCAAGCTCATGCAAATGATGCTTGGAGGAAGCATCAACGTTAATGGTTGCACGTTTGATGTGGTCAGAGGAACGAGCCGAGTGCGTTTAAGAAAGGATGCTTCATGAGTATTCAGATACAAGTTTCTTTAGCAAAGAACAAACATTTGAAACCTGAAAGGTAATATGGAAGAACTAATGTATTTACATTATATTAATTAAGGAGATTTGATGTCTTAAAATCAAATTGAACTCTTGACATGACTTTGGTTATCTAATAATAACTGCGGTAGAGGAATTTTTGAAGAGACTGCATAATAACACAAAGTGCAATGTTTGTCAATAGAAATTGGTCATTGATGACAAGATGCTGGAGTTACTTTGCAAACATTTCTAATTCTCACTTTCTTTCTCCATCTGTAAAGTAAGGTTAACTATTCGCTTTATTTCATATTTTTTAAGTTTTTTTTCTTGTTTCAAAACAATGTTGAATATACTGTAGGTCGTGGTTGTTTGCATTAGATCTAGAATTGCATGATTAGACACAATGGTTTCATATAACTGCTCAAATTTCAATATGATCAAACTACGAACTTATTCGTGAGAAAGTTTCTACAAAAGTGGATCTTCTTCGTCTATTGTTTAGTACCATTAACAAGGTTTATTCACTGGGAAAACGTCAGTTTCTCAGCAGCTGGATGGCTGCCAATGGAATGTCATATATAGGCAGTCACAAGTTTTGGATGGTATTATACTCTTCCATGTTCCGCCATTTCTTTTATGTGCATTTTTTCCTTTTCTAATAATGTATTAAGTTGGATGTATTTTCACTTGAACAATATTTTTTTAAAGGTCTTATGGTGTGCAAAATCATAATCCTTATCTTTATCAAGCACTCCAGGTTGTTGGAGTAGTAGGACATCTATATGAGTACTGTAAAATTGGTAACGATATCTTTAGGCGCATAATGCGTGCTCTGTCCTTTGCTAGCTCATTCTAAGTAATGAACCTAAATAAAACAATGCCAGTGAGTTAAGAAATTTTTTCTCATATTTATTTTTTTTAACATTAAATTTTGAAGTGTTCAGGTCAGATTGACAGATGGAAGGAAATGTTACCGACACCCAAAGTAATATAGTGTGGTTGTGTAGCACTATGATATCTCATATACTCAAAAGATCAAAAATAATTTTAGACTTAATCCTAATCGATGAAAAACATGAAGGTTTTTCCAGTCGGAAATCAAAAATAGATATTATTAATCTTATATGTCATAATATTGTAGGAATACATAATTCACACAGCAATTGGTAATATGCTGCGGAGTGGAAGGTTCAACAAGTTTACCACGCAAATGAAACTTGAGAAGATCACTATATAGATGATTAAAAATGCTGAGTTATCTAAACGAGACTGGAAACAAAATGATCATACAAAAAATTGAAATTAGGGCCCATATGATTCTTTAGTTGTTACAACTCAACATAGATCAAGGCCGGTGCCGTTACGGCACGGGTTAAGCCCTAGTTTTTCTATAACACTAATTGAACTCAACATTTGCAATTCGGGAAATTACAATTCTTTCTGTTTGTCTTACTTAAATACAAACAAAGATTACTTCAGTGTATGCATTATCAAAAAAATAATAATGATAATTGAAAAACAAGGATAAAGAAAAGTTATAATCCCATGGAGGACCATTTTAGTCAAAGTATGCATTCAAAAGAATTGTATCAGGTCAAGAAAATTGATAACAAGCATGGTAAATGGAGTTAGAACTCAAGTAAGGAATCAACATAAGCATCAAACTCAGAAGTTCGCAAAGAGAAACTTACCAAAACAGCAGATCCATTAAAGCTATCATTGCCACTTCCACTACCAAGTTCACAAGGAAAATCAGCATTTCGCAATACCGACAGTAGCAAAGCTGCCATCAGAATACCCATCCCTGCCTTTACAGCCACCACTAACTACGTTTCTCAAACATTACCTCGACCTACACCTCCCGTGCAACCTGCATTAGACATGAAACAAGTACTTATTAATTAGTTAATCTTTTGCTTACAATTTATTGGTTAAAGTCTGACAATACTGATATGAAAGGATAAAGAACAAAAATGGATGTATATTGACGACAAAGATGTAACACTGAATATACATGGATGAGGCATCCAGGTAGTATAAAAGAGGGACAACAACCTTGAATAGAATCTAAGATCTAAACAATAAAAGGTCAGCAATAGTCACTAAATGAAATGCATAAATAGCATTACCTGAATCATTGACACTCTTTACAATGAGCTTCCACAAGGACACTGAACCTTCATATTTATATTACGAGAGTCAACAACTACATCCTTGAATTTTGCATTGTGAAATGATGAATGAATCTGTCCTTTAGAGGCTAAATCAGTAGAGCCCTGGAAGTCTGCATTTTTCTGCAAGGAGAAAGATACTTAGTTAAGTCATGGAAAAATGTTTTGGGAAATGGATAACGCAATTTTCTATATACAAAGACATACACTTCTACAGTGCTTCGGATATCCAAATAGAAAGTAGCATGCATACACAATCCGAGCAACAATAAGAGCTCTCACAACATCTGAAGGTGACGTAATTACCCATGCTTTTTTCCTTCATCAATCTGATGTAGTTGTAAGCAAGTGGGAGCCGAGTCACAATGCCTGCACACATGTCGAACACATGGTTAGTATTTTAAATTTAAAATACAATATCAGACTTATTAGACACAACATAGAACAAATGATCAAAAGAAGCAAGTCATGTGATGTAGTTTCACAAACATCAGTTTCCATCAGTTTCACAGACATCAATTGGGCGATCGGAATAGGTTCTCTGTAGGCCCTGCTACGACACCAGACTCATGATTATGTTGGATAGGAATTCCAAGTACCCTTTCTAAGGATACAGAGAGCTCTTAAATTACAATTCGTTTGCTACGTTCAGGTTACTAAGAGGATTCCACATCCTTAAAGACCAATGCACTAGTATTGCAAGAAGAAAAGTGTTTATCACGCAGGAAGATAGTTACCATCACCACCAGCACTCTCTCGAGCTATTCGGATTCCCTCTCCCATTTACCGCCACCAGTTCAGCCCATACAACCTCCACCACAGCGCTTTCTTGAAAACATTGATTTACCACCACCAGTGGTTTCTCATTTTCTTTCATCATATACATCCTATGCACCAAATATTATTTATACATAACAAAACTTATCAATACAAGACTAAAACTAACAAATCAAACCCAATATCAGAATTATAACTACCACACAACTCATAGAATTTTGTTTGACAAGAATTACAAATCCAAAACCCAACATCAGAATCATTAAAAACACCCAATTTTGATTGACAAAAATTCTGGATGACTTCCAATTACTCCACTAACACAAGAGCAACACCAAATGACCTCAAATAAATTCATTAACATAAAAAATAGAAGATAGGAACCAGAACCATCAATACGATGACCCATTACTCAACCTCGAATAAACATAATCAACTGATCAAATTTAAGGCACATGACAATTAGTTCATTGAAACATTTTATCAAACAACAGTAGAGCAATACTTTTTTCCTTTCTTTTAACAAAAACCATCAAAGTAGTAATGGAGGAAATCTAAGGAATAAGAAAGAATCAAGTCAAATAACAAAAAAACCAGACCCTAAAACATGATAATAACCAAAACCCATAAGCAATATTCAAATAAAAGCACTCAAATAAAATCAAATTCAACAAACACCCTCTGTAAAGTACAAAAATTGAAACAGTAGTGTCTCTTACTAAGTAAATTCAGATGAAGATGACTCATCCAGTAGTTGATTGAAGTACAAAACGAAGCCCTATGGTTGACGGGAACACAAAAACTCATTAGAATTCACTACGAAACCCACATTACAAAAATCAGCGTTAAAAGCCTAGCAAAAATATATTTTACCGGTGTAAGAAGCACCTTCCATTATCGGCACAAATCTGTTAACAAAACCCAGAACCCCCAAAATTAATCAAAGTACAGACTATTTCATTAAAATTTCTCAAAAAAAACACAATAAAACCGTAAATCTCATTAAGCAGTATGAATCAAAAAGAGAGAGATTATACCTTTTTCTCTCTGAGAAATTTGCGGATCTAGATAATACCAAAGAAGAACAAGAATCATCCAATACATGAAGTAGATGTATTGGAGATCTGTTAATTGTTTTGGTTCATGAAGATATGTTCATTTATGTGAAATAGCAGATGGATTTGAGAGATGAAGAAAAAAATGATTTTGATTGATAAAGATCTGTTTTTGATTAAGCAGATAGATTGGAGAGATGAAGAAAGAAAATGGTTTTTTCTTTGGAGTAAAATTTCCGATGAGAAGAGTTTGAAGAGAGGAATGACAAGAGGCAGAAATAGATTTAAGATAGGCTAGGCTCGATGTGGACGGGCCACATACTAAGAGCTTCTCCATTGGTCACGTTGCCAGCTTCATACGTGGCACTATTGAAAGACATCCTTTAACTTATATTCCAACTATTTTTTTTAAGAGCATGTCCAATGGAGTTTGGGTCTCAAAAAAAATTGGTGCCACGTAAGATTTTAGATACTCCAATATAAGGGTGCATAGGAACCGAGCCGGACTGATGGACCGTCCCGAAACCGGTGTAACCGTACCTGTTTTTGTCCCGAATCGAGGAAGGGGATAAAGATACCGGTCCAAAAATTGAGAACCAACCTCTAAGGGTACAGGTACACGGTCCTATGCATGTCCCGTACCATACCGTCCCGTTTATACCGAATAATAAAGACCATTGGATTTAGGGGTTTAATCTGTGGTGGTATATATAGAAAAATTAGGTCAGAGTATTTCGTTTTCTTTTTCTTCCTTCTTCTTTGCAGCGCCTCTCCCTCTCTCTCTCTCAAGGAACACAGTTCCTCTGTTTGATTTAGATTTAGTGAACATGAATTGTAATACTCATAAAAGGCCCCTCCTTCTCCTTCAGTTTTCTCAAATCGACAGCTTAGCACATTCGATACAGTGGGTGGCTCCTTTGAATGGTTTTATTTGATTGTTCTGTATTTGGTACAGTGGGTGGTTACTTTCAGCAACAAAGCTTGTGAATCCATTATATTCCTGTACTCTCCCATGTCTAATTGATCTTACCATTTTCCGGAAATGAAGCCAGTCATGTAGTACCCAGAACTCTACAAATAGAACATTATCATTATCATCTTAGTTAGTGGAAAATCTGGAATGTTTTCCTGCTAAGTGTTTATAACTTTTGATGTTATTTTATTGGTCTTGCTTGAATGTTGTTTATTCTGATTTCAAACTTGTGTGAATAAATCCAATTCTCAAATTTTCTTAATTGACATTGAGGACCGAGACTAGTACCGGAACCGTCCCTGGTAACGCACTGGTCCCGAATGGTACCGGAACCGAGATACAGGGTACAGTACCTGTCCAAAAAATTGGAACCGAGAATAGGGAGTTACAGGTACTCGATCTCGAAAAGAACCGAGCCGAACCGTAACGTGTGCACCCTTACTCCAATATAAAAAACTCTCTCCAATGGTAGTTGGATAGTCAAAAATTAATATGAGTTGGCAGTTTGAGTTTGGATGAGGATATCTAAATTTAGATACTCCCATCCATACCCACGTCATAAAAAATTCATGTTTAAAATTGTTCTGGCCCACATTTTAGATTAAGTAACCTATAACTAAATGACAAGTGTATCAAAATAGATACAGATACAACTACCACTGGAGATGCTGATTAAAACATGATTCTATTTATACATAATGTTAACTAAGTGCCTAATTTTTAGGTATCCACATAGGATATATACCCATATACCATTGGAGATGCTCTAAATACAGGGAATAGAAAAAATCTTTCTCCAACCCATTTGTATTTTGACCTTCTCTTTACCTAGGTGTAATCATATTTTTCTCAAGAGAATAACAAAGATTTTATTCGATAAAAAAACAAAAACTCATTTTGTGGAGGGAAACTCCATACAGTACGTCCGTTATTCTAAATCTCCCTTCCACCAGTCCATTTCTGTCGTAATACCTTAAGCTCATAAAAATAAAAACCTTAAAGTTGCAGCAGTCAATAGCTTACCTCCTGGTACATTTTAGAGCTTTACAAATGTGGTCTTAGACGGAGTATTCAACCAGTTCGGAATCAAAAAAAGTAAACAGATACTATCCGTTCTCCCTAACACCAATAGAGTAATATCATGATTCTCTGGATCATTATTAACAACAACATAACTATAAAAGGGAGAACATTAACTGATAAAATTTAATTTATTAATCATCGATGGAGATTCAATATATAAGAGAAGAGGTATTGATAATAAAACGTAAATACAGTTCCCCATTGATTCGCATCATGAAAAACGAGAAGGAAAATAAAGAAAAATAGAAAAGGGGGGTTTCACTTAACGAAGAAGAAAGGAAAAATATTTGTTAGTATATATTTAATTTTTTTAATTAAATTCCTTTCAACAAATTAAATATATTTTTAGCATAAAAATACTGATTAGGATCGATATAAATCCTCTTGGTAAACAAGAGCAATAATTCTATTCAACCCACTATTCTTGCTGATGTGTTCATATTTGTCGTTTTTATTTTCGTTTTCTAAATTTGGTAAAACACTAAAATCGGATCTTAAAAATTCTCACTACCATTACCGGCGCCAAAGAAGAAATCTATAGAAGAACTTGAAATCATCAAAAAAACTACGAACTACCATTGAAGAAGAACAAAAATACCACTAGGTAATCTATATGTTAATCTTGCATCATGATTTATTTTTTTATTAGGGTTTATAAATTTCTTATTTGATTAAGAAAAGGTGATAAACTCCTTATTTAATTTAAACCTAATGAAATTATGTTTCACTTGTTAATCACACATCTTTTGCTTGAGAATAACCGAGCATCGTTTTGTTCATAAATCTAACCCAATTGTATGCATGTGTACTTTTATATGTAACCATGGGTGAATCTCAATCGGCTAGCGAGGAACTTGAACAGAGCAATACTGCACTGGATGATGACAATGACCAAGGTGATCAGATTTTCTTGCCAAAAGTTGGTATGAAATTTAACAATGCTGATGACTTATTTGAGTTCTACCGTAGTTATGCATTCAAGGCGGGATTTTCTTGTAAGAAACGAACATGCAAGAGGGATCATCATGGAGTATTAAATTTTGTAACTTATTCTTGTACGAAAGAGGGGAAGAATCATTCAGTGTCGGACTCTCCATTAAATCTTCCTCCAACACAGAGAACTAATTATAAAGCAAAAATTTCAGCGAGATTATGTGAAGATGAAAAATGGATGATAAGCGGTGTTGCTCTTGAACATAACCATTTAAATAGTCCATCGAAATCTCGACATTTAAAAGGCCACAAAAGGATCGACACGGCTACAAAGAAGAAAGTTTTGGTGAACGACAAAGCAGGAATCAGGATATGTAATACCTATGGTGCATTAGCGGTTGAAGGTGGTGGATACGAAAGCCTCCCTATGATAAAAAAACATTGAGGAATATGGTTGCTAGAGAAAAAAATAGAACTTGGTGAAGGAGATGCTACAACACTTCTGGATCACTTTACAGACATGCAAAATAGGGATCCAAATTTCTTCTACAGAATGGGCATTGACAAAATGGGCGGTTTGAAGAATGTTTTTTGGGCTGATAATAGATGTAGAGAAGCCTACAAAGAATTTGGTGAAGTTGTCACCTTTGACACAACATACTTGACAAACAAGTATGCAATGCATTTTGCTCCATTTGTCGGGGTTAATCATCATGGGAAGTCAATTTTATTTGGTTGTGGCTTGCTTTCTAATGAGGAAAAAGAAAATTTTGCTTGGTTATTCAGATCATTTCTCGATTGTATGAATGGAATCGCTCCACAAAGTATAATTACAGACCAATGTAGTGCGATGAAATGGGCAGTTGAGAAAGTTTTCAAGGATACCAAACATCGTTGGTGTTTATGGCACATCATGAAAAAAATACCTGAAAAGTTGAGGAGGTATGAAAATTATTTAAGGATTAAATGTAGGATGAAAAAAGTTGTTTATGATACACAATGTCCAGCTGAATTTGAACAACACTGGAGTGAGATGTTGCAAAAGTATGAGAGCTTGAAACATAATAAATGGTTGAATAAATTATATGAGGAGAAACATCGATGGGTTCCTTGTTTTGTGAAGACCACTTTTTGGGATGGGATGTCGACTACACAACGATTCGAGAGTATGAATGCATTTTTTGACGGGTATGTTCATTCAAGAACGTCTTTGAAGCAATTCGTTGAAATATTTGATAATGCACTGGGATACAAAATGGAAAAGGAGCTTAAAGAAGATGCTAGATCGTTTTCAACAATTATTCCAACCTCAACTTCGTATAATATGGAGAAACAAATTCAAAGATTATACACTCATGCGAAGTTTAAAGAATTTCGTAATCAGTTGATACGGAAAATGTATTGCGAGATAATTGGTAGTCAAGATGAAATCAAAGATGGAGTCATGGTTCAAACTTATGACATACAAGAAGAAATTCACTACCAAAAACCACCAGAGGATAAAGAAGAAGTTGATGATGATGATGATGAATTGGTTGCATCAAATGAAGACATTACTTCACTAGATATGGGACATACTGCACCAATTGAAGAATCTGAATTTGAACCCGAACTTGATCCTGATATTGATTGGTCGATGAAAAAGATTATCTTTAAGGTATGGTTTCAGAAAAATGAATGCAAAGTCGATTGTAGTTGTCATAGATTTGAATTTCGTGGAATACTTTGCACGCATGCGATATGTGTGTTACTTCGTAATGATGTTTTACTAATGCCAGACAATTACATATTAAGAATATGGAGAAAAGATGTGAGCTTGTTACACACAAAGGTGCCAATAAATTCTGATAGTTGGTATTTGACTCCAGCAGAAAAACGTTACAAGGAGTTTTGTGATTATTTTGCAGAACTTGCAGATGTAGCTTCAAAGGATAGTGATAAGTGCAGTAATATCAAGAAATGGATACATGAAAAATTGATAGAAACAGTGGAAAAAGGATCTGGTATTGAAGAAGAAATAAACAACTCTGGTCAAGAGAATGAAGCTATAAAAGTAAGTAATCCTCCTCAAGCAAATACAAAAGGTAGGCCTTGTACTAACCGTTTGAAGCCTAAGCAATACAAAAGAAAAGCGAGAAAAGAAAACGTCAATGTAAGTTACTTATCCGTTTTCATACTATTTATGTTTTAGTGTCCTGAAGGTGTCTAATTTATTAGTCTGATGTTATTGAAATTTGATGTGCATTTATGTTTTAGACCAATGAACAAATACCGAGTCAACAAAGCTTGGTAAGTAATATTCAGCCATCGAAGAAAAGAAAAAGGAGTAGTAAGAAAGAAAACATCACTGTGAGTTTTTGATTCCTTTTGACTATCTATGCTTTAATTTCGTGAAAGTATTCAATCTGTTTGTCTTAAGTTATTTTATGCTTCGATGTTTATTTGTGAGACCACTAAAGAAATCCCAACTCAACAAAACACGGCGGGTGCATTTCAGTCATTGGGAGGAGCTGAAATCAATAATCTTAATAGAGGAGAGTACAGCCATTTATTGGTAAGACTTAAAAAATCTCTTTCTTTGAAACCTACTGAAAAAGTATTTGGTTCGCTAAACTGATGGTTTAGTACTGTATAATTCCTGGAAGTAGATTTTGTGCCATAATAGCTTGTCAGAGTACCTAAAACATGACTTTGGTTAGAGTTGTTGGATAGCTAAAATGACTATATTTACTTCCTGGCAATATTATATGGAATTTTGTTGAGTTGGTACCGTTGCATACCTATTGTTTCTCCCTAGTTATGTTGTGTTGGTTAAATTTGGTGAAACCTGACATACTTTTAAAAAAATTTATGTTTACAGCACTTATCTGAACTCCAAAGAGTAGGAAACATAGGAAATGCCACGATGCAGTTCCCCGGCACCACAAATTTTATCTTATGGAAACATTAGCAGCGTATATGAAACACCTTATGTTCATTCTGGGAATATTGCACCTGCACCAGGAGGACTCCCTGGACATTTTGAAAGTTTCTCGACTGCATTTGGAGTACCTCGTCCATGGAGAAGTCCATATTTGGAGAGTTGTGCACCAACGTACCAGGATACCAGGCAGTGGAGGATTTTTCCGAAGGCAACATTAGTTCTATACGGAAGTTCTATTTTTAACAATTTTATGAATCATATTTTCAATAAAGATGCGCAGTGTGACCCCTGAATGCGTTAGTTTACTTGTAGTTGGATGTTATCACTCTTAACAAGGTGCATTTTCTTCTTTTTTTCGAAGCATAAGGTATTTTTAGGTTCTGTTTTCTTTGGTTATGTTAAAACAATAGTGGAAAATTAGAAGGAATTCTTAAACATAACATTTCATACATATGATGTCTTACAACAGTGGGTCTTTGTAGTTTACATTTGACTTATCAAAAAAAAAACTTTGTAATTTACATTGTCAAAATAATGCACATTTCCACGCAACATACAAACAAGACCTTTCAAATCTATAACTTGGAAGAAGTTTTTCACCATCCTTCCTTGCAAAGAATATTTTAGAACACCGTGACTTGTAGCTATCTCATCTTTGTACTCATTTTGTTAATGATCATTTTGTGCGGATTTTATTGTCGCCTCTATCTCAGGCCTCCGGGAACAGCATCTCCATCAGAAAAAATCTAATTTGTTGACTTGTAATTCCACCTACTTAATCTGAAATAGTATTACTTACATGTTATTTTTTTATGTCTGCATCCACAAGATATAATTCAAATTCTGGCATTCTACATATTTTGGAGTTCCCCTCAATTGTCTCTGTCAATCTTTTTGTAGAAAAGTGAAGATCGAAATTGTTAACACTGGAGATGTTCAGAAACAATCTAGATGTTAGATCAAAAAATAAAATTAAAGAAAACTATTTGCAAGATACAACACTCAAATGAACAAGAACAACAACTAAATAATAACAAGAAAAGATAATAAAGAGTACAAGAGCAACTCTCACATGACGGAAGAAAAGAGGCTTATAAGCTGAGTAAGAAAACAAGTTGATCTTACTTGTTCAAGTGTATGATGTGCAAGATCAGTTGTTGAAATCATAACACTGGCAGCAAATGAACCAAGCTCAAGACTTAGCCCCAACTTATCGCTGCACTGAAACCAGATATAACAACTATTTCACGGTTATATATATACAAATGAAATTATTTTTCGTCGCCGTATGACAATCTTCGCAGATTCTTTGCAATGCGTATGTGTTACAGTGGTAGTAAAGGCTAGTGAAATAATAGTGCTTTACATCAGTATGTAAAAATGGCACAGGATAAAGAGTTTTAATCACCCTATGGTCCATCACTCTCTCTACTAAAATCAAACACCACCACTTTCACCTCCAATATGTTTACTGTACTCGAGTACTAAAATATGCTTTTAGGTTCTGATATAACTTGGATTTCAGTGGCATAGTTAAACTAAGGATTTGAATTCATTTGAAGAATATTAACTGTAGCATAGGTTGTCAATTTACTCTCTTTATGACACAAAGTTTGAACAGGTTATGCTTTCCACTAATTACAATTCCAACTCAAATTAGCAGGCTACTGTGAAACCTAATTTATTAGAATCCATTGCACAATTTCATGGTATTGTAGTTGTTTCTCACATAAAAGACTCCAATTCACTTACTGTATTAAATGAACAGGGAATTTACAGAGAGTGCAATTCGTTTCCTTCACCGATTCCAGCAGCTCATTCCATTCAATTTTCAAGACCATAAACAATATAATCTTTTATCAAATTCAATGGTAAGAACCTTTATCAATTAAGAAATAGCAAATTCACGGATTTTAAAATTAAAACTTTTACTCTTGAATTTAGATGCAACACTCATCTGATCAAGACTAAATACCTTGGTTTCATGGATCTGATGATTGAAATTTTGGATGATAAATGGAAGATTTTTTGTCTTGATCTTCTTTATCAGAATGCAATTGGCCGAACAATGGGAGAAATTCTGGCTTCTGATTTCTTCCATCTATTCAATCAAAAATCGAACTCATTATAATAGAGAAAGATATAAAATAAAAAGCCTATGTTATTCTGATTTTTTTTTATCTGGTGTTCGTAGCAAAGAGGGAGTAAAAGACACGAATAAACACGTTAGCATGAAAGAGAAAAAAATGAAAAGTACAAATGGCATGCCACGTATGCGGTGGGTTTGATGGTGGGTTAGAATAGTGAGTTGAATAGAATTATTGAAACAAGAGTTTGAGTTAGAAGATGTCTATAGGAAAACATGCCACCTCATCTCTACATTAATGGAAGAAATAAGGGCGGGAGAAAGATTTCAGGGAACATGAATGTGTATCCTACGTGGATGAAGACTTTTTCCCCCACATACATTCCATACGAGAGGCTCTAAAAGTATGTGGCCCCTTTTCACTAGTTGACTTGACACGTCTTACTTTTAACAAACGGTTTTGGTTCTTTAAACTTTAACTACCTATGTTTCACTCACCGAAGTACCCCTGGTTCATCAATTTTACCGGTTTAGTATTTCTGTTTATTAACTCCTAGATTTTCTCCAAAGTATTTTTTTTACATTAAATCTATAACTAACTTCTTATTATGGATCGTTTTAAGATTATTTTTTTTCGAGGAAATGTACTCTAGTATCCTGTACGAACACTTGAGTTTGATTTAGTCATCATTGTAGAAAAGAAGTTTTTGATTAACTTATACTTTACAGCTTTATAGTCAAGGTATACATCCTCGACACTAGGCCTTGTTAGTGTGTGTGAACGTACTGTATGTCAACCCGACTCCTATCGTTCTTCTTTAAATTCATCACCTTTAAGTTACTTAAGTACTGCTATTTTGGTAGCGTTGATACTCTTTTCGACACATGCATATCACACCTACAATTTTGCTTATATTGTAGATAATTTAAGCACTAACTAATCTACCGTTTCGTTTCAATCACTTTTTATATTTACACTTAATTTTTTTTGTGTGTGGCCTTTATATCATTGAGGTGCTTCCTTTGCTTTTACTGTCCAAAGGGTTTCCTACCATCGACACTACATGAACATTAATTGATGCTAAGTGTTTTTCTTAAGTATCGTATCTAATGATTTAAAATGAAACTAACTTATTAAAGGTAGCATAGGTTGCCATGTGAAAGAGAGTGTGACGGAATTGTATAAGATTATGTTAATTGAAAATCTTCACAGCAGTATGCGGTGCTAATCAATGGTGTGTGAGCTCTATATCTCTCCATGTTGAATTCCTCACGAGATTCTTGTTCAAAGGACCAATCACCAACGAATACTAGTTGAGAAGTATCAAGATTCATGCATGTATATAGACCAGAAGAAAAAACCCCGCGTGTACAAGAATTGTGTAAGGATTACTGACTATAAGTAAGGGTGTGTGCCTACAATGATATTACAGCTTACATAAAAAAGACGGGTTCTATTCTAAAAAGCTGGTAAGATCATATAGAAATATGAGGTGCACTTTGGAAAGAGGGAAGGAAATGATTGAGCTTTCTCGGGCAAAAGCAGAAGTTAGGTTATCAAGGGTATCTAGGAAAAGAAATAATAAGTAGTTACATTTTACTTTACCACAACAGTTCGGCGGTTTTCCGTCTCTTTAAATGAAACGTGTTGTCAACTTGTGAAAAGGGGCCACATACTTTTAGTACGTGGCCCGTCCACATCGTAGCCGGCGTGGGTAACGAGAGCCCAAAAAAACCAAAAAGATCTACCATAAAAACAATATTCATAGTATTATCGTTGTCTAAGTCAACCGAAGTCTTTACACAACGCCACTTTGACTTCAAGCGCTGTTGTCTAAGTCAACTAAAGTCCAGCTACAACGTCAACTTGATTTTAGTCAACGACACATTCCGTTTGTGATGGTTTTGGGATATTGGGTATTTGTTTCGTCACAATACGTCTTAGAAACAGATATACAGGCAATCCCATAAGAGAAGGAAAAAATAAAAATAAAGAATAAGCGGCCTCATACCTTGCGGAGACGATTCTTTTCTCCACATAGCATAAGTTATCTAGTCCAATCATCAATTAAAGAAAGTGGTGTGCTGTGAATTAGGGACCCCACTATTTCGACCACTTAATAACGTTTAGCCCATAAAGAGGCTCAAGAGATAATTTAGACTCGGGTTTAATCGAATAACTAATATCTAAGGCCTGAAAGAAAAAAGAAAAAGAACTTTGAATCTCACTTTATGTCGTGTAGGACAAAACCTAAAAGAAAGAAAAAAGAATCTCAGTCGTGAACCGGAGACTCGGAAGTCCATATACTAATAACTTGTGTAACTAACGTGAAAACAAACGGGAATGCTATTCCGCACTCTCAATCCTAGTTAGTAATTCGCTCAATAATACGTGAATCATTCGCGAAGTATTCAGAACCACGTAAAATCGCCTACGATTCACGAATTAGCCGAACACCGAACATGATATGCGTGTATTCTGGACTTCCAGAATAGTCCGCGTCTTTTTCGGATTCGCGAGTCATCCGCTGGATTAATACGGACACGTCACTGTATACATTTCGGGACCGGGTAATGATATTAATCGAGTTGGGCCAAGCCCATCCATGATTTCCCTCTTTGTGTATGAACGGTTTTTTGGGACTAGCCTTTTTTTTGGAGGACCATTGTTTTATTTTGGGTAAGATATTAGAAGTAATTCTAGGTCACCCCTTATCCAAATATTTATATTAATATTAAAATTATCCTCCTGATTATTTTTGTATAATGATTAGTTAGTGTGATTAATCATTGATTAAGGTTAAATTGATAGATTGTTTTTTTTAAAAGTAGAATTATTGAGTGACTAAAGTGATAGAAGAAGAAGAAGATGGAGAAAAAAATCATTTTGAGATGGGTGAATATGGAGAAAAAACATCCTCTGGGTACCGAAGTATGCTTGTAACTTGGTGAATGTTGTTATAAATGGCCTAAAATATCTTCAAAATCAAAATTGTAACAAAAAAATTTCAACCAGGTCAACAAAGTTCGGTTAGATTATATGAAGAACATGTAACCGAACTTTCTGTAAATGCAGTTCGGTTAATAAATCCAAAATGACAGGCAACCGAACTAGAGCTTTAATGGAGTTTTTGTTTGTTCGGCTAGCTGATGAAAAATCAAATGTAACCAAACTACTATGCTTGAGTTTACAGAGTTTGTTCGGTTCAGTCGACTCGACCACGTTGTAACCGAACTTTAAACAACAGAGTTCGGTAAGTTCGCAAAAAAAAATTGCGATTAAACCGAACTCAACATTTGGCTATACAGAGAAGAGTTCGGTTTTGAAATTATTTTTGCGAGTTAACCGAACTCATTATATAGGTTTTCTGAGTAAAGTTCAGTTAGGATTTTTTTTTGCGATTAAACCGAACTCAACATTTGCCTATATAGAGAAGAGTTATGTTTTGAAATTATTTTTGCGACTCAACCGAACTCAGGTGTTCGGTTAGGCAAAAAAAAAATTTCTTAGCCGAAGTGTTCTTCGTGTTCTTCATTTTTAAAAGTTCGGTTGTAAGACTAAGGGTTTTTTTCAAAATTATCCTAACTGAACTGTAACCTCCAAATTCAACATATTTTGATGACTAGGGCTCAAAATTTCAATCAAAAACGAATTAGAAGTAATGGGTTTGTGGGAAAATATTTATGGATAGGTTTGTTTATAAAAGATTGATTAATCGACGACGATGAAAATTTGATGATTTTGATTAGATTTGTATACGATCAGGTTTAGATGATCATATATTGATGAAGAAGAGAAGAAGAAAAATTGTAGAATAGAGGAAGAAGAAGTTGTAAGTTAGTTATAATTTTAATTAGGTAAAAGGGTAAACTAGTCATCTCCACCTTTTAGGACACCCCTTATAATTATAAGGAAGGTGGCCTAATAAAACCATGGTCCCCTCAAAAAAACCATGGTCCCTAAAAAAATCATTCTTGTGTATACATTTCGGGACCTCGTAATGATATTAATCGAGTTGGGCCAAGCCTATCCATGATTTCCCTCTTTTGTGAAAGTTTTGCAAAAATATGAGCGTGAGGAGTGTCGAACCCTCGCACAGCAGGTCATATACTAGACTCCAACCATTAAACCAGGCTGTAACATCTAACAAAACTTCCTATATTAGTTAATTTAATCATATTTTCTATGCCACCCTACACGCCAGAACTCTTTTCATATAATTTAATATAGCCGAATTTTGAGCGCCGTATTAGTATATCCCAAAAGCGAATTATACACGTACGTATGCGGTTCCGAATTATTTCCGTATCACGAACCGTTGACCGAACTTTTGAACGAATTTAACTTTCACGGATTCATATAATACTCGTACGTATGCACGTTCCGTAGGTTTCTCGAATCCCGAATTACTAACTAGGCTCTCAATAGCACTCTAGTCCCGAATTTCAATTTTCAAGTGGAGATCAAAAATGAAGACAAATGAAGAGAGATGAATTATTTTTAGTTGTTGCAGAGAATGAAGACCGAAGGGTGAGAAAGTGCACACGTTTAATTTTAAGCTTTAGGTATCACGTGGGCTTCCACAACCACTGACCACGTCAGCCCGTGCTGTGAGTAGAGTGCTATTGAGAGTGTGGAATAGCATTTCCGGAAAACAATTAATCAGTTCTAGGATCACACTGTTTAATTACGGCATAAAGTTCTTCGGTATTCTAATTTTGTACCCAATAACTCTCGGATTAGACAAATCTATGAAAGCATAAGTACTGATCAGATTGAACTTTCATCCCGAAAAAATAATAAAAAATCAATATGATTATCATGAGTAAAATACATTAACTGGTTATGTACTACTCATGATTCCCGATCACTTGATAAATTAAAAAAAAAGGCTTTTTACAAATTTAGCCCGACTAAACTGGAGCCTATGTAAGGGTGCACAGGAACCGAGCCGGACCGACGGACCGTCCCGGAACCGGTGGAACCGTACCTGTTTTGGTACCGAACCGAGAAAGGGGGTACAGGTACCGGTCCAAAAAATAGGAACCGGGGCTAAGCAGGTACAGGTACACGGTCCTTCCTTAATCCCGTACCGTCCCGGACCGAATGTACCGAATGTATTATAACCATTGGATTTAGGGGTAGTAGACTACTAATAGCTATTAGATCTAGAGTGGGGTATATAAAAAAACTTTGCTAGGGTTCCCCATTTTCTTCTTTATTTTCTCATTGGCTTTCACAGAACTCACACTTGGAGGATCAGGGGAGGATGTCCATTTTGTTGCGGGCTTATTTGGTACTCCAGCTTTCAGATCATGAACTTCTCTACCCACATCTCTAACTACAACTCCATTATTACTACTTCTGCTGCTTCCTCTTTTTAGCTGATGGAATTTTTGATCATTTAGGATACTAATTATGTTTTCAAAATTATTTTCATATTTTGTTTTGATCGGAAATATTCGCTTCCATATTGATTAGAATACGAAGCATATCTTCAATTTTAGACCAAGTATTCCTCAGAAAGAATCTGTTCAAGTACTCATCCAATTCACATATCAAGTCTCATCGCCTCTTTCTCAATTGATACTACGATGATTTTTTTGGTCTGGAACCGAGATTAGTACCGGAACCGTATCTGGTACCGACGTGTACCTAATGGTACCGGAACCGATGTACAAGGTACAGGTACCGGTCCAAAATTTTGGAACCGAGGTTAGGGAGGTACAGGTACTCGGCCTCGGCAAGAACCGAGCCGAACCGTACCGTGTGCACCCTTAAGCCTATGCCATTTAACTGGGGCCTATGGATTTTTTCATCCACCCCATAAAGAATGATAAGGAATGTCTAAGTTTGATGAAACTACCATTTTATCCTCTATCAAATATTAATACTACTAATTTGTCCGCATCAAATCCTAATCATAAAATTAAAAACTAAAATCAAAATCATAAAACTAAAATCAAAATCAAAATCATAAAACTAAAATCACAAAATTAAAAACTAAAATCAAAATCAAATTCATTTCCATCTCCACTTCAACTGATTCTTCTTCTTTTCTTCTCAACCCAATCCTATAAACTAGGTTTTAGTAACATAAAATTGCTCAAAAATTGCTCAAAAATTGAAAATTTTGAAATCAAATTTTTCCTGATTTATCAGAATCGGTTAACGTTAATGTATATGTGATCCGATTGCAAATAAAAACGGTTTATGTTCATGCCCAGAAAGAACGATTGTCCTTGATATGTTTTCTGGTTCGAGAAATTTGAACCAGAATCGGATTACATTAGCACTTATAAAAACCGATTGTTGATGTATAATGTTAGAATCAGATTTTGTATGTGTGTCGAGTAAACCGATTGTTGTTCTCAATTTTTCTGTATCTTTTTTTTTGTTAGAATCGGATTACATGAGCATTCGAATAAACTGATTCCTGTTGTGCAATGTCAGGAATCGGGTTTTTACATATGTATCGTGTAAACCGATTCTGGTTAACCCATTTTTTTCCAGTTAATGCTCGATCACAAAATGAGTATGAAATCATACTCGATTTCATTACTCGATTTCATTTCGATTAAAAATGAAAATGAAAACTATATGCTTTTACCCAATTTGAAACTTTATACTCGAATTGAAAACGAGTATAACTTTATACTCGAATTGAAAACGAGTACAACTTCTTAAGCAATTTGAAACTGAGTATGAAGTCATACTCATTCTTAACTCGGATATAGAATGAATTTTAATTTTATTTGATGTTTAACAACAAATAATCACAGATAAAAATGAAAAAATTTACTCACAATCGGTTTATGTTCATGCCTATATAAACCGATTCTTGATAATCAATTGATACCACTAAGAACATAAACCGATTCTGAGTTGGTGTTCTTCAAAAAAAAAAATCAAATTTTAAAATTTTTTCAAGTTCAAGGGATTCATTAACACACTTTAATTTCAGATCTAACACGATATTTTACCACTAATCCCCGAATTAACACTAATTAATTAAGAGTAAATTAGCCATTAAAAAATAGTTGGTAAGGGGTTTCTATGGATTACTTCTTAATGACCCTACTTTGTCACGTAGCTATAGGCCCCAATTAAGTGGCTTAGGCCCCAATTTAGCCAGAAAATCTAGGCCTGTTTTTTTTATGGTTTACAAAACTAAGCCTCTTTTTTTTCTTACAAAACTAGGCGTTATTTGAACAAAAACAGTGGACGGAAAGTTAGCACCGTTAAGTGTACCTAAAAAGACTTATTAGTCCTTTGAATGGTAATTGTAACCCAACTAGACGGGTTGACTCTGTACACGTGGAATCTGAATGCCTCGTCGACACTGTACAAGTCATCGGTTTAGCCACATGGCACTTCATACGTGGCACTCCATGAATAGAAGTGCTTTGTTTTACATACAAAAAGTAATCTTATTTCATCAAACCTGTTTCATTACTTCCTGTCTTCCTCAACAAATGAAACACAAATTCTAACAAAACTCAGATTTTAAACATAAAGAGTACCATTAAAAGGATAAAAGCAGCCAAAATCAATTTTATCCAACAAATTATCAAGCACTATGTGCACACCTACAAAATTCACATCATTCAAATGAAAATACCTCAAATCACTTCAAAATGTCACCACATCATTACCCATCATTCATAACACTATATAGATTCCTTCTTGCAAGATACGGAACAAAATCTTCATCAGTTCAAGCGAAATTCTACATACTTACCTTTGAGCATCATCACTAAAACCATTCTCTCCATACACGACCATTAAACCTGGTAGTAACCCACATCTACAGACTTCCCTTTTGAGCTTCAAAATTCGCCTCAAACCCATCTGCCATACATACAAATCAAGTTCAAACCCTGCAGAACAATCCACCAATATCCATGGAAAAGAACCACAAAGCTTGGTTCAATCATTAGTCGGTCAAGCTCTTAAACGAACACATGGTGTGAATAAATCTGGTAATGAAAAGATATCCCCTTTTTGATGTTGTATGAGCCGCCTTCAACCTGCAATTTCACATTCATCACAAACCACAACCATATAATCATTCAAACACACTAACACTGCAGTAAACCCCTTCCAAAATTCCCATGAGAATTGTTAGTAACAACTTCAGTTCTTCATCCGTTCAACTGATCTTTACAGCTTCAAATCCAACCAAATTAGTCACAGCAAACACTAAAATCTTGAGTTACTTCTGTTGCCCCTTGCTAAATTCACCCAACAAGAGCAACAGAGAACAGTCTCGTTCATTGATTTTCTGGCAGCAACTCAAGCTCAGATGTAACTCAAGTTGATTTGATGATTTTCTCATTCATTGTCGACAACTCCATTTTCTCATCAAATCAACCCTTGAATTTCTTATACGAACTCTCAATTAGCAAACCCATCACCAAAAATCATTTCAATTCCTCATCAATTTCATCTTAAATGCAGATAACCACATGACCCTAATTTCTTTGTAACATCTCCAACTAGAGTCAGATTGCAAATTCGACTAAAACCCAACTCAAATCCACCATCAACTGCTTGTATTTCTTCACCATCTCTCAAATCAACTGCAAGTCATCCATTTATCAGCTCGCAACCAAAATCAAAACCCCTTTTGCAGCTCGTCTTCAACATCCCCCACGTTTTCTACAACTACCACTATCTTTCTCTGAAATCATCTCAAACTCTACGTTAACAATCAATCAAAAAATTGATTTAGGTGAACCAGAGAGAAGAAGGAAGAAGAAAATGAAAATCGATCTCTCTTTTCTGCTATTAGATGGGTTATCATCTAACCATCTAAGCATCTAGACCATCCAATTTCTCTGAGATCTGGATATCTCAGATTACTGGTTCTGAGACAGACACGTGTGACGTTAATTGCTATGGATGTGCATCGCAACCGTTCAATTATCTTCGAGATTTCATCTATTTTAGATTAGGCTTTCATATCGGCACACGTGGACGAGATTTACTATGGTATTGATACTCTCCAGAAAGGGCAGTTTAGTAATCTTAACACCTTCAAGAGATATCTCTATACGAGATTTTGGCGAGATAGTCAACACGAAAAATTGACTGAGGTAACATATTTGGATGGACTCCGTTTGATAGGCTTAAATTTGTAAGAAATAAAAAAAAGAGGCATAGATTTGAAAACGAGGGTCCAAAACAGGGCCTACAAGTGTATATATTCCTTAAAAGAAAATTTAAGAAAAAAAAAACTAATTATGAATTGTACCTCATATATATAATCTTATTTTGCCTATTAAGACAAACAATAATAGTATGAGGATTACGAATAAAACTAAAAAAAAATAGGGTTTAAAGAAGAAAAAAAAATCTTTAATTAGCACTCAGTGATTAAAGCCACTTCATGATAACGTCTTGTAAATAAAGAAGGAGACACAAAGTAAAGAGAAGAAGAGGGTAGAGGGGAGACACAAAGTAGAGGGGAAGAAGGACAGAAATTTATATTCATGTGCATATTAGACAAACATTAGAGCCTCTATTTATAGGGATAAACACAAGGGCATCCCAAATTCCCAATAATAAACGAGATTTACCCTTGATATTCTTAACATCATTACACGTTTATAACAAAACCATTTGAATTGGATTTAACCACTATTTATAGGCAGAAAACAAATCTACATGTCATGATTTGTAGCTCAAATAACCACCTAGATTTATCTTTATCTCATAGAATTTGTAGTTATCTAAAAAAAAAACTACCTACATTTGTACTTAGCTCCCCAATATTTGTATATATTATGAAAGATCAATGGTTCTCTTCATAAATTTGTGCACATCTTGAAAGATTCATGTCTATCTTGTCAAGATTTGTATTTATGTTAGTAGATATGATCTGTGTGATCTATCTTCATAGATCTATATATATATTGAAAGATACATGTCTATCTTCTCAAGATTTATAGCTATCGCATAATATCCATGTTTATCTCTTTTGAGATTTGTATTTATCATAAACTAGTTTCCATAATAAACCATTTGGCCTCCACAATAATCTCAACTGGGCTTCCATAATAAGCCAAAGCTGGTTTTTTTAGAACGAGTTTTTGGGCACAACTGTATTTTTTGGGCGGACCATGATTTTATTAGGCCACCTTCCCTATAGTTATAAGGGGTGTCCTAAAAGGTGGAGATGACTACTTTACCCTTCAACCTAATTAAAATTATCAAATTTCATCGTCGTTGATTCATTAAATTTTCATCGTCGATCAATCTTTTGTGAACAAACCCGTCTATAAGTATTTTCCCACAAACCCATTACTTCTAATTCGTTCTTGATTGAAGTTTTGAGCAGTAGTCATCAAAATAGGTTGAATATGGAGGTTACAGTAGTAAGTTCGATTAGGATAATTTGAAAAAAAAAACCCTAATTTTACAACCGAACTTTAAAAAGATGAAGAACACGGAGGACACTTCGGCTAAAAATGTTTTTCTGTTTCTAACCGAACGCCTAGGTTCGGTTGAGTCGCAAAAAAAAATTCAAAACCGAACTCTTCTTTGTATAGCCAAATGTTGAGTTCAGTTAAATCGCAAAAAAATAAATTCTAACCAAACTTTACTCTGAAAACCTAAATAATGAGTTCGGTTAAGTCGCAATTTTTTATGCTAACCGAACGAAGAGTTCGACAATGTTTTAAAAACGTTGCGATCATGACAAACCTATAGATGTTTAGTGCATGGAAAAACTAAGGGTTCGGCCGAATGAATGGTTTGTACAGATTTTGCGAACCCTCTGAACTCTGTTGTTTAAAATTAGGTTACAACGTGGTCGAGTCGACTGAACCGAACAAAACTATGGAAACTCAAGCATAGTAGTTCGGTTACATTTGATTTTTCATCAGCCAGCCGAAAAAACAAAAACTCCATTAAAGCTCTGGTTCAGTTACCTGTGTATTTTGGATTTATAAACCGAACTGCATTTGTAGAAAGTTCGGTTACATGTTCTTCATCTAATATAACCGAACCATGTTGACCTGGTTGAAAATTTTTCTTTACAGTTTTCATTTTGAAGATATTTTAGGCCATTTATAACAACATTAACTAAGTTACAAGCATACCTCGGTACCCAAAAGATATTTTTTCTCCATATTCACCCATGGGTCGTGATGTCCCGCACGACAGCGCATAGCAACGTCCTAAGCTAGCGGATTTCAACGTCTAAGATTATACTTTTGACAGCTAAGATTATAGATGTAATTATCCTTCACCTTTCCGGATAAAGTAGTGGGTACAGCTGCAGTCAAAAATTGGGTTTATTTCAGGTTGCCCCTTACAAAATAAACGGTGATAAGCAACATTTCGTATGGTCATATTTAAACTTCTGACCACTTTTCCGATATTTGTTTTCTGCAGATTCTCTCTCTTTTTTTTTTTACAAAAGTTTTAAAGAAGATTTTTGGGCCTATTAGTTTGAAAGGTTTTTCTTGGTTTTCTCCTTGGTTTAGACCCACCTCGTATTTTGGCTAGTTTTATCGGGTTCTTTCAATTTTTGGACTCCTTCTGTCGAAGGTAAACCCTCCTAGAGAAAATGGTTTTCAGTTTTTTATCGGTGCTTGAGGGAATTAAATTTATACTTTTTATATTCGAACAAAGTTATCTTTTTTTCTAGGCGGTTGGTTTCAAAATCGTCTTCGTCGGGAGGTATTTCTATTTTGGTCTAATCCATCAGATTTTTACATGCCTCTTATACCCATATTCTCGACTACTCCAGGTCTCGCTTTCGGTGCAGGTAAAACACTCCAGCATTCCAATTTTCCTATCCACACTATTCTGATCTTTAGTTTTGATAGTTCATATTCGGTGATTTGTTTTAATCTCTTCAAAAGTCCAATTATAAATTAGAAAGTTGTTTTCAATTTTATCCATATTAACTTTTCTAAAGTCTAGCCATAATATCCAGCGTAATTTAACTAACTATTCTAAAATAAAATTTTCACCGACCATTTAAACCTTCTCATGTACACCAAGTAATACCCAACTTCATTCTCCATTTCCCATCCAATTTCAACCCACAAATATGACTATTCTCGCTTGGAATTGTCAGGGTTTAAACCAACCAACAACAATTCAACACCTTCGCGGACTTATCTTGATGTATGAACCAACTATTTTGTTCCTTTCGGAAACATTAGCCAATGATATTCAAATGCTGCGCATCGCGCAAACACTACAATTTCAAAACCATTGCTCCGTTCCTAAATTAGGTAGAAGGGAGGGCTTGTGTCTATTATGGAAAAGCGAGGTTAATGTCCAAATCATCTTGAAGTCCAAAAACTACATCCATGTGCTCATCACACCTCCAGCTCCATCCCATCCTTGGCTTTTCACAGGTATGTATGGCCCTCCACACCCAGACCCAAGGAAAATCTTTTGGGAAGACTTCCCAACAATTTTTCCCAACTCTTCGACACCTTGGATACTCTTGTGAGACTTCTATGAAGTGATGGACCAATCAGAGAAAAAAGGAGGCAGGCCAGTCACTTATGCACAAATGCAACCTTTTCTCAACTTAATGGATCATACGGGATACATTGATCTTGGTTTCAGAGGGGATACATTCATATGGACGAACAATCAACAAGGCCAGGACAACATCCAGGAAAGACTCGATCGAGAAATAGCAAACAATACTGGAGAACTGCCAACCCTCACGCTGGAGTCACTCATCTTCCGCGAATAGCGTCAGATCATGCTCCTATTCTACTTCAGACAAAAGCTTTATATTGGCAAGGAAACAAGAATTACAAATTTGAGCACTTATGGCTATCTCATCCTCAGCTTCATCAAGTAGTTAAATCGGTATGGGATAATCTAAATGACTCGGATCCACCCTTAAACCTCCAGCTCAAACTCATATCAACCAGCGAAGCCTTAACAGAATGGAACAAGATCAACTTCGGTCACCTTCCCACATTGATTAAAAAATCGACCGCGAAAATCAAAGCAGCCCAACATCAATTTGCGACGCAAACTGGTATTGAACTGGAAAATTGGATTCAACAAGAAAAGCAACTTCGAATTGAACACCTAAATCTACTTGATTGTCATGCAACTTACTGGCAACAGAGATCCAGAATCCAATGGCTTCAATCTAGAGACCGCAACACAAATTTCTTTCATACCAAGGCTACAATTCATAGAAGCTGTAACAACATACAACAACTCCAGGATCATCAAAACAACTGGATTACAGATAAGGCAGAAATTATCGATCTCATGATTGAGCACTTCACAGATCAGTATACTGCACCCAATACAGTAATTGACGAAAGCCTATTTGAAGCAGTATCACCAAGGTTAACCTCTCAACAATGTAATATGCTAACAACTGAAGTGACTCCCGAGGATATCAAAGAGGCGCTTTTCTCAATAGGATCGGAACGTGCCCCAGGACCGGATAGATACCAGTAAGTTTTTTAAAGTTTTTTGGGAAACAACCCAACCGCAGCTTATTGAGATGGTTCGAAGTTTCTTTACTTCCCTTAGTATTCACCCTCTCATGAATCATACTAATCTCACGTTAATCCCAAAGATTGATCACCCCTCAAAACCATCCCAATTTAGGACAATAGGGTTATGTAATGTCACGTATAAAATCATTTCAAAGATACTGGTGAATCGCATAAGACCTATACTCCCATTTTTGATAAGTCCATATCAGAGTGCCTTTGTGCCACAAAGATCCATTCACGACAACATAGCCATCGCTGCCGAACTTTTTCATTACATCATAACCTCAAACCGCACTAGGGATCCTAAAATATCTCTTAAACTAGATATTCAAAAATCTTACGACTCATTGGACTGGGGTTTCATTAAACAAGCTTTCGCCAGGTTAGGCTTCGCATCTACCTTCGTAGATTATATTATGCTATGCGTATCAACAGTAACCTACTCAATCAATATCAACGACACTCCTCATGGGTACATCACTCCAACTAGGGGGATAAGGCAAGGAGATCCTCTCTCATCCTATATATTTATTATATGCGCGGAAATACTATCCACAAATTTGGGAATCCTTGAAAACCAGGAAAAGATAGAAGGGCTCCGCATTTCCCAGAAGGCCCCGCCAATACTACATCTCATGTACGCAGATGACTTATTAATAACATATAAAGCAACTCCGGAAGGCACCAAACATCTGCTACAAGCTTATGGAAATTCGGCGGGTCAACACATCAACACATAGAAATCCACAATCATCCATCATCCGAAGCTAGAACACCACCAACTAGATGAACTAAAACAAGCCTTCAATATGTCAACAACATCAAACCCCCCCCCCCCCCCCCCCACACACACACACACACACACACACACACACACACACCTACCTAGGAGTACAATTTAAACATGTACGCAGATGACTTATTAATAACATATAAAGCAACTCCGGAAGGCACCAAACATCTGCTACAAGCTTATGGAAATTCGGCGGGTCAACACATCAACACATAGAAATCCACAATCATCCATCATCCGAAGCTAGAACACACCAACTAGATGAACTAAAACAAGCCTTCAATATGTCAACAACATCAAACCCCCCCCCCCCCCCCCCCCCCCCCCCCCCACACACACACACACACACCTACCTAGGAGTACAATTTAAACATGGGAGATACTAAGTGCCTAAACCAAGCTGGCAGATTCGCACTCATAAAATCGTCCCTTACTCCTACAGTCAATCACCTCATGCAGACACAAGCCCTTCCTTCACACATCCACAAAAAAATAGATCGTATTACAACAAATTTCTTCTGGGGTCATGACTCTTCCATCAAGAAGCTCCACCCACTAGGAAGGGACAAGCTATATAAACCCAAAGTTCAGGGAGGGCTAGGCATCAAAAGCAGCAAGGAGCACAACAAAGAACTTCTCATGAAACGAATATGGAACATTTACGAAAAGCCTACCTCTGTTCTAGCCACATTATATAATGCAAAATACCTCAAACATACACCCATTTTCGAAAAAATCCCTCCTCTCCCGTCATCTCCAGTCCACAATGGAGACAATTGGCATCGCTCATACCAACCTTTAAAAATCATCTCTTCCATCAAATTGGGGACGGAGTAAACACCCCTATTCAATCAAACCGGATTCCACAATTCAATAACAACATTAACCCAGTGTTGTGCTATCCCATTCAATCGGTTGCTGACATCATCGACCCGTCAACAAGGAACTGGAATCATGATAGGCTGAATCTACTTCCCCAACCCATAGTTCAACGAATCGTCAGCATTCCCATCCCACAGAACAACCAACCCGACAATATCATTTGGCCTTTTACCAAAAACGGAAAATATACGACGGCATCAGGATATAACCGCCTCATCAACGACTCTGCACAAACCCATCAGAACCCTCTTCCACCAACTACCTTCCTTTGGACACTTCCGTGTCCCCCAAAAATACAGCTTTTCTTGTGGAAAGAAATTAATGAGGGTTTACCAACCCTAAACATTCTCAACCGCATCCAACTCACCAACTCCAACCTATGTCCTCAATGCAGTTCTAGCCCTGAAACTTCCAGTCACATTCTGCTTCATTGTCAAACAGCCATTGATTCTTGGAACCTCCTACTAGCTCATCTCACTAACAACCAAAACCCTACTCATAATATACCCACCTCATTACCCCATCAGACGACAGTCTCCCTACTCCTCAAAACAAAATCTCATGCCCCAGTCACCACATCCTTTTGCTTCCTTCTTTGGTCCTTATGGATAGCTAGGAACGACGTAGTCTATCGCCAGCAACTGCCAAATTCGACGAATATAACGCAGATGGCCATTAAACTCCAACAGGAATATATCTGGGCTCAAAACCACCTACCTCCAGTATTGCATGGGATGCAACCTTATCCGAACTCAGCGCAAACGACACTATCAACAAAAACCATCTTTGTGGGATGGCTCAAACCCCACTTAGATTGGATCAAAATTAACACGGACGGAGCGGCAAGGGATATCCTGGAATAGTGGGAGCCGGTGTTGTATGTCGAAACGAGGAGGCCGCTACAATCTTAGCAATCTCACAACCACTGGGTATCACCACTGCACTTGCAGCGAAAACTTGGGCCATGCTCATCGCATCAAGAACGGCAATGGAACGGGGATGGCCAAAAGTTCAATTTGAAACAGACTCAGAGAACTTAACGAGATTTCTAACCACGGACGCTGAAGCTCCATGGTATATTTCTAACCAGATCGCAGAAATCAAGTATAGGTTTACCCAAATTCAGCAATATACCATTAGACCCGTCTACAGAGAAGGAAATCAAGCAGCGAACGGTCTGGCAAATCGAGCGGCAGATGATTACTCTATAGGAAAGCTCGCAACAACAGTGTGAGATAATGTAATTTCCATACCTATAAGTTCTATTGTAATAGCAGACTCTAAGGACATAACATTCCCACGTGTAATCTCAGTTTAATTTAATAAAATACATGCTTCAAAAAAAAAAAGGTTCTTTGTTACTGAAAAACATGAGAAACTATGGTTTTCTTTGTTTGCATGGAAAGTAATCGTGATGATTTGTAAAATCGATCATAAACGTAGTTTTAAGTAATTGACCATGATCTATTAATTGGTGTTGATAATTTACCGAGTCTTGGTGTTATCGGGTGAATGGAAGAAATAAGACTTACGGAGGTTGATTTCTCAATAATCCAATACAAGAATATTTTCTTTTGGGATTTATGTATGAATGGAATTATGAATTACTGCAATAAAGTCAAGCTTCGCATGAAATGTAAATATACGTTAAAGGCTTATGTGAGATGAATGTGTTGAGATCAAAACCAAGGATTTCTGTTTTAATGTAAAAAAATCTCTTAGAGATCATTCTATTTTTAGTTAGAGTGGAGTTGATGACAGGTGAAGGTGATAAATGGTGTAGGTAATAATTATTAAGTAGAACGATAGAGGGTGTAGATCTTGTGACAATGGTGAATAATTGGTAGAAAAGAGCCCGTAAGGGAAGAACAGTCCAAAGAGAAAGCAAAGTGAAAATAAATAAAATTTTCATTTCATTATAGGGACTATTTTGCAATTACTTCCTTTTCTAACAGCCGCGTATATATCTTGACAGATATAATCTATGATCTAACGGATGAAAAACGTGCTAGCTTATAAACCTATGCCACATTGCCGTGCGGGATAACATTAACCTTCACCCATCTCAAAATATTTTCTTTCTTCTTCTTCTACTGCTTTAGTCATTTAATAATTCTATTTTTAAAAAAAAAATATATATCATCTATTAATTTAATCTTCATCAATGATTAATTACATTAACTAATCGTTACACAAAAATAATCAATAGGGTAGTTTTGGTATTAAATTAAATATATGGACAAGGGGTGTCCTTAAATTACTTCGAATAACTTATCAAAAATAAAATGATGGGCCCCTCCAAAAAAGAATGGGCCAAAATGTGTTCTTTTTTTAATAAGCCACCGGGCTTCCTTAATAAGTCCGGTTGGGCTTCCTCAACAAGCCAGAAATTGGTTTTCTTAATAAGCCACCGGGCTTCCTTAATAAATCCGGTTAGGCTTCCTCAATAAGCAAGAATTCGTTTATTTTATAAACTACCTGTCTCCCTTAATAAGTCCAGTTGCGCTTCCTCAATAAATAATGAAACACCGAGCTTCCTAAATAAGTCTAGTTGGGCTTCCTCAATAAGCCATAATTTATTTCTTTAGTAAGAATGATTTTTTAGGGATCATGGTTTTTTTAGGGGACCATGATTTTATTAGGCCACCTTCCCTATAGTGATAAGGGGTGTCCTAAAACGTTGAAATGACTAACCTACCCTTAACCTAATTTAATTTAAAACCAACCTAATAACCACCTATATATATAACCACCACCTCCTCCCACCACCACCGCCCACCACTGCCGATTATCACCACCACCAACCACCGATTACCACCACCACCACCACCACCGCCGCCCACCGCCGCCGATTACCACCACCTCCGATTATCACCACCACCAACCACCGATTACCACCACCACTTCCTCTCACCACCACCACCACCGCCTATTTAAGAAATGTAACAACATCAATGCAATCACAATTAAGTTCGGTTACATAATAATTTTATCGAGTATAAAAGACGCCAGCCGCAACCTGATTCTGCCATGGGACCACTCCGGAGGTATTTTCCATAAACCTTCGCTTTAATTTGATTTTGATTGCTTCAATCGAATATAAATCATCAAAATAGGGTTTTAATAGGAGTTACAAAGCCATGTTCGGTTAGGCCGATTTTCCAAAAAATCCTAGTTTACTAACCGAACTTCTTGAAAATGAAGAACACGAAGAACAGTTCGGTTCTATTGGATTTAAAACTAAGTCACCGAACTCTCTGTTCGGTTGTTTCGCAAAAAAAAAAAAAAATTACAAAGTAACCGAACTCCACCCTTAGAACCCGAAAAAAAAAACAAATCCAGTCTAACCGAAATGTGTTGTTGTGGCCACTGTGTTGAGTTCCAAAATAATCGAACTTAGCCAATAGAGTTCGGTTTGTTCGCAAAAATTTTTAAAACTACAAAGTAACCGAACTTAGACAATAGACGCTGGAACTTCACATTTTCTTTTGTTTGTTAAGTTCGGTAACTTCACAATTTTATCGCAGAAACCAAACTCAGAGTTCGGTTGGTTAGCTGTTAGGTTCAAGTTTGCGAAAGAACCGAACTCTGTAAATTTATATACTCTTATATTACGTAAAGTTCGGTTAGATCAAAAGTGCATGCAGTTTGCGAACCAACCGAACTTTGTACACCAAAGTTTGGTTAGTTGAGAACCAACCGAAAATAACGCTGTAACTCCTAGAAATTATTAGAGAGTTCGGTAACCTGCGTGTTTGGAACAAGTAACCGAACTACACTTTCAGATGAGTTCGGTTACTTGTTCATCTCACGGGGCAACCGAACTACATCTTCAGATGAGTTCGGTTACTTGTTCTTCATATAAAGTAACCGAACTACAGCTTCAGATGAGTTCGGTTACTTGTTCTTCATATAAAGTAACCGAACTGTTCAAAATCCAGTTCAAATCCGGATCATTTTGAAGATTAACAAATATTCTAGGAGAGGATGGAGATGAAGAATCAGATGAGTTTTCATCATTTGAATACTCAAACTTAGTGAATTGGAAAAAAAAATTATTTTCCATGTTTTTCTCCTTCATCTTCTCTAACTCTACTCTCTCAGTAATTCTACTCAACTAATAATAAACCCATCTTTTAATTTAATCTCACTAATTGTTTTTAACTAAATCATTCACTAATCATAACCTAAAATTAATTAAGAGGGTAGATTAGGTATTAAATAAATAACTAGATATGGGGTGACCTAGAATTACTTCTAATATCTTTACCCAAAATAAAACCATGATCCCAAAAAATCGTTCTTTAGTAAACCACTGGACTTCCTTAATAAGTACAGTTGGGCTTCTTTAATTATCCATGGATGTTTGGTTTCTTTAATAAACTAATTAGTTATGGGACATTTGTGCGCCTGGTACGTGCCATAGTTAAGGGACATTTGTGCGCCATTTTATGAGGGTACGAACAGAGAAAATAGTGCTTTTTGAAATCAACCCTTCAATGAAAGGAGAAGTATTGTGCGAATGAATTTACTGGGTGGAAAGGTAATCGACCTGTAACGCTAGCTCGACTCAAATTATTTTTTATTTTTCTTATAATTTTTTTATTATTAGATAAAGATAATTACATTAACTAGTTGGAAGCTTAACAAACTAAGCTCCAACAACGTACTACCACATTAATTGAACAGGTTACCGTGCTAACCTACCAACGAGTCTCATGAATAACCTAGCCAAAGAAGTCGAAACGGATGGGACTGAGATTGTGTACAAATAGGAGTTGTGTTATTAAAAAAGTTGTATACAATATGTAAACATATACAACAATAGTACAGTGATCAACTGGTCAAGAAAACTAGAACAACCAGCCGAAAGTACAAGCAAGAAAATCAGGGAGGTTGCCACTGAAACAAGGTATCCCACTAAACATAACAATATATAACGGAGGAGTATCACCAGGGAAGAAAAGTTTCAGCCAAGAGTAGCCTTGCTTTTAAAAATCAGTTGGTGGCACGATTTGATACTTGGTGCTGAAAAGTTTACTGTTGCACTCCTCTCAATAAGTTAACGTGTAGCATGAAAATACCCTAACAGACTACTGTACATGCTGTGACAGGCCTTGCCTGGTTGGCTTATACATGCCCAGGCTAACAAAGGCCTGACCGTGATAGGCTGAGAGTCCGAAAATTTGAGGCCAATATGGACCTCTTTTAATTACGGATCAGTGCAGGCTTTAGCATATTTATGCAGGCCAGGCCGGATCAAGCCCAGGCTGGTCTAGCACCATAGTTTTTTTTTTTTTTTTTTTTCCTTTGAACCCTTTTTTTTATGATAAGAAGACTTTTTATTTATTTATAAAGGATGTATACATTACATAAGATGAGATCTAATCGCAGATTAGTCCTTTCTAGGAATATAGATCTTTCATAAGTGTTCATATTTTCAGTGGAGAAAAAAGAGATCTTCCTAGATCTTACTTCCTTAGCAAGCCTATCTTCGAAATCTAAAAACTTCCTAAATTTATACAGAAAGGAAACCAAATTACATGTATTAAGGGGAAATTTGCATCTATTGATGCTTGTTTGAGCCCTCCATGGTTGGTCTTCAGGGTTAACTTCTTCATTCATTATCTTCATTAAGGTTTGACAGTCATTGATCAAGCAGCAATTATTGATATTTAAATCCTTCATCCACCTGAGAGCTTCCACTTCTTCTTTTGCTTCAGCATCTAATAGGCAGGAAGCCCATCTCTGCCAGCTCGACACTGCCTTCTGTTTCCTATTTTGTCCAAAATTGAAATTGCATATCCCATTGAAAAGTCAGCTTCTAAGAAATATGCATCAAAGTAAATGAACCAGTCATAATCATGTCTTTTCTCCATATGAACATCATTGCTCAGATTTCTGACATAAACAAAATTCATTCTAGTAGGGTTGTCCCTAGTAAGAACATTGTTCTGGTAGGATGTTTTAATAGAATCAATTAACTTCTGAGGCACCGGCACAACATTATCAAAGTTCACACTATTCCTGAACTTTCAAATAGACCAAATGATATAAGAGACTTTATCAAGTTTATCTTTAAAGAAGTTATTGTTAATCAAATATTTAAACCATTTCAAAATATCATAATTCCCCTGAAGTTTATAAATTTCATTCAAACCAAAAGCATCCCAGATTTTTTTTTGAAAAAGAACAATACACAGAAAAATGTAATTCATCTTCAGCAGCATTAGAATCACACAACAAACAAAAAGGCTTAGCATCTTTAATATATTTAAACATTTTACAACCCAGAGCAAGTGCACCAAAAACAACTTTCCAACATAACAGATTAACTTTGGGCGTAATATTTAAATTCCAGATTTTTTTCCAAAATTTAGCTTCATTCTTATCAATATTCAGATTAGTAAGAAAGTTATAAGCCGACTTAGTAGTTAGTTCTCCAGCCTTAGTTGAATTCCATCTAATCCTATCTTGCATATTGAGGTTAATAGTAATAGCATAAACAACATTATGAAAAGAAGGATGAATATACTTAGATATCATATTCATGTTCCAAGTTACTTATCTACTAATCAGCTCAACGACAGTTTTAGGCATATTATTATCAGTAGCAATAGGGATAAGAGGAGCAGTTTGATTTGGCAACCAAAGGTCAGTCCATATGTTAATGTCTATTCCATTATTAACTTGCCAAACACTATTAGATTTAATGATTTCTAAACCTTTCCTAATACTTGACCAAATCCAAGAACTTTTATATTTCCTAGTTTTTCTTAAAGGATTATTATGCTTTCTAAAGTATTTATGCTTTAATATTTTAACCCACAATTGCTCTTGATTATGTATTAATCTCCAAGCCAGTTTGGTAATCAAAGAAAGATTATGTTTATGGGGTATTCTAATGTAATCAAAGCAAGATTATGTTTATGGGGTATTCTAATTCCCAGCCCCCCCTGGACGAATGTCCTTAGTAATGCTAAGCCAAGCTTTAGGGTAATAACACTTCTTTTTATTCTTTTTTTGCCACCAGAAGTCCCTTTGGACTTTGTCTAAGTTATCAAGAGTTTTTTTAGGAAAATAAAGACACTGCATTTGGTGGTTAGGATAAGCACTAAGTACATTTTTAATAAGGACTGTACGACCAGCATGATTAAACATCTTTCTAATCCAACCTTGCAGTGCATCATAGTATTTATTTAATAAAGGTTCAAAGTTATTGATTTTATTTCTATCAAAAAACAAAGGAGTTCCTTGATATTTATCATTTTTGGAAATTTTCCTAACTTTAAGAATTTTAAAATTAGGGCCTCTTGAACCCTCATTTTAGAATTAGTTCCTAGATATTTATCATTCTTTGAACCCTGAAAATTTTGGGGCCTCTTGAATAAGACAAAAACAGGGTTGGAAATAGTGTTTTTAGGGTATTCCTTATCCAACCTATTTTCATAAATGCGAAAATACCCTTGAATGATTAGTGTTAAATTAGTGTTAATTCTATTAATTAGTTGTTAATGATTGTAGTTAGGTTAGTGTTAATTTAGGATAATAATTTTCTTTTTAAAGAGAGATAGTGAGTTATTTTAGAAAAAGAAGAAGAAGAAGAGGAGGAGGAGGAGTAGAGAAAAAAACATTATTTTTTTTGAGATATTTGTGATTGTTAATAGATGTGTGATCCAAATTCGAGTGAGGAAGGTGAATCTTCATCACGTAAACCGAAGAAAATATATATTAATTACGATGGAGATCCGGAGATGGCTTATTTGTTGGATTATGAAATTGATTTTGCCCAAACTCAATCTCAAACTCAAGTTTTTTCTCAAGCTCAAGATGATGACTTTTTGGAGCCAAATCCCGAAGATGAGTATATGGATGAGGAACCCAATACTAATAATACA
Organism: Papaver somniferum; assembly: GCF_003573695.1. Lineage (NCBI taxonomy): Eukaryota > Viridiplantae > Streptophyta > Magnoliopsida > Ranunculales > Papaveraceae > Papaver > Papaver somniferum. The sequence goes on along the minus strand of NC_039358.1, from coordinate 239,482,087 downwards.
TAGGTATGGTTGTAGACGTTGTTTAAGGTCCGTTTTGTAGCTTGATTTCACCAAAAGCTTTGATTTTTGTATGTAGTTCGGCGCAACAGAGTTAGGTTCGGCAGATAATTTGTATGTCGAACCTTGGTAAATAAGAACAGTTCGGTTTGTGCGATTGAAATATTTATAAGCTGAACTGTAATTCAATTATTTTCGCGCCAAATAATTTCCACGGTTCGGCTTGAATAGGATGTGCTAATATAAGCCGAACCATATACAAAAAAAATTGTGAGTTACAGTGTAATGTTCGGCTCACATGTGATCCAGTCTGATGGTTCGGCTTATAATATTAGTGCCCAATAATCCGAATCCATATATGACAAGTAGTTCGTCTTTAAAAGTCAAAAACGAATGAGCCGAACCTAACCCAAAACCTAAGTGATATTGTTGTAGATTGTTCCTAAAATGGAAACTATGGAGGATCAACCACCGGCTGTTGATGTCATTCATGAAGATATTAATTATCACTTCCAAACTGACTTGGTAGGTAATCTAATTTATGTTTTTATTAATTTTCAAGTATGTTGTATTCAAAATCACTAATAAAACTTAACTTTTGTACTTGTGGATATGTAGACGTGGAAAACTCGAGATGAAGTTGTTCAATGGGCTGAGGAACATGGATTGAAAATAAATTTCATCCTAGTTACACGTAGACAAAGCCGAAAGGAGATGGTTGAGATGATTTGTGAGAGAGGCGGGAACAAAGTAATCAAGAAAAAAAAGGTGAGGTGTACATTCGGAAAATCGGGAAAAAATATAAGACTAAAACAAGGAAGATAAATTGTCCCTTCAAGATCTTCTTCAATTGGAACATAAATGAAAGAGTTTTTACATTGAATAAAGATATGGATTGCCGTCATAACCACCCACGTCCAAAGGATCTTCATGTACATTTAGAGCCAGAAGACTCAAAGCTCATAAATATGCGAAGGTAGATAAAATGACACGAGCAGGTATGCCACCATCTAAAATTCTTAGCAAGTTGAAGGCGGATGATAAGAATAACAAGACTATGTTGCAACAAATCTATAACGCGAGAAGTACTTTGAGAAGAAAGGATTTGCAAGGTAGGTTGGTGATGCAACAATTATTGTGGTTGGCGCAAAAGAAGAACAGCTTTCCAAAAGAAATTGGATGAATTCGGCCATGTGACGCACCTTTTTATTGCCCATGCGGAATGCGTAAAGTTGGCGTTATGCTTCCCACAAGTTATCATATTGGATTGCACTTACAACACCAATAAGTATGAGATGCCCTTGATGAACGTTGTTGGTCATACGTCAACCAAGTCACCTTTCACCGTTGATTTTTGTTTTTTGAAAGATGAGTTGAAAGAACGCTATGTTTGGGCATTTGAACAAGTGAAGTTAATCTTCCGGGAGGATGCTCTTCCAAAGGTCATGCTAACCGACCAAGAGGCATCATTGATGTTTGCTATAAGGAAGGTATTTCCGAACGCGCAAAACTTTCTTTGTACCTTTCATGTATGGAATAAAGTTAGGAAAAAATGCCAACCGATAATTCAACCGCTCAAGTTGAAATAGCTAGAGGTGATTGCTAAATTACCGGATGGAGAACCAGAAGTGAAGAAGAAACAATTCAAGAAAGCATATGAGGCTAATGAAAGGATGTGGGCATGTTTCTCCAACGATTGGGATGCTTTAAAATGGTCAATCGCTGAAGAAGTGTATGAAGAAAATGTTGCAAAACTCATTGCGAATTCGGGCGTCAAATACCCAGAAATCATTATATATTTACGCAAGAAATTCTTGGATACCAACAAACATAGATTTGTTAGTTCATTTAAAAACCACCCGAAGCACTTCGACAACCAAGCTACAAGTATGGTAGAGTCGTCTTACTATCGTTTGAAGAGGAATCTATTTGGGTGCGTGGACACGTTCGTCACGGTGTTTGACGCAATGGAAGACTATTTCATGAGTGATGTTATAAGAACTAAAACGTTATTCGAAAAGAGTCTAATGATGAAGTATGATGATTACCCGGATGATAAGTGGCTTGGGGGACTGACCCATAGGGTCTCTCATTGTTCCTTGAACTTCTAATGAAGGAAGTGGATTTGATGGACAAAATGGATGCTAACTCCCAAGAAGAGTGTGTTTGTAAAATGAGGGAAAGCATGACACTTCCGTGTCGGCATGATCTACTTCGGTACAAGGATTGTATTGTACCTTTTGAGGATATTGATCCTCATTGGAAACAATTGAGTTGTGATCCTATGCCCGACGAGGACGATGATGTAGAGATTTGGGACACACCTTATGGGAAAAAGTTGGCTGAAATGTAGCGTGGGATGTTCCAAGCTCAAAAAAAAATCTTATGGCACAACATGATGCCAATCCTCTATCCTCACACCCAACAAGGTATAAAAGAACCGGAAAAGGGGTCACAAAAAGGTAGGCCACCCTCGAAAGAAACCCGAAAAGTGCAAAGAGCAAAAGAGTATGCTCTTTCCAAAACAAGTGGTCCTACCACAAGGGATCCATCCGGGGTCGAGTACCATGATGCAGAGTACGAAGAAGAGAAAAAGGAAATAGAGAAGTTAGACAACATGGATGAAGTGAAACTATCAAAGAAATGTGGTCGACCGAGCAAGGATAAAGGTGAAACAAGTAACAAAGAAGTTAAGAATAACGGTCCTCTATGTCCTCCCCCATTGCAAAGAGACGTCAAGCTTAAGGGTAAGATGTTTCCATCTCAACAAATGGAAACAACAACGAGTACTCTGGTGCCCAAGCAAAAGGAGAAGAAAACCATATATGCAGAAGGAAAAATGAAAGGTCCTAAAAGAGATAGTTTGGGTAAGTATTTGCGACCTAGTAATATGATTTACAAAAACTACTTACACAACCTACCCGGAGCTATTCACGAATATATTATATCCATGGAAGACGTCGAAGGGGATGGCAATTGTGGTTTCCATGTCGCCGCGGAACAACTAGGACTTTTTAAAGATGGGAACCATCCGGTTGTCCAAGGGGACGAAGTAAATTATATTCGTCAAAGAATGTTACAAACACTATGCCGAAACAAGGATTTCTACAAGTCAATGATACGAGGTGGAAGAGACCACGGGGTCGCACGAGAATTCATTAGTTTTGAACAACATTTACATGTGGATGCCGTCATCACTTGTGACCATTGGATGCAAATGCCGATATGTGGGTTTTTAATCGCGGAGACCTTTAATTGCGTTGTTCATTCTTTTGCGAGGGATGGAAGTTGTTTCACCTACGCACTTCCAATAAAACCTTGCCATGAGAGTGTAAAAGATAAAAGACTTGTTATTGCATTTGTTCAAGACTGCCATTATATTGGTCTTAAGCTTAGACCCGGTTGCCTAATACCTCCATTATGTCCTTTAGACTTTTGGCCTCTTTTTCAAGAAAATTACTTGAGGGATTAAACACTTATAAGCCGACCTTTTTACTTGGAGTATTAAGGAATATCAGCAAGTAGGTTCGGCGAGTACGTGTTTCGAATTTATAAGCCGAACCTTATATTGTATCTTATATATCACCATTGTACTCAAAGCATAGCATTTCACTTAAACATAAAAGCATAACATTTTACTTAAACATCGTAACATTGTATCAAAAGCACAAAACTGTTTTCTTCAAGTAATAACATTGTGCTAAATTCAAGCATTACTTAAAAACCAAACAATAAAAACCTAGTGTACTTCAATTTGAACATATGTATTCATTGACCACGACCGCGTTTGCTACTTCCACCACCTCTTTTTCCACCACTTCCGCTCGCACCTTCACCTTTGTTGATTACTCCATCCCAATGGTTGTAAAGATATTCTTGTTCTTCAACCTCCATCTCTGCATTGCAATCAAGTTTCTTCTTCATCATCTTCAACACGTCTTTACCCCCGGCCACCTAATAAAATTTAGTTACAAAAAATAATCTACAATATACATAAATATTGATAAAAACTTTAAAACTATGCACTCAATATACCATAGTTCGGTAAGCCTTTGCAACATCTTCAACAATGCCCTTTAAGTTATTCCTCATCTTCGGATACACTTCCTTTTGTTTTGCTTTCCCCTCTTAGCATCTACCAAAGCTTGACTTTCCCTATTAATGATTAAGAGATGTGAAATTTGGTTATACCAATCTATATAAGCCAGGTCAACTTCACAAGGATCGTCATGCAACTCTTCTAAGTTAACCCAACTTAATTTCTTCTCTTCCAATTTATCCCAACAATCAGTGGTAGGATCGGGATCATATTCGGTATTCCATGAACTTTCCGAACTCTGAGTTCCCTTAGAACCCTTGGGCAACAACTTGAACTTTGATTCCTCTAGCACCGGAATCGTTTGGATAAATCCATATTGACGGAGTACTCGACGGGGATCAAACAATGTAAAGCCTTCGGGATAAAACAAAGGCCCGTAGTACATCCCCAATGGCATATCTTCATCTTCAACAACTTCATCATCTTCTTCATCCTTTTTGTATGGTTGAAATACAACTTATCAACAATCAAAGAGTCAAACTTTTCTCTCAAAGCTATCAAAATTTCCTTTTCATTCCACTTCTTATTTTCCTTGAAAATCCATTTGCCCGAGGTAGGGAATGTATACATTTTCCCGAGAAGTGGTCATATATCCATACCTACATCAACAATATGAAGAAAAAAACCAAAAATTTTTTATTAGAATCAGTAGAATTGGATCATTGAGGATGTCAACTTTGGGAAACAAAAGAAAGTTCGGCTGATATGGAAAACACAGTTTAACGCCGAACTAAATAAGTTGATCAAATACAATGTCACATTATTAGGTTCGGGCTTAAACAATTAAAATCGTAATAGCCGAACTTATTAAAATTAGGTTCGGCATAAAATAAAAGCTAATATTGAGCCGACTTTAGTCATGAAAATGAACTACAGTGTGTAAACTTATATGAAACATGGTGAAATAACCTCCAACATTTGTACTTGTTAACCTAGAGGCAGTTCCAAGTTACTCGAATAGGAAAGAAAGGGCCACGGTTCCCCAAGAGTACTTGTGGCAGCTTTTCAAATCCCTTAACAATTGAAGATATTGAGCATTAACCTTGTTCCCACTGTTATCAGGAAATATAACACTTCCTAAAGTATACAACAAATATGCGGTAGCAGTGCGCCTAGATGTGACCTCATCCATAACCAACTCTCCCTTTGAAATTTTCTCATTTGTGTCTCCAAAATTCTTTTTCAAAGCGGTGAACTTGATTTTCTTCAACTTCTTTGTGCTAGAATCCACAAACTTCACCTCTTTAGCAGGGCAGGAAAACTCAAATTCTGTCTTGTGTTTGGCCAACCTGAGTTTCCTCAGCCAGTACATACAACTCATCCCAAGTCATTTCATAAACCACAAATTTCACATTTTTCCCCTTCATTCTAAGACCACTAATCTTATGTGCATCATCAGGAGTAATTGACATCTCGCCAAAGGGAAAATGAAATGTGTAAGTCTCCGGAAAAAATCTCTCACAAAAGGCTGAGTTTGTAACTGCATCAAATTCCTCTTGTGCATAGAAAATAGCAGGCCATAAACCAGAGCCTTGTACTAAAGCCACAACCTCAGAAGCCTCTTTGAAAATATCCCAATATGCGGCACTCTGGTGTCTACGTACGCGGACTGTATCCCTGCGATACGGAGTCTCGTAAATTCTCTTCGTCCATGACTCCATGTAGCCAATCAACACTCTTTCACCGTCTTATGGGAGACCATGGGGCAGACCATCCTTGCGAGCACGTATCACATTATCCGTATGAGGAATGTGCTTACCTGTCTCCCTTGATGTAACAACTTTCTTCTTTCCTTTCTCAAGTTCTTCTTCTTCTTATTCTTGTTCCTCTTCATCATTGTCATCCTCTTGTTCTACAGAAAAATCGGAAGTCGTGTCAGTTCCCCTTTTCCTTGCATGCAAGTTCTTGGTGGCACCACCTCGAGGTTTGGGAGTTTTAGAATTAGAAGGAGTCACTTCCATTGTTCTCCTTTTAAGCTTCTCTTTGAATTTACCCGGATGGGTGCTAAAACAATGTCATAAGTCACCTTAATTAATTTTACAAAATAAATAAATATGATTCTATTAAACAATGTGATAAATCACCTATAAATGGACAATTTATAGGAAGCTATTAGCCATACACAGAGTAAAGTTCGGCATATTCGAAATTTATCCAAATGAGCCGAATAATGTAGGTTCGGCTGATTCGATTTCCAAGACACAACATATTTTTCAGCCGAACTGTTCTTCGACTGTGCAAAAAAATAAAAAACAAGTCCGGCTGATAAATGTCAGCCGAACACTACACTGTAACTACCAAAACAACGAGGAATCATCGATTGCATGTCATGAAACCAATGAAATACGAAAAAACAAGCAATGGGTTTGTGAGAAATATCTTTCTATGTGCAATTTAAAGGAATCAGGGTCTATTTGTCGCTCTGCATCACCAATTAATCCACTATCCTCTTCAACTTCATCTTTTTCAAAACACTAGGTTGAGTTGCTACAGATGCAGTTCCTAGATTAGGCGTCCTACCTGATCTAGCAACTCGCTTATAACAAGGTGGCATATTGTTCGTGGGTTTAATCGAAATTTGTCCTTCAGATTTTATTTTATCTTTATCTTCTTCTCCCCCAAAAACTAGATCTAGAGTTCCCAAAAAACTCTTCAATGGAGTCTAGGTAAACCAAAAATTATTAGTGAAGAACAATGAATACAAGGGTGGGTGTAGCTATGAATTTTCCGTAGTTACATTTTAGCACCCAGAAACAGGGATCTACCTGATTTTGTTGATTGAATAGGGTTCCATTGAAGTCGAGCCACTGTTAGTAACAAATCTCACTGGATCTTCAAATATTAGGGGCAAAAACGGAAGTTTCAGTTGAAAATATTCATCTTCAGACAACAAATATCACCAAAACTTGAAGAAAACAGAGAAAAGGAAGATCCATGATACTCGTTCAAAACAGCAGCACAGTACAAAATCAAAAGGATCTTCATCAACAAGGAATCAACGAAGAAGATCGAAAGAAGAGGCACAACAAAGAGAAGTGGCATAGCAATTGCTCCATCAAGGGAATCTCAGAGGACCACGGACGAAAAAAAGATACTTCACTCAAGTTTACATCATCAACAGATCCGATGAAGATCATGGAAGGTGATGACTTTCAATAAACAACAGAAGAAGCAACCTGCGAAGTAAAGCCGCTCACAATCCACGAAGGGAGAGTTTATGAAGATCATTAGAGAGACGAAGCAACCATCACGACGAGAAGGAAGCAACAAATACGAACTGTACTGGAGAAGCAAGGAATTCAGAGGGGAGTTCGGGAAGCAACGACCTCATGGAAGATGAACTATCAACGAAGAAGCTTGATGAATATGGTTGCAGTAGTAAAGCCACTTCGTGAAAGAGCACGATTAACAAAGCAAATCTAACTTCTTTTTAAATTGTTTATTTTACAGCGAAGTACAACCCATTCTCGTCAGTAACATTAATCCAATAGCACGAAGAGAAGTTTCTCGCAAGCAGCAAACTTTATCTCGTCACAATAATTGATTTCATGATAAAATTATCTTGTCAACAACGAATATCGTCCATCCTAGACGATCAACGAGGAGAAGATGTGACAAAGATGGAGTCAACTTTGGTTAAGACCCAACCGGCGAAGATGAAATCATGGCTTTGGTGTAGACGAAATGAAATCCACTTCGTCGACTGTCTTGTACTTCGATGACGAGATCACCTCGCAGAAATATATCACTTCTAAAGTACTTTAGTGACAGAGATATTATGAAGCTTACTTCGTCAGTGATGGTATGTCTTGTAAAAGATAGTCATTTCTTACTTCGTAGAATTACTTCGTCATCAAGCCCAGCAAAGCAGTAAGGCCTAACGTTGAAATAAAAGATCAACACTAGCTCAAGGACTACTAACAGTAGCACCACAAGGGAAGCATTCCAACAAAGAAATGCATACAGAGAGGCAAATCAACTCTCTCCAATCATGACGTAAATCCGAAGAAGTAAAGCCGACGAGGCCGTTGCCTACGAAGTAAAGTCGACGAGGCCGTTGCCTACGAAGTAAAACCGATGACGCAAAGGCGACGACGTAAGCTGCTGGAAGAAATGAAAGATGGTGCTATAGCTGGATTGAAAAGAGAGGAAGATTGAGCTTTAGTGGAAACTGGTACTGCTGCCGGGGACAAGGGAGCAACCATGGAATGGACGATGCGAAGACAGAAGAGGATCTGCAAGGAATGAATAAATCCGTTACATGATCAGGAAGATTGAAGAACAATACAGATACTGTGGACTCACATTTCGTTTCGCAAACTAGAGGCAGAGCAGTCGGCGAGAATTGTGTTTACGAACAGCAGGTCTCGAGTTCAATCCCTTCGTGCACATTTTTTGCATATTTTCCTTCAGCTGCCAAGGGCGAAGCCAAATAAGGGTAGGGTGTTGTTCGTTTCTTTCACAAACAGAAGTTGGCACAGATGGAGAAGGGTCTGAATTGAGAGATACAGAACACGAGTTCGAGTCTCACTTCGGGGAAGGTTTTTGCTCCACGAATATTTACTTCGTGGAAACGGGATTTTTGCTTCGCGAATATTTACTTCGTGGAAATAGTTGCTTCGTGGACAGATTTTCTACTTCGTGGAACTAAAGCTACTTCGTAGAAAGCCATTGGACAGATTTTCTACTTCGTGGAACTAAAGCTACTTCGTAGAAAGCCATTGGACAGATTTTCTACTTCGTGGAACTAAAGCTACTTCGTAGAAAGCCATAGCAAACGAAGTAAGGCAACTAAGTAAGGCCAACGAAGTTGATGCAGCCGAACCAACTAGAGAACACATTAACTCGGACCTAGTTCGTCAACTCCATCAAAATGAAAGGAGGAAATCAGAGCGCACATAAGATAGTCCCGGAAAATTCCAACATGCAAGGACGCACAAAAGATAGCAAAGATGATGAAGTAAAGCGTTATCATATCGTCAGCCTAACCAACTTAGGAGAAACGCCATCTTGGAAGCAAACGACAAAGAAACCAAGCATGAATCGCGGAAAATATGAGGATAAATGGAAGCGTGACGACGAAAGAAAACCGAGCTCCCCAAAGCATTGATGACTGTTCCGGAAAAGATATGTTAGAAAAGAAGAGATATTAAAGAAGATTACTTCGGCAAAGCTTCCAGCGAGGTAAGATAGTTAACAAGCAAACGGAAAGTGAAAGAAGGCGCGCTTCGTCAGGAGTGGAATATAACGAAGCAAAGATCGTTTTATCGGAATACCATTAGCCAAGGACAAGTTTGCAAGACGAGGGAAACCTCCGGCTTCTCCAGGAGCAAACAAAGGAGAATGGTGATTTATGGAAGCAATCAACCAAAGAAGAAGGCGATAAGATGAGAGGCGAAGGAAAGGCTAGGGCAATCATATGGGTCAATGACGGAAGCTACGCTATGTGGAGCGTCAAGGTCTCAGTTCACGATGATTGGTAACGAGTATCCAAGGACTAAAAAAGGCGATCACCCATGCGAAGTTGATAGTCCCAGCGAAGCTAAAGCCAACCTAAAAGGGAGAAGATGATGGAAGGGAAGACGACAGAAAGGGGCGAAATCAATCGATGAGGACGACGGAATCACCTCACGAAGAGATGGGAGAGAATGACGATAAGGACGACGGAATCAACTAAAGAGGACGATTCGTGCAAACAAGGAAAGATGAAATAGTAATTACACTTCGTCGAATAAGTTCATTACGACCCGAAGAAGACAAGGAAGAGGACAAGGAAGGGTGTGTCGATGTGATAAATCATTGACGAAGTGGAAGAAAGGATGATCGCAATACCAAAGATGAAACGCGCAAATCCGTCGATGTGATAAATCATTGACGTAGAGGAGGAAAGGATGATGGCAGTTCCAAAAGGGAAACGCGCAAAGCCGTCGATATGATAAATCATCGATGTAGGGAGGAAAATAACACCAGCACCTAGAAGTTATTAATCGGGAAAATGAGACCTCAAAACAAGCAAGTAAGACTTCACATTAGGAGGAAAATAAGATCCACGAAACGGTTTAAGAGAAACCTTAAAACCTTCGCCTAGGAAGGCTGGGAATCCACGACGTGCACCCTAGTTCGCACGAAAGTGTAAGAGGAAAAGTCCTAACGTGCGTCGTGAACAACTCTCAGACAGAAAGCTAGGGGAAATGATAAGATCTATCCGCTGAGGGTCCCTTTTATGATGGTCTTCGTTAAGGGGTGCAGAAATCTGACCAAGGTTCCGACGTATTCGGTTGAGATGCGGGTGCCTGGGACGTCTGGAGCGTTACCGACCATGTCCTTTTGGCAAGTCTTGGCTATGATGCACTCCCTCCCAAAGAAAACTCACTTAGGGTGTGACTTCGTAACCAATAGCCACATCGGCGAAAGGGATAAGAAGTCACGAAAACAACTGATTGTCGTAATAACCAGAAGGGAGGAGACCAACATGCATGTTAGGGTTAACCTCCTTGATGGGGGAACATAAAGGGACGACACCCACCAGATTAGGGAGCTGCGTGACCAAAAAAGATGGTAATATCATGGGGCTATTATTCATGGGAATAATTAGGCCTGTCGTATTGTCGCGAAGTAAGACCTCAATAGAGAATGTTAATGCGAGGTTGATGGATCGTTATTCGCAGCGCCCGAGACTTCGTCGACTTAAGACCCTTAATGACAGGGTGGGGCGCAATAATACCTTAACTAGGAGGAACAATAAGACCTCGTAGAGGAGCAAGGGAAACAAAATATGTTCAAGAGGAAAAAAAAGAAAGAACGAACATGAAATGAAATAAAATAAAATAGACTTGGAGGCAATGAAGTGATGCAATGCAAGAGCTAAAGTTGAACGAAGTCGTGGATGGAGCAAACCTGGAGCAAAAGCGAAATTGATGAGGCAAAGAAAATGGGCACGCAAGGAACAATGCGAAGATCAATGGACGAATGAGAAACCAAAACCATGCAACAAGGAACTAAAAATAACACGAAGCGAGACCAATATCTTCAAAACTTAACGAACATAAGGCGCTAAAGGGCGGAGGCAAAGGAGCATCATATTAATTTTGCTTTGGATGGCTAAAGTTACTTCACCCACCAAAGCAAAATGAGGTCACACATATAGCGGACAAGGGAGATATGCTCACGACAAAGGAGATATGCTCGCGAGGACGACGGAGGAAGGCAAAGAAGGAGGCGACGAAGAGACGGCAACGAAGAAAAGGATCTGAGAAGGGCGATGGAAGTAACGAGATGGGAAGATCAAAGATACAAAGATGAAAGGAGACAAGAAAACTAAAGGCAACGCGAAATAAATCGGAGACACGAGGAAGAGCTTCGATGAGGAGAATGAAGGCCTGACAAAATGAGAGGCAACCGTCGCGCAAAAAATGAAGAAACTTGAACCAGGAGGTATTGGACGAAATGACGTTGATCAAAATCTTAGGCATGAGGAGTCAAGACGAAGGAATCATGTTCCACGAAGTAATAACGCGGGATACAAGCAAAGAAACAACCAAGCACCAAGGTTTGGAGAAGGAGCAAGCGGTTGGAGGCCCGGAGAGAAGGAAGGACATCAGTGGTAGGGGAAGGACAAGAAACCATAAGACGACGAAAGAACAAGCCGAGCGAAGAAGCTGAATCCATGAAGGAGCCTGTCCGAATTATGAAAGCCGGGGCTATCACGGAGGAGGGGACTAATCGAGGAGAGGTGGAGAAGAAGGATGCTGACGAGGATATGACATCGAAAGAACCAAGTAAGACACCCCGTCGAGTAAGATACCAACCAGAAAAGCAAGCTGGAACGAAAAAACGAGGCGACCGGATGACAAAACAAGGGCATGAACGCAGCAACAAAGTGGTGATGGGTATCTCGCAAGAAGGAGATGCAAATTCAGAAACGATAACGACTTCGTCCCGAAAACGGATCCTATATCGAGGGAAGGACCTTATAAATATTACGAGGAAGAAGACGAACGAGGAATGCAGAGGAGAAGGCTATTAGTGGAGGCGAGATATGAAAATCATAGGCTAAGATGCAAAGAAGGAAGAAAGCGCGAGGATGAGAGCAAATGCAATAAGAGAGACAAGAAGAGGGACTGTGGATCGGGAAATCTTACATGAGCCACGAAGATTGAGGTACAAGTGGGAAGCTCGAAGAGGCAAGATAAGTTGCAACGGACAAAGGAGGAAGGCGTTCCAGCCACCCTAAACCCGTGCAGGGTTGGAAACAACACCAAAAGGAGAGTTAAGGCGGACTGCCCGTGTAGGATCAGAATCTCGCAATGATAATGTTTCAGCGAAATTATCAATGACACAGCATAACAGCTTCGCAGAACAGTTTCAGAAATGATAGAATAAATGACATCATCTAAGATCACGAGAAAGATGTGTTAGTCTTGCGAAGATTAGAGAGTTTGCGTAATTAACAATTGTAAGGTTGCGAGAATATCGCAGATCATATCCGAAAATAAAGGACAAATTAGCTGTCATCCACTATGTATTTTCTTATAAATAGTCATTCGAGTTGTAAAGAAAAGAGAGAGATCTTTTTGAGTAAGAAACAAGTAAATATGAGAGAGAAAGTTCAGAGCAGAGATCATTCTTGACTTCTTTATCTTTCTTGTAAGAACATTCAAAGATTTATCAATAAAATTAAGAGTGTAAACCTAAAAATGAGTTAATCAACAATGAAATCGTATGAGGGGTGTAGTATAGGATTTCTTGCAACTACATAATGACGCTAGAAATAGGGACGAGTTGAAGATTATTCTAGAAAAAGCTAAAGATTTATATTGAGATTTCTGAAAATTTAAAGTGATTGATTAAGAATTTTTCATAATTTCTTGCAATACTGTTAACATTGAAGAAATGGCTAGAAGAAGAAATACATCCGAACAACGGACTACTATTAGAAGAAGCAAAAGAATTGCTGGAAGAGAAAGAAGTGAAATGGGAGAATCTACTAGAATGAGAAATAATAGAGAAAATCAAATTCAACCGCAAATTCAACAAACACTAGTTCAAGAGAGGAATACAGATTATGACAAGGTGAGGGTACACACTTGGCGATCAAATTCAGCAGAAGAAATAGAAGAAGAACAACAAATAGAAATTATAGACAGGAAGAGAGAAATCAAGAAGCAGGTGAAGGAATAATTCATGGAGGTGAGGAAATTGGAGCGTTAGAAACATTGAGACGAAGAATACATGAAGAAAGAAGAGCTGGGGCAGAAGAACGTGCGAATTTAACAAGGCAAAATCACGAATTAAGGATGGAGAATATAAGGCTACAGAATAGAAGATCGAGAAGTATTACAAAATCATATTCAAGATCGACTAGAAGAGAAATGAGGCGAAATTCACCCACAATCAATGCTGGAAACAATATTCAAGAAGAAATATCAAATCCTAATGAAGAATATCGCGAAAATAGAGAAAGAACTGATGGTCGTTACATTCCACAAAATGAAACTTCTGATGATGGGCAAATTGGAGGAAATTAAGAGAACGGGCAAAATCAGGGACAAAATAACCAAGATGGCGAAGGAAATCAAGAGGAAGGAAGAAGAATTTTACATGTGAGAGAAACCCAAAGAAATCAACAGACAATTGAAGAAGAAATTGAAAGACATTATGTTGAACAAGCACGTTTAATATGCGAACGTGAAAGATTGAGAGCAGAAATGGAAGAACAAGAGCTTCAGGAGAAAATTCGCCAGAACAATCATGACAATCGAGAAAGAAGGCGTACACAAAACCGAATAACGACAATCTCAATGAGGAGTATGATAGAGTAAAGAGAATGGATGAAAGACAGCGAACTGAATTGATAAGAAATGAACAAAATTATGGAGGGGAAAATGAAAGACATCATCATTTGAGAATTCAAGATAGAGATGAGGAAGAGAATCGCAGAAGAAGACGAGATGAGGATAATGAAGAAGAGATGCCAAATTTCGCGAGAGAAGATATACGTGAACGCAGAAGAAGAGAAGCAAAATTAAAGAGACCAATGGATCAAGATTCAGGTGTAAATAAACAAATCTTGAAAGAATTAGAAGAAATGAGAGGAATGCTGAATAACAGAGGAGAAGTAGGTAGAAGACAATTGGATGAAGCAATAGAAGAAGCTGTGAAAACTCCATTTACAAGGGAAGTACAATTAGGAGGAATACCACCGAAATGAAATTTGCCCGCATTAACTAGCATTTTTGATGGAACAACTTGCACAATTCAGCACATTAAAGCCTATGTGAGGTGCATGTTACAATGGGAAAATCATGATGCGGTATTGTGCAAATATTTCGCATCCAGCTTAATAGGAGAAGCGTTAAAATGGTTTGAAGGTTTACCAAAGAATACAATAACCTCCTTCAATCATTTGCAGACTAAATTCTTGGGGGCATATATAAGTAATAATTCCTCACGACCTGGTATAGAAGATGTGTTTGGATTAAAACAAAGGATTGGCGAAAGTTTGAAACACTTGACTAAAAGATGGAGAAATATGTGTAGCGAAATGGCTGGACGTGTAGATGAGAGATATCTCATATTATCATTTATCAATGCTATGTTTGCAACAAACCTATTGTATGTCCAAATTTTCAGAGTCAAGAATACGATTACAATGACTGAATTGCGAGAACTTCAAGAAGAATACATTGCTCTTAGGAAAGGCAAAATGAAATGGAATCATATCCAGTTGCGAACACCATCTCACAAACAGCGAATGCAAGCTTATTACCCAAGCTAATAAACACAGTGGCGAATACTTCGCAAGTACAACAAGAAAAGGTGATAAGTAACAATCAGCAGAAATTGGTAGCTATGGGGAGCCGAGATCAAGAAAAGTATGAAAGAGAAAGAAATTTCTACAATCGTGGAGGAAATAACAAGATTCAAAGGCTTGATCAACCGCAAGAAACTTATGGAGGTCAAAGGAAAAACTATAATAAAGGACTGATGTGGTTTTGAAAGTGGTAGTAAAGTTCGTTCAACTCGGACTTGATAAGATTGGGTTCTAGACTTAAAATAAAAATAGAAAATATATATACAAAAGGTTTGTCACAATGTCGAGAGAGACTGAGACTCAGGATTCCACCAAATTCCATTCATGTGATTCAAATAATAATTCCAATCAATTGTAGATCAAATATTAAAAATATGGACTCTTATTCTTTGCCAAAAAGTAGATTTTTGAAAAGCAATGATTGTAAATCAAAAGCATAATGTATCAAAAATACATACACCAAGCATACACCATCAAACAAAATCACACCCATTCAATAAAAATCATAAATCGATTAAAAATCAATGCAAATAGTCATAAAAGAATTATTAGAATTACCACATGCGTGAAATAGGGCTTCCTCCGTCATCCCAATGTTTGGGTTTAGCTCCTCATATTAATCAATTGCTCAAAATACATGTTTATAGCCCAAAAGTTGATTGAAAGATGAAATAGTGCTAAAGCAGTGAGTTTAAGACTGCCAGAAAGGGTCACAGAAGAACGATAAATTAAAAGTGCTGCTACGCTGTTGTTTTAAGACCGTCAGCCGCTGGTCGTTGTCACTGTTGAAGAAAGACCGACAGTGAGGGTCTGTTCTTCGTGTTCTTCAGCAGCAGCAGCAAAAAACTTAGAATCCGCAAATAAAGCGCACCCTTGTCTAGTTTCCTGTTTAAGACAACTACATCTAGCTGCGGTTCAGGTTCAGACTCTATGAAAGGGTCTAGAAAAAATATTTTCATGCGCTGGAATTCCTCAAAGCTAAGGTCCGGTTCAGGTATTAGAGTCTGGAAAAACTCAAGTAAAAACTTAGAAGCACATAATAATAACCTGAATAATTTTGGATCCTTAAAGTCAATAAGTTTTGACTCACACAGCTGACCACAATGAGAGTGGTGGTCTTCCTTAAACAAATGTGTCGACCCTAATCTCCTAAAGTGATTAGGTTTAGTCTCAAAACTTAATAATTGACACATATGAAACTTACACATTCCCACAATCAGTTGAAAAATATTTGGTGGGAAAACAAAGTCAATCTGGATATCATAGCCTGGGTAAACCACATCAACCAGAGGATGGGTTTCTAACAAATGAACTTCCTTATGGACATCACTAGGTTCAGGAAAACGTGTATGAAGATAATCTTGTAAAATGGTTGAGGCACATATATCAAGTCCCAAGTGAGGGACCTTTCTAATAGTTAAAGCACATGGAGAATGATAATCACCTCAAACTTAGAGTTTTCAGTGTCTCTAGATAGACTAGTCACAACTTCCCTAATTTCAAGGTCATATGATTCCTGAAAATGGGCAATTGATTCTTCTAAGTCAGGTTCATCCTCACACATCTCTACGAGTTCACTTTCTTTGTCTAAGACTAATGTTTCTAAAGCGCTAGACTCTAAAACAATATTCTCAGAATAAATTCGTTCCTCTAAACCATTATTAGCTTCGTAATCAAAAGGAAATACTACATCGTCTAAAACGGGAGTATCTCTAGTCAAATCCTCGTCCTTTTGAATAGGTGAATAATTATTAAAATTATTTGGATTTGAACTAGAAACATTATCATTATTAAGCTCAATTGGGTAACAAATTCCTGATCACTATGCCTACTTATTTCAAATTCTTCATCAACATTATCCTCATCATAATCATCATTATAATAACATGAAAATGGTTGAACCTCATCTAAACAAGTAGTGTTACTAATTTTATCCTCGTCATCTTGATTATGTGAATAACTATCTTCATTTTCAAAGGTACTATTGGAAACACTATATTAGAAATTAAGAGTATGTTCTGGGCCTCTAACAAAATATTTTGAGTCGACTCACATGACTTCCTGATTGAATCTAGGAAAGAAAGTTCACTCGTTGCATTGCTTTCGTCCATAACTAAGTTATTCATTTCTGCTAACTTACATGTCGACTCAGCTAACTTACGTGTTGACTCTAGTAGAGAGGAATTTTGCTCGTATGACCGGTTGGCGTGTGGATAGTAATTGGGCTCACCATGGTATGGACCATAACCTTCAAAAGACTGATGTTCCCAACCATTATTCATACTATGGTCAAAGTAGTAACGTCCATTTTGAAACTCAGTATGATATTCGTTGTATTGGCTATTGTAATACTAGTTCGACATTCTATTGCAGAGGTGTGAGTTGTCACACAAAATAAAACCCACTGACAGGGGATTCATGGGTGGATAGAGTCTTACCTCCCGTACCAGACGGGCGATGAACCGTTGAAGTCGACTCAGGCCACTGACTCCAGTGTCAGTGTACGAACCCGAGGGGCCGAGACAGTATCGTAACTGTCGTCCTTCCCTGCAAACAGTTTTTATTTAATTTTTAACCCTTACTTAGGGTTTTAAAAATAATGTCCAAAGTTCAAAGTCCAAAAAGAAAAGAAAACTTACAAAATAATAAAGAAACCCTAATACACACTTTTTTTTTTGTTTTTCTTTTTTATATCTAAAAAAAAACCCTAAAAAAGAATAAAAATTGTCTTCTTTTCCGTTCTTTTCGCTCTAATCTTTAGCTCCAAGTCTTTATGTAATCACCAACTCCTTGGCTCTATTTTCTTTATGTTCCAAAACCTGTAGACAAAAGAGAAATACCCAAAAACGTAAAATAGAACAAAAATAATAAAAACCTAAATATATATATATATATATATATATATATATATAAGAAATATAAATCTAAAAACCCTAAAAGCAAATCCGTGTCGGCGGCGCCAAAAATTGATGTAGTTTTGAAAGTGGTAGTAAAGTTCGTTCAACTCGGACTTGATAAGATTGGGTTCTAGACTTAAAATAAAAATAGAAAATATATACACAAAAGGTTTGTCACAATGTCGAGAGAGACTGATACTCAGGATTCCACCAAATTCCATTCATGTGATTCAAATAATAATTCCAATCAATTATAGATCAAATATTACAAATATGGACTCTTATTCTTTCCCAAAAAGTAGATTTTTGAAAAGCAATGATTGTAAATCAAAAGCATGATGTATCAAAAATACATAGACCAAGCATACACCATCAAACGAAATCACACCCATTCAATAAAAATCATAAATCGATTAAAAATCAATGCAAATAGTCATAAAAGAATTATTAGAATTACCACATGAGTGAAATAGGGCTTCCTCCGTCATCCTAGTGTTTAGGTTTATCTCCTCATATTAATCAATTGCTCAAAATACATGTTTATAGCCCAAAAGTTGATTAAAAGATGAAATAGTGCTAAAGTAGTGAGTTTAAGACTGCCAGAAAGGGTCACAGAAGAACGATAAATTAAAAGTGCTGCTACGTTGTTGTTTTAATACCGTCAGCCGCTGGTCGTTCTCACTGTTGAAGAACTACTGTCAGTGAGGGTCTGTTCTCGTGTTCTTCAGCAGCAACAGGAGCAGAAAAATATTTTGATCAAACTCTGATTTCTTCTTCTATGGATCTCCTAAGGTTCCCAAACTTTCGACACCTCTTCTATATGACCCAACCAATCTATTTATATCAAAAAGACCGATTAAATCTCTCCAGAATCTTCCAAAATCTCTTCCTTTCTCTTCACGGCAAAGTTGCGGCAATTTCGTGTTTTAGAGTTTCTACGCGTTTCTGAGCTTTCCTTTTGATTCTAAACTCTTCCTTAGATATATATGAATATTTGGGAAGGTTTATAGCTCTTTAGTCTCTCTAGAATTTCCTAAAACAAGTCACACACGTGACTTTCCATATTTTGCTGTTGAGGTAAAAACCCGTCGATTGAGCCCAAGTTAATCGTTTCCAACACACATATTAGATTCCTAGACCCATAAGGAGTCTATCCTATGAAAATCAGAGGTTTAGTCGACCTCAAACTCCTCCAAATCACGCACAACAAATCTGTCAGAGATGTTTATCTTTTCCCGCCAATTTCAAAATTCAAAAGGTGAAGGTGACCTCCCCCTAGTAATTAGGTTACCCCTTATCCAGGGTGCTGGGGTCCGCATAACACTTGTCCCTTGGGTGCCTTTAGTAATTTTTCTGGGATGTTTTCAACACTTTTTCGGGGTTCCTCCGGGGTATTTCTGGGGTGTCTCTGGCATACTTCTGGGGTGCTTCTGGTACGTTATCTATGGAGGTTCAAATGCCACATTTTGAGCCAATTTCGCCGCAAAAGCTTATTTCTCCAAAAACACCTATAAAGACTTAAAATAACCAAATAAGTACAAAATCGAGCACTAACAATATATACAATTGGGACAAATTAGACACATAAATGCGTCTATCAAGGACAAGGAAGTCACAAGGTAATATGGGAAGAAATCAAGATGCCACCTCTAAATTCAAGTGTGGAGAAGATATGGGAAGCTATAATCTTGATGGAAAATATACTAACACCGTGGAACATGGGAATGGAACCACCTCCAAACCACAGAAGTCATGAATTTTGTTCTTATCATCATTTTCATGGACATATCACAAACGATTGCAGAAATGTAAAAAGAATTATTTTGAGAATGATAGGTCAAGGAAAACTAAACGACTTTCTGGTAGGGCATTCGCAATCTCAACCATTACCACCACCACCAGAACATCACAAAGTGAATAAGATGAAAAAGAAAGAAACATTCTTCATAGAAGTTGGTGCAAAAGCAAAAACTCTATTCTGTCACTCTATCGTACATTCATATAAGAAAATTGAAGATTTTCATGATAATGTTTTGAGTAGAGTGTTCGCAAGAGATAATGATGGAATAAAAATTATGAATATTGCGAAAATATCGCCACTAGAGGAATGGCAGAAACAAATCATTTCTTTTACTGTAGAAGAAATTCCCGAAGGAGAACAGGTGCATGACAATCCATTGGTAATAAAATTAGAAATTAATCCAAAACCCAAAGAAGGTGAGGATGATGAAGCTGAAGATTCATGGGAAATCAATAGAATTCCAGTCGATACTAGAAGCTCTGTGAACATCTTATTTTATCACACTTATAAAACCATGGGTGGAAGAGATGATGATCTTATACCATCAACATATAATACATATGGTTTTAATGGTACTGCTAAGAAGCCTAAAGGGGAGGTTACTATGCGAATTCCATTGAAGGGAATATCTTCTGAAATCTCATTCTGTATCGTTGATGTAGAATCACCCTACAATGCGTTAATTAGTCGACCTTGGCTACATGGGATTCTAGGTGTAGCTTCAACTTTCCACCAATGCATCAAATTCCCTCACCCCAATGGTGTAGGAATCATAAAGGGAGATTGGGTCGAAGGAAAGAGATGTTACAAAACTGAGATAGAATCTTGCGAAGGAAGAGCAAACAAGAAGGAAAACTGGCGACACAAAATCAAAGATGTAGAAAGAAGTGAGAGGTTAATGGTGGATACAATCGAAAGGAAAGGAGAAGAGATGTTGCGAAATTAATGCTAGCTCAGAATAAAAATGATGAACATACTACTACCAAGGAAGCAGTAGCAGAAAATAGTAAAGAAGAAGAGGATGGCAAAGGTAATAAAAACAATAAATGTATGAATGATTAAGTTGTTGCGATAATCTCGCAATAAGTAAAATTATCAAAAATACATTTGATTGAACAACAAAATATAATGATTTGCGAGACTCTCGCAGAGATAATGAATTTTACAGAAAATAATCAGAGAAGAATGACAAAAGAGAAAGAGGCGAACCTTTATGGCGTACACCCTAGTTCGCGAATACAATTTCGCAAGTGGCAAATGTAAGACCTAAAGTACGTCATATAAGGGGGTACCTATTGCATGACTCAGGGAAAGGCTACAGCGCCACCGGAACCTGAGTCATGGAGATTTGGGGTCAATGAAGCCCATCCGGGAGAGGCACCTTGGATTCTCAACTTAAGCATATGACTTAGGTTGGGCGACTAAGGTAATAAGGACTCTCCCAAGGAGTGCATATCTGATCAAGGCGCCGAGGTACACGGTTGAGTCAAGAGTGCCAGAGACGTTTGAAGCGTACTTTGCCATTATTGACAAGTCTTGGCTTATACTGCACTCGGCCTGAAGAAAACCCCACTTAAGGTGTAGTCTCGTAACCATAAACCCTATAGGTAAAAGGGATAAGAGGCTGCGAAAACAACTGGTTGTTGTTAAGACTGGATGGGAGGATCTAACCTTGTATGGTAGAAGTACGCCTCCTTGAAGGGGCAAACCAGGGGGAAGATAAGGGCGGCACCCTCCATTAGGGAGCTGATAAGTGTCTTAAGACTCAAATGTCATGAGGCTTCTTATTCGCAAGGATATTAAGACTTGTCATATTTGCGCAACAATCCTGAAGAGGCAATAATACAAAAGAAAAGGATAAGACGAGATCAATGGGTTTTCGCGTGAAAGTGCGAAGACGTCCTGCGATTTCGTCGCAATACGGCAATGTCATGGGGATTCATTTTCGCAAGAATATTTAGGCCTGTCATATTGTCGCAACATTCCTGAAGAGGCCATAATACAAAAGAAAAAGTTAAGGCAAGATCAATGGGTTTTTACATGAAAGTGCAAGGACGTCCTGCGATTTTGTCGCAGTGACAAGAGGTGGCATAATAAAACCTTTAATTAGGAAGGAAAAATAAGACCACACAGGAATGAGATTTTGAAAAGAAACAAAATTCACTTCGCAAAAGGTTGCGAAGTTATACAATAAGAATTTTTTTATGAAATCTCTCATTTGGATTTAAATAACAGAGGCAAGTATGGGAATGTATGAAATTAGAAAATATTATTTGTCTCCCTATTAGAGATTTACTCACAAATTCAAGAATTAATGATTATATTGATTAACTGTATTGCAAAGAAGAATTGTTTTAATTTATGTAGGTCAAACTGAAAGAAACACAAATATACAGAAAGAAGAAATAAATGTACAAGTATTACAAAAAATCAAAGAAAGAAGTAAAGACTATTTCTTGGTTAATCCTTCATTATCTTCATCAGACTTGTTTCCTTCTTCATCTGCATCAGAATCTTCATCACCATCAGAACTTCCATCACTATCAGATTCTTCATCGTCAGCTTCGCTATCAGAGATAATCAAACTGGGAGTATTCTGTGGGATTTCTTCTAGAAGACAAGGATAATCAGAATGTGGGATATTATGATCATCACAAACCATTTGGATGGTTTGATTGCGAAAATGCATAGCGTCATTCTTAAAATTCGCAACAGTGATCTTGATTTGATTCTTTAATCTAGAATACTTGTCGTTGCGAGAAGAAACATTCTTTGCGAGTTCCTCCTTTTTAGCTTCAAGTTCTTCAATCTTTTCACGATATTTATTTTCAGAATCTGCGAACAAAAGACAGACAATTATTAACTTGATGAAAATTCATAAGAAGCAAAATATTAGTAAAGAAGAGCAATTATCAACCTTCTCTGTCAGAAATCATATCTCTAATCAAGGTTGTATGTTCAACTTGGAGACTAACATTTACGCCTAAATCTTTTCTAGCATCATCTAAAATTTTTGCAACCCAAATAAATTCATCCTCACTACTTATGAGAAGATGAGAACGAATTTGATTTTCCCTTTTGCAGAGTTTAATATTCTTGCGGTTAGCTTCATCTCGCTCAAGTTGAACTTCAAGGAGAGCCTCTTGGAATTTCGCCAAAGCCTTGGCACCTTGATCAGAGATACAATCCTTATCATCTATGAGACCACTAATTTTGGTTCGTAACTCATTGGTTTTCTCTTTGGAATCAATAAGGAGACGCTTAAATCTGTTGGCTAAGCCTAAACTGGATTTATGATCAATTTCTAAGAGGCGAAATTTAGATCTAAGTTCATTTAGAGAAAGAGATGAAATTCTATCATTTGAGAAGCTATTTAAGGAATTGTTAAGACGTTCAATAAGGGTATCATTATCCAAGGCATTAGGAAATGAGCGAAGAAGGGTAGCTTCATGAGAAAGACCATAAATATCTGCAAAAAGGATCATTTAAATAAGATAAAACAACAGGATGAATGAATAAAGGGAAAAGAGAAAAGTAACATACCGTAAATCTGATTATTAGCTTGCTGAAGACTAGAGATTTTGTTCTTATACGAAGAAGAATCAATTTACAATTGTCTATTTTTCTCGCGAAGACCTTTAACTTCTTTTCAAGATTTTCGCGTCTTCTCTCTAGATCTGAGGCAACAGCAAAAGAAGCTTTTCCATACTGCAAAAAGATATAAAAAATATTAATGTAGAAAAAATTTTGAGTTATAAAGTATACTAGACTATTGAGAGAATGCAAGAAGTCGGGAGTCACTGATCTAGAAACTCCACGAAGAGAGCTATCACCATCTAGTAAAGGGACATCGCAAAGGGTAGCGAGAGCTTTGCAGGTATTTGCAAATTGGCTATTTCTCATTCCTTGTAGAGAATCAGAAAAGAGGCCAGAAAGCTTAGCCATAGAAGATTCGGGTGGAGAATCTTCAGTTGCAACAAGATCATCGTTGTCCTCATTACCCTTGTCACTTTCGGAATTTTCGTTAGGAGGAACATTTGAAGGAGAAGAATAACGAACTTTCCTTTTCTTTAGAGGAGGACCAGTTGATTTTTCCCTGCGAAGAGCACCTTTACCTTTATCACCAATCTTTGCAATATCGGCAGATTCTTCTACTTCAGCAATAATCTTCACACACAAACAGAAATAAAAAATAGAAGCATGGAAGTAACAATATACTATTTAAGATCAAAAGAGAAAGTTGAAGAAAATTTAAAATCATAAGAGAAAATTTCTTACCTCATCCGTGTAGGAGCGAAGAGCTAACAGAGTACTAGATTTCCCAGTCCTGTTATAACTATCTTTCAGTTTTTGTATCTGCGGAATGCCGCAAGAGTTAGCGAACAGAATAATAAAAATCAATAAAGAAATATAAAGTGAGTTAAATGAAAAGAAACATACCTCTTTCTCCTTTTCGGGCCAAGAGAAAACCGAAGGTTGATAAGTAGCGAGATTTGCAAGAAGAACATTTGACCCAACAATGTAGGGTCCCTTTAGCATTAAAGGAAAAACACACCATTTATCATATTTAGATTGGCGAGGAGTTGTGTTTTTACCAGAATGCCAGTCAATATCTTGCATGAGAACTTTTGCTTCATCAATGTTATCTTTCATTTTTAAACGAATACCCCAGCGAGTATTCTCTTTCTTCATGGAGATAAGTTCATAGTTCTTAAAGAAATTCTCCACTATATACTTCTCAGCAACTATCTCTAGGTTTGCGAACTTAGGATCCCTAAGTTCTTTGGAGTACAGAGATCCTCTACCAGCACCACGATTAGCGAACTCTAGCATAAGACGGATGCAGTCCCCACTCAGTTGGAAGATGGCTCGCGAAAATCCCGAATGAGCGAGAATTTCATAAAATAAAGGAAGATTTGGGTTATAAAAAGGAATAGGGAGACCTGCGAGAATCTGACCTAGCGAAACTATGATTGATTGATCATCAAAATATTGATCAGAGAAAAGCTTGACAGAAAGAATTGATTTGGCATTCTCACTAGGAATGGTGGAGAGTGTGAAACCTTTATCAGCAAGATCTTTTTGGACATCTTGTAAATTCTTCTCATATCTATGACCACTTGGAGCCATGTTTGAATATAGAGTATGGGAATGTATGGAAAGTAAAAGGATTGAAGGAAGAAAAAGTTACAGCAGCAGAACTTGCAGAAGAATAACAGAATTGCAGAGACGAGATAGAAGAGAAAGTAAAAAGAAAAATAGAAAGAAGAGTAAGATGAATATATAAAGGAGATTTTTTTTGTACTCGAAGAAATAAACACCATTAAGACGAATAGACGTGAGCGTTTGAAAAGTTGCGGTTACAGAAGACATGTCAAGAAGTAAATGTACGAAAGAATACGTGTGATAAATGCAGAATATGAAAAGATGAGCAGCTGCGACTTTTCTCATATCATTTTCTACTTTGCAGAGAAGATATGAGAAGAGGCAAGAAGTAGGATCAGAATCTCGCAATGATAATGTTTCAGCGAAATTATCAATGACACAGCATAACAGCGTCGTAGAACAGTTTCAGAAATGATAGAATAAATGACGTCATCTAGAATCACGAGAAAGATGTGATAGTCCTGCGAAGATTAGAGAGTTTGTGAAATTAACAATTGTAAGGTTGCGAGAATATCACAGATCATATCCGAAAATAAAGGACAAATTAGCTGTCATCCACTATGTATTTTTTATAAATAGTCGTTCGAGTTGTAAAGAAAAGAGAAAGATCTTTTTGAGTAAGAAACAAGTAAATAGGAGAGAGAAAGTTCAGAGCAGAGATCATTATTGACTTCTTTATCTTTCTTGTAAGAACATTCAAAGATTTATCAATAAAATTAAGAGTGTAAACCTAAAAATGAGTTGATCAACAATGAAATCATATGAGGGGTGTAGTATAGGATTTCCTGCAACTACAGACCGAAAGCAGGAAGGGTCACTGCGAAGAGATCGAAAGACGCCAGGTGACAAAGCCGGAGGCCACCAGGTGAAGGATATAAAGCCAACGATGTAGGGATTGAACATGATGGGATGGACGTAATTAAAGACTATAAAGACGTGTTGAGGAATATCGGACTCAGCGGTCAATGACAATCAACAAAAAGGGAACATCGAGTGGAACAACGAGCAATATCTCGGCAAGGGAAAGGCAATAGAATTGACGGGGCCGTTGGAAATGATGAATAAATGTGCAAGAAGTGGACCAAGCAAACCCGAGCTCATTACACGTAACACGACAAAATAATAGAGGCAAGACGAGATTGCAGCATTATTTTCTCTAAAGCAAAGGGGTAGGGTTGACGAATATATCTCGCAAAGAAAAAACGTACAAGGGCAAAATCAAATCGAAGCAATGAATGGATCCAACAACAACTCATGATCGATAACAACAAGATCAACGAAGGGTGCTTCTATACAACAATTAAGCTTCGGAACTTCGCGAAAGAATAAGAGGAAAGTATATACTTTTCAAGTTATTATTCTTTCGGTCGTCCCTTCAACAACAAAGATCAAAGTCATCCACTCAAGCACCACACATCTCGCTATAAGAACTACACCAAAACGGATTTTTCCTTAAGGATCGCTCTTCAAGCCATGCTCAAGGAAAAAAGGGCAGAATGTAGATACCAAAAACCATGCTCGACATGTGGCGCCAAATGAAGGCCGAAGTAGTATAACATCCCTAGGATAGTCAACATAGTATCTTAGCTTAGTTTACTTAGTTTGTAAGTAAAGGTTATATTTGTAAATTCATTTCTACTCTCTACTACTTAAGAAAATATCTAAGAGAGAGAAAGGGATCAGATTTTATTTTGTCCTTATTTTCTTCTCCCCCAAAAACTAGATCTAGAGCTCCCAAAAAACTCTTCAATGGAGTCTAGGTAAACCAAATAATTATTAGTGAAGAACAATGAATACAAGTGTGAGTGTAGCTATGGATTTTTCGTAGTTACACCTTTCTCCCCAAATAACCCAAACTATTGCGGCTGGTAGCAAATACCACCGCACCACCAACTCGGTACTCCTTCAGTTTGCCAATGTTATAAATTATATGATTTTACCAGCAAATGGGTTCAACGCATCTCTTATATGTCCATATTTTTTTTTATTAGTGTTGGTGTGTCTGTGGAAATGTTTTGTGCCTTCACCCTTGAGGAACTATAGTATAGAATACTGTTGGCGGGTGGTCCACATCAGCTTTGGCAATGTAAAGAGAAGAGGAAGAAGCAATCCACCAACCAGATTATCCGCATGGTTTTTAGAGGTGTGAAACGTGCTAGTCCGGCACAACCCAGTCCACGAAGTCACGTGCTTAGCGTGCTGCGTGTTGTGCTGGGTTGTGTTAGAGATTCAGATGTTTTGTGATAAATGGCGCGCCGTGCTCTGCTGTCAGAAAAATAAATGCGTTGTGCCGTGCTAGCACACTTATTTTTTGTTTTCCAAAGTAAATATTTTTGAGATATTTTAGTTAGTACATGTATTATTATAAAAATAATTTAGCACAACGAAAATAAAATGTCAAAAATTGGCTAAAGCAATGACTCTTTTGTAAAGTATGTATCCAATGTGATGTATATATTGTGTAGTATTTTATGTATGACGTGATGTGTTTTCTTTGCGTGCCCGTGTTGTGCCGTGATGATGTGCCTATTTATCTAGCACAACACAATACATTAAACTAACGTGATATCCACGGGCTGTGCCGGTCATTTGATGTGCCGTGCTCGAATTTTAATGTACTGTGTTGTATCATAAACGTGCTAGCACGGCCGAATACCTCTAGGTTTAGTAGAGACGTTAGAGGTATTAAGTCCCCCCATTTCCAGTGGAGTGCACTTCTTCTCTTGATTATGGTTATTAGTTATTACTTTAATAGGAAGGTCAAGTGATATATCTTTATGAGAAATTGGATCAATTGCCCAAATAATTTTAAAACATGGTTCTAATGGACGAGTAAAAAATAGTATGGGTGAAATGGACATCAAAAAAATAGTAAGAATGAATCTGGATTCATCCTGGCTTAAATTTATAAAATAGTGAGGGCGAAACTGGATGCATCCTGATGTAAATTAAAAATAATAAAAAAGTATTTGAAAATGGATAGGATGAAACTGTTTACATTCTGGCTATTTTTACATTCTCGTCCATTTAAACAGTATCAAATTTTACATATCTTTTTCAGTCATTAATTATCGTTATTGGGTTAATTGACCAAATTTATGGATCTTTATCACCTTTGGTAGCATTGAGATTCCAGGAAGTTTTACTAAACATATTAGGATTAAAAGAAAAAAAGAGTACTCCCGAAGGATTGCAGATAGTAGGTGATCCCTTTTTGAAAAATCAAAAAGTGGCGGCCCAATAATAATAACATAATGCTGCGAACAGGAAATCCTATTCCTCCCGCCCTATAAAAAGGACATAAACAACGTCAAGTACAACTAAGTTCTACCACCAAAACACTTTCTGTTGGGGTGTATGTTTTAAAATAATTATTTTGTACATTTATATCAACAATTCGAGCTTGACCTAATGGTTAAGCATTTTGGGTTCGGAGAGATAGGTCTCAGGATCGAATCCCTCCCCCTACTGATGGGTGTATATATAAATAATATATATAACATTAGTCCGGGAGGGGGACCTTAGGGGTCTTGGGAGGTCTCTTGAATTTGGAAAGTAGTTTTTGCTCATTTTAAAAAGTTTTTTTTCAAACGTTTTTACAGGTTTTATTTACAGATTAAATAGTATTTATTCTGGCATAAATTACTTGACCGTTTTTGGACTGTTACACAGGATTTTATGGAGACAATTAAAACCAAAATTTATTCCCATTAATTTTGTCTTAATTGCGAAGGTTATAATAAGCCAGTTTTGAGAAACAGAAAAATAAGAGTTTTCCATATAATGTTTTTGCGAATCAAGAGACCAAGTTTTTTCTGAGCAAGATTAAAAGAGTGAAAGTGATCGATTTCTCACTGTGTGCGTGAGAGATCGACGAGAGTTTTTCTCAACTGTTTTATCCTGGGAACGTTGTAACAAAGAAAGACTGCTTGCACAAAACTCAAGAAAGAACCACAAAACATCTTAAAGATAACGACCTGATAGTGACTCAGCCGCAATCCAATTTTTATGTTTAACCTTTGTTTTGCATAAGTGAAATCAACAATAGCTCTAACACTTTCATATACATTATTCAACTTAGAATATTATCAAGAAACTAGTCTAATTGGGAGCGTATATTCTAATCTACTGAGGATCCCTTTCCTTAGGGAAACAGAAATGATGAAACCAGCCATTTTTGTGGTGTTTTTTGTGTTCTTTTTGGCTTATTGTAATTGATGTCGTCTACATACCACCAACCATGTTTTCACTTTATGTACATTTGTCTATAACTTAAGATGGTGAAAAGCCAAAAAGATTGTGTTGGATAAGTGACCAATTTGTTCTCCTAGAAGCCTTGGAACAATACTAGGATATTCGATGGATACGCATCTCTATTCTACATGCTGTAGTATACAATAGGGTTGGCGGGTTGGTCCAGACCTGCTTTGGCTGTATAAAAGAGAAAATGAAGAAGAAATCCTACCAACCAGAATCCAGGTTACCCGCATGAGTCATGGCACTGGCTGGTAGACACGTAACACGTTAGTGCTATAAAATCCCAACAATTGTATTCGTTCCCACAGCACTACACATCTTCTCTCGAATCTCGATTATTATTAATTATGTACTGTTACTAGGAAGGTCACATCTTTATCAGATTTGGTAGCTCTAAATGCAACATGGTTGGATGGTCCCTCTCCCTCCTTCAAAATCTATTTTTAAAGTGCATATATTTAGAGCTATGGTTCCTGCATTTATTTCACTTTTCCACTTGCACCAGCTAATAACTATGAATTTTTCACAGTACATTTTGCTCTCTGAAACTATGTTAGAATCTGGATTTGTTACACACTTCTAGTTGAGATTCGGCGGAACTTCCACTGAACATAAGATGATGATTCAGATCCAAAAAGAAAGCTGACTTCGTTGTCACTTTCTAGTAAAAAATATATATACCAAAAATCACTTCTCGTGTTACTCGTTTCCAAAGGAGTACAGATCGTGCAAAGAAATTATTGTCTTCAAAGCAATACAAATTCTCGAAAACGCCAACAGTAAACCACTCAAAAAGTT
Source organism: Papaver somniferum (assembly GCF_003573695.1). Lineage (NCBI taxonomy): Eukaryota > Viridiplantae > Streptophyta > Magnoliopsida > Ranunculales > Papaveraceae > Papaver > Papaver somniferum. The sequence continues at coordinate 239,452,259 of NC_039358.1, read as the reverse complement.
TTAAAATAATGCAAACAGGAAAATAATATTGAGGCGATAAGCCAATCCTGTCCCATAAGAAGGGCATGCCCAACATCAAGTGAAATTCAAGTTCTATCACAAAAACACATTCAACTTAGATATTCTCAAGAAACTAGCCAGCAGCTTAATTGCATACCACCTTCTAATCTACTGTGGATTGGATTTCCATAAATTAGAAATATGATGAAACCAGCAATTTTTATGGTGATTTTTGCATTGTTTTTGATGGGGAAAGGAGCAGATTCAATGAGGTATGAACTTAATAACGAGATAGATGTTCCATTATCAGCCAGTTCTATTTGGGGTGTTTACGCTTGTAAAGAACTCCCTAAGCTCATCGTCAAATTACTCCCCCATGTTTTTGACCGGATCGATTACATCAGCGGAGATGGTGGTGTCGGCACCGTCATACGCATTATTTTTCCTCCTGGTATGTTCTCCATATTCCTTCCATCACATTTTTTCTTTAATTTGGCCATAAGATTTGTTTGTTTGTCGATATGGATCTGTATATCTGACTACTCTAATTTGATGATGATGTTCTCAGGGGAAGTGCCACGGTCATACAAAGAGACGTTCAGGAAAATAGATCATGCTCAACGTTTGAAGGAGGTGCAACAACTTTCAGGAGGGTACTTAGCCATGGGCGTGACATCTTACGTTGATAAGTTCAAAATCATAAGCACTGGTCCTAATTCATGTACCATCAGATCCACAACGGAGTATGAAGTCCCAGATCATCTTGCTGATAAAGTCAACAGCCTAATCAGTATTGAGGGTCTTGTTCCGATGGCTAAAGCCATTGTTGAGTATGTTAAGGAATTCGGTGATTATGGTCAATGCCTGGGAACAAGTGCTAATGCCGATTTAGCTCATATAGCGTTGCCTGTTTAATGTTGAAGGCAATTAGAGATTCACCACGTTATCTTGTATGCCTTTCTGCTCCAGCTGTTTGTATTTGCTTTTATGCTTTCTTGTTTCTAGGAGTACTATGTGCTTGTATGTTCCTCCCCGTTGGGAGGCTGAGGGCTCGAACCCTCCTATAGTGACTACTGTTTCTAGAGTCTGAAATAAATCTGTTTGATTTTTCATTAAAATCTGATCTTGTATTTATGTAATATTATCATGACATCCTCAAGGTTTCGTATTCAAAGTTACATTAAAGTTAGCAAATTACTATAAGTCAGAGGTCGCATTAAATTTGGACTCAAGATCTGTCTCCTCCTTTTTTCCTCCTTTTTTCAAACAAGTTGCGGATACAACAAACAAATGAATTATAAACTAAGCTTGCCTCTCCAGGATAAGCTTTGCTCTGCCTGACTATCGCCAATAATAACTTTAACCAGCTCTTGCGGAGGATTATTAAATTTTCTATTGCAGCCACTTAAGTTGAAATTCAAAAATAAAATGTTGCTTTCCTCGGACAAAAACAAGGTCGAAGCTGTATCAGGGCCTCTTTATTTATTTTAGTTTTTATTGTTTTTTACCCCCAAAATTTTTTGAATGCGTATATGTGGTAGAAAGGTGGGTATGCATAATGCCAAGCCGGTTGACCAGACTTTTAATAGATTGTGCCTGTCTAAATGCGAAAGATTTTAGAAGTAATAAGAAGTAAAATCTGTATTTAGTTTTTGATAAGAAAATACAGAAGAGAGAGAGGGTCTTGTAAAGGCTGTTACAAAGAAACAGTCAAACAGACATACTGTATTGTCTGAGAGAAACAGCCTGTCAGTTATAATTAAAGAAATAACAGAAAGCAGTAAAAAACTGTGTGATTAACACACTTACAAGTCAGACACTCTCTCATACACAGTCACTCAGACAATGACTCAGACAGCCCCCTCAAGCTGATATTGGATTAAGCAAAGCAGCTTGCCAACCAAAGAGAGAAAACACAGTGAACTAGCACAATATTACTTGTTTTCTCAATTGGTAACATAGTGCCATCCCCCACCATAACCTTGTCTGTTCCATCATGAACTTTTGCATTGTCTAATAGAGTAATATCCTTAGTTAAATGACTGGTGGCACCTGAATCAGGCAACCAAACTGAACCAACATTGCTATCTGAGCTAGTTAAGGATACATAATTCACTTGTATGGAGGCAAAAGCTTGTTGAAGTGTATTTGAAGCACCACTTCCCTCAGCCTTATCCTTACCCTTTCCTGAAGGAGCTTTATTAGGAATGTACCTAAAATGACATATATTGGCAGTATGTCCTATCTTCTTACAAATCTGGCATTCAACTTCACTAAAATCATGTATGACATTCTTGTTTTTACCATCAATGTGAGAAATAGATGCATTATTAGACTTAGAAGTAGATGCATTATTAGATGAATGATTCTTTGTATAATATGCTGAATTTTGTGTATCAAGAATTTGTAAAGATTCTGCAGCTTCTGCCTTAAGTCATTATTCATGAACAAAAGTCTTGATAAAACATCATGAAGAGAAAATGATGTATCTCTATTATGAGCAGAGATCACAAATTGTCGATACTCCTTTCCTAAACCTATCGAAGCATACATAACCATATCGGATTCATCTACTCTTTCTCCAATGGCAGCAAGAGAATCTGTAATATCTTTTAACTCAATAAAATAAGCAGAGATACTGTTATTATCTTTCTTGATTGAATGAAGTTGGCTACGGAGAAGAGATTTCTTTGCTGAGAAGTTCTGAAAGAATTTCCTCTCCAAGTATACCCAAATTTCTCGTGCTGATGAAAAGCCAATAATCCAGCGAGAAATAGTATCATCAAAAGTAGCATTTAAACAAGACATGATGAACTTATTCATCTTGTGCCAATGGAAAAACAACGGATTAGGAATATCTTCTCCATCAAGTTCTACAGTTTCAGCAGGTTTATCAACACTGCCATCCACAAACTCATACAAATCTGTAATGATAAGAATCGACTCGAATTGATTTTTCAATATCAGATAATTAGAACCATCATCTTGCAACTTCACTGAAACAAAATTTGTGATATTCTGAAAGGGTAGAGAAGACGAATGTGTAGCCATCGAAGAAATCTAAATCTTGAAAAGAAAATAAATCTAGAACTACAGATAAAGGTGATTGAAATTTTAAGAAATAGTAGAGATTGATTCTAGAGATTTTAAGAAATTTTAGATGTTGAATTTGCACAACGGAATTGTTTTTCAGAAGTGAGGATCAAAAAGAATGAAAGAATCAAAATCTTCCATAGAAGACTGATACCATGAAAGATTTTAGAAGTAGTAAGAAGTAAAATCTGTATTTAGTTTTTGATAAATAAATTACAGAAGAGAGAGAGAGCCTTATAAAGGGTGTTACAAAGAAGCAGACAGACTATATTGTCTGAGAGAGACAACCTGTCAATTACAATTAAAAAAATAACAGAAAGCAGTAAAAAACTGTGTGATTAACACAATTACAAGTCAGGCACTCTCTCATACACAGTCACTCAGACATAACCGGATTCAGTACATTCTAAATCCTTACAAAATGTAATGACAATCGGATTTTTTTTCACTCCATTCATCTCTATCGATCAACAATTAGGAAGAGAGAAGTAGATCTAGATGAGATAGTAACATAACTAAATCAGAATAACCAGTAATTAATTTTCCATCTTTTTTATGCAAATATATTTTATTTACTTACGTACATGGACACATATATTTGCAGAATACCATTAAATTTTGTTTAATTAGCTATTATGATGAGCATATTACGTACGTAATTCATCATTTTTTTTCTTTCTATATCACTCTTTTTTTTCTTTTGAAAATCACCATTCCCTTATCTGATAATCCTTGCGCAATGAGTAGCAACTGTGCAACCTCTATTGTAGGGATTAGCTTGAGATGCTTTAGTACAATCGTAGTAAGACCTTCCACGTTTACTACAAGGAATCCAGTCCTTCTTAATGGCATCATAACTAATATGTCTCTTAGGTTGAAACAACGAACGGCGATTAATTTTGGAATCCACAATTAATTCATTATTTTCACCGATGCAGTCTCCACCTTCACGATTACATCTTTGTGTTAATGATCTTGCGACTTCGCCACCCACTAACATATCAGAAGAAGTTGATGATGACTCTGCTATCAAACAAGCCACAGCAGCTAAAAAGATCCAGAACATGCAGACTTTCACAGCCATTGTTAAATAATTAGAAACAAACTTGAATGGAGAAATGGGAAGATTCCCTACATATTTAAAGGTGGTGGTGATTATATGGAATTTTAATCTTCTCTGCGTGTTAAATTTGCTTAAGAAAATAGGGTATAGTACTATTGATGAGTAATGCGGTTAATTAGTTAGTTTATTAGAGGTTTCAATTGAATGATATTCGTTCCATCTGCATAGGAAAGCCATGCATCAACTGCATGATGCTCTTAGTAACAGTCTCAGACGGAACTGGGAATTTTTGAGCGAGGGGGTGGATGTATACCAAGAGAGTAGTCATTGAAGTCACTGCTGCTGCCTGCTGTGCTGCATAGTGCATATCATCACTCACTACAGTACTGTATTAAATCTTCACATTATTAGGCCCAGCCAAGTTATCTCGTATTTGGGCTTACTCACCCACACACTTACTTTGAACTAGGGGTGAGCATGTGGCACGTAATCCGTGGATTTAATCGGGACCAAACGTATTTTTACGTGTGGATACTCGGACCGTCCGTTAGTAGGTTGGACGCAGATGGAATTTTTGAAATCCAACGAATGGCGGATTGGGTCCGGATGCAACCTTGAAAATCCGTTGGGCATCCATATCCGTTAAATTAAGGTATTTATATAGTTTTAGAAAATACTATAGATAAAATATGAATTTTTAATGTGTGTACTTGGAGTGTTGTCCATAGCACTTATATATTTGTATATACATATATATAGGATATCTAGATTCTATAACAAGTTACTTATGTTGGTCTTATTTCTTTATTATAAAATTTAACTAAGACAAATCCATGGATTACCCGTATCCAATCCGTCCATCCGTGCATCCATTGGATGCGAATCCGTTGGATGTTGGATTGGATACGGATGCTAAATTTGAAATCCGTAATGTATTGGATTGAATGCGGATAACGTGAAAACCAGTCCATACCGGTCCATGCTCACCCATACTTTCAACCTTGTCTAGTCTCCTCACATAATGCACAAGAGTTATATCCCCTTTTCATACCCAATGCCTCCTTACCACCACCAGATAGTGTTTTCCCTTCACGTTTCCAACTCCATACTCAAAAGTATAGGGCTCTCGAATGTTTCTTTTTTAAAGCGCAACAGTATTAAAGGAGTCACTAGGGGTGAGCATGGACCGGTTTTTACTTCATCCACATCCAATCCAATTCGCTACGGATTTCAAATTTGGCATCTGCATCCAATCCAACATCCAACGGATTTGCATCCAATGGATGCACGGATGAAAGGATTGGGTGTGGATAATCCAATGGATTTGTGTAAGTTCAAATTTATAAAGAAAAAACAAATCATATATAGATGACTTCTTATAGAACCTACACATTTTATACATGTATATAAATATAGAAGTGCCATGGACAACACTCCAATCAAACACCCTAAAAATTTCAAAACTATCTATATATTTTCTAAAAACTATATAAATGCGCTTAATCTAACGGATATGGATGTCCAACGGATTTTCAAGGTTGCATCCGGACCCAATCCGTTATCCGTTGGATTTCAAAAATCTCATCCGCGTCCAACCTATTAGTGAACGGGGCCGGACATCCATCCGCAAAATTACGATTGGTCGCGATTAAATCCGCGGATTACAGGTAAAATGCTCACCCCTAGGAGCCACAAGAGGAAGTTACAACAAAAATCCCAGAAGAAGGCAAGCAAAATCAGTCGTAAGCCCAACAAAGGATCAAGAAAAGACTAAAAGAACAAACACAAAAAACTAACTTTAACCTAGGGTGAGCAACGGATATGTGGATCCTAGTTATCTATTCGGAGTAGGGGTGTGCATAAAAACCGGAACCGCAGATTTTACCTGTATCCGTCCGCAAAATTGCCGGTAAAATCCAATCCGCAAGAGCTATGGGCCGGACGCGGGTGGGATTCTCAAATCCGCACGTTTACACGGTTTGGTTGCGGTTGGACTTTGCAATCCGTGGATTCACCCGCACCGTAGGACAATAAAGAAAATTAATAGAGATTTTAAGGGTGTTGTTTCTTTCTTTGAATGATCGAGTAGATTAGAGTCGTATCATTACTATCACCATTCCCCTGCTGCAGAATTTGTTTTTCAATTTCAAGAATCGTATTATCGTAAGACAATATAAATAACTTACCTGTAAACCAAAGTAGGTGTTTCTTGGTCCATGAGAATTCAAACTTTCCTTTCAATTCCTGTCTTCTCCATTATGTATCTCCGGGGCAACAATATATGATGTAATACATCTTTCTCTGTATCAACAATGATTGTTGATCCCTTTCTTCTGTATCAACTGTAACAGTTGACCTCATGCTTTTGGATCAACTATGACTGTTTATCCATTACGTCAGTTTAAGTTAGTTTGCTTCGCAAGTATTTCCTTTTCTAGTTTTCGTCAAACTCTTTCCTTTAATCAATTCATGTAAGTCTATATAAAGGCTGGAACTCTTGTTTACAAGACACATCTTATTATCAATATTATTATCAAGTTTGTTTATCAATCTTTTGTCTTAGAATCTTGATCCTAGAATCAGTTTTCTATTAAGTTTCTGACGAAACTTAAACCTATCCCTGTTACCCATGTTCTGTGCTACACTAGTTGGTATCAGATACAGAGTTTTTAGATTTTTATCTAGAAACAGATCCTTTCCACAGCTTCCGCAACAACTCAAAACCCTAAATTTTCACCCACCTACCTTTCGTTACAATGGGAGACAAGTTAACACCAACTGAAAATGATGCCATTGTCACAACACTTGAAAGCAAGCTCAGCGCAGCACTTGAAACCAAGCTCGGCAAAAAAATTGAAACGTCTTTTAGTTCCTTAGAAACCAAGTTTGCTACCAAGCTTGATTCAGCTACAAATTCTCTAAAATCTGCGCTTGATATTCATGGAGATTGTTTAGACAAATTATGGAAACATGCTGTTTTTGGTGACTTGGTGATGCCTAAATTAACCGATGATACCGAAGGGGACCAAAGCTCTGGCGAAAAAGAAGAAGATGAAACCAAAAAAGATAAACCTTCTTTTACTCAGAATGATAATATTCCTGAGAATATTTTCCATACCCTTTACCACAAGGAACCCTTGGAAGGTTATGTTAACAAAAAAAAGATTACCATACCCCTCAACTATGATGAAGATGACAAAGTTGAAGAACTCAAAGAGCAACAATGGGTTGATGAAAAACGATAAAATCTGGTATGAATCCTTATGGAACTTTACCAGAATATAAGTTGAAGGCTGATATACCTAGTTTTCATGGTGGTTTACATATTGAAGACTTGCTGGATGGGTTTTATGAAGTCGATTCCTTTTTCACTTTCATGGAAGTTCCTGAATCTTCTCAAGTTAAACTGGTAGCTTATAAATTAAAAGGTGGAGCTGCAGCTTGGTGGGAAAAACTCAGTGAAGATCGACGCAATGCTCATAAACCTCCTATACGTACATGGAAAAGAATGAGACAATTATTAAGAGATAAATTCTTACCTAGAGATTATATGCAACAACTTTTTATTAAGCTTCAGAACTGTCGACAAGGGGCCAGATTAGTTGAAGAATACATTGCTGGGTTCTATGCTTTAGTTGCTCATAACCAATTGAATGAAACTGAAGAGCAATTAGTTGCACGTTTTATAGCTGGTTTGAATAATTTAATTCAACAGGGACTAACGCAGTCCGTGTTTACAATGGTTGAAGCCATCCAAAAAGATATTAGAGTTGAAAGGCGTGTACTCAGTAACTCTAGAAAAGCAACTCCATGTCAAGCTCGTTATCAACACTTTTCTAAAACTGCCATACCATATAATTATTCTTATGGTTACCAAGCTGAAAAGGGTTCAACAGTCATTGTTGATCCACATGACAGAAGTGCAAACCAACCATATCAGCAACAACAACCTACTTCTGTTCCTTCAGAACCTGCTCCTACAATGCATATCTCATCTGCTAAGCCACCTCAGCCTCCTCCACAACGAAATTTTGTTCGCAATACTAAAGGTAATCAGTTTCAACAAGATTTTCCACCATTATCTAAACCTTCTAATCCTTATTCAAAATTTCGAGGAGATAAATGTAACAAGTGCAACTAAACTGGCCATACTTCTAGTGATTGTCGCAAATTCCATGCTTACATTAATGAAACTTCAGACGAAACACAAGAAGAAGAAGCATTAGGAGATGATGAATTATTTTATCTTCAAGAAAATGAGACTTATGATGCAGATTTACTTGGGATGATTCGACCAGTTTTAATCACTGAACCATGTCCTACTCAGAGACATAATATTTTCAGATCTCATTGTTTCATTGAAGAGAAGCTTTGCACTATGATCATTGACAGTGGAAGTACAGAAACCTATGTTTTTGCAAAGTTAGTTGAGAAACTTGGTTTACCTGTTACTCTTCATCCAAAACCGTATTAAGTTGGATGGATAAACAACTCTTCCACTCAACAAACTAATCATCAATGTTTCGTGAAGTTTTCTTTTCCTGGGTATTCAGATTATGTTTTGTGTGATGTTATTAACATGACTGCAACAAGTTTATTATTGGGAAGACCATGGCAGTATGATATTCGTGCTGTTCATAACTGCTATGAGAATACTTATACCTTTGTTCATGAAGGGTTTACTAAAGTTCTATGGCCTTTACAATCTTCTAATTCAGTCAAGGAACCATCAGATAAGAAGACAAATGCACTAGTTGCTACCATTGTTCATTCTTTACAACCAAATCATTCTTTGAGTTCTCATGAAGCTGATAAACCAATGGTGGAAATTCCAGACAAGGTACAACCTTTATTATCTTCTTTCAATGACTTATTTCCTACTGAATTACCCAATGTTTTGCCTCCATTAAGAGATATACAACATCAGATAGACTTTATACCTGGAACTTCTATTTCTAATCAACCTCATTATAGGTTAAGTCCTAAAGAACATGAGATTTTACAAGGTCAAGTTGATGATTTGTTACAAAAAGGTTTGGTAAGACTTAGCAAAAGTCCTTGTGCTAGTCCAGCCTTTTTAGTAGACAAAAAGGATGGTGGACATCGTATGTGTATAGATTGTAGAGCATTAAACATAGTTACTATACCATATAGGTTTCCCATACCAAGAATTGATGACATGATAGATATGCTTTCGGGTGCTAAAGTGTTTACAAAGCTTGATTTACTTAGTGGGTATCATCAAATACGTATTCGAGAAGGTGATGAATGGAAAACAGCTTTCAAAACAAAAGAAGGGTTATATGTGTGGTTAGTCATGCCTTTTGGATTATCTAATGCTCCTAGTACTTTTATGCGCCTCATGAATCAAGTTCTGCAACCTTTTCTTGGAAAGTTTGTCATTGTATATTTTGATGACATACTGATTTTTACCAACAATGAAGAAGAGCATATTTCACATTTATCTCAAGTCTTTCGGGCACTGCAGGACAATGTTTTGTATGTGAATCTAAAGAAGTGCACTTTCTTTACAAAGTTGTGTCGGATACTGGTATTTCTGTGGATGATTCTAAAGTTAAGGCAATTGTGGATTGGCTTACTCCAAAATTTATTCGTGAAATAAGAAGTTTTCATGGGTTATCTTCTTTTTATAGAAGATTTGTGAGAAACTTTAGTACCATTGCAGCTGGTTTGAAAGATTGTTTGAAGTGTGATACTTTTGAGTGGACTGAAGAAGCAGATAAGAGCTTTAATCTTCTTAAGGAAAAATTGTGCAGTGCACCTGTTCTTACCATGCCAAATTTTGATAAACCTTTTGAGATTCATTGTGATGCTTATGTTGTTGGCATTGGTGCTGTGTTATCTCAGGAAGGACATCCAGTTGCATACTATAGTGAAAAGAATTCAGATACAAGGAAGAAGTGGTCTACTTATGAGTTGGAATTAATTTCTCTTGTTCAAGCTCTTAATAATTGGCATCCTTATCTTATTCACAGTGAATTTGTTGTCAATACTGATAATCAAGCTCTCAAGTTTTTGAAAACTTCAGCAAAGGTCAATAGGATGCATGATAGATGGTTATCTACTATTAACTAATATACTTTTTCCATTAAACATCAAAGTGGGAAACTTAATAAAGTTGTTGATGCTTTGAGTAGGAGAGCTCATCTTCTGGTTACTCTTAAACATGAGAGTTTAGCCTTTGATTTCTTAAAAGATTTATATAGTGAAGACAAAGAATTTAAGCAACTTTGGGACAAGTGTGGTTCTTCAACAGGAAGTGTTGACGCATTTCTCATTCAAGAAGGGTTTCTCTTTAAAGGAAATCGTTTATGTATTCCACAATGTTCCTTACGTCTTCATCTCATCCAAGAATTACATGGCAGTGGCCTTGGTGGACATTTTGGACGTGATAAAACAATAGCTTTGGTTGAAGAACGTTATTTTTGGCCTTCTATTAAAAGAAATGTTCAAAAGTACGTACAAAAATGCATGGTTTGTCAACAGTCTAAAGGTAATATTCAAAACACTGGCTTGTATACTCCTCTACCAATTCCTGAAGCTCCTTGGGTGGATATTAGCATGGATTTCGTGCTTGGTTTACCACCTATTGTGAGGGGGAATGATTCTGTTATGGTAGTTGTTGATCGTTACTCAAAGATAGCTCACTTCATAGCATGCAACAAAACAACTGATGCATCCAATGTTGCTTAGTTATTTTTCAAAGAAGTAGTACATTTGGAATTCCCAAAACAATTACTTCTGATCGAGACACTAAATTTTTGAGCTACTTTTGGAAGTCTTTATGGATGCTTTGGGTACTAAACTTCAATTTAGTACAACTGCGCACCCTCAAACAGATGGACAAACTGAAGTGGTCAATCAATCTTTAGGAAATCTGATTAGAGCCAAGGTTATTAGAGGAAAAGAGAAGCAATGGGATAATCTCCTTTTACATATGGAATTTGCTTATAACACTTTAGTTAATCGATCTACAGGTAAGACACCTTTTCAGATTGTTTATTCTAAGGTTCCTAATCATATTTTAGATTTGGTGGTGCTTCCCAAGCTGCGTAAATCAAATGCTAAGACAGATAACTTTGTTGAGAAAGCTTCACTCATACACCAAGAGGTACAGTCAAAGTTTGCAGATTCTAACAACAAGTACAAGGACGATGCCAATCATCATTAAAGACTTAAAACTTTTGGTGAAGGAGAATTGGTTATGATTCATCTCAGAAAAGAAAGATTTCCTACTGGTACTTATAACAAGACCAAGATGAAGAAATATGGACCATTCAAGATTTTGAAGAAAATCAGTAACAATGCTTATGTTATTGATCTTCCATCGACTTGGAACATCTCTAATATCTTCAATGTGCAAGAAATATTCAAATTCCATGGAGAGACTCGAGGGCGAGTTTCTTTCAAGAAGGGGGGACTGATGTAGTACATCTTTCTCTGTATCAATAATGATTGTTGATCCCTTTCTTCTGTATCAACTGTAACAGTTGACCTCATGCTTTTGGATCAACTATGACTGTTGATCTATTACGTCAGTTTAAGTTAGTTTGCTTCGCAAGTATTTTCTTTTCTAGTTTTCGTCAAACTCTTTCCTTTAATCAATTCATGTAAGCCTATATAAAGGCTGGAACTCTTGTTTACAAGATACATCTTATTATCAATATTATTATCAAGTTTGTTTATCAATCTTTTGTCTTAGAATCTTGATCCTAGAATCAATTTTCTATTAAGTTTCTGAGGAAACTTAAACCTATCCATGTTACCCCTGTTTTGTGCTACACTAATATATTAACAGGTGATCATATTCATCGTTCAATCCCTCAGCAGCAAAGAGAATGAAGACCATTGAATCACCATCACCAGTGTTGTTACTAGTAATGGTACGTGGTGGAGAAGATAAAATCATATTCGCTTGAAATCAAATCAAGGAGAGTAGGTAAACAAATTATCTCCAATGATAAAGGATTCCAATGATTAAAAAATCTCCAATATTCACCCGCATCTGACATATATATATTTTTTTAAATCTGCGGTTAATCCGTATCCGGCCCGTATCACCCGCTAATCCGCGGATGTCAAATCCGCTGGTGATTGGGCCGGACACGGTTAGATTTTCGAAATCCACAACTTTGACGGACTGGACGTGAGTGACCCCTAACCCGCATCCGTCCATCCGTTGCACACCCCTAATTCGGAGTACGGAAAGAAGTTCGGTACGCCATATGTACAGGAACTATATGGATTTGCGTGGTCCGGATTCGGTTAAAAATTCGGTCAACGGATCGTCGTTTAGACGGCAGTTCGGAACGCCATAAGCACGTACAAATTCGATTTAGAAATATTAATTTTACATCAAATATTCGGCTTATATTTAACAATTGGAAAATATATTTAGCATGGTCTACATGAGTATTGACTTGTACGTTAAATAAAACTGCTGTGCAGCTCAGTGGTTGGAGTGCCTGCTAGCGTACTCGTCGGTCGGCTGTTCAATCCCTAACCATTTCTCTTTTATAAATCATTAAATTAACCGTTGTGCGAATTATACATTCAACCCTTTCTCTTTTTTTAATTATTAAACCAATTATACATCCAACCCTTTCCCTTTTTTAAATTATTAAATCAACGGTCCAAATTATACACCCGAATTATTCGGGATTCACCGAAATATTCGTAACTCCCATATAATCCGCGTACCAAGTGTAAGTAATAAATACCAACTGTTATCCGAGTTATACATCAAACCCTTTCTCTTTTTCAAATTATTATACCAATTATACATCCAACCCTTTCTCTTATTTAAAAAATTGAATTATACATCCAATCCTTTCTCTTTTTTAAATTATTAAACCAACCGTCCGAATTATACCCCCGAATTATTCGGGATTCACGAAATATTCGTGGTTCCCATATAATCCGTGTACTAAGTGTAAGTAATTCGACAATTCATTCGAATCCGCAAGTTAGGAAACATATGCGAATAATTCGAGAATAACTTGTCAAATTACTAATTAGGGTGTGGATATGGATTTGGTAGTACATGCCTCCAATCCTTTAATTAGAATGACGGATTTTGAAAATGTAAATGTGTCCAATCCATTATCGTCCGGTTTAACGCCCGCAGAAGAAAGAATGATGGATTTCAAAACAATGCATAAGTAGGTGATCTCTCGGAAGCTTGATATCCCACCAAAATTTAAACTACTATCAGTGATCATGCTCATTTCAACTTTGATTAGAGAATTTTATTCGCGCCTGCCTTTTAGTTTTTTAGGGACGAAATGTTTGGTTTCATGCATTTGATATTTTAACCGAAGCAGAAACCAATTATTTTTCAGGAAGGGTTAAACATGGAACTTAGTGGTTGAAAACTTGAGATGGAATATGGAAAAACACAACAAATATATTACAGTATTTGCATAATGTCATTGATGATGATTATATGAATCTTTTTGTTTGCATTTGCTTTATTCTCGGAAATCATTCATCAAGATTGTGATATCTGACAGGAAGTACGTGACTGTAATTATACACCGGAATTATTCAGTTTCGCTGATAATTCGCGAGATATTCGTGGTTCGCATATAATTCATGTACCGAGTGCGGGGTTTAAGTAATTCGGTCAATTCATTCGAATTCGATCGGTTCGGAAACATAGCGAATAATTCGGGAATGATTTTTCGAATTTGCTAACTAGGGTGTGGATATGGATTTTGTAGGACCTCCGTCCAATCCTTTAAAATGACGGACTTTGAAAGTGCAACCGTGTCCAGTCCATTATCCGGCCGGGTTGATACTTATAGGTGAAAGAATGATGGATTTCTAAACAATGCATAAGTAGGTGATCTCTCGGAAGCTGGATATCCCACCTAAAGTTAAACCACTATCAATGGTTATGCTCATTCGCATACATAACTATCAAGTAGAGAGTATTTCAACTTGGATTAAATAATTTTATTCGCGCCTTCCTTTTAGTCTTTAATTAGGAGTTATAAAATAATTTGTTAAGGACGATTTTTAGGTTTAATGCATTTGGAATTTGTTATTTTAACCGAAGCATAAACCAATTATTTTTCAGGAAAGGTTAAACATGGACCTTAGTGGTCGAAAACTTGAGATGGAAGATGGAAAAACACAACAAATATATTACAGTATATGTATAATGTCATTGATGATGGTTATATGAAACTTTTTGTTTGCATTTGCTTTTTTCTCGGAAATCATTCATGAAGATTGTGATATCTGACAGGAAAGTACGTGACTACATGATGCATGGGAACCCAACGTTAATCCAAGGAGATTATTGTTGTTGATCTATTTCAAACCAATTTGAGTATTAAGAATTTAATGTGACCTCCTGTCGTGGTTTTTAGCAGTCTAGAGCCAGGAAACCATATATGACCTAACAAGTTCAGTAAATCCGCGCAATTGCGCGGGATGGTTAATTGATATACGATTCACCCAATCGTCGCCATCTCTTGACCTCTCACTTATTAGTAGCTTCTTGTCAATAATTTTTCCTAATCGAAACAAATGTTGCAACTTAAATGTGATATCTAGCTAACTGCACATAGTCTCAAATACTGCTTCGTCTTTGGTACTGTTGTGTCACAAATAGTGGATTTCTGATCAAGATCTGGTACCCAGATTAAGATGACTGGCGTGAATCAAACTAAAAAAGATAATCATGATTGCGCGAACAGATTTATGAGACCGTGCAATGCATACATTACCACTCTAGATCATCTACTAAAACTCTGTTCAGATAATTTATGTGAATCAACTTTTAAGTATTTCTTCACCAATGCCTTGAACCCTTGGATGCAACAATATGACAATTCCGTTGTGCTTATTGATTCTACTTGGTGAAGTATCATGCATCTCCCTTGTTATTCTTGTGTAAAAAAAGTGAATCAAGTTCCCTATGCTTCATCAAGTGCTAGCATATTCATCAAAAGTTGCGAACATATAAAAAAGTGATCGAACAATTTAAAAGGGAGACCAAATTCCTAAAACAACAATATAAGTATCCACTCCAACCATTTTATTCTTTTTTCCTATGCGGTAGCTATAACAGTATTTGTCTCCAATGTTACACCACTATAATTACCATTGTTTCTGAATTAGTTCAGAGAGGAGATTAAATTTGATTCACATACAACCTGGTTATGTAATGACCAATTACACCATACATGACATTTACATTTAAACTGTAAAAGAAATTTATGATTTTTACCAAAGTGTCAAACCTACAAACTACTTACAATTTAAAGATTCGTATATGAGTACTTGTATTAATTTCTTAATACACATTATCAGGAACTCTTGAATGCTCTAGCAAACATTATCTAACACCCTAACATTCATTCATTTCTTGCAAGTACTTTCTCATTATTTTGGCACATTTTTCGTCACCAACACTCCAAATTTTGTGTTGTTATTCGGTTGCCATTAACAACCTACAAAAACAACACCTTTCTGTAAAATAGTTCTTTTAGGAATCCACATTCCTAAGTCACAAAATAATGGAAGTTGACAACCATTTTGCGTACAATATAGGATCCATAACTCGCAGCCAGATTAGGAAATTTAACATACATATCTTTCCTGATTTTTATCAAAACATATGATGTGAAGTGCAATAATAAAAAAGTGAGAGTGGAAAAAATAGTAATAGTTTGAAAACAAAACTACGTGCGCATAATTTTATCAGGTCAACGTAAACAAAACAAAAATATGGTAATAATTTTAGATGGTACCTCATACCTTTAATGTAGATGGGTTAATGCTATGTGATTGATATCATTCTCTCGTTTGTTATTGATGAAACCACGACCAATATAGAAACTTAAAACACCAATTTCCGGATCATGTAGGAGAAAGAAAAGAGAGGGGGGTTTCAGTTTTCTCGAGCCGATCATTGAAGAACAGTGGGAGTAGAACATAACTTAAAGTAGTTTACAAAATGGGATGCGTCCCTGCCAATTAAACTTCTTGCAACCTTTTAGGTTACTTTTCCTTTAAGAACACGACTCTTCACTCTTTCTTTTCAATGCATGGCATGTGGCTCTCTAATCCTGAGCCACTGAAGTACAATGTTTCGTTTAAACTGTGAGGGATGTATCGCTTGGCAAAAGGTTTTTAAACCGTTGCATCACAGGGCTTTCTTCTTGCTATATTCTTATGTGATGTGAAGCTTCGGTTTGCAAAGGGTATTTCGTATATTGGCGACGTTTCGTTTCAAAGATGCGTTCTTCTTTGAAGCTTTCCTATAAAAAAGTTAGTCACGTTATCCAAAGGGTTACATCCACTAACAACAATCATGAACTGAAACGACCTGTCTTTCCATATGTACTGCAAATCATCTCAAATTAACTTGACAGGGTGAAGGAATAGGTGTGATAATGACTTGGATGTGTCTTGTCATTGATGACATGGATTATAATATGACATGGCTTCATACTTTTACAGGAAAAATGAGAGTGAATATGGAGCCGCCACATCAGCCTCAACATTCTCCTTTATATAAAGAAGTATTGATCAGCAAGGAACCATATATATGACCTATTATTTTCCTATAATGTCATTCATGTTTATGTATAATACTAAAAATATCGTTAATTGAGGGTCGGTTGTCCAACAGATTGGTAATGTACCACCCGCGTCCAACCTATAAAAACAACCACCGGTTTTATAAATTCATCCAGGTCCAATCCACTAAAATGTGGGCTGAAAATCCACAAGCTAAAGTTAGGATTGGGCTAGTTGAAATACACGAATATGGTTATTTTTCTCATCCCTACTTTAACTGAATCCGTCGAAAGTATCAGATAGGCATTCCATCTTTGGCAAAGGATCGGACAAAAATTTGCATCCCGCCAAAGTTAACACTTATCTTTAATAAGGTCATATTTCTAAAATTCCATTTAATTGATTATTATTATTAAATCTAAGTATAAAAAGTACATAGTTTGATAATCATGCATATATGTTTGTTATATACATTGGTTTTAAGAATTACCTACGTCATAGTATAAGAAATATATATTATTGTAGGATCAGAATCTCGCAGCAATAATGCCTCAACGAAATTATTAACAACACAACACAACAGTGTCGCAGAACAATTTCAGAAATGACGTAATAAACGACGTTAAATAAATCATGAGAAAAGCGTGACGATTCTGCAAAAATAAGGAAGTTTGCGAGATTAGTATTTGTAAGGTTGCGAGAATGTCGCAAACATATCCGAAAATAAAGGACAGATTAGCTGTCATCCACTATGTAATTTCCTGTAAATAGCCATTCGGTTGTAAAGGAAAAGAGAGATCTTTTTGGGTGAGAAGTAAGTAAATAGGAGAGAGAAAATCTAGAGCAGTGGTTATTCTTGATTCCTTTATCTTTTCTTGTAAGATTGTTTAAAGATTCATCAATAAAATTAAGATTGTAAATCCAAAAATGAGTTGAATGTTAATGAAATCTTGTGAGGGGTGTAGTGTAGGATTTCCTGCAACTACAATTATCTCTAATTTTTACTTTGAAAAACCAAAAAACACTCCACTACCTTGATAATTTTCACTTTTCTTAGTTGTGTGTTGAAAAATTAGCGGTTTCTGGAAAGTATTTCTTTAATACATCCTCCGGAAAAAAATATATGTTGCTTATATATAAGAACGTACGCTTCATTAGAAACATATTTGCATTGCGTTCAAATGAACAACAACTCTAGAAAAAAACCATAAAATACTCCCAGAAATCGTTGCCCTTAGGGCAATTTCTATGGAATGAACAACCTTTAAGTCTGTTCATTTTGCTCCCACTATGGACTCAACAAACGTGAAAAGCGGATGGCCAAACCAACAAATTTGTTGGTTTGTTAACTGCGGACCAACATGGGATGCCAGTCTCATTTAAACCGCACGGGCCAAGAAAACCCGTCCGCGGATGTGGTCAAGTCGCATGGACTGTGATGACCCGCTGACGGTTGATGGTAATCCGCCAACGGATACATCTGAATCCAACCATCCAACAACTCTTACTATTTTCACTAAAATTTCAAACTTGAAATTCACACCTTCTACACCTTTACCTCTAAATTTCTCAATTTCATATAATCTCAATACATTTTTTTCCTTGTTCTTCACACACAACTACTCATACCATTCCAATCTATCAGAAAAATTCAAATAATCCATTTCTCTAACAAATATGGCATCCACCTCGCAATAATCCAACAACAAACGCCACAATCCCAACAACAAACGCAACGATCACAACAACAATCTCAAGCAAGATTTACTAGAATTCGTGGTGTCAAGTATACGATGGATGAAGACGAAATAATTTGTAGGAATTATAGATTATTTACAGTAGATCAAATCAATGATTGCTCACAAGAAACGAATACTTTTTATAGAAAGACTTTTTAAAGATTTTCTGAAGAAACCGGTAACATCAATAGTCGTGAGACCGAAGGGTTGTCTCATCGTTTTCATGCAATTAGCAAAGACGTTAGTGAATAAATAGTTATAAACATGAAAATGTGGCGCTCCAAAAGAAGTGGTAAAAATGAACCTCAGGCGGAACGAAAATGTCGGTAAGATTGGCAAAGATCTCAGAAAACTGGTTTCCAACACGAATCTTGTTACAACATTCTGAAGGTGTTTAACAAGTTTAATCCATAACTGTTGGAAGGTAAGCAAGTGCCTAGAAGATCACCACATGGTCCAATCTAGCAGGATTTTCAAATTGGTGGGCCTGCTTCCTCATCGGGAGGAAATGGATCTCCATATGTTGAGTCTCCAAGTAGTCAGGAACAACATACACCAATCTGGATGTTAACACCAACGCCAAAAGAAGAATAGGGGGGAAAGAAAGCTGGAAAAGCAGCGAGAGACGCAGCCCCAAGAGGATTAGAAGGAGGTTCAAACGAGTTCAACTATTCTGAGTTCAAGGAATTCGAGTAGAAGGTAGAACAAGATAGAAGCAGGGACCGTGTGATTGCGATAAGGAAACTTCGAAAAAGTCGTCTTTCGTGAAAACCACACTACGTGGATTTTAAGATGAACAAGCTACTCTCATTGAACACTTCAACAATAAATGCACGAAAACTTGTTGTCGATGAGAATAAGGATGCCGATGCCGATGATGCCTCGGAAGAAGACGAAGATGAATACCGCCTTGACTAGATATATCTAATTTTAAGTTTTATTTATTAGTTAAGTAAATGTTATTGCCTTAACTTATCAATTAATTTAAATATTGTCACTACATTACATCTAATTAAAATAAGCAACATGAAATTGAAAAACAACATCTACCAGCCTCGGTATCGGCCTCGTCCACCCTGGTTTTGACGCCCACTCTGGTTTTTACACCCCTTACATCATCTCTGGATCCTTTTTAGAGCCCAAAGGTTCTTAGTTAGATCTTACCTTAGATTCACATAGGGTCCCCGGTTCTGGATCTGTCGGTGGAAAGTCTGTATATATTCTCTTGTCGGACGACCATGATGCACCACAATAACCATGTTATGCGGAATGATGCAAGTTAGCATAATTTTGTTCATTTCTTGAAGATCAAAAAAGCGATAGGTCAGCTATGATGGATAATTTCCTTTTCAGTATGCCAAAAGTGCGTTCAACATCCTTTCTCAATTTCAATTGTTGGTCGTTAAAGTACTTCATATCATTCTTAGTCGTAGGTCCCCATCCTCTCTGACTATAAGTTTGAACAAAAGATGACTATTATGGATAGATCTCGTCTGCTAGATAATACCCCTGAGTGCAGTCATAACCGTTGATGGTGAAATTACAGTGCGACGCGATCCCATGCTTAAAATCTTCAAACAATGGTGACTTATGCAAAACGTTGACATCGTTATTTGAACCCGGGAGTCCAAAAAAAGAATGACAAAACCAACAATCATAAGTAGCTTACGCTTACAAAATTACAGTTGGTTTTGGATAATGACCCTTATATTGACCTTCCCATTCAACTGGACACGCATGCCACGTCCGGTTCATGCAGTCAAGACTATCGAGCATTCATGGAAAACCCCTCGCGGTGTTTTCGGCAGTGATTCTTTCGACATCTTCCTGTGCTGGCTTTCTTAAAAAGGTTGGAACAAAATGCTCGACTAGTGCTTTGCAAAACAATTTAAGATACCTAAAAGCGGTTGTTTTACCAATACAGATGTAGTCATATATGAAATCTGCTAGTACCCTGTATCATAGTATACAGAGGGCGGCAATGAGATTTTGTTCGGCACTAAATCCTCGTACATGTCGTGCATCATATTGATAGTTAAATAAAGGTTGTACCTGACAAATCTCGCCAACAATCCTTTACGTCAAGTTACCTCTCATGCAGAATCGACGTTGAAAATTCTCATCGGGGTAGACAAATCCATGATTAAAATAATCATGCATCATCTTGTCCTGGTAAAAATGTCGATCTCGCCATGTCCATCTCCTGGTCATAACTTCATATGGATCTAAACGCGTATTATCCCTGATTGTTATTGCAATATAAATTTTTCCTCCTTCTATCTTCAATTACCTTTTCATCCATTTGACGCAAAATCTCTATATACATTTCTTTTTCCTCTTCATACAAGGTTTCATCCATATACATCTTATCTTTAGATAAACCAAAATCAGGATTCATTGTTGAAAATTGAAAGCGATTGAAAATGCGAAATGTTTGATTTGATGAAAGCTTGTTGTGAATTTGGAAGATCAAGCTCGAGTGGTATTTATTAGGGTAGAAAAACTAGCCATTCCGGTGACCGCTAAAAATAAATTGTTCGCGTTTTAAGAAAATCCGCCAGCGAACTGTGTTTGCCCACCAGCGGATTATGTTTACCCGCCAGCGGTTTAACTTAAACCGTGCGTCTGATTTTCTTCCGCTCAGTGGATTTACCATAGTGAAAAATCTTGCTTCCCATCCACCTGGCTCAACAAAAAAATTAATTTGGCAATTTCTATAGGAATTTCCCTTAGCCCTAAAATGGTAACCTAACATGCTTGAGAGTCAGTTTTTCGGGAATCATTTTTATAACTAGTTAATCATTTTCTCAAATGAATTCTCAAGGGGAAAACGCAAGTACAAATAATCAGGTGCAAAAATATGTCTTTCTTGGTAAATATGTGATAAAGCGTTCTGAAAAGGAAAAACATAAAAGCAAAACATAAAGGCCAAACATAAAAGGCACCCTACTTAACATTTAAAGAACCTTACCTATCTCTAGATTTATGATAAAAAACTTTTTGTAAACCGTATAGTTTAGACTAAACAAAAACTGCACCTCATAATTTTTTCAATAGGCCCTAAGAAAAGCACCCCCACTACTGACTTCATACGGATGGAGCCCACCATCATGTGAGGGGGTGTCATGTCCCAATGGGAGGTAACCAATGTGGTTAAGGGCAGCCATCGTGCGCTAGATCATAGTATTATGCGTCTGGTGCTGTTAGTAGTATCAATAGAGGTCCGTCCTTGCTATATAAGGACCGAGTTATACGCCTTATGGATTATCAATGAATGAAATGAATTGACTTCTTATTTGTTCTTCTATGTCTATGACTCTCCCTCCCCTGATACGTCTAATTCTTATTCTAACCCTCTAATTCATCTTCTTCTTCCCAATTATCTCTATCCTTACAGATTTGAGTTGTTCCTGAGCACCAATTATAGTGTATCAGAGCAGTCGATTCTGCGGCTGCAAATATGAAAACCCAAACAGAAATTGAAGAATTAGCCACTATGGTTGATATCTTAGAGCAAGACAAATATGAATCCAGGAGAGCATTATACAACGTGTTATTTGATTTGAGAATGAAGTCTATAAGTCTAATCTGGGATAGGAATTCACCGGACCGAGATTTAAATCTTCTGAAAACGAATATTCTCATATCCATCTCCGAGAAAAAGTTGGAATCGCTACAAGTTGAGGAGGTTGGGGATTTGGACGCTACGGAGGTGGAGGATGAGATTGTCATGGAAGAAGTGATAACTGATTCAAGTTCAGCTAGTAATTTCACTCAACAATCTTCAAACCCACCAGTACCAGATGAAGTTTTAGATTCTACTTCATCAATAAATCACTCTCACAGATGTGGTGAATCGGAGTCCGAGGAAGAAATTGGTGAAAAGATAGAATCGACTATAATTGCTTCAAACTCAGTTCCAGATAAAGGTAATTGTCGATTTATACAAAGAATTGATTTATCTAGCGTCAATGGATCCGGTGATGTTGATGAGATTCAGGACCACGAGGTGACCTCATTGTTTCTAGACTACCAAGAAGGTAAACTTTTCGATTATGGTAATATAATTGGTAACTACGATTTGGGTATTAAAGCTAGAAGGGATACAGAGAGTGAGGTAAAGAATTTCATCTCGTCAAAGGGATTCAATCGAATTTCTTCTACTCTCCTAGCTAGAGATAAAGGTATTGCAAATCTAAACCTAAAGAAAAGAAAAACAAAAGTTAGGGTTCATCAGAAAAACGTTGCGAACATGAGAAACTGTTGCAGAAACAGAAGCAAAAATTGACAGAACAATAACAGATTTAACTAGTACAAAAGCGTTATAAACTTTCCTTGGTCATCTAGCCAATCTCGTCCGTCAGATCCATGATCCGGTTCAACGAGGCTCAGCTAATCAGAGATCCACACATGGCGTCAGTCCGTCTAACCAGATACCACTTCATCAGAACGACACACCAGCAAATTTCGCACCGTCAGCTACCACATCAGCATAAAGTCAGCTGCTATGTCAGCAACAAAGTAAGCAAACTTCTGTTTGGTGTTAAGACGTCATCACTTCTTTGCCATGTCAGCATTGTTCGATTGTCATGTCAGCGAAGCTTGGGTGCCATGTCAGCACGCTCAATGCCACGTCAGTTGAACCTATACAGTCAGCGTCCGCCATGTAAGCAATTCCACGTCATCATGATGCGCACATCCAAGACTGCCACGTCTGCAACAACATGCGCGCTTCGT
Source organism: Papaver somniferum (assembly GCF_003573695.1). Taxonomy (NCBI): domain Eukaryota; kingdom Viridiplantae; phylum Streptophyta; class Magnoliopsida; order Ranunculales; family Papaveraceae; genus Papaver; species Papaver somniferum. The sequence goes on along the minus strand of NC_039358.1, from coordinate 239,429,072 downwards.
TGAAAACTTGTTTCTTCGATAACTTCTTCGTTTTAAGTCCGAATTGAGTGATTTTTGGCTCGTTGCGATCGTCTTTCAATTGCCTACAACATGGAAGCAACATGATCGAGTTCGAGGTTTATGGATAGCGACATGTTCGAGGTTCGTGGAGACATGATCGAGTTCGAGATGAGGATTTCTTAGACCCTTAAATGTTTATCCTTGCATCACATCGCAAGAACCTAAAGCCTTACCTTGCACATGAGCACATAAGTATTGCTCTTATCGCAAGCATAAAATCTCGCATAGCACGCGAGTATAAAGACTTGCACCTTGGCAAGCATAAAGTTTCGTCTCGACCACGTTCTCAACGCCGGATGTTAGTTCGCACAAAGTCTCGTCTAGCCACGAGCTCAATGCCCGATTTTGGTCCAAAGACTCGTACTCAATACAAGCAATACAACCAGCCTGCCCGAGTAGCGAGCGCTACAGCCTTGTTACGTTGCGAGCAAAAAACCTTTCTCCAGCCGCAAGCACACTACATTCCACTCAAGACTCGAGCATCACAAGTCCACTACGTGGAAAAAATTCTCGCCTAGCACATGAGCAAATTTTTTGCAGGTAATTACAGTTGGGGGCGTCTTCGTAATATCTCTACTCACGCTTGGGGACGAGTTTCATCATCAACGATCGACGCAAAAAGAAAAAAAAAATTCTTAACTACCAACAAGTTGGCGGTTAAGAGGGGGCGATGTTTGTACCGTGTGTAAAATACACGGAAGGGCCGCAAATCAAGCTCGCGAAGGAATATTCTAGAAGTTTCCATAAGGCTTGTTGCCCAAGTTGCTTGCACATCAAGTTTGTACCAGTATTAGGGTTACATAAACACTATAAATACATGTATCCTAAACCCTAATAGGATATGGAATTCTAGATTAGCTAACCATAATTATTGTAAACCTCATATCAAACAATATCTCCCTATGGGATTCCTCCATGCATGTAGGCACTTGTCGAACCACGTTAAATTCTTTGTCTCTATTTATTTTTTTCTAACCCTAATTCACATAATCATCATCAAATCATTGTGTTTTGTCCCTAAATTAATTTTGCGTACAAACAGAAACATAGACATCTGGTATCTCATGATCTGTGCATGTATAAAATAAGTGATATACTTTTTTTTAACAATTATTGCGGTGGCAAGATAAAATCTGTTAGGTGATTAATTTTGGGTACTGTTAGAGCATAGCTCGGTCGACCTCGCATGCGTTGCTATATCAAGTATGTTTGTCAATGTTAGTGATCAAAACTATGAGTCTTGATTTCTAGTCTATTACAGCTAAGTCTCGAACTAGGATAAAAAAGTGTAGTTGAGCTCAAGGACTTCTTGGCGATTCATCATACAACGACGAAGATCTACTCAAGGAACCGTGGAACTTCATCAATAAAAAGGTATGTGGAGACTTGAACTTATCTATCACTCAAAAGTATATTTATTCTATCTCCTACTTCTTATGAGACAAAAATTCGTATGTTATATAGACTGGATCATACACATTTTACATTTCGAGCTGAGTATTCACTACTTATCTTTTTCTCGAAATCATGTGTTGGTTAAGCGTTTCACTTTGATCAAGTTTATCTTCACCTAGTGACGAAAGTCATGAAAAGTTTCAATTAATTTGAGAATTGCTCTGACGCGAAACGATCTATGAATAACGACTATATAACGTCCTCTAAGAATGTATCAATGATTGGAATGAGAGTTTAGATTACATAACCATGTATTCCTTAATCCGAAGTTTTCGAACTTTGTTGATTGAGAGAAACCGGAGGAATTGGCTTTGCCAAGTCCGCGAACTCAGTTTGGGAACTCAGTCCGCGAACTGACGGAAGTTCTCTTGACGAGAATATCTGCTGGGATTTTCCAAAAACTCGTTTGCGTGTTTAGTCCGCGAACTTAGTCCGCGAACTGGCCGAAGTCCCTTTGCCGAGATTTTCTGCTGAGTTTGGAAAACTCTGCCGGTTGCCTTAAGTCCGCGAACTTGTTTGTGAGATTAACTGGTTATGATCTAAAGATGTTCTCTGAACATGAAACTTAAATTACTAAGGAATGTTTTATGCAAACCGTGGCTATAAAGTTCATGAGCTGATTCATCGAATCGAATCATCTTTGTTTCAATTGTGTCTTGTGTAGTTACATAAGATCTCATAGCAATTGAACAACTCTCTAACTAGTTCATTTGAGTCAATTGAACTAGTTATGGTGAAGAAGAACTAGGTTAATATGAATTTCTCATATGGTTAACCTTTTGGGTTACTATGTTGAACCAACATACACGTACGAGTTTGGGCATGGTTTTCACAAACCCGGTAAACGTCTACCCAAGTGTGTGTGACAAGCTAAGTTTTCGATCTAACGGTTGAGAAATATTAGCTTGAATCTAAATCAGGTTTTCATCTAACGATGAATATGGATTGCTTTGTAACTAAGGCAAAACCCTGATTTGAAGGCTATATAAAGGAGACACTAGCATTGTGCAAAACTAATCCCCAAACGTCTGTGTGATACTAGTGCGCTCGCTAGAATCGATTCTCCTCTAACCTTTGGTTTTCTTTTCTAAACTAGGTTAACGACTTAAAAACTTTATTGGGATTGTGAAACCAGACCGATACTACTTTTATCGTAGTTGTGTGATCTGATCTTGCATCTTATATCGTACGAGTACAATTTTTGATTGGCTTGAGATCGTGAGAGTTCTCCGATAGGCAAGATAAAGAAGTCACAAACATATTCGTCTCACTGTTTGTGATTCCTCGACAAACCGCTTGTGTAATCAAGAAGGATTGTTGAGAGGTCATTGATTAATCTAGGCTGTTCTTCGGGAATATAAGACCGGATTATCAATTGGTTCCTGTTCACCTTGATTTTACATCTTAAGACGGAACAAAAACCTAGGGTTTTCCTGTGGGAGACAGATTTATCCTTTGATAAACTATTCTGTGTGAGACAGATTTGTTTGTTATCAAGTCTGCGATTTTGGGTTGCAGCAACTCTTAGTTGTGGGTGAGATCAGCTAAGGGAATCAATTGCGCAGTATCCTGCTGCGATCAGAGGCGTAGGAGTACAACTGTACCTTGAATTAGTGGGAGACTGATAGGGGTTCAACTATAGTCCATTCTGAAGTTAGCTTGTAGTAGGATAGTATCTGTAGCGCCTTAATACAATGTGTATTCAATCTGGACTAGGTCTTGGGGTTTTTCTGCATTTGCGGTTTCCTCGTTAACAAAAATTTTGGTGTCTGTGTTATTTCTTTTCCGCGTTATATTTTTATATAACAGAAATAATACAGGTTGTGCGTTAAGATCATCAATTGGAAATCCAACCTTTGGTTGTTGATTGATATTGATTGATCCTTGGACATTGGTCTTTGGTACCGTCCAAGTTATTCCTTGTGTTTGATTAAAGACTCGCTATTGTTTTAGCTTGAGTAAATCAAAACAAGTGAGAGATATTAAGTCCTCGAGATACTTTAATCTAGATTGAGTATGGCTGTCTAGTTGATTCTCTAGCAAAGTATTTCGGAGTTAGTCCATACAGATTACTAATCGAATTATTGGGTGGTGTTGTTATACCCCCGCTTTTGCAATTGGTATCAGAGCAGGCAAACACATTAAAGACCTTATAAGTCCGTGTTTGTAGCGATCTGATTATGGACGAGTCTATCTCTAATAACGTAACAATTCAGAAAACATCAGATAATTCTGAAAGCTTCGTTTCACCTGAGAAAACTGTCACATCTAAGTTAATATCTAAACATTATCTTGATGTAAAAACTGTTGATTGGGAAACACTTCTAGAAGAACAGTTGGATGAACTTTCTGATGAAGGTGATTCAGATATTGATAGAGATGTTGATGAGGAAGTCTCAGAGTACGTTAAGTTTTTGGATTCGTGGAAAATGAAGAAGATTACAACTTCTCATGTCTCACCTCTTTTGACTCCTCTCTGTCGAGAAAATAAGAAATTGAGAAGATGTTACGCTGGTGTTTATTTTTCGAATCATTCTAACGAATCGATCCTCAAGGATTCTGAGGAAACTCTACGTATGAAGTCACTTGAATGTGATAATTTTTATGAAAAGTACTTTTTGTTGGAAGAGAAACTTGCAGAATCTGAAGCAAGGTTTAACTCTCAACAAATTAGTTTTAATGACAGAGAAAGCGCTTGTCTCGCTCGAGAGAAACTCCTTGAGGCTTATTTAGCTGCTTCTCTTGATAAAACAAGATATTGGAAGATGACTTGAAAAAGTTCAATACTAGTTCAAGCAAATTAACCACTATACTAGGGGCAAGTAAAAATCATCGTGATGCACGAGTATTGGGCTATAAGGGAATAGATGCTCCAAGTATTAGCAAAGAGGTAAAATTTGTCAAGGCTAGTGATTCTTCTCAATAAAAGGTTTCCACTGATGGAAAAAGTGAAATACCTTCCCCGGCAGTTAAGGTTCAAAAGAGCAAGGTATATAAACCTCCCAAGTCAACACGTACGGATCGAGGTAAGAACATTCCTTATGTTTGCCACTATTGCGGGAATAAAGGTCACCTGGAAAGGAGATGTATTTTCCGTATAACGAATGAAAAACTTCATGATGTTCTTGTTTGGGCATCACAAGAAGTTGTGAAACCAAGATCATACGTTAAGACTGATCCTTTTAATGTTACAGGTTGTAATTGTTAAACCTTTAGGCAAAGGAATCAGTGTTGTGATAAACCTAGATTTGCCTATAAACGTCGTATGAATCCTTTTCACAATCGTAATGGTTATCAAAAGGATAACTTCGTAAAGACGAAGACAAGATCCGATGCTCCCAGTTGGATAAAGACTAACTTGCAAAAGAATAGTCAATCCAATTCTTTTCCGAGAAATCTTGAAGAGAATAATGAGAAGAAGGTTCTGGTTATTCCTAAACGCACTCAGAAGTGGGTACCAAAGAAAGCCAATGATGCTTTGAGTGTGAAAAGGAATGATTTTACGGAAATTTCCATGACTATGGAGAAGGCGGTATCCATGATTTTGGAATTTAACAAGTTTTTTGGAAAAATGGAATTCGATGTGAAAGGTTCTAAAAGCGATCTCTTTCATGATAATCCAAAGGTCACTTGTGGTGAGCATGACATTGTTCACCCCAACACAACTTGATTGTGTTGTAAGTGCATCCTCACCAAGGAATGCCTGCTATGTATACGCTGAGGGAAGCACGAGAATTGGGCACACAGATTATGTTCGGTAAGGCTATAGAATTCAACTGGATTCTTCTATAAAGGTATGTCTATAAACCTAAGCAATATTTTTGTTTTTATAATGATCTATGTACCTTGCTTATTGTTCATTTATACCTAACTTGATATGTGTTTAAGGTTCTCATATGTTTAGGTTTGAAAATAGTTTTTCGGGATGTTTGGACTTCATGGTACATATTTCAGGGATGCATACCATCATTTAAAATCAAAATCCAAGGGGTTTAAGTTCGCAAACCCAGTCTGCAAACTTTTTTTGTCATGAAAATTCATTTGCAAACCTGTATGCATACTTGACGTCGATATTCGGTAAACTTGTCTTGGCCGTAACTTCTTCGTCCGAACTCGGAATGAACTCGTTCTTTTTGAATTCAACTTGGATGAGTTAAGATTGGTATTTGTCCTGTCTTTTTTTTTTGAGTGGTTTGCTCCATTTCGTCGCACTTGTTCCACTTTTCTTGGACTTGGGCACTTGGATTCTTGGAGTAATACTCTTCTAAGATAATTGGTAGCTTTTACTAGAATGTTGTTGGTGAATCACAAAGAAGTAAGTTCAAGAATGGAAATTAGTACGCATTGCTATGGGATTCTTGAATGTTCAGAAACATCCTTTGTGAACTATGGTGCATGGTCGTTCGTGACTTTGTATGTTCTTCTTTGTGAAAATATTTTTATACGCCTTTGGTAGCTATTCTAGGTGTAAATCCGGGAGAAAAAGATTGATTCTACCCTCTAAGGACAAATCATCTTATATGTGCATTACGAGTTTGTCTTGATGCCTAGGAAACTTCTTATGAGAATTTATTCTTGTTTTTGAGAAGTATTACTAGAGTTTGGAATAGCCATTATTGTGACTACACATAGATATTTTTGTTTTCATCTTCTTACAATTAATTTTTAGGTTAATTGGTTTTTAAATTCTAAAAATATTTGGAGGATGATATTATTGCAGTATTAATCTGTTTTGAAGTATTGCAATATTTTTATGGGATATGTATTCTTTGCGTCCGTGAACTTGAAGGTCCCATATTGTGTCAAAAGTAAAGTCGTTCATAAATTGATATTCGTATTGATGAAAGGACGAATGAACTTTTGACAATTACAAAAGTTATGCCTATGCAGTCATTTATTTGATGGAAAATAGGATGAAATCTTTTGTTTGACAAGGATAAAGTCTATTATGTCGTTATGCAAATAGTGATGGAAAATAGAATAGATCCTTGTATGTTATCCACGGTATTGATCTTCATTGATCCATTTTGTTATGTTTTACCGTGAAGGCTTCATTGTGTATCTTATGTTGAGCACCTTACAATTATGTCGATTAATATTGGCCTTGTTGGTTGTTCCATGAGATGTTATATGTTGAGCATTCTTGAACTAAATTAATCATCTTGATTGGTTATTTAGTTATTTTCTCCGAAAGTCTTCTTTTTTCGAGCAAAATCATTTGACAATTAAATTGATTGCTTCGGTGATTAGTTTGGTTGTGTATTCCAATTAGATTAATTATAGGTTCTCTTGTAATTAATCTAGTTGAGTTTTTCATATATTCCACAAGTTCTTGTATTGGGTATATGAACGGCTATACTAATTATGTTCTATTGGTTGATGTAGTCGTATATTTTGTAAGGTTTTCCTTATGTTGAGTATTTGAACGATTAAGGTAGTCATCTCCGTGTGGCTATCTTAGTCGTAGCTCCGTGAGTTTTCTTATGTTGAGCACAATCAATTAAATTGATCACTTTTGTGGTTTGATTTAGTTGCGTATTCCGATTAAATTAATCATGGGTTTACTTGTGATTAATTTGGTTGAGTTTTGGATATAGAAAATCATTTCCATGGTTTTTGGTGTCCAATTAAAAAATCCTTCTTTTCTTTCGAAATTAAGGTCGCTCTTGTTGTTCTTTCGGGAATGACATCAAATGGGGGAGAGTTCTTTTGAACTTGTGCTTAATGGTAATATCTTGCGGGGTGTGCGGCTGTGGAATTTTATAGGGGTTTTCTTGTATCTTAAAACTCCTTGATGAATGCATTTAGCTTTGGTTTTATGATTGCATCTAAATTGAGTTGGTATGTATTTTTCTTTTAGTCTATGAAATGTCTCTTGTGGAAATTTCATTACATCCCGTTCTTTTACCTTTGCCAATTTTATTGACAAAAAGAGGGAGAAATAATGTAGTTCACACTACAAATACATATGGTGTTCGGATCATTATGTAAGGGGGAGTGGTTTCCATGATCGAGATGGAGTATTGACTAAGGAGGAGTGATACATATCACCATACTATTGTTTCTAAAGTCATGATGCAATTGGAATTTGATGTTGCATAATGATACTATGACACTGTATAATAATGATCGAGAATCTCGATTTCTCTCATTGTTATAGCTACGGATCTTCAACAACGGTGGTGCTTAACTTACAACCTTTGGGATCATTGAAGTACTTGGAAGGACGAAGATTTCAAGAAACGTTGAAGATTAGACTATGGAATAGGAGCCACTAAAGTTTATCTTTTTTGTATTCCATATGTATTAATAGTTTTGTCACTAAAATTGACAAAGGGAGAGATTGTTAGAGCATAGTTCGGTCGACCTCGCATGCGTTGCTATATCAAGCATGTTTGTCAATGTTAGTGATCAAAACTATGAGTCTTGATTTCTAGTCTATTATAGCTAAGTCTCGGACTAGGATAGAAAAGTATAGTTGAGCTCAAGGACTTCATGGAGATTCATCATACAACGACGAAAATCTACTCAAGGAACCGTGAAACTTCATCAACAAAAAGGTATGTGGAGACTTGAACTTATCTATCACTCAAAAGTCTATCTATTCTATCACCTACTTCTTATGAGACAAAAATTCGTATGGTATATAGAATGGATCATACACATTTGACATTTAGAGCTGAGTATTCACTACTTATCTTTTTCTCGAAATCGTGTGTTGGTAAAGCGTTTCGCTTTGATCAAGTTTATCTTCACCTAGCGATGAAAGTCATGAAAAGTTTCAATTACTTTGAGAATTGCTCTGACGTGAAACGGTCTGTGAATAACGTCTATATAACGTCCTCTGAGAATGTATCAATGATTGGAATAAGAGTTTAGATTACATAACCATGTATTCCTCAATCCGAATTTTTCGAACTTTGTTAATTGAGAGAAACCGGAGGAATTGGCTTTGCCAAGTCCACGAACTGACGGAAGTTCTCTTGCCGAGAATTTCTGCTGGGATTTTCCAAAAACTCGTTTGCGTGTTTAGTCCGCGAACCTAGCCCGCGAACTGGCGGAAGTCTCTTTGCCGATATTTTCTGCTGAGTTTGGAAAACTCTGCCGTTTGCCTTAAGTCCGCGAACTTGTTTATGCTCTTAAATGGTTATGATCTAAAAATGTGCTCTGAACATGAAACTTAAATAACTAAGGAATGCTTTGTGCAAACCGTGGATATAAAGTTCATGAGCCGATTCATCGAATTATCTTTGTTTCAATTGTGTCTTGTGTAGTTACATAAGATCTCATAGAAATTGAACAACTCTCTAACTAGTTCATTTGTGTCAATTGAACTAGTTATGGTGAAGAAGAACTAGGTTAATATGAATTGCTCATATGGTTAACCTTTTGGGTTACTATGTTGAACCAACATACACGTACACGTTTGGGCATGGTTTTCACAAACCCAGTAAACGTCTACCCAAGTGTGTGTGACAAGCTAAGTTTTCGATCTAACGGTTGAGAAATATTAGCTTGAATCTAAATCAGGTTTTAATCTAACGGTGAATATGGATTTCTTTGTAACTAACCAAAAACCCTGATTTGAAGGTTATATAAAGGAGACATCTAGAGTGGATTCTCATCTAACATTTGGTTTTCTTCTCTAAAACCAGGTTAATGACTTAAAGACTTCATTGGGATTGTGAAGCTAGACCGACACTACTTTTATCGTAGTTGTGTGATCTGATCTTGCATCTTCTATCGTACGAGTAAAATCTTTGATTGGATTGAGATCGTCAGAGTTCTCCGATAGGCAAGATAAAGAAGTCACAAACATCTTCGTCTCACTGTTTGTGATTCCTCGACAAACCGCTTGTGTAGTCAAGAAGGATTGTTGAGAGGTGATTGATTAATCTAGGCTGTTCTTCGGAAATATAAGACTGGATTATCAATTTGTTCCAGTTCACCTTGATTTTATATCTTAAGACGGAACAAAAACCTAGGGTTTTTCTGCGGGAGATAGACTTATCCTTTGATATACTTTTATGTGAGAGACAGATTTGTTTATTATCAAGTATGCGATTTTGGGTTGCTGCAACTCTTAGTTGTGCGTGAGATCATCTAAGGGAATCAAGTGCGCAGTATCCTGCTGGTATCAGAGGGGTAGGAGTACAACTGTACCTTGAATTAGTGGGAGACTAATTGGGGTTCAAGTATAGTCCAGTACGAAGTTAGCTTTTGGTAGGATAATGTCTGTAGCGACTTAATACAGTGTGTACTCAATCTGGACTAGGTCCCGGGGTTTTTCTGCATTTGCGGTTTCCTCATTAACAAAACTTCTGGTGTCTGTGTTATTTCTTTTCCGCATTATATTTTTTATATAATAGAAATAATACAGGTTGTGCGTTAAGATCATCAATTGGAAATCCAACCTTTGGTTGTCGATTGATATTGATTGATCCTTGGACATTGGTCTTTGGTACCGTCCAAGTTATTCCTTGTGTTTGATTAAAGGCTCGCTATTGTTTTAGCTTGAGTAAATCAAAACAAGTGAGAGATATTAACTCCTCGAGATACTTTAATCTAGATTGAGTCTGACTTTCTAGTTGATTTTCTAGCAAAGTATTTCGGAGTTAGTCCATACAAATTGCTAATCGAATTATTGGGTGGTGTTGTTAGACCCCCGCTTTTTCAGGTACAAAAAGAAACATAGACATAGGATATGTGCATGTCACTACGGGAAAAACATCGATCAATTACACCAAAAAACAGTTGTCATACGATATGACGACGGATATTGATGCGTTGCACAAGGGGGGGGGGGGGTAGAAAGTCTTCAATTCTTTACAACTCGTAAATACTAGTTGTAAACACGGTTGTTGTTCCATTGTATACCATGCTTTTTTCAGTTGTGAAAGTCTTTCGAAATTTCTTCTTTATGCCTAACACAACTCTTACTTGGGTCGTGAAAATAACTCATACACTACACTTGTTGGGGTTATAAAAAATTAGTTTACAACTATGGTTAGAGTTATACGTGAATTCCTTGACAACCATGATTAGAGTTGTACCTGAATTCTGACAACTTTGCGAAGAGTTGTATATCAGTTGGTTGACAACTTTGGTTCGAGTTGTAAGTCACTAATTTGACAACTTTACATAGCAATTGTGGTTATATTTCATTTGTGGAAAAAAAAAATTGGCCACAGCATTCAAAATATACCAGCATTCATTCAAATGTAAATCATTAAAATATGACGGCATTCAAACACTCGATTCATCAACAATGAAACTACAATACATTCATCAACAATTTACAATGTAATCATTCGCCAAATACACTAGATTCTTTTCAGTGTTGTTAATCACCACATATATTCTCATAATCCATTCACATAGAACTAGAACACATGTCAGTGACCATTTCCTTCAGCTCTTATAAGTTTATGTCGCATGTAGGTAATACATTAACATAGATTTCATGAGTGGTGGATTGTTGTTTACCATTCTCATCTAAGCCATCTCTTAGAAATGTTTTGCTGACAAAGCAATCACCATTCATATACTTGTCGATTAACCCTGTTGATTTCATTATCTCAATCAGAAGGCTATTGTACTTAAGACCGCAGTCTCCTCCACTTCATAAGGCTCTTGTACATAAGACCGCAGTCTCTTCCGCTGAAAAAAGCAATAGATCAAAGAAAACACTTGTTAGAAACAAGTAAACAGAAGCAAGATCAAACACAATAATCTGCTTTATCTATAACTAGATATTAAAATGTATAGATTTGAAGGATAGTAAGTATAATATCACTTATCACCATCAACAACATCAGAATCTCAGCCATAATAATATCGTAAGAAAAGCCCTTAATTACTCAAAACACAATAGTTTAGTATTCATTAAGTAATACTAATTACCAAATTTCCATCTTGAATTATGGCATCATGCATTATCTGGATGAGATGTCATTAGTTCCATCATCATCTGGAAGAATTTTTTAGACCCAAATTTCATTAACAATCGTCATTATCAAAGGGAAAAGTACCACATAGAAGGGCATACAAGATAACACCACAACTCCAGACATCTACCTCAGACCCAACATAAAGTTTTCCAGATATCACCTAATAAGAAGATAAGCAGATATATGAAACACGAGTCTTTGGTATTTTATCGAACTGCATCTTAAATCATGCTGCAGTCTTAAAATATGAAAAATACCAAGATTTTGATTGTTCAGTCAATACCTCAGGGGCAGCATAATTACAAGAAAACCTAATTTTGGTGACGATAGTTTTTTCGGCGAAGAATATTTCATTGATAAAGCTTTGTCATTGTGAACAAAATAATTTTTGTCAGTGTTGTTATATTTTCCGCGACAAGACTAGGGTTTCGTCACTCATAAGTTTTTAGTGACTTCAGTTAGAGACGAAATAATGTCTATTCACTAATAAGTTTTTTGTGATTATATGTATTTGTCACCATTTAAGTCCATTGTGATGATCTATAAATTTCGTTACAAAAGAAAATTTTATAGTGACCAAATTAATTTGTCACTAACTAATTTTATAGTGACGAAACTCAATGTTTGACACTATATTTATTTTTAGTGACCCTCAGCGTGTTTGGTTGCAAATAATTATATAGTAACAACTTTTAATCGTCACAAGTAAGAACATTTGCGACGACTATATTTTGTCGCTGTATTCATTTTCAGCGACACTATAACTTCACCACAATTCGTGATTTCAGTGATAACTAAAATGTTGTCACAAAGAATTCTTTATGGTGATAAAAGAATACATAGTTGCTAAAAAATAAATTTTTGGTAACAATATAATTTACCATGCAAAGCATAATATTTAACAATAACTTATAAATTAGAGAAAATTATACAAGTCGTCATTCGCTTACGTCATTTAAGGGGAAAATATTGAAAAGAATGCTCGGGAAAAAGAATGCTATATAGAACTGGTGATAGAGTACAATCACAATTACACTACTAGAGTACTATCACATTTACACTACTCGACGGTGTGACGGGTGCAACCAGCCTTCTTTTTCCTGGACAACAATTTCCTGTTTTGTCAATTCAAATTGAAACAGTAAAAACTTGGCAAGATCTCCAGCAGACAAACGATAAATTTCCAGACTGCAAAAGAAGAAGGAAAAAAAAAAGGAAAAATAACAACCTGTGAGGAAAAACCAAACCAGAAACTGAACTTGAGACAAAGAAGAATGTTGTTGAAAGCGATCATTTTAATCAAGGATTGAAATACTATAAACATAAGTTTTGTTTTCATTGACCTCCCACCATGAAAGCGATCATTTAATATATACAAATTGAATTCGCTAAAGACCAACAAACCATAATTACACTCATATGATTATAGTTTGTCTACGTATCATATCACTTACAGTTGATATAAGTCGGTGTCATCGATGCATTGTATCGCTTTTGTATTTTTGAGGCCATTATGATATTAGTACTTGATATGGTACGCGAACCATGTTTAGAAATCGCTAAATTTGGTTGTCTTTTATTAAACCCCTTTCAAAAAAATAAAATAAAAAATGGTTGGCAATCGCTAAACTCAAATCACTGACAAGAGTGGTCTCGCTTTAATTCAACATTTATGCAATAATATATTAAAATAAAATTTGATGCAATGGCCTCAATTCCAAAAATACCTTCCATATGTACACAAAACATTATTATCTATGATCAGTAAAATTTATGTGACTCGAAAACTTTATCAAAAATAAATACAAGAATAAATGTAGTAGTGTGCCAAAAATTTATCTTGTAACTCAAGAATATACATCCCAACTCCAATTTTTCCAGTGTGACAAAAATTTGTTAACTAGGTTTGAAATATCCCCGTTATCTTCACATTTCTTTCAATAATTCTACAATCTAATTATAATCGATCTTTTTCTAAGCTCTCTCTGATTTATCCAAATTTCTTCCTATTGAGAAGTTGGGTTCTTCATTGGCTTTCAATCATAAAAGTGGTCATACAATATACAAATAAAACAAAAAGATTATATATGCATAAAATTTCCCCCGATTTCACTTTAATTTGTCTAAAGTTCTTTTGATTTAGAAGTTGAGTACTTCATGCGCCTCCCATGTGAAAGTGGTTATTCTGTATGTATATGCACACAAAGTATATTCTTTTTTATTTGTGATACTTTGTGATTCAACTTTTTCATCAATATGATTACCTTGAAATACTTGAATTCAATTTTACCCTAAGTCGTCCAGAGAATGAAGAAGATGTGACGAATTTGATTGAAGCATGTACACAAAATACTATTATTATCTACAATAAAAAATTTCTTAGTGACTCGAAATTTTCATCAAGTTCAAATTAAATTCAAGAATAAACGTATTTTGTACCAATTTTATCTTGTATGCCAAGAATCTAAATCCCAATTCATCCAAACTCTAATTTTTCTAGTGAGCCGAAAACTTGTTAACTCTATTTGAAATTTCCTCGGTATCTTCTCATTTCTTTCGATAAATTTACAATATCACTATAATATTTTCCAATCTCTTTTTAGTCTTTCCAAATTTCTTCCTGTTAGGAAGTTGAGTTCTTGGCTTCCAACTGTAAGAGTGGTCACCTAGTATATAAATTATATATGTATATATAAACACCATTATATGGTAAAAAAATGGATTAGAAGAATGTTTTACTGTGTAAAAGATTTATCTTGTGACACAAAATTTTTACATCCCGAATTTTCTTGTATGACAAAAGCTTGTTAGATCGGCTTGAAATTTAATGAGTGTCTTTTTATTTCTTTAATATCCAACAATCTCAATTTTCTCAAATTTCACTCGAATTTTCCAAGTTTTTTTTGACTGAGAGGTTGAGCACTTCATCAGTGTCCCATCGTGTAAATGATCATTATGCATATATACACAAAGTACATTGTTATTTTAATCAAAATTTACTTTGTGGCTGGATTTTTTCATCAAATTAAAATTTAACTACAAAGCATAAATGTACTACTATGATAAAAATTTATCTTGTGAACCAAGAATTTAAATAACAACCCTTATTTCTATTGCAACTAAAATTTGTTAACCCGATATTAAATTTGTCTACCTGTGACTTAAAAATTTGTTTTCCTACTCGGAATTTATTAGTGTGCACTTGAAATTTGTCAGCACGTACCCAAATGCACGCACCGGGTATCCTCAAATCCTTGCAGAAGCTCATTTTATCAGTATTAAAATGCAATCTCATTAAGAGATAGTGATCCTCCAGGTTACTTTATGGATGAATTTGACTTCGGTTAAGGCAAACTGACGGGTCCCAGGTGTAACGCCGAGGTCAAGAAGAATTTTTCAGAAGTTAGAAAGTCGGTTCTTTACTGCAAATGCACTCCCCCACATATTTTAGTACCAATTAACTACAAGTTTGAATATCTATAGGGATAAATAAAAGCCATAAGGTTTTACGACAACACATACTGTATAACCAAAAACAAAAGTATTTGTTTAAAACAATCGTGAGCCCTTGCTCTTTTTGTATAACACTTGGCAAGTTACAATTGGATTTGTGGTTATGCTTTGTTTTAAATAGCTGCATCGTGAAGCATGTAACATTTCTTTTACTAGGATATAGTTCTGCTACAATAGATTTTTAGGAAATTTCGATGCGCCTAATTTGGTTCGACGATCTCAAAGTGTAACATGTTCATTTGAACGGCTCATAAATAAAGTGTAACTTGTTATGTTATACTATGCTACACCATGTCATCACTCTGTAGTATATGCCGGGAGAAATCTCCTTTTTTCCAGCGATTGCTCCGGAAAATTTCTTCTCTCATCTTTCTTCCCTAAGAAACAGAAATATTCCTTTTTTTTGGTCAAGGATTACCTAAAATATAGAGATAGGTATTATGATTGTAGAAGGGATTTGGCTAGAAATCAGGATTTTATTTAGCTTAAATTCTTTCCAAAGATTTTCAGAATATTTTTTTGAGGATGAACGGTTTAATCGGGGGTAGATGAGTAGATTAAATGGTTGTCAGTGAATGTATTAGACGATCCAGAAAGCTAAATTTTCCTTGTTAAGAAGTATCTTGGATGGAATTTTCGATTTCAGGGGAGAAGAATATTTTCACTTTTTTTTGGAAAGAAGATATGGATAAACAGAAAAACCCTAATTCTATCTCAAAATCAGAGAAATTTAAACTAAGAAATCATTTCGATTTTGGTTAATCTTCAATTTTTTTGGCGCCATGTAAATCAAAAGGAAAAAAAGCTGGGCAGGATTTTTTACCGCTTGATCTTCCTTTTTCTCTGCTATAAATACAGCCCAAAGTTATCAAGTTATCACAACATACTGATCAAAGGTATCTTCTCTCTATATCTCACATTACTCTTCAATTTCATATGTTAAATCATACATGCAAACACTAATTTTATAATTCTTTGATCTCTTAATTTCAGGCTGATTCTATCCCTTGGTTATCCCAATTTCAAAGATTTTTCAGAACTCTAACTTAAGGTTTGTTCTTGTCCTTTGTGTTCCCTTTGTATCTTGTTGTTTTTTTAAAAGAAAAAATATATGCATCATCAAGTTTTCATGTTTTTGTGGTTTCTTAGTTTTTCCTTTAATCATGGTTTTTTCATTGCCCAGGTGAAACATGGTTAACAACAATGAACAACCAGCTCTAGCAACATCATCTTCTGAGGGTACCTATAACTTTTCCCTTTTCTCTTCTTTTCGGACTTTTACTTCATTCACTAGCACATTTATATTGGTTGTTTTTTATTCTTTTTGTTTCGATCTGTGCTTAGTGGTAGGAATAAGCTTCATCTATCATTGGTTTGAAACTTTGATTGTGGTTCTGTTTATCACTATTGTTATTAGTTTGATACGTCAGTTTCAATCTGTTCTCAGTGGTAGGAATAAGCTTCATTTATCATTGGTTTGAAACTTTGATTTTGGTTCTGTTTATCACTATTGTTCTACTGCAGCTAATACAAAGTGGGTTCCCACAGGTTGTTTGAAGAATTGTCTTAACCAAATGTTTTGTCGTTTAGGAAGAAATTTCTCTTTTCTGTTCTTCGGTTTTGGAATTTGATTTGATTGTGTAAATGCATGAATCAGGTTTCTTCACGATTTTTTTTTGGCTTGTTTTAATCATATCAAATACTTATATGGGTTTTGTGAGAATTTGTTTCAATATGTGCTCAGTGGTAGAAATAAGCATCATTTATCATTGGTTTGATACTTTGATTGTGATTTTGTTTATCACTATTGTTGTTAGTTCGATATGTATGTTTTAATCTTTGCTCAGTGGTAGGAAAATGATCTGTCTGACTGATCATAAGGCCTGTAATTTATATTAGTCAAGAATGCTAAAAGGTTTATGATATTTTCCATGAATTTTTTTCGCGTCCCGGAAACCTGCATTTGAACTGATTTATATTTATATAACTGCGTTATCTTTATTACCATCCTGTAGTTGCAGGAAATCCTACAACACACCCCTTGTATTATCATGACTATGATTTCTAGATCTAAACTTATTTGATATGAAAATAAAGATAAAGATAATGAAAATAGAAAATAAGACACAAGATTTACGTGGTTTGATCAATATGATCTACATCCACGGGATTAGGGATATTCACTATGATTGTTGAATTACATATGAATTACAATTGAGACTCCATTAATGAGTATTTGGAGCTCTCTCTCTGGTTTTTGGGGAATAATAAGAAGATAATAATAATACAAGTTACTTTTCTCTCTCCTACCTTTCTCTTTATATAGGATGCTAGCTAGTGGATGACAGCTCATATACAGCTAAGGTTTCCCCTAATTTCGGATCTGGCTTGCGATGATATCGCAAGCTTACAAATGTTAATTTCGCAGATCTTCCAATCTTCGCAAAGTTATTACATTTTTCTTATGTTTAAGCTAATATCACCTATTGTGTCGTTTCTCAAAGTGCTCTGCGACATTTTTGTAATGCGTTGTTAAGAATTTCGCGAGCGTATCGTTGTCGCGAAATTCTGATCCTACATATTGCCTATTTTTCTGGAATATTGCTTGAAGAGCGATCTTCAACAAAAAATCCATTATTGTAGTTTGTTGGAGAGAGATACGTGTTGTTGGAGTAGTCTTTGATCTTTGTTGATGAAGGAACGAGCGAAAGAATACTGGACTTGAAAAGTACTTACTTGCCTCTATTCTTTTGTGAAGTTCCGGAGCATTGTGGAGTAAATAAGAAGTATCATCTCTTGAAGTATGCGAAGTATGAAGTATCCTTGAAGAAGTATAAGAAGTACTCAATCCTCGAAATATATAAGAAGTATGAAGTATGAAGTATCCTTTGAGAAGTATAAGAAGTACTTAATCCTCGAAATATATAAGAAGTATAAAGTATGAAGTATCCTTTGAGAATTATAAGAAGTATTCAATCCTCGAAATATAAGAAGTATCCGTCCTTGAATGAGAATAATAAGTATTGCCTCTATTCATGCGAAATTATTACTCCATTTTTGGTGATTCTTAACGAGAAGATAAAGAACATAAAATGTTTTCTTGGTAAACCATAGTTGCGTCTGTTCTTTATCTATGAAGGTAGAATCCTTGAGAAAATCTTGAATGTGCGAATTGTTTCTTCATTCTTATCTTGCCTCTGACTCATGTTTTGTGCTCATGCGATAGTATAATCTCTTCAAGTTGCTTATAATTGTGTGAAATAATTGAGCGAGATAATCACATCATTCGACATTATCACATTCTGCGAAATTATGACACATTCTACGAAATTTCAAATCATTTTGCGAAGTTCTGAATAATCTTGCGAAATTCTGAATAATCCTGTGAAATTCTGAGTAATCCTGAATAATTCTGCTCAATTCTGCGATATTATTGCGAAATTCTACAATATTATTTCGTACAATTTTGTAAAGTACTTGTGCGAATATAATGCTTATGTGATGATTATGTTATGAAATGTGTATGCGATGTTTATCCTATGCAATGCTTTTATGATGCGAGTATGATGCTTGTATGATGAGAATGCTTATCTATTGCAATGTATAGCTAATGTTTGTGTTACTTAGCTCATTTTGCACGCTATAATTGATGTAGCTTTAAATTGCCTCCATTCTCCATTTCTCTAGCTTTTTCTTTAGTGTATGCATTCCTCTTCGTGTAGTTATTGTTCCTCACAAGTTCTTACTTGTGTTTCATCTTTCCTTTTTCCTGCACTATTAGTATCTCATAACAGTATGATCATAGTATCAAGTCTGCGGCATTTTCACTGCCTCAGTTTCATTTCCATATACATATTCGCAATCTTATTTGCTTACATATAATCATCTTCGCAAGTTTATTTGCGTACCCTCTTCTGTGGTCTTATTTTGCCTTCCTAGTTAAAGGTCTTATTATGCCACCTCTTGTCATTGCGACATAATCGCAGGACGTCGTTGCACTTTCATGCAAAAACCCATTGATCTTGCATTAACTTTTTCTTTTGTATTATTGCCTCTTTAGGATTGTTGCGACAATATGACAGGCCTAAATATTCTTGCGAAAATAAATCCCCATGACATTGCCGTCTTGCGACGAAATCGCAGGACGTCTTCACATTTTCATGTAATGACCCATTGATATCGTCTTATCTTTTTCTCTAGTATTATTGCCTCTTCAGGATTGTCGCACAAATATGACAAGTCTTAATACCCTTGCGAGTAAAAAGCCTCATGACATTTGCGTCTTAAGACACTTATCATCTCCCTAATGGAGGGTGTCGCCCTTATCTCCCCCCTGGTTGCCCCTTCAAGGAGACGTACTTCTACCATACAAGGTTAGCTCCTCCCATCCGGTCTTGAAAACAACCAGTTTTTTTCGCAACCTCTTGTCCCTTTTACCTATATGGCTTATGGTTACGAGACTGCACCCTAAGTGGGGTTTTCTTCGGGCCGAGTGCAGTATAAGCCAAGACTTGTCAAGAATGGCAAGGTACGCTCTAGACGCCCCTGTCACTCTTGACTCAACCGTGTACCTCGGCGCCTTGACCGTATTATGCACTCCTTGGGAGAGTCCTTATTACCTTAGTCGCCCAACCTAAGTCATAAGCTTAAACTGAGAATCCAAGGTGCCTCTCCCGGATGGGCTTTATTGACCCCAAATCTCCATGACTCAGGTTCTGATAGACGCATTTATGTGTCTATTTTGTTCTCAATGTTCTGTATTGTTAGACTCGATTAAATACTTATTGTGTTATTTTATGTTTTTGTAGATGTTTTTTGGAAAAATAAGCTCTTGCGGCGAAATTGGCTTGAAAAGTGGTGTTTTACACCCCAGGATAGAGACTAAAAACACCCCAGAAATGCGCCGGAGGAACCCAAAAAAATGCTGGAAACACCCCAGAAAAATTACTTAAGGCACCCCAAAGGACTTGTGTTATTCGGACTCCAGCAACGGATAAGGGGCGACCACTGGATAAGGGGTGACCATCTTCAACATTTCAAAAATTCGTTTTGGCGGGAAAATTTTATTCTCAACTGTGTAACTTTCGATCGATTCTTGAAGGAGTTCTGGGTAGACTAAAGGGCTGAAACTTAATGGGTAGTTGTGATATGTCCTAACAAAGCTAGTATGGGTATTTGTTTCGATCAAATTTGTCTGGATAACTTGGTTTAATCCAAACATGGAGTTGGAGGAAAAACATGAGCTTACACGAGTTGTGGTGAATTAATTGAACTAGTTTCCTTCGCTTTTGAAGACAATTTTGACTAGTTGCCTTCGCTTTTAAATTAACTTTGGCTAGTTGCTTCCATTTTGGAAGACAACTTTGTGCTAGTTTCCTTCGCTTTTGAAGACAATTTTAGCTAGTTGCCTCAGATTCAGAGACGACTTGAGTTAGTTGGCTCCATTTTGTTTTGCAACTTGTTTCTGTACACTATTTATTGGAGATAACTTGAGCTAGATGCCTCTGATATGTACATTATTTATTGGAGACAACTTGAGCTAGTTGACTCCACTTTTGGAGAAAACTTGAGCTAGTTGACTCCAATATGGACACAACTTCAGCAAGTTGACTCCACATGGTAGTGGTGGTCGTCGGCGGTTGGCGGCGGTGATGGTGGTTGGCGACGGTGGCGGTTAACGGCGGCGGCGGGTGGAGGTTATTGGCGGCGGCGATGTGTTTGGTGGCGGTGGTGGTGGTTGGCGGTGGTGGTCGTCGGTGGTGTTCGGTGGTGGTGGTGGTCGTCGGTGGACAGTAGTGGTGGTGGACAATGGTGGTGGGCAGTAGATGTAGTTTTTTTTTTTTTTTTTGAATAGTGGTTAGTGATTTTTTATATACACTGCACAAAAGAGGGTATTTTAGTAATGTATTAAGCTAAGGGGTATTTTTAAATCTTATAAAGGTATATTTCCAATGGGTCTCATAGTAGGGGTATATAGATAATATTTCCTCTATTAATATATAATTAGAAAACCTAGTAGTATTACTTCGGACACCTGATGGTTCACTTCAGTTACATGAGTTGGTGACAATACCAAAAGGCCATATAATTGGTATGTATAGTCACTTTGTGAGTGCGAATGGTTGTTGGCTCAGCTGTCTCTTTGTAGCTGACAACTACAGCCGTTTTTTATATTCGATATGAATTAGCACCACGGAACATGAATATCATGACTTCCCATATGTGCTACATTATATAAGAGAGCGTTTGCAACACCACTATTCGCAACAAAGGAAATTACAGTCTCACATCATTTAAGCATGGAGATTCTTCCTTATAACTTACTTATTCTACTCCTTCCTTTACTTCTCGTTCTTCTATATTTTCTCTTTACATTCAAAACCAGAAAAACTGATGACCAAAACAAACCCAACATCCCACCTGGCCCTGCTAAGCTTCCAATCATTGGTAACTTACATCAACTCGGAAAACCGCTTCATCAAGTACTACACGAACTATCAAAAGTATATGGTCCAGTCATGCTTCTACAACTTGGTCGTGTACCAACACTTGTAATCTCCTCTGCTGAAGCTGCTCAACAAGTCTTGAAAACACTTGATCATGACTTTTCTACCAGACCTCCACTTGCTGGACCGAAACGTCTTTCGTATAATTTCTTAGACATTGCATTTGTACCTTATGGAGAATACTGGAGAGAGGTACGCAAAATAAGCGTGCATGAACTTTTGAGCGCGAAAAGGGTGCAATCATTTAAGTTAGTCAGAGCAGAGGAAATAGATGTTTTGATCTATTCCGTATCATCTTCTTCTAATACTAATCCTATTGATGTTTTTGAAATGTTCACAAGTTTTACACATAACGCAATTTGTAGAGTTGCTTTTGGTAGCACCACAAGTCAAAGTAAGAACCAGTTTAATGGAAGTCTTACCAAATTCCTTGACGAAGCTTTGTCTGTATTGGGTGGTTTCTATGCCACAGACTTCTTCCCCAAGTTAGGTTGGATTATTGATAGGATCACTGGAGTCCATGGTAGAATCGAGAAAGTCTTTCATGGTTTGGATAAACTATTTCAACAAATGATAGAGGAACATCTCAACCCGGTGAGACCGAAACCTGAGCATGAAGATCTCATAGATGTTTTGCTTAAACTAGAAAATGATCAAACTAGTTCGGTTCGTCTTGCAGATGATAATATCAAAGCAATTCTTATGGTAACTTGTTTTTCTTTTCATCATTTTATTACCTAATCTGTCTACTTGAGCATAAACTAATGAAATTTTATGAATCAAAACATTCAGAACATATTTATTGCTGGAGTAGACACACCAGCTGTAACAGCGAATTGGGCAATGACCGAGCTGGCTAAAAATCCAGACGCAATGAAGAAAGTTCAAGAAGAGATTAGAACCTAGGAAATGGTAGTTAAAGAGACTTTAAGGCTTCACCCAGGAAATCCCTTGTTGCTTAAAGAAAGCATGAAACACTGTATGATCGATGGATACAATGTATATCCCAAAACGACGGTCTTAATAAATGCATGGGAAATCGGGAGAAATCCTAAGTACTGGCAAAATCCAGAAGAGTTTTTGCCAGAGAGGTTTAAAGATAGGTCTCATGATTTCGCTGCAAGTCATTACAATTTTGAATATTTACCCTTTGGGGGTGGTCGAAAGGGTTGCCCTGGAATTAGCATGGGGCTTGTGTTAACAGAGCTCGTCCTTGCAAACGTATTGTATGCTTTTGACTGGGAATTACCAAAAGGACTGAAGAAGGAAGACATAAACATGGAGGTATCATCAGGGAGTAGTGTTCATAAGAAATATCCACTTGAACTTGTTCCCATCGAGACTATATACGGTTAGAAAATTTGATTAAGAGAAATCAAATTTGTTCCCTAGATATGTATATATGCATGTAATTGTATGGGACCCTATGGGTGATTGTGTGCTGCCTACATTATATATACTAGTGTGTAACCTGTGCTATGCACCGGGGCGTCGATTGGTGTGACGGGGCTTCGCCCCTCCCCGTAGCCCAAATGCTTTTGGAACATTTAAAAAATTTCTTGATTAATATATTATTTTTTTATTAATAGTAAAGTTTGATACCCTTGTATATTCAATAAATTGTGGAGATATCTAACTTATGTATATAGTATAATAATAAAAATAAATATTCTCATTATAATTACACTTGTGCACTAAAAAATAGTAAATCTTCTCATTCATAGTAAAACTTTGAAAGAACGAAGCAAATAAAAAATGTTAATTTTACCGTAAAATCTGAGTTTTAAATCACGGTCACATGAAAATCATTACCAATATGATTTATAAAATTACGGTTTACTAAAAAAGATTATATCTTGCTATGCAATTGAATATGATTTATAGAATTTTATGGTTTTCTACGTCATTTTTCCCACTAACTAATACTATGCAAAAGTGCATTTGTGCAAAAAAATAACGAATAGATATTTATTGTCAGATGCCCAACTAAAATAATTAAAACATCATATAATCATTAGTTTGTTCTGTATGTTTAAAAAAATGAATCCAGCATCAAAGATATTTAACAAATAGCAACCAGCCAAAACCCGAATAACCTGAACATAATTTCAAATGATAAAATTAGTAGATGATTGATTTGTCCTTTTATTATTATTTCTCGGGACTTAGCATTTTGTTCGACCTTTTTTTCTAGGGGCATGTGCAGCCATTTGTTCAGTATCTGTAAGTGCACTTCTTTTACACTCCTTTTTGGATAGCCCCGCCTTTAAGTTTCTCAGAAGCATTCCCTAGACCTACAATAACTCGAAATTATCTGATTAATTTGTTATGTTGCGTTCTAAAATCAATAGCTTAATTACGAATGTCTCGTTCACAAATGAAAAACTTTCATAGTTGTATCCAGGTCGTTCATATGTGGAGTAAATTGTGTAATCAATGGGCGTAAGTTCCACAACACGAAAAAATGAAAAACTGTTAAATGGTGAATGATGTTGTTAAATATATGTTTACTCACAAATTATTCATTGATTTCGTGCATTATGAAGTGAGAGTTGGGTACTCGTATATAATAAGTGAATACTTAAACTTAATTTCGTTGAGTTAATTTATGGGCACCATGAATTTTAAAATCAGATCGTGCATGTTATAGCGAATCACATGTCATATACCCGCATCACTATATTGGACAACATGTGTCACTTGAAAAATATCTAAGAGTAAGAGGAAGATGTTCTCTGTTATGTGCAGATCATCACAGAAACAAATTCTCCTTCCAATTCAAGGAATTGATGATTTATATGGTATGGTTTTGTGAGACATTTTAACCAAGAATAATCAATAAAACATTAGGTTGAACCCTATTTTTTTTACAAACTTCGCAACTCATTATATGTCGGTTGAAAAATCATTGATTGTGGGATTCTTCCAATTCTCCTACGTGTTACGTTGTTG
The DNA here is from genome assembly GCF_003573695.1 of Papaver somniferum. Lineage (NCBI taxonomy): Eukaryota > Viridiplantae > Streptophyta > Magnoliopsida > Ranunculales > Papaveraceae > Papaver > Papaver somniferum. The sequence continues at coordinate 239,404,636 of NC_039358.1, read as the reverse complement.
GTTCATATTTTTGGATAACGGAATCATGTTTTTTTTTTCTTTTCGCTTTTTAGCTAGGCTAAAGCCAAATCCATGCCCTTACCCAAATCTATCCGGTCGGACTGGCCATACTGCCGGACTCAACCCCACCAAACTCCTCTATACAACTAATTTAAATACAAATTTTTACAGTGGGGGATTGAATCCCTAACTCCTCCTTACTGGAGTTGATGGAATACCACTGTGTTATGCCCTTGGATTCGAATCACGTATATTTAAATGATGTATCGCAACTCCTTCGTAGGCTCCTCCATAAAAAAAAAATGCAGACCTCCCTCGTATTTGTGCATTTCCAAGGTTTTTTTCAGAAAATGGTTATTATGCAGGGTATATTTCATGGCTTGAGCAAAATGGGTTCAATACTTATCTATTATCAGAACATAGACCCCGCGTTCCAAACTCGGAATTGCAAGGGGCAGGTTTTTGAGACATGCATTTCAGCTTCCAATGTATTTAACAGTAAATAAGATATTAATTGAACTTTCTAAAAAAATACAGTCCGGAGGCCATATTATTAATTTTGTATATTTTATTGTTTTCTCTAATAATCCACGGGATATTACTTATATTCTTTAAAAAAAAACTATAAATATGGAAAATTGAAAAGAAAAGAGTTGTATGTTTAAATATAAACTAAAAATGTAGTCATTTGCATACTTTAAAAATCCATTTACCGCCGCGCCAAAGAAGAGATCAGGGACGGACCCAAAATCATTTATAAGGTAGGGCTAGTGAATGGTGTAAGGCAATTACTAAGCAGCCGTAGGCCGCGTCGAATTTCTAGAGTATTTTCCATTACATAAGTTGTAAAAGTTATACATAGAAACACAATATAAGAGTGATTTAAAGGGAGAAAGAATGAGTTTCCACAGTATATTGAAAGTAAAATAGTGAAAAGAAAATATCATTACAACTAAATTAGAGTAAGTTCTTATTATATGTCCACATGTTAAGTTAGAATTGGGCTGGATTCTCATAACATACAGATTACTCATCCTAAAATTAAAATTTATATCAATCTCCCCCGGGCTATACCATTAGCCCAGTGATGGGTCCGTCAGTGGAAGAGATTACCAAAACAACGAAATCGTTCCGCTGCACTTTATATATAAGAATCCACAAATAAAATTTATAATATAGAAATCTCTTTATCAAATCAGTGCTTATGTTTTAGTCCTTTCTTATGATGCTTCTTTAAAAAAATAAATAAATGAAAATTATTCGCAATTAAAAATGTTAATACCTTAAAAACCGGTTTGCCAGTTTTAGGTGCAGCTAAATGCTAAAGTGAGTTGAACACGTAACCTTTTGACATGGAGTCAGATGCATGCGCTACCATTTGCGCCACATATCCATGGTTTAAAAGATTTGTCTAAGTATTTTATAGAAGATGGGTTTACCTTCATTGCTAGTCTTTTCAATAGATATGCTTTAGCTAGTAGCAGTTGTACTGCAACTGCATTCTTGTCTTTCATTAATAATAATCACCAATCTCTATGAATAAGAAAATCTACAAAGAAACCATATAACCACAAAAAAACAGATAAACTAAAGAGATCACCTAAAACCAATTTGTTTCCCAGCAATAGGGCGGCAATACCCATCCATGCACATCATCCAAGCCCAAAGAAAAGTAAAATATAGATTTAAAGTTACCACACAGCTGCATGTCAAAGGACCTTATTGTACAGACGTATATAAGATGGAAAAATACTATAATTAGATGCTAAGCAGCATTTTGTAACGGGATTCTTATTGGGCCAAAGTTCATAAGATGGAGGTAAGTAGCAGTTTAGGCATCTCATCATGACGAACATCTCCAGATACCCCTAAACTCTTGTCATCTAAACGAAAACTTAAATCACGAAAATCGTCTGCACCCCACTATTTCAGTAGGCCTCCAACAGTACAAAATCATTTCCCTAATTAACACAAATTAAATGGAACTAATGAAATGTGATGTCGTATCTATGCTGATGTACCGTGTATATGGAAGAACATGTGATGTCTCAGCGCCAATGCAATTTGACGATCTTTCCATCGCATTTATACCAATTAGTTGCATAAAACTCTAACTAAAATCACGCCCAAACATCCTTATAAAGGGAAATTAAGGAACACATAAAAATCTGTTGCGTATCCATGAAAAAGGTATTTTTTTGTATTGCTCTCGTGAAACTGCAAATACATAAAGCATTAGCACTACTGTAACGCAAGTAAAATGAAACTGCAAATACACAAAGCATTAGCACTACAATTCGGAATAGTAAATCATATTCAAGCATTCGTTGGATCAAGCTTAAATCTAACTCGTGGTCCTGGGAAGTCATGACTTCTGGCCCTCACAAAGGCAGATAAAATGGTTATACTTGGTAATTCATAACTAATTGGATAATAGTAGTCGGGCGTAGACTATCAATAATTTATTACTGTATCGTATCCATATGCAATAAGAATTCTTAATTACCTTTCTCTGGAATGTAGTCATGTACAAAACCAATAAAATGACCAAACCAGGAATTTAACTGGATACTAATAACAATAAGTGCCTATTTTGAGCCCCATTTCCCCTCAACTAGGCCTGTCAATGGATACCAATTTTCCGTTAGCCGATACCGATAATCTGTTAGCCGTTACTGCTATCATCCGACATAGCGGTAAACGGATATCCGATACCGATAAGCTAACGGATAATCCCTTCTTAACGTAACGGTAGTGGAACCGTGTATTTCCGTTAGGTTTAGTTCTGTTATCCTCTAACGTGCGTACTGCATAACTGGTTATGCACATTTTCTTTGTACTGCATAACTAGTTATGCACATTTTCTTTGCATCTGCAGTGATTTATGATAAGCATAACCTTTGATGCATCTGCATAACTAGTTATGCACATTGTTCTGTACTGCATAATGTCTTATGCATATGCATAACTGGTTATGCACTTTTTTTTTTGTGCCACATAACAAGTTATGCATCTGCATAACTGGTTATGCACATTTTCTTTGTACTGCATAACTAGTTATGCACATTTTTTTTTGGCCTGCGCCTAAGTTCCCCTTTTTATACGTTATGTATTGTTTGGTTTATCTCATCTCATTCAGTCATTCTTCTGTTCTTCACTTCGACACAACAGAGAAGTTCTCAGAGAGAAAAAGAGAGAAACTACGGATGCTGAATCAAGCATCGTCTTCTCTGCCTTAGAAATCATCATCTTCTCTGTTTTGTGGCTGTCCTGTGACTTACCAGATTGCAGCGGAAAAATATCCGTTATCCGGTAAGTCCAACGTAACAGTAACGTTTTTGAATTTCTTATTTCCGCCGGAAATGAACGGTAACGGATATCCGCTAAATTTTAACGGAAACGGCAGCGGCAGAGCCTATTTCCGTTACGTTAGCATCCATTGATAGGCCTACCCTCAACATGATTTTTTCAATAAATAAAACATAAAGAGCTTCTCCAACTTTCCATTTACGAATCAACTGTTTTAGAAAAAAATTCACAACAACAACCCAAATCAAGTATTAAATGACCTACTCCTGCATAGAAAAATAATTATGAAAGAATTAGAGAACTGCTTGAAAGCATGACAAAATAATATGAAAAAAATAACAAAGTAATTTCATTTGGAGTAGATTGTTTGGTCACTCTTCGTTACTCTTTACCGCACTACACTAACAAAATAATATGAAAAAAAAACCACTAACCTTCCCATTTCCATCTTTATGGAAGTATTGAATCATGTCATCCATCTCCTAATTTGACCAAGAAAAAACATGTTCGCTTGCTACTTTTGTAAATCTCTTATGTTTTAAAAAAGTTTGATTAGCACAAATTTCATTCTCCAGTATCTCCACCACCGACCCCTTCTCCTTCAACTTCACCGATCAACAGATACCTTTAAGAAATTTTCATAATTACCTATTGGATATTTTTTTTTTTTTATAATTTTGAAATAGTGCTAATCATCATTGCTCTTCTCATGCCCATCCAAAATATGCAACAACAATAATCATCGTTGCTTCTCCTTATGTCCATTCAGAATCTGCAACAACAACAACAAACGTATAAAAGCAAAGAAAATCGGAATTAACTGAAGTGGAGCCTAAGTGCAATTTGCAATTTGGATAATTAACAACGGGAAGTCGCAGTAAGTGCACGATAGACCTAATAATTAATAAGCATTCTACAACGTCGGATTTTTAGTTGGTATGAATGTAACCAACACAGGAATCTGGTGAGCAAAGCGGGAAACCTATATGCATGAACCAACACACAACTACTAATTACAAATACAACAATTCAGTGGCAATCGTTTTGTACCAAGTCCATTTGCATGAACTGAACTAAACTCACTCAGTTTTAACCCCAATTCATAGACCCAGAAAAAACTACAAATAATGGCAACGTAAAAGTCAGAATTCATGTTTAACATCTCACTGAGGCAGATAGTAAGCTTGAGAGAGATAACCAAAACCAAATACTTGCATACAGTTCTGTTACTGTATCAGTGTTTCAGTAAATGATAATACACATGCCAACTTCTACTGTTCGCATCCTCATTAAGATCCCACATCAAGTGAAATGCCAAAGTCGTAGTTTTTACGCTGAATTATTGTCCCATTATGCAACAACGACGCAAATTGCACATCAGCAAAAATTTAATTTTCCAACCAATGAGAAGTGGGAAGGGGGAAAAAGGACTACTGTAATAAACTACTGCAAATGAACACAAACACATTGTGTCTTCTCAATATCCCTTACTTCTAGGGTTAATAGACAAAGCTTAGGAATGAAGGCTTGTATGTTGACAATTAGGCTGTCACGAAATATCTCACTTATCATTTTAAACATTACCATAGGGGCTAATTTCCAGTTATTTTGATGCAAAAAGCACCGAAGTTTTATCTGATACAACCATAAGAAAGATAAGAAACCGATGTAAACATTCTTTCTCTAAGAGTTTCGATTATTAGGACCTGTACACCCAATTTGAAGAAACTGGGAGAGTGCATTTTTCGTAGCTTATTAAAGAGAAATGACAGACATCGCATCGCAAAAGAACTGCTAATTCTACAGAAAAGCGAGAAAGAACCTTGAGATTACTCGGAATTAATTTATAAAAAAAATGCCAACAATGATATTTGCTCCTCACATGCATGATCAGCAAGTTTTATCTTTCAAAGAAATATGAAACTCCAAAGACTCAATCAAACTTAACATATGATGTTATCTCATCTCTGGATCAGAGAGCAAAACGCCATTCAAATGTGAACATTTGATTTCTCATATGAGTGCTTTACCACTTCGGTAACCCAACATTCTAGAAGCCATTCAGAACATATATATCTCCACTTCAGTAACCCAACATTCTAGAAGCCATTCATAACATATATAAGATGAGCGAGAAATTGTATGAGTAAGGTGTGACAGTATGGGGATGCTAAGGATTTATGCAAATGAAATCTAAAGTGTCTCACCACATGTACCACTAAAATGTTACCGAGATCAAGCTGTTGAGTTTTTATCAATGAAAACGTTTGTCCAGTATTCCCTTACCCGGCAAAATGTAAAACATATATTAATTTTTACCGTAAAGGTGAACCTGGAACTATAATGTTGTTCACGAAATCACCAGGAAGACATGGAAATAGACGCATAGCTCTTTCCTCTAATGCAAGGTATTCAACATTGACACTAAGAAGCGAAAAAACAAAATAATTATAGGGATTTTTAACAAACTGCCACACTTGCAAATCCCGATTCAAGAAAATGCCACCGTTTTTCCCAGAGTTTATTAAATGCCACAACCGTTAGATATTCCGTCAGGGCCCACTAACTCGGTCTATAATCATTGAAAAAGTCTATACAATGTGTCAACATTACCTAACTACCCTTGAATTCGTGTTGGTCCAAACTCGACAATGACTCACACTATTAGGTCGATTTGAATCAGTCACAAGAAGCAACATTACCTAACTACACTTGAATTCTCTTTCTCTTTCCTTTCTTCTCTTCCTTCTCCTTCTTCTTTTTCTCCGGCGTTCCAGAGATGATATCTCTGTTGAGAAAACCTTGTAGAAAACTAGTGAAACCAATCAACCGAGTGTGGTGCTGATGAGTTCATAGTTGGGTTTGGTTAGAATCCACGATTGAGTTGAAGCGAAGTGTTTCTGTGAAGGTTAGAGTTTGATGTTGAGTTTATTTGGAATTGATAAGCTAAACTGGATGTTAACAGATGAAGATCAAAGGGTTATTGCTAAATTGAAGTTGTATTATTGTCTTGAAGAAGAATTGAGATGTTAATGAAGTTGTGAAGAAATTAGGGTTCCTGAAATGAATTTCGAGATTTAATTAAGGGTGAATAAGAAGGAATTAAAGGATGGGTTGAATAGATTGGAACATTTTGATGGATGAATTGAGTTTGATTGAGAGAATAGAATATTTGGGAATTGAATTAGGGTTGGTTAAGAACTGATGTTGATGGATGAACTGAATTGAGGGTTTAGATGATTAATTGGAGGTGGGTTTGATCTGAATTGAGAGTTACAGTTGGAGACTAGCTTAAGTTCAATAGTTAGAGTTTGTATTTGGAACTCAGATGAATTATGAAGTTATCTGGGATGAACTGGCTAGTGCTTGAGTAAATGAGTTTGAGGTAATTGTTATTCTCTATGAATTTTGTTTAAGTTATGCAGTTTTATTGTTGAATTTATGGACGTATCTATATACAGTGAATTGAGATGGATAAGATGAGTATGGTGGTTATGACATGAAGCCATGATTACAGTTTAGAATTTAGGGTTTGAATGTATGTTGTTGGTGTTGTCTATGCAGATGGAAGCACTGGTGGAATTGAGATTTAACAGAAGGAAAGACAAATTTGAAGCTCCTGTTGTTGTTGACTGATCGAATGGACATTAAGCTCACTGCCATGGAATGAATGGGTCTGTGATAAATAGGGGTTTTGTGTTGAGGTAGTGATTCATAGGCATGGTCCTAGTAGTGTTGTGAGATGATTGTGTTGTGAATGTGTTTGAGTTTGAGTTATGGGTTGCAGAGAAGAATTTAGGGCTCAAGATAGAAATTGAATGTGTTTGTGTTAGATTGAATCATTGCAGGGACACGATAAGTTTATTGGATGTTAGAGAACTGAAAAGAATGATTCAGCGATGGAAGTATAGATGAATGTTAGGAATTTGCAGGGAAAATGGCTGAAATTTGCCTGAGAAAAGCGCAGAAAACAGCTGAAACTCGATCTAATCTTTGTTATGTTGAATCAACTTCGGTACCGGCGATGGCTTATTCTGGTTAGCACGATGACCGATCCAACCAGCCAACTCAGACCGGCAATGACTTACACTGTTCAAAATAAGGAATGGGTTTGGTGAGTTGGTGACATATTTGAGGGTGTATATGTCTTTTACTAAGCTGGATAAATGCCACCTATGCACTAACTGATGGCAACAATTTTTTTGAATGGAAAAGGTCAAACGTGTGGCATTAAATAAACTCTGAAAAAAACGGTGGCATTTTCTTAAACTGCAAATTGAAAGTGTGGCACTTTATTAAAATCCCCATAATTATATAAAACTCAATGCTTTACAACATCGTTTCCCAGAGTTCCACTGACTATGTCAACTCCCGATCCCTTTGGACCTATTTTCCTGGTAACAACTGGTTCCTCTCTCCTCTCCTCTTTCTTAAACTCCTAAGTTCTGCACCCAACTTTGTAAAAGCAGTATCACATTAAAAAATAAAAAAATAAACAGAATCCCAATCCACGAAACACAAACTAAGGGGCACTAATTAATGCGAAAATTTTCAATTACAAACAGATTGAAATGCCCTTAATGAAAATATGAAGAGACGGGTATACTAATACTCAAGGACTCGGATAACAGCCACAAACCCATAAGATAAGAACGATCCTGCATGTAGTTCTTAAATTAAAAAAAAAGTACATATAGTTAAAACAATTCATGTACACTTATATCAACCAGTTCAACTAATATACATTGAAATGGAAATGAATGATCTCAACTAATATACATTGAAATGGAAATGATCTCCGCATAAAAAATACAACTGTTTACCTTTACTTAAAGTTCAAGCTAGCCGAGCAGCGGCATAATAGGAATAGCATTAGTTTTCCTAGCTTGAAACATGATATTCTTTGCAATGCAACAAACCTTAGAAGTACAAACGCTAACCAAGTTCAGCTAGTTTGTTCCTCTGTGACATGGCAGTGGAGTATGACTGAATGCAAGAGTGTCAAAATATCAGTCACCAAAAACAAACATTCATATATATTGTTTTTGCTAGATCAAGAGACCCCCAAATTCTAAGTTCATAATTCATATACTGTTTTCGCTAGAAGAAGAGACGCCCAAATTCTAAGTTCATAATTCATACATAAATGAACCACAATTTCCAATTAAAAATACCCACACATCTCATACCCACCAACCATTAGAGAAGCTTACAAATCAAGTTTCATACATAAACTGCAATACATATCACCAGTTTGAGCTAATGGGCCAAATCAAGAAAAGATGGAATCAACCATCAATCATCTACATTCTATTTCTATTAATTTGCATTAAAAGCAACATTAAACCAGAACAAATGAATAATTTCTCTAAACCTAATATAATAGAAACGTCAAAAAGTACTTAAGTCATACAAAAAGAACAAAGATGCATCATACTCCAATTCCTTGGAAGAACACGTACACCTGCAAGCATGGAATCAACAACCGTTAGAGCAAAAGGTACGCCGTTAGAGCCATCTGCTCCTTCGACTGATTGTTCGCCCAATTAAAAGCTTGCTCGAGTTAATTTTTAATCTGAAACTCACACTATATAACCCTGCCTTCAAATCTATCATTCACTGCTCCCTAGTTTCCTATTTTCCTTGATAAAGTCTACGTGCACACATCTAATAAGTTGATTCTGGGGTATCTTTTACAATGCGGGTGACCAAGAAAAATAATAACATAAATCACAGACTGAAGAGATTACCGCGAATCAAATAAGATGAAACCACCCATTGTTCAAATTAGTCTCTTTTCACCTACAAATAAAACAAAAATAAACCATTATCAAAGAAACAATTAAACACCAACCAAAAAAAAAAAAAAAGAGTAATACAACTATTTTGGTTGTGGTAAGCGAATTAGGGTTAAAGGGTTCTGAGATGAGAGAATTAAGGTTATAGGGTTTTGAGATGAGAGATGTGAGAGAAGAAAAAAGGCGCAGAATGAATAAACAAAATGTTGTGATGTATTATATACAGATTCATCGATAATTAAAACAGTAAACAATATCTAATAGGGAGGGTAAGTATCGGCATTGAGTTAGATTTCTTTCTGAAGGTAAATTTAACAGGAATGGTAAAAAAAAATCAATGAAAGAATGGTAAGAACATTTCTAAGGATATGCTAAATATGCCAATTAATTTTATTCTTTTTTGGAAGTTCTTGGATTTAAATCGCAGAGAAAACCAAGAATAAAATCTCTAATTTTCTTTTTACTGTTTTAATCAATGTTTGAATAGAATTTTCGGATATTTTTTAGATTTCAGTCTTTGTTTTCTGGATACTTACCCATAGCATTTGTTTCCATTGAGTAGACATGCAAAGATGCCATAGTTTGAATAGAATTTTCGAGCACTTTTTTTTGGATACGTCATTTTTTTTTTAAATACGGAAATTAACAGATTTTTTCCCCAGAGATTTTTTTTTCCCGTACAGATATTCACATTTTTTTTTCTTTTCCTTTTTCAGCAGCCAATCCGAAGATCCGGATTGTATTAAAATCATGTAAACACGGTGTAAGAATCTGCTAAGCTATCACTCAGTTTGGAGCGTCAGATCGAGCCAATTCTATTAAAAATTAACGGCCACGAAATATAAGGGTATAAGTTGCTTTTCAGCCAATCAGGAGCGAGAGTTTTCTTCACCGGACAATGAGAGGGGAGGTTACCGCAACTCTCCACATGGAGTGAGAGATGGCATGGGATTTTTAGGTTGCTGATGGTTTTGTTATTTATTACTTGACTAATATTTGGGTACTTTAACTTTTATAACAGTATATAAGCCAATTACTATCCTAAGAACTTGCCAATCTAAGTTCATGCCTGTTTCAAATTCTCCATTAATTACGCTCTCAATAGTTTGAACTTCAAAATTTGATTTAGTTCCTCTTCTTCTTAGAATCATCAACACCTCAAACACTATTTTATAAACGCTATGGAAATGATGATAAAGATATCTGGGGCACACTTTCTTTCATTGAGAATACGCAAGATAGGCATGGCACTACTTAATTTATCCAAGCTTTCAGAGTATTTTGGTGTTTTCATTACAATATGCGACAATATTTCGAAGCTTTGAGTCAGCAGTGACTAACTTTATGGATGATGCTACCGTATGCCATGACACTGCAGATAGGAGTCGAGGACCAGCGAGGAAATATCCCGGAGGTTAAAGCCTTATTAATTTTATAGGGCCGCAGAATTGAATTTGTTTTATGGATGTTTGTTTTTCTCTCTCTCGAGAAAAGAAAAAAAAAAAAAAAAAACATTCCACTGTCCACTAGTTGTATAGCTTGGTTTTCATTTTTCGCATTTCATTTGACAGAGGCTACCATCGCTGATTGTGTACATAACTTTAATGTGCACCACAATATCATGACATTATTTCAGCCAGTGAAAATTATCAGATCCCATGAATTATTTTATTCCCGGTTACATGGTTCTTAGAAATTGACCTGTCATAATCAACAAAATAGGTGTTAGCAATAAACTTACTAGATCAGGTCAGACGTTTATGTTCACCTGGCCGGCCCCTGCTCTCAGTATATAATTTCCAACCTGCATGAAAGCTTTAAGTTGCCTATGCTGGGGATTCTCAATGGTACTAAATTGTAAAGTAATAAACTTAATTGATTTGATTTGATCAAAGAAAAATTTCATAGATCATATGTAGGAGTTATTTTATAATTTCATTTGATTTCTTGAAATAAAAATCTATCAAAATCATTTGCCTAGTCAATCCTGGAAACCTAGAACTGGGATGGTGATTCATATAGTTTGTGAAGAGACTAATTTTAAGTTAATTTGCCGGGAGATAGATGAATTAAGCTTCGGTGATAGAGAAGAGGAGACAGAATGACACTTAGGTTAATTTTGTTTCCGAATATATCTCGATTCAGAAGAAGAAGGAGATAAAGAAGAAAATGCAACATACTAAACACAGAGGGCAGCCATGAGTGGAAAATCAAAATTTGCTAAGAAAAATACACATTTATATATTTTTCAACAGTTATGTAGGCTTTTTTCTCTTCAACTGCAACCGCAAGCAACAGAGAAGAAGAATACGGGGTTAGAAGAAAAACTGTTGCATCCCAACAGTTGATCGAAGCATTGTTTTAGGTCGTGTTTGGCAGCCTTGATAACCTAACCTAGGTTGGGTTAATCCCTTAAGTAACCTTATTGTGTTTGTGTGGGTGCTTATTCCATGTTAAGATAAGAATAGTGTATCCTACCTAAATTTTAGAAGGCTAAAAAGGTGAGGTTTTGGAATTCCATGTAAAACCTGGAATACCTTAATGCTTTCCTGGGTCAGACAATTATTTTTATAACTATTTTTTTTATTTAAATTTTCCTTATGCTAAAAACCATAAATTTATATGGTTTAGTTTTTTATTTTATTTTTAATTAATTAATTTAGCTTGTATACAAGTGTTGATGGTGGTTATTAACTTAGGGTTAAAATCGTAAAACCTTGCATCAGACGTCACGTCACTCTGCAAGGAAGCGGTGCTGTGAGTACTGACCTCTCCACCGACATATTTATTGAGCCGCTCAATACACTTTTATCCATAACACTCTGTAAATTTCGGTACCTCGCCAATATGAGACTTACTGAGTACTTTCCTGTGCTATGTTCCCCAGCAGAACCCTTAATCGGTATGGCATGACGGATTTATGTTCACTTGCAGCGGAGTAGCATGAACCTCCAAGTACCAAATTTAAGGTCATTGCACGAAATGCTCAGACATAAAGCACACTACATTTTGTAGATAAAGATTTTGTATGGCAGCATACAAAATCCAGTTAATTATTGTGATAACTCGCAAAGAACTCATAAACCCAACTAATTTGCAAATTAGGGTTTCGCGCCTCGCGCAGTACACTGGACCCCGTTGGTCGAAACCATGCTTAAACAATCTAGGCGACCGAATCCGCCACAGCGCGCTAAAAGTGCGGCCGTGCCCTATCATGTCGTCCCTCTTTCCGTCGACCAATCAGGTCGCTTCAAATCCGCCATCGCGCGTTTGAAGTATTGTCACGCATCAGCATACTGGCCTCACTTCCCGTCAACCAATCGGGTTGCTCCAAAACTTGACACGACCTCAAAAAGGTCGCCATACAAAGTTGGCTTCCCAAAACACGCCAGCTTCCCAAAAACGCGCTAGCTTCCTAAAAAACGACAGCATGTCGCACGCGCATGTCGCACATGCATGCCGCACATGCCAGGCGCGCTTACCAGACGCGTTTACCTGACACGCATGTCAGACGCGCTTACCAGACGCGCATGCCAGCCACGCTACCACGTCTCTAGCTACCAACAGAAGGTAACCATAATCAATGGCTACCTTCCTCCTGAGTTGCGGATCTCAACGGTACAAGTTCACCACCAAGCCTGTGGCAACTACTGGCCGCAATGCCAAATTTCACGGTTTGTGTCAAACCCTAATTTGGCCACGCCAAAGGCATGCGCAAGCCATGCCAACGCCACGGCCACGCTGCTGGCCGCCAAACGGAAGGGATCCGCGATCAACGACTACCCTTTCTCCTGAGATGCAAAATCTCGGCCGCCAAAGGTCGTCACTGAACCGACAAGCCTTTCTATCTTAACTTGCCGCACATAGCAACATGCAACACGTTTCAATCAAAACACTCGAGACATCAAAACATGTCACAAACTGGGGGATGCTCATCAGGGTATTGGTCTGGCGGTTTACAGCGTGCGGCGTGCAATACGCCCGTTACAAGAAAGAGTCATAAGAGTGAGGCGGTTAGTAATGGCAAGAAATAAGTGGTTAAACACATCTTCATTATGGAAATATCAATTCCAGGCGTTATCTGTTACCACTTTTCCACCACTCAACCGCTTCCACTTCTTACGTGGTCATGGTACGTTTTATTACGACTTGTATAAATAGGTGAAACCTATTTCCACCAAACAACACGTTTTTGGTCAGGAGAACAATACACATCCAGAAATCACCTGGTAGCTTTCCATTCAGCTCGCCAGTTCAACTTTCGGATACAAGTCGCAAAACACTCACACTTCCAGAATCAACTATTCTGGCCTCAACACTTTCTTCGCTTCCCTCCCTAATACCAACCCTTCTCCTTCACTTTGTGACCAAAGCAAGCCTGGAACGACCATTTCTTGGTTTAGTCCAGGATTGTATAGATTGATCTCTCGAATCAAAAGTACTCCCGTGCAGTACATTGTTTTGGGTTTAGATTCGTTTCTCGCCTGCACTCACACGAGATTACCGAAATCAGCAGAAACGGTTTTCACCCACAAACAACAAGTCTGCTGACAAACAACATACTACATTAACCCAATGTGGAAAACAAACACCATTTAGAATAACTATTGCCATGATAGTCTTGGATAAACCAAGAAATACCCTAACCTGAACAACATTTTTCATATTCAAACTGCCAAACAGACCCTTAGTTTCTCTATTCTGTAAGACTGTCGATCGTACTTAAACTTAATCACCATTCCATGCCGTGCTTCCAACTAAGCCCGCTAGTAAAAAATCCATGAATTAAAGTTCGCGGGCATCCAACTCAAAATTAATTGGCAATGAGTAGAGCGGTCCTTCCATATTATATTTTAAGTTTATTAAGGGAACATTAACAGCGTGGGACTATTATCCTCAACACCAAGAAGTGGCGAGCTGGACAGATACTCAAAACCCACCACCAAAACATTATTTTGTAATTTGAACGAATAATAAGTGTAAAATCATTGTTGATAAGGCTTCTATGGGACAAGTAGCAGCAGTGATTATTGAGGCAAAGAAAATAATCGGGTTCCATCAACTATCTTTTCTCAGTTATCTGGTTGTTTGAGAATGACTTGTCAGTTATCATATGCAAGTAGCTATGAGTGTTCTGACATTTTCGTATTGAAAACTTTCACTCGGAGGTGTGCAAGCTGTGCACGGAAGGCGTGCAAGTAGCTATCAATACTTTTCCTCTCAATAATTTCCGGTGGAAATTGAATTATTGTCCCTACTTTTGATGGCCTATACATATATCCTTATCACATAATAATTATGTCACTCTCCATTTATAAGCTCATTTGGGTCCACTAATATTTTTCATTCTTTCCCTATTTACCCTCTCTACACAAAATCAAGTGTTTTTATTTTTTTTAAGTTTAGATCGAAATTCTCTTTTCTTCTCTCTCCAACGACGGTCATCACCGCCTCCTCCGCCGCTGCAAATACATTCAGGAACACCTCCTCCGCCATTACCGCACCTCCGACATCACCCCATCGCTGCAAAAGATCCATGAATCAGTAACTCTAAAACTCAAATTTATATGTTAATTCAGATTCATATCCTATATTCGATCTCAGATTTCACTGTTTCAACAACAATTCTCTTTTCCAAAACTAAGATTTAACAAAAAAACAGAGGTTATGATTTGTACCCTCTAATTTCCAACCTTCAACCGACTTCAATTGCTTATGCGGGGTTGTTTATAGTTTCCTTTTGTAGGGACCGATACTTGTACGGTCTTTGTGGAAAAAAATCACGTTTTCCACAAAGTCGTACGAATGAATAGTTATGCTAGTTATCACGTACGTACTGGATAGGCTGCCTATATATAAGATAGTTGTAAGAAAAGATTAAAACACCACCACTTACAGCAAAAGAGATCCTAATTAATCTCACCTCATTTCAACATGGAGAAAAGTACTCTTCCTTATAATTTCCTTCTACTTCTTCCTCTCCTGCTCCTTCCTCTATATTTTCTCATCACATTATACAAAGCCAGAAATGATCAAAATAAACCCAACTTCCCTCCTGGTCCTCCTAAGCTTCCAATCATTGGTAACTTACATCAACTTACAAAACAGCCCGATCAAGCACTGTCATTACTATCTAAAATATATGGTCCAGTCATGCTTCTTGAATTTGGTCGTCTACCAACAATCATAATCTCTTCTGTTGAAGCTGCAGAACAAGTCTTGAAAACACATGATATTGAGTTTTGTAATAGATTTCGGCTTGCTGGACGAAAACGCCTTTCTTACAATTTCGTAGATCTGGTTTTTGCACCTTATGGAGAGTACTGGAGAGAAATTCGAAAAATATGCGTCCTTGAGCTCTTAAACGCGAAAAGGGTGCAATCTTTTAAGGTAGTCAGGGCAGAGGAAGTTGATGTTTTGATTGATTCCATATCATCTTCTTCAAATGCTACTCCTGTTAACGTTTTTGAAAAGTTAACAAGCTTTACACATAAAACATTCTGTAGAGTTGCTTTCGGTAGCACAATCGGTCAAAGTAGGAACAGATTTGATAATGGAATACTTACAAAACTTCTTCATGAAGTCGCCTTTTTGTCCAGTTTATCTGCATCCGACTATTTTCCAAAGGCAAGTTGGATTATTGATAGGATCACTGGAATCCATGCTAAAACTGAAAAATGCTTTCATGATGTGGATAGTTTTCTACAACAAATCATAGACGAACACGACAACCTCAAGAGAGTGAAACTAGAGGATGAAGATATCATAGACGCTTTGCTTAAATTAAAGAAGGCTCGAACGAGTAGCATTCATCTCACTAACGACCATATTAAAGCAATTGTTTTGGTAATTCTTTTTGATTTTCTCTCTAATTAGTTTATAGCAGTATATTTTTTTTTCAAAGGTGGGTCAAATTTTTAAGAAATACAACAAACTACCTTGGGGATTCGAACATCTACCATCAAGTATGAGTTACTCCACTTGGATTAACCTATATAAGCTAGTTTAATTACTAGTTGTCTTGTTTTAGTTTTTTGAGCATTGCAGAGATTTTTTTCACCCTTGGTTTCTATATTTTTAGCATAAATTTTGGGTAAAGAATTTATTATATAATACACATTTATGATTTTTTGTTTTAAAACTATCAGAATATATATCTTGGTGGAGTAGACACATCTGCTGTAACAATGATTTGGGTAATGACAGAACTGGCTAAATGTCCCAAAGCAATGAAGAAAGCTCAAGAAGAGATTAGAAGTCATGTGGGATCGAAAGGAAAGGTAGAGGAATCAGACCTCCATAACTTCGGGTACTTAAAAATGGTAGTTAAGGAAACTCTAAGGTTGCATCCAATAGATTCATTCCTTATAAGAGAAAGCTTGAAACACAGTAAAATTGATGGTTACGACATATACCCCAAGATGTGGGTCCTAATAAATATATGGGCGATGGGGAGAAATCCACAATATTGGCAAAATCCTGAAGAATTCTTGCCAGAGAGGTTTAAAGATAGCTCAAGTGATTTTGTCCAAAATCAAAATTTTGAATACATGCCTTTTGGGGGAGGTAGAAGGGCCTGCCCTGGGTCGAATATGGGAATTGTGTTAGTAGAGCTCGTCCTTGCCAATGTATTGTACACTTTCGACTGGGATTTGCCAAAAGGATTGAAGAGGGAAGACTTAAACATGGAGGAGTCATTAGGCCTAGGTTGTAGATATCCGCTGGAGCTTGTGCCCATCAAGCATGTGATTTAGAGAATAAAAGTTTGTGCTAAATCTATATAATTATATTGCTTGGGTAATTGTGTGCTAAATATGTAATGCATAATATTGCATGGATGGTGTTTGCTAAATATATATGTTTTTTTCCTTTCATTTTTAATAAAGAAAAAAAATGCACTGATAAAAAAAAGAGAGGGAAAATGAGAGGTACATGGGAAGTACCACCCAAGGTGGAATGCACAAGGAAAAAAAAGAACTGCATATACAAGCAAAACAAAACTAACTGAAATGCCGTGTTATAATGCCTATGGCGGACTAAACTAAAAATCCTTCCAATTACGTGAGAGTTTCACTTATTGAATCGATTGAACTTATCTTGTCTTCCTATTACCGCATACCCTCACCACCCCTTCTCTTCCATTTCCCCTAATCGATAACTCTCGATTTCCACTTTTGCTTTCGATCATTTAATTTTGCTTTATTTCATTTCTGTTTATCTTTTTCATTGAATTTTGTTTTCCGAAGAAATCACTTTTTCGATTTTGAAGGTTGCTTGATTCGATTCAAGCGGATGTTGCTCTTAATTACAAAAAACTACAAGTCCCAGAAATTCGTACAAGGAAGTAATAAAAGGGGAAATAGGTAGCAATTCATCATCTGTATTTGTAAAACCTTGATTTTTTTTTTCTTCTTCGATCATAATTTAGACCACACCATCTAATAAATTTAGGGATTATTATCTAAGCCACTTGTTGGAGGCGTACTTGGTGAGGCCAGTTTCTTTTCCAACCATCAAGACACAAATCAGTTGTTGCAGGCGTGCATAATGTGACTAACCCCAATAAACTGGAGAAAATAGCTCCACACAACGAATACATAATGGGAGTACGAAGAAGAATGCATGATTAATGAAGGAACATGGGAGGAATTATTTCGAAAAAATCTTGATGCAAATGAGCAGTTGGACTGGGACTTATTAAGAAGAGATCTAAGATCTGCACCAGTTCTTGTGGAGGAGGATGATGAAGTTTCTTTTGTGGATAACTTCAGTACAAAGACGTGTTATGCTGCCATGGAAGATAATTCAGTCATATCGTATGAGAAATTCCTTTGGTTATAGAACATACCTAACAAAGTAAGTGTAGGAGTGAAATATCGCACATTCATTATGTGTGCGAGGTATAGGTCATCTAAAGTAGGCGAAGATAATCGCACATGTTAAAATTAGGATGACGTATTTAATGATGTCAGCATAGTCACGATTAAAGTGTGATGAACTGTGCGAATATGTAAAGTGTGCGAGATTGAGTGAATGTACATGAGCGATTGTAACATACAGTGATTCCGAAAATAGGGGATCTATTAGCTGTCATCCACTATGTAGTACCCTATATAAGGGGAAGGAATCTATGTAAAGGAGGGATCTCCAATGTAAGTGTTAGACAAGAAACTAAGAGAGAGAAAGTTTATTTGGAGAGCAAGTAAAGTCATTGTATTTTCCTGTAATCGATTCAAGAACTTGATAAAATAATAAAAGAATTACATTATGATTACTTAGAATCTTGTCTAAATTCATAGGGGTGTGGTTGTAGGATTTCCTGCAACTACATTTTGCTAGAAACAGCTTGGAGTGATAAATCCTGTCAATGAGTTTGTAGAATCTTGAAAAATTGGATCTGAAGATTTTGGAGAAGATAAAGATGAAAAGCGAAGAATCTATAGGATCTATAGGAAAAATAAAAATCATGACGGTACAAGGAAGAGGCAGAGGCATACAGTGTAATTCTATAACTAAAACACCACTCTCTGATGCGGATTTTCAAGAAGGAATCACTGGAAGAATACATAAACGAGATTATAAAGGAAAAAAGGTGACGACGGTGGAAAAAGAATCTACTCTAAAGGAGTGGGAAAAAACGAAGATAATGTTTGTGGCAGATGAAATTCCGGAAGAAAATTTAACACGAACAGATCCATTAGTGATAAGACGGAAAACTCAAAAGAATGGGCGATTAATAGAATGTTGGTAGATACCGGAAGTGATGTTGATATCCTGTTTTATCGTGCGTTCAGAGCAATGGGATACAGAGATGTGGACATGACATGTCCAACTTATAATATACATGGATTTAATAAAACAATCACAAAACCAAAAGGAGAGATTACAATACGAATATTGTTGGGAGAAATGTAAGTGAAGACAACATTATGTGTGTTTGATATCGAATCACCATACAATATGTTGTTGGGGAGGCCAGGGGTGCATGCGATAAAAGCTGTAGCGTCCACACTACATCAATGCATTAGATTCCCAATTCCAAGCAGAATAGGTGAAATTAGAGGAGATGTTACAAGTGCAAAAATATGCCATCAGGTAGATATAAAAAATTATGAAGGACGTGCAAAGAAGCGAAAGGATCGCTGGAGAAAAGCAAAGGAGTTAAGGAAAGAAGAAGAATTTCGGATATACATGATTAGAGCAAAGGAAGGAAAAGGAATACCAAGAGAAATACCAGAGAAGGAAGGTGGACCAATTCAAGATATTAAGGAGTCAACACCAATGGGAGAACCAAGAGCGAATTTCACTGCAGCAAAGCCAACGAAAGAAGTTAATGTTGGTACAGAAGAAGAACCAAAAATATTGTGTTAGAGCATAACTCAGTCAACTTCGCAAGCGTTGCTATCTCAAGCATGTTTGTCAATGTTAGTGACCAAAACTATAAATCTTGATTTCTAGCCTACATAGCTAAGTCTTGGACTAGGATAGAAAAGTGTAGTTGAGCTCAAGGACTTCATGGCGGTTCATCATACAACGACGAAGATCTATACAAAGAACCGTTGAACTTCATCAACAAAATGGTATGTGGAGACTTGAACTTATCTATCACTCAAAAGTCTATCTCTTATATCTCCTACTTCTTATGAGACAAAAGTTGTATGCTATATAGACTAGATCATACACATTTGACATTTCGAGCTGAGCATTCATTGCTTATCTTTTATCTCAAAATCGTGTGTTGGTAAAGCGTTTCTCTTTGATCAAGTTTATCTTCACCTAGTGACGAAAGTCATGAAAAGTTTCAATCACTTTGAGAATTGCTCTGACGTGAATCGGTTTGTGAATAACGGCTACATAGCGTCCTCTGAAAATGTCTCGATGATTGAAATGAGAGTTTAGATTACATAACCATGTATTCCTTGAACCCAAGTTTTCGAACTTTGCTGATCAAGAGAAATCGGGAGGATTGTGGAATTGGCTTGCCAAGTCCGCGAACCTAGTTCGCAGACTCAGTCCACGAACTTTCGGAAGTTCTCGACCGAGAATTTCTGTTGGGATTTTCCAAAACTCGTTTGTGTGCTAAGTCCGCAAACTTAGTCCGCGAACTGGCGTAAGTTCTCTTTCCGAGAATTTCTGCTGAGTTTCGAAAACTCAACCGATTAACTTAAGTCCGCGAACTTGTTTATGAACTTAAGAGGTTATGATCTAAAGATGTGCTCTGAACATGAAATATTAAATTACTAAGGAATGCTTTATGCAAACCGTGTCTATAATGTTCATGAGCCGATTCAATCGAATCGAATCATCTTTGTTTCAATTGTGTCTTGTGTAGTTACATAAGATCTCACAACAATTGAACAACGCTTTAACTAGTTCATTTGAGTGAATTGAACTAGTTATGGTGAAGAAGAACAAGGTTAATATGAAATGCTCATATGGTTAACCTTTTGGGTTACTATATTGAACTAACATACACGTACACGTTTGGGCATGGTTTTCACGAACCCAGTAAACGTCTACCCAAGTGTGTGTGACAAGCTAAGTTTTCGATCTAACGGTTGAGAAATATTAGCTTGAATCTAAATCTGGTTTTCATCTAACGGTGAATAAGGATTGCTTTGAAACTAAGGCAAAACCCTGATTTGAAGGCTATATAAAGGAGACATCTAGCATTGTGCAAAACTAATCCCCACACGTTTGTGTGCTACTAGTGCGCCCGCTAGAGTCGATCTCCATTAACCTTTGATTTTCTTCTCTAAAATCAGGTTAACGACTTAAAGAATTCATTGGGATTTCCAAGCCAGAAAGATACTACTTTATCGTAGTTGTGTGATCTGATCTTGCATCTCCTATCGTACGAGTACAATCGATTGATTGACTTGAGATCGTGAGAGTTCTTCGATAGGCAAGATAAAGAACTCACAAACATCTTCGTCTCACTGTTTGTGATTCCTCGAAAATCCGCTTGTATAGTCATGAAGGATTGTAGAGAGGTGATTGATTAATCTAGGCTGTTCTTCGGGAATATAAGACCATATTATCAACTGGTTCATGTTACCTTGATTTTATGTCTAAAGACGGAACAAAACCTAGGGTTTATCTGTGGGAGACAGATTTATCCTCTTAAAGAATTTTCTGTGTGAGACAGATTTGTTTATTGTCAAGTCTGTGATTCAGCAACTCTTGGTTGTGGGTGAGATCAGCTAAGGGAATCAAGTGCGCAGTATCCTGCTGGGATCATAGGCGTAGGAGTACAATTGTACCTTGGATCGGTGGGAGACTGATTAGGGTTCAGCTATAGTCCACTCTTAAGTTAGTTTGCAGTAGGCTAGTATCTGTAACGGCTTAATATAGTGTGTATTCAATATGGACTAGGTCCCGTGGTTTTTCTGCATTTGCGGTTTCCTCGTTAACAAAATTTATGGTGTCTGTGTTATTTCTTTTCTGCATTATATTTTATATAATTAAAATAATACAGGTTGTGCGTTCGTGATCATCAATTGGCAATCCAATCTTTGGTTGTTGATTGATATTGATTGATCCTTGGACATTGGTCTTTTGTACCGTCCAAATATTCCTTGTATTTGATAAAGACTCGCTATTGTTTTTAGCTTGAGTAAAAATCAAATCAAGAAGAGAGATATTAACTCCTTGAGATACTTTTATCTAGATTGAGTCTGACTATCTAGTTGATTCTCTAGCAAAGTATTTCGGAGTTAGTCCATACAAATTGCTAATCATAATATTGGGTGGTGTTGTTAAACCCCCGCTTTTTAAATTGGCATCAGAGCAGGCAAACACGTTTAAGACCTAACAAGTACGTATTTGTAGCGATCTGACTCTATGGACAGAGGTGCTATCTCTATTAACGTACAACCAGTTTTCGATGGCTCTAATTACTTATGGTGGAAAATTTTTATGCGAGATTTTCTTCAATCGCGTGATTTTCAATCATGGGTATATGTGGTGAATGGTTATGATGCGCCCGTTGTTGCAGCTGAAGACGAAACTGTTCCCAAGAATATTGGTGAATATAATGCTGCCGAGATTCTTGCTTCAAAGCGGAATTCTGAAGGGTTAAATGCTATCATACATTCCATTGCCCCAAGTCTTCAACACCATGTGTCTAATTGCACTAGGTCTAAAGATACTTGGGATATCTTAGAAACCGTATTTGAAGGAAACTCCAGTGAAAAGGAAGCTAGGATTCAAAACCTTAATTCCGATTGGGAGAACCTTCGTATGGAAGATGAAGAAACATTTGATGAGTTTCATCACAAAGTGTCTGAAATTGTTAATGCATCTTTTGCATTGGGTAAGACTATTCCTGAAAAGGACATTGTGATGAAAATTCTCAGATCGCTGCCATCTAGATACGAGTCTAAAAAGCATGCCATTGTTGAGGGGAATAACCTCAATAATCTTTCCAGAAACACCTTGGTTGGGAAGCTAAAGATCTTTTACCATTAGCATACATCCAAAGTTGGTAAGGATGTTTCCTTTAAAGCACAGAAGAGCACTAAATTAGTTTTCAAAGTTAAAGGTGTTCATGTCTATGAGGATGATCAGTCTGAGAATGAATTTTCAAATGAAGACCTTGATAAGTCGGTCTCCTTGATCACAAGACAGTTTAGGGATCTTCTGTTGAAGAGAAGTAAACGGTTTTCAAGAGACAAACCTAGGTCATCAGACAAACCTCACGGTCGTGTATTTCCTAAAAACAGGGATGCTGACGAGGCTGATGAAGAGGACATGCCTCAATGCTTTAAGTGTAAGGGTTTTGGCCATTTTGCTAACGAATGCCCAAATCGTAGGAAATACACTGGGAACAAAGGTCTAGCTGTAACACTTGATGAAATGTCTGAAACCTATGATTCCGATGAAGATATGAAATCAAGTGTAGGGATCCTTGGTGAAAACATCGATTTTGATACTTGTAGCAATACATATATCAACCTCAATGGGTTCGGAGAAGAAGGAAACCCAACCAAGCTGGAAGATTCTCTAACTGGAAACCATGTCAGTAATATTTCAGGATCTACTGTATGTCTAGATGCTTGCACATCTCAGATGCCTGAATACTATCCAAGTTTGACGTGCTCGTTTTATTCGATGAAGGGAAACGAACTATCAAGGTGTTACAAGTACAAGCACTAAATAAGGCACGCCAGCAAACTTCAACGAAGAGCAGATCGATTAGCAAGGAAGCTGAAACTTGCTCAGAAGACTGCCGAGGTATGTAGGATCTTATCTTCGTCTAAGAAGTTGGTTTCCAGGGATAGAGTAAGACCATTTGAAAAGAAAGTATGGTCGAATCGTTTTGATAGACAAAAGTCTGAAGATTCCTCCCTTGAGGAAAAAGATGGACAAATCGTTGTTCATCGCAACACAACTTGATTGTGTTGTTGGGAAAATCTTATCTCATGTGCCTGATCGTTTTAAAAGAGACAAGATTGAGTGTTGATTCAGGGTTCAGTAAAGTTTTTCCTTCTTTTCTTAGATTTGTTATTTTCTGTTTATCAAATAAAATAAAGGGTTATTATTGACAATTATACTCTTTATAAGGTTTTAGAGTTGGGTGTATACGAACCTGTCAATAGGTTTCAAACCCTACATTCCTTTTTTATTTTTGGCATCTTATATAAGATTGCTTGTTGAGTTAGGTGATTCAATCACACAAATCCAGTTGTTTATAACTGTTCTCAAAGCACCATGTCAGATAGAAAGGATGTCAAAATGATTGTTAAATCTTCAATCAAGGAAAAATAAAAATCTCATGTTTCTAAGTCCCTGAAAAGAAAAAGAAAGAATACAAGAAATCCATGGCTGTACCTTCTAACTCTCAGAAGTTTTCCGATGTTCTTGATGAGTTGAAGGAAGGAAGTAAGAAAGGAGATTCATGAAATAAAGGCTTTTGTGTCAAAGTCCTTAGAAATTCAGAAAGCCTTGGTACGACATAATCATCCAAGACAGTTCGTTGATATAAACTCCTATCTTCGTGAACCTTATGTTCCAATGGCTGTTGACAACAAGGAGTTTGGGTATGATGCTGAATTTCTCAAATGCATTGTCGCCTAGGATGTCTTCTTTTTGGATTAGTTGGAAGAATAACTAGTGCTTTGAATAGCGATGAATGTGACTACACATAGCTAATTTTGTTTTCATCTTCTTATGTTATTTTTTAGGTTTATTGGTATTAAATTCTAAAAATATTTGGAGGATGATGTTTATTGCAGTATTTTAATGGTTTGTGATATTGCAATATTTTTATGGGATATGTATTGTTTACGTCCGTGAACTTGAAGGTCCCATATTGCAGTCAAAAGTAAAGTCGTTCATGAATCGGTATTCGTATTGATGAAAGGACGAATGGACTTTTTACATATACAAAAGTTAAGCCTATGTAATCATTAATTTGATGTAAAATAGGTAAAATCTTTTGTTCAACAAGGATAAAGTCTATTATGTCGTTATGATGGAAAATAGAATAGATCCTTGTATGTTATCCACAGTATTAATCTTCATTGATCCATTTTATTATATTTTACCGTGAAGGCTCCATTGTGTGTCTTATGTTGAGCACCTTACAACTAAGTCGATTTACCTTGGCTTTGTTGGTTGTTCCATAAGATTTTATATGTCGAGCATTAAGAACTAAATTAATCAACTAGTTTGGTTATTTAGCTTGTACTCCATAAGTTTTATTTCTTATGTCGAGTACATGTACGGTTAAGGTTGTCATATTCTATGATGAACTTAGTCGGGGTTCCATAAGTTCTTTTATGTTGATCCCAAAATAATTAAATTGATTACTTCGGTGATTAGTTTGGTTATCTATATTCCAATTAGATTAATTATAGGTTCTCTTGTAATTAATCTAGTTGAGTTTTCATATATTCCACAAGTTCTTGTGTTGAGTATATGAAAGGCTACACTATCATGTTCTTTGGTTAATGTAGTCATATATTCCGTAAGGTTTTCCTTACGTTGAGTATTTGAACGGTTAAGTTAGTCATCTCCGTGTGATTGACTTAGTCGTAGCTCCGTGAGTTTACTTATGTTGAGCAATTTCAATTAAATTGATCACTTTTGTGGTTTTATTTAGTTGCGTATTCCAATTGAATTAATCATGGGTTCACTTGTGGTTAATTTGGTTGAGCTTTGGATATAGAAAATCACTCC
The DNA here is from genome assembly GCF_003573695.1 of Papaver somniferum. NCBI lineage: Eukaryota > Viridiplantae > Streptophyta > Magnoliopsida > Ranunculales > Papaveraceae > Papaver > Papaver somniferum. The sequence continues at coordinate 239,379,347 of NC_039358.1, read as the reverse complement.
TATGGTTTTTTATGTCCAATATAAAATCCTTCTTTTCTTTCGAAATTAAGGTCGCTCTTGTTGTTCTCTCGGGAATGACATCAAATGGGGGAGAATTCTTTTGAACTTGTGCTTAATGGTAATATCTTGTGGGGAGTGCGACTGTGGAATTTTATAGGGATTATCTTGTATCTTAAAACTCCTTGATGAATGATGTTAGCTTCGGCTATTAGATTGCATCTAAATTAAGTTGGTATGTATTTTTATTTTGGTCATGAAATGTCTCTTGTGGAAATTTCATTATGATCCTATTCTTTTACCTTTGCCAATTTTATTGATAAAAGGGGGTGAAATATTGTAGTTCACTCTACAAATACATATGATTTTCGTATTATTGTGTAAGGGGGAGTGATACATATCACCGTAGTATTATTTTTAAAGTCGTGATACAATTGGACTTTGATGTTATATGATAATAGTATGACACTGTATAATAATGATCGAGAATCTCGATTTCTCTCATTGTTATAGCTACGCAACTTCAACAACGATGGTGCTAAACTTACAACCTTTGGGATCATTGGAGTACTTGGAAGGACGAAGATTTCAAGGAACGTTGAAGATTAGACTATGGAATAGGATCCACTAAAGTTTATCTTTTTTGTATTTCATATGTATTAATAGTTTTGTCACTAAAATTGACAAAGGGGGAGATTGTTAGAGCATAGCTCGGTCAACCTCGCATGTGTTGCTATCTCAAGCATGTTTGTCAATGTTAGTGATGAAAACTATAAGTCTTGATTTCTAGCCTACATAGCTAAGTCTCGGACTAGGATAGAAAAGTGTAGTTGAGCTCAAGGACTTCATGGCGATTCATCATACAACAACGAAGATCTATAAAAGGAACCGTGGAACTTCATCAACAAAAAGTTATGTGGAGACTTGAACTTATCTATCACTCAAAAGTCTATCTCTTCTATCTCCTGCTTCTTATGAGACAAAATTTGTATGTTATATAGACTAGATCATATACATTTGATATTTCGAGCTGAGCATTCATTACGTATCTTTTATCTCGAAATCGTGTGTTGGTAAAGCGTTTCGTTTTGATCAAGTTTATCTTCACCTAGTGACGAAAGTCATGAAAAGTTTCAATCACTTTGAGAATTGCTCTGACGTGAATCGGTCTGTGAATAACGGCTACATGGCGTCCTCTGAGAATGTCTCAATGATTGAAATGAGAGTTTAGATTACATAACCATGTATTCCTTGAACCGAAGTTTTCGAATTTTGTTGATCAAGAGAAGTCGGGAGGATTGTGGAATTGGCTTGCGAAGTCCGCGAACTGTCGGAAGTTCTCGACCGAGAATTTCTGCTGAGATTTTCCAAAACTCGTTTGTGTGCTAAGTCCGCAAAATCAGTCCGCGAACCCAGTCTGCGAACTGGCGGAACTGTAGAAAGATTGAGAAGATATACAAGATGTATTGGCTTGCTGTTTCAAGTTATTAATGATATTCTGGATGTAAAGAACTTCGAAAAGCTGTGCCATGCTCGTTTAAGCACTTGAAATGTTTGATGTCGATTATTAAAATTTTTACGTAGTTATCACATTCAAACTAGTGTTACAATTTTGCATGCAATTTCGGATCTCCCTAGATCCTTTATTTCTATAAAATTACTATCTGCGACAAGATCAGTGAAGTAAGTTATCCAGTGTGCTTTTCAACTAACTTAACAAATGGCGTTTGATTTAAGGTCTACTTTGGATGTGGAACCCACATAATGATTGTCCATGATTACATATTCTAACTTTCTGAGGTAGATAGTGGATAAAATTAATTGTATCCTTTGAGATGCTGACATAACCTTTTTATTACCAGACTAGAAGCGTGATCGCACCTACCAATATGGTGTCCACAGCATTTTGCCTTAAGGAAATACAAAAAAGAATAGTTCCTAGTAAAATCAAGAACGTTGAGAAAGATTTGATGCTGAAGTCACCACTCACCAGCCATCAACTGGTTTAATGATATTACGAAGAGATAGTCCACAAAAAAAAAAAAAAAACACTGATACTCCAAATGCATACGTTATCCAGCAGCAAGCCGTGATCGTCTAATATAAAAACGAGAACAGCAGGGAAAGATTTGGCTACTCACAAGGCAACATACCCTAAGTTGATTGGGATAGAGAAAGCCAAAGAATTTGCAGATGGGTTAGTGATGAAAGCTAAAGAGCTCTCCAGCTCGAAACCTACTTGTAAAATTAACCGTCCAGTGCCAAAAATCATTGTTGACAATTAAAATTTCACATGAATAATATTCTACTCACTAATTAACGTTATGTATCCGTTCGATTGCATACATCCACCGGTAATCAACCGGTCCGGCTACTATCATAAGTAACAACACAATCTACACAGATGTAAATACAATTGACAAGGCTCAGAGATGTGATTACTATCCGCAGAGAAGCTCTTACGATTTTTACAAATTGATTATTTCAGAAACACTAGAATCAAATACTAATAACCAAACAAGGGTTTTGCCTTAACTAAAATCAAACCCGTATATAAGAATTAATATACAATACAAGTTTAGAAAATGATCAAACTGTAATAAAATTAAGAAACCATACCTCAATTTTTGATTAATAAGGAGTCAGTTCACCTGATCAGCGAGAGACGAAGAAGCTTTTTTTTTTTTTTTTTTTTTTGTTCTTGAGTATGTGAATGTGAAATTGATGAATATTTTTGGAATCTTTTCTTATGCACGTGATATCACGTGAAATAAAAACCTCTTTTTCTTTCGATAACTCATGTAATAAAACAACTATATTTTTTATTTGCAGCTATAGCGACGAGAATGCGGCAATAGGGGATAGAAATATTATTAATTATTAATAAATATTGCTACACTGATGTGGCAAAAATCTAAGCTATTACCACTACTTTTTTGCCTCACCTACTCGTGCGTGTAGCGACAGATCTTCTTTAATTCCACACCGACAACATAGTGAGGCGAAAACCCACCTATTGCCACATTATTTTTGAATGTGTGGTAAAATGGAGTAGCAATAGACTCATATTTTTGTAGTGGCTCTCTTTCCGAGAATTTCTGCTGAGTTTGGAAAATTCAACCGATTAATTTAAGTCGGCGAACTTGTTTGTGAACTTAAGAGGTTATGATCTAAAGATGTGCTCTAAACATGAAACATTAAATTACTAAGGAATATTTTATGCAAACCGTTGCTATAATGTTCATGAGCCGATTCAGTCGAATCGAATCATCTTTGTTTCAATTGTGTCTTATGTAGTTACATATGATCCCATAGCAATTGAACAACTCTTTAATTAGTTCATTTGAGTCAATTGAACTAGTTATGGTGAAGAAGAACAAGGTTAATATGAAATGCTCATACGGTTAACCTTTTGGGTTACTATGTTGAACCAACATACACGTACACGTTTGGGCATGGTTTTCACGAACCTAGTAAACGTCTACCCAAGTGTGTGTGAGAAGCTAAGTTTTCGATCTAACGGTTGAGAAATATTAGCTTGAATCTAAATCAGGTTTTCATCTAACGGTGAATAAGGATTGCTTTGTAACTAAGCAAAACACTTATTTGAAAGCTATATAAAGGAGACATCTAGCATTGTGCAAAACTAATCCCCACACGTCTGTGTGCTACTAGTGCGCCCGCTAGAGTCGATCTCCATAAACCTTTGATTTTCTTCTCAAAAATCAGGTTAACGACTTATAGACTTCATCACTAGTCCAAAAGGGCTATTAATCATGTTTTTAAATGACAGATTAATTATGTGATTTAGTAATTACAAATAAATCATGTCATATAATATGAAAATTGTGGGATCCATCAATTAACACAAAAAAGCTGTTATTTTCAAATGTGATAAATTTATAGGTGCGCGATTTTTAATAAACCATTATATTACGGAATAAATCTGTCTGATATTAAAAGTTTAAATACGCCCCCCAATAATATTCTGTTGCACCCCACAAAAATGGTTAACCATCGGCATGGCATAGACACCCGCTTACTTGCCATAAGTGCAGAGAGATATTTCGGTTCCATCCTTTCCGGACCACTGGCTTAGCAAGTTAGCATAGACACCGGCTCACTCTCCATTCTAGCAAAAGAGTTAACACCCCAGAACCAGAAGATAATTTATAAGTTCTGAGTTCATCTATTCACCCTGCAATCTGGTTTTTCCCTCGGGAAACCTAACTACAAGAGGAGAGCCTAACTTAGAAGAAGACGACCACGGTATCGAGTAAGTTTTAAATCCTTGTCATCTTTGTATCTGGGTTTTCCTCTGGTCCCTAAAAAAATTGATTTTGGTGACCAAAATTATACATCCAAAGATTTTGATTTGATTAATTGGGAAGGAATTATTTTGATTAGTTTGGTTGAATGAAACTGGTTTCTAAATTCACTTCTTCAAACCCTTCTCTTTGTTATTTTGCTAGACAAACCAAAGAGGAGATCGGAGAAGTTGAAGATATCAAATTAAAGTAAATTTCAAATCCCTTTTCATCTTTGATTCTATTTTCTAGCTCAAGGTTCTGTCTGGTTAATCAAAAAATTGGGTTTTCAAATCTATTCTAAGAATCGATAATTGCGAGAAAAAAAATTATTTGATAAATTGGTTCTGCAACTGATCGGTTGATTTATGAGAGTATGACATATGGATTTCCTTTATTGTGTTATACATGGTTAGTATATTCTAGCTAAGAGCTGCTAAGTTTTTCCTGGGGTGTTCTTCTCAAGAGAGCAGTTTTTGCGTAAGAACACCAGCTTCACAATGATCTTAGTTGGATGAACCTTGGTGATGAAATTTGTAATCTTGATTTACTGCAATAGTGACAATAATACTAATCTTACGACCTACCCCTGGGATAAAGGGGGCTAAAGCCCAGGTAGTCTTGTTAATCCACAAGCCTAAAAAAAAAAATTGCTCAACCAAGACTTCTAGCCCGGGTCTTAAAAGAAAATTATACTTTCTGGGCCCGTCCCTGCTTCTGATAATTTGTAATTTCTTTTTTTACTGCAATGAATACTAATCTTATTCTGATAACTTGTAGTTTTGTCTCAAAATCTCTAAGATTAGCCTTCATTTTTTACCAAATGTTGTTTAGCCAAACCTTGCCATGAATTATTGTCAATTTTGCATCTCTGGACTGCTGGTGTTTGAAAATGTTCAACAGGATACAAACTCCAACCACTGGCCATGTAGTAGTACTAATCTTAGATGCTTCTCCCTAGTCAGATCGTAACAAATAATTGAGATAAGTGAGTTTTAATTGAGAAAGCACTAAAGTGGAATGTGGATAAACTCAGGTGATATAATACACCACTTTAACATTTAGTTTAGTTTCTTTAGTTTATCGTAATCAGAATATTTTGGCTTCCCCACAATTAAAATTTCTGGCTTGGTGTATAGGAAATATAGTCAAGTACATTGAAAAGAAACTTGAAGTCAAAGTTGATCAGTTAAGGAGGATCCATATTGTCTTATCACATTCATGTTAATCAACTTTAGCATATTATGTCCATGTCATCGTACCCAATTTGAGTAGTGAATTGTAGATATATGTAAGTTCAATTCATGGACCAACTTAGAAGAGTAACCCTATACACATTAAAAGTTTATATTGCCTGGTAGCAAGAACTGCAGTTGACAATTTCCAGGTTCTTAAAGTTGAGCTGGAATGAGGTTCAAAGATTTAATCACTATCTTTACTAATCTCATATGGATTCTTCCAGCTAATCATCTTGATACTAAGTACACTTATTATATCTTAATTTTGTAACTCGTTGACATCTTTAACTACTATATTTTTTGAGAACAAGGCTTAGATGAATTATGACTGACTGAAGCTTTGTCTGCATTGTACACCATTCTCTGACTTGGATCATCTTTATTTAAGAGTTGAGTAGGATCTCCCATTGTGATTATTGAGCTTGTATACCTTTGGACTATCATTAGATTTGGCATCACCATGTTCCTTTTTCCTTCCCCATTGTCACTCGTTTTTCTTGCCAAGAACAACACACGCGGTAGGTACTTTGGTCAGGGCTCTTAGTGCAAATGCGTGTTGCACCTGGTTTCTTACATATGTCACCAGCTTTACATCATTACTGTTTATAATTTGGTTTAATCATCAAGTGTTTACGTTCATGTGTTTCTGAAAATCCCTTCTTCTTCATATAATCTAATGATTATTTGTTAATGTCTGCCTTGATTATTGACATATGTAGTGGATTACCCGTTACAATATAGGTTAAGGATTATAGTTACAAAAACGTTAAATTTCTATCTGTATTATTCAAATCCATGTAGTTGTGTCCAGTAATTTACTATTCACCGCTCCTTTAGTTTAAATCTATTTTTAACATGTGTTGCATTGTAAGAGAAGCTGGTTGTGAAGCTTAGCTCCTACTTCTGCTTGTCTGGCTCATGTGGTACACGATTTTTGTAGTATTTGTAGTTGTCTTTTGTAGGATTCTCTTGATAGTAAGTTCACTGCATCTTATTTGGCAGACAATCATTGGCCTATGTTTTTACGCTTGTACTCTGTATCCTTGTGTTCTAAGTCAGAATCCTTGCATTACGTTGAGTCAGACATCACTGGTTTTGGCTGAGCGTGGTGTGTGGGATTTTTATTTGATTTGATCCATCACAGTTTTACATATTATTGACTAGGATTTTTCTTTTTTTTTATGTATGTCATTTAGGTTTACTTGAAGTGATGTCTATTACACCTCGAAGCAAAGAATGGATGGATGCTCCACGACAGTCGGCTCAATTTCTGGAAGGAGTTGAATCCTTTATCAGGTTCACAAAAGATACTTAAGGGGCAGATAGATTATACTGCTGTCCATGCACGAAATGTAAGCTCTTTTCAACCAAAAAACTATATTTTCTAGAGGAAATATTTGCATTTGCAAAAATCTGGTATCCATAAGCCATACAGAATTTGGGTACATCACGAAGTCCTTATGTGAATGCTTTTGAGGGTCCTTTTGTCTTTACCGGCATAGCTAAAAAATCTTCCCTAACGGCAGTGAACTTGGATGATAACAATAATTCAGAATAAGATGCAATTATAAGTAGAAGTTTTTTTAATTGAATTGTTGCTTCATTTTATCGAAGTGTCGTACTCATTATTAATTTTTATGTTACAGGAAAATTAGGGGAGGCGGAAGTTCAACATCAGTAAAATTTATTAGTACTGGATTTTGAGTGGAATTTTTCATTATGATGAAATTGTTACTTTGAAATTTGAAATTAATCCTTTAGATATTCAATTATGATAAAAATTATTGAGTTTAATCCTTTTTATTTGTTATGTTTATTTATTATATTAAAACTAACATATCTATTAGAATTGAGAAAAGGATTTTTTATTATAATTACACAATTTTGATGCAATTGCAAATCGCCTCAATCTGAAAATCGTCAAATTTTCTACTTAAGTGTCAAATCTTCTTGATTACGTAATTATATTTTGACATAAATTGCCTCAATTCGAAATGATGAAGTTCCGGTTTCTCCACTTCTGCTCGAACTCTTTCCAATTCGGTCAAATTTTCAACTTAAGTGTCGAATCTTGATTATGTAACATATTTTGACATAAATTCCTCAATTCAAAATGATGGAGTTCCGGTTTCTCCAGTTTTGCTGGAACTCATTCCAACTCGGTCAAATTTTCAACTTATGATTATGTAACATATTTTGACATGAATTGCCTCAATTCAAAATGATGAAGTTTCGGTTCTCCAGTTTTGCTAAAAATCGTTCCAACTCTGTCAAATTTTCAACTTAAGTGTCGAATCTTGATTATGTAACTATATTTTGACATAAATCGCCTCAATTCGAAGTGATGAAGTTCCGGTTTCTCCAGTTTTGCTCGATCTCGTTCCAATCGGTCAAATTTTCAACTGAATTTCCGAGTCTTGATTATGTAACTATATTTTGACCCAAATCTTCTCAATTCGAAAGGATAAAGATCCAATTTCTTCATTTTTGCTCGAACTCGTTCCAACTCGGTCAAGTTTTCAACATTGCCGAGTCTTGATTATGTAACTATATTTTGACGCAAATCTTGTCAATTCGAAAGGAGGAAGATCTGATTTCTTCATTTTTGCTCGAACTTGTTCCAATCGGTCAAATTTTCAACAGAATTATCTAGTCTTGATTATGTAACTATATTTTGACGCAAATCTTCTCAAATCGAAAGGATGAAGATCCGATTTTTTCATTTTTGCTGGAACTAGTTCTAACTCGGTCGAATTTTCATCAAAATATACTCAAATTCTTTTCGATTTATTACAACTGAAGTGTTGAAAATGTGGTTTTGAAAAATGTTACCTTTGGTCTATCTATAGACATCTAAATGATTTTGAATATTTGATGCGGATAGATTTTTTAACTTTGATAAATAGTGAAATTTGGATTATTCTTCTTCAATTTTATTCATATTTTTCTCTATCTCGATTAAACTTTCATCAAAAGTATTCAAATAATTTATTAAATTGAAGTATCTAGTCTTAATTATAATCATGTAATACAAGACAATTTTTAATTCAAAACTTAATCAGATGAATAATGAAAATATGTGCGAAACTCGAAAATTATTTAACGATTGAAAAATGTCATGTAATTAAAAATTAACATAATTATGAATGAGACCGACAATTATCCCAGCGACTGAATATTTTTATGTAACTTTAATTTATAATTTTACTCAATTTTGTATGTTGTTATAATTTTAATATGCTTCACAAATTAAATTAACAAAATATATTTTTTCTTATTGGTGATGGTCAACTCTAGTCAAGAATCATTAAAAATAAAAGACCAAAGTCTTTACTTGTGCCGTGTACACCCAACTAAAAAAAACCCAAAGAGTGAAGAAACAGACGCGTGTAAACATAGTTTTCTCCTCAAGAGAAGTCTAGATCCAGCGTGTTTCACTTTATCGTTTGTAGGATCAGAATCTCGCAGCAATAATGCCTCAGGGTAATTATTAACAACACAACACAACAGTGTCGCAGAACAATTTCAGAAATGATATAATAAACGATGTCAGCTAAATCCTGAGAAAAATGTGATGGTCCTGCGAAAATTAGAGAGTTTGCGAGATTAACATTTGTAAGGTTGCGAGAATGTCGCAAGCCATATCCGAAAATAAAGGACAGATTAGCTGTCATCCACTATGTAATTCCCTATAAATAGCCGTTCAGTTGTAAAGGAAAAGAGAGAGATCTTTTCTGAGTGGGAAGCAAGTAAATAGGAGTGAGAAAATCTACAGCAGTGGTTATTCTTGATTCCTTTATCTTTTCTTGTAAGATTGTTCAAAGATTCATCAATAAAATTAAGATTGTTAATCTAAAATCAGTTGAATGTTAATGAAATCTTGTGAGGGGTGTAGTGTTGGATTTCCTGCAACTACATATAAGGGTCATATAAGGGGGTACCTGTTGCATGGCTCAGGGAAAGGCTACACCGCCACCAGAACCTGAGTCATGGAGATTTGGGGTCAATAAAGCCCATCCGGGAGAGGCACCTTGGATTCTCAGCTTAAGCATATGACTTAGGTTGGGCGAGTAAGGTAATAAGGACTCTCCCAAGGAGTGCAAAATCTAACCAAGGCGCCGAGGTACACGGTTGAGTCAAGAGTGCCAGGGGCGTCTGGAGCATACCTTGCCATTATTGACAAGTCTTGGATTATACTGCACTCGGCCCGAAGAAAACCCCACTTAGGGTGCAGTCTCGTAACCATAAACCCTATAGGTAAAAGGGATAAGAGGATGCGAAAACAACTTGTTGTTCTTAAGACCGGATGGGAGGAGCCAACCTTGTATGGTAGAGGTATGCCTCCTTGAAGGGGAAACCAGGGGGAAGATAAGGGAGGCACCCTCCATTAGGGAGTTGATAAGTGTCTTAAGACACAAATGTCATGAGGCTTTTTACTCGCAAGGGTATTAAGGCTTGTCATATTTGTGCGACAATCTTGAAGAGGAAATAATACAAAAGAAAAAGATAAGACGAGATCAATGGATTTTCGCATGAAAGTGCGAAGATGTCCTGCGATTTCGTCGCATGACGGCAATGTAATGGGGCTTTATTTTCGTAAGAATATTTAGTCCTATCATATTGTCGCAACATTCCTGAAGAGGCAATAATACAAAAGAAAAAGTTAAGGCAAGATCAATGGGTTTTTGCATGAAAGTGCAAGGACGTCCTGCGATTTTGTCGCAATGACAAGAGGTGGCATAATAAGACCTTTAATTAGGAAGGCAAAATAAGACCACATGACAAAAAAAAATATTTATAAGTATTCATAATAGATCATTTCTCGCAAGAAAGATAATTAGAGGAAAGTATGGGAATGTAAACAAGAGGCATTATCTTTCTCGCCATCAAAATACTAAAAGAGAAAATTAATTCCAAAGTTGGTTGAAGAATATTATTCGCAAGAAATAATAAAGATGAAACAATTCAAGAAGATAGAACTAGATAAGAAGCTCATGCTTCAGTATTAATTCCAGTAGAAAGGAGACAATGAACGCTCTTCGCCAATGTTCTCATTATTGCCAACCTCTTCTTCATTTGGATTCTGATCTTCACCAACAATAATTCCTTTGAGAGGGACTTCTTTATCGCCGCCACCTTGATTATCGCCAACAATTACTTCTTTAAAAGAGATTTATTTTTCGTTTCCATCTTGATTAGCACCAGCAGTTGCTTCCTTAGAAGGGATCTCTTCTTATCTTCCAAAAGACTATTCTCTCCACCACTTTCATAATCATAATCACTGTCAGCAGGACGAGGAATTTCATCATCATCTACTTCCAAAGGTTCGATTGATGTAGGAGGAAGAGATTTGGACAATAAAATATCATTCACAAGAACTTCAGCCCGGAGATGAACTTGACGAAGAAGTGTTCTCTGATGATTCCTATCTTGAATATCCTTAAAGTAAGCAAGATAATCAAGTCTTCTTTATGCTCGGTCGCGAGAACCAGTAAGGACAGAGACGAGTAGTGCATTTTCTTTGCGAATTTTGGCATATTCAGCCTCCAAAACAGAAATGGAGGAATAAAGATTTTTCTCAGACTCTGCGAAAAGTAGAATACAAAATTTCAGTAAGATGAAGAACTCAAAAAGATATGACAAAAAAAGATAGTTAAGGCAGTCAAACTATTATGACTACCTTCCTTTTGCGAAATAAGGTGTTGAATCAAGGTCAGACAACTATTATCCCAACAGTCCATCGCATCTTCAAATTTATCTCCAACTAAACCTTTAAGTCGAGACTGAAGATTTTTCTCTTTAGAAATAAGAAAGGCATTTTTCTTCACAAGAGAAGAATAAGATTCTTCTAATTTGGAATATTGTTCTTTAAGTTGGTTCTCCTTTACACTTAAAGCTATTCTACTTTGAATGAGTGTATCTGTTTTAGCGATAGATGACTGTATTACTTCTTTAAGTTCATTTTTCAAAGAGCGAAGAGATTGTTCTTGGTCATCACATACTTTCTGAAGGATGCTAAGTTGTTTCGAAGATATCGCCATCTTGTTTAAACAAATTCGCTTCTCTTGAGATAGAGTTTTATTCTCATCTGATAAAGATTCCATCCCTAGATTAGCTTTAGTTAAAGAATAAGAGAGGCGAGATATTTCATTACTTAATAAATCTTTCCTCCGAACTAATTGGGTATTTTCATTGGTAAGATTATTTATATGATCAACAAAGTATGAATAGAGGTTATCTAATTGGTTATATTGATACGTCAAAATCTCTTTATCAACACGGACTTCTTCAACAACAGTTTCAAATTTATATCTCTCCATTATTCGTTTCTGGTTTAAGGCTTAACATGCGAAAGAGGGATTTCAAGGATAATTAAATATGGAAAGGATAAAATCATTAGAAAGGCAAATTGAAGACACATATAAGGAAATCATACCTCTCAGTTCATCATTCTTCTTGCAAAGATTGTCGCGATCCAGCGAAACATTTTGGAGCTTTTGATTTTCGAGACGAAGAGCATTACACTCTTTTTCCAAAGTTGTTTGCGAAGTAGCTCTGTCAGAGCCAAAATACTTACTCAGAATTTCGCAAATACCAGACTTGACAGGATCAATGGGAGACTTCTTTCCATCATCCAGGACCTCAGACAAAACTTTGAAAGCAATATCTATTCCTTCCACAGTTTCTTTCGAAAAAGAAAGAGGCTCAGGTAGAGAACTGACAATGATAGAAGGTTGGGAAACATTATCAATAGGAGGAGAAGAAGTTTCATTCACAGAAGGATTAATAAGGGGGGTTTCAATCATTGAAAGGTTAGTTGAAGAAATGAAATCTGAGGCAATCTTTTCGCGAATTGGAGATAATGGTTCAACTTGTGAAGATGTCGCAGGAGATTTTGAAGAGATAAGTAAGTGGAATGGAGCAGAGGTTTCAACGGTTTTGAGGTGGCGAGATTTCTTGAGAGGTTTGTTGGCATCCTTATCACCCTGCGAATTACAATCCAGATAAGAATCAGAGGCAACAATATTAGAAAAGAATAATGTTTCATACTACCTTCTGATTCACAGACTTTCTTTTTTTTACAACAATCTTATGCAGCGATCTGGGAATATTAGGTTCTGAACCGTAAATTTGGTGTTAGAGGCGTTTTTGCTGAAATAACAACAGTATGGGAATCACATAAACAACATCATCAAATAAGTCAGTAAGCAAGATCAATTTCATCAAAACCCATAAGAAAGAAAAAAAGAAAACTAACCTCGATGAATCCATGGAAAACACCAGCATGAAGATTAATTTGTAAAAATTAAAAAGGAAGAAAGTTACGAACAGTGTAGATCTACAGAGAGAACAGTATGGAGATGAAGAATAAATTAAAAAGATTACAAGAAGAAGAAAGAAGAAAAAGTTGCAATGGCAGAATTTATGGAAGAACAATAGAGTTGCAGAGATGAGAGAGTAAAAAGAGAAGAGAAAGTAAAAAGAAAATGGAAAGAAGAGTAAGAAGAATATATAGAGAAGACTTTTTTACTCAAAGAAATAAACACCATTAATACGAAAAGATGTGAGCGGTTGTAAAGCAGCGGTTACAGAAGACGTGCCAAGAAATACATGGAAGAAAGGATACGTGTGATAAATGCAGAATATGAAGAGATGGACAGTTGCGGAATTTCTCACATCGTTCTCTACTTCGCAGAGAAGATATGAGAAGAGGCAAGATGTAGGATCAGCATCTCGCAGCAATAATGCCTTAGCGTAATTATTAACAACACAACACAACAGTGTCGCAGAACAATTTCAGAAATGACATAATAAACGACGTCAGGTAAATCATGAGAAAAATGTGATGGTCCTGCGAAAATTAGAGAGTTTGCGAGATTAGCATTTGTAAGGCTGCGAGAATGTCGCAAGCCATATCCGAAAATAAAGGACAGATTAGCTGTCATCCACTATGTAATTCCCTATAAATAGCCGCTCAGTTGTAAAGGAAAAGAGAGAGATCTTTTCTGAGTGGGAAGCAAGTAAATAAGAGAGAGAAAATCTAGAGCAGTGGTTATTCTTTATTCCTATATCTTTTCTTGAAAGATTGTTCAAAGATTCATCAATAAAATTAAGATTGTTAATCTAAAATGAGTTGAATGTTAATGAAATCTTGTGAGGGGTATAGTGTAGGATTTCCTGCAACTACATCGTTCATCCCCAATCTCTCTATATTTGGTAGAACTGTAGAAGATATCTCCTCCATCTGATATTTTGGCAGAAAAATAGGGGTTATTCATTGAAGTTTTGGTCTGCAATTTTGGAAATATTTCGGCATCGCCGTAGGATGAAAAATCTAATGTAAACAAAAATATATTGGGAAGGAATGGGAGAAGAACATTTAGCGGTAATAATCTCGGTCAATTTTTTTTTCGATTTGAACCCTAGCAATTTCATTTTGGGCGCGATGAAATCAAAAGAAAATCCTTTTGGGCAGGATTATTCCTCCTTGGTGTTTTGGAATAGCTATAAATTCAACCCTAAAATCAATTCAGTGATGTTAAGATATACATCTTTTTTTGGGGGGGGGGATTATCAGTTCCGAGATCAAAAACATCCAAGGTATATCATTTTTATGCTTAGATTCTTTGATTGAATCTGAAATTGGGTTACATAGGATTGATCTAGTTTTGTAATAATACAATCTAATTAGATTATCTTTGATTGAATCTGAAATTGGATTACATATAATAATATGCTTGTCTGTAGCTAAATAACGTTTGATTGAAAAGGGTTTCAAATCAGACTATCTTTTAATGAATCTGAACATAGGTACAGATTTCATGTATTTGGCTAAGACGGAGAAGTCACATGGATTTGTGATAAGAGATGGTAATAGTAGGAGTAGGACTACTACCAGTTCATCTTATTAGATGTTCCCGAGCCCAAGAATGGCTTCGTTTGATAATGAGAATAGCAGGAGTAATAATGGTTTTGTTTCATTTTAAACTACTAGTAAGTATCTTAATTAATTTGTTATTTATGAAATGGTTTTAGATACCATTCCTCCTAACCAGGTGCACCCATTAATTTAAGTATAGAAGAAAGTCAATGTAAAACCAGAAATAGTTGTTGGTCCAAGGTGTGCAAGTCAAATACGACTTTCTTTTAGTTGAGATTAGGTGGAATGGTAGATTGTGAGCTAGTACATGATTCTGTCTTTGAACATACATCTATCAATTCTGTCATGTTTTCTTATGCGTATATAAGATGAGATTAGGTGGAATGGAATTTTGATGCACTTATCTTGTCAGTAGAAACCTCTTCTTTATTATCTCAAAGATGTTGTCTTTTGATACAAAATTGTGTAAGCATTTGATGCATGTGTTGTCACAGGAAAAGGAAAGTCCTACTGGTGCAACATATAGGCCAGACATGACATGTTTCTGCAGACACATATAGTCATCTTCTAAATCACCGGCAGCTGCAAAACTAGTAAGTTCTCCCGTTCTAATATTATTTTTTGATATTATTGATATCAGTTAGTCTATGACTTTAGTTAGCTTCTATTGATGTGTAGGCATTGGTGGAGGAGGCATATGGTAAAGATTCTTCAGAAAAAAAGTGTTTGGGAACCAACGTTGTTACCAAGGTTAGTGGTGAAATTATTGTTACATGAATATTTTTGCTTCATGAATTTTCATATTGGATGGTGATAGTGATTACGTTGCTCTCTTATAGTAATGCTTACTGATTGGTTTGCTATAGTTTTCAATCTCTTACAATCACATTGCCATACTGTAATGCTGCTGCATCTATAGAACTGTCTTATTTTATCTTTTAGTGGTAATTGCTTCAAGTAGACAGCACCAGTGCACAACTATGTAGATTTCATTAGTTTTTAAAGTAGTAGTCATGAAATCGTGATAACATATGCTTGAAGACATAAGTGCTAGACTGCAATTGGAAAAATTTGTTTATAACTGAAGTTTTCCTTTATATGTATACTATTGCCGCCTATTGAATTGCCGGTTACTTTCCATTTGTACAATAGTCTAAAAAATGCCCTTGTGTGACATTAATTATTTATCTGAATGAATTTGAATTTGCTTCTTATATGTGGCTAGATACTTGGCGCTGATCGAAAGGGATATATACATACGCAGAATGGGTGCTGGTGTTTCTAAATCTCAGTTTCTTGCTTCTGGGTTTATGATGGACAAGTTGTAGGAAGTGAAGCACAATGTGTGGAAAGAGAATCAGAAAAACGAAGCTTTGAAAGCACAGTTGGATGCTGAAAGACAGAAAAACAACACTAGAGTACCTGATCGGATCTTTAATATCTCTTATCAGCAGGTGACCTCGAATAGCTCTTAATAATGTATAGTCAGATGTATATAATGTTGTTATTGATATATGTTAAACAGACTTTTTCTTGTTACATATACAGGATATTGGGGTCCCAGCAACACTTTCGTCGTTTGGTCTGTTGTTTTGAGGAACTTGAGGGAAAAACCGGCTGCACTTGCAATGTGTTGATACTAAGCTGTTGATTGATGATGATCACGACTGCATGCTTGTGGAAATCATTGATCCAAGTGCAATGTTGTGCGAAAAAGATGATGATCTACTCCGGGATGTTCCCATTGGTTAGTTTATCAGGTGGTCAAAGGCCTACGTGACTCTCGTAGGAGGCCGATCAAGTTAGGGCGGCAGTGACAGTAAATTGATTACTTTTTAATATTTCAATATGTAAGTAGGGGTTTCTAGGATGTCTTCCAATTTTTATTTGAGTATTCTATTTTCTTTGAGAAAATAACTAAATTAAATTAATAAAATTAATTTTGGATTTTGATTGGAGTTACAATTTTGTCTCACATTCTAATTTATTTTTATTTTATATTTTGAATCTGAATTAATTTCTGGTACGCCAAATGTCTGAGTGAATTTCAGATTCACAAAATATGAAACTTTTTTTAATGAAAATACCTCCAATTATAACGTATATGAATCGCTACTTTATTACATACAATAACATAAAATAACCGTGTTTTTTTAACGACATACATCAACCGTTATTGTATTTCACATATTATAATCGTGTTTTTTTATCAACATACATCAACCGTCATTGTATTTAACATATAATAACTGTGATATTTAAATAACAGATTGTGTACGTGACTGTAAATCACAAACTTTGTTCGTTGTACTTAATAACATTCTCAATTTGTCAATTATAAAGAGTTAAATAACGGTTCAAATAACATATGAAAACCGTGATAAATCATGTTTTATGACAGGATTCATCCGTTATTTATAGCCCCTTCTGGACTAGTGCATTGGGATTGTGAAGCCAAACCCATACTACTTTATCGTAGTTGTGTGATCTGATCTTGCGTCTTCTATCATACGAGTACAATCGATTGATTGACTTGAGATCGTGAGAGTTCTCCGATAGGCAAGATAAAGAAGTCACAAACATCTTCGTATCACTATTTGTCATTCCTCGACAATCCGCTTGTGTAGTCAGGAAGGATTGTAGAGAGGTGATTGATTAATCTAGGCTATTCTTCTGGAATGTAAGACCGGATTATCAATTGGTTCCTGTTACCTTGATTTAATGTCTAAACACGGAACAAAACCTAGGGTTTATCCGTGGGAGACAGATTTATCCTCTTATAGACTTTTCTGTGTGAGACAGATCTGTTTATTACTAAGTCTGTGATTTTGGGTTACAACAACTCTTAGTTGTGGGTGAGATCAGCTAACGGAATCAAGTGCGTAGTATCCTGCTGGGATCAGAGGCGTAGGAGTACAACTGTACCTTGGATCGGTGGGAGACTGATTGGGGTTCAACTATAGTCCAGTACGAAGTTAGTTTGCAGTAGGCTAGTGTCTGTAGCGGCTTAATACAGTGTGTATTCAATCTGGACTAGGTCCCGGGGTTTTTCTGCATTTGCGTTTTCCTCGTTAACAAAATTTCTGTGTCTGTGTATTTCTTTTCCGCATTATATTTTATATAATTGAAATAATACAGGTTGTGCATTCGTGATCATCAATTGGAAATCCAACCTTTGGTTGTTGATTGATATTGATTGATCCTTGGACATTGGTCTTTGGTACCATCCAAGTATTCCTTGTTTTTGATAAAGACTCGCTACTGTTTTTAGCTTGAGTAAAAATCAAATCAAGAAGAGAGATATTAACTCCTTGAGATACTTTTATCTATATTGAGTTTGACTGTCTAGTTGATTCTCTAGCAAAGTATTTCGGAGTTAGTCCATACAAATTGCTAATCGAAATATTGGGCGGTGTTGTTAGACCCCCGCTTTTTTAAATCGGAAAATTGGAACCACGATGGAAAAAGAGGAAGAAGAAAAAACAATAAACATCTTGCGCGAATATAATGATATCTTCGCGTGGAGTATGCAAGAAATGCCAGGGATAGATCTGTCTGTTGCATTCTATAAATTAGATATTAAAATGCTGGCAAAGCCATTTAAGCAAAGAATACAAAAGATCACAACAACATATCATCCTCAAATATAAATAGAGTTAAAAAAAATGTTAGAGGCAGGGATTATAAGACCAGCAAAATATCCAGAATGGATAGCAAACATGGTGGTGGTGCCAAAGAAAAACAAGGGGATAAGAATTTGGATGGACTTCAGTGATTTAAATAAAGCATGTCCGAAGGACAGTTATCCTTTACCAGATATTCCACAAATGGTTGAATCGGCATCAGGAAATGGTAGAATCTCATTGTTAGATGGGTATAAAGGTTATAATAAAATTCCTTTGGCTGAAGAAGATCAAGAACATACCGCTTTTTTCGCACCCAGAGGATTGTATTGTTATACAAAAATGCCGTTTGGATTGAAGAATGTAGGTGTGACGTATCAGCGAATGGTAGAAAAAGTGTTTGAGAAATGGATACATAAAACAGTAGAGGTATATGTCGATGACATGTTAGTAAAGAGCAAAGAGGCGGAAGATCATGTTGATGATTTGAGAGAAATCTTTGAGCAGATGCGAAAATTCAATATCAAGGTGAATCCAGAAAAATGTGTTTTCGGAGTATCATCAGGAAATTTTTTGGGTTATATAGTCTCTAAGAAGGGAATAAAAGTTGATCCAGACAAGGTACAAGCGATTAGAGATATGCCACTTCCATCAATGGTGAAGGATGTTCAAAAGTTAAATGGATTAATAGCTTCAATGGGAAGATTTATTTCACGTTCTTCAGACAAACCGAATATGAGGCAGTTGTACATTCATTAAAGTTAGCAATTGAAATGGAGATAAAGTAAGCACGAATAACTAGTGACTCCCAATTAGTAATTCGACAGATAGAAGGAAAATATTGTACAAATGAACCATCTTTACAGAAATACAAGAAATTGGTAATGGAATTACCGGAGCGAATTCCAAACATAAGATGGAGACATATAGGTAGAAAAGATAACATGCTCGCAGACGCATTGGCTTTCATACCTTCCATGTTAATAGATCCAATTGCACGAGATATAAAGATACAAACACTCTATTTACCATCAATAAAGAAAGAAGACGAAATCGAAGCATATGTGATGATAGTAGAAGACAAGGAAGAAGAACAAATGAATGAAGACAAATATTGGAGAATTGAGCTTCATTTATACCTAGATAAGGGAGAGTTACCTAGAAAAAGATTGGAAGCACACAAGTTAAAAATTCGAGCGACGAATTATGAATTAAGGGATGGTATTCTGTATAGAAGATCATTTCTCGGACCTTCGCTTATATGTCTCACGCGAAAAGAGGGAATGAAAATCTTAAATGCATTACATTATGGTGATGCTGGAAACCATAGTGGTGGAAGATCACTCGCATACAGAGCGAAGATACAAGGATATTATTGGCCTTACATGCACGAAGATGCAAAGCAAGTATCAAGACGATGCGAAGAATGTCAATGTCATGGGAAGAAAATACACGCACCAGGAGCAATGTTAAACACGTCAGCAAATGCATGGCCATTCGGAAAATGTGGAATTGACATTGTTGGTCCATTTATACCAGGAACAGGGAAAAAATATATCTAATTGTCGCAACAAATTATTTCAAAAAGTGGGCAGAAGTGAAAGCAGTTCAGCATATTCGTGATAAAGACATATTTACGTTTATTTTTGAAAATATCATATGCAGATTTGACATCCCTGCACAGTTAGTATCTGACAATGGGAAACAGTTTGAGGGTGAGAATATAGAGATGCTACTCAATGCGTTCAAAATTCAAAGTGGAAAGTCTACCTCCCTCTATTCGCAGAGTAATGGACAAGTAGAAGCGACTAATAAAACGACCGCACACACATTAAAGAAGAAGTTGGAGGGGCATAATAAAGGTCAGTGCGAACAAGTACATAATGTAGTATGGGCATATAGAATAACAAGGATTGAAGCGACATGAATGTCCCCTTTCTGTTTAACATATGGGGTAGAAGTAGTGTTACCAACATAAGTCATTATCCCTACTACAAAGAGAGAAACTTGGGAGAAGAATCTAAGTGCGAATTTAATTTTAACAAAACTTGATGATCTGGAGGAAGCTAGAGAGGTCTCTTTGCAACATATGGAAAATTATCAAAGAAGATTAGCTCGAGGATACAATAAGCGGGTTAAAGTAAGATAATTTCAACCAGGAGAATTAGTGTTGCGAGAAATACCATTTTATCAGAGAGGAGGTGATGGGAAGTTGGAAAAGAAGTGGGACGGACCATATATTATAAAAAGAATAGTTGGAAATGGAGCTTATGAGTTGGGAGATCCTGAAGGAAGAAATGTAGGACGAAATTAGATCGTCCTTGGAATAGGTTATATTTGAAGAAATATTATCCATAAAGATATGCGATATAAATCACACAAGTACAACAATGCGAAGTCAAGAATGTGAATTCTCATTTTTTAAACATGGATGTAACATTCGATTCAATAAACAAGTTTGGAGATACCATTCGTTCTCAAATCAGAAAAATGCAAATATAAGTCCTTCTAATAAGACCTTAATATAAGGCAGCAGAATATATAACAACAAAAGAGAGGCATCCAACTGTGGCGTGCACCCTAGTTCGCATAAATTCAAGAGGCAACAAGTCAGACCTATCGCACATCACATTTGGGGAAAACCTGATAAGCATGACTCAAGGGAAAGCTATATCGACCGTGGAACTTGAGTCATGGAGATTTGGGGTGAGAAAAACGAAAAATCCCATCTAGAAGAGGTGCCTTAAATTTTCAGTCTAAGTTCATCACCTTAGATTGGAAGACCAAGGTGAGAAAGTTTATCCTAAGGAGTGCAGAAACTCGATCAGAGCGTCGAGGTACACGGTTGAGTCAAGTGTGCGGGGGCGTTGGAGCCTACCTTACATTCTTGACAAGTCCTGACTATGATGCACTCGGTCCGAATAAACCCCACTTAGGGTGTGGTCTCGTAACCATAAACCTTATCGGTAGAGGGATAAGAGACTGCGAAATCAACTGGTTGTTGCATTACCGGATGGGAGAAGCCAACCTTAACCCGGTAGAGGTAAGCTTCCTTGAAGGGCAACCAGGGGGAATATAAGGACGACACCCTCCATTAGGGAGCTGAATTGTCAAAAAGACGTAAATGTCATGAGGCTTTTTGTTCAAGGGAGTATTAAGGATTATCATATTTACACACGAGAAAAACTTGAAGAGGCAATAATACAAGAACATGATAAGATGAGATCAAAGGGTCCTTACATTTAGGTGTAGCGACCGCCTACGATCTCGTCGCACAAAAATAAAACATAAATTAATGCAAGATAAGACCTTTACTTAGGAAGGCAACATAAGACCTTATGAGAAAATATATATGAAAACTAATGTTGTTTTGCAGGGATAGTAAAAAATCCAAAAAACTCGTACACTTGTTTCTTACAAGACATATAATAAGAGGCAAGTAGGAGAGTTAAAATAAAAAGATATTATCTCCCTTCATTAAGAAAAAAGTTCAAAATGTATCAAAATATAAGAGGGGAATTCGGATAATTAAGGAGTGTGAAGACTAAGCATTGTTGGAGGAAACATCATGTTCAAGACTTTTCAGCATCAATCTTGTGACTTGGATTTGGGTCCTTAGCTTCGACAGTAGTCTTTTCAACAGAATCAACATTGCCATATTTGTTCTTCTCAAGTTGATCTTCTGATACAGAACTATCAATGTTATCTTCATGATCTTTCTCATCATCGCTTACAAATTCATAGTCACTATCTGGTTCTGGATACTTCTCGTCTTCGCTTATATTGAGAGGAGGAACAATTATTGGAGAAAGAGAGTTGCTCAGAAGGATTTGATTAACTAAAGTCTGAGCATTCACATGAGCTTTGCAAATAACTTCTTTTTCAATATTTCTGGCATTGATTTCTGCGAAATTTTGAAGATATGCGAACCGTCTTCGCGCATGGTCTCGAGAAGCAGTAAGAGAAACTTCAAGATTTGTGTAAGAAATCTCCATGTTCGCGCGGTCTTTACGAACTTTACCCAGCTCAGATCTCACCTGAGATATAGTGAATTGATTCAACTTTTCGGACTCTGCAAAAATCAATATGGAATCATAATTTGAGAGCAAAAATTACAAAGAAATAAATAAAAAGATTAGAAATCTAAGGCAGTCAACTCAGGCTGACTACCTTCGTAGAATTTAGAAAAGGCAAGAGTGTTATTCTTCATACTTTCCATAACTTTATCGAAATCGTCACCAACTAAACCATTGAGACAAGATCGAATCTTTCTCTTATCAGCAGAGAGCGAGTTATCCTTTTTCTTAAGGTCATCATGAGAATGCTTCAGTTGATCATATTGTTCTTGAAGCTGGTTCATCTTCACAGTCAAGTTTATTTTACTTTGGATGATTTTCTCGTTATGAGTACTTAATTCTTTGAATGATGCTTCATACTGAACTTCTAGTGAACGAAGGTCTTGTTCTATATCATCATTTACTTTATGGAGAATTAAATACTAATGCGAGAACATTGCTTCTTTCTTTAGGAAAGAGTGTTTCTCCAGAGAAGGAGTATGGTTTTCTTCTGATAAGGATTGATGTCTTAAATCAACACTATATAAC
Source organism: Papaver somniferum (assembly GCF_003573695.1). Taxonomy (NCBI): domain Eukaryota; kingdom Viridiplantae; phylum Streptophyta; class Magnoliopsida; order Ranunculales; family Papaveraceae; genus Papaver; species Papaver somniferum. Next base: position 239,356,697 of record NC_039358.1, on the reverse strand, counting down.
AATTTAGACATGTGGGAAATATGAGTATTTAACACTTCAATCTCTTGATTAAGATGACTATTTTCGCAAGATAGATTGTTAATCTGGTCAAGCGAATATGAATGTTGGTTATTTAATTGATGTAGTTGAGTCTGTAACATCTCATTATTCGCACGAATATCTTCATCGAGGAATTGGAAGGTGAATCTCTCTGCAACTCGCTTTTGGTTTAAATCTTAATAAATGCATGGATAAGTTTAAAAGGTGGAGATAAGCGAAGAAATATGCTACGAGAAGCAATAAATAAAAAGAACAATACCTCTGAGTTTTTTATTCTGGTTGCGAAGACCTTCAGAATCAAGGATTGCAACTTGGAGCTCTCCTTAGAGCCTACTAACTTCCTTTTCTAAAAGGGTGTCCTTGTGTTAAAGTTCTAGTTGAGAACAACTAGGTTTAAAATGCCCTTCAGCCAAAATCATTCGACGATGAGACTCATAAAGAAGAAAGAAAGTAAGGACAGATGATAAGAATATTATAACCAAAAGAGCATATGCAAGAGGTACTTACCAAGAGATCTAGAGCAGTATGGAAACTCGGGTCAATTTGAGAATGGATTTATTCTCTTGTAGATTTATTAGAAAGAAACTCGCAGAGAAGTTTACTTAAAGCAGAACATATGCGAACTTTGTAAGGATCACTGGTGGATGACTGAGCAGAGTTGATAATGTCGAGTAAAGTTACACTGTTCAGAGATTCCTTATCAAGAGAAAGGGATTCTAATAAGAAAGGGGGATATGAAGAAGGGGAAACATAAATAGAAGGAGAGGAAGTAGTAACATTCGCAGAGATGAGAATATCTAAAGAGTGGTATCGGTGTTAATAGGCAAAGGAGAGTTCAAAAAGGTTGAAACGGTTTGAATAACATCCGGAGAAACTGTAGAAGCAGGAGTGGGGGTACCCTGTAGACCTTGATTAATAACGATTTTCTCTCTGGGAGGAAAATTTTCATAAAGAGTGATAGAGACATTCGCATGAGAAGAAAAAATATTAGCTTGAATTGGAGATGGAGGAATGATCTCTGCGACACCAAATTCAGGAATGGAAAAAATTTGATTTGAGAGATGTGGGCTTGCGAACTCTCTTAGGTTTAGATCCTTTTCCTCCACCCATCTCACAATCGGAATCCTGCGACAACAACGCAGATAAGAAATAGAGGCAACAATATTGTTTGATAAAAACAAGAATATTTCTTACTTCTTTGTTGTGAGAAGTCTTCCTCTTGAGAAATTCTTTGTCCTTGATATCTAAAGAAGATTTAGGGTTGGAAACAGTCACTTTGAGGCCGCTTGAACAAGAACTTTAACTGCAAACAGTAAGGGAGATAAATCAATCATAAGACAGTAAAGGAGATAAATCAATCATAAGATCATCAATCATGATCGAGATTAACAATTATGATTAGCAATTATAATCAACAGAATAAAAATAGAATGATTTTGATAGAATGTATAGACCTTGAATTTGGATCCATGAAGATAATGGAGATAAAACAGCAACAACAGTAGCAGATGAATCAGGGGAGTAGAGGTCTCGAGGAAAAAGAGATATAAACAAAATTAAAATAAAGAAGTTATTTCTCGAGGAAAGTCCATAAATAGAGAAGAAAAATGATCGGTTAGAAACGGGTTGTATCAGTAAAAGGCAGAAGAATCAACACGTGCAGAAAGAAAGACTGAAATTACGGAAGAATGTTGGTAAAACAAAATATGAAGAAATAAATATGTGCGATAAGTTGGATTGAAAATTTCTCATATCGGTCACTTTACAAAGAGAACAAAATGAGAAGAGGCAAAATGTAGGAGTGAAATATCGCACATTCATTATGTGTGCGAGGTAAAGGTCATCTAAGGTACGCGAAGATAATCACACATGTTAAAATTAGGATGTCGTATTTAATGATGTCAGCATAGTCACGAGTAAAGTGTGATGAACTGTGCGAATATGTAAAGTGTACGAGATTGACTGAATGTACATGAGCGATTGTAACGCACAGTGATTCCGAAAATAGGGGATCTATTAGCTGTCATCCACTATGTAGTATCCTATATAAGGGGAAGGAATCTATGTAAAGGAGGGATCTCCAAGGTGAGTGTTAGACAAGAAAGTAAGAGAGAGAAAGTTTATTCAGAGAGCAAGTAAAGTCATTGTATTATTCTGTAACCGATTCAAGAACTTGATAAAATAATAAAAGAATTCAATTATGATTACTTATAATCTTGTCTAAATACATAGGGGTGTGGTTGTAGGAAATGTGCAGGCATAAAGGTGTTTTGCTGGAGAGTGAGAACTGTGTGTTTTGCAACACCGAGATAAAGACTGTTGAACATCTTTTCCTCCATTGTAGTCTCTAATTCAAAGTTTGGGATTACTTTATTAAATCCTTTCGTATATCTTGGCCTGTACCTGCTACGGTCATTCAACTATTTGAAGCTTGAAACTGGAACGTACTGAAAGGGAAGTATAGAGAGGTTTGGGCATCATTCATTATTTATATCTTAATCTGGATCATATGAAAGGAACGACATGGGAGAGTTTATGGATCCACACAGAAAAGTGAAAAGGAAATTATTTACTTGGTCAAACAAACACTAGTTCTCTGGACTTGTGATATGAAAGTGTTGCATATGAGCTAGCTGCGTTCCTTTGTAAGCTTTAAACTGTGTTTTAGTTTTTATACGTAGTTTGCGAGACTCATCATGTGGATTGTAGAGGGCTCTGCCCTCCTTTTGACGTTAACATATTCTTTTTTCTTCAAAAAATAAATAAAAAAAAGAATGCACTTGTTGAGTCAGTGTCTTAGTTGGCCTCTTGTTAAACCGTGGAAGTGGACTACCATAAACCGTATACACACCGCCAACCCTCAACAGGGACCCATGCTTTTCCCCAAGGACGGAGCCCACCCATTTTAAATGTGTGAACGGTTTTTGTTTAGTTCATTTTCACGATTTGCATAGAATCACTCTTCCGGAGAGGACATGTAGCAGCAATGTTTTTTCTTTTCTAGTTCTTCTCTTGTCCTTTCTTTTTAGATAATCCTTTCTTTTTTTTTTTTGTTGTTTTTCTTCTTATCAACAAAATATCCAAGTGACCTTTATAAATATATCAACAAAATCACCGAAACAATTGTGTTTAAACACGCACCTGAGTGAGAGTTTCGTTTAATTCTTCACTAATTTATAAGTTCTGGACCTTAACATTTAGAATATTTGAGAAAATTGTGTCCCTCGAGAAAAGTTATTGTTCAAATCCATACCAGGAGAGAAAAAAACGTTTATAAAATGAAAGTTATGATCCAAAAAGAGAAGTTGATTTTCCAAACGAGCTATAGACAGACCAGCAGCCAGCTGCTCAAACCTGATAGATTAAATCCCACCAGTAAAATATTATTGTGCAATTTGAACGAATATTAAGTGTACGTAAGTTCATTATTGTCTATGCTAGCACATGCATCACAATAGCAATGATTGTTGATAAGGCTGCTACATGGGGTTGCAATTCCTACTGGACCACCAGTAGCAGTGGTATAGAGCCAAAGAAAACCATCGGATTCCATGAATTATTTTTCCTCGGTTATATGTTCTTAGGAATTGACTTGTCGTAATCAGCGCATGATATGTGTGAGCTCAGCAATCTAGGAAAAATCTAGCACTACAGGTCAAGACGCTAAAATCCTTCTGCCCCCCGCTCTAAAGATTTTCCTGCCTGTGTGGGGGTGTTAATAATGGCCCTTTGAAGGCGCCACACTTGTACCGCCTTTGTGGTGTAACTAAAAGAAAGATGATTGTCAGGGGAAAGCCGCTTTCACTATAGGGAAAGCCGATTTTAGGATGGATTTATAAAATGCTTTCCCCATATCAAAAATCATTTTAGATCTCACGATGGTGCAGTTTGTTAGACTATGAATGCGCCTACGTATATGTAACAGTGTTTGTGGCATGCATCAGATGTATACCATATAAAATTCTGAAATTCTCTTAACAAACAATCATCAATACCCTAGCTAAGTTTTAATTTCCGTCTGTTTCATTACGAGTAACAAGTGGTAAGGTTCATTCCACGAGGAAGTGTACCCTTTTCATGGGAAAATCAACCAGGAGTTTCCAAGAAGACATACGGAGATAATAATCAATATTCTAGAGATGATGATGGGTATTACAAAAAAACTTCTACCGCTTCTTCCTTGTCATCCAATTTCATTGTTGTATTCGGAAAAACATAAATTGTTCATCTCACTCTCTTAGTTTCAAAAAATAAAAAATTGAATTTTTTGGTGTGCGATTAGAAAATTGGAATTTTTTTACTTTTTTCGAAAAAAAAAGGTTATAATAAAAGAAAAAAAAAACCGCAGATCAAACCAAGATTAATACAATGAAAATTGGGATTTAACCATTGTCCATTTGTGTATCCTTCGGTGATGCAGAAAACTGATCAAAATTAGCATGAAGAACACAAAAAAAAAATTCCCAAAGAAAATAACTTTCCAAGAACATAATGTTGTTTCTTTTAAATCCACCCGAAAGCCCGCTTTCCCCTCAATAAAAGTGGCTTTCCCGCTAATAATTATCAAAAGAAAAAACACATTTTCAGAAAACGAACTTGCGAAGAATTGGCAATATAGATGTTCTATCGTATGAACAGTTACGTTAGTTATCAGTATCACGTACTAGATATGCCCATTTATAAGATAGTAATAAAGAGTGTCATCTGCTCATTAGCGATCTATCTCATGTCAGCTGCTTTTTGCTATTATGGGTACGAGGGATGGGAATCCATCTTGATCACCATCGTTGATATCGATGACATTATCGAGCAAAAGGAAGTTATTGCATTCTTTGTATCATTTTTGCTCAGTTGTATGGTTCTTTGAAATTGATCCGGTAGTGCTACGCTTCCCCCATAGATTCCCCCATTAGGTGTCAAATTTTAGTCCCTTGATCCCTCGATTGAGATCAGAAAGGGACGCTTTTGTGTGGCATTAGACCATTATCTTCATGACACCTCATGGTGAAAAAATTTGGTGGACATGAGTGGGGAATAGCTAGCATTTTCGGTTGATTTGTCATAGTAGTGAAATCGGTGTCAGTTAAATAGTCTAGGAAAAATCTAGTACTAGATATCATATGTTCATGTGCCTCTGGCCCAAGCTCTCGATAATTTCCTCCCCGAAGGAAAGTGTCATGTATCATAGTACAATGACAAGGTTGGATAGATAATTAGAGGATAAATCTCTCTTTATTCGTGAGAATTAGGCCTTCCAATTCCGAAGAACTAGCCTTAATCGAATAACCGATTCAATTTGATTATAATTTGATAACTTTCATTACAGGAATCTCTCTGACTTATATAGCTAGGATTTCCTTCCTAATATCTAACGACCAAAACTAGCCCACGTGTGTACATTTAAAACCAAACATTACAATTGATAATAGCAACTACTAATAAGATAAAATGCCAACTAAATACTAACGCTTACACAGTATGAGATAAGAAAAATAGCTAAAATTCCCCAATTTGGGAGGCATGGTTGCAGAAATGCCCGGGATTTTCAAAAAAAGTTAAAATGCCCCAATTCATTAACTTTTCCATCCAATTCAATTAAGTGACGATCTTGGTACACATGTGAGAAAGACAATAATAACCTTTCAGGGTTAAGGGTTTTAAGGTTCAGGGTTTAGGGTTCATGGATGGTGGTGGTGGTGGCGGCGACGGCGAAAGTGGCGGCGGTGGTGGTTGTGGCGGCGGCGACAACGATGATGATGACGGTGACAACGACGATAGTGGTGGCGGCGACGACGTTGGTAGCGGTGGTGGTGGTGACGGAGGCGACGACTATGGTAGCGGTGGTGGTGGTGGCGGCGACAATGGTAGTTGTGGCTGTGATGGCGGCGATGGTGGTGGTAGTTGTGACGGTGATACATGTTGGCGGCGGTGGTGGTTGCAGCGGTGGTGGTGGCGATGGTGCTGGCGGCGGTGAGGATATGACACGTGTCGCAACATTAATGGCGGTCATTTTCTAAGAAGAAAAAGTCAATTTAATAAAAATTAGGCTAAAAATGACTTTCTTCACGTGTGGGAATTCACATAATGCATTAAGGTTCCTATATGTCGGGGTGTCTACAGATGCCTTTCGTAGCCGATACTTGGTTTGAAACGTCTTTCAGTCTTTGTGGGTTGTAATCAAGAAAAAAAATCACATACTCCACAAAGACGTACGAATAGTTATGCTAGTCATCACATACCAGATATTTTCTTGATAAGATATAAGAGAACATTAAAACACCACCATTTACAACAAAAATAGAACATAATCTCACCTCATTTCAACACCGAGTCTTAATTACAATTTCCTTCTATTCCTTCGTCTCCTTCTCCTTCCTCTATATTTTTTCATCACAATCAAATGCAGAAATGAACAAAACAAATTACCGAACTTCCCACCCGGTCCTCCTAAGCTTCCCGTAGGATCAGAATCTCGCAACAGTTATGTCTCAGCGAAGTTATCAATGGTATTGCACAAAAGCGTCGGAGAACAATTTCAGAAACGACATCAGCAAGGATCATGAGAAAGATGTGATAGTCTCGCGAAAATTAGAAAGCTTGCGAAGTCAGCATTTGTAAGGTTGCGAGAATGTCGCAAACCATATCCGAAAATAAAGGACAGATTAGCTGTCATCCACTATGTATTTCCTTATAAATAGTCATTCGAGTTGTAAAAGAGGAGGGGATCTTTTTTGAGTGAGAGACAAGTAAATAGGAGAGAGAGAGTTCAGAACAAAGATCATTCTTGATTTTTCTTGTCTTGTAAGAACATTCAGAATTTAATCAATAAAATTAAGAGCGTTAACCTAAATGAGCTGATCAACAACGAATTCAAATGAGGGGTGTAGTGTAGGATTTCTTGCAACTACATAATGGCGCTAGAAACAGGGAGATTAAAGATCGAAAGTTGAAGATTGTTAATTGAGAAGATTCAAATCAAGAAAGTGATTAAACAAATCAGTGAATCAGCTAGAGGAAAGATGAATAAAATTAATGAAAATGGCAAAAAATTGAAGTGTAATATGATAACAAAAATCTTGGTTAATGAATTCCATGAAAACATCAAAGGAAGAATACATAAACGAAATTTTGAAGGAAACAAAATTATGGCGGTAGAAAAAACTTCACCTTTGAAAGATTTGGGAAAGCAAAGAATTGTGTTCATGGCAGAAGAAATACCAAAAGAAAATTTGAACCATACATCTCCATTGGTCATCACAGTGCCTATTACACGAAAAGAGAAGGATACATCAATAAAATCCACATGAGAATGGATGTTGAACAAAACTTTAATTGATACAAGAAGTTCAGTTGATATAATATTTTATCATGCATTTTGGGGAATGAGATTTAAAGATGAAGAAATGTCCAATTCAACATATTTTGTTCACGGCTTTGGAAAATCCACAACAAAACCTAAAGGAGAAATAGTGGTACGAATTCCACTTGGAGAAATCGAAACACATGTGACATTGTGCGTGGTGGATATGGAATCGCCATATAATACGTTATTAGGAAGATCATGGATACATGCGATAAAAGTTGTGGTATCAACGTTGCATCAATGTATTAAATTCCCCACTCCAAGTGGAATAGTTGAAATCAGAGGAGATGTTGACAATGCGAAATTATGTCATCAAATTGAAGTAAGGCGTTATGAAGAACAAGGAAAAAGGAAGCAATTTCGCAGAAAATTGTTAAAAGAAACAAAGAAGGAAGAAGAATTTAGAGTATATATGATAAGGGTGAAAGAAGGCAAAGGAATACCCAGCGAAATTTCGGAAGAAGGAGAAGGCCATAAAAGCAATAAAGAACCACACCAATGGGAGAACCTAAACCCAGTTACACTGCCGCAGAACCAACAAAAGAAATAAATGTTGGGACTGAAGAGGAGCCTCTAATGTTGAGAATTGGAACCAAAATGGATAGAAGAAGAAAGAACTGTCAATTTACTGCGAGAATATAAAGATATTTTCGCAGGAAACATGGATGAGATACCAGGAATAGATCCAACAATTGCTTGCCACAGATTGGAGATTAACAAAAATGTGAGACCATTTAAACAGAGAATAAGAAAAATCGCAACAACTTACCATTCCCAAATAGAAGAAGAATTACAGAAAATGCTGAGGCAGGAATTATAAGAGAAGCTAAATACCCAGAATGGATAGCGAATATGGTCATTGTCCCAAAGAAAAACAAGGGAATCAGGATTTGCATAGATTTCACTGATTTGAACAAAGCTTGCCCAAAGATAGTTTTCCGTTACCGATATTCCTCAAATGGTGGAATCTGCAGGGAAATGATAGGGTATCATCTTTAGATGGGTACAAAGGGTATAACCAAATCCTCTCGCTGAAGAAGATCAAGAACATACTGCTTTCTTTGCCCCTAGAGGTTTATATTGTTACACGAAAATGCCATTTGGTTTGCGAAATGCGGGAGCAACATATCAAAGAATGGTAGAGAAGGTGTTCGCAAAATGGATACACAAAACATTAGAAGTATACGTGGATGACATGTTAGTAAAGAGTAAGAAGCTAAAGACCATGTACAAGACTTGAGGGAGATTTTTGAACAAATGCGGCAGTATAACATTAAATTGAATCCGAGAAGTGTACTATTGGAGTTGCATCGGGAAAATTTTTAGGCTACATTGTATCAAAGGAAGGAATACAGGTTGATCCAGAAAAAGTGCAAGCAGTTCGTGACATGCCAACACCAGCAACAATAAAAGATGTACAGAAGTTGAATGGGCTTCTAGCTTCGCTGGGGAGATTCATTTCGCGATCATCAGACAAATGCAAATATTTTTTCGATATACTCAAGAAGGGTGCGAAATTTAAATGGAGTGATGAATGTGAAAAGGCTTTTCAAGGAATCAAAGAACATCTTATGAATACAACTATTTACAAAAGGCAGAACCAGGAGAAGAATTATTGATTTACCTTGCGACAACGTCGCATGCATTAAGTGTTGTTTATTGCGAGTAGACGCAGGAGTGGAGAAACCCATTTATTACATTAGCAAAACTTTTAATACCGAGAGAAGAATTACTCAAAGATTGAAAAGTTAATCTTAGCATTAGTTTATGCATCATTTAAGCTCCGCATATACTTTCAAGCACACAAGATAAAGGTATTAACAAAAGTACCAATTGAATCAGTGATGAAGAATTCTAAAAGATCAGGAAGGGTGGAGAGATGGAATGCACAAGTAGGCCATTTTGATATTAAATATGAAGTTTTGTCTTCACCAAAATCACAAGTTGTTGCGGATTTCTTGGCAGAATTTCCTTTAGAAGAAGATGAAGCAGTAGAAGAAATGATGGATGTAGAAGAGAACATGGAGATCCAAAAGATTTATTAACAGAACCAAATAGATGGGAAATACTGGTAGATGGATCATCAAATGGAGAAGGAAATGGAGTTGGAATTGTTTTAATTTCGCCAGAAGGAATAAAGATGGCTTTTTCATTCAGGATTGGAAATCCACTAATAATGAAACAGAATATGAAGCTGTGATACATGCATTAAAATTCGCAATAGAAATGAAACTAGAAAACAGGATCACTAGTGATTCGCAGCTAGTTATTCGCCAAATAAAAGGAGAGTATACTACAAATGAACCATCCTTGAAGAAATACAAGAAGCTGGTTGAAGAATTGTCAGCGAAAATCCCAAAATAAAATGGAGGCACATTTCAAGAAAGGATAATAGACTCGCAGACGCTTTTTCTTTCATCTCAAGTATGATGACAGATCCAACTGCGAGATGCATAAAAATACAAACACTTCTGTCACCATCAGTCAATAAAGAAGAGGAAGATATGAATGTGATGGTCATAGATAATGAAAAAAGAAGAAAAAATAAATAATGTCGCAGACTGGAGAATGGAGCTTCACGCATATTTGGCGAAAAGAGAAACACCAAGAAATAGATTGGAAACACTCAAGTTAAAAGGCCGAGCAACGAATTATGAATTAAGAGAAGGGTTGTTATACTGAAAATCTTTTAGTGGACCATCACTCAGATGTTTGACAAGAGAGGAAGGAGAAAAGGTGCTGAAAATGTTACATAGTGGAGGAAGATCTTTGGCACATAGAGAAAAAATGCAAGGTTATTACTGGCCATACATGCATGAAGATGTAAAACAAATATCAAGACGTTGCGAAGATTGTCAGCGGAATGGAAAGAAGATACATGCACCAGGAGCACCATTGTCATCTTCAACCAGTGTGTGGCCCTTTGGAAAATGGGGCTTAGACATTGTGGGGCCATTTTTACCAGGAACTGGACAAAGAAGATACTTAATAGTCGCAACAGATTATTTCACAAAATGGACAGAAGTGAAGGCAGTACAACATATTCACGACAAAGATATCTTTACATTCATATTCGAAAAAATATCATTTGCAGATTTGGAATTCCTGCACAGTTGGTATCTGATAATGGGAAACAGTTTGAGGGGCAGAACATAGAAATGTTACTTAATGCATTCAAGATAAAATGTGGAAAGTCCACTCCTTTGTATCCACAAGCTAATGGGCAAGTAGAAGCAACAAATAAAACAATTGCAGATATATTAAAGAAGAAATTGGAAGGACATCACAGATCATGGTGCGAACAAGTACATAATGCAGTATGGGCTTATAATACAACTAGAAGAGAAGCTACTGGAATGTCACCTTTTTGTTTAACATACGGAGTTGAAGCGGTGTTACCAACAGAAGTTGTTATTCCGACAACAAAAAGAGAAGCTTGGGAGAAAAATCTTAGTGCGGGTTTAATTTAAACAAACTTGATGAATTAGAAAAAAAAGAGAAAAAGCTTTACAACATATGGAGAATTATCAGCGAAGATTAGCTCGAGAATATAATAAACGTGTCAAAATACGTGAATTTCAACCAGGAGATTTAGTTCTGCGAGAAACACCAATATATCAGCGAGAAAATGGTGGAAAATTAGCGAAAAAATGGGATGGACCTTACATCATTAAGGAGATAGTTGGAACAGGAGCTTATAGATTAATGGATCCAGAAGGAAGAGATGTTGGTCATAGATTAGACAGACCATGGAACATTGTACTTGAAAAGATATTATCGTAAGAAGCTTTGAGAAGTTATGAATTCTGAAAGAATAATTGCAGATTATTCATACAAAACAAGATCATGATGTGCGAAATTTCGCAGAGAACAATGACATAAAAGAAAGGGGCGAACCTTTATGGCGTACACCCTAGTTCGCGAATAAAATTTCGCAAGAGGCAAATGTAAGACCTAAAGTACGTCATATTAGGGGGTACCTGTTACATGGCTCAGGGAAAGGCTACACCGCCACCGGAACCTGAGTCATGGAGATTTGGGGTCAATAAAGCCCATCCGGGAGAGGCACCTTGGATTCTCAACTTAAGCATATGACTTAGGTTGGGCGACTAAGGTAATAAGGACTCTCCCAAGGAGTGCAGATCTGATCAAGGCGCCGAGGTACCGAGTGGCGTTTGAAGCGTCCTTGCCATTCTTGACAAGTCTTGGCTTATACTGCACTCGGCCTGAAGAAAACCCCACTTAGGGTGCAGTCTCGTAACCATAAGCCCTATAGGTAAAAGGGATAAGAGGCTGCGAAAACAACTGGTTGTTGTTAAGACTGGATGGGAGGAGCTAACCTTGTATGGTAGAAGTACGCCTCCTTGAAGGGGCAACCAGGGGGAGATAAGGGCGGCACCCTCCATTAGGGAGCTGATAAGTGTCTTAAGACGCAAATGTCATGAGGCTTTTATTCGCAAGGATAATTAAGGCTTGTCATATTTGTGCAACAATCCTGAAGAGGCAATAATACAAAAGAAAAAGATAAGATGAGATCAATGGGTTTTCGCATGAAAGTGCGAAGACGTCCTGCGATTTCGTCGCAAGACGGCAATGTCATGGGGCTTTATTTTCGCAAGAATATTTAGGCCTGTCATATTGTCGCAACATTCCTGAAGAGGCCATAATACAAAAGAAAAAGTTAAGACAAGATCAATGGGTTTTTGTATGAAAGTGCAAGGACGTCCTGCGATTTTGTCGCAATGACAAGAGATGGCATAATAAGACCTTTAATTAGGAAGGCAAAATAAGACCATATGATAAAACAAACTAATTATAAGCATTCATAACAGATTATTTTTGCAAGAAAGATAATGAGAGGCAAGTATGGGAATCGATATACAAGAAGCATTATCTTTCTTATCAACAAAATATTAAAAAAAAGTTGACTCCAAAGTCGATTGAAAAATGTAGCTCTCAAAAGTGATAAAAATAAGACAGCTCAAGAAAACAAAGCTAGAAAAGAAGCTCAAGCTTCAATATAATATCAGTAGCAGGAGATGACAGAATTCTTCGCCAACATTCTCGCAAGCTTCTCCTTCATTTCGGCTTTGATCTTCGCATGACTAGCTTTGTTTCGCAGCAATTACTGATAGCATCTTGATTATCGCCAGCAACTACTTCTTCAGGAGAAATTTCTTTCTCATTCTGATTAACACCAGCAGATACTTCTTTAGAAGGAACTCTTCTTCATCTTCCAGGAAATTATCCTCTGCACCGCTTTCATAATCATAATCACTATCAGCAGGACGAGGAACTTCATCATCATCTACTTCTAAAGGATCAATTGATGTAGGAGGAAGAGAGTTGGACAATAAATGTCATTTACAAGGACTTCAGCCCGGAGATGAACTTGGCGAAGAAGTGCTCTTTGATGATTCCTATCTTGAATATCCTTAAAATAAGCAAGATAATCAAGTCTTCTTTCTGCCGGTCGCGAGAACCAGTAAGGGTAGAGACGAGTAATGCATTCTCTTTGCGAATTTTAGCATATTTAGCCTCCAAATCAGAAATAGAAGAATGAAGATTCTTCTCAGACTCTGCGAAAAATAGAATACAAAATTTTATTAAGATAAGGAATTCAGAGAGATATGACAAAGGAAAGGCAGTCAAACTATTATGACTACCTTCCTTTTGCGAAATAAGGTGTTGAATCAAGGATAGACAACTATTCTCCCAATGATCCATTGCGTCATCAAATTTATCTCCAACTAAACCTTTAAGTCGAGACTGAAGATTTTTCTCTTTAGAAACAAGGAAGGCATTTTTCTTCGCAAGAGAAGAATAAGATTCTTCTAATTTGGAATATTGTTCTTTAAGCTGATTTGCCTTCACACTTAAAGCTATTCTACCTTGAATGAGTGATCTCTTTCAGCGATAGATGATTTGTTACTTCTTTAAGTTCATTTCTTAAAGAGCGAAGAGTTGTAGTGCTGGAAATCCTACAATACACCCCTTGTATGATTTATCTTGATCAACCTATTTTAGGTTTACACTCTTAATTTTATTGATAATTTCTGAATATTCTTACAAGGAAAATAAAGAAATCAAGAATGATTTATGCTCTCAACTTTCGCTCTCCTATTTACTTATCTCTCTCCCTTTACAACTCGAATGACTATTTATAAGGGAAATACACAGTGGATGACAGCTAATCTATCCTTTATTTTCGGATATGGTTTGCGACATTCTCGCAACCTTACAAATGTTGGCTTTGCAAGCTTTCTAATTTTTTTCAAGACTATCACACCTTTCTCATGATCCTTGCTGATATCGTTTCTGAAATTGTTCTGCGACGATTTTGTGCAATACCATTGTTAACGTCGCTGAAACATAACTGTTGCGAGATTCTGATCCTACATCTTGCCTCTTCTCATATCTTCTCTGCAAAGTAGAGAATGATGTGAGAAATTCTGCAACCGCTTATTTTCTCATATTTTGCATTTATCACACGTATTCTTTCTTCCATTTATTTCTCGACACATCTTTTGTAACCGTTACTTTTTAACCGCTTAAATCTTTCCGTATTAACCACGTTTATTTTCTCGAGGAAAAATTCCCTCTATATATATTTCTTTTCATCCTCTTCTTCTTTATTTTTATTCTCTCTGCAACTTCATCGTTCTTATGAAAACTCCATCGTTGCAACTTTTCTTCTTTCTTCTTCAATCTTTTTAAATTATTCTTCATCTTCAAATTAAATCTTCATAGTTTGTGATCTTCTTCAAGATAATTTCCATGCTATCATCTTTCATGGATTCATCAAGGTTAGTCTTCTTTTTTCTTCCTTATAAATTTTGCTAAAATTGATATATTTGAAATTGATCTTGTTTATTGTCTTATGCGATGTTGTTTATGTGATTCCCATACTCTTGTTATTTCAGCAAAAGCGGCTCCAACACCAAATTTTCAGTTGAGAATCCTAACAATCCCAAATCACAGCATAAAGTTGTCGTTCATAAAAGGAAGTCTGCGAATGAGAAGGTAGTCAGAAACACTATCTTTTTCTAATAACAATATTGTTGCTTTTGTTTCTTATCTAGATTGTAATTCGCAGGGTGATAAAGATCTTCATAGACCTCACAATAAATCTCGCCACCTCAAGGCTATTCCAACTACTGTTCCCTTCCATATACTCATTTCTTCCAAATCTCCTGCGACATCTTCGCAAGATAAACCTTTATCTCCAGTTCATGAAGACGCTGCCTCTGACTTCATTTCTTCCAAATATCCTGCAATATATTCGCAATATAAACCTTTATCTCCAACTCGCGAGAATGCTGCCTCTGATTTCATATCTCCAGTTGATCTTCCTATGACTGAAATACCCCTTGTGGTTCCTTCTGCGAATGAAGCCTCTTCTCTTCCCATTGAGAATTTTTCTCGACCTTCTGCTTCTACCATTTCTCTTCATAAGTCTCCTCCTTTGTCGAAAGAGAGCGTGGAAGGGATAAACATTGCTTTCAAGGTTTTATCTGAGATTCTAGATGATAGCAAGAAGTCTTCCACTGATCCCATCAAGTCTAATGTTTGCGAAATTCTGAGCAAGCATTTGGGTTGTGACAAAGCTGCTTCGCAGACAACTTTAGAAAAAGAATGTAATGCTCTTCGTCTTGAAAATCAGAAACTTCAGAACGTTTTGCTGGATCGTGATAATCTTCGCAAGAAGAATGATGAGTTAAGAGGTATATATGATTTCCTCATCTATGTCTTTCATTTTGTTTTTCTATGGTTTTATCCTCCCCCCGCTTAATTATCCTTTAAATCACTCTTTCGCATGTTAAGCATTAAATCAGAAACGAGTAATGTAGAGATATCAATTTGAATCTGTTGTTGAAGAAGCCCGTGTTGATAAAGAAGTCTTAATGGATCAATATAACCAATTAGATAATCTCTATTCATATTCTCTTGATCAAATAAATAACCTTACCAATGAAAATACCCAATTAGTTGAAAAACAAGATCTATTAAGTAACAAAGTATCTCGTCTTTCTTATTCTTTAACCAAAGCTAATTTAGGGATGGAAACTTTATCAGATGAGAATAAAACCTTGTCTCAAGAGAAGCGAGTTTATTTAAACAAGATGGCGATATCTTCGCAACAACTTAATATTCTCCAAAAAGTATGTGCTGACCAAGAAAAATCTCTTCGCTCTTTAAGAAATGAACTTAAATAAGTAACAAAATCATCTATCACTGAAAGATGTTCACTTTTTGAAGGTAGAATAGCTTTAAGTATGAAGGCAAATCAGCTTAAAGATCAATATACCAAATTCGAAGAATCTTATTCATCTCTTGCGAAGAAAAATGCCTTCCTTGTTTGTAAAGAGAAAAATCTTCAGTCTCGACTTAAAGGTTTAGTTGGAGATAAATTTGATGATGCAATGGATCATTGGGAGAATAGTTGTCTATACTTGGTTCAACATCTTATTTCGCAAAAGGAAGGTAGTCATAATAGTTTGACTGCCTTAATTATCTTTCCTTTGTCATTTCTCTCTCAATTCCTTATCTTAATAAAATTTTGTATTCTATTTTTCGCAGAGTCTGAGAAGAATCTTCATTCTTCTATTTCTGATTTGGAGGCTAAATATGCTAAAATTCTCAAGGAGAATGCATTACTTGTCTCTACTCTTACTGGTTCTCGCGACCGGGCAGAAAAAAGACTTGATTATCTTGCTTATTTCAAGGATATTCAAGATAGGAATCATCAAAGAGCACTTCTTCGCCAAGTTCATCTCCGGGCTAAAGTCCTTGTAAACGACATTTTATTGTCCAACTCTCTTCCTCCTACATCAATTGATCCTTTAGAAGTAGATGATGATGAAGTTCCTCGTCCTGCTGATAGTGATTACGATTATGAAAGCGGTGCAGAGGATAACTTCCCGGAAGATGAAGAAGAAGTTCCTTCTAAATAAGTATCTGCTGGTGTTAATCAGAATGATAAAGAAATTTCTCCCAAAGAAGTAGTTGCTGGCGATACTCAAGATGCTAATCAAGTAATTGCTGGTGATAATCAAAGCTGAAATGAAGGAGAAGCTTGCGAGAATGTTGACGAAGAACTTCCGTCATCTCCTGCTACTGATATTGATATTGAAGCTTGAGCTTATTTTCTAGCTTTGTTTTCTTGAGCTCTCTTATTTTTATTATTTTTGAGAGCTGCATTTTTCAAATGACTTTGGAGTCAACTATTTCTTTTAATATTTTGTTGATAAGAAAGATAATGCTTCTTGTATATTGATTCCCATACTTGCCTCTCATTATATTTATTGCGAAAAATAATCTGTTATAAATGCTTATAATTAGTTTGTTTTATTATATGGTCTTATTTTTCCTTCCTAATTAAAGGTCTTATTATGCCATCTCTTGTCATTGCGACAAAATCGCAGGACGTCCTTGCACTTTCATACAAAAACCCATTGATCTTGTCTTAACTTTTTTTTTGTATTATGGCCTCTTCAGGAATGTTGCGACAATATGACAGGCCTAAATATTCTTGCGAAAATAAAGCCACATGACATTGTCGTCTTGCGATGAAATCGCAGGACGTCTTCGCACTTTCATGCGAAAACTCATTGATCTCATCTAAAATTTTTCTTTTGTATTATTGCCTCTTCAGGAATGTTGCACAAATATGACAAGACTTAATTATCCTTGCGAATAATAAGCCTCATGACATTTGCGTCTTAAGACACTTATCAGATCCCTAATGGAGGGTGCCGCCCTTATCTTCCCCCTGGTTGCCCCTTCATGGAGGCGTACTTCTACCATACAAGGTTACCTCCTCCCATCCAGTATTAACAAAAACCAGTTGTTTTCACATCCTCTTATCCCTTTTACCTACAGGGCTTATGGTTACGAGACTGCACCCTAAGTGGGGTTTTCTTCAGTCCGAGTGCAGTATAAGCCAAGACTTGTCAAGAATGGCAAGGACGCTTCAAACGCTCTCGGCACTCTTGACTCAACCGTGTACCTCGGCGCCTTGATCAGATCTGCACTCCTTGGGAGAGTCCTTATTGCCTTAGTCGCCCAACCTAAATCATATGCTTAAGTTGAGAATCCAAGGTGCCTCTCCCGAATGGGTTTTATTGAACCCAAATCTCCATGACTCAGGTTCTGATGGCGGTATAGCCTTTCCCTGAGTCATGTAACAGGTACCCCCTAATATGACGTACTTTAGGTCTTACATTTGCCTCTTGCGAAATTTTATTCGCGAACTAGGGTGTACGGCATAAAGGTTCGCCATTTTCTTTTATGTCATTGTTCTCTGCGAAAATTTCACACATCATGATCTTGTTTTCTCATGAATAATCCTGCAATTATTCTTTCAGAAATCATAACTTCTCAAAGCTTCTTTCGGATAATATCTATTCAAGTACAATCTGTTCCATGGTCTATCTAATCTATGACCAACATCTTTTCTGTCTGGGTTCATTAATCTAGAAGCTCCTGTTCCAACTATCTCTTTTATGATGTAAGGTCCATCCCATTTTTTCGCTAATTTTCCACCATTTTCTCGCTGATATATTGGTGTTTCTCGCATAACTAAATCTCCTGGTTGAAATTCACGTATCTTGACACGTTTATTATATTGTCGAGCCAATCTTCGCTGATAATTCTCCATATGTTGTAAAGATTTTTCTCTTTTTTCTTCTAATTCATCAAGTTTATTTAGAATTAAACCTGCACTAAGATTCTTCTCCCAATATTCTCTTTTTGTTGTCGGAATAACAACTTCTGTTGGTAACACCGCTTCAACTCCATATGTTAAACAAAAAGGTGACATTTCAGTAGCTTCTCTTCTAGTTGTATTATAAGCCCATACTGCATTATGTACTTGTTCACACCATGATCTGTGATGTCCTTCTAATTTCTTCTTTAATACATCTGCAATTGTTTTATTTTTTGCTTCTACTTGCCCATTAGCTTGTGGATATAAAGGAGTGGACTTTCCACATTTTATCTTGAATGCATTGAGTAACATTTCTATGTTCTGCCCCTCAAACTGTTTCCCATTATCAGATACCAACTGTGCAGGAATTCCAAATCTTCAAATAATATTTTCGAATATGAATGTAAAGATATCTTTGTCGCGAATATGTTGTACTGCCTTCACTTCTGTCCATTTTGTGAAATAATCTGTTGCGACTATTAAGTATCTTCTTTGTCCAGTTCCTGGCAAAAATGGCCCCACAATATCTAAGCCCCATTTTCCAAAGGGCCACACACTGGTTGAAGATGATAATGGTGCTCCTGGTGCATGTATCTTCTTTCCATACCGCTGAAAATCTTCGCAACGTCATGATATTTGTTTTGCATCTTCATGCATGTATGGCCAGTAATAACCTTGCATTTTTGCTATATGTGCCAAAGATCTTCCTCCACTATGATTGCCAGCGTCTCTACTATGTAACATTTTTAGCACCTTTTCTCCTTCCTCTCGTGTCAAACATCTGAGTGATGGTCCACTAAAATATTTTCGGTATAACAACCCATCTCTTAATTCATAATTCGTTGCTCGGCTTTTTAACTTGTGTGTTTCCAATCTATTTCTTGGTGTTTCTCCTTTCGCCAAATATGCGTGAAGCTCCATTCTCCAGTCTGCGACATTATTTATTTGTTCTTCTTTTTCATTATCTATGACCATCACATCCACATCTTCCTCTTCTTTATTGAATGATGGTGACAGAAGTGTTTGTATTTTTATGTATCTCGCAGTTGGATCTGTCATCATACTTCAGATGAAAGCAAAAGCGTCTGCGAGTCTATTATCCTTTCTTGAAATGTGCCTCCATTTTATTTTTGGGATTTTCGCTGACAATTCCTCAACCAGCTTCTTGTATTTCTTCAGGGATGGTTCATTTGTAGTATACTCTCCTTTTATTTGGCGAATAACTAGCTGCGAATCACTAGTGATCCTGGCATTTTCTAGTTTCATTTCTATTGCGAATTTTAATGCATGTATCACAGCTTCATATTTTGTTTCATTATTAGTGGATTCAAATTCCAACCTGAATGAAAAAGCCATCTTTATTCCTTCTGGCGAAATTAAAACAATTCCAAATCCATTTCCTTCTCCATTTGATGATCCATCTACCAGTATTTCCCATCTATTTGGTTCTGTTAATAAATCTTTTGTATCTCCATGTTCGTCTTCTACATCCATCATTTCTTCTACTGCTTCATCTTCCTCTAAAGGAAATTCTGCCAAGAAATCCGCAACAACTTGTGATTTTGGTGAAGATAAAACTTCATATTTAATATTAAAATGGCCTACTTGTACATTCCATCTCTCTACCCTTTCTGATCTTTTAGAATTCTTCATCATTGATTCAATTGGCACTTTTGTTAATACCCTTATTTTGTGTGCTTGAAAATATATGCGGAGATTAAATGATGCATAAACTAATGCTAAGATCAACTTTTCAATTTTTGAGTAATTCTTCTCTGCGGTATTAAAAGTTTATCTAATGTAATAAATGGGTTTCTCCACTCCTGCGTCTACTCGCAATAATACAACACTTAATGCATGCGACGTTGTCGCAAGGTAATCAATAATTCTTCTCCTGGTTCTGCCTTTTCTAAGATAGTTGTATTCATAAGATGTTCTTTGATTCCTTGAAAAGCCTTTTCACATTCATCACTGCATTTAAATTTCGCACCCTTCTTGAGTATATCGAAAAAATATTTGCATTTGTCTGATGATCGCGAAATGAATCTCCCCAGGGAAGCTAGAAGTCCATTCAACTTTTGTACATCTTTTATTGTTGCTGGTGTTGGCATGTCACGAACTGCTTGCACTTTTTCCGGATCAACCTGTATTCCTTCCTTCGATACAATGTAGCCTAAAAAATTTCCCGATGCAACTACAATAGTACACTTCTCGGGATTCAATTTAATGTTATACTGCCGTATTTGTTCAAAAGTCTCCCTCAAGTCTTGTACATGGTCCTTAGATTCCTTACTTTTACCAACATGTCATCCACGTATACTTCTAATGTTTTGTGTATCCATTTTGCGAACACCTTCTCTACCATTCTTTGATATGTTGCTCCCGCATTTCGCAAACCAAACGGCATTTTCGTATAACAATATAAACCTATAGGAGAAAATAAAGCAGTATGTTCTTGATCTTCTTCAACGAGAGGAATTTGGTTATACCCTTTGTACCCATCTAAAGATGATACCCTATCATTTCCTGTTGCAGATTCCACCATTTGAGGAATATCGGGTAACGGAAAACTATCTTTAGGGAAAGCTTTGTTCAAATCAGTGAAATCTATGCAAATCCTAATTCCCTTTTTTTTCTTTGGGACAATGACCATATTCGCTATCCATTCTGGGTATTTAGCTTCTCTTATAATTCCTGCCTCCAACATTTTTTGTAATTCTTCTTCTATTTGGGAATGGTAAGTTGTTGCGATTTTTCTTATTCTTTGTTTAAATGTTCTCACATTTTTGTTAATCTCCAGTCTGTGGCAAGCAATTGTTGGATCTATTCCTGGTATCTCATCCATGTTTCCTACGAAAATATCTTTATATTCTCGCAGTAAATTGACAGTTCTTTCTTCTTCTTCTATATCCATTTTGGTTCCAGTTCTCAACACTAAAGGCTCCTCTTCAGTCCCAACATTTATTTCTTTTGTTGGTTCTGCGGCAGTGTAACTGGGTTTAGGTTCTCCCGTTGGTGTGGGTTCTTTAATTGCTTTTATGGATCCTTCTCCTTCTTCCGAAATTTCGCTGGGTATTCCTTTGCCTTCTTTCGCCCTTATCATATATACTCTAAATTCTTCTTTCTTCTTTGCTTCCTTTACCAACTTTCTGCGAAATTGCTTCCTTTTTGCTT
Organism: Papaver somniferum; assembly: GCF_003573695.1. Classification (NCBI taxonomy): domain Eukaryota; kingdom Viridiplantae; phylum Streptophyta; class Magnoliopsida; order Ranunculales; family Papaveraceae; genus Papaver; species Papaver somniferum. The sequence continues at coordinate 239,335,413 of NC_039358.1, read as the reverse complement.
GTTCTTCATAACGCCTTATTTCAATTTGATGACATAATTTCGCATTATCAACATCTCCTATGATTTCACCTATTCCACTTGAAGTGGGGAATCTAATACATTGATGCAACGTTGATACCACAGCTTTTATCGCATGTATCCATGATCTTCTTAATAACATATTATATGGCGATTCCATATCCACCACGCACAATGTCACATGTGTTTCGATTTCTCCAAGTGGAATTTGTACCACTATTTCTCATATAGGTTTTGTTGTGGATTTTCCAAAGCCGTGAACAAAATATGTTGAATTGGACATTTCTTCATCTTTAAATCCCATTCCCCAAAATGCATGATAAAATATTATATCAACTGAACTTCCTGTATCAATTAAAGTTCTGTTCAACATCCATTCTCCTGTGGATTTTATTGCTGTATCCTTCTCTTTTCGTGTAATAGGCACTGTGATGACCAATGGAGATGTATGGTTCAAATTTTCTTTTGGTATTTCTTCTGCCATGAACACAATTCTTTGCTTTTCCCAATCTTTCAAAGGTGAAGTTTTTTCTACCGCCATAATTTTCTTTCCTTCAAAATTTCGTTTATGTATTCTTCCTTTGATGTTTTCATGGAATTCAATAACCAAGATTTTTGTTATCATATTACACTCCAATTTTTTGCCATTTTCATTAATTCTATTCATCTTTCCTCTAACTGATTCACTGATTTGTTTAATCACTTTCTTGATTTGAATTTTCTCAATCATCAATCTTCAACTTTCGATCTTCAATCTCCCTGTTTCTAGCGCCATTATGTAGTTGCAGGAAATCCTACAATACACCCCTTGTATGATTTTATCGTTGATCAACCTATTTTTAGGTTTACACTCTTAATTTTATTGATTAATTTCTGAATATTCTTACAAGGAAAATAAAGAAATCAAGAATGATCTCTGCTCTCAACTTTCTCTCTCCTATTTACTTATCTCTCACTCAAAAAAGATCTCTCTCCCTTTACAACTCAAATGACTATTTATAAGGGAAATACATAGTGGATGACAACTAATCTATCCTTTATTTTCGGATATGGTTTGCGACATTCTCGCAACCTTACAAATGTTGACTTCGCAAGCTTTCTAATTTTCGCTAGACTATCACACCTTTCTCATGATCCTTGCTGATATCGTTTCTGAAATTGTTCTGCGACGCTTTTGTGCAATACCATTGTTAACTTCACTGAAACATAACTGTTGCGAGATTCTGATCCTACAAAGAGATTTCTCTTGGTCAGCACATACTTTTTGGAGAATATTAAGTTGTTGGGAAGATATTGCCATCTTGTTTAAATAAACTCGCTTCTCTTGAGACAAGTTTTATTCTCATCTGATAAAGTTTCCAACCCTAAATTAGCTTTGGTTAAAGGATAAGAAAGACGAGATACTTCATTACTTAATAGATCTTGTTTTTCAACTAATTGGGTATTTTCATTGGTAAGATTATTTATTTGATCAAGAGAATATGAATAGAGATTATCTAATTAGTTATATTGATCCATTAAGACTTCTTTATCAACACGGGCTTCTTCAACAGCAGATTCAAATTGATATCTCTCCATTACTCGTTTCTGATTTAATGCTTCACATGCGAAAGAGGGATTTAAAGGATAATTAAGCAGGGGAAGGATAAACCATCGAAAAGGCAAATTAAAGACATAGATGAGGGAATCATACCTCTTAATTCATCATTCTTCTTGCGAAGATTATCACGAACCAGCAAAACATTCTGAAGTTTCTGATTTTCAATACGAAGAGCATTACATTCTTTTTCTAAAGTTATCTGCGAAGCAGGTTTGTCAGAACCCAAATGCTTGCTCAGAATTTCCCAAACATTAGACTTGATGGGATCAGTAGAAGACTTCTTGCCATTATCTAGAATCTCAGATAAAACCTTGAAAGCAATATTTGTCCCTTCCACGGTCTCTTTCGACAAAGGAGGAGACTTAGGTAGAGAACTAGTAGAGATAGAAGGTTGAGAAACATTCTCAATGGGAAGAGAAGAGGCTTCATTCGCAGAAGGAACCACAAGGGGAATTTCATTCATAGGAATATCAATTGGAGAAATGAAATCAGAGGCAGCATTCTCGCGAGTTGGAGATAAAGGTTTATCTTGCGAATATATTGCAGGAGATTTGAAAGAAATGAAGTCAGAGGCAGCGTCTTCATGAACTGGAGATAAAGGTTTATCTTGCGAAGATGTCGCAGGAGATTTGGAAGAAATGAGTAGATGGAAGGGAACAGTAGTTGGAATAGCCTTGAGGTGGCGATATTTCTTGTGAGGTCTATGAAGATATTTATCACCCTGCGAATTACAATCTAGATAAGAAACAGAAGCAACAATATTGTTATTAGAAAAAGATAGTGTTTCTTACTACCTTCTCATTCGCAGACTTCCTTTTATGAACGACAACTTTATGCTGTGATTTGGGATTGTTAGGATTCTCAACTGAAAATTTGGTGTTGGAGCCGCTTTTGCTGAAATAACAAGAGTATGGGAATCACATAAACAACATCGCATAAGACAATAAACAAGATCAATTTCAAATATATCAATTTTAGCAAAATTTATAAGGAAGAAAAAAGAAGACTAACCTTGATGAATCCATGAAAGATGATAGCAGGGAAATTATCTTGAAGAAGATCACGAGCTATGAAGATCTAATTTGAAGATGAAGAAGAATTTAAAAAGATTGAAGAAGAAAGAAGAAAAGTTGCAACAATGGAGTTTGAAGAAGAACGATAAAGTTGCAGAGAGAATAAAAAGAAAGGAGAAGAGGATGAAAAGAAGTATATATAGAGGGAATTTTTCCTCGAGAAAATAAACATGGTTAATACGGAAAGATTTAAGAGGTTAAAAAGTAACGGTTACAAAAGACGTGTCGAGAAATAAATGGAAGAAAGAATACGTGTGAAAAAGGCAAAATATGAGAAAATAAGCGGTTGCGGAATTTCTCACATCATTCTCTACTTTGCAGAGAAGATATGAGAAGAGGCAAGATGTAGGATCAGAATCTCGCAACAGTTATGTTTCAGCGACGTTAACAATGGTATTGCACAAAAGCGTCGCAGAATAATTTCAGAAATGATATCATCAAGGATCATGAGAAAGGTGTGATAGTCTTGAAAAAATTAGAAAGCTTGCAAAGCCAACATTTGTAAGGTTGCGAGAATGTCGCAAACCATATCCGAAAATAAAGGATAGATTAGCTGTCATCCACTATGTATTTCCCTTATAAATAGTCATTCGAGTTGTAAAGGGAGAGAGATAAGTAAATAGGAGAGCGAAAGTTGAGAGCATAAATCATTCTTGATTTCTTTATTTTCCTTGTAAGAATATTCAAAAATTAATCAATAAAATTAAGAGTGTAAACCTAAAAATAGGTTGATCAACGATAAAATCATACAAGGGGTGTATTGTAGGATTTCCAGCAACTACACTCTTCGCTCTTTAAGAAATGAACTTAAAGAAGTAACATAATCATATATCAGTGAAACAGATTCACTCATTCAAGGTAGAATAGCTTTAAGTGTGAAGGAAAATCAGCTTAAAGATCAATATTCCGAATTAGAAGAATCTTATTCTTCTCTTGCGAAGAACAATGCCTTCTTTGTTTCTAAAGAGAAAAATCTTCAGTCTCGACTTAAAGGTTTAGTTGGAGATAAATTTGATGACGCAATGGATCATTGGGAGAATAGTTGTCTATCCTTGATTCAACATCTTATTTCGCAAAAGGAAGGTAGTCATAATAGTTTGACTGTCTTTCCTTTGTCATATCTCTCTGAATTTCTTATCTTAATAAAATTTTGTATTTTATTTTTCGCAGAGTCTGAGAAGAATCTTCATTCTTCTATTTCCGATTTGGAGGCTAAATATGCTAAAATTCGCAAAGAGAATGCAGTACTCGTCTATACCCTTACTGGTTCTCGCGACCGGGCAGAAAGTAGACTTGATTATCTTGCTTATTTTAAGGATATTCAAGATAGGAATCATTAAAGAGAACTTCTTCGCCAAGTTCATCTCCAGGCTGAAGTCCTTGTAAATGACATTTTATTGTCCAACTCTCTTCCTCCTACATCAATTGATCCTTTAGAAGTAGATGATGATGAAGTTCCTCGTCCTGCTGATGGTGATTACGATTATAAAAGCGGTGCAGAGGATAATTTCTTGGAAGATGAAGAAGAAGTTCCTTCTAAAGAAGTATCTGTTGGTGTTAATCAGAATGAGAAAGAAATTTCTCCTGAAGAAGTAGTTGCTGGTGATAATCAAGATGCTAATCAAGTAATTGCTGGCGATAACCAAAATGCTAGTCATGGCGAAGATCAAAGCCGAAATGAAGGAGAAGCTTGCGAGAATGTTGGCGAAGAACTTCTGTCATCTCCTGCTACTGATATTGATATTGAAGCTTGAGATTCTTTTCTAGTTTTGTTTTCTTGAGATGTCTTATTTTTATTACTTTTGAGAGCTACATTTTTCAATCGACTTTGGAGTCAACTTTTTCTTTTAATATTTTCTTGATAAGAAAGATAATGCTTCTTGTATATCGATTCACATACTTTCCTCTCATTATCTTTCTTGCAAAAAATAATTTGTTATGAATGCTTATAATTAGTTTGTTTTATTATATGGTCTTATTTTTCCTTCCTAATTAAAGGTCTTATTATGCCATCTCTTGTCATTGCGACAAAATCGCATGACGTCCTTGCACTTTCATACAAAAACCCATTGATCTTGTCTTAACTTTTTCTTTTGTATTATGGCCTCTTCAGGAATGTTGCGACAATATGACAGGCCTAAATATTCTTGCGAAAATAAAGCCCATGACATTGCTGCCGTGCGATGAAATCGCAGGACGTCTTCGCACTTTCATGCGAAAACCCATTGATCTCATCTTATCTTTTTCTTTTGTATTATTGCCTCTTCAGGATTGTTGCACAAATATGACAAGCCTTAATTATCCCTGCGAATAATAAGCCTCATGACATTTGCGTCTTAAGACACTTATCAGCTCCCTAATGGAGGGTGCCGCCCTTATCTTCCCCTGGTTGCCCTTTCAAGGATGCGTACTTCTACCATACAAGGTTACCTCCTCCCATCCAGTCTTAACAACAATCAGTTGTTTTCGCAGCCTCTTATCCCTTTTACCTATAGGGCTTATGGTTACGAGACTGCACCCTAAGTGGGGTTTTCATCAGGCCGAGTGCAGTATAAGCCAAGACTTGTCAAGAATGGCAAGGACGCTTCAAACGCCCTCGGCGCCTTGATCAGATCTGCACTCCTTGGGAGAGTCCTTATTACCTTAGTCGCCTAACCCAAGTCATATGCTCAAGTTAAGAATCCAAGGTGCCTCTCCCGGATGGGTTTTATTGACCCCAAATCTCCATGACTCAGGTTCAGGTGTCTATATAGCCTTTCCCTGAGTCATGTAACAGGTACCCCCTAATATGACGTACTTTAGGTCTTACATTTGCCTCTTGCGAAATTTTATTCGCGAACTAGGGTGTACGCCATAAAGGTTCGCCCCTTTCTTTTATCTCATATTTATCTTTTTTCCATAACATAAACCCTATCTGTCGAGAATATATGTTGTGTTTTCCGGTTACTCCTTAATCTATTATCATGTCGCGTGAAGAATCTCAACCATTATTGTGAAGTTCGATGGAACCAACTATAATTATTGGTCATTTCTTATGAGAAGTTTTCTCAATGGAAAAAGTATGTGGAAATACGTTGATGGTAAAGAAAAACGTCTGGTGGTTAACACTAGTGGTAAAGACAAGATGATGCAAATACAGATCCCTCTGAAACTTGGGAAATCAACAATCACAAAATCATCGATCACTTGGATAAACAACACTGTGATTACATCCATAAGTATGAAACTCACTAGTTTTGAAGAAGCCAAAGTATCATGGTATTTTCTGGCAAAGATATACACACACATCAACTTTGCACAGAGATACAAGCTTGAACAAGATATTCGAGCTTTGAAACAACAACCGGAGCAAACAATCTCTGACTTTCACTCTGAAACTGATGTCAATCGTGTGGAAACTAACGCTTATGGAGCCTAAATGGACTACTAATGGCTATAAGAGATGAGTTTGAAACTGTGAGAGCTTCCATTCTTTATAGAAATCCACTGCCGACTGTAGAAAGTGCCTTATCTAAACTTATTACTGAAGGGACACGCAAAAGAATCAAGACAGATATCCCAGCAGTTCTTGCAGTACCTTCTCGTCCAAGCTTTAATCCAAGTTTCAGCTTAGAGAGAAACTTCTCAGCTCCAACTTATCGTGATCTCTCTCAAGTGTAGTGTCATAACTGTAATAATTTTGGACATCTAGTAAAGAAATTTCCTTCACCTGCGAATACAAGTAACTCTCAAAGATTAACTATGCAAGGTTCAACACCATTACAATCACCAAGCACACCAAAATGCAACTACTGTAAGAAATTTGGACATATTGTAGGAAATTGCGCTTCTCCATCTTCAAGAAATATGATAAACAAGAGAAAATTTGGTACCGAAACTCCATCCTATTACTCTCCAACTCCTGTTACTGCTGCACCAACTCTAGACCAAGCACATGATGAAAATGCGGGGGTCTAACAGCCACACCCAACAATTCGTTTGGCAATCTGAGATGACTTACTCCAATACACTTTATAGAAAATCAACTAAACAGTCAGACTCAATCTAGAATAAAGTATATCAAAGAGTTTAATATCTCTAACTCTTAATTCAATCCGCAATCAGCAAATAGAAATCTGCGAGCCTGATTGAATATAAGAGGAGTTACTTGAACGGTACCAAAGACCAATGTTCAAGTGTCAATCAATGTAAATCAACAACCAAAGGTGGGATATTCTAATTGGTTGATCTTAACGCACAACCTGTGATATTTCAATTATATAACAAAATATAATGCGGAAAAGAAATAACACAGACACCAGAATTTTGTTAACGAGGAAACAGCAAATGCAGAAAAAACTCGGGACCTAGTCCAGATTGAACACCACATTGTATTAAGCCGCTACAGACACTAGCCTACTACCAATTAACTTCGGACTGGACTGTAGTTGAATCCTAATCAATGTCACACTGATTCAAGGTACAGTTGCGCTCCTTACGTCTCTGATCCCGGCAGGATACTACGCACTTGATTCCCTTAGCGGATATCACCCACAACTAAGAGCTGCTACGACCCAGAGTCGAAGACTTGATAGACAAATCTTTCTCACACAGAAAAGTCTATAGGATTGAATAAATCTGTCTCCCACAGAAATACCCAAGAGTTTTTGTTCCTTTTTTGATATATCAAGGTGAACAGGAACCAATTGATAAACCGGACTTATATTCCCGAAGAACAACCTAGTATTATCAATCACCTCACAATAAACTTAATCGACTAGCGAAACAAGTTATTGTGGAATCACAAACGATGAGACGAAGTTTGTTTGTGATTACTTTTTTATCTTGTATATCGAAGATATAAAGTCTCAAGCCAATTATTTCAATTGCACTCAACATGATAGAAACATCAAGATCAGATCACACAATTACAAAGATAATAGTTGGGTCTGGCTTCACAATCCCAATGAAGTCTTCAAGTCGTTAACCTACAGGGTCTCGAGAAGAAACCTATGGTTAAAGGAGAATCGACTCTAGTTATGCAACTAGTAACACACAGGAGGTGTGGGATTAGTTTTCCCAGTTGTTAGAGTTCTCCTTTATATAGTTTTCAAATCAGGGTTTGCAATCCAAGTTACCTTGGTAACAAAGCATTCAATAATCACCGTTAGATGAAAAACCTGATTCAACTAAGCTAATATCTTTCAACCGTTAGATCGAACTTAGCTTGTTACACACAAATGAAATGTACCCTCATTTAGGTTTATGTAACCGTACCTAAACGTGTACACCAGGTTGGTTCACAAATGGTTAACCGAGGTTATTCATATGATTACTCTCATATCAACCTTATTCATCTTAACCATAACTAGTTCAAATGACTCAAATAAAACTAGTTAAAGAGTTGTTCAATTGTTTAGAAAACACAAATGAAACCAAATCGGTTTGATTCACTTGAATCAATCATGGACATTATAGCCACGATTTGCAAAGATTGCATTCCTTATGATTTAAATGTTTAAGTCCATGAACTGACCGATTTAACAAAGTAACCAGCTTAAGTATGCATACGGGTATGCGTACTTAAGCAACCGGCTTTGAGTTTGTAAAGTTTTCAAACTCTGCAGAAATTTTCGGTTCGAAAATTTCGGTTTTAGATTGCATTCCTTAAGGTGACTAGTTAAGAGTTTTTCAAAACAACAGAAATTCTCGGTTCGAGAACTTCCTCCAATATGCGTACGGGTACGCATACTTAACCTGTCTCCTTCACCAATTTCGTATGCACACATATGCATACTCTTGGCTTTCGGTTTATGGATTTATACACTAATGTGCGAACACACTATATATGCTTATATCCAAAGATGCTTACATCATCAACTCTTTATTTCAATCATTGAAACATTCTTCTATAATGACAATAACCGTTTTCACATACTATTAACATCAAAGCAATTTTCAAGATATTGAAATAATCATTATCGAAACATTCCAAGATGTATCACACAAACCATGTAAGATGTTACTCGACAATTTTCTCATGATATAAGATGAACTTGGTCGAAGCGAAAGCTTACCAACACATATTTCGAGAAATATGTAAGCGAGATATGAAAAAGTGGGGGTACAATAACCACACCCAATATTTAACTTAGCAATCTGTATGGACAGACTCCAATATACTTTCTAGAGAATCATCTAGACAGTCAGACTCGATCTAGATAAAAAGTATATCAAAGAGTTTATATCTCAATCTCTCGATTTGATATATACTCAAGCAATAAAAATATGCAAGTCTTTATCAAATACTAGAGAGATAACTTGGATGGTACCAAATACCAATATCCAAGTGTCAATCAATTCAAATCAACAACCAAAAGGTCGGATATTCTAATTGATTGAACAACGCACAACCTGTGATATTCCAATTATATAACAAAATATAATGCGGAAAAGAAATAACAAAGACACCATAATTTTGTTAACGAGGAAACCGTAAATGCAGAAAAACCCTGGGACCTAGTCCAGATTGAAGATACATTGTAAGTAAGCCGCTACAGACACTAGCCTACTCCAAACTAACTTTGGTCTGGACGGTAGTTGAACCCCAATCAATCTCACACTGATCCAAGGTACAGTTATGCTCCTGCACCTCTGATCCCATCAGGATGCTACGTACTTGATTCCCTTAGCTGATCTAACCCACAACTAAGAGTTTCTACGACCCAAAGTCGAAGACTTTAATAAACAAATTTGTATCACACAGAAAAGTCTACGGTGATAGATAAATCCTTCTCCCACGAATATACCTATGAGTTTTGTTCCGTTTTTTGATAAATCAAGGTGAACAGGAACCAATTGATAAACTGGACTTTCATTCCCGAAGAACATCCTAGTATTATCAATCACCTCACAATAATCCTAATCGACGCAGCGAAAAAAGATATTGTGGAATCACAAACGATGAGACGAAGTGTTTGTGATTACTTTTCTATCTTTCCTATCGGAGATATAAATCTCGACCCAATTATTACAATTGTACTCGTAACGATAGATGATGCAAGATCAGATGACACAACTACAAGAAAAGTAGTATCGGTCTGGCATCACAATCCCAATGAAGTCTTTAAGTCGTTAACCTGGTTTTAGAAGAAGAAACCAAAGGTTAAAGGAGAATCGACTCTATCTATGCAACTAGTATCACACGTAAGGTGTGGGGATTAGGTTTCCCAGTTGCTATAGTTCTCCTTTATATAGTCTTTCAAATCAGGGTTTGCAATCAATGTTAGCTTGGTAACAAAGCATTCAATATTCACCGTTAGATGAAAACCTAATTATATTCAAGCTAATATTTCTCAACCGTTGGATCGAAAACTTAGCTTGTTACACACAAATGAAATGTCCAATTCTGGGTTTACGAACCGTTCCCAAACATTAACATTTGTTGGTTCAACATTAGTTAACCAAATGGTTAACCATATGATCACTTTCATATCCACCATATTCTTCTTCACCATTACTAGTTCAAATGACTCAAATGAACTAGTTAGAGAGTTGTTCAATTGCTTAGATCTTATGTAACTATACAAGACACAATCGAACCAAAAACGGTTTGATTCACTCGAATCGGCTCATGAACTTTATAGCCACGGTTTTCAAAAGGATTCCTTAGATTAAGTAAACATGATTTCAAGAACAACAGGTTTTAGATATAACCTTCTCAAGTTCGCGGATTGGCTTCGCGGAATTAAGCTCACAGAAGGAGTTCACAAACTCTAGCAGAAATTCTCGGGTCGAGAACTTCCGCCAGTTCGCGGACTTGGCTCACGCAACATTCCGTTTCTCTTGATAAACAAAGTTCACAAACTTTGGTTCAAGGAATAAGGACTTATACATATATGTGTTTCCACAACAATGCTTATATACTACAAATGGTTATATAATCTAAACTCTCATTTTAATCATTGGAACATTCTCAAAGGACGTTATATAGCCGTTATTCACATACTATTTTTCGTCAGAGCAATTTCCAAAGTGATTGAAACATAACATGACATTCGTCACTAGGTAAAGATGAATTTGGCTAAAGCGAAAGCCTACCAACACATATTTCGAGAAATAGATAGGCGATTTAAACTCGGCTTGAAATAGCAAATGTGTATAATGAAAGTCTATACATCAGCACAACTTTTGTCTCAAGAGTAGGAGATAGAATAGATAGACTTTTGAGTGACAGATAAGTTCAAGTCTCCACATACCTTTTAGTTGATGAAGATCCACCAGTTCCTTAAGTAGTCATTCGTCTTGTATGATGATTGCAATGGATTCTTGAGGTCAACTACACTTTCTATCCTAGTCCGAGACCTTTAGCTATGTAGGCTAGAAATCAAGACTTATAGTTTTGATCACTAACATTGACAAACATGCTTGAGATAGCAACGCATGCGAGTTCGACCGAGCAATGCTCTAACAATCTCACCCTTTGTCAATTTTTGTGACAAAACTATTAAAACATATGGAATACAAAAAATAAATAAATTAACCTTTGTAGCTCCTATTCCACATGCCTAATCTTCAACATTACTCGAAATCTTCGTCACGTCCAAGTACTCCAATGATCCCAAAGGTTGTAGGTTTAGTATCATCGTTGTTGAAAATCCGTAGCTATAACAACAATAAAACAATAGTTCTCAATCATTATTATACAGCGTCATAGTATCATTACACAACGTCAAAGTCCAATTGTATCACAACTTCAACAACAATATTATGGTGATATGTATCCCTCCCCCTTAGTTAATACTCCATCTCACATGGAAACTACTCCCCCTTACATAATGATCCTAAAACCATATGTATTTCTAGTGTGAACTACATATTAATTCTCCCCCTTTTTGTCAATAAAATTGGCAAAGTTACAAGAACGGAATCCTAATGAAATTTCCGAAAGAGACATTTCTTGACCAAAAGAAAACAAAGGTATATCATCTAATTTAGATGCAATCATAAAGCCGAAACTAAATGCATTCATCAAAGAGTTCGTAAAGATACAAGATAACCCCTATAATATTCCACAACCACACTCCCCACAAAGATTTGGCAATTAATTAAGCAAAAGTTCAAAAGAACTCTCCCCCATAAAATGTCATTCCCGAAAGAACAACAAGAGCGACCTTAATTTAGAAAGAAAAGAAGGATTTCTTTTGACATAACACACAAAGAACTCTGACAGAAAAATCAATCCTATGAAAACAAATACAGAATTGAAGTAAACACTTACTGGAGTTTCAAACTCAATTGCCCAAAAGATCGAGATAAGTACAGGGGAAAGAGTCATAGAAACAATTAATGAACCAAAAAAACACAATAGACTGCCGTAAGTGTTGAAAAGTAGCAGTGTCTAATGGTTCGGTGAGAATATCAGCCAATTGTTGTTCGGAAGGCACAAATTCCATACTTATGATACCATTTTCATAGAGATATCGAATAAAGTGGTACCTTATATCAATGTGCTTTGTTCTTGAGTTCTCAACGGGATTCTCAGTGATTCGTATCGCACTATACTTATCACGAAAGATCTTCATTATTCCAGTATCAATTCCATAATCAGCTAGCATTTGTTTCATCCAAATGAGTTGAGTGCAACATGAGCCAGCTGCAATATATTCTGCTTCACATGTAGACAGAGATTGTGAATTTTGTTTCTTGTTATGCCAAGCCACAAGATTCAATCCTACATAGTAGAAACCCCCTGATGTACTTTTTTCGTCTTCTACACATCCTGCCCAATCAGCATCTGAATAAGCAGAAAGGTCAGTGTTAATATCAAAAGTATAAGATAGACCATACCCGACAGTGTGATTGACATATCGTATGATCCTCTTTGCAGCTGCAAGATGAGATTCCTTTGGATTAGCCTGAGCACAACAACCAACACTAAAAGAAATATCAGGTCTAGTGGCTGTAAGATATAAAATGCTACCGATAATAGATCGATACAATTTTTGATCTACTTTCACTCCTTTCTCATCTCTGTGTAGTTTACCAATAATGGGCATAGGTGTTAGTTACGGATTTGACTTATCTGGATCGAATCTTGTAACAAGATCCCTTGCATATTTTTCTTGAGATAAGTAGATTCCATCCTTATGTTGCTGAATCTGTAATCCTAAAAGAACTTTAACTCACCAACATTGCTCATTTCAAACTCTTTAGCAAGTGAAACTTGAAAATCCTTTGCAGCTTCTCTGAAGTTGAACCATAGATGATATCATCTACATAGACTTGAGCAATAACAACATTTTTCCCACTCCATCTGGTAAACAAGGATTTATCACCTCCACCTCTTGAAAAACCTTTTCTAATAAGAGAAGTGGTAAGTTTTTCAAACCAGGCTCTAGGTGCTTGTTTTAACCCATATAATTCCTTTTTGAGCTTAAGAACGTGATCTGGGAAATCAAGGTTTTCAAATCCTTTAGGTTGATCAACATAGACTTCTTCCTTTAGAATTCCGTTTAGGAACGCGAATTTTATATCCATTTGGAAAAGTTTAACCTTGAGATAACAAGCATGAGCTAATAAAAGTCTAATGGACTCAAGTCGTGCCACAGGAGAAAAGGTTTCGTCAAAGTCGATACCTTCAATTTGTGAATATCCTTGAGCGACAAGTCTGGCTTTGTTTCTGATAATTGTGCAAAAATCATCAGACTTGTTTTTGAATATCCATTTTGTTCCAACAATATTAACATTGGAGGGACAAGGTACGAGCTCCCATACGTCTTGTCTTACAAAAAGGATATAACTCTTCATGCATTGCATTCACCCAAAAGGGATCGTTCAGAGCTTCATCAATATTTCTCGATTCTACTTGGGACAGATAACAACCAAAATTGCACATGTTTTGAAGTTTCCCTCTAGTCTTAGCTGTAGAATCTCTTCCTCCAATAATACTGTTGGGATCATGATTCCTTTGAATCCAGAGGTGTCGTGGGGGGACACGTTCTTGTTCATCAGGAGTAGCATGATCAGTGCTCTTCTCCTTGTCACTAGACATATCAGGATCGACAACAGTTGGGATTACTTCAACTGATTTTGGTATTTCTTTGACTTTCTCATTTGTCTCGGTTGGAGGCAGTTCATCAGAAGGATTATCAAGATGAAAATCACTAATATCATCGATGATGACATTAGCATATTCCATCATGACTTGAGTTCTGAGATTAAACACTCAAAAACCAAGGCTATCAGAAGCATAGCCAAGAAAGATACCTTCATCACTTTTGGTATCGAATTTCCCTCTCTGTTCTCGATATTTTAGAATGTAGCATTTACTTCCGAGCACTCTAAGATAGTGCAGGTTGGGTTTTCTTCCATACAACAACTCATATGGAGTGTTTAGGGTTTTATACCGTAAGTAAACACGATTGATCAAATAACATGCCGTAAAAACATCTTCTCCCCAAAACCTTAGAGGTAGGTATTTGTTATAGATCATTACCCTGGCCATTTCTTGAATGTTCCTATTCTTTCTTTCTGCAACTCCATTAGCTTGAGGAGTAATGGGTGGTGAATATTGTTGAATAATTCCCAGTTCATCACAAAATTCAAACACCTTAGTGTCATTGAATTCAGTTCCACGGTCGCTCCTAATTTTCTTTAGTTTGCGACCTTGTTCATTCTGGATTCTTTTAACAATAATCTTGAATTCATCAAGGGTTTCATTTTTATGAGACAGAAATGCAACCCAAGTGAATCTGGTGTAATCATCTACCATAACTAAAGCATACTTCTTACCAGCAACCGTGGGTTGTTGAATTGGTCCGAAGAGATCCATATGAATTAAATCAAGTGGAGCTTTAGTGAGAATATCTCGAGATGATTTATGGTGAACTTTAGTTTGTTTATCCTTTTGACAGGAACCACATACACCTTCAATCTTTTCATTTATTTTGGAAACGACTCTAACAAGTTCTTTGTTAATGACCTTAGTTAGAAGACGATAGTTGATGTGACCAAAACGCTCATGCCAAAGATGTCTCGATTCCACCTTAGTCAAATTGCAACAATTGCTAAACTGAGTATCGAGAAGATAACAGTTGTTTTTACCACGAGTTCCTTGAAAAATTACTTTCCCAGTTTTGTCTACAATGTCACATCCATTTATATTGAAGACAACTCGATGGCCTTTGTCAGAAATTTGACTAATAGAAAGAAGATTTGCAGTCATACCTTTTACGTATACTACATCATGGATTTCAGGTACGCCGGGCAGTTTGATCGTCCCTTTCTTACTAATGTAGCAACAACTCCCATCTCCAAAAGTTATTGGTCCTCCTTCATAGTCGTCAGAAGAAACAAACCATATGAGATCACCTGTCATATGTCTGCTACATCCACCGTCAAGAAACCACTGAAAGGGTGATGTTGATTTTAAAGCAAAAGCTCTCATACTGTTAGTACTTTCCTGTTTAGGTTTTCCTAATAGTTTTCTACGTCCTCTTAGAGAGGCACTAAGTTGTTTAGTTTTCGTGTGAAGATTACTTGCAACTTTCAGTCTCTTTTGAAATGACATACAAGAATGTTAAAAATGATTCGAACAATCACAAAAAAAACATGGGCCGTCACTCTTGGAATCGCCAGAAAATTTCTGAGTCATATCAGTTTTGACAACATGTGAACGTTGTTTATTACTTGACATATGATTGTTCTTCAGAGAGAAGCAACTGGAGTTATTCAAGTCCATTAAAGGGATTTTAACAGATTTCAAATCCTTAAGCATTGTAATTTCTTCTATGATATCAGAGTTGATCCGGATTTGTTCATCCAACTTTTTCTGGAGAATAACCAGTTTATTAGAACTTTTTTTACGATTGGTTTTTAATCCTGGTGAAGCGTTTCTAGAGACTTTTCTGTTCATAGAGTCAGATCGCTACAAACACAGACTTGTGAGGTCTTGAACGTGTTTGCCTGCTCTGATACCAATTGAAAAAGTGGAGGTACAACAACCACACCCAATATTTCGCTTAGAAATCTGTATGGACAAACTCCAATATACTTTCTAGAGAATCAACTAGACAGTCAGACTCAATCTAGATAAAAAGTATATCAAAGAGTTTATATCTCAATCTCTCGATTTGATATATACTCAAGCAAATAGAAATCTGCGAGTCTTTATCAAATACTAGAGAGATAACTTGGATGGTACCAAAGACTAATATCCAAGTGTCAATCAATTTAAATCAACAACCAAAAGGTCAGATATTCTAATTGAACAACGCATAACCTGTGATATTTCAATTATATAACAAAATATAATGCGGAAAAGATATACCAAAGACACCAGAATTTTGTTAACGAGGAAACCGCAAATGAAGAAAAACCCCGGGACCTAGTCCAGATTGAACATACATTGTATTAAGCCGCTACAGACACTAGCCTACTCCAAACTAACTTCGGTCTGGACTGTAGTTGAACCCCAATCAATCTCACACTGATCCAAGGTACAGCTATCCTCCTACGCCTCTGATCCCAGCAGGATGCTACGTACTTGATTCCCTTAGCTAATCTCACCCACAACTAAGAGTTGCTACGACCCAAAGTCGAAGACTTTAATAAACAAATCTGTATCACGCAGAAAAGTCTACGGTTATAGATAAATCCGTCTCCCACGAATATACCTATGAGTTTTTGTTCCGTCTTTTGATAAATCAAGGTGAACAAGAACCAATTGATAAACCGGACTTATATTCCCGAAGAACAGCCTAGTATTATCAATCACCTCACAATAATCCTAATCGACGCAGCGAAAAAAGATATTGTGGAATCACAAACGATGAGACGAAGTATTTGTGATTACTTTTCTATCTTTCCTATCGGAGATATAATCTCGACCCAATTATTACAATTGTACTCGTAACGATAGAAGATGCAAGATCATATCACACAACTACAAGAAAAGTAGTATCGGTTTGGCTTCACAATCCCAATGAAGTCTTTAACTCGTTAACCTGATTTTAGAAGAAGAAACCAAAGGTTAAAGGAGAATCGACTCTATCTATGAAACTAGTACCAGTTGCTAGAGTTCTCCTTTATATAGTCTTTCAAATCAGGGTTTGCAATCAATATTAGCTTGGTAACAAAGCATTCAATATTCATCGTACGATGAACACATGATTAGATTCAAGCTAATATTTCTTAACCGTTGGATCGAAAACTTATCCTGTTACACACAAATGAAATGTCCAATTTTGGGTTTACGAACCGTTCCCAAACATTAACATTTGTTGGTTCAACAATAGTTAACCAAATGGTTATCCATATGATCACTTTCATATCCACCATATTCTTCTTCACCATAACTAGTTCAAATGACTCAAATGAACTAGTTAGAGAGTTGTTCAATTGCTTATATCTTATGTAACTACACCAGACACAATCGAAGCAAAAACTGTTTGATTCACTCGAATCGGTTCATGAACTTTATAACCACGGTTTGCAAAAGCATTCCTTAGTTTAATTAAACATGAGTTCAAGAAAAACCGATTTAGATATAACCTGCTCAAGTTCGCGGACTGGGTTCGCAGGCTTAAGCTCACGGAAGGTCCAGTTCGCGGACTTGGCTCACGCCACATGTCGTTTCTCTTGATCTACAAAGTTCCCAAACTTCGGTTCAAGGAATAAGGACTTATACATATATGTGTTTCCACAACAATGCTTATATCCTACCGATGGTTATATAACCTAAACTCTCATTTCAATCATTGAAACATTCTCAGAAGACATTATACAACCGTTATTCACAGACCATTTTTCGTTAGAGCAATTTCCAAAGTGATTGAAACATAACATGACATTCCTCACTTGGTAAAGATGAATTTGGCTAAAGCGAAAGCTTACCAACACATATTTCAGATAGGCGATTTAAACTCGACTCGAAATAGCAAATGTGTATAATGAAAGTCTATACATCAGCACGACTTTTGTCTCAAGAGTAGGAGATATAATAAATAGATTTTTGAGTGACACATAAGTTCAAGTCTCCACATACCTTTTAGTCGATGAAGATCCACCCGTTCCTTGAGTAGTCCTTCGTCTTGTATGATGACTGCCATGGAGTCTTGAGCTCAACTACACTTTATATCCTAGTCCGAGAACTTTAGCTATGTAGGCTAGAAATCAAGACTTATAGTTTTAATCACTAACATTGAAAAACATGCTTGAGATAGCAACACAGGCGAGTTCGACCGAGCAATGCTCTCTAACAAGATATATTGAGCTCGAAATCTCAAATGTGTATAGAGAAAACTATATCGTAACACGACTTATGTCTCAATATAGGAGATAGTAGAAATAGACTTTCCAAGTGATAGATGAGTTCAAGTCTCCACATACCTTTTGTCGAAGAAGTTCCACAAGATCCCCTTAGTAGTTCTTCGTCTTCTAGAAATGAACGCCGAGAGATCTAAGCTCAACTAAACTATCTATTTCATAGTCCGAGACATCTATAAATAGGCTAGAAATCAAGTCTTATAGTTTTGATCACTAACATTGACAGACATGCTTGAGATAGCAACGCATGCGAGTTCGACCGAGCAATGCTCTAACACATGATTCATCAAACTATGCATCAGACAATTTTGCAGCTACAACCAATTTGGCAGACATTCAAGAGATGCTGAAACAAGCCCTTGCAATTGGTAACAATCCTACAACAACAACTGCTTTTTCAGTTCCTTCAGGTACTTTTTCAACTGAATGGTTTCTTGACTCAGGAACATCAAACCATATGACATATAACTCAAATTTGTTTGAGAAAATGAAACCTATTGTTACTCCTAAGATCCATATAACAGACTAATTAGCCTATACATAGTACTCGACGGACCTTTTAAACCTTTAGGTCTAAAAGACCTATCATTTACTATTTATAAATAGATCACCTGGATCATTACAAAAGTTACAAGTATGATTAACCTTTGTATATCGTCATACGCACAACATCTGAAACACAATTTTACATAGTCCTTTCGTAACGATATATGTAGCGTTTATCATCTCCCTAAGTATTTTTTTTCATCTCCCTAAGTATCACTTTGGAGACACATGGAAAAGATAAATGTTACATGAAGACTACTACAATCATCACTTATTCTCATTAAATTTGTTTCATCATTCTCAAAGAATCACCTTCGCAACGTTTATTCGAGTAATGAAAAGGTACAAAAATTACAATTTTCTAGGAAACTGAAAATCAAACGACATAAATACAAGGTTAGAATAATTGTTAGCCCCCTTGTTACCTTGTATACGTTAGATTTGGGTCTATATTCAGAATTTCTTAATTAGGCTTCAGAATACCTTTGTCCTGGTTCCGGTAGTACACATAATAATGTAAAGTGGAACTAGTAGTTGTCATAGGGGTGAGAGTGGGCGGGTATGGGCAGATATTCACCTCATCTGTATCCAATTCTATTTATTACGGATTTCAAATTTGGCATCCGAGTCCAATCCATCATCAAGCAGATTTGCGTTAATAAATACACATATGGACGGATTGGATGCAGATAATCCAATGATTTTGTTTTTGTTGATGGTGGTTTTTAGCTTAGGGTTAAAATCGTAAAATCTTGCATTTGACGTCACTTTGTAAGAAAATGGTGCCGTGAGTACTAACCTCTCCACCGGAATATTTATTGAGCCATTCGATATATTTACATGAAATTTATACATACTGCCGAATGTAGCCACCATCCCAAACACTCTGTAAATTTCGGCACCTCGCCAATACAAGACTCACCGAGTACTTTCCTGTGCTATGTTCCCCGACAAAACCCTTAATATCGGTATGGCATCACGGATTATGTTCACTCGCAGCGGAGTATCATGAACCTCCAAGTACCAAAGTTAAAGCCATCGCACGAAATGCTCAGACTGAAAGCACACTGCAATCTATAGATAAGGATTTTTGTGGCAGCATACAAAATCCAACCAATTATTGTGATAACTCACAAAAAGCTCATAAACCCGACTAATTTGCAAAATTAGAGTCTCGCGCCCCGCGCAGTACACTAGACCCCGTTGGTCGAAAAATTATATATGCTTAGTCAAACTAGGCGATTAAATCCGCCACAGCGCACTGGAAGTGTGGCCACGCCCTAGCTTCCCTTCCCCACTTCCCATCGACCAATCAGGTCGCTTTAAATCTGCCACACTCACACGGAAGTGTAGCCACGCCCATGCCTGGCCGGACCTCTTACATTAACCAACCAGGTTATTTTAAACTCGCCACAATGTTGAAAAGAAGGAAACCACGCCAGATGGCCGCAAAGCCAATTGGTTTCCCAAAAACGCACCAGCATGCCAAGCAGCATGCGAAACATGCCAAACGCACATACCAGGCACACATGTCAGATGCACATGCCAAATGCGCTAAATATGGCCACTCACCCCAAGCGACGTGCCATATAGGCTAATTAGGTTTTCGACAATCCAAACCCTAATTTAGGCAAGATTTCCACACCAACGTGCCAAAAATTTCAGTAGCTATGACTACCCGCGCAACCGTGCTAAAGGCATGCACGATCCATGCCATGTCATCCATTCCGCAATACCGCTAGTGCAAGTTAAAGGCACCACTGCCAATTAAAGGTAGCCATGATCGACGGCTACCTTTCCTCCTGAGATGCGATCTCAACCATCCAAGTTCGCCACCAAACTAAGAGGCTTGTGGAAAATTTTGAGTGACAATGCTTCCAAACCCTAAACTTTGGCCACGACATCAAATCCCAGTTTGGACATGACGCCTAATTTCGGCCACAGTGCCAAACCCTAACCTTGGCCACGGCGCCAAGACCTAACCTTGGCCATGCCGCCAAGCCTTAGCTTTAGTCATGGAGCTAAATCTTAACGCTGTCCATGCTAAACGCTACAGGTGTGTCCATGCCACTGACATGTTGTTATGCCACGGCCACTGGCATGCCACCATGCCACAACTACTAGCATGTCGCTATGCCACGACCACTGGCATGCCACCATGCCACAGCTACTAGCATGTCGCCATGCCACGGCCACTGGCATGTAACCATGCCACGGCCACTAGCATGTCGCGATGCCTCGGCTACGCCATTGTCATGCCATATATGCCATGGCTACGCCACTGGCATGCCACTAGCATGCCATTATGCCATGGCTCCACCAGGCGTTACTATGCCAATGGCGCACTACGCTATACAACAAGATGCGGCCATAATCAATGGCCACTCTTCCTCATGATATGTAATCTCAGCCATCAAAATTCGCCACCGAGTGATGAGTGCCAAATATTGTATATATTTATCCCCTTTTGTTGGCAATTTAACTCATCTTTTGTGCATTAATTCTACATTTTATCCCATATTCTGTATTTTCTTTGTTTTCGAGAATAAATATTTTTATTAATTAATTTTGCATTTTTAGGTAATAAATAAAGTTAGATGAATTGCGAAGCAGAAAAGAGCAGAAAAGTAGTGAGAAGTCGGGAGGAATTACACAAGGAAGCCGCGAAGAATGTTGTGCGCAAGACCAAAAGGCTAGAACTGGGCTTGAAGAGGAAGAATTGTCCTTAAAGAAGATATGGGCTTGGCATACCCAAGGCCCAAAACCCTCACCCAAATCCATTTCCTATATCCATACCCGTTTCCCTTTCTAGCCGTCAGATTGGATCATCTCAGTATCCTATGGTCGCAGCATCGCTAGTACATCAAAGTCTGAAGCTCCTGTCTAACACTACAGCACCTAACTCCATCTTGAGCCGTCAGTTTCGTTGTATCAGGCATCCGACGGTCGATACCAGCCTCTTCACTTGTAGCCGTTAGATCGATCTATCATTTCCGCATCCCTCGGCTCAACTTTGCAAATCATCAAGCTTTCTATCCCCGCCACACACCTAAGCACCTAATACCTATACCCATCAACCAAACACTCCCCTCCTTCTTCTCCATCGACTTCACCTCCCTCACCTCCGTCTGCAACAGCCTCACCTTCACTACCAACTCCGCCAACTCCACTGCTTCAACCACCACAACCGCCACCAAAAGCCATCATGGCTATCACCTACACAAAACGCATCATTCCCCTATTCTTCTAGCGGCCTATTACATCAATTTCTCATCTCTCATCTCACTGAAACCCTAGGTGAGAAATTGATGAAATAGGTCGACCTAGAAACACAATTGGAGGCAGAGAAGGACCGAGAGGGAAGAAAAGAGGCATGGGTCACCACCAATTCAGCGAATTTGGTGAGCAATTTCGGAATTGATAAATACCTAATTTCTAATTTTAGGGTTTGAAAATTTGGGTAATTGTATGCTATAAATAGAGAGTGTGTAGAGCAATTTGAGGGTGTTCTTGGGCTAGCCGAGATTCCCCCAAAATTGGGTTAGTTTAGGTTTAATTTTTAAATTTCAATTTCAACTGTTTAATTTTAGGGTTTCAATTTTAATTCCCTGTTATGTTTCAATTCTAATTTCACTGCAAATGTTAAATGTTGTTTACATATGTCCTGTTAATATGTGTTGTTCCTGTTAAATGTTGGTGTTCCATGTAATGTTAGTTTAGTGGAATGTTAGGCTAGAAATCTCAGTGCATTGTGTTGATTGAGTAGTGGGGAGAAACTAGTGCTCACTTGTGACAATGAGCAAGCTAGTTCTCTTCCCACTCTAGATGAATGCCTAAAGCCATTGCCTTGGCTTTGCTTTTCTTTCTTTTTTTTTAACTGTTTTGTTACTTCTTCTCCTCCCTGCCCTTGGCTAACAGCCTTGGTTTATTTGGTTTTTCTTCCAGTTACCTTTGCTTCACTATCACATTTACTTTCTGTCACTAATTCAGTTACACCAAAACAGCTCAGTTGTGTTTTAACACAACACAAAAATCTCTAGGAAAACAACAATAGCTCCCTCCAAGTCCCTGTGGACAAACCCCTGCTTATTCACTTTCTACTTTAGATCCTGTGCACTTGCAGGTGTAAATATAATCATAGTTTTAGGTTTAATTCCTTAGCTATCAAGTTTTTGGCGCCGCTGCCGGGGACTCGGTTAGCGGCGCTGTTGTTGTTTTTTTTTTGAACTTTGATTTTGTTGTGTTCTACCTTTGTTTGTTGTTCTCTGCATTTGTTTGCTGGTGCAGGTCTTGTTGCTGGCTATCCTTTGCTAGCTAGCTAGCTAACTGTTGCCTGTTGCGAGACCTTTCTGCTGAGCTTGCCAAGCTGCTGGGTTGTAAGAACTTGACCCTTGTTGCTGCTGCCCTGCCTGCAAGCCCTGAACTGAACCACCTGCTGCTGCTGATGCTCTTGTGCTGCTGTGGTGCTCCTGCTGGTGCCAGGCCAAGAATCCAGTGAGCTGTTGCACCTGTTGCTGAACCAAAGCTGCAGCCTGAAACCCAAAGCCTGCTGCTGGCCTGTTGTTGTTTGAACTGCAGTAGTGACCCTGCTGCCAAGCTTCTGTTGCTGGGCTGTGCAATAAAGAAACAAAAGCCCAACTGGGCTGTAAGCTGCAGAAGGAGAAGAAATTGAACCAAGCCCAACTGGGCTTGAGTGTTGAAGCCAAAGCTTAGGATGATCCAAAGCCCAACTGGGCTTTTGCAACCAAACCGAACAGCTGGGCTGTGCTTTATAGGTAAGCCTAAACCCATTAAGAGAACCCAACCTGTGGGCTTCCATTTTTAATTTGTGGGCTTGTAATAATTTTTGTTTTTCTTTATTTTTTATTTGGGCTTGTAATAATTTTTTCTTTTTCTTCTTTTTCTTTCTTTTATGGGTTTGTAATTATTATTGTTGTTTTTATTTTCTTTTATGGGTTGTGCTAATTTATGCTAGGCTAAGTTTAAAAAAAAAAAAAAAAAAAAAAAAAATAAAATAATAATTAAAATTTTCTTTTGCTCCCATTTTAAACCAAATTTTTTATTTTTACTCCCATTTTAAACCAAATTTTCTTTTTCCAATGTCTCCCACCAAAACCAAAATTTTCCCAAAAATCCAAACCCTTTAAAAACCAAATTTTGGGCTTTGTAACATAGTTACTTAGCTCTTGAGCCAATCATGTCTGGATTTTGGTCTGCTCCTGGAGATGGAAATAAAACTCTTAGGGAACTTGCTTATGGACAAACTTCACGTTATGAACCTTCCACGGACCATGATGTCAATAGTCATAGGAATTATTATGGACATTTTCAAAGTCCTGAGCCGCAATACATGAACCCTACTGACTATTCATACATGCATCATTCATCGCAACGTGAAAATGAACATTTTGCTAGTGCCTCACTCACCCAATCATCACTTATGGATCAATTAGAAGCTCGAATCGCAGCTTTAGAAATGCAATCACATGAGGAATCTGTCACATCTAATTTTCTTAGGCAACCTGAAATCTATGCATGTCCCGCATGTGGTAGTTTAGACCACCCTGTTGAGCATTGTCATATTTTGCATAATTTTAGGCCATCTAGAGAAAATCCAATGTATGAAATGCCCATGAATTGTGAGAATGGTAGTCATTGGGACCATAATCAATCCTTTGAGGGTTGCGATCAATATTTTGTAGACCCTAATGACCATGCACACATGTACCATTCACCACAATTTGAACATGAAGAATTTTGTACTCCCATGAATTTAGACTCCACCACAGAAGCTTTAAGACTCTGTAAGCAAGACTATGATAGATCTACAGCACGAATTCATGCACATTTAGATCAGATTTTGCTTCACCGACAAAAGGAGGAAATTCATGAGGAAATGTATGTTGTCCCTAATGAAGTGTCTAGTCCCATTCATGTAAATAATGTTGAATATGAACCTAATTTAGAGGAACATGAATCGACTAATGACACCACCGCTGTTAATGAGGACCAATATGCATGCTACCATGATGATGATTATGATATATTAGAGGAACATGAAAATATTGTGGAACCTGTTGGTTCAATAACATATGGCTTCTCGCCCTCGACCTTCATGAATGTTGTTCTTTCTAATACTCATTGTAATTCATATGATTTTGATATTGACATGGGATTCGTACAATTATTCTGTGAAGATGAGCATGACATAGGAATAGTTGGATCTTCTGTAGACACTAATATGCATGAAAATATATTTGATGTGTCTGATTCTCTACCTAGGTCACATTGTGATATTTCTCCTGATTTGCCGATGCATGAGAATAAATTTGTTGATGATGTTGATGATTCTGAGTGTGAACTTGCCAATGTGATTGATGATTGTGAGCATGATGTGACATGTGTAGACGATTTAGGAGATTTTGATTTGATTGATAATGATATACCTATTCTCCTACATGAGTCACAATCTGTTGGCCTTCCACCCAACCTAGATTTGGTTTGTACCCATATTGTCAAACCAATTTTTCTGAAAATTCCTAACCTAGGTTTGGAACTGTATGCTTCCCAAGTCCTCTTGGACTATTTTGCTTCTAAGTATAATACATTTGAGGAACCACAGTTGGAATTAGCATGTTTGCCCGTCCCTAGCACAGTTCATTTCGAGCTAGACCTTTTGCATGATGAACCCCCAAAACTGCGCGATTTTGTTTTCAAAACTATATCTTCTGTAAAATCCAGGTTTGGGGGTAGCTCATTTTGTTTCGCAGTTTCACTCGCGTTTCTTTCCTGCTATATATGTGTGAAGCTGTTGAAATGTCTACACTTTGTCTTTTGGGTTGATCCTCAACTCTTTAGATTGTTAGTGTATGGTGAATATTTTTGTACATAATCCAGTAGTTAAAATTTCTTAAAAACCCTTTTGTTCCTTTTGTATATATTTTGCTAATCCAATATGATCTCGGCTGAAATATGTTGGATTTTTGCCTTGAATAACGGAGTTTTAATTCTGCTTTCGCCGAAATCGGGTATTCTCTCTCCTTTTACTCTACTCAGCATGTCCCTTTCCATATGTTGCATTTTAACCTTTCCATATTTTGAAACATTGAGGACAATGTTTAGTTTAGGTTTGGGGGTATAGAGTAGATACCACGATAATATGCTATAATTGAAAACGAACTCCTTCTTCTTTTTGAAAAAATTGAAAAATTCCAAAAAAAAAATTGAAAAATCAAAATTCAAAAAATTAAAAAATGAAAAAATCATAAAAAATGGAGCTCATTTACCTTGAAATGTTGACTCTTGTGCAAATATGTATTTTTATTAGGAGTCTTAGTCTAGATATTTAGGCACCCTGATTCTAGCACAATTCACATAGTGATAAGAAATTTGCACGCGCACGATCTACCAATACATGTATGGCCTCGATCTTCAAGGTGTTGGATAGGAAGTTACGATTGCCAATCACTTTAGAATACTGAACGAAACTGGACTAGCTTGTTCTTTGGTTGGTTGGGATAGAAGATGGAGGTTACATTAAGAAAGACAACCATCGAATTTAACTGGGTGCATCAAAAAGGGCTACCTCTTGCAAAGTGTCATGTAATCTTTTGTTTCCTTTTGTACATGTATCAAAAATGTTGTTTAAAAAAAAAAAAAAAAAAAAAAAAAAAAAAAAAAAAAAAAAAAAAAAAAATATCAGAAAAATACCAAAAAAAATCATTTATATCAATTCCATCATCTCTTGTTCCAAAAATAAAAAGAGAATTGTCAATGTAAATAAGAGTCATGTAAAAGTCATCTTTTGTTGTTTTTGTAATAAGCAAGGAGGGTGTATGCCATTGATGTACAACGCGAGTAATTGTGAAATACCTCCAACTCATTCACAATTCTCGTAAAGTCCGGACAGCTAGCTAGATTTCGACCTCAGTTCTTAGCCTGAGAAACTATCTCTTGGTGATTAGTAGTCATAACTTCAGATCTTTCTTTACACATGTGTAGATACACTTTACACTCTTATCACATGTCTTTTTTTGTTATCAGTGCTAGGATTGTGCCTTCGATAGCTAGATTGACATCTCCATTTTGCTGTGAGCTTTAACTGTTTTGCACATGTCACGTTTGATGGAATCTGAGCTCATATTTTGTCCTTAGGTTTTGTAGGCACACCTCTGGTAAACCTTCACGAGACTTCAACTCGTCCACTAGGGACACTTAGTGGTTTAAAAGGCTTAGTGCATACGCTAAATGCATTCGAGAGACCAGCGACAGTGGTATAGTTAGGATTTCCTTAGTTTTGTTTTACTTGAGGACAAGTAAAATTCAGGTTTGGGGGTATTTGATGAGTGCCAAATATTGTATATATTTATCCCCTTTTGTTGGCAATTTAACTCATCTTTTGTGCATTAATTCTACATTTTATCCCATATTCTGTATTTTCTTTGTTTTCGAGAATAAATATTTTTATTAATTAATTTTGCATTTTTAGGTAATAAATAAAGTTAGATGAATTGCGAAGCAGAAAAGAGCAGAAAAGTAGTGAGAAGTCGGGAGGAATTACACAAGGAAGCCGCGAAGAATGTTGTGCGCAAGACCAAAAGGCTAGAACTGGGCTTGAAGAGGAAGAATTGTCCTTAAAGAAGATATGGGCTTGGCATACCCAAGGCCCAAAACCCTCACCCAAATCCATTTCCTATATCCATACCCGTTTCCCTTTCTAGCCGTCAGATTGGATCATCTCAGTATCCTATGGTCGCAGCATCGCTAGTACATCAAAGTCTGAAGCTCCTGTCTAACACTACAGCACCTAACTCCATCTTGAGCCGTCAGTTTCGTTGTATCAGGCATCCGACGGTCGATACCAGCCTCTTCACTTGTAGCCGTTAGATCGATCTATCATTTCCGCATCCCTCGGCTCAACTTTGCAAATCATCAAGCTTTCTATCCCCGCCACACACCTAAGCACCTAATACATATACCCATCAACCAAACACTCCCCTCCTTCTTCTCCATCGACTTCACCTCCCTCACCTCCGTCTGCAACAGCCTCACCTTCACTACCAACTCCGCCAACTCCACTGCTTCAACCACCACAACCGCCACCAAAAGCCATCATGGCTATCACCTACACAAAACGCATCATTCCCCTATTCTTCTAGCGGCCTATTACATCAATTTCTCATCTCTCATCTCACTGAAACCCTAGGTGAGAAATTGATGAAATAGGTCGACCTAGAAACACAATTGGAGGCAGAGAAGGACCGAGAGGGAAGAAAAGAGGCATGGGTCACCACCAATTCAGCGAATTTGGTGAGCAATTTCGGAATTGATAAATACCTAATTTCTAATTTTAGGGTTTGAAAATTTGGGTAATTGTATGCTATAAATAGAGAGTGTGTAGAGCAATTTGAGGGTGTTCTTGGGCTAGCCGAGATTCCCCCAAAATTGGGTTAGTTTAGGTTTAATTTTTAAATTTCAATTTCAACTGTTTAATTTTAGGGTTTCAATTTTAATTCCCTGTTATGTTTCAATTCTAATTTCACTGCAAATGTTAAATGTTGTTTACATATGTCCTGTTAATATGTGTTGTTCCTGTTAAATGTTGGTGTTCCATGTAATGTTAGTTTAGTGGAATGTTAGGCTAGAAATCTCAGTGCATTGTGTTGATTGAGTAGTGGGGAGAAACTAGTGCTCACTTGTGACAATGAGCAAGCTAGTTCTCTTCCCACTCTAGATGAATGCCTAAAGCCATTGCCTTGGCTTTGCTTTTCTTTCTTTTTTTTTAACTGTTTTGTTACTTCTTCTCCTCCCTGCCCTTGGCTAACAGCCTTGGTTTATTTGGTTTTGCTTCCAGTTACCTTTGCTTCACTATCACATTTACTTTCTGTCACTAATTCAGTTACACCAAAACAGCTCAGTTGTGTTTTAACACAACACAAAAATCTCTAGGAAAACAACAATAGCTCCCTCCAAGTCCCTGTGTACAAACCCCTGCTTATTCACTTTCTACTTTAGATCCTGTGCACTTGCAGGTGTAAATATAATCATAGTTTTAGGTTTAATTCCTTAGCTATCACCGAGCCGTTCAGCTCGTGACAAGTTTTAGGCGACTAGCCAAAACGAGCCTAGCATCACATATGCTATTTACCTATGGAAAGCCTCTCATTTTTAACTTGCCACGCGTAGCAAAGTGCTACATGTTTTTCACGAAAACACTCGAGATATAAAAACATGTCACAAACTGGGGGATACTCATCAGGATATTGTTCTAGCGGTTTACAGCGCGCGGCGTGCAATACGCCCGTTACAGAAAGTGTAATAAAGCGGGGCGGTTAGTAATGGAAAGAAGTAATGGTGTAAACGTATCCTTCATTATGAAAACATAAATTCCAGGTGTTACTCGTTACTCCCTTCTTCCACCACTCAATCGTTTCCATTTCCCACGAGACCAGGGTCTGTTTTGTTGCGACTTGTATAAATAAGGCTCACCTATTTTCTACCAAACAATAAGTTTTGGTCAGGAGAACACTACAACATCCAGAAATCATCTGATAGCTTTCCATTCAGTTAGCCAGTTCAACTTTCTGATACAAATCATGAAACACGCACAATTCCAGAATCAACTATTCTGGTCTCGACACTTTCTTCGCTTCCCTCCCTAAGACCAGCCCTTCTCCTTCACTTTGTGACTAAAGCAAGCCTGGAACGACCATTTCTTGGTTTAGGCCGGGATTGTACAGATTGATCTCTCGAATCAAAAGTTCCCCCATGCAGTACATTGTTTAGGGTTTAGACTCGTTTCTCACCTACACACACGAAATTACCGAAATCAGCAGAAACAATTTTCACCCACAAACAGTTTTATAATTAAAATTTATAACAGGAAAAGGTAAACTGAGTTTATCACTTCAGAACAGATAATTAGCCAAGATATGTTTCAACACCACAACACCAAGTTATTGTTTCGTCACAAGCACAAGATATTACCCTAAGAGGACCACCCTATGAAAGTTTTCCAAGGCAAACTATTGCACATTAACATAATTAAGACAATTAATTTCTGTTTGGTGTTCTTCCAGTCAAAACATACTATTATGCTAAGACGTCAACATATCTGAAAGTTACCTCAGATGTCTCCTCAAAAAACCCAATTTATAATCTAACGAGTCTGGATGTCCAATGAATTTTTAAGAATACACCACGGCCCAATATGTTGGATTTCAAAAATTAACCCATTAACAAATGGTCCATATACCTATCCACAAACAAACTGTTCATATACCCATTAACCCATTAATCTCCGAATTCCGGGCCAATTCCTCACCCTTGGAACTATCGCCAACCACTTTTTTCCTAATTTTTCATCCTAAAACCCACTGCTTCAAAAGTTCACGTTCTCACCTATATTTATAAACGGGAATTTATGGTGAGGCCCAGCTTTTTCTTCTACTTATTATCAGGTCCGATATATATTTCGATTTTTATGACACCCATAATATTTTTTGCTTTTATAACAAATAAATTTTGGATTTGTTTCTCTCCTCAGTAAAATGTTTGCATAACTCGTTCGAAGGCTTAGCGGGCTCGACCTTCAGTCAGGAATCTGTAATGCACTACGGATGTTGCAAATTAATATTGAAATACCATTTATGTCCCATTTCAATAACATTTCCAGACCACCCAATATGCCCTTGTAGTAGTATAAATGAGAAGAGATAAAATTCGAGAGACACTTTAGATTGGTTTTAGTGGTGTTTGGAAATATTTTTGTTGAATGCGAGTAATCCCTTCCTAATTGTATCTTTAGAGATAATTAAATTATCTAATTCTCTCTCTAACATAAGGAACCTGTAAAATTAATACCGAATATAACTTCGAATTAAACAGGAAAGTCTAAGTTAAAATCCATTTCCAACGTAATTCAATAAGGGTGGGTAGTAGCGGTGTGGAACACAAGCACGCCCCTTGTGCTACACCAAATCCGTCGAGTGTTCAAATTTAGATGCGTATACCAAAAAAAAAAAAAAGAAAAACGTTTATGAAACTTTTTTAACCAAAAACACATCACTTATACAAGATTGCCAGCTACTGAAAGCAGATCGATTGAAGCCCACCACTTAGCAAAACATTACTGTGTAATTTGAACGAATAATAAGCGTAGGATCATCATCGTGTATGAAACAGATTCACAATAGCAATGGTTGTTGATGAGGCTTCTACTCGGGCTTGCAGAATTCTACGGGACCAGTAGCAGCAATGATTATCTATCCAAAGAAAATCATCGATTGCATAAATTATTCTTTCTCGGTTATACGGTTCTTAGTAATTTATATGTCATAATCAACGAACTCTTTAAGAAAAATTAGTACTAGATGCCGGATGTTCCCCTGCCTTTCCAACCTGGAGCCGACTTCAAGTTGCCTTATAATTGCCATGTGGAGGCCTCTTCTTTCAAGGCTGCTAATGGGTAGGGCGCACTGACTGACCCTAGTACGGAGAATTTAGGATGCAGCCCAGCAACACCACCGATCCACCGGCCAGTTAATTAGGTTCATGTAGCACTTTTGGCACATTATATGGGAGTAATAAGATTACTCAGTTGTCAATTTCACATTAAAGCATAAACAGTTGAATATTTCATATCACTAGTCACCATTGATATACAACTATATTCTCTAGATGTGCCTACATATTTATAAGATACGAGAGACATTAAATCACCACCACTCAGAACAAAGACATCATAATTAATCTCACTTCATTTCAACATGGAGAATACTCTTTCTCATAGTTTCCTTCTACTTCTTCCTCTGATTCTACTTCCTCTATATTTTTTCATCACAATATTCAAATGCAGAAATGATCAAACCACACCCAGCTTCCCACCTGGTCCTCCTAAGCTTCCAATCATTGGTAATTTACATCAACTTATTGCAAAACATCCTCACGAAGCAATGTCGCAACTATCTAAAATATATGGTCCAGTCATGCTTATACAATATGGTCGTGTGCCAACAGTAGTAATCTCCTCTGCGGAAGCTGCCGAACAAGTCTTCAAAACATATGATACTGCGTTTTGCAATAGAGTTCAACTTGCTGGGCGAAAACAGCTTTCGTATAATTATGTAGATATGGCTTTAGCACCTTTTGGAGAGTATTGGAGAGAGATTCGAAAAATATGCATCCTTGAACTCTTTACTAAGAAAAGGGTGCAATCTTTTACTCTTGTCAGGGCAGAGGAGGTTGATGTTTTGATTGATTCCATATCATCATATTCTTCAAATGCAACTTCTGTTAATGTTTTTGAAAAGTTCACTAGTTTTGCACACAGAACAATTTGTCGAATTGCTTTTGGGAGCACATCTGGTGAAAGTTGGGATAGATTTGATAATGGAAGTCTCACAAAACTTCTCTGCGAAGTCGCTGCTTTAACTAGTTTATCAGCATCTGACTTCTTTCCAAAGGCAAGTTGGATTATTGATAGGATAACTGGAATCCATGGAAAAACAAAAAAATGCTTTCATGATTTGGACAATTTCTTACAGCAAATCCTAGATGAACATGACAACTCGGAGCGAGTGAAACTGGAGAATGAAGATATCATAGACGTTTTACTTAAACTAAAAAAGGCTCAATTGACTACAATTCGTCTCACTAACGACCATATTAAAGCAATAGTTTTGGTAATTTCTTTTTTCTTTTCCTCTCTAATTAATTAGAGTTGCAGTATTGTTTTTCTTCTTAGCCCAGGATTCTGACACTAACCCAATTAAACTGCTTTTAGATACCTTGCCGGTTTGGAGTATTTATGGGGTTCAAACATCTGACACTAACCCAATTAAACTGTTTATCAATTCCTGACCGAGTTAAAGTATTTATAATCGTGACTTGGATGTCAAACCACTTGGCCATCTTCTGGATGGTTATATTAACCTGCTTTAGTTACTGGGTTATTCTTAGTTTGATATATCACTGTTGTATAATAGTCCTACTTTCATTCGTATAAAGACCATCTTAGCATTGTAGAGTTTTTTTTTCTTTCTCGGTTTCTATATACTTACAATTTTCTGTCTAAAAACTATCTATCAGAATGTATATCTTGGTGGAGTAGACACACCAGCTGAGGTAATTACTTGGGTAATGGCAGAACTGGTGAAACATCCCAAAGTAATGAAGAAAGTTCAAGAAGAGATTCGAAGTTATGTGGGATCAAAAGGAGAGGTGGAAGAATCAGATCTTGATAATTTCCAGTACTTAAAAATGGTAGTTAAAGAAACTCTAAGATTGCATCCAGCATTTCCATTACTTGCAAGAGAAAGCATCAAACATTGTAAAATTGAAGGTTACGACATATACCCCAACACATGGGTCCTAATAAATACATGGGAGCTGGGGAGAAATCCTGAGTATTGGCCAAATCCTGAAGAATTCTTGCCAGAGAGGTTTAAGGATAGCTCCATTGATTTTGTTCAAAATCAAAATTTTGAGTACATGCCTTTTGGGGGAGGTCGGAGGATTTGCCCTGCATTGAATATGGGAATTGTGTTAACAGAGCTCGTTCTCGCCAATGTATTGTATGCTTTCAATTGGGAATTGCCAGAAGGATTGAAAAGTGAAGACCTAAACATGGAGGAGTCATCAGGGAGTAGATATGCCCTTGAGCTTGTACCCATCAAGCATGTGGTTGGGAAATCTGATTAAGGAAAAATAGAATTTTGTGTTAAATGTATTTGCATGATATTGCATTGGTGATTGTGTGCTAAATGTATAATGCATGGGTGATTGTGTGCCGTAGATATAATGGATACTGCGTGGTTTTTGACAAGAAGAGGTCTACGCATAACTCGAGTATAGACATTAGGCATATGGTTATTGCTTGGGAAGCTGCAACTTCAATGGATCGACAAGTTGACTTAGCAAATGCTGTTTTCAGTTGGGATGTAATTTTTCATTAATGTTTCTCTGTATGACATGGGCATGCAATTTTTTTGTAATGTGTTTTATGTTCTTTTCTTTGGAATAAAATCTCTCCTCTTCTCTTCTGTTCAAAAAAAAAGATACTGCGTGGTTTTGTTTTTTCACATTTCATTTGATCGAGTCTACCAACAGTAACTCTCTATCCATGTTACTGTGTACAGGGCTTAACCTGCTCTACCATAGCAATGCCAGTATTCCCGAAACATGATGTTGTCTTTATAGATTGAAGCCCAAGTATAAAGAGTTGTTTTTAATGTGTAATAAGAAACTTCTCACAAGTGGTATATTCTCCCCTTAACATCCTTTTGTTCCTTTTGTTCCAAAGAACAGACTGTATTGAAAGGTATCCAGAACTTGGTAAAGATCAACGGTTTTCTTGAAATACTGATATAGGGTTTTGTTTCTCACACAATTGTGTGTAGATTTGTTTCATTGATTCATATTTATAGTAGCTACGTAATACAAGATATTACAAAGATAAGGGTATGTAACCAAAAGAAGCAAAAGAATAAGAAGACTATAAACAAAATAGCTAACTATCTACAAGGGAAGGAGACTAAGACTTGTTATAACAACTTATATGCTGAGTAGTTTATCTGTTGACCGGATAAACTTAATACCCCCCTTCAAGTTGGAGAGGTAGAGCCTGAACAAACGCCCAACTGGCTAACTAGACGACCAAATTGTGGAGCTCCCAAAGGCTTAGTGAAAACATCGGCCAGTTGATCTGAGGATTGAAGATATTTGGGTAATATCAATCCACTCATTAAATTTTCACGAACAAATTAGCAATCAGTCTCAATGTATTTAGTACGCTCGTGAAAGACAGGATTTTAATCAATGTGAATTGATGCTTGACTATCACAATAAACAATAATAGAGAGAGGACATGAAATGTGCATGTCTTTGAAGAGGTAAAGTAACTATTGAAGCTCGGTTGTCATATTTTCCAAGGAACGATATTCAGCTTCAGCTGATGCGTGATCTACTGTAGGCTATTTATTTGATTTCCAACAAATATGTCTATTACCTATTATAAAAAAATAGGCGGTAATAGAACACCGAGTAAGCAGTGAAACCTGCCAAATCAGAGTCTGTGTAACCATGGAGAGTTGGAGAACCGTCTGAAGATAGAAATATGCCATATCCAATAGTTTCCTTGAGGTATCGTGGGATACGATGAGAAGCATCCATATGAGCTGTCCTGGGATGTTGCATAAACTAACTCAGATAATTGACTGAGTATGTGATGTCAGGACGAGTTACAGTGAGATATAACAAACGACCGATTAGACGATGGTTAATTCCGTACCATCTGTAAGAAGCAACTTGGGATGTGTATCCGTGGGAAAAGATGATACACGTTCCCTGTAAGGCCAGAGTCCTTAAAGATATTGAGGACATATTTTCTTTGACATTGAAATATACCTTTTGAAGATCGAGAAACTTCAATGCCCAAAAAATATTGTAAACGACCAATACCTTTGATCGAAAAATGAAATACAAGACGCAGCTTAAGAGAGTTAATAAAGTTGTCATATGTGTCAGTGATAATTATGTCATCGACGTAGACGAGAACAAAGATTTAGGTTGTACCTCTATGATATGTGAAAAGAGAACAGTCACATAAAAATTTGCAAAAACCTTCGGATAGAAAAACTGAAGAAAGTTTCGCAAACCACTGACGAGAGGCTTGCTTAAGACCGTAGAGAGATTTTTTGAGTTTAAAAACCTGAGACGCACCTTTACATGCTAAACCAGGAGGTATCTTCATATAAATTTCTTCATCAAGGTCCCCTTGAAGAAACACATTGTTGACATCTAGCTGATGAAGAGACCACCCTTTCATGGATGCAATAGATAGTAAGACATGGACAATAACCAATTTAGCCACTGGTGCAAAGGTGTCGTAGTAATAAATTCCTTCATATTGAGTGTAACCTTTGGCTAATAAGAGAGTCTGGTAACGCTTAATAGTGCCATCAACATTGAATTTAATTTTAAAAATCCCATTTGAAGCCAACGGTTATATTACCAGGTGGTAAATCGACTATGATCCAAGTATTGTTTGCTTCTAAAGCAATGATTTCCTTGGCCATGGCTGCTCCCCATTTAGGGCATTTGCTTGCCTGAGAGAATGATTTAGTTTCTTCAGCAAAAATGACTGAAGCTAGAAACGCCTAATGGGATAAAGTGAATTTGTCAAAAGACAAATACTTGTTGTCGAATAAATTGAAGTTGATTTGCATTCAGCAGCATAACATTGATAATCCTTTAAATAAAAAGGGGGATTTCGAATACGGAATGGACGAGAATCTGTTGTGGGTACTATAGTTTCTAGTAAAGAAACTACATGATTAAGTTGTTGCAGTTCAGATGGAGAAGCAGGATTGTTCTGAGTATCATGTGATTGTACTGGAGAGGCTACAACGGATGGTACCACTATATCATTAGTGGTAGATGAGGATTGTGAGTGAGATGTGTGACTCATGGAACTAAATGGAGTAACAGATGTTAATGCAGCGGAATGACCTGACTTCGTGTCACGATTTGAGTGTTCATCATGAGGTTGTGAACAAGAGATAAGAAGCCGAACAGGACTGGAGATTTCAAAGTGTGATTGTGAAAAAAAAGGTGGATAAAATATTGAGTCATAGTGATTGTTCTCAGACTGTTGAACAGATATTGAGTTCAACAGGGACAGACAAGGGATGAGAAGCAGATAAGTAATGAAAATAAAAAATATTTTCATGGAACAATGCATCGCGTGATATGTAGGTAGACTTTGATTCAAGATCATAAACTGTGTAACTATTTTGTTCATAAGGATATCCAGTAAGGATGTCAGGCATGACACGTTGATCAAACTTGTGAGAGATTTTTGTGTTTCTGTCGAAGAAAAGGAAACCAAAAACTCTGAGAGATGAATAA
Organism: Papaver somniferum; assembly: GCF_003573695.1. Classification (NCBI taxonomy): domain Eukaryota; kingdom Viridiplantae; phylum Streptophyta; class Magnoliopsida; order Ranunculales; family Papaveraceae; genus Papaver; species Papaver somniferum. The sequence continues at coordinate 239,298,963 of NC_039358.1, read as the reverse complement.
TTTGAAGTATCATTCATAAGCATCTCATGTGGTACTTATGAGATAAAATTAGTGTGGGCATTTTGTTTATTAAATACGTAGCATCCAAAATGTATTCTCCCCAAAAATGTATGGGTAAATTTTACATTGAGCAAATAACGATGTTTCCTTTTGACAATACGATTCTGTTGTGGAGTATACACATAACTGGTTTGATGTAAAATCTCATTTGGATGAAACTAGGATTGAAGTTAATTAGATCTGAACTGGGAACAATTATCCCACTTAAAAGTTTGTAGTTGAGGAATGATTAATGTGTTAATACCAGAGGAGATGCTGGTGATTTTGTGCCCAAATTGTTTGATAACCAAAGCAAAAATATACTTGAAAAACTTCAGAGTTTCGGATTTGAACTTCATCAAAAACACCGAAGTACATTTAGAGTAGTCATCTACAATTGTAAGAAAGTATTTTGCGCCAGAAAGAGATGCAGTGGAGAAGGGATCCCCGATGTGAGAATGAACTAATAGAAAATGATGCTTAGATGAAGAAACACTTTTATTAAAGTGGGAATGTTATAAATACCCTTCATTTTTTTTGACCTTGCACAAATACCTCCGAGGGTTAAAAAATAATTTTTTTTAGAGTCAACTTGATAAAGTTGCATCCACTTCTGGAAGCAACTTATGCTAGTTACGTCCACTTCTGAAAGCAACTTGTGTTAGTTGCTTCCACTTTTCAGAAGGTAGGAGGAGTACTTTAAAAAATTGAATAAGGGTATATTTTTTAGGTGCAAATTTTGAGGGGTATTTAAATACTGTTTAAGTCGAGATTGTTTTGCCCTTGGACATACATCACATAAGTGTTTAAACGGAGAACGAATGTAAACAAATTTGCAAGCTAAAAATTGAAAACAATCCCAATTAAAATCCCTTGCCAAGATATTCAAATCTTTGCCAGGGACTTTAATGGTAATATTTACGTGGTGTTTATTGTACTAGTAGGTTAATCGTATATGCTAGCTGGTAATTGCGTGTGTTGAATACTCTTGAATGTAACTGGTGTAACACCGGATCATGAGGGGATCTTGCAACATGCAATATCTAAATGATCTCATCCGTTGCAAAAAAATTTGAACACAAAATGTTGACATAAGTAACGCATGACAGGGAACACTCCACAACTAACATATACGTATAACAACTAAGTGAACACGGACACCAATGCTGACTCACCCTTGGACTTTCTACTTAGGTTAGACATTGATCGTTAACCAACAAAGTTAACGTAACCAACCTCATGTGTATAGTTTGATGTGTTACCACACATGACATTCCTGCACATGTTGCGGCATGTCCAAGGAAAAATAGACTTGCCCAACCCTCGACTGAGATTACGAACTTACAGAAAATTTAACAATAGAACTAGTACAATTGCGCAGGTTAACCCGCGAGTGAATTTCTTATATAACTTCATGAACTTGAGAATAAATTGTAAGCATTTGGCGCTATTTTTATTTTTATTTTTTTCATATCTGATCTAAAGACTAAAATGCATTTAAATAAAAGCATAATCATTTATGATATGCTTAAAAGAAAATACCATTTATGATTCAAAAACAAAAGATCGAACTTTTATACATGATGATTAAGAAAAACTTAAGATTTGAACCCACGGGTTACAATAAAAGAGATTGAGATATTCCATTTTCACAAATAAATAAATTTACTCACTCGGCCAAGCCTATTATTATCTTGATAAAACTTAAATTATTTGAAGTCGGGTATCTCTCCTTTTAGATCCCTTCCTACTTCAAACACTTCTAGTGGCATATTCAAGAATGTCAAATCCATCTTTCTTATTTGGGGAATTCAATCCTTACAAATACAACCGCAATGAATGGCAATTTATAAAAGAGGCCATCTCACATTTGACGACCGGCACTATATAACACGTGCATCATGCACAACCAGGACCATTACAGACTTGCACTCTAATGACATAGCAACACACACCAACAGCCTCGTACATTAAAGACCGCGTAGATATTACAATTAAAGTTCCTTGGAAAGATATATCTTGGCAAGGGACGTTAATTGTAATATTTGCGCGAATAAATTGTGAAGCAAAGCAAGTTAATTGCACTTGAAATTGCTAATAACCAGTAATACCTGTCTAGATGACCTCCGTGCCTGTCATCCGAGAACCAGCTATGTTTTCCATCACCTGTAACTTTATCAAGTATAGATATCAGGATTGCGCTAAGAAAACTTCCGACGCCAAAGACACCTTGAGGTAAAGCCATTCCCAGAGTTTTCAACTTGTTAGGAACTTCGCTATAAAAGAACTCCTGCATCCCAACAATTGTAAAAACTTCTGCCATTCCCATTATGATGTACTGCGGCACTAACCAAAAAATGTTCAATTGAGCTGAATTATTATTTGGTTCTCTTCTACTAATTTTCATTCTTTGTGTCTCAATAACAGCAGCTATACACATAGCAACTACTGACAAAAACAAACCAAAACCCATCCTTTGCATTATGGTCATCCTTTTCTTACTTTGACTGATTATCCGAAAAACGGGTGTCACTATTTTGTCATATACAGGCACTAGAAAAATTATAGTAAGGCTTTTAACACCTTGTAGTGCTGCTGAAGGGATTATAAAATGGGAACCAAACTTTCTCTTCATATCAGTGCCTTGTTTGGTGAAGAAAGTTGCTGGTTGTTGAAGGATGATAGAAAACACTAGGAGCAGCATCCATGTTGGTATTAGCCTTACAAGAGATTTTTTTTCTTCTATCGGATCATCAACTAGTACATCTGCGCTAAGTTTGTTGGTCATATCGCTTTGCTGATCATCTGAATCGTGGCTACAACCCGGTGGTTTCTGCTGAGCCCTACAGACAGAATATTTATTAAATTTCCGATCACTGTAGTACAGTGGTAAAGCCATTAGATGATTACTCCATTCACACGACATGATAAAAAAAACAAGCATATATATTAAAATTCAATATTACGCTGTATCCTGCTAGTTAAAGAGAATCTTACCTGAGTTCGACAAAGGGTGAATTTGAGGGTAAGGTCTTGTTACGATTCATGAACTTCTGTGCAGTACCCTTGATGGACTTGGCTAAGTTTTTAATCAATGGTGTTATATTTTGTTTGGCAGACTTCGGTTTTTTGATGACTGTGTATAATCTTGTCCCACAAAAGAAAGGAGCGACGGAAATTGCCATAACAATGGTAGGAACAGCATAACCTATTCCCCAACCCAATATTTCTTGAAGATAAGACAACAGAGTAACACCCAGCAAAGTCCCACTGCATACACTAAAATAGTACCATCTAAAGAATTTACTTCTCTTCAAGTCATTAGAATCTATTTCATCATTTTCGTCTCCATCATCTGTAATATTGGTTGAACTTGGCAACTGATCTTGATTGTTATCATCTGTGGTAAGGTGAAGTTGATCGGCTCCAAATGCTTGCAAACATGGGTTGTATCCACCTTGTCCTAAAGCTAGCAAAAGCAGAGATAAAAACAGAAGATAAGTTGAAGAACCCGAACTAGAACTGGCCCCTTCATGTGCATTACTAATTTTAATTTTAGACTTTGTATCCCATGCGAATGCAGTTGATGTCAGCGCCACCAGTCCCTAATTACAAATATTGGATCAAGCAACGGACAAATTAATTTCAATCAATTGGGTTTAACTTCTATATATCAAGCATCAAATATCGAATAAGAGGATGAGATACTTACAGAAACATATAAAAGAGACGAGGCTGTAAGGGCGGAGTATCTATCTGTAAAATAATCTACAAGAAATGCTCCTATGATTGGTAAAGAATAAGACACTCCAAACCAAATGTTCACTATTTTCACCGCTGTTGAAGTGTTCATTTTCACCACCTCCGTCAGATACGTCACAAGATTCGATTGTATTCCTTTGAAAGCAAACTTCTCTATACCAGCCACCACTGGTAATGCATTCATCATACAACAGAGCAGAGAAGTATGTTAGAGACATGAAAATAGTATCAGAACTATAAAACTCCTATCTTTTGAATTTTAATAATACATATTTAAAAGAGCTTAAAAGATGATATGAAAGAGATAAATTATTACCAATCACCAGAATGCATGATTTGCCAAGCCCTTTAAATGACACCATGGTTTCAAGATTAAAGGTAAGAATTCTTTACAAACTAGAACTTTATATCCAAATTTTGTATTCAGGTTTCAGAACTTCATAACAAAATTTGTATTCGATAATCCAAAGTTTCGGATTCTAGCACCCTACTCATCAATATTTGAAAAAAAGGAGTAGGACCGGCTAATACCTAGTAACATATTTGACACTATGTTAACATATATGTGCATTTTAGTTAACATATATGTGCATTATAATGATGAATGTCATCATAATAATTACGAATTGCATATAAATTACACGCGCGTAAGTTTGCAACAATAGCTCGTATCAGCGCTGCCATCACACATGGTTTCGGTTTGTGTAACCAGCGGTGATGCTACACAATTAATAAGAAAATCAAGTAATTCGGTAATATTTGTATCATTAATTAGCATTAGCATCCATTAACACCATTACGTTGCTCTCTCACGAAAGAAAAAGAACAAACTCCCCGACGTGCGCACCATCAACTTAGAAAGATAATTCATATAAGAAATGATTCAAGTCAAAACCGCTAAATATTTTATGTGATCCCCGTACAAAACAAAGCATCAAAACGTATGTGTACATCATCCATCTCAATTAAGAACATTAAAATCTTATAATTAGTTTGAGATGTGGTCATTTGAGTACATAGAGAGCCATTTATTAGTTTAAAATTATTAAGTCAATATCAAGATTTAAATGAGTCAAAACTGGTGATGCTGATTAAAAAAAAAAATCATGCCAACATGACAATAAGTCAAGCTCAAGATATTTTTTAGATTATTTCTGAGTTGGAGGATGAGATTGAGAATAGTAGTTTGGTTTCTTGATCGGCAAAGAATTGCTTCGATTTTGGTTACTCATTTTAGGAACAAGTTTTAATGTCGTCTTAGTCTTAGTTTTGGTGTGGGTATATCTTTCATGATGTTCCTAAGGTTATTACAGACGAGGATAATAGTATCTAGAGATGTTCATTGTTACTACCTGTTGGATATTTTCAAATGTGTTAGAAAATAAAGAAGAGATGTTGTTATAGGTCTAATTTTGGGTACATTGACAGGTCAGGAATTAATTAGTAGCTGTGGCTAGATGGGGAACTTATGCCGAAGATTAAGTCAAACATATAGGGGGTAGTAAACCCAGTCAAAAAGAATTGGCCAGGTCAACTGTAGTCAACCTGGTAGTTACAATCAGCTAGGGTTAAAATATAAACCTAGCCTATTACAATAGGTTTTATTTTTGAAGTGTTACAACCGGTTTGGAAGGAAATAAAACTTAACTGATTCTAGTTCTTCAAGATTTTATGATAATTTTTCAAATACAAATCGGCATGGTCTTCTTAGATTTCTATACCACCCTTTTGGGATAGACGGACAAAAATGTGCAGACAAAGAATATCTTAAACAGATGAGGGTAATAAAGTAATTTAAAAAGAACAAAAGCTAAACCTGCCTTTTCTCAGCCACAAAGGGTAGTTATTCTACTATCATGGATACAGGGTCATCTTATAGACAAGGCAGTCTAGGCGGCCGCCTCCAAAATTTGTATTTTTTTCTTCTGATAGTAGTACATTTGTGACATGTATAAGTGTTCGTAAAGTATTTTGCCACTCTTACATCCAAAACAGACAAATGGTAAAAGATGTAGACTATGTAGTTGCTTAATGTTTCTCTCTTTCAGGACGACCCATAGGTTAACATACGCATTTGTTTTGGATTGAATATCAAAAACATTGATTTTTTTACATCTTCAGGAGTACGATGTGGTGCTAATAATGGTACCACTTGGTGCATTCTCATTGTCTCTTTAAATATATTGCTTCCACGTGTGCTGGCCTTTATTGTCTTTCTCTTCAACCCATCTCTCTTCCATTAACTCGACCGAGTTCTTTTCTGATTCCGGAAATTCCAGGCGATTTATGCTGGTGATGGTGATGATGATGATGACGACGATGGTATTTGGAATGGAAATGTAAACAAAAGATATACATATGTTTGGTGGTGGTGAATCTGGTGATGACAGTGGATACAAACAGTATATACACAATGGGAGGAAAGAAAATACAAAATAAACAAGCCAAAACAGAAATGAAGGCCCAAGTCAAGCTGATTGTCAATAGCACTACAGCGCACAAAAATCGATCATTAATATAATGCTCAAATAATAGATTTTACTTAAAAAATTGAGAAAATTCTAAATCTTCTGACAATCAAATTTATATAGAAAAATGTTAATGATGGGTAAAAATTATTATGGGTCCAAGCCATGTTATCCACGTGGAGAAGTCCATCAGATTACCGAGTATGATTATTGAAAAACAACCAGGCTATGTTACAGCAACAATTTTAACAGCTACCATCCTAGAAACTCTATATGATGCAAACATCGAACAACAGGATAGTAAGTCTTAAACACATCGGGTTAGTATTAAAGTCCAATTAATGTCATGTTCATATTTCAGTTTCCATCTGAGAAACCTAAAAGCATGTCTACAATTACAAGAACCTAGTTAATAGCCAACTGTGTCTTGTGTGATACTCATCTTAGATTATTGTAGGACACAATAGGACACTGCGTAACACAAAGCTACTTTGGCAGAATGCTGAACCAGCTACTATTGAACTTGTAACTTGGGCACTAAAGAGTCAAACTTTCAGCACATTAGTTTAGAAAGAGATAAAATCGACAGGCATTTACAAGAAGTTTATAATGGCATTTCCTAGTCTAATAAATGCATTTTTAGTGATTGTGTAGTGATTATTGTGTCTCTTCCAGAGTGTAATTTTCCCTCATTTAGTTAAGGATCTTATTACCTGTTAATTGGTTGTTAATTTAAGAACCTCATGTAGGGGGTCTTTCTTCTTTGTCATTTCCTTGCTTAAAGTTAATAATCATGTCAGGTATTTTGGGAAAGGGGATATTAATTCCAGGCACCATCTATAGGTTTACCATAATGATAAGCTCGATCTTATTAAATTGATAATACAATAAGTTCAATAGTAAGGAAAATATATCGGGGCTGGTTTAAGTTCTTACCAGAATGATTATGTAGAGTGGATGTGAGACCAGTATTCCTTTACGAGCTGTGCAAATAAAGATCCTTCTTCCTTCATCAACTTCATTGGTTCATCGTATTCTATTATCTTTCCTACAGAACCACAAAATCTCGTGATTTCTGCGAGGAACTCTCCAAGAACCAAGATTTCACTGTCACAAGTATATTAAAAGCTTACCATCACTAATGGCAAGAATCATTGTACTGTCCATCACAGTTGGTATTCGATGGGCTACTGTTATAACTGTACAACTCGCGAATTCTGACCGTATGGTTTTCTGAAGAATGAAGTCTGTAGCGTTGTCGATGGAAGCAGTAGCTTCATCAAGGACCAATATCTGACTTCTTCTTAACAGAGCTCGGCCTAAACAAAATAATTGCCGCTGTCCCATGCTCCAGTTTACACCATCCTGTTGAACTGCAAAAGCAGGAAGCATTATAAAAATTTCAATTTTAAAATTAAACAAGAAGAAGGACAGGGAGAAAGGAATGTTCACCTAAACTATCCAACCCGCCTTGTTTGTCTTGTACAGAATCTCGAAGTTGACATTTACCAAGAACCTTCATTCATGAATGCGAAGATCATATTACTTACATGGTTTATACATGGTAATTCTTCCTTAATAGACAACATAACACAACCTATAACCAGCAACTAGAATTACCTCCCAGATTTCCTGGTCCGTATGTTGAGAGAGGGGATCTAGATTGTATCTAACAGTCCCGATAAAGAGTGTAGGATCTTGAGGTATGATCCCCAAACGTGACCGTAGATCATAAAGCCCTATTGTGGAAATGTCAACACCATCAATGACTATTTTCCCCCCTACTGGCTCTACAAGTCGAAATAAAGCACCTATCAGAGTTGACTTCCCACTGCCGGTTCTACCAACAATACCAATCTTGTGCCCTCCTCCAAATATGCAACTAATCCCTTTTAAAACAATTGGAGTATTGGTCCTGTACCTGATCTGCTTGACATTAACTTTTTTAGTATACATCTTTATTAGACTTTACTTTGCAAATTATACACAAGTATCACATTCTTATACCTCCAAATCATGTATCTCCACTCTACCAACAGCAGGCCAACCAGGCACAGGTCGATTTCCATATATGACTTTTGGGGCTTCACCAGGAATGCGCATGTACTGGTTTAGCCTTTCTACAGAAATGATATCATTCTCTAGTGTGCAGTTGAGTTGAACCGTTGAAAAAAGTAAGTGGTTCAAGGAAAGACCATAAGCCAGTACCATTCCAACAAATCCTGCCACATGAAAGATTGATTTCATAGGACTTAGTTGCTTATGTAATTTTAAATGCCTCTTACTAGTAAAATTAATATGAATGTGTTGCGGAGATAAATGTAAGAACAGAGAGCATAGAAGAAACCATACACCTACCAGGACCAAATGTTTTTGTTGGAAGCAAAACCAGCAGGAGAGCTGTGGAGCAGAGGATAGTGATACAAAGTATTTCCAATCGCTGGTTCAACCACTCGCTTGCAGAATAAATATGAAAAGAAGTACTAACATTTTTGTCAATGAAAGAAAGATTATCAGCAAAGAATCGGTGTTCCATCTCATAAGCTCTAATTGTCATAGATCCTGTTATGGATTCCCCCAGATGGCTTGCCAGAATAGACTTGGTTGTCCCATTAATCCGCACGATCTCTTTTATAGAAGCAGAGAAGTACCTCTATTGGGTTACAGGACATCATCAAAAAGTTACTTGTCTATAAGAAACATCCAATTACAATAAAAGCAACTACTAAATTATGAGACTAAAAAATCAAAGTTACTTGTCTACAAAAGATGCAGAATCTTTGTATCTTCTATCCACAGATCAAATACAGAAGTGTTTGTTTTCTTTTGCAATTATTTTTTTAATTATGAGGATCTGGGATACAAAAATACTATGTTTCCGGCAAAGTAAGTCAAATCATTACAAGCAAGTAATACAAATGACCCTGGTCTGAGTTTGTTCATGTCTAGATGGTATCAGAATATCGATTAATGAACAATTATATCCATTAAGTATGTATGTCATTAGAGTGACAAGTTTTGGGTTCATGCTACGAAATGGTAGGTGCTGCTAAGCTTAAAGTGTGTGCCATGTATGGAAGACTGAAAGAGAATGTAAACAATGTTTAAAATTTATAAGTTATGAGTTATGACTTATGACCAATATTCGAGAAGAAAATTCTAGGAGTTTTACCTGTAAGAAAATCGCCAAATACACTGTCGGTATGCAGATTAGCAAAACTTGCCAAGTAATAACAGACAGCACTACAAGATACGAAAAGGTATTGATTAAACTTATCAAAGACATTACAATGCTGCCAGGGAGATCAACGTCTACGACATTCAAATCAGAAGAGACCTGTATAGGAACCTAGAAGAATTAGCCTCAAGTAGGTTGAAAGAAAAATAATGTTCCCCATAAATTACTATTATTTTTAATATCTGACTTAAGAGATTCTTACCCGGCTTAGTATCCTTCCCAATGGTGTGGACTCATAAAAAGCTAGTGGTGCATGAAATAGAGAGTTCAGTAACTGATCAAATATCGACATTGAAGACTTTAAACCCAAGGCAACTGCAGATAGAGCCCTCAAGACAACAAAGAACATGGAGCTACATCCAATCAAAGTATACACCAGGATCAGTCGCAATTTGCTGATTCGAAGGTTCTGAACGTTAGCAGCCAACCAATAGTTTTGTAGTATCAGACATCCAAAAAAGATGGTTTGGCATAGAACAGCCACGGAGAAGTAAAAGAAGGATCTCTTCTGATTCAAATATTTAAAATATGGCTTCAACCCAATATCTCCAGTTTCTCTCTCTTCTTGTCTAACCAGTTGATGCTCAACTGATTCTTTTACCTGATTTATACAATAACTTTTCCCAGTCTCTTCGCAAGAGGTTTCCCTATTATCCGGAGAAGTCACATTAACATGTCTTTCGGTACTAGCTGTATCTTTGTGTGCATTAACAAGGTCACAAAATACTCGACTTGAAGATAGCAACATATGATATGGAGCTGCTTGTTGGATTTCCCCATTTGACATCAGCTTGAAAAAAAAAACTTATTACTGTTCAACATGTATAATGATATAACGTTGTCGATTACAGGTGACAGATATCAACACCTTACTACTCAATAGATGAAACAAATAGGTCACGGATATCAACACCTTATTTCTCAACAGATGAAACAGTGATGTGGTTAATGGAGAACCAGTTTTAAGAAATTAAAAGAAGTTCAGTCACAAGACAACTCATAGAGAAGTTGCTCCTCTTAATCTAGGATATAAAGGTTACTCCCCAAAGAAGTCAGTCACCAATCTCTATCAAAAGTGAGCTGAGGGAACAATCTTACAACGAAGTTCAATTCTATCCAGATGTGACCGCCAAAAGAACTTTTGCTCTCTATATGTAAGTTAAAGAGGAACTTGCATCTTTTTCCTCAGTATCTAAAAGACTTTCAGAACATTCCCCTTTTAGGTTCCTATACAAGTGGAGAACCATTTTGGTAACATATTAGCAGGTCAATGTCTGAACATGCAATGCAGCTACAATCTATTGATTTGTTTCGCTGCAGGTAAACATAAAAATTTAAGAAGCAATTGCGGCTTAAGAGATGTATTGTAAACTAACCAAAATAGAATCAAATGCAGGAAGGAAATCCACTTGGTGAGTAACAAGCAGAACAGTCTTTCCTGATAAAGCTCCAATTACGTAGTCCTGAAAAGGCCAGAGTTAGTGCTCAGTGGCAGGAGATAAACAAGGACATAATAATTGCAAATACAAGAGAATTGTGAGATCACATTAAATATGCTTATGGCAGTATGGGCATCAACTGCACTAAATGGATCATCTAGGAAATATATATCAGCATCCTGATAGAGTGCACGAGCAAGTTGAATACGCTGTTTCTGGCCACCACTCAAGTTGATTCCTCTTTCTCCTATTTCAGTGAGATCCCCAAATGGTAGCATCTTAAGGTCTTGTACCAGTGAACACATCTCTATTGTTTCTTGATATATTTGCTCATCCATGCTGCATCCAAACAAAATATTATCCTGTATACTTCCAGACTGGATCCATGCCACCTGAGAAACGTAGGCTATCTTTCCATAAACTTGAACCTATAAAAGAAAATGTGTCACACTCTGAGCTTACAAAGAATAACCTGTAAGGTATCTGTCTACCAGATTAAAACTATGCTTCTGAATCCAGATACAAATATAATTATATTATCGGAAGCTTCCATATATACATGAGGCTTGCGAAGGAAAACAAACAAAAAATAGAAACGATTCCTCCATGTAGATAATTAGTAGAGAAATCTATATGCCAGGAACTAAATTTGTGACAAAGCCAAAACGATTGATATAGGGAGTAAGAACTCACCGTCCCCTCCACTTCTGGAAGTTCTCCAAGTAGCGCTGCTAAAAGGTTGATTTTCCTGCACCAACCTCTCCACATATAGCCACTTTCTCACCAACTTTAACTTCTAGGTTTATGCTCCTTAAGGTGGCGAGCGAAGGATTCTCTTCCCATGATAGATTACCCGAACCGATTATAATGGCGTGCTCGTGTTGCTCTGCAAAATCCATCTGACGGATATTTTCGCACTCTATCTCCCCTGCTTCTAGAAACTGGATAATCCGTCTAAATGCAACTTTTGCGTGAATGACCATTTCAATAATTTCGGGACACAGGCCAACAGGTTCATGTACAATGCCTAGAGTTGCTAAAAATGTGAAAACATTTCTAGCATTCAGAGGAATTCCAGTAAAGTAACAAGCCACAAGGGTCACAGAAGAAGCTAATATGGGCGAAATATAAGAAAGACATAAATTGCATCCTCTTAGCAGCTGTACATCTTTCAACAACTTGATCTCCTGTTTCCGTAATCTTTCTATGACAGATTTGAAATTCATCTCCCAAGCATAAAGCTTCAAAACCTTCATGTTCACCGTAGACTCTGATACGGCCTTCAGCCTTTCATCTTGTGCCAATACGAGCTTACTATGAAATTTATGCTGCAGCATCGCCAAGGGAGTATTGCATAGCACAGAGAGTACGATTACACCAACAGCTGCAAGGGACGCAAGCCCAACTGCATGAAAAAGAATTAGAAATCCGAGGCATACTTGAAAGCATGATGCCCATATATGATGCAGCCACATAAGAAATTCCCCTACTCTATAACAATCTACTGTGACATAGTTGATTATTTCACCAGCTGAACGCTTTGCTTTAGCAGCATTAGAAAGCCTAAGTTGCTTTCTATAAATAGCTGCTGAGAGCAAAGATCTGACTTGAAATCCTATCAATCTACATCGAAAGCGCCACTGCCTCATCGCCAGCGACTCAATAAATTTTGTCAAGAATAGTAATATAACTAGAACAAATCCCTCGTGCTTAAAGGCTTCTTTACCTTCTGCAAGATAAATAAAAGCACTAACAAACAACGGACCAGATGAAAGAGAGATAACTTTGAGAAAAGCAAAGAACCCCGATATTAGAATTTCTTTCCAATGACACAAAATAATTGACCATAAAATAGATGGTTTAGCTTGCTTTTGTTTCTTCAGTTGTTCCATGAATAATAAGTAACATGGTTTAGCTCTATCTATCTTTCTTAACATGGGCATATCATCATCCCCAAGGACCTTTTTTCTACCCTTCTTCAACAATGGATTCAACCACCAGAATGACAATTTACTCAAAAACCCAGCTTTAGCAAAAGGTGTCTCACTCTGTATACAGTTATCCATATTTCTGTGTGTAACTAAGTTCAGTGTATCGGAGTATGGCTTTCACCAATTAAGCTTTTTCTCTGAGGATTTCATTAGCGGTTGATCAAGTGTTCAATAAAATATATGATTTATTGTCTATGGCCATACAATGTCATTACGATTTTGTCATCATCATAATTTTCTCCAATAGTTTTAAAACAAGTGTTTCTAATTACGAAATTAATTACTGATTCTTCCCTTGACTTCACCAGAACATAAGACAGAATATACAGCAAGAATACAGTTTGAGAACGACAAAACAAATTTAGCAGACTAAGCAATCTTAAAATAATGATATTCCTTGTCTTAAGTTAAACGACAAACTGAACAAGTTGTTGTAGAGAGGGCCATAATCAGGCGTCTGGTGGTCAGATTAGGCTTAAGTTAAAGTGAGCCTAAAAATACATAGCTTGACATTCCAAACTTACGTGTGACTCGTCTACGGCTAGATCAGTCAGACTATGAGCTCAAATGGACTTAACCACTCATTTAACTGATTCAAGTGTTCTATAAAATATATGATTCATTGTCTGTGGCTAAACAATCCCATGTCACGATTTTGTCATCATCACAATTTTCTCTACTAAAATTCAAAAAAAGTGGCCCTTGATTACGAAAATAATTATAGATTCTTATATTTTTTATATGTAAATCAAACGACTTCACCAGAACATAAGACAAATTAGACAGCAAGAGAATAGTTTGAGAAAGAACAAACAAAATTTAACAGACTAAGCAATCTTAATATAAATATATTCCTTGTCCAAAGTTAATAGAAAAACTGAACAAGTTGTTATAGAGAGGGCCATAATCAAGCGTCCGGTGGTTATATTATGCTTAAGCTAAACTGAATTAAAATACATTTATATGTAAGCTTAACTTGACATTCCAAACTTAGGTGTGACTCAGCTAGATCAATCAGACTATGAGCTCAAATGGACTTTAACTAGTCATTTAATTGATTCAAGCATTTATATAAGAAATGTAACATAACAAGCTTCAAGCAAATTGCTGTAATATGATTTGACATTCAGAGAAGCAAATTGATTCATATCAGCTGAAAATTCATAAATCAAACCAATCTGGAAAGAACGAATCATGCTCAAAACTAACTCAGGCTGTCTTGAAATAACCAAAGAAAAATTTACAACTCGTTGTGGACACTAAATCTACTACCCAAAAAAGATCAATGAAATTCGAAAAGATAAAGTATGAAATTACAATGAACTATGACTCAGATTGGAATTTTAACTTACAGCTCCAGATTGAAGATTAATCGTTTGGTAAACGCTCCTGATTGCCTTCCAAAACCAAAAAAATTAACCTCACAATCAAAATTTGATAGCACAGTTAAAGGTTTTAGCCTAGGGTTTCAAAAAAAATAAAAATACCTTAGAATCATGGAGAGATTACGAGCAGAAGTAGATTTAGGAGGAATTAGAGTCTCCAGCAGAGGAAATTCGAGTTCGATTTTGCTCATTTTTGTTAAGATTTTCTTGGGATTTGGGAGAAAAGAATCGAAGTTGATAGAGGAGAGCAGAATTATTATTAGGGAGTGAAAAAAGAGAATTCGACGTGATGGAAGTAGGTCAGCGGTTCGAATCCCTTTCGGTAATATGTTTTTCTTCTTTGTTTCCGTCCATTCTGCGGTCGGAATTGGCTTTTGTATGCATACCCATTTAGGGCTGCACAAGAACCGAGTCGACCGGACCGGTTTATTTTTGAGCCTAAGTAAGCCGAGCCGATCATCCAACCATTGGTGACAATTTGAGAATTCATAATTTTAGGATCTTCGAATCCGTTCACAGTTTGAACCATAAAATTGACTGAATCGGACCGATTAATATTCGTCGTTGATTAAAATTGTGATTTAATCGTGTCCATCATTAATTGAAACCTTAAATATAAGAAGAACTCCCTTCTTCTTCTTCCCATCTTTTTCCTGCTCTCTTCTTCTGCTTTCTCTTTCCTGTTTCAGTCTCTCACACCACCACGACACCACCACTCATCATCATGTACCACCTCTAGCGTCATTAACACAAGCGGGATAGTGCAATGTAACCAACTATTCTCTCTGTTTCTCATCAAAACCACTTTTCTAGTTCACCTATAGATCTCAGATTGATTTCATGGAGTAAGTTGAAGCTTTAGGATTCAAATCAAAAATAAGTTCTGGGGATTTAGGATTCTTAATTAAAATTGAGATACGGGTCTTTAGGGTTCTTGATTAAAAATGAGATGTGGGGATTATTGTTTGAATTACTTAAACTTCAGGAACCCATTGTAATTGATTGTAAAATTAGGTGTAAATGTTTTTAATTTATCTTGCAGATACAAAAGCATTTGAAGAAGATGAAGATGGTGCACAGATTTAAAAGCCATATATTGAAAAGACGAGGGTACCCAAATACACCACAGTCGTTTAGTATCAACCTATAAGTCTGATACCAAGTGTGACCGTCTATGGACAATAGTCGAAACAATACGACAACTTGATATTCACTTGACAATAGCTATGGAAATAAAACCGTTTGAATATAAGATCAAAGTCAAATGATTAAGATTAACGCACAATAAAATTATTTACTTATTATAATAACAATAGTATGCGGAAGTAAAGTAAATAACACACAAAAGATTTTGTTAACGAGGAAACCGCAAATGCAGAAAAACCCCGGGACATAGTCTATTTTTAAATACTCTCAAAATTAAGCCGCTATATACAAAGAATATGAGCCAACTTCGTATAGTTGAGACCAAGTAAACTACCCTTAGTTAATTAGTACCCTCAGTATCCCTGCGTTCTCGACCTTTTGGTCACGCATGTGAATCTCAAGATATAAATCACTATCTCAAGTTTCTTTACTCGTTTTGACCATATTCCAAATAGCAAAGGAATGTAACTGTTTGGTAATCACTCTAATCAATCCTTGGCAAAAAGATGTGTTTTGAGTTGTTGACAAAGGATCTTCTGTTTAATCTAATAAACTCCTTTGTCTGGTTAGATCAATACAAAACTTAATTATCGAAATAATCAATTTCCGGATTTGCATTCAAACAATATAAAACTCAAAGAGTAACTATAAAGTGATGTCGATCTTATCAACTAGATAATAAAAAATCTACCAAATGTAAACAAGATCTAGTTAGATCCATCCGATCAAGATGTATGCACAAAATCCACAAGATACGAAAACTAACAAGAAATCTTCTTCGTCTTCAAATCTTCAATTTCCTTCTTAATAACCTCCACAACACAAACTTGAATCCTCTTCTGATCAATCATACACAAAACGGAGTCTGTTAACAATGGACTATGACAAGATGTCTTTAGATCTAACAATATATTTCTAAAGATCCCGTCGATACTTTGATCTAGTTTGATTGACCCTTATGTCAGAAGAGAAGGCTCTCAAGAATTATCAAACTAGGTGCAATCAAAGTTTCAACAACCGTTAGTCAGTCATATCAATAATCGAAAACTAAAATCATAATGTAAGTATCTAGTTTCCCACCAACGGTACTCGTAGACCTTCTTGATCCCACAAAAGTCTTTAAACGAGTTGTCATAAGAGATTTCGCCTAATTAGGGTACTTTCCTCTCCGGATAGGCGGCTCCACCAGAAACAACACGAATGAAGTTTGCCTGGATCTTAAAATAGTTCGCAAAAAATGCAAACTCAAATATTTATAGACCAAGGTTATTTGGATAACAAGAAAATTCCAAAACCGAAAATATTCTCAAGACATATGCATAAAAGTACCTAATTACGGTTTTCCTATTTCCAGTTAATGTCAAACAATATCTTCTGAAATCTCTCTTACAAAATTTATATACTTTAATTGCTGGTTATTAAAACATTTATATTTGATAAATCATAATTAAATGCTTTTCACAATTTCAGTTTGGCATCACCTTGAGCATCAAGGAATATCTTTGAACAATTACTGATAAGATTTATGCACATGTTCAAATAATGTCGACATCTAGAAGTTTTCTATCTTAGCAAACCCTAAATCTAACATCACACACAACATAAAGAGATATGTGAATATTGAAAACTCGGTTTTTCTCTTGGGACCGGTTATACCATGACTCACAATATAGGTTGTGACCGGTTATACCATGCTTCCCAGTGTACGTTGTGACCGGTTATACCTTGCTTCCCAAAGTAGGTTGTAATCGGTTACACCATGCTTTCCAGTGTAGGTTGTGACCGGTTACACCTTGTTTCCCAAATCTAGTTAGGATCGGTTACACCTTGTCATACAATATAGGCTATGACCGGTTGTACCTTGATTCTCAACATATGTTAAGATCGGTTCTACCTTGTCATCTTATATTGGTCATCCAAATATAATTCAATGAAGAACCGGACCAACACACTTATGATTTCCCTTTCGATTATATTGGTCATCCAAATATAATTCAATGACGAAAAACGTTCTCGTTTAATCTGATTGACACTGTCAATCAGATTAAACAGAAACATTTTTCGTTTTTAGCACTTGTTTCTCAATATTGAAGTATATACCAAATCCTGGTTCTTACAGTTAAACCAATTCAAACAACCATTTCAAAGAAGACAAACAGAACAAAATACATTACTAGAGAGTATCAAAATTTCCTCCACAGAGTCTCCAAGATCTTGTTTAGGAAGAGTAAATTTCAAACATATAACCACAAATACATAAAATTTGATAATCAAGTGGATTGTAGACCAAACTAAGAATACCCAAGATTTGATAAGATCTTTTTTTTTCTTTTTTTTTTTGTAGTGGTGTAATCTTTCCGTGATATTAGAGATAGCCATTGTTTTGATATGGATTAGAATACTCACAAATATTTCACTGGTAAAAATATAGAAACGACTACTAAAAGATTACAATTCCCATTCAAATTTTTTTTTACAATTATTACCTATAATCATTCCTGCTGCTGAGTATGATGATGATAATAAGCTTTTGTTGCACAACTGGAAGCTGAAAGGATCTTTGAACGAAAGAGAAGAATGTATTTTGCCTGATGTTGAAGCTCCCGTCTTTCATAAAACCCTAATAACTTTCGAAGCATAAATAGTATTTCTGTCTCGAAAACAATATATTCAATCGCGCAGTGATGCCCAATTACAGTGTAAACCCGGCCCAGTGCATATAATTTGGTCGGTTCCCATTTATCCACCGGTTTCTTAGGGGCATCTCTCTGGGCATCAAAATTTCCAACTCCAGGCTAAGTGTAATGTCGTGTGGAATGAAGCATGGAAAAATAATCGTTTGGTTTTATTTTATGTGGTCCGAAGTTAATTTGGTCCACCAAGAAGAGTGGAGTTATGTTTGGTCCTTATTTATTAGAAAATATGAAAGTATCTTAAATACCGTTTCTCTCTTATTTTCTTCTTCCTCACGTGCTTCTTGTTTTTTGTTTTCCTTCTTTTTATTTTCTTTGTCTTCTTAACATTAATAAATAAAAAAAAATTAAATGAAATATCACTCAAAATATAAGTCGAAAATTAATAAATTTTATATATTCGGAAAGGTATCGTCGAGATCTACGCAACAAGTACCCATTATGCTATGTTTCGAAATTTTAATTTTTTCTGTATAATAACAGTTCATATCCAAGAGTGAACACTACAAGGTAGTTCATTCTACTTTTAGCAGTTCATTTCGTAGAATGAACTCGTATATGCTAGGAATTTTTTTTGTAGGATGAACTCATAAAAGTACATCACTATTAAGAATGAAATCACAATAGTAATTCATTATTATAGTTCACATTGTAGAATGAACTCGTGATAGACGTTCTTATTGTCGAATGAACTCATAATGGTTGTTCATATTGTAAAATGAACTCGTAATGATAATTGGTAGTTCATATTATAAAATGTACTCGTAAATGATAGTCTATATTGTAGAATGAACTCGTGATAGGTGTTCATATGGTAGAATGAACTCTTAATGGTATTTCATATGGTAGAATGAACTCGTAATAGTAGTTCATTATACCAGTTCATTTTTGTAGAATGAACTCGTATGTTACTTAATCATGACAGTTCATTGTGTAGAATGAACTCTTATGGTAGTTCATTAAATTAGTTCATTTTGTATAATGAACTCGTATATAGTTATTTTTTAGGTTAACGATAAGGTAAAAATTAAAAGCTCTGAAACATAACAACAATGGTACTCGTTGGAAAGCTCTCGTCGAGGGCTTTCCGGATATGTAAAATTTATCATTTTTGGACATGTGGTTCAAAAGATATTTTAGTTTTAATTTTTTATTTATTTATTTTTATTAAAAGAGAGAGAAAAAAGATAAAAAAAATGTATTTCCGCCACTATTAAAAAGTTATGGCATCATTGATGATGTCATCCTGCGTAGATATTGTCCACCTTAAGATCAAATAATAATTAAGACCAAACAACAATATATATTTTTTAAAAGGACAAAATAGACAGTTGACTGAGTCAACTGAAATCAAATATATTATTTTTAGGACCTATTAGTATTTTCTACATGAAACATATGGGTTTTAAACCATATGATTATGATTAGTTACTCATAGAATTCAAGATGAACCCGTGGAAATTAAACCGCACAGACAAGAAACAAAAAAAAAAAAAAAGATGATTTTTGTTCAGTGAGACAGCGGTAGTGGTAAGGGTATCCCTACGAATTGCATTGCGGTGGTGGCTGGTGGTATTCGGGGTGCTTGTGCTTATTGGAGTTTGATCTTCAGTACTGGTCTTGTTTTGGGGCTTTATGTGGGCTGTTCCCAGATATAATTACAATCAATTTAAGCATGAGTATCTCACCAATGAAGTATTTTAGCCAGAATTGATTTTATACTGGATCAATGCACCAAATGAAAATTGGAGTGCTGCTACCTAAATCCTAATGGAGAGGAACAATAATATTTAACACACAATCACCCCATACAATATCATGCATATACAGATTTATTAACTTCTCTTAATCAGATTTCGTAACCACATGCTTGATGGGTACAAGCTCAAGTGTATATATACATCCAGATGACTCCATGTTTAGGTCTTCCCTCTTTAATCCTTTTGGAAATTCCCAATCGAAAGTGTACAATACATTGGCAAGGACGAGCTCTGTTAAGACGATTCCCATATTCAATCCTGGGCAAATCCTTCGACCTCCCCCAAAAGGTATGTATTCAAAATTTAAGTTTTCGACAAAATCAACCGGGCTGTCCCGAAACCTGTCTGGCAAGAATTCTTCTGGATTTTCCCAATACTCTAGATTTCTTCCCAACGCCCATATGTTTATCAGGATCCTTGTCTTGGGGTAGATGTCGTAACCATCAATTTTGTTGTGTTTTAGGCATTCTCTTGTAAGCAATATACATGACGGATGCAACCTTAGAGTTTCTTTAACTACCATTTTTAAGTAATGGAAATTATCAAGGTCTGATTCTTCTACCTTCCCTTTTGATCCCACGTAACTTCTAATCTCTTCTTGAACTTTCTTCATTGCTTTGGGATTTTTAGCCAGTTCTGCCATTGCCCAAGTCATTACACTACCTGCTGTCTCCACCCCACCCATATATACATTCTGGTAGTTGTGAAGCAGAAAGTCATAAGTATTCAAAAAACTGTTTCGTTAATTAATTAGAGAGGAGATCAAGGAAACAGAAATTACCAGAACAATTGCTTTAATATGGTCGTTAGTGAGACGAATTGTACTCGTTTGAGCCTTCTTTAGTTTGAGCAAAGCGTCTATGATATCTTCATCCCCGTGTTTCAGTCGCTCCGGGTTATCATGCTCGTCTATGATTTGTTGTAAAAAATTGTCCAACTCATGAAAGCATTTTTCTGTTTTACCATGGATTCCAGTGATCCAATCAATAAACCAACTTACCTTTGGAAAGAAATCGGATGCAGATAAACTAGTCAATACGGCGATTTCGGGAAAAAGTTTCGTAAGTCTTCCATTATCAAATCTATTCATACTTTCACCGGCTGTGCTACCGAAAGCAACTCTGCAAACTGTGTTATGTCCAAAGCTTGTTAGCTTTTCAAAAACGTTAACTGGAGCAGATTTTGAAGATGAAATGGAATTAATCAAAACATCGATTTCCTCTGCCCTGGCTAACTTAAAAGACTGCACCCTTTTCCTACTATAGAGCTCAAGTACGCATATTTTTCGAACCTCTCTCCAATAATCTCCATAAGGTGCAAAAGCCATATCTGTGTAATTATAAGAAAGCTGTTTTCGTCCAGCAAGTTGAACTCTACTACAAAACTCAACATCAAGTGTTTTCATTACTTGTTCAGCAGCTTTAGCAGAGGAGATTACGACGGTTGGTACACTGCCAAATTGTAGAAGCATTACTGGACCATATATTTTTGATAGTTTTGATAGTCCTTGATAAAGTGGTTTCCCAAGTTGATGTAAATTACCAATGATTGGAAGTTTAGGAGGACCAGGTGGAAAGTTGGGTTTGTTTTGATCATTTCTGCTTATGAATGTGATGAGAAAATATAGAGGAATGAGAATAAGGAGAAATAGAGTTAAATTGAAATGAAAAATCTCCATGCTAGCAGCTTAAATGAAAGGAGACTATTATCTCCTTTGTTGTGAATGGTGGTGATTTAAGAAGTGAGTATATATCACTCTTTTAGCATTAAGATTAGGTTCGTCTTATAGCTGAGCAATCCGAACCCATCACAATCAAAACTTCATTGATTAATGAGCAATCACGGAGTAATTAACGGCACCAAACAAGTCATCAAGTTGCTATTAACAACTTGTTTAAGAATTTATATACTTTTGTGTGATCCGTTTAATAAACAATACTCCGTATGACTATGACATGAGGCAGAGGGTTAGGTATAACAGCGAATAATAGGACGTCCGACCGAAGAGTTTATTTTATAAAATATGTTAGAAAACATGGGCCTAGTAATATATATGAAAGCTTCATAAACATGCAATATAGCTGTTTTTCTTTTCACAAAATTTTTTAAAAAGACCAAAATCAACAATTCCGGATTGAAAAAGACATTTAGATTTTGATACTGTTTAAATGGACAAAAATTTAAAAATAGCCAGGATGTAAACAGTTCATCCCGCCCATTTTCAAATACTTTTTCTTATTTTTAATTTACATCAGGATGCATCCAGTTTCATCCTTGCTATGTTTTTTAAGTTTAAGTCGGGATGAATCCAGTTTCATCCTTGCTATTTTTTTGGTGTCCATTTCACCCGTACAAATTTTTACTCGTCCATTTAAACCATGCTTTAAATATATTTGGACAAATGACCCATTTTCCGTTTTCTTTTTTTATTCAACATGTACAATCACCACGGACCGTTGGTGAATGATCAAAATATGGTAAATGATAAATAAGATTGAGAATAACGTGATTGATCATGATTAAACAAAATAAAATAAATTAATAAATAAATATATCGTGTTCAATTTCATAGGCGAGACTTTAAACCAGAGGATTAATAAAATAAAATAAATTAATAAACAGAATGGTTTGTAGAAGATTATTGTGAGCAAATATTAAATTGAACAAATATTAAATTCTCAGCAACTTGAGGTTCAATCTTATTTATATTAATTGAATGGATAAAATTATATATGTTCTAATTTTTTTGTGGATAATACAAGGAAAACAATTACCCAAGGACCCTTAAAGCTAAATTTTTGTAAAAAATGTAAATTAAGCACCGTTATATAACCATACCATCAAGCCTTTCTTTCAAATGCATCTATCTGCACCCCACTTAACTAGAGGTACACATTCCTCCCCTCAGTATTGGCTAGTGATTAACCATGGTTATTAGTATTTTATAGAGTAGTTCCACCGTATAGAAATTGGAGAAACTAATTTTTTGGAAACATAATTAATTATTGTATTGATATCTTTTCTCTCCCTCTTTTCACCTGAGTGTGTTTTGTATCTTCTTTCTCCATTTCTTTTTTTCATGTTGTACAACAAGGATTTACTTCCGTTTTGTTATCATCTTCACAAAATCCCGATTTCTTATGTCAACCTCTTAGATTAACACCTTTGTGTGATTATGGATTTGGTTTGAACTTATATTATAATTGCAAAATTGAGTTTGTTCAGTCTTCATTCTAGTTTAACAATGGGAAATGCCAGATACCGGAAAAACGAAACATTTTGTCTTGATGCAGTTGACAAATCATCAATACTGAACATTGATGGACTAATATCCCTTTATCAATCCAACTGATTTCGCTCTTCATTGTCTTTGTCATTAGTTGAAAAATTTCGATTCAAGTTGAAACAAAAGAACCATTCAAAGTGATTAACTAAATTATTGAACAGATTTGTAAGAAGAATTAATATCAAATTGGAAATCATGTATTTGGAGTGAACGTTGTTGAAGCATTTCACGAAGCTTTAATTACATGGACAAAATGTATTAAGGGCTTATTCAGCTTCTCACCTAAAGTTTTTGACAAACAAATCTGTAACCATAATGTCACCTAACCTTCATATCAATATCTCTAGTTTTAGTGGATTTTGATCAAAAATATTTAGACATTAATTTCATGATAGATTCTAATCCATTTTCAAATAGAGGATATATTAGGTATTATAGAAAATAGTAGGATTAGAGGTTATAAAAATTACAAAATCCTAGCCAACTCGGGCTAGCTCAGTTGGCTTGGGTCGAACTCTCGAGTTACTAGGTCAGAGATTCGAATCCTGCCGCGGATTGTGTCAAAAAAAATAATAAAAAAAAATCCAAAATCCTTGACGCTTGTAGCTCCAAAATCCAAGAAGTTTGCAACCCCTCTTATAAGAATTTTTTTTTTCTTGCCAGAAACATGTGGAAGTCCAGGTTGATATTTTTTTTTTTTTGAAGGAAGATGGGGCTCGAACAACCCATAGTTTATTAAATTACCTCATTGAAATTGAGGTTTGAAGGGATACGTAATGGTGGAGAATCACCATTCCAGGAATCATGATAACATCAATATCAAATACATCAATTGTAAACAGAAAGAAACAACTAGTACTAAGTTTATAGATTTTGGAATATAAACAAACAAAAAACCGAAACTGTACTAATTTACATTCTGTCGACGAAATTGACACCCTTCTAGTGGTTATTGATTCAAACCATTTTGATTCCCGTTCCTTTGATTCTTCATCATCAACATCATATATGTTAGATGTTTCCATTGTAGAGAAGTAATAAGCCCAAATTGACACTATCACGATCAATATCGGTACTAATTTCCGAAGTAGATCGTCGTCTTTCATAACATACTTGATAACGTTGCGGCAACTCCACCGATAAATGCCATAATGGATATCAGAAAACAAATCTGAATAGCATGAAGAAGCCATCCGGTCAATAAGAAAAACAAATACAAACATATAAAAAACCTAAAAATTGAAACAACAATTTGTTTTATTTAATTATCTAATAATACTAACTACTAATAATATTATATTATTGGATAATGATTATTACATGAAATTAGTTGGAAGCCTAACAAGTTAAGCTCCAACGACATACTACTACATTAATTGAACAAATTGTTGTGCTAGCCTACCAGCGAGCCTCATGGGTAACCTAGACAAAGGAGCCGAAGCGGATGGGGGCTGAGATTGTGTCACAAGGGGGGCAAACTAACTCTATCTTCCATGTTAATTTCTGCAATATTACGCCATTGGGGGCTCGAACCTGGGACCTCCTGGAACGTATGAAACTACTAATTGTATCCAAATCTATCCGGAAGATTTGAAAGATTTAGACCAAATCCAGTAGATTTGAAATACAATGGAAAAGATTTAATAAGATTTGGGAAGTTTGAGTTTTTTTTTCTCAGAGAGAAGGGAAAAACGGTTATTGGAGAGAAAGTTTCAGAATACTGGGAAACTTTGTTGTTCAGTCCAGGTTGATATTGACGTCTATATGTGTGGGACTTTTACTATCGTTATATATGGCTAAAAAAATGTGCAGTGCTCTTACGTAACCAACTGGCAGTTGCCCTTCCGTAAATTTTTATACATATATCTTTTATAATAAACAAATTTTTATACATCTAAAGACTTAAAGGCCTAGACAAATAAATCTCCCACGTTGAACGGTAAGGAAATCCTCACTTCTTATTGGTCGAAATAGCTCTTTTTTGAGTTTTGTGAAGGGAGCGTTTTGGTGAGGACACTTGGCAACATATAATTGGTTTAAAATTTTCTTAACTTAAAATTTTTATGGAAGTCCAAATTCGACTTGGAAGTCGAATACCTACCATATTAGGACTCCTTTTTCCAAATTAATACATCCAAGAAAAAGAAAAAATCACATATTTCACACATATTTTATGAGAAAATAAAATAAAAAATGTATGTGAAAATAAAAAGAGAAATTTAATAAAACCTGCACATATTACCTATATTTTCTCCACATGTTTAATGTAATCGACCGCCACAGCAAATCAAAAATACATCACCACGGTGAGGGGAACGAAGCCTCGCGCACACCAAATCAAAAATACATCTCTACGGGGAGGGGCGGCGCCCCGCGACTCACCAAATTAAAAAAAAAATTGCCTGGTGCGTAGCACGGGCACAAATCTAGTATAGCTAACTAGGATATGGTTTGCATTTGTATTTTGTGTGACCTGACTAATACACTCTACCCGAGCAATGTTTTTTCCTACGACAATAACAGAGACACTATTGCTACGTGTACAATGGTGGACGAGCCACGTCTAAGAAGACATCAAGAATAATCTTGTATTGTTAATAATGACACCTATGTCCAAACTAGTATACGTGTCAACTAATCAGCTCCAAAGAAGAATCATTAATACCAAAAGAAAAAGGGTCTTTGAGTAACCGCAGTGGACGACTAAGAACAAATTTCTAGTCGAGTGGGCTGGCATAGTGAGACGGACCATCGATCAAAATTTGATCAAAGAGTAAAACCCAGACCAAATTTGGTCGGCGATCAAGACCAAACCCAGATATAGTCGAGCGGTCGTATAGTTCACGCCCCACCACCAGGCGGTTATATAATCTACGTCCCACACCAGGCGTACGTAAAGTTCCCGCACCACACCAGGCGTACGTAAAATCTACGCTTCACATGGGGCGTACGTAAAGTCTACGCCCCATTTTTTATTTGTTTTTTTAATTTTGTATGGGGCGGGCATTATACCCCCGCCCCATTCTTTGTTTTCCAATTTTTTTTTTGTAAGGCGGGGTTTATACCTCCGCCCCACTTATTTCTTTTTTTTTTTCTTTTTTTTTTTTTAAGAATCTCCCCAATCAGGCGGACGTATATCCCACGCCGCATACCAGGCGAATATATAGTGTACGCTCGATCAAATTTAGTCTTTCACCCGTAACGTCACACACCAGACTAAACTCAAATTTGATTGTTTGTTTTGGTCTTTGATCTTTGGTTATGATCGTACCACCGTGGACGCTCTTAGAGATCGAGAAGTAGAGAAATTGAGAGATGCATCACCAACGATTTTTTTTTATCAAGACTTCTGTGGTGCTCTAATCAACAACAACAAATTACAATTCCTAATAAAATCACAAACATAACCACAGTTTCTGAAGAAGACGATTCAGCTGGTCTCGCTCCGATTAACTCATTTCATCCACCCTCTTAACTCTTTCTCACTCGTCTAATTTTCCCTTTTCAAGGTTGTTACTATTTTACTTTATTTTGATTGAATCGAAGTTGTTCGGTAGTTGGGTTTTGCTTTTATTTGTATTTAAATTGATTAAATTTCGATATGTTGCAGGTTGGGATGCAGTTAACTATCAAAATTCAACCAAATTTTAGTCATTTAAAATTTGTATTCAATCAAAATTTGCTGATTGGGATTTTGCTTTTATTGGTGTCCAATCAAAATTTGTATCTAAACTGATAATCTGCTAATGTTCTTCATATAGCAGTGTGGTATGTGATGCGTGGAAGTTTGAATTTTAGGTCATATTCAGATGTGTTGCATATTTATTTGGGCCCTTTATTTGCATTACAGGTTGATCCAGTCAATCATGCAAGTTAAGGCTCGTTTGTAAATCTTAGCGATGTGATGCTTCGGTTGTGCGAACCCTTTTTAGATGCAAATTTTACCGACAAAATTAACGCAATGTATGTGTTTGATAATACTCCTTTAGATTTCAGGTGTGTTATTTGACGTTTTATACATCTATTTGCTTGATTAACTTTGCTATTATATCGAAATTTCCATTTTACAGTATTCTGATTTATGAAAGTGGATCGTTAGAGGATTAACTACACTGCAAGCATCATCGGAAGGCGTGACGTCATGGCATGATAATCTTAAAATGGATGGCTCTGACTGGACATCTGATGAAGATAACCGGATGTTGAAATCTCAAGAAGCCAGAAGTTCTGGCAGCGCTGTTGGTTTACCTGCTAGCGTCTTTAAAGCTAAGACAATGACAACGTGTGGTGGCACGACTCAATACAAAGAACCAGAATGACCCTCTACTGAAAGGTGATACTTTTGTTCTTGACTTTTTTGTCAGGATTTTTATGACCGATGTGTTTGGTTGATTTGGTTATGTATCATTATCTATATTGACTGCGGGCGTTCTTAATTATTCTGTTGAGTGATGTGGATGGATGTTGGCCATATATTTTCATCACGAGAAAACAGGTTCAAAACGCGGTGGTTCAGCTCCATCTATGGTGAAAAATCCGTACTTAAATATTGGGCATAAAATCTTTTTAATCGTGGAAAAAGTGTTTTACTAGTCCGCCAAAAGAAAAAGACATTCCGCCAAAATTTTCATGATATTTCAAAAACTCCGCCAAAATTTTCATTTAGTGGCCATAATCTTCGGATAACTGATCACGTTTCCCTTTTATCCTAAATCAAAGCCTCTTTTCATGTATAACAAAAAAAAACTCGAGTACAAAACCCTAAATCTGAAATAGAAAGAGGTAATCGTCCTAACCTTTCATTTTGATCTTCAATTACCTTTTGATCTTAATTATTGTAAGTGCAGATCAGTACCCCTAATTTCTCATCCAAATTATCAGTATCCCTAATCTCTCCTACCAAAACATAGATCTTTTTTGGGTTTGTGATTAGTGACTCAGAACTAGTATTTGGGAGTGTTTTTTGTGCTTAAAACTTGAGAAAAAACATCTTCTGGTGATTTATCGAAGTGTCTTCTTAAACTTGTTTCTTTAATTTTTTGATTTTTAGTCTCTGGTTTTCTTTTTTGTAATTTTTGTTCTTTTATTAATTTGGTTTTTGAGTGTCTACTGTTCTTTCTTTGGTTTGTTTTCCTTTCAGTTTGTTGCTCATCTACTTTTGTGTTTCATTGTCAGGAGTACTTCCATTTTATTAAGGGATAATGGCACCAGGCGGAGTTAGACCCCCTCACACATCAGACGCAACTTCTCAGTTGTCACGCACTGGTAATTGAGTTAATCACATACCTACAAACTATTTTCTGGGAATTATTATGTTCATTATTGGCCAACGCAGTATCATATTTTTTTATTTTAACTCCCATATCTCTTGAAAAATAGATCTGCCGAGGATTAACAAAGGAGGAAGAGGAGATGCTCTTAATGCAAAGCTTAATGATCACATAAGGAAAAAGAACGAAAAGCCTACAATAACGATCAAACCAGGTAAAAATATTCCAACTGGGGATTGGGCCACTGAGTTCCAAACTGAAATAGGAATCATCGTCCGAAAGTTTGCACCGTGGTCGACTCGCCCCAAATGGAAGTCAATTGGAAAATCAGATCTGAGGAAATTTTATGATCTCATATTGGTAATCATATATTTTTTTTTGAATCATTTTAGTGTCCCTACAACTCTCTTCTTCTAATGTCCCTACTGTTATGTTCTTCTTGCACAGACTACGGCTTTATTAATTAGAACTCTCTTTGCATATTTTCTTTGTTGCTGGTGCTAACAGAAATTTGTTTGATGATTGTGAAATTAGGAAAAATTCACTATTGATCTACATGTAGTACTCATTCAGAAGGCGGTCAACACAATGTTAGCAAATGAGTACAGGCAGTTTAGATGTACACTTCACAAACACTACCTGCAGTACAAACAAAATGGAACAGAACGTGAAAACCCGCATCATCAGGTTAAGCTGGAGGATTGGGAGAAACTTTGCACTTGGTTTGAGTATGATGAGTTTCAGGTAATATTGGTGTTCGATCCTTGTTGTATTTATAAGATTTATTTGTGGTAGTCATATTGGTGCCGTGTTCAGATTTCAATACTAGTCGTATTTATGATATGTATGTAGTATTCTTCTGCATTGAACTGTCTTCTTTGGATTTGAATGAAGACAAGTAGCACTCAAGGTAAAAAAAGTCGAGAAGCCAATACAACCATCCATTGTACGGGGTCAAAACCTTTTGCCCGCTATAGAGAGGAAATGGTAATTGTGTTGTTTCTGTTACTCCTTTATAAGCTTATGGTTAATACTGTATCTAATTTTTTTGTGGGGAAACCTTCAGTGTGATCCAGAAACAGGTGAAGTTGTTTAACAAATTGAATTCTACAAGTTAACCCACTGCAAAAATGATGTTTGGACCTGTCGTCCGGCTGAGGAAAACTATGTAATACAAGGATTTTCATTTTGATTTTCTTTTAAGTTTTTTGTCTGAGTTATTTAGTTCTAGCATATGTTCTGCTATTTATTGTTAATTATTGTGTATGGTAAAATGCTTGAACTCCGAGCTGCGCCTACACCTGAAGGTTCGACACCCTTGACCGATGCTCAAATATGTAAGGAAGTGCTAGGTGTAAGATCCGGTTATGTCAAGGGTCTTTGGTCATGGGTATGAAAAACCTAGCTCGTCGAGCATTGAATATAATGCGGAGTTAGGTGAAGCTCTTAGGAGGGCAGATGAAGAAGAGAAGAGAAATAAGGAACTTGAAGAAAGAGTTGATGAGCAAAATCGCACAATACAGGGGCTGGTAACTGACACAATGGATATAAGAAGAATGTTGCTTGAAATGCAAGGAAATCGTCAAAGTACTCCGGAGAACCGCCAAAGTACTCCTGAGAACCGTCAAAGCACCTCTTGAGATGATTGTTAGGGGACCACCACCAGTTGAGATGTGCACATCTCTGTTTCTTTTTTTAGCTTTATGTTTCACTTTTGAAATTTGTAGTGGTATCGTTTTTTCAATTTTAAGTTTCTTAATTAGTGGTGTTATTTAATGAACAATGTAGATGTTTTTTTAGTAATGATTTCCTTATTTTCCGAAAAAATTATCGGTCAGACTTCGATGAATTACAATTTTTAACTAAAATATGAAACTGACTTATGAATTTTTAATATGGCGGATAATTCCTTCCCCTTGCAAAATGGGACCCTTGCATGACAGCATGTTGCGTCGCAAATGAGACACTTGCATGACAACATGTTTTGTTGCTCACTAGTACCAATCGTCGTCACTCTTGTGAGCGTCGCAAATGAGTATATATACTCCACTATTATAAGTGTCACACATATTATGTTTATTTTACAAAATTACGCGTGACAAACAATTATTATTCACGATATTATTACGTGTTGAAAATAACATATATTAACGACATGTTTATCTGTTGCGTATGCACTAATTTTTTAACGCATTTATATGTTGGAAATAAGGATTGTTTGTGACATTTTGACCCGTTACACAAACATATATTAATGACATTTATCCGTTGCAAATGCACCATTTTATAAACTCATTGATACGTCGAAAATAAGGATTGTTCGTGACATCTTAAACCGTTATATATAACATGTATTAACGACGGGCTTATCCGTTGAAAAATAAGTATTGTTTTATGACATCTTTAATCATTATAAATAAAAACTATTTGTTACATATACAAGCGTGACATAAAGGTTTTTTCGGTATAATTGAAAAAACAGTATTTGTGACGCACAAGCTATTTGTGACGCGGAAAACATGTTTGTGGCACAAAAAACTGCTGAGAAAAACCCTTGGTATAAGTGACGCTTTTAGCGTCGGTCGGACTATTTGCAACACCTCTTTTTATAACGCATTGACCGACAACGAAAAAAACGTCACAAACATATATTTGTGACGTAAAATCAAATATTTGTGACGATATTTTTCATTGAAAAAACCACGTTTTGTGCTAATAACCAAGGTTAATC
This sequence comes from Papaver somniferum, assembly GCF_003573695.1. Taxonomy (NCBI): domain Eukaryota; kingdom Viridiplantae; phylum Streptophyta; class Magnoliopsida; order Ranunculales; family Papaveraceae; genus Papaver; species Papaver somniferum. Next base: position 239,267,755 of record NC_039358.1, on the reverse strand, counting down.
ACTTGCCAATTACAATTAAATAGTAGGCCATAATTGTAATTGATGAATATTTGGGATATCCTATATCCTCGTGTAATAGTTCCTTAGTAGTTTAACGAATTACATGCTTTAAAAAAAATAAAAAAAAATCACTAGCCAATACAAAGGGGAGGAATGTGCACCCTTGGTTAAGTGGGAATGCACATAAATGCACTCCTTTCTTTATAGTCATAAGTTATTAGGTTTAGATATAATTATTCAATATGTTCACGAGTACAATTATCTCTAAAGATTTAGATTTTATATATAAAATTATATAAATACATAGTTTTTGTATATAAAAATATATGTTAAAATTATATGAAATATTCCCTCTTAGAGTATCCTATGTGGGATTTAGTCGGCGGTTAGTTTGACCAAAAGTCAAACTCTATCCTACGCAAGCTTGTTTCTAAAGTTTAGGAACTTAAGAGCTCAGTTAGGAAAACTTGTTCCCAAAGTTAGGGCTTCTTAAGGGCCAAGTTAGTTTCTTTATATAAAGGATTAGAATTAGAGGTGTAGAGATAATCCAACCTAGAAGAGTGGTAAATCCTTGTGCTTAGGATTTTGATCTTTTTGGTAGGGAGGGTCGAATACTACCGTCAAGGTCAATATCGGTGTGAGAGAAAAATTGTAGAGAGAGGATGTTGGTGTTCTAATGTTTATACGATTTGGGGCTTTGGATAAACCATGTTTCTAGCGTTTCCATGTTTCTTCTCTGTTAGTAGCAATTGTGAAGACGGTGTAGAAGAGAAGACACGAGGCTGGTTTGGCGAATGTTAGAGAGTTGGTTTTTATGGTTTGTTTAATGGTGTTCTCGAGTATGTCTTGTTAACTCTTTGGTGTTATCTTGGGTTGCGAAAAGAGCATGTAATGGTCTTTGATTTAATGAAAAAATTTCTGGTGATGTTGGTCGTGGATGTAGCCTATAAAGGTTAACCACGTACATCTTGCGTTGTGGTTGCGTGTGCTTCTTTATCTTCTGTCTCTCTTATTATTTTTCCTATGTTTGTTTAAATCACAAAATGCCCTTTGTGATCTTGATTTCCGCTGCACTCGGGGTGCCAATTTTCTAAAGGTATCCTAAAGGTATCCCAAAATATCTCATACCCTATCTCCTACCCTTTTTGTAATTAAAAAAATGTGATACTTTAAGTGAAGTATCTGATACGTATCCCTACGTATTTGATACTGATACCTCGCCGATACGAATATGTCATTGATTTTGAAGTATCAGTGCTTCATAGAATATTTTTTACTTTTCCAAAATGAGAAGTACCTGCTTTATATAGAGTAAAAAGTCACCTAGCCTGTTAGATGAAACTCTAAGAGCCTCTAAGTTGTTATCATCTTTCCTTGAGATTTCAAAATGTGTTCAATATTCCGTCAAACCTGCCTTGGATATGAGCTTACGAGGGATTCAGAAGCTACTTCAGAGATATAAGACTTGCTTCTTCCAAGATTTTTAGAAATTTTCCTTCAATCGGAAGAATGTAAGTGTAGGGGAGAAATATCGCATAGAGCTAAAACATGAGCTCGCCCTGACTAAAACAACCATCAACATGAAGAAGAGAGAAATTAGGCGAAGAGCAATTATGCGATAAGGAGAACCAAACACGAAGAACAACCATGCGACAGACATAGCATGATGTATATCAAGAAGATCACGAAGCAGTAACGCGAAGGACAACGACATCTGCCCAAAGCCTGGAGAATGAGACGGAATGAACAGTGATCAGCTAGCAGAGATTTTGCACGTGAATCTGTTTGTCTTCTACCATAGTGTTTGCTTATATAAGGGTTCAAATAGTAAAGAGAAAGGGGAGGTTGGGATAAAATTCAGTGAAGTATCAAAGCAAAAACCACTTTTAGAAGAGAGAAAAGAAGCCATTAGAGTTTAATCTTTTACTTGTTATCTCCATTCTTATAAACTCGAATCTTCATCATATTTGTCAGAACAACATATCCTTAATAAAAAGCATGTGTAAAGATCATATCTAGTGTTAAGAGGTGTATAATATCATTAATGTTTAAGTTTATCTCCATGGCTTAGACTTTGTGTTCTTATCATTTCATTGGGTGTAGTTGTGGGATTTTCCGCAACTACATTTTGGCGCTAGAAACATGGAGGATTATCCTCACCTGCTAGCTAGTAGATAGAAACTATCATCTCTGAAAATAGTTGATTACTTTTCACAAAAACCCTACCTTTGAAATATTTCCATCTTTATGCTGTCCCAGTGGAAACCCAACCACTTGGTTCGGAAAGGTACTGGTCAAGAATCACTCGCTTCTCCGAACCCTAAAAAGAAAACTCTTGACAAATTACCTTTGTTAAAAAACTAAGAATACAATCAAACCCTTGTAAAAATCCCTTTGATTACCAGAAATCCAGTCCAACAACATCTCTGATTAATAAAATGGTGCGAATAGCATCTAGAGCAGCACACGCTATCGCAACTCGGAGAAGCAACAGAGTGGCAGACCGGAGAAGATCTAGAGGCGAGGCTGAAACTTCAGCGGAAGGAGAAAGGCGGGGGATAGAACAACAAACTCGAAATCACAGTCTACGTTCCATCATAGAAACGGGACAGTAGAACAATAATGTTATCTCTCAGAATCCAACACAACAAAATAGCAACGTGGAGAGAGTTATGTACGAAAAAGGCAGTGTGCATACGACTGATATTGATACTATGGAAGATGAAGAACGAGCAACAAGAGGAGAAGATGAGAACCCTATAAGATCAGAATCTCGCAACAATAACATTTCAGCGAAATTATCAACAACACAACACAACAACGTCGCAGAACGATTTCGGAAGCGATATAATAAACGACGTTAACCAAAATCATGAGAAAGATATGACGATCCTGCGAAAATTAGAGAGTTTGCGAGATTAACATTTATAAGGTTGCGAGAATGTCGCAAGCCATGTCCGAAAATAAAGGACAGATTAGTTGTCATCCACTATGTATTTTCCTATAAATAGTCGTTAAACTAAGAAGAAAGAGACAGATCTTTTTTGAGTAAGAAACAAGTAAATAGGAGAGAGAAAGTCTAGAGCAGAGGTCATTCTTGATTCCTTTATCTTTTCTTGTAAGAAAATTCAAAGATGGATCAATAAAATTAAGAGTGTAAATCTAAAAATGAGTTGAGCAATAATGAAATCATATGAGGGGTGTAGTGTACTTTTCCATTCTTGACAAGTCTTGGCTTATACTGCACTCGGCCTGAAGAAAACCCCACTTAGGGTGCAGTCTCGTAACCATAAGCCCTATAGGTAAAAGGGATAAGAGGATGTGAAAACAACTGGTTGTTGTTAACACTGGATGGGAGGAGCTACCTTGTATGGTAGAAGTACGCCTCCTTGAAGGGGCAACCAGGGGGGAGATAAGGGCGGCACCCTCCATTAGGGAGCTGATAAGTGTCTTAAGACGCAAATGTCATGAGGCTTTTTATTCGCAAGGGTATTAAGGCTTGTCATATTTGTGAAACAATCCTGAAGAGGCAATAATACAAAAGAAAAAGATAAGACGAGATCAATGAGTTTTCGCATGAAAGTGCGAAGACGTCCTGCGATTTCGTCGCAATACGGCAATGTCATGGGGATTTATTTTCGCAAGAATATTTAGGCCTGTCATATTGTCGCAACATTCCTGAAGAGGCCACAATACAAAAGAAAAAGTTAAGGCAAGATCAATGGGTTTTTTTTGCATGAAAGTGCAAGGACGTCCTGCGATTTTGTCGCAATGACAAGAGGTGGCATAATAAGACCTTTAATTAGGAAGGCAAAATAATACCACACAGGAATGAGATTTTGAAAAAAATCAAAATTCACTTCGCATAAGATAGCGAAATTATACATAATTAACTGCGAAATTGAGGCATAAAATAAGAAAAATTTATAAAATCTCTCATTTGGATACAAATAACAGAGGCAAGTATGGGAATGAATGAAATTAGAAAATGTTATTTGTCTCCATATGACATATTTACTCAAAGATTCAAAAATTAATGATTATATTGATTAATTGTATTGCAGGGAAGAATTGTTTTAATGAATGCAGGTCAAAATGAAAGAAACACAAATATAGAGAAAGAAGGAATAAGTGTACAAGTATTACAGAGAATCAAAGAAAGAAACAAAGACTACTTCTTAGTTGATCCTTCATTATCTTCATCAGACTTGTTCCCTTCTTCGTCTGCGTCCGAATCTTCATCACCATCAGAACTTTCATCACCATCAGATTCTTCATCATCAGCTTCGCTATCAGAAATAATCAGACTGGGAGTATTCTGTGGGATATATTCCAATAGACAAGGATAATCAGAATGAAGGATATTATGATCGTCACAAACCATTTGGATAGTTTGATTGTGAAAATGCATGTCATCATTCTTAAAATTCGCAACAATGATCTTGATTTGATTCTTTAATCTAAAATACTTGTCGTTGCGAGAAGAAATATTCTTTGTGAGTTCCTCTTTTTCAGCTTCGAGTTCCTCAATCTTTTCACGATATCTACTTTCAGAATCTGCGAGCAAAAGACAATCAATAATTAACTTGATGAAAATTCATAAGAAGAAAAAGATTAGTAAAGAAGAGCAGTTAGTAACCTTCTCTGTCAGAAATCATATCTCTAATCAAGGCTGTATGCTCAACTTGGAGACTAACATTTACACCTAAATGTTTTCTGGCATCATCTAAGATTTTCGCAGCCCAAACAAATTCATCCTCATTACTTATAAGAAGACGAGAACGAATTTGGTTTTCCCTTTCGCAGAGCTCGATGTTCTTGCGATTAGCTTCATCTCGTTCAAGTTGAACTTCAAGAAGAGTCTCTTGGAATTTCGCCAAAGCCTTAGCACCTTGATCAGAGATACGATCCTTATCATGTATGAGACCGCTAATTTTGGTTCTTAACTCATTGGTTTTATCTTTAGAATCAAGAAAGAGACGCTTAAATCGGTTGGCTAAACCTAAACTAGACCTATGATCAATTTCTAAGAGGCGAAATTTAGATCTAAGCACATTCAGAGAAAGAGATGAAATTCTATCATTTGAGAAACTATTTAAGGAATTATTAAGACGCTCAAGAAGGGTATCATTATCCAAGGCATTAGGAAATGAACGAAGAAGGGAAGCTTCATCAGAAAGACCATAAATGTCTGCAAAAAGGATCATTTAAATAAGATAAAACAACATGATGAATGAATAAAGGGAAAAGAGAAAAGTAACATACCGTAAAGATGATTATTAGCTTGCTGAAGACTAGAGATTTTGTTCTTATACGAAGAAGAATCAATTTCTAGCTCTCTATTTTTCTCGCGGAGACCTTTAACTTCAGCTTCCAATTCTTCATTCTTTGTGCGAAATTGAAGATTATTTTTTTCAAGATTTTTGCGTCTCCTCTCTAGGTCTGAGGCAACATAAAAAGAGGCTTTTCTAGCCTGCGAGAAAATATAAAAAATATTAATATAGAAAGAAATTTTGAGTTATGACAATGAAGAAGTAAAAGGATAAAAGTATACCAGACTATTGAGATAATGCAACAAGTCGAGAGTCAGTGATCTAGAAACTCCACAAAGAGAGATATCATCATCCAGTAAAGGGACATCGCAAAGAGTAGCGAGAGCTTTGCAGATATTTGCGAATTCGCTATCTCCCATTCCTTGAAGAGAATCAGAAAAGAGGCCAGAGAGCTTAGCCATAGAAGATTCAGGTGGAGAATCTTCACTTGCGGAAAGATCATCATTATCCTCGTCATCCTTGTCACTTTCGGAATTTTCGTGAGGAAGAATATTTGAACGAGAAGAAGAACGGACTTTCCTTTTCTTTGAAAGAGGACCAGTTGATTTTTCCCTGCGAAGAGCACCTTTTCCTTTATCACCAATCTTCGCAACATCGGCAGGTTCTACTACTTCAGCAATAATCTTCACACACAGATAGAAATAAGAAATGGAAGCAACAGTATACTGTTTAAAATCATAGGAGAATAGTTCTTACCTCATCTGTGTATGAGCGAAGAGCTAACAGAGTACTAGCTTTCCCAGTCCTGTTATAACTATCTTTCAGTTTTTGGATCTGCAGAATCTCGAAAGAGTTAGCGAACAAAATAATAAAGACAAATAAAGAAATATAAAGTGAGCTAAATGGGAAGAAACATACATCTTTCTCCTTCTCGGGCCAAGAAAAAACCCAAGGTTGATAAGCAACCAGATTCGCAGGAAGAATATTTGACCCAGCAATGTAAGGTCCTTTTAGTATTAAAGGAAAAACACACCATTTATCAACTTTGGATTGGCGAAGAGTTGTGTTTTTACCAGAATGTCAGTCAATATCTTGCATGAGAATTTTAGCTTCATCAATGTTATATTTCCTTTTCAAGCGAAGACCCCAGCGAGTATTCTCTTTCTTCATGGAGATCAGTTCATAGTTCTCAATGAAACTCGCTACTGTATATTTCTCAGCAATTATCTCTAGATCTGCGAATTTAGGATCCCTAAGTTCTTTGGGGTACAGGGATCCTCTACCAGCACCATGGTTAGCGAACTCTAGCATCAGACGGATGCAGTCCCCACTCAATTGGAAGATAACTCGCGAAAATCCCGAGTGAGAGAGAATTTCATAGAATAGAGGAAGATCTGGGTCATAAAGAGGAATAGGGAGACCTGCGAGAATCTGACCTAACGAAATTATGATTGATTGATCATCACAATACTGATCAGAAAAAAGTTTGACAAAAAGAATTGACTTGACACTTTCACCAGGAATGGTAGAGAGTGTGAAACCTTTCTCAGCAAGATCTTTTTGGACATCTTTTAAATTCTTCTCATGTCTATGACCAGTTGAAGCCATATTTGAATAAAGAGTATGGGAATGAATAAAAAGAAAGAAGATTGAAGGGGGGAAAATTACAGTAGCAGAACTTGAAGAAGAATAAAAGAGTTGCAGAGATGAGAGAATAAAAAGAGAAGAGAAAGTAAAAAGAAATTGGAAAGAAGAGAAAGAATAGTATATAAAGGAGATTTTTTTTACTCGAAGAAATAAACACCATTAAGACGAAAAGACGTGAGCGGTTGAAAAACAGCGGGCACAAAAGACGTGTCAAGAAACGGATGGAAGAAAGAATACGTGTGATAAATGCAGAACATGAAGAGATGAACAACTGCGGCATTTCTCACATCATTATCTACTTTGCAGAGAAGATATAAGAAGAGGCAATATGTAGGATCGGAATCTTGCAACAATAACATTTCAGCGAAATTATCAACACCACAACACAACAGCGTCGCAGAACGATTTCGGAAGCGATATAATAAACGACGTTAACCAAAATCATGAGAAAGGTATGACGATCCTGTGAAAATTAGAGAGTTTACAAAATTAACATTTGTAAGGTTGCAAGAATGTCGCAATCCATGTCCGAAAATAAAGGACAGATTAGCTGTCATCCACTATGTATTTTCCTATAAATAGTCGTTCAACTGAGAAGAAAGAGAGAGATATTTTTTGAGTAAGAAACAAGTAAATAGGAGAGAGAAAGTCTAGAGCAGAGGTCATTCTTGATTTCTTTATCTTTTCTTGTAAGAACATTCAAAGATTGATCAATAAAATTAAGAGTGTAAATCTAAATATGAGTTGAGCAATAATGAAATCATATGAGGGGTGTAGTGTAGGATTTCTTGCAACTACAAACCCCAACAGCGAGGACCAGTTAAATATCCGACAGCTGAGAGAACGCCTCGCCCGAGACAGACGAATTGAAAGAGAATTAATGCAAGGGCTCGAACGAAGCAGAGCAAGAGATGCAGAGTTGGCAGAAGAACGAGCAAAATTGGCAAGACAAAATGCCATGATGATGGAATAAAATCACAGACTAAATGAGAACATACGGATGCGAACTCATACTGGAGAAACAAAAACTCAAACGAGCAGAAGTTCATCAAGAAGAAGGAGAAGATATTGTAGTGAGGAAAGAGAAGTACAGAACGATCATGCTGAGTATGAATGAGAGGTGCGTGAAAGAGAACGCGAAAGGGAAAACGAAAGAGATTTGGAAAGGAGGTCCCAAGAACGAAGAGCGAGAAGAAGAAACCAATAGAGGAGAGAAAACCTGGAACAAGGAGTACGGGTATGTAACAGGGAAAGAGGAAGTAGCTCAGAGCGCGAGAGGCAGAGGCGTATAAGAGAAACTAGTTTAGAAAGGGAAACTAGAATAGCCATAGAAAGAAGAGCGATGGAGCAAAGAGCATTAGAAGTAGTGGCGCAAAGAGAGCGAGAACAAGTTAAAGCGAATCAAGTTGTATTTCAGCAGCTAGAAGAACTTAAAGCAGCCATGAAAAATAATAGTAGGCGAGGAGGAGGAAAAATGAAGCTGGCAGAAGCAATTGAGGAGGCAGAGCGGTCCCCATTTTCGCGTGACATTTTGCAAGAGCCCATTCCTGCGAAAGGTGCTTTACCTACATTCTCCAGCATCTTTGATGGGACCGGGAATGCAGTACAACATATGAAGGCCTACAACATAACATTAATGCCATGGGCCCAACATCAAGCAGTGTTGTGTAAATATTTCACTGAGAGATTGACAGGAGAAGCTTCACTGTGGTTCGATAATTTGAGCAAAGGATCAGTGACTTCATTCGCACAGTTGTAAAGATTATTCTTAGGGAACTACATAACCAGTAATCACACAAAGGCAGGGATTGAGAACACGTTTACCTTGAAGGGGGCACATGTAGAAAGTCTGCGAAGCTTAGTTACACGATGGAGAACCATGTTCATCTAATCAACATGAGAGGTATCCGAGCGACATTTAATCCTCGCCTTCGTCAACGCCTTGTGCCCCACTAATATCCTATACGTGGAGATATTCTGAATCAGGCACGACATAGGCATGCAAGAACTGAGAGAATATCAAGAAGAGTTCATAACACTGGAGGAAAAGCAAAGAGAAATGAACACCAGCTTGACATCCATCACAACTGCAAAGAGAAATGTACCCCTCGAGTTGGAAATGAAAAGCAAGCCGCGGGAAGGACTACGAAAGAAGTGGCTTTGTCAAGCACGGACGAAGAATGGTTTCTAAGAGAATATGGGGATAGAAATCACGCATACAACAACCCAGCAAGAAGATATGAGAATAAATAGGGTGGTTCAACAATGACCGAAGAGATGGGTACAACCACCATCCAAGATTTGAGCGAAGACCAAATTGCCGCCTTTTGATGATATAAAGTTACCCAGGTTGAATGCCCCAATAGAAAATATTTTTGGGGAGATCATATTAACTCAAGAAATATCAGTATCGGTGAATATAGGACATGAAACCCCGCGAGGAGCAAGAGCTGGCGAGTTCTGTATATATCATCGATTTCACGACCACAGTACTGCAAACTGTAGAAACATGCGAAGGTACCTACTAGAACTAATTGAGCAAGAAAAGTTGAACCGATATCTGGAAGAAGGCGAAATACCAAGGGGGACACCGCGACCTCAATCAGTTGTTATTCATCGCATTGAGATTGGACAGAATTCGAGGCAAATAAACTCAATCATCCATTCTACAAAGGACATCCATAACTTCCACGATAAAATTTTAAGCAGAGTCCATAAAAGATATCGCAATGGAGAGGAGATACATCTAGTGACCCGAAGTCGCGCACTCGATGAATGGCAGAAACAACCAATCTCTTTCACAATACCAGCGGAGGCAGGAACACACTCAGACCCTCTGGTAGTCACCATGACTGTGCAACCACATTCCAAATGGGAAAAAAGTGTAGAAGAGAAAGTGCATACTTGGACGATCAACAAAATCTTAGTGGATACGGGAAGTTCGGTTGATATACTGTTCTGTCATGCGTTCAGGACCATGGGATACCGTGATTCGGACTTGATTCCTTCCACTTACACAATCTATGGATTCAATAGTGTTGCTTCGAGACCAAAAGGAGAAATTACTTTGATCATCCCCGTCGGGACCTTGGAAATAGTAGTTATTTTTTCTGTGTTGTAGACGTAGAGTCACCATACAATGCTATAATCGGAAGACCCTAGATTCATGCGGTTATGGGAGTCACATCGACCTTTTATAGACGAATTCGATTCCATATGCCGTCAGGGATTGGAGAAATCATGGGAGACAACACCAATGCGAAGAGGTGTAATGAAGTTGATGTTCCACATTGCGAAGGAAAGGCGAAGTTAAAGGAGAAACAAAGGCAAAATGTGAAAGATGATAGGCGAGCATAGAGGCTGATGATTGACATGATAGGAAGAGAAGAAGATATCCCAACAATAAAGAAAGGACGTCGGAACGAAATCATGAAACAAAAGCTGAAGGTCAAATCAAGTTAGGAACAACTAATGCGAATACCAGTGTGCGAAGAGTAGAGGAGAAGTTGAGGCACAATATGACAAAGACAGCCTGCGAAGCCAACCAATTGCAAAGTATGATCCCCGAGGAGATAAGAGAATCAAATAAGACAGCAAAACCTGCATACCAACAACAAGCAGGCGACACCCAAAATGAGATGTTTATGAATGCCCATGCCAAACTAGGGTTACTCAAAGCGGGAAAGGAAGCTCTATTCAACCTAAAGAGAGAGCGAGGGGAGAGTTTGAAAGACTTAGTGTCAAGGTGGAGAGTGCAGTGTGATGAATACATCAACCTCGCGGAAAAGGAACACCTTAGCGGTTGCGGAAACAAGATAGAAACCACTGAACAGTCACAAGAAACTGAAACTGGCGCTGAGGCAAGTAATTAAAGGAGAAGGCAGTAAAAACATACCATGATCAAGAAAATTAAAGCACTATGATGAAAAATATAACAAAAGAAGAAGGTTGTGTATAGATTCAAGGGCACTCTAATATGAAAGAAGTTCTTTTGATAAGAAAGCAAGTAAGCCGAAGGTGAGATCAAAGACTACACACCAAAGCTACAGAACTTCTCGTAAGACCTCAATAGGGGGCAGCAAGATACTACTAAAACCTCTACCTAGGGAGGCTGGGACAACATTTGTGGCGTGTCAACTTAGTTCGCACAAAACTGTGCGACCGGAGGACTTGACAGTGTGTAAGAGGCGACCCTTAAACCCTAACGCGCGTCATAGCTGGTGATCATGAGAAAGTTACTTATATTGGGGCGAAATGCCTATTCGCTGGAGGCCACTGGGAACGAACCACTCAGCGAATAAATTCTACAGCATGGGGTGTAAAAACATGCCAGTGGAGATAGAAGATGGCCTGAAATTTTTGATACACCCGGTCCAAAGAAACCCCACCTAGGGTGTGATCTCGTGCCTAATAAGCCACATACGCTAAAATCATGAGGTTGCGACAACATTGATCGTTGTATCACTGGATGGGAGGAGCCCAACTGAAATGGTTAGGGGAAGGAGAAGATTCAGGGGAATATAAATGGACGACACCCTCAATTAAGGAGGTGATTCTGTCAAAGACGGCAATTTACTGGGGCTTTCTACTCATGGGAGTACCTAGGCCTGGTACATTGTCGCAGAAAAGCCTGAGGAGGTAAGAATACTAACACAGTTAAGGAGAGATCGATGGCCAATGACTCGCAAGAGTACATGGAACTGATATCTCGTCGCCCAACAGGTGGAAGACCCTACCCAAGGCGACCATAAGTCCTCTAAATCTCTATGTGGGGAAGGCAGTAAGACCTTCCTTAGGAGGCAGTTAAGACCTATCAAAATTCAAGAGAATATGAGGTATCACAGGAGCGCGAAGGGAGACTGAGGCATGAAGAAGAACCTACTTCGCACTCCCTCAAGCTAAGTATACCTCAATAAGAAATACTTAAAATAAAACTACATCAGCATGCTCTGTTAAATACCATATGATACAAAGAATAAGAACCCACTTTGCATAAATACCTATCTCACGACTAACCTTAGGAAGGAATATTACCAATATAGTTGGATTCACACACATAATGTTCGCATGAAAAACGTCCCAAGCATAGGAAAGTATGGGAATCCTAAAATTTACATGCTTCCCACCTCCTCGGTCAAAGCACTTGGAAATATGATAAAGATAGACCGAATTCAAATTACTTTTCCTAACCAAAAAATGCAGGAATAAAAGGAACATTCAAAGTCAAGCTTCGCCCCCCAAGCTTGGGAGCACCCAGAATTAAAATAAGCTAAGTACGATCAGAGAGACGAAATCTATGAAGGAACAACGTCAGAAGCAATCACAGGAGGGCATGCGACCTCAGGCACAAGAACACCTTGAACTGTAACATCGACACCACCAACAACTTGTGAATTCGGAACATCCTCCCTAGACTGAGAAGGATTCTCCCCTGTCCTCACCATCGCCATCATTCGCACCATCTTCATTTTTAATCGAAACCTCTTCTTCTTCGTCATCGCTAGCAGGAACTTGAGCATATATCTCGCGCGGCAGGTTATGCTTCTCGCAAACCCAATTGACTGCAATTTGAGTCTCGTCATTTACGCGACGTTGGGATGACTTAGAATACTTTCTCTCGGCCTCGTCTGCGAAAGATTGGTACTCCTGATCCGGAACCCAATAGGAATCTCGAGCTCTTCCTTAGCTCTCCTCAAGTCATCACGTTCCTGCGAGACTTCAGCTACCAAACGGGAAGATGCAGAAAATTGTCGAGACGCGGAGTCCCGTTCCTTAGAGCCTTAGTTAAGCTCCCTTTAGAAGATCTCAGTTTTTCTTTCAGCGAGACCACTTCTTCTGCGAGAAAGAGATGTTAAAACAAGCAGGACGTAAAGAGAAAGATAGGACCGAGACAATAATTATAGCATCCTTTGCGACTACATTTATCTCGTGAAACAACTACATGAAAATCATGTGAAATAATAGAATGACGATTAACACTTTGAGATGACTGAAGATCTTTTAAAGCTTGGTCTCTGCTCTGTCAGGCTTCATCTTTCTCCTTGAACGATTTTGCTAACTTCGATGCCAGATCATTTGATATCCCCTTTTAATACTGAAGAGAACTCTCTAATAAATTACGATCTCTAGAAAGCCTATAGTATGCATTATCAACAGAAAGCTTGTCATTCTTTAGATCACGATTGTCATCATATAAGGTACGATTCTCATCAACAAAAGCGCGATCCAACATATTAGACACCTCTAGAGCCTTATCAAATTGACCAGACAAAGAGCAATGATGATCCGAACGAGCACGCCAACTTGAATTATCTATATGAAGACTCACTACACGATCGCGTAGACCCAGACGATCACACTCCAATTGGGAAATTTGAGCTACAAGGGCGTCACATTCAGCACGAGCATCCTTCGCGGCGAATTCAAACTCATATCGCTCAGATGTGCGTTTTCGGCTTAGAGCTTAAGTGCGAAAGGCCTAAAATTAAAAGGGATGGTGCGAAAGCAGAACATACAGAGAATAACAACATCATAAAGATTCTCACCTCTAAGCTCCTCATTCCTTACACGAAGTCTGGTGACTTCGTTTGCTCTAGAAGACAGCTCGGATAACTGTTTCTTCAGATCTGCAATGGTCTCCTCGGCCTTGGAAAACTCTTCGATCTCAACCAAACGACGGTGAAATTCCTACAAGGCACCAAGAAAAGGGAAAGTCACTGCACGTAGAAAAAATCACACGGAAAAACTGGAGGAATGTTGGATAAAACCAATACGAGGAATCAACTAAGGAATTCTCGCATCATTCCACTTACAGAAGAATAACGCGAGAAAAGGCAAAATGTAGGGGCGAAATATCGCACAGAGCTAAAACATGACCTCGCCCTGACTAATACAACCATCAACACGAAGAAAAGAGAAATTAGGCGAAGAGTAATTATGCGATAAGGAGAAATAAGTACGAAGAACAACCATGCGACAGACATAGCACGATGTATATCAAGAAGAGCACGAAGCAGTAGCGCGAAAGACAACGACATCTCCCCAAAGCCTGACGGATAAGACAGAATGAACAGAGATCGGCTAGCATAGATTTTGCACGTGAATCCGTTTGTCTTCTACCAAAGTGTTTGTCTATATAAGGGTTCAAAGCGTAAAGAGAGAGGGGAGGTTGGGATAGAATTCAGTGAAGTATCAAAGCTAAAACCACTTTTAGAAGAGAGAAAAGAGACCATTAGAGTTTAATATTTTACTTGTATCTCCATTGTTATAAACTCGAATCTTCGTCATATTTGTAAGAACACCATATCCTTAATAAAAAGCTTGTGTGAAGATCATATTTAGTGTCAAGAGGTGTATAATTTCATTAATGTTTAAGTTTATCTCCATAGCTAAGACTTTGTGTTCTTATCATTGGGTGTAGTTGTGGGATTTTTCGCAACTACAGTAAGACTTGCTCAAGCTTAACGAATAAGAAGGTGCTCAAAGTTTATACAGAACTACTTTTGTGTTTCTAGAAAAAGACTTCTCATTTTCACACTAATGTACACATTTTATTAAGAAGGAAGAGAAAGTGCAGAAACAAAGGATGACCACAAAATATCCAAACACGTAAGACAGGGAATACATAATCCAAACACACACAACACCATCAATGATGCATCCAAATCAAGTCCAAACACACTATTAACAACCTTGATGCATCTGAAGACCCAATTGCTTTGAACTCATACCTTAATAGGTACAAGGTATAGAGGATCTTTCATATGGGCAGCAATAGTACCAGCCACTTCATCCATGTTTGCATCTTCGTTCTTCATCCCATTTGGCAACTCCCAATTAAAACAGTACAACAAATTTGCAAGTGCAAGTTCTATAGTTACGAGCCCCATGTTAACACCCGGACAACCTCGTCGACCTCCTCCAAAAGGTACGAGTTCGAAACTTTGTTGTCCTGTGAAGTCGAATGAGCTGTCTACGAACCTGTCTGGGTAAAATGCATCTGGTTTTTCCCAACATGCTGGGTCTCTCCCTATTCCCCATGCGTTTATAAGGACTCTTGTTTTTGGGTATACGTCGTACCCGCCAACCTTACTGTATGTCATACTTTCTCGGGGAAGCAAAAATGGAGCTGGAGGATGTAGCCGTAAGGTCTCCTTGACTACCATCTTTAGGTATGGGAATTGATCAAGATCTTTCTCTTCTACCTTGTCTTTGCTTTTACCCATATAGCTTCTAACTTCGTCTTGTACTTTTTTCATTGCTTTAGGATTTTTAATAAGTTCTGCCATTGCCCAATTTATGGTTACCGCTGATGTGTCTACTCCGGCAATAAACAAATTCTGGAAGAAATCAAACAAAACAAGAAAAAAATTAACAAATAATTATAAAAGATTCGTCAATATATATATGAGCCGCTTATTCTACCATATAGTTGATTATGAGAGAGTAATACTGGCATAGTTAATCAGAAGGGTCATTTGTTAATAACAGTCATAGTTGATTAAGTGTGGTACATGATTTTTGTCCAATAACAGTCTTTAGTCTAACATTGGTCCAGTTTGGAGTTTATTACCAACAATTAAGCTTTAAGGCGTCCTCGAATATAGTCAAAAATTCATGTATGGATCATGTGCATGCCCAGGACATTTACATCGAAAAAATTAAAGATGAGTTGATAAGAAAAACTTACAGTAAGAATTGCCTTGATATGATCGTGAGAGAAATGAACTGTACTAGATGGATTGTCCTTCTCGAGTTTGAGCAGAACATCAATGATATCATCGTGCTCGGCTTTTTGTCTTGCTGGATCGAGATGTTCGTCGATGACTTGTTGAAAGAATTTATCAAAATCATGGAAACTTTTTTCAGTTTCCCAATATGCACCAGAGAGTCTGTCAAGAATCCAACCTACTTCAGGGAAAAAATTAGACGCGCGCATATAACCCAACGCGGCCATGGCTTCGTATATAATTTCTTTTAGTCTACCATTTTCATATTTCTCTCCCTTTTGAGCCCTCTTACCAAAGGCTATCCTAGAAATAATTTTGTCAGATAAACTTAAGGATTTTTCAAAAAGATCAATAGGAGCAGAAGCAGATGAAGTAGCAGAGATAGATTTAATCATATCTGCGACTTCTTCTTCTCGAACTGCAGAGAAGGATTGCACCCTCGTCATACTCAGCAATTCATGAACACTTACTTTTCGAACCTCTTTCCAGTACTCACCGTAAGGTGCAAAAGCAATATCTAAGTTATTATACGTAAGACGTTTTGGACGAACCAAATCAGGTCTAGTACAAAACTCAAGATCATGTGTTTTCAAGATTTGTTTGGCAGCTTCAGCTGAGTTGATTATGAGCGTGGGTATACGGCCAAGCTGTAGAAGCATAACCGGACCGTATTTTTGAGATAGGTTATGAAGTGAACGATGAGGGTGTGAGCCAAGTTGATGGAAGTTACCAAGGATAGGTATCTTTGGAGGACTAGGAGGAAAGTTGGGTTTTTCTGCATTAACATTTTTCTTGGCTTTAGATGCAATGAAAAAGTATAGAGCAGGAAGGAGAATAAGAGGAAGCAGTAGCAAAAGAGAGTGATAAGGAAGAAACTCCATATTGAAGTAAGGTAGAGACATTCGTTGGTGTTGTGATCAATGGTGTATGGTGTTAGTATCCTTATATAGAGAGGGGTGAGAGATTTAGAGTGAGTGAGGTACTGAGAGCATCCACAGTGGGCGAGTATAACCAAAAATTTGGGATGAGATCGTAACGCAGTGGGACGGAGTAAAGATTAAATCCCAGCCAAAGATCAAATCCCAGATCATATTTGGTCGCGACCAAATACCAAATCCTAATATAGTCGGGCGTAAATTTAAAGTACGCTTGTTGCTGGGCGGACACCCAACCATCCGCCCGTTCACTTACTCATCAGGCGGGCACCAAACCATCCGCCCCATTCAAAATGAAATTCATCAGGCGGACACCCAATCATCCGTCCGTTCACATTTCGTCAGGCGGACACCAAACCATCCGCCCCATTCAAAATGAAATTCATCAGGCGGACACCCAACCATCCGCCCGTTCACTTACTCATCAGACGGACACCAAACCATCCGCCCCATTCAAATTTCGGGCGTAAACCAATTTTACGCCCCATTCAAGCGTACACCAAATTTACGCCCGTTTTCGTGCGGTGATTAATTTTACGCGCGACCAAATTTGGTCTTCTCCCCATAACGTCACAGTGCAGATTAAACTCATATTTGGTCTTTTTTTTTGGTCTTTGATCTTTGAGTTTAGTCGTACCATTGCAGTCGCTCTGAGAGAGTTGAGAATCTTTATATTATTAAATTTTACTTTTGATAATATGTGAATGTGGTCTAATTTCCTTATAATGTAAATGTATATGTATGATGATTATATATGTTGTTTATAAATTAAGAAAAGGTGTGTCGGTTGGATGAGAGTGCATAATTACATTCTTAATAATTGAGTGGTTATCGAGTGTAAAAATGGACATGCTGTTTTTTTTCTCCCAACCCAAATCACTAGTTTAAATCTACCTCATGTGATCAAATTAGGGCAATTCCTATGACAATCAATAAATAAAATTTTTTTGTTGAGCCACGTAGATGAACAAACACGTTTTTGCCCTATGGTAAATAAGAGCAAAATCAATAAATCTGATTTTTAGGGTCCCACTACTATTTCTTTTTAATATAAAATCTTTGATAGGATTTGGGTGAGATAAAATAGGATAAAGTGAGATAAAATATGATAAGGTGATATAAAGATTAGTAAACTAACACTTGGGAAACAAAATTTCAAGTGAGTGGTTCTTCAGTAAACGCTGGCGGGAAACAAATCCTTGTGCGGATTTTCATTGAACGCGCGGATTTTATAGGCCCGCGCGGCTCTTCATCAAGCGCGCGTTTGTTCTACTGCCTCACTCAACAAACCCTCAAATTTATTGGTTTTCCCATCTGTTTTTCACGTTTGTTAAGTCCATAGTGGGAGCAAAATGAACAAACTACAAGTTTGTTGAGTCCATAAAACTGCTATTACATATGAGCAACCACAGTCATGAGCGGGACTAAAGACCAAATATCATACTAAAAGCTAAAAATAATTGGCTTTTTTTGAGGTGAACTGCAGTGGAAAACGACTAAAATTTAGTCTGGCGGACCTTATAACTACGCTTAAAGTTGGACCACGTATTATGGGCGCTTGACGATGAGGCGTATGTATTGTATCTGTGTGAATGGAACGCAGGTATTGTGGGCGCTTAATGTGAGGCGTATTTATTACCCACGCCAGACGCGAAACGGAGATAGAAAAAAAGTCAGTTGATGGGGCGGACTTATTAGCTTCATATAATGGGGTGTAATTTACACCAGGTGAACATTAAAACATCGCCCCACGCCAGGTGAACATTATATCCACGCTTCATAACGTATTATATATGTTTTCCCGGACGGATTTTATAAGTGCGCCTCATTCAGACGCTCATTTCATCCCCGCTCAACTCTCGTACGTTAATTATACTCACGCCCAGAATGAAACAGTTATTATACTCTCGTCTAAACTCACACGCACTTAATACTTACGCCCCACTATATGTTGATTTGGTCTGGGTTGACGACTACATTTAGTCTCAAATTCTAGTTTTCCAGACTAAATATACCTATGATCCGTCCCACTGTTCTACGATTTCGGACCAAATTTGGATATAATCTCCAAATTTGGTCGTGACCTCCAAATTTGGTCGTGACTATGGGTATAGTCCAAATTTGGGGACTATGATTTTTTTCATTTTTGACTCAAAAATTATTATATATATAGTAGTAACATTATAGATTTTTTTTTCGAGCCCAGTCGAATATATACTCAACAAGTCATATAAATTATACTTCTGCATTAGATGCATGGGCCGAATAAAACCTCGAATCTTACACCGAAAAATTAAAAATAAACTATATGTAGGTCAGAGATATTGCTCCAGAGCACGTACAATTCGACAGAGCTTTGAGCTTCGCAATAATGACTAATGAGGTATGGCCGTCTCAAAGTAATATTAGCGCAACTAGCTTAAATTTGAATTTAGTCTAATAAAATTTAACCTTTCCTAAATGAGCTTGAATTAATATTAGCGCAACTGTGCAAGCCTTCACCAAAGGCTTCTCTTAAATGTAGTCCATGTTTTTATTAATTATAGTCCAAAAAATTTAAGTAAAAACGAAAAGCCAAAGTTACCAAACGAGTTTTAATTTTTTAAACTAATAATCCCACTTCTTCCCCAAAATTAAAATACGAACCGTATTTTTTTTGATCCAAACTAAATTATCTTTCAATTTATTTCTAATCGTTCTCTCATTATTCTTACAAATCACCCTATTATAAAGCTTAATTTTTTAATTTTCCTCCAAATAAACTAAACCCAACTTTTCATCTTTTCTATAAAACGACGTTATTTTTCCAAATCATAATTGTCAATTAAGGTTCTATATTCTAACTATTCCTTTAAAAATTCTCCAAAAATCAACTATGGTTTTGATTCTTTTCCTAAAATCAATTTTCTAAAACTCTATAAGCATTATTATTCTATAAAAAAATTCTAAGATGATTTTCTGATTAATGACTTATTTTATGTGGGTTATAGTTAATATAAGTATGGGCTATATTTAAGAGAGACCTTATCAAATTAGCTTACTTAATTATTATTATGGCCAATAGCTAGAATTTGAATTTAATCAATAAAATTATAACTATTTTTTTTGATACCTTAAGTTAGTGGTCCCTAGACTGCATCAAAACTCCTTAAATTGGAGTGGATTATGGCATTTATAGCCTGAATGGGAGGGAGCATGCCAACCACCAGACCACTTGATGATTGGTTATAAAATTATAATCTTAACCTTTACCAAATTAGCTTAATGAATATTTGCACTACTGGATGTCACAAGGGTTAGGTATTTGGCTGACATAAGGGTTAGGTATGTTGAGCACCCCGAGAAACAATTACAGAAATATATAAGGAATAAAACAAAACGAATCGCACTGAAAATCTGTCATATTTAAACTCTTAAAATGGCAACTTGGTGACAATTTCTTTTTAAAACTGCAACTTGATGAGTGGTGACATAATGTCACTGACATTGATTTACTCATTACACAGGGGTTATAAACTTATAATAAGCACCTGAAAATGTGGCATTAATCACTCAAGCTAATATCTCTGTGTAATGTATTGGGGGTGGGTACAGAAAATATAGTCACCACGCATGCATTTGGGGTCGGTTTGGATGGATAATACGGAGATGTTAACTTTTTTTGAAGCAGTTTTTAATTAATTAGGTGAATCCTGATGAGGTATGTTCACAATTAAATATGTTAGAGGTTCTTCTGGATACCACATAAAATAGCTTGGAAAAGCCAAAAGGTAGTTTTAGAGCTAAATTTCAGAATATGACTTACATAAATAATATATGCTTCTGATTTCTGAAGATTATAGTGATCAACAATCTCTTAGTACATCACCCTTGCTCGTAAGAAGAATCTCATCTTATTCTCTAGTTTTGACTTGAATGATATTCTGGGAGAAAGTATAAGAGTAAATACCTTTTTTTTATTTTTCTTTTTCTTGATCTTGTCAATAGGAAAAAATTCATAGAAAAAGAGGTGTTTAAGGGGTATCTCAACCCAATAAATACATGCGACGCAAAAAAAAGAAAAGGAGACCGAGTTTGGAGTCGGTCACCCAAAAAAAAGAACAAAGAACAAATAGCCAAGTGAGAATAATAAAAAAATAAATAAACACCAAATGTCTCATATCCAATTCAAAGTGACAGATATAAATACGAATCCCGTAAAGCTATCAACATGTTAGCCGTCAAACCCAACATTTTAGTGTTTGACTCCGTTAAGACTAAATACTGATACGCAAACGCAATCGACTCGCTGAAAAGGATAAAGGAGAAAGCACAGGATGATTGGTGCAAAATAGAGCAGGCGCAGGGGACTACATGGAATGGGCACTGAGCCCAGTTAACAAAGACCTTCATTTTCTCTTGTTACAATTGTTTTTGGCCCATTCCGAATGAATTTATGTCGCACATTGATATTTTCAGTACTACGGCTGCTGCTCCGAACCGTTGATTCAGCTTCTTCAACGCCAATCTTGGCAACGTATTGTCCTCCAGCCATCTTCAAAATCATGTTACATACAAAACCTGCAAGTGTGTTCAGCGATTAATAAAACCGTATTTCATCCTCAAGTATCTGTGAAGTATGCTAGAAAATGATCTCTTTGATATCTACTAAAACCGCCAATGCCCGTGTTTTGGGTTCTCTGTTGCCGAGGACTTATATTTTTGACCAGAATTGGCTTTGAACTCGAATGCAACAGATGGAAATTGGAGTACCCAAAACCTAATAAAGCTAAAATCATACTAAAACTCGTTGACATCAAAAAATTTATTAATCAAAAATAATAAAATCACACCATCCATATATAATAAATATACACATTACACGATCGCAGGATATTAAATATACACATTACACAATCACAGGTAAGGCCGCAGAAGAACCGAACCGAAATCGATGAACCACACGAGAATCGAAAAAAGAACCGGTAGCGCACCGGAACCGGAACAACAAGTACAGGGAACGGGAATGGAGAAGGGAAACGGTGTATGACCGATACAGGTATTCGGTTCTTAATGATTCCGAGCCTGTAACGGACCATATGTCCCGGTATCAGTCGTTAGATTTTTGATTAACTTTTAATCGTGGTCGTCCACCCTAGGTCTTTGAGTGATACTTATCAATCGATTCCTCATTTTTCTTCTTCATTTTCTTTTTCTTGGTATGCTTGGGGTCAATCTAAAACCCTAACAGCAACAGCGGCAACGACAAACCTAATCTCAACTGAAACTCCTCCCTCTCTCTTTTTCATTTCAGGTGAGTTCTTCTCTTTAGTTCCTGTTTTGAGATCTTCAAAATTTTGATTTTTTTCTAGAATTTTCCATACATAGATTCGAACATTCATACTTGAATTTTTAGAATTTTAGTTTTTGTTTTTGGGGGTTCGTAGATCGATTGTTTTGCACACAAAGCTACGATCTTTATTCTTATTCTAAGTACAATGAAATTTTTTCAAAATATTTGATTTATGATGATGAATCAAAATGTTTTCTGCATGTTTAATTTGATTCATGATATATCAAAAAAAAATATGAAGAGAAACTTTGATGCATGCATTTGATTCTGTGGGGTTTTGATTATTGATTGATTGATAGTGTTTTTTTTGCAGAGGGACTGAATTGCTTGACATATGGAGATTTAGGGTTTGTAAAGGAAGAAAAGCTGGTTGTTTATGTCCATTGATTAATGGGTTGATGACGAATTGAAGATGAAGCTAAGAAATCAGAGAAGAAGAATTCAAGGGTCTGCCGAAGAGATGTATGTTGCTGTCGTAGAAGAATTGAAGCGCCATCACTATTTTTTCCTATTTGTGGGATTGGGGTTCTGAATGTCAATATATAAACCATAGTTGTTTTGTTTGATAGATGGTTGGCTGATTGAAGGGTTTCATTTGTGTTCTGATGCTGAATTTGAAGGTTGTAGTTCTTTGTATGCAATTAGAGGTGGATAATGGATAATGATCCTGTTATTTTTTTTTTTTTTTTTTGAGGGAATACAGTGAAGTTGTTAATCAATTTGTAAAATTGTGGGTAAAAATCCGGTAGCGGACTTGTACTGGACCGGTGTAACAGGGACTTGTACAGCTACCAGTGTGGACTTGTACAGGTACCGGTGTTCAAAATGAGGTATCAGTCAACACCAGCCGGTTCCAATAGAAAACCAGACTGAACCGGTACTCGTGCAGCCTTAATCACACCCATGCTACATCATGCATATAAATTTAGCACACCATCACACATGCAATTTATCACACGATTTTATTTTCTCTTAATAAGATTTAATTCTTAAACACATGCTTGATGGGTTACAAGCTCAAATGGGTCATATCTACTCCCTAATGACTCGTCCATGTTTAGATCTTCCGTCTTCAATCCTTTTGGCAATTCCCAGTCGAAAGTGCACAATAAATTGGCGAGAACGAGCTCTGTTAACACAACTCCCATATTCAATCCAGGACAGATCCTTCGACCTCCTCCAAAAGGTATGTATTCCAAATTATGATTTTCGACAAAATCAATAGAGCTATTCTTAAACCTTTCTGGCAAGAATTCTTCTGGATTTTGCCAATACTTTGGATCTCTCCCCATCGCCCATGTATTTATTAAGACCCATGTCTTGGGGTATATGTCATAACCATAAATGTTGTTGTGCTTCATGGTTTGTCTTGCAATAAATGGATCTGTTGGATGCAACCTTAGAGTTTCTTTAACTACCATTTTTAAGTATTGGAAGTTTTCAAGGTCTGATTCTTCTACCTTTCCCTTCGATCCCACGTGACTTCTAATCTCTCCTTGAACTTTCTTCATTGCTTCTGGATTTTTAGCCAGTTCTGCCATTGCCCAAGTCATTACACCAGTTGTTGTGTCTACTCCACCAAGATATATATTCTGATAGTTTTGAAACAGAAAATCATAAATATGTACTCAGAAGCTTATGCTCAAAAATGTAGGAACCAAGAAAGAAAAAAGAAAGAACTGTGCAATGCTCAAGATGTTTATATGAATCATAACAAGACTACTAGTAACTAAACTAGCATAACTGGGTTGCTTAATTAATGGAGTTGGCCAATTCATACTTGATGTCATATGGTCAAATCCACAAGTTCGAGTTACCTATTATATACATATATGAATGTGAAATCTTACAGCTTAGAAGTGGATACTCGCTCATTGTGTTATTATGCACAAATGTATTCGAGTGTGTCACATCAGGAATGTTGATTTTCATTAAAAAAGCTTTTTTTTCTTCGTGCTCATTTGAGTAACAAAAAAAAAGAACGAATAAGAATTACCAGAATAATTGCTTTAATTAATATGGTCGTTAGTAAGACGAACTGTACTCATTTGAGCCTTCCTTAGTTTAGTTTAAGCAAAACGTCTATAATATCTTCGTGCTCCAGTTCCAGTCGTTCCGGGATGTCATGTTCATCTATGATTTGTTGCAAGAAATTGTCCAATTCATGAAAGCATTTTTCTGTTTTACCATGGATTCCAATGATCCTATCAATAATCCAACTTACCTCTGGAAAATAGTCGGATGGAGATAAACTAGTCAAAATGGCGACTTCCGAAGGATTTCTACAAGTCTTCCATCAAACTGTTTCCTAGTTTGACCAAAAGCAACTCTACAGATTGTTTCATGCGTGAAACTTACTAACTTTCCAAAAACGTTAACAGGAGTATTATTTGAAGAAGAAGATGATATGGAAATGGAATCAATTAAAGCATCAACCTCTTCTGACCTGATTACCTTAAAAGATTGCACTCTTTTCTTAGTAAAGAGGTTCAAGGGCACTTATTTTGGAATCCACATGTCCCACCAAAAATATGTTTCTTCTTTTGGACAGCAGCTCATAATAAGATCGCCATCCAAGACTCTCTTCAGCATCGGAACTTCAAGCTTGCAAGCAGATGTCCTCTTTGCCTTGTTGAATGTGAATCAACTGAACACCTTCTTCTGACCTATCCTTTCTCTCGCAGAGTATGGTCCTTAATCCTCCCAGGTACGCGGTGGTGGATTCCTCCTCTAACAGTTCTTCAACTAGCTCAAAATTGGTCATCTAAAGGTATTTTAGGTCCAGCGAAAGGAATATGGGACCTAGTACTAGCTGCCGTGATATGGGCTTTATGGAATGAACTCAATCGGAGAATTTTCGACGAGAAATCTCTTTCTCACTTCCAAGTCAACGTGGAGGTGAAAGCATCAATTCTAGCTTGGAGTTCCGCCTTCAATAGAAACTTCAACTTCAGGCTTGATTGGTGTGTTTTCTCTTGGGAGAGCATGTTCCACTAACATAATAACTACAGTTCTTCAACTAAATTCCCCCCCCCCCCCCCCCCCCCCCCCCCCCCCCTTTCTCGATCAAAAAAAAAAGTACTCTCCATAAGGTGCAAAAGCTATGTCTATGTAATTATACGACATACGTTTTCGACTAGCAAGTTGAAGTCTATTGCAAAAATCAATATCATGTGTTTTTAAGACTTGTTCGGCAGCTTCAGCAGAGGAGATTATGGCTGTTGGTATACGACCGTGTTGTATAAACATGAATGGACCATAAATTGATGTAAATTACCAATGATTGGAAACTTAGGAGGACCAGGTGGAAAGTTGGATTTGGTTCGACCGCTATAGTTTCTGTTTTTGATTGTAATGAGAAAATATAGAGGAATGAGAAGTAAGGAGAAAAGTAGAAGGAAGTTATAAGGAAGAATAATATGTGGAGAAAATGTAACAACAATAGTAATAATAGAGAAAAAAATACTTAGCTCAAAACCAACGCTTGACTGATGTTCATGGAGATGCACAGATAATTGTAGCAGGAACTAGTAGAGTCACGTATGAGATACGCTGACCTAAAGGCAATATCGTCTGCTACTCCTCTGAGATTCTATAGCAGTTGGCGAGTCACCTCCAGGATACAACTACTGATAGTACCCCTTGATATAGCATACAAAGAAGGTACTCTAAGAGCTTGGTAGAGATTTAAGAAGAAAATGAAATAGTTACAGAGAAACTAAAACAGTAGCAGAGAATAATAAGAGAGGAAGAAGCTACTTCTTCTCTGTTGTATGTTTTAAAACTGAGCTTAACAACTCCTTTTATAGTCAGTCAAAAATTCACCCATTACTAATAAAGAAAGATTCCCATGCGTATAAAAACATTTTCTGACTTCTGACTAAAGCTGAAAAGAAAAGCAACAGTCAAAAACATTTTCTGACTTCTGACAAAAGCTGAAAAGCAACAGACAAAACAGTATCTGACTTCTGACAAAAGCTGAAATGAAAAGCAGTGATAAGACTTATGTTTTTGCCAGCCAAAGCACGCGTGTCAGACAAAAAACAGAGTGAGATTCTTCATGTGTGGGACAAAACATGTACAAGCAAAAGGCTAAGATATTCTTCTACATGTGCAGAAAGCACGAATGCAAATTTCAGTAAAAAGATAGGATCTTATTGAACCCCCACCCCCACCCACACCCCCACCCGACCCGACCCGACCGACCAAGCGGACGGACGGCGGCGTGCGTGCTTCGGTGCGAAGCACCACGCTACGGGAAAGGCAACCTTTCCCTAGTCTAGGTATTCTCCCTCACAAAAAAGTGTGTTGACCCAAAGGGCCATGCTCTTTAGCCAATTCTATGGTATTTAAGTCTAAAACTCTTTAGATTTTAGTCTATGTGAGACTATTGTTTTATCTAATCACATGAAAAAACAAATATTGGGCAATAGGTCTAGGGATCAAATCATAGTCCATGCACATTTGGTTTTACAAAACAAAAACCCGTTTTTTCCAACAATCCCCCACATGAATGATAAAACATGTCGACAAAAATACGAGAAAGCAGAATACATCAAAAATAGGCTAAGGTGTCCCAGAAATTGAACCTTAACTTAGTGAGAGGTTACCGGAACTGCTTGTTGAAAAGGTGAACACAATGTCTTGAACCTCCAACAGTGAATGCAATTCAGAAATAACAACCACACCTGATGTCTCAAAGAAAATTTGCCAAGCTCTTGTCGTTGTGCCCTTTTTGGCCGTGGGCTAAATCCCGGACTTAATGAATGTCTCTAGAGAATCATCTCAAATTCTCATAGGAAGCGGCCCCACTTCCAACATCCACATAGGTGAGTCCATTATGAGTGTCCTGCTACACCCCGCTTTAAGCAAATCCATGGTACTCATTAAGATCTCAACGGATCATCCTAAATCATGCAGGTAGCACTATCACACAGTTACACCATAGGGAGGGACTAAGATAGTGTTGTCCCGACATCACCAAAAATTAGTTGTCTCATTGAACCTTGATATTGGATCTCCATTCACAAGGTTGAGTATCCTTCATGGAGATTTATTCTATGAGCTTAAGTCCCATCCCCCTCGATGTGGATCTAACTACCTCTCTAGATAATCCTTTCGTCAAAGGATCTGCAATATTCTCTTTAGACCTCACAAAGTCTATAGAGATGATACCAATAGAGATTAGTTGTTTCACTGTCTTGTGTATTATTTGTAGATGTATAGACTTTCCGTTGTATACACTATTCTTTCCGCAACCAATAACAGCTTGACTGTCACAGTGGATTGCGATCGAAGACACAGGCTTGGGCCAGAGTGGAATTCCTCCCAGGAAACATCGTATCCATTCAGCTTCCTCTCCATATTTCTCCAATGCTATAAACTCAGACTCCATGTTGGATCGAGCTATACATGTCTGTTTGGAAGACTTCCATGACACAGACGCACCTCCAAATGTGAAGATGTACCCACTAGTGGATTTGCACTCATCTGAGTATGATATCCAGTTAGCATCACAATACCCTTCTAGCACAACAGGATACTTCCCAAAACTTAAGCAATAGTTTGAAGTTCCTCTCAGGTACCGTAGAACTCTGTAGAGAGAATTTCAGTGATCCTTCCGAGGGTTGCAAGTGTACCTTCTCAATCTACTCACAATGTATGCAATGTCAGGTCTTGTGCAGTTCATCAAATAATAAGACTGCCAATAATGCGAGAATGCTCAAGTTGAGAAATTCCCTCACCCTTGTTATTTTTCAAGTTACAATTGGGATCATAAGGAGTAGATACAGGTTTAACATTTTCATGATTAAATCTAATAAGTACAGTTTCAGCATAATGAGATTGACTAAGACTATATCCATGAGACGTCTTTCTGATTTTCATCCCTAAGATTACATATGCGGGGCCTAAGTCTTTCATGTCAAAATTTTCGTTAAGCATGATTTTAGTGGTATTAATAATATCAAGCTTACTGCCTAATATGAGCATATCATCAACATACAGGCACACAATAACATGAGAATCATCCACAGAGTTAATGTAAACACATTTATCCGATTCATTAACCTTGAAGCCATTAAATATCATTACATGATCAAATTTTTCATGCCACTGTTTAGGTGCTTGTTTTAAACCATACAAATATTTGTTCAATTTGCATACTTTGTCTTCAAACCCTTTCACAACAAAACCTTCAGGTTGGTCCATATAAATTTCTTCATTCAATTCACCATATAAAAATGCAGTTTTAACATCCATCTGATGTATATGCAAGTCATAAATAGAAGCAATAGAAATCAGCATCCTAATAGAAGTGATTCTTGTGACCGGTGAATAGGAATCAAAGAAATCTAATCCTTCCTGTTGTCTATAGCCCTTAGCTACCAACCTAGCTTTGTGTTTTTCTATAGTTCCATCTGTTCTAAGCTTCCTTTTGAAGACCCACTTGCAACCTATGGTTTTACTACCAGGAGGTAAGTCTACAAGCTCCCAAGTTTCGTTTTGTTGAATGGAATCCCACTCATTAATCGAAGCTTCTTCCCAGAAGGGAGCTTCCGTAGAAGTCATAGCTTCCTTATAGGTTTGGGGTTCAGACTCTACAGTAAGAGTCACAAAATCTGGACCGGAACTTTTCTCGGTTCTAACCCTCTTACTTCTTCTAGGTTCGGTCTCATCATCTAGATACGAGGGCTGATTAGTTGAAGGAACATCTGAGAGGTCATCGTGGACCCTTTTGAGAGGTCCAGACCCTAAAGGAAAAATGTGTTCAAAAAACACTGCATCTCTAGATTCCATTATGGTGTTCTGACCAATGACCATGAACCTATAAGCACTAGTGTGCTCAGGATAACCTAGGAAAACACAATCCACAGTTTTAGGTCCTATTTTGGTTTTCTTGGAGCGAGGAATGGCCACCTTTGACAAACACCCCCACACTTTAAAGAATGCATAGGAAGGTTGTTTACCTCACCATAACTCATATGGAGTTTTGTCATATTTCGTAAATGGAACTCGGTTCAAGATATAGCAAGCAGAGAGAATTGCTTCCCCCCACAAGTTCGTAGGTATCCCTGAACTAGACAACATAGCGTTCACCATATCTATGAGTGTTCGGTTTTTCCTTTCAGCTACTCCATTCGACTCAGGTGAAGAAGGTGCAGTAGTTTCATGAATGATTCCATTAAGTTTGCAAAATTCTCCTATAGGTATCACATACTCACCGCCTCGGTCTGACCTAAGAGTTTTAATTGTGACACCTATTTGGTTTTCTACTTCAAGTTTATATAATTTGAAAGCGTCTAAGGCTTCATATTTACTTCTAAGAAGATAAACCTGACAATATCGTGAGTAATCATCGATAAAAGTGATATACCATTTTTTACCACCTCTAGTTGGTGTTGATTTCAAATCTCCTAAATCCGAGTGGATTAGTTCTAAGGGAGTTGTACTACGTTCAACCTTTTTGTTAAATGGTTTTCTTGCATATTTAGATTCAACACAAATTTCACATTTATGACCTCTGTCAATGTTTATTTTAGGAATGCAACTTAAATTAGCAAGTCTTTCAATGGATTTGAAATTAACATGTCCTAGTATATCATGCCATACATGTGAGGAGTCACAAACATAAGAAGAAGAAGATGCATTAACATTCAAGTTCAAAGAAAGTACACTAAGCATAATCATGTTTTCAGTGACATAACCTTTTCCTATGAAGTCGCCACCCTTAGAGATTACAACTTTGTTAGACTCAGCTACAAATTTAAAACCTTTACCAAGTAAGATGGTTTCTGAGATAAGATTCTTGCATATGTCCGGGACGTGATACACATCATTCAATGCGAGAGTTTCTCCTGAAGTGAGCTTCAATTCAACCTTTCCTTTTCCCACCACTTTCGCGGTGGAAGAGTTACCAATAAACAATTTCTCATCGTCTCCTACTTTGTCATAGGAGGAGAAAGCATTTCTGAACTTGCAGACATGTCTGGTGGCTCCAGAATCTAAACAGCAGTCTCTCACATTGGTCACATTTGAGACAAGGTTGACTTCAGACACCATGCCAGTAAAATTTCCAGAATCGTCTACTATGTTTGCCTTATTTTTTTGTTTAGGATCATTTTTGATTTTTTTAGGCGCCCTACAGTCTTTGGCCATATGACCGGTCTTACCACAGTTATAGCAGTCACCTTTGATGGTGTTTTTGGAGACGCCACCCTTTGGTTTAAGATGGTTACCTTTGGAGTTACGACGTTTGTTACCATTTTTGCTGGATGCGGATTTTCCATCATGCTCTTTCTTTGTTGCAGCATTATCATTTAGGACATGAGTTTTGTTGGACATTTCTTTGCTCAGCATTAGGCTCTTGTCCTTGCAGCATAATAGTTCTTCAACTTGGATCTTTTTCCCCAGCTCTATCATGGTGATTTCACGATTCTTCTGTCGCATCCTCCTCTTGTACTCGTTCCATGAGGGTGGAAGCTTTTCAATCACTGCAGATACTTGTAGAGCTTCATCAATATGCATGCCTTCAGCAAGAATTTCGTTGATGATTAGCTGAAGTTCGATGAATTATTCTACTATAGGCTTTTCATCAGTCATCTTATATTCCAGGAAGTTAGCAACCAAGAACTTCTTGCTTCCAGCAGCCTCAGCAAGATATTTTTCTTCCAGGGCTTCCCATAAATCAAAAGTAGTAAAATTTCTTTTGCATTATAAAAGTCGTACAAGGAGTCATCCTGACAGTTAAGAATATGGTTTTTGCACATGTAATTCTTCCTAGTCCACCTATCCAGTCTATCTTCATAACTACGGTCATGAAGCCTTCTCGAGGGTCTTTCTAAAGCAACTTCATCTAACCTTTGGTCTTTTAAGAAGAATAACATTTTGGACTGCCATCGTTTAAAGTATTTTCCACTAAACTTTGGGGGTTTGTCTACATTACTCTTTCCCATGTTGTTACAGCAAAAATATAGTAATGAAGGATATTTCCTTTAGATTGTTGGGGAAAATGTAACAACAATCGTAATAATAGAGAAAAAAATGCTTAGCTCAAAACCAACGCTTGACTCATGTTCATGGAGATGCACAGATAAATGTAGCAGGAACTAGTAGAGGCACGTATGAGATACGCTGGGCTAAAGGAAATATCGCCTGCTACTCCTGTTAGATGCTATAGCAGTTGGCGAGTCACCTCCAGGATACAACCACTGATAGTATCCCTCAATGTAGCATACAAAGAAGGTACTCTAAGAGCTTGGCAGAGATTTAAGAAGAAAATGAAATAGTTGCAGAGAAACTAAAACAGTAGCAGAGAATAATAAGAGAGGAATAATCTACTTCTTCTTTGCTGTATGTTTTAAAACTGAGCTTAACAACTCCTTTTATAGTCAGTCAAAAATTCACCCGTTACTAACAAAGAAAGATTCCCATACGTATAAAAACATTTTCTTACTTCTGACTAAAGCTGAAAAGAAAAGCAACAGTCAAAAACATTTTCTGACTTCTGACAAAAACTGAAAAGCAACAGACAAAACAGTATCTGACTTCTG
This sequence comes from Papaver somniferum, assembly GCF_003573695.1. Taxonomy (NCBI): domain Eukaryota; kingdom Viridiplantae; phylum Streptophyta; class Magnoliopsida; order Ranunculales; family Papaveraceae; genus Papaver; species Papaver somniferum. The sequence goes on along the minus strand of NC_039358.1, from coordinate 239,236,288 downwards.
ACAAAAGATGAAATGAAAAACAGTGATAAGACTTATGCTTTTGTCAGTCAAAGCACGTGTGTCAGACAAAAAAAAGAGTGAGATTCTTCATGTGTGTGACAAAACACGTACAAACAAAAGGATATGAGATTCTTCTACATGTGCGGAAAGCACGAATGAAAATTTCAGTAAAAAGATAGGATCCTATTGAACCAACACCCGAACCGAACGGACGGTGGCGTGCGTTCGGTGCAAAGCACCGCGCGTACGCGAAAGACAACTTGCCCTAGTCTAGGTCTTCTCCCTCACACAAAAGTGTGTTGACCGAAAGGGCCATGCTCTTTAGCCAATTCTATGATATTTAAGTCTAAAACTCTTTAGATTTTAGTATATGTGGGACTATTGTGTTATCCATACACATGAATAAACAATTAGTGGGCAATAGGTCTAGGAATCAAATCATAGTCCATGCACATTTGGTTTTACAAAACACGAACGCGTTTTTTCCAACATAATCTCCATGCTAGCAGCCTAAAATCAGATGAGTAGGGATTATCTCCTTCGTCGCAAATGGTGGTGTTCTAGGAAGATACTAAAATGAGGTTCTTCTTATGGATGATCAAGAATGATGGTAAAGGTATTCATTTATAGTGATATACATCCTGAAGCCAATCCCAATCCTACCACTATTAAAATTTTATTCATCATCAAATGGGCACATTTTTTCGATTCTCATAAAAAAAAAAAATGTCACCAAGCTGCCATGTTTAAGAATCTGAATTTGTATGTTTCAGTGGGATGCACTTGGTTTTGTTGGTTTCTCGCATATTTGTATAATAGATTATTTTGGCTATGCTCAGCAGGTTTTTCAGCCCTTGCTTTTGATATTCTTTCAAGGGATTTCTACACCACGAGTGTTGGGTATTATGCGGAGAGCACTAAACAAAAAGGATTGTCCGCTATAATGTGAAACGCACGCGAGACCCATCTAATTTATAGATTAAAATGTTCTGCAAATGAGCCTTGATTATTAGGTCTTGCTGTTTCCGTCCACTGTGATGTAGAACGCATTTGAATATATTATGGGAGTTCATGCTGCACATATGCTTGTCCTTCGTGACAGAAAATTTGAGTTATTTCGAAATTACGCGGAGCGAATCTGGATATGATTTACTCTGACATGACTAAGACACAACTCAAGTTTTATTCCACAAAATTTCTGCATTAGCCCCCAAAATTGATTTTTCTAACTTTTCAAGAAAAATGCACATGTAACCTTAGTAATAGCAAATTTAAGGAATGGAATCCGATCCTCCTCATCCAACCATTTGTATGACCTGTAGAGGAAATTAAATGCGAAAATGAAGAAACTGGAGCTCAGTATACACAGGGGTATGGCAAGCCCAGGTACACAACTAATAACTGTGTATGTGCCTGTCACAAATGCAACTGCCATTGCTAAAATCGCAAAGAATGTACAAGCAAGTGTTGGCACAGCTACTGATATTAATTCATACTTGTTTACCATGGCGGTTTGGAACCTAGTCCAAAAATGAATGAAGAGGGCATATAGGGAAAGTAGCATCGCCAAACTGTTTGATACCATGAATGCAATAAAAGCAGATTTCTTAGCTAACGTTGCCATACCCTCTTCTGGTCCATCATTTCTGTAGCCTCCTGGTAACGTAAAACCAGCTGCAAATGCAACAGTTGCAATGAGTGTAACCACCACCATATGGTTTTGGCTCATATTCTCTAACTTTTCTCTTGTTCTTTCTTTTTTCCTTTGTAGTTTATCATCGTTGCTTTGTTTCTTGTTGTTTTCTATCTGTCAAAGAAGGAAAAAACAAATAAATAGGTAGCACTACTTAAAAAAACAGGTATCACGACATAAGAACAAAACAGAAGGGCTAATTGAATAAAAATTGGTTTATGAGCCATCCCAAGTCACATGAAAATTAGTTGTTCTATCACAGTATCTCTGCTAATTGAATAAAATCTGGAATTGAATATTAACCGTCGATGGGGTTAGACTCAAAATAAAGAGATTTGGAACTAAATTCAGAACGAAATAAGGTTAGACTCAAAATAAATATGAACCACAACAACAAGATGCTTTTATCATAAATTTTTTTAGCAAGGTATGAGAAAGTAAAACATACCGAAGTATTTTGGGACTGACTACAGTCATGAGTTGCAACCCGATCAACCATGAATCTATATTTGTAACCGACAACCTTGATCACTCTAGGGTCCTGTACGAAAATATTATAACACGCATCCTTGCGCCCAAGACTGACACCTCCTCTGGATTTGACAAACAGATCCCATGGTGTGTTTCCATGCTTATCCCTGCCACTTATAAGATTATTTGCCATGTAATTTGATTTCAGATCGAAAACATACTTGATAGCGCTGAATCGCCTATTCTTAGCAGCAACATGAAGAAAATTACCGCCTTCACTATCTAGCAGTTCCCAACAATCAGGACATCGTTGAATTACATTCTCAATAAATTTATCACTTCTGCGGTATAAAGTAGCATTATCATTCCCTCCTGCAGCATGATGAAGAACAGTCATGCCATCTTTGTCCTTTATATATCCAGCTGAAGGATCCACATCTAGCAGCTTTATAGCTAGTTCTGCATTTGAATCATATGCAGCATAGTGAAGTGCACTACGCCCATCCCTGTCAACTTCTCTTACTAGATGTCGCTTATTTTTCAATAACACGTTTACCATGTCCATTAAACCTGTCATATATTTTTAAGTATTAGAAAAATTTAAACCCATAAACGAAAGGATATGGTTACACTTGGTAACCACAGATCTGTTTCCTTTGTGCTTGCTATTTAATCAAATGTTTATTAACTGGGCAAACAAGATAAATAGATGTAGCAACTCATATGAGTACAATTTGGAATTTTCAAAAAATTAACAACATCAAAATTACCTGAATCAACGTGGTAAAGTATTGCGTTGTGCAATACAGTCCTTCCTCCAGGGGAACTACAAGTTGGGGTCGGCAAGTTGTTCAAGATAAAATTGACTTGAAAATACTCTCCATATTGGACAGCCAAGTGAAGTGGGGTTTCACCAGCATCATTAGCGCAATATTCAAAGCTTGGGTCTGCTTCTGCTAACATCTTCACCACTTCACCATAGGATGAGTTTCGCAGTGCCTCGTGAAGCGCCGTGTCTTTCTTACTATTTGTCAACCTCACTAGTTGCTGCAATTTTGTCATTGATATAGATGACGAATACCCTTCATTTACTTCAGCAACACTACTAATAAAATGTGTAGTGTCTTCTCCTAATAATTCCAGTCCTACTCCTTTTTCAACATCGTCTTCTTCATTCATTTGACGAGCGCAATTAAACAGAACTCTGAGCACATCAGATAACCCCAACCTTGCAGCAATATGAAGAGGAGTATCCCCCTCTAAGTTTTGTTGCAATAACAACGATGGACATCTTCTGCAAATCTCTTCCACACACACTTCTTTGTTAAATTGCACTGCAACATGAAGCAAGTTACTCTCTACATGGGTCTTCATTTGTAAAAGTAGAAGATAACTATCATGATCATCACCAGAATCAGCAACCAGATTTTTAACAAGATCAATATCCCCTGACCGTACAGCTTCATACAAACTATACTTCATCAACATTGGTCACTTGCAGAGGCTTGAAGACTCAATTTCAACACTTGACTTAACAAAAAAAACCGTCAAATGTCAATCCTATTCTTCCAAGTTACACAACTTCCAACCTACAATTCCTCACTGAACATCACTAGCAAAGGCTTAAATAAAAAGTCACCAAGTCTCTCAATTTCAACATTTTAGTTCTCAAAAAAGAATCACTTTTACAAAAGACATGAAGAGAAGTCGGCAAGTATTCCAAAGAAATTCTCCATATGGTCAAGTTGTTTGAAAACACCGGTAGACTCTTAATATAAAACCCCGTTTTTTATGGGAGCAGGTAGAAAAATGGACATAATGTGCATTATCCTATTGTTTTACTAACCTTACAATTATTATAGTCTCTCCATCATTTCACACTAGGTGTGAATGCATCTTGCACCAAAGACACAGTTGGAATTCCACTCCAGAGTCCAGATAAAAGATAATGAAGTAAATTCAGTAAACGCAATACAACAATTACTAAAAAAATATGGCAACCGAGCGAGCGAGCAATATGTAGGAAACTACTACGACACCAATATGGCAAACCTCTCCGATTAATTCCTTAGATTTAGACATTTAATTATAATCAAAATTCAACAATTACTAAAAAAAAAACACTTATTTCTGAGTTTCTCTAGGGGGAACACCTAAACCTCCCCTGATATTTGCACCCAATCTCTTGAAATCTTCAACCTGGGGTTCAATAACAACATAGATACAGTGAGGATAATGCCCTAATTCAATGGAGGCAGGATTTCAGGGGTAATTTCGTCATATGAAAAATAAGATCAAGCACAAAAGTAAGAGTAATGGTGTGTATTTACAGTACCTTGTGCATACCAGAGAGATTGAGTAATCCAGTAATAGCAGCAGCACCAGAACCAAGAAAGATTGAAGCAACACCAAAAGCTTTGAAAGGCATTAATGTTCCATCTCCGTTGTATCCTCTTCTGTATGATCTTATTCCTATTGCTAATTGAGCTGCACTTGCTAATCCCCACCACCAATATCCGCCAATTTCACCAATACCACCGCCGCCGCTACCGCCGTGATCGAGTTTTTTCTCCTCTTCCATGTCTTCTTTCTCCTCTTTTACTTCTTCTCACTCATTTCTCTCCCTGCGAGGAATATTTTTCTCTTTGTTATCATTTCTGGGCTTCGGTTGGGGTGTACTTTATTGGGCCTTTTTTACTGGTTAGTGTTTAGGTTGTGAAAACTACAGTCACACCCATTTTTCAGATTTCTCCCATTATCAAACCCACCGACAAAAAATTTCACGAGCGCATCCAATTTTTCCCCAAAAATTACTCGCTCGCCCATATTTTCTAAAATTATACTTTCGTTCATATTTCGTCTTCGTTTCCTTTGGAGGAGCTTTACGAACTAGGTTTTGTGGATTGTATGGAAGATTCGAGGTATGTTGGATGGCAGAGAAGATGAAGATCGAGAGATTGATGAGGTTCTCGATGATTATTGAAGTTGTTATCAGGTTGACAGAGAAGAACAAAGGTTGCTGCTGGTGATTTGAGAAACTACGAAGGAATAGAGGATGGGTCTGAGACGTATATTGGGGGTTTCTAGTTGTAAACTGCTGATGGAATTAAGGAATTGACGGAATTGAAATTAAAATGAAGATGGCTGAGTTATATGAAGAACAAGGCAGTAAGGGTTGTTCATAAAAATTTGAATCTGTTGCTGCTATCAACAGTGAGAACGAGAAAATTAAACAGTTATGGGTTTGAATCTGAGAGATGGGTTCGCCAGTCTAGGGTTCATTCAATACCAGATGTAATTGAAGTTGAGTGTTGCTTGAATTAGGTTAGGGTTCGTCTACAAATCAGAGAAGCATGAAATTGAAGAATTACGTTATGCAACCATGTTGAAATTGAATTTGAGATCGACAAAGAGGAGAAGAAGTAATGAAAGAAGCATGGTGTTGTTGAGATAGATTTATGGTTACAGTGACTTCGATATGGAACGGGTTTCTGAACTTAAATAGGAGAAATCATTGGATTTGAGAGATGTGATTGAAGTTGGTTTTGAGGTGCTGGTTGTTGTTAATGGAAGAAAATGAATGTCAACATATGGACTCGAGATTGTGTTGTTGATTTCAGGAAGAGTAGGAGATGGCTTGAATAATGGATGATCCAGTGGGTATTTTGGAATGGAAGAGACTTGTGTTGGTGATGGAATTGTGGGTGCAGCTACAGATGAGAGAAGATGATGATGTTGAAGTAATTAGAGCAGAAGGTGAGAGATTTGGTTGTGCAGGTTGAGATTGACTGGGGTTTTTGGTTATGCTGTTGAGGATATGAATATGAAATTGAAGGAATGGTGGCCGTAGTTCAACAGCAAGAGCGAAGCCACATATAATGATGCAAGCTGGTGATGTTGGTGGTTGAATCAAGAGTCTGAGAAGGATTACAGGGAAATAACAGTTAGAGAATGGTTCTGGTGGAGCTGTAAAGTGTGCAACTCTGGTGGTGAATGCATAACTTTGTTATGCAGGCGAGAAAATGGTTGCATAATTCGTTATGCGCCTGCAGAATGTGTTATGCATCTTTTTTGGTGGCTGCATACCATGTTATGCATTCGTGAAAATGGATGCATAACCTGTTATGCATCTACAAAATTTGTTGCATAACTTGTTATGCAGTCCAGAAAACCTGCATAACCTGTTATACGTCCGAAAATATGGCTACATAATGCATTATGCATCGGGAAAATAGATGCATAACCTGATATGCATCCGTAAATATGGATGCATACTGCATTATGCATCAATTTTTTATATGTACGGCTAAAATCAACCAAAAAAATGGTAATATAACTTATTATAGATGCATAATTTTGTTATCCAAATGCATAATTTGTTATGAAGTGGAGAAAATGGTTGCATAATTCGTTATGCGTCTGCAGAATGTGTTATGCATCGTTTTTGGTGACTGCATAATGGTTAAGTATCAAGTTTTCAAAAAATTTCCCTAAAATGGGGATCACCTCCGATTTTTTCGTTAAAAACAAAAATTTGATATTCTTGTTTGTACTCGTGGCGTAGCTCTTTTAAAAAGATTTTCAACGATATAGAATTTGTAAAATTCTAAGACGTGGATTTTTAGATATGTTATGTCCAAGTTGCGCTGCCAATTATACCCCTGAAAAATTAGGCTGCATAACGAGTTATGCCTTAAAAGATAGTATGCATAACGAGTTATGTATTGATTCATATAATAATTTCATATAATTATGGATGTCACGGTATACAAAATTAATTGTGGGCCTGGGAATGAGAATATTATTTTTTTTAGGTCTCCCCTTAATTTCCCCGTTTAGGTTTGCCAACTACTCGCAATTTTACTGGTTGGGGGCATATATTGAATAATGGGATCTACTACCACACTGTTTAAGGGAAGGGAAATTAGGTCGTGCTGTGACGGGTCATCCTCGTGACATATCGTAAGGGTGCACATTCTGACCCTTGGATATTATCTCATAGATGTGCACACATTCCGGGTAACATTTAGAAAATAAAAAATATTATTTAATTTTATTTTTAAATATATAATAGTACCACTACGGGCATTTTATCTCATAGATGTTCGCAATTTATTATTATTATTTTTTAAGTCCTTCAATAATAAAAAGAAGAATTAAAATTTTACAAGAAACTTGTTGGTAGCTTTGCAACAAGTAGCGCTCCAACCTCTTTTTGGATAGCTAAACGTAATTTAATAAAAAAAAATTGCGAACTTTTCATTATTTTTATTGTTTGCATTATCTTTTAAATCCCTATATTTAATTGTATTTACACTTGAATCCCTCTGCCAAATCAAAAGTTTTTATCCCGTGATACAAATTTTTATTTTTACTTTTTCTAAATTCTTAAACCTAGACCTGGGTTTTTATTTCATTTGGAATATGGATGAAGATGATTGTGATCGATAGGGATGTCTTTGAAGGGATGAATCATACGAAAAACACGATTTACTATTGGTATTAATATATCCTTACGCATTAGATATATAATTTCGATTTTCATTTCTATGAAGATCAGTGACCTAATAACATCTATATATTGCATCCTTGATTACGGTATAAACTTTTATTCGTAAATCACAGTTGAATAGATAACACCTTCAAGTTTCAACTACACTACTCTTCCCAGTTTGGAGCATAGTTATCTAAGTGATTATCGTGAAAATTAAAGTAGGACCAACGATTGATCCATATTCCATTTCAAGAGAAAGATAACTTCACCACTTTCAAAATCTAAGCCCAGAAAGTTCCGTCAGTTTACCTTCCTTTGTTTCGAAAACAGAGAAGACACTTGAGTTGTCCACATATATATGTAAAAATATGAGACATTCGAAAATCAATCATAAATTGATAAATATTAAGCTAATGATAATCAAGAAAGCAAGAAAGTAAAACAAAGATGAGAAAATCAAACAGATTTATTGTTATCTATAAAAGTTATTGTTCAGACAGAAACAATTCAAACACATTAAATAGTGTCTGTTTAAGAGCAAGTCAATGACCTTTGACTGAGAAGACTAAAGTCAAAAGACAAACATTACAAGCATTCCTATTAGCCCCCCTCAAACTGATAATTGATACAATAATCAGTTTGAAAAGAACCAACTGAGAAGACTAAAGTCAAAAGGCAAACATTACAAGCATTATCAAAAAATTAAAGAAGAGGAAGAAGTAGAAGAATTTCCAGATACATGCAACTGACAATTTTCTGTAGAATCAATATGTGAAGACTGACATGAAGCAGTAGAAGCACTGGTAGAAGAGCCAAGTAATTGTTGCAGAAGAGAAGTAAAAGCTGGAGCACGTAACCCTTTTGTAAACCAGTCTGCTAACTGTTGATCTGAGGCAATATGTTGAACATTCAAGAATCCACTAGTTACCAATTCTCAGACCACATGATAGTGTATCTTTATGTGTTTTGCCCTAGAATGAGACACATGGTTAGCAGTCAAGTAATTAGCACTTGAACTGTCACAATAGAGTGTAATAAGTAATTTTAGAGTAATGTGAAGCTCAGAAAATAATGATGAAATCCATTCTAGTTCAGCTGTTGCCACAGACAGACATTTATACTTTGCCTCTGTTGTAGATCTTGACACAGTAGGTTTCTTTTTACTTGACCAGGAAATTAATGAACTACCAAGAAAAACTTTTTACCCACAAGTAGATCTAGATGTCTCAGGATTTCCCCAGTCAGAATGTAAGTTGTTAGCTCATGAATATCACCTTTCCTCAAAGTAATTCTGAAACCAATAGTTTCCTTCAAATATCTAAGAATCCTTTTTACTAATAACAGATGAACATCTGTGGGAACATGCATAAACTGACTTACATAATTAACAACAAAGCATATATCAGGTGTTGTTAAACACAAATACTTCAACATACCAACTATAGTCCTATAAGCTGACATGTCTTGTAATAAAGTACCATCATTTATAGATACTCTAGGGCCTTTCGTCACTAGAGTACTACATGGACTACCTTCTATCATATGAGCCTTTTGGGGCAACTCAAGAGTATATTTATTCTGTGTCAATAGAATATCATTAGCAGTCCTGTGATCTATTATACCCAAAAAATAATTCACATCACCCAATTGTTTCATTGAAAATTTAGAACTTAAAAATTGAACTAGATGATCAAGCAAAGCATCTAAAGTACCAGTCAAAAGAATATCATCAACATACATAAGCAGCACCATCATTTGAGAACCACCAACATATACAAACATTGAAAAGTCAAAAACTGTTCTCACAAAGCCATAAGATAGTAGTGAAGAACTAAATTTTTGAAACCATGCCCTTGGTGCCTGTTTTGAACCATATAAACTATTTTTGAAATGACACACTTTATTAGGAAATTCTTTACTAATTAATCCTAGTGGTTGCCTCATATAAACATTCTCAGTCAAGTCCCCATGCAAAAAAAGCATTGGACATATCCAATTGTCTGATTGAAGACCTCTTGTAACATCAATACACAAAACTATTCTAATTGTGGTGGACTTCACAATAGGACTAAAAGTCTCTCTATAGTAAATTCCATCTTGTTGATTATATCCTTGATCTACCAATCTATACATACACCTATCACTATACCATCTGATTTTAATTTAACTCTGTAAACTATTTACACCCAAAGACATTCATATGAGGTTCAGGATCCACCAACTCCCATGTACCATTTCTCTTCAAAGCATCATTTTCATCTTTCATTGAAATTTGTCATTCTGGAATTTGAGTTTCCTCCTCAAAACCTTTTGGTTCAGAAGGAGTATTGAGCAAAGAAGCAAAAGCAGATGGGAGAGGATATTTGACAGATGCATAAGATACATGATCAAGAAAAAATTTAGGGTTTGTAATGCCTTTTTGAGGTCTTGTTACAATTGTGGAAGAAGGAATTGGAACTGATGTCAAGATATTCCCTTGAACATGAGAATCAGAAGATGAAAAAAGTTGGTTGGCATCAGCTAAATAATTAGAATCAGAAGTGGAAAACTAAAACTCAATTTCAGAGAAAACAACATGTCTTGATATGTATGATCTTAGAAATGGGATTATAACACTTATAACCCTTATGCAAAATACTATATCCAATAAAAATGCACTTTACAGATTTAGGAGATAATTTATCATCTCTAGAATGTCCTAAGAAAGGATAACAAACACAACCAGACACTCTTAGAAAAGAATAATCTGGAACCTCATTATGTAAAACTTGAAATGGAGATTTATCATGAAGAATAGGCACTAGTACAAACCTTCACATAGGCCACGTTTTTTGGTTTATAGCCTAGCCACGTTTTGGGTTATTTGCGTGGCTACTGGTCATCAACATAACTATAGCCACGTTTTGTGTTACCTTGTAGCCATAGTGCACCATTTCGTCATGGGTTTAATCATAAACCCATCAACTGTATCCATAGGGAATTATTTGGCCATAGTTTTCAGTCTTATCCCATCACATGTAGCCGTAGATGAGAATATAGCCACATTTAAGAATTATATATGTGTCAAATGTGTAGGATGGCAATAGACACAATTATCGACCCGTGACGAAAATATATTTATTTAGCCACTTTTTATTTATGTGTCCGTAGTACATGTTTTTTTTTAAATTTACATGTTAGACACGGACACATTTTTAAAAAAAACATGACAAAGGATTAACATATCGTTCCTTTGACATCTGACTTAGGTTGCAACTCCGGTTTTAACCCCAAACGCACCAAATCCAATATGGCCTTTAATCCATCTTTTGTATTCCCATTGTGCAGCAACGTTCCAAAAAGACTTTGGCCCACATTCTTTTCAACGTGCATGAAGTCAATACAATGTTGGACATCATTATAACGCCAATATCTAAGTAGTCGATGTCATATATTGTACCTGTTCCAGTAAGTGGTTTCCCTACCTTCCTCTTCCTCAACTGAAAAGTCGACTTCCTTTGATATTTTTCTGATGCGCTTCATCTTTCCACCTTTTCCAGGTGTAGCCTGCACGTCTTCCAATTGAATATTCTTCCCCTTATTTCCCCATGGATTCTTTTCCAGGGTTTGTTTGAGGTTTTGGAGAATATTCCATGATATCTTACCTATGAATGGTTAGATCCATCGTTCTAACGAAGTTTCCGAGTTATAGTAATCAACTCCCAGCCAGGTTTCAAGCTCGGAGCCACTTTCTCGAAGTCGACAGAAAAGGGTTTGTTCGAGGTTTCAAAGAATATTTCATGAAATCTTACCTATGAATGGTTAGATTCATCGTTCTAACGAAGTTTTCGTGTTATAGTAGTCAACTTCCAGCCAGGTTTCGAGATCGGAGCCACTTTCTTTCCTGAAGTTGTCTGAAAATGGTTTGTTTAAGGTTTCGGAGAATATTCCGATAGAATCGATACTGATCTTCTTGGTTTATAATTTATATGCCGTTATACCACATTTGAAGTTCGAACCGACACTAAGCTTAAAATTTATTGATTTTGATTATGTATCCTGTTAAGTTCGAAGTCTGACCCCTCCAGGAGCTTATTTGTTCATTCTTTGTATGCCATTATAGCACATTTGAAGTTCGAATCGACACTGAGCTTCATAGTTATCGATTTCAATGATGTATCCTTCTAAGTTTGAAGTCTGAACCCGCTCGGAGCTTCTTCGTTCATAGTTTGTATGTCGTTATACCACATTTAAAGTTCGAATCAGCACTGAGCTTCACATGTATCGATTTCGACGATGTATCCTGCTAAGTTTGAAGTCCGAACCCTCCCAGAGCTTCTTGGTTCATAGTTTGTATGTTGTCATACCACATTTGAAGTTCGAATCAACATAAGCTTCATATTTATCGATTTCGATGATGTATCATGCTAAGTTTGACGTCAGAACCCTCCCGGAGCTTCGTGGTTCATAGTTTTTATGCTTTTTGAGTCTACCAGTGTGAACCAAAGCAACTTCATGACCTTCATGACTAGTCGAAATTACTTCATAACCTATGGACTAGTCGAAATTCAAAACGGAAGCACAAAGAGAAAGCACAAAAACACAAAGTGAAAGCACAGAGAGAACACATTTTTCTTGATCCGTATGATAGTTTTAAATCAAATCTTTACCGTCCAAGTATTTCCACAATCCGTATGACCATACCTAATCACAATCTTTACAGTCCAAAGACTTTTTTATAAATATTTTTTCTCTTTCTCACTTCACTTCCCTTTCCTCGTCTTCTCATTTGATCTAGTAATCTTCAGCCTCCATCCGGAAAAAAAAAACTAACCTAACCACCACCATTGAGTACCTTCTCAATCTCATTCTCTCAGTGAAAAACTTATTGATGTCGCAGATCAATAGAACTCTCTGTACAAAAACTTTAAATGATGTTTTTGAATCTCAAAGCATCTGTTGATTTTGTAGATATAGGGTTTCATATTTCTTATTTTCCCCATCAAATATCTTCAGGTCAATCTTCATCACCACGAACCGGAGAAATAAAGATGAACCCAGCCCTCAAAAGTTCATCTGAAACCAAAACACCACCACCACATCATCTCAACCTTCATTCCCTCGAGAAACCACAAGCTTCTTCTTCTTCTTCTCCCTTCTTCTTCTTCTTCACAGTCATAAGTTGTGATTCACCAGCAACGACGTAAAATTGATGGTTTATTTTATCATTTTTTCCATCTCTTTACTTGTAGTTTTAATTTAAATGGTTTGATTCTGATTTTATTTTGGTATTTTTTTGTGATTTAGGGATTTTCTGATGATGATGATGATGTAAGAGTTATTAGAAGTTCAATTTGTTTATCTTAAATGTTTTTTTACTTATTTTTGATCAATTATATTTTAAGGTTTTTGATATTGTGATGTATATGTCTTGCAGATAGAAGTTCTAACATGAAAAAGTGAAATTCGAGAAGATCCATTTCAGATTGATTGAATATAAGATGAGTTCAACTCATCCGTGTGGGATTGAAGATAAAATGGGTTTGATTGTTCCGGTGAAGGTGACAGATGTGATGTGGAAAATCTGAAGAACTAGGGTTTGAATTAAAAAATTATGATGATCCTAGTGGTGTTTTAGTCTGCAATGGTGTATGCTCTAAAACTTGTATGGACTGAATCATAGTATATGTAGATGATGGCTGAGCAGATACAAGCAGTTCAAGTTGGTGTTAGTGGTACTACAATGTCTTCGTATGTTTCTTCTGTGTTTGTGAAGTGCACTGCTACTGGAAACCTTTATTTGATGAGGTTGTAGTTAAAGAATATCATGTTTACATGTCTCAGTGAATGTGTTTGTTTAAATTCTCTTATATGCAAGAGAAAGAATGAGTAGCTTTATGTGGTAATCAAGTATGGTAGATCGATATTCTCTTGGTGAAATCTAACATTTAAATAGTCTAGCTTTAGCTTTTGTTTAGAAAAGTCACGAATTAGATTTTGTTTATAAATGTACCCATGCTTTTGTTTAAATAGTCTTTCTTGCATTTTCCAGTAGTAAACTATGGTAAGATTCATTCGTTATGTAACTATTCTTTTTTAGCAATTAGAAGGGGTACATATTTCCTTCATTCTCAGGGTATATAGGCATGGTTATTGTTTTAGTCCACCACATAATAATCTACTAAAGTTTTCCGAGTGTATCGAGTCACTAGATTAAGATTTTACTTGTCCGCTTGTCTCTTCTTGTATCTCTGCTCTATTTAGTTTAAGTCGAGTTATAATTGAATTCCAAAAGAAAGTGCTAATGCAGGTGAAAGTGAGTCGCAGGAATATGATACATATTTGGATGGGCAGCAAGAATCCGATGAAACTGGAACAAATTCAAGCCCACCTTCAACTCAAGATGAGAAAATGGATCCAGATGATTAAGAGTGGTATACATGTACAAAAATTACCAAATTTTCTTTCCACCAGGTTTTGTTTTCCTGAGATGGAAATCAAAAGTTATTTAGGCTGCAACAACCTCTTCGTCAGATGAAATTAGTTGCTGGATTGTGACTACCGTCTCAAAGTTTTTATTTGAGGGTGAGATACATTTCTTTCTCTTGTAGATATACATGCAGCTCTATAAATAAGGTATGTGTTCTCCTCTCAGTTGATGGATGAGTTCGTTCGTACCATAGAACGATTCCCTCGCTTGCAAGAACTTTGTTAAGCTATAGAAGCTTCACTGCAGGTATTGTTAATCTTTCGTTGCATTGTTTCTTCCTTTTGTGTTTCATAGATATGGATACAAAGTGTGCGAATGTCAATGATCTAAGTCCCTTGGGAGGCTAAGTTGGGCTGATTAATTAGGAGGCTTCTTGTGTAACCTTGTTATTTTGTTTTATGATATAGATTCTTGGTTCTCCTACTCTGAGAGAGCCTCTAGCAAGGAAGTGGTCGCAAACCTTCCAACAATCATTGTGACAGAGGAAACCTTAACGAGGTTGGGCCTTGGTATAGAATGTGCTGTTTGCAGCGAGAACTTGGTTATAAATGACAAAATGCAGGAATCGCCTTGCAAGCACTTGTGTCACCCTCTCTGTTTGATGCCATGGATGGTAATTAGTCCTCTTTGATCACATTATAAACTTTAATTGATCCTCTTGTAAATTTTTTACTTAGGTGGTTTACCAGAATCTAAAATTTACTTTTATGTAATGGCAACAGGAAAAACATAACACATGCCCAGTTTGCAGACATGAACTTCCTACAGATAATCAAGCGTATGAGAGCTGGAAGGAGAGTGAGAAAGAGGCTGAAAAGCGTAAAGGGATGCCGCAAATTATGTATGTTGAGACTCAATTAACTTTAGATAATAAACAAACTTGGGTCTTTGTATAGCAGTTTACCGAATTTTTAAAAGCAATTATAATAGATGTAGCAGAACCAATAATGGTGTTACTATCAGAGTTTGCTCTTGTTTATATAAAATCTTAAGATTCGATAACTGTTGAGATCTTAGACTGGTTCAAGTGTTTGAATGTTGTCACATATTGAGACGTTTATCATATTGTGAATAAAAATTATTTTGGTTCAATTCTAATTTTAGTCTTGATTATTTTTTTATGGATGGTTATTTAGGTGAGTTTTGCTACAAATAATAAAAGAGGGGGCCAATAGGTCCCTGAAGATAAATTGAGCGATAAAAATTGCAATTTTTTCGAGTGACTAAAAGCTAATATTTGCCACGTTGAATACGTTTTGTGTCATTTTATAAAGGTTATCGCCATGGTTTGTGGTATCCTATGTGTCCAAAAGGTGAACAATAGCTACATTCAAAACACTTGATGTGTCTTTGGAAAAAATTTAGCCACGGTGCTACAAATTTTTAGTAGCCATAACTTACTAATTGGCCATGTAAAATGTTTATCATGTGTCCAAAAATATGGATGGCCATGGTACCATAGATTAAACGTGACTACAAATCATGTATTAGACATGTTAAATTATCTTTCGTGTGTCCAAATGATAGAGATGGCCATGGTTGAGAAAAATTAGTGTGACTGCAACTCATGAATTGGCCATGATAAAATGAATTTCGCGTGTCCAATTGATGACAAAGGCCACGACTATAATAAAATTCACGTGACTTTAAGGTAAACTTTAGCCACATATAACTAAATTGTGTGTCTATAAAGATCCTATGGCCATGGTGATAGTGAAAATGCTTAACTACAAAAAAAATATTGAGTACCATATAAACACGGTTTTAGAGTTATGGCCATGGTAAATCGTATTTTATAGCCACTCAAAGTTTATGTATCCATAAGGATACCTTTTTGTCTCGGCACCTGATGCCACATTTTTGGAGTGAAAAAAATCCATGACCAAAAGCCTATGGACACGGTGATTAAGTGTGGCCAATGTAAAGATTTGTACTAGTGAGGAGTTGGAGTTCTATTTATAAGTTAGATAGCTGCCAAAAATGCATCATACCAGTGTTCTTTTGGACAAGAAGCATTGAAAAGTAAAGTGTTACCCATTTCATTAATGTGTCTATGCTTCCTTTCAGCAAGACCATTTTATTATGGTGTCTTTGGACAAGAAATTCTCAATTGAATACCACAAGAATCTAGAAAACCTTTAAATGTACCTTTGACCAACTCACTAGTACCATCAGTTTGAAAGCTAAAATTTTTGTTTTAAAAAGATTTTCAGTTAAACTCTTGAAGTGTTGAAAACATTGTAAAACTTCATTTTTAAGTTGCATTGGATATATCCAATGAAATATGCTAAAATCATCAATAAAATAAATATAATATCTATATCCAGCTAATGAAGCAACAGGAGGAGGACCCCACTCATCACAGTGAAATAGTGTGAGTGGAGATGAAGCATGAAAAGGAGATAATGAAAAATGAAGTCTTTTACTTTTTCCTAATTGAAAGGTATGACAAATACTCTGAGAATTAGAAGATTTAACAAGTATATTTTTATGATGATGAATTTGTTGAATTATCTTGGAAGAAGGATGACCTAATCTGCTATGCCATACTTGAGAAGGAAGAACAAGAGATGAAAAAACATATTGCATCATAGGAGATGTGATTGGATACAAATTATTAATCATCTTACCCTGTGTTAATAAGGCATGACTATGCAAATTCCTTATCTCATAACCTAAAGGATCAAAAGTAATATAACATGCATTGTCCTTTGTAAAGTTAGCAACTGACAAAAATTATGTTTCATGTATGGCACATGTAAAACATCATCTAATCTAAAACTGGGTTTTGGGGTGTGAAGTTGAGCATTACCAACAAGAGAGATAGACGGTGTCTTATCATTTCCATTCATAACAACATCATTGCCTTTGTAGTTGGAAGTATGCTGCAACAAAGTTCTGTCTCCATCCATATGTGTAGAAGCACCACTATCAGAAACCTATATTGTATTTGAAGATGACGGATCATTATGAACATTGAAACTGGTGTAGGCATGCTGAGTAGTACCAGAAAAAGCATCTGGATCAATGGAGCAGTTAACTTGAGTATCAGAAGTAACATAATTTTCCCGCCCTCTATATCCAGATGTAGTACCAGCATTTGAGTTTCTAGTTGGAGGTGGATGATACCTAAAAAAGCACCGTGTAGCAATATGGCCATCTTCTTACAAATCTGACAATACATTTTTGAATAATCCACATAAGGTCTCCTATCACCATTTGAGGTTGACCCATTAGAAGAATTTGAAGTAGATCCATGTTGTTATTGACTATTCTTATAATTCCCATTGTCAGACTTATTATTATTACCACCATTCCTTCTGTTATTATTATTGTTAACAGTAGAACCGTTTCTTGCATACAAGGTAGTTGAACTTTGCTCATCATAGACATTTGTAGTTTGATGTTGTCTCTCAACCAACAATTGCTCATGAGAAAGTAATTTTTTTTTCAATTCACCAAAAGTATATGGTATTTCTCTATTCCGTGAAGAGATGACAAAAATATCATAATCACTGCCCAATCCGTTCAATACAAATATCATTAAACCTCCATCATTAACCTTTTCTCTAATTATAGCCAGAGAATCATCTATTGTCTTGATCTTTTGAAGATAAACTACAATAGATTGATTACCTTTCCTTATTCCATGTAATTGAGTTCTAAGCATATTTTTCCTAGCAAGAAATTGAGTTCTAAAGCTTGTAGCAAGATAATCCCAAATATCCTTGGCTGTTGCAAGACCAAGTACATCACCACTCACAGTTTCAGTAAAATTATCCTTAAGACATGTACACACAAATCGATCTAACTTTCTCCAAGAAACCCATTCTGGGTTTACAATCTCAACTTCATCAACACTTATTTTCTGTGGTGGTTCTACCAACTCACCATTGATATCAAAAAGATCAGTAGAGATCAAAACACCCTCAAATTGATCATGTCATAACAATTACTTTGACCCATCCAATTTCATAGAAACAAAATTCGTTATATTCGTAAAAGGAAGTGAAGAAGAAGTATAAGATCCAGCGGAAGTCGACATTGTTGTATGTGAAAAAATATTATGCAGAATAACTTGAGTTTCAGTATGATTAACAGTGCTGATATTGTTGGTGTTGCCTTTGTTGTTGTTGTTGTTGCGTTGATTTCTTTTGTTGTTTCGATTTCTTTTGTAAGTACTTTTTCTAGTAGTGACCATAAAAAGATCAAGATGAACCCTAAAATTGAATTGGAAAAAATTGCTGAATCTATATTACCTAGAAGCTAACAAATTTTGAGAAAATTATTAAGCTTTAATGATGAATGAAAGCAGGATCGTTACTTAATTTGATACCATGAGAAATATTAAACTCATGATAATCAAGAAAGAAAGAAAGTAAAACAAAGATGAGAGAAGAAAACAATTTTATTATTATCTGTAAAAGTTATTGTTCAGACAGAGAGAATTCCACACATTAAATGCTGTCAGTTTAAGAGCAAGTCAGTGACTTTTGACCGAAAAGGCTAAAGTCAAAAGACAAACATTACAATCATTCCTATTACAAATCATATATCGATCCTTTTAAAGACCATCAATCATTTAGGTTTAGAAATACGATTAAGCATGAGGACTTAAAAATAAAAACAATAATATTTATTTTTTAAATGTTGCCTAGGGATATGTGTACATCTAGAGATAGTATCCAAAGGTTTAAAGGTGCACCCTTACGATAGCTGTCACGAAAATGACCTCGTCACAGCAGGACTCTAAAACCGAAACAAAATGAGCAAGACAACCCTTTTAAACTAGAAACAACATTGAGCGTGCAAGCCCTTCGAGCAACTATACTTCAATCTAAGAAAATTTGGGCGTGTTAGTTAGACCCCTCAATAGGAAGTCTGGCCTACCCTGAAAAAAAAATACAAAAACCCCCTTTTCAAAATTTTGCAGCATATTCGACATAGTATATGCTGAAAAGTTTTGGGTCCAAGAGCATAACTCAGTGGTATCCCATCAACTCCAGTAAGGAGGAAGTCAGGAGTTCAATCCCCGCCGCCGTAAAGGTTTGTAATAGATTAGTTACTTAGTCGGTTAAGCGGTGTTTGGTCTGGCGGTGGGTCCAGTCCAACTGGCTGAGTTCGGGTAGGGACCTGAGTCCGCTTTCGCCTATCACACAAAAAAAAAAATTAAAAATCTGATGAAAAGTTACTTTCTCGGGACACATGCCTAAAAGAAATATCAGCATGCATAGTCTTCAGTCTTCTCCATCTTCCACTTACGGCCATGGTAGCTTACCACTCATAAAAGCGCTAACAGAACTCTTAGACTCAGACGCTACTACTATGCTGTCATTCAACCAACAGCCCATTCTAGAGCCCACTCCAATCCAGTGACAATAGCCTCAATTTCAAAATCATAGTTTGTAGCATTGCCAAGACCTACTGCGAAAGCTCCAAGTCAATCACATTGTGCATCAGGAAGAATACAGCCAGCACCAATACCAAGAGGTGTTCACTGTGCCTGTTTTAGGTGGATGTAGAGCTACATACTAACTAAATTCTTAAATAACCCGTCACTTTAACTTCGAAGGACTTAATTCCCATGGTCCAGAATGGTGAGGAAAAGTCTTATATTCAACCACATCCTTACGATAGAATCATCAACCTGATGAATATCTCTCCAGATTTCCACATGGAAAAGTATCAATCAATCAGTACAAAAATATCCCTAGACTTCAAGTCTTCAAGGCGTGGGTCTGGTCACATTTTCTTCTTAATGGTCAGTTTGGTTGGAAGTTGGAACGTTGTAAGAAATGTCTGAACCAAAATAAAGAGGAGGGGTCTTCTAGTGATAGCCTTTTTTTTTTGCAACGACCGAACTTTAAAGTCTTGACGGTAACCACGGCCTAGCATCATCTGTCCAGTGTATGGTGTTGCGTATACTGGCAAACTACAATCAAATATTAACATGCATGGTAGTACAAATTCAGGCATTTGCCTCACGGAACTGGCAAGTGATGCTATTCGATAAAGTAATAATAATAATGTCGCCGGACTTGTGTGCATTATTGCTACGTAGTATATATGGTTGGTATTGGGACCGCATCTAATTAAAGACTACAGAGCATTATTTCTATATATTGATTGATCGATAGTATCAAATATACCGAGAGTGCAGATGACGACTACTCAATCTGTCACAACTGTTTTTATCATCCTATCTACACTACTTTTTTCTTCATATTCTGACGCATTATCTTCAACGTTTGATGACGAAAAAACCGAAACATACATCATTCACGTCTCTAAACTAGAAAAACCGACCGTTTTCCCTTCTCACCATGATTGGTATACCTCAACTCTTCAATCTCTTCCTGCACATCTTTCTCCGTCTCATCCACAAGGAAATATTATTTACACATATAAAAATGTTTTTCATGGTTTTGCTGCACTACTCACTCCATCCCAAGCGTCCCATCTTCATCTTCAACCAGGATTCCTGGCAGTCCTCCCTCAAGATGTTCACCAACTCCATACTACTCGTACTCCTCATTTTCTTGGTCTGAGTGATAACTCTGGTCTCTGGCCTGACTCAGAATATGGTGATGACATCATTATTGGTGTTTTTGATACCGGAATCTGGCCGGAAAGTCAGAGTTTCAATGACACAAGTTTAAGTAATCCTATACCAGAGAGATGGAAAGGTACCTGTGAATCTGGCCCTGATTTCTCCAACACGTCGTGCAATAACAAGATAATTGGTGCTCGCTTTTATTACAAAGGAATTGAAGCCAAAGATGGACGTAAGCTAAACGAGACCAAAGATTCGAAATCACCAAGAGATACTGATGGACACGGTACACACACGGCATCAACTGCAGCCGGATCCGTTGTTAAGAATGCTGGATTATATGAATATGGTGTTGGAGTAGCGAAAGGAATGGCTACCAAGGCAAGAATTGCTTCTTACAAAATATGCTGGAGTAATGGATGTGCTAGTGCAGATATTCTTGCTGCAATAGATCAAGCTGTGGAAGACGGAGTTGATGTGATTTCTTTGTCTGTTGGAAGCCTTATTCAACTTCCGTATGATCGAGATTCAACTTCCATTGGTACATTTGGTGCTGCGATGAAAGGAGTTCTCGTTACTGCCTCTGCAGGAAATTCAGGACCAAGTCCTCTCAGAGTAACTAATGCTGCTCCATGGATATTTACCGTTGGAGCATCTACTATCGACAGAGAATTTCCCTGTGATGTGATTTTAGGCGATGGGAGAGTTTTTAGTGGTGTATCATTATATTCTGGGAAGCCACTCGAGAAATCCAACACTGAATTAGTTTTTGCTGCTGATATTGGCAGCATATTTTGCAAAGAAGGAGAGTTGAATTCCACTGCAGCCGCGGGAAAGATTGTTGTTTGTGATGGTGGTGGTGTAGTTGGCACAGCTGAAAAAGGAAACGCAGTCAAAATCGCTGGTGGTGTTGGAATAATTATAACAAATTCATTGGTCTACGGAGAAGAATTGTCTGCTGTTTCACATCTAATTCCAGGAGCAACAGTGACTTTCAAGGACGCAAATGAGATTGTAAAGTATATTGATACACAACAAAAGCCTACAGCATCTTTCGATTTCAAGGGAACAATTGTTGGATCCTCTCCTTCAGCTCCCAAAGTTGCTGCATTTTCTAGCCGTGGCCCTACCTTTATATCACCTGAGATTCTTAAACCGGACATTATCGCACCTGGTGTTAACATCTTGGCTGCTTGGACCGGTGCTGTTGGTCCAACAGATCTTGAGATCGATAAAAGGCGCGTGGAGTTCAACATAATATCCGGTACTTCTATGTCATGCCCTCATGTGAGCGGGTTGGCTGCGATGCTTCGAAAGGCTTATCCTAACTGGTCACCAGCTGCAATTAAGTCTGCTCTCATGACTACTGCCTATAATTTAGACAATGCAGGTAAAAACTTTACTGATCTGTCAACAGGAAGAGATTCAACACCGTTCCAACATGGTGCTGGACATGTCGACCCCAACAAAGCCTTAAACCCTGGTTTGGTATACGACATCCAGCCAAGTGATTATGAGGCATTTCTTTGCTCCATTGGGTACAACAAAACGCAAATTTCGCTTTTCATCAAGGACAAAACAGTCGATTGTTCGTCACATACGTCGGTTGCTAGTCCCGGGGATCTTAACTACCCATCATTCTCTGTGATTTTTGAACCACCAAATGATTCAGTTGTCAAGCACAAGAGAGTGGTTACAAATGTTGGAAAACCAGGAGATGCGATTTACCGAGTAAAGGTTAACAGTCCAACATCGGCTGAGATCAGTGTCTCCCCGAGTATACTAACGTTCACAGCGACTAACCAAAGTTTGTCTTATGAAATGACATTCACAAGCTTGAGTAAGGCTGAGAACATTTCCAAATTTGAGTTTGGGTCAATCGAATGGACAGACAGTGTACACGTCGTGAGGAGTCCCATTGCTTTAACCTGGCTACCTAGCTTGTAATAATGCTTGTACAATTATTTGTCCACTGGAATAAATTTGGGTCCAGGAATTTTCTAAAAATTGAATTCTGTCATATCTTTCTAGCTACTAAGGTGAAGTCTAGAGAAGTCCTTACAATATTTGTTCAGATCTCCACATGGGGTAGTATCTATCAATTAAATAGATAAAGGTCCCAAGACTTCAAGGCGTGGGTCTGGTCTCATTGTTGTCTTAATGTTATTCGAGTGACAACCTTAGGTAAAATGACAGGAGGTTCAGAGGCTTGACACTAACCATGACTAAAGGTCATCACTATGGTGTACCCGCCGGGGTAAAATACTGCATAATGGCTGTGAGCCGGTGACTATTCAAAATTATAGAGTTGCTGTTAACAAGATATTCAGGCATTTTCCTCACGGGTGTACTGGCATGTGGCTTTATTCGATAAAGTAGTAATGTCACGGTAGATATAACATAAGCGCAGGTTCAAGATTGTACTGAAGTCATGAGTTGGGATCTTGAAAGCAATATATATGGTTGAAATGCATTAAAGACTTACGTGCATTGTTGCTGTGCACTGAATATATGGTTGAGCATTGCTTCTATATATTAATAGATAGACAGATATGATCAAATTTATGACAGTGGAGAATTAGCAATGTCGATGAAATCTATTCCATTTTTCAGATTTGTATTTATCATCCTATCTATACTACTTTCGACCCAATGTTCTGACACACTATCATCTACATTTGATGGCGAAGTAACAGAAACATTCATTGTTCATGTTTCTAAACTAGAAAAGCCGTCCGTTTTTCCGTCTCACCATGATTGGTATACCTCAACTCTTCAATCTATTCCTGCACATCTTTCTCCGTCTGATCCAAGCGAAATTATAATTTACACATACAAAAATGCTTTTCAGGGTTTTGCTGCTAGACTCACTCCATCTCAAGCATCACATCTTCGTCTTCAATCAGGATTCCTTGCAATCCTCCCTCAAGAAATTCACCAACTCCATACTACTCTTACTCCTCAGTTTCTTGGTCTCAATGATAATTCTGGTCTTTGGCCTAATTCAGAATATGCTGATGACGTCATTATTGGAGTTCTTGATACCGGAATCTGGCCGGAAAGTCAGAGTTTCAACGACACAAGTATACAAAATCCTGTACCGAAGAGATGGAAAGGTATTTGTGAGCCTGGCCGTGATTTTCTTAGTACATCGTGTAGCAAAAAGATAATCGGTGCTCGAGTTTATTACAAGGGAATTGAAGAAAAGCTTAGACGTAAGCTTAACGAGACCAAAGACTCGAAATCACCAAGAGATACAAATGGACATGGTACACATACGGCATCAACCGCAGCTGGATCAGTCGTTAAGAATGCCGGATTGTTTGAATATGGTGTTGGAGAAGCAAAAGGAATGGCTACCAAGGCAAGAATTGCTTCTTACAAGATATGCTGGACCGAAGGCGGATGTGCTGCTGCAGATATTCTTGCCGCAATAGATCAGGCTGTGGAAGATGGAGTTGATATTATTTCTTTGTCTGTCGGTCCCCGTAGGGCGCGTCCGTATGACAAACATTCAACTGCCATTGGGGCATTCGGTGCTATGATGAAAGGAGTTCTAGTTATTGCCTCTGCAGGAAATTCAGGGCTATCTGGTCCTTCCACAGTTGCTAATTCTGCGCCATGGATTTTTACCGTTGGAGCATCTACCATTGACAGAGAATTTCCATGTAATGTGATTTTAGGAGACGGGAGAATTGTCAATGGTGTATCATTATATTCTGGCAAGCCACTGGAGAAACCCAATATAGATCTAGTTTATGCTAGTAGTATTGGTAGCATATTTTGCAAGGAAGGGGAGCTCAATTCCACTGCGGCCGCGGGAAAGATTGTTCTTTGCGATGGTGGTGGTGGAATTGGAATAGCTGAGAAAGGAAATGCAGTCAAAATGGCCGGTGGTGTGGGTGTAATTATTGCAAATTCATTGGCTCACGGAGAAGAACTGTCTGCTGATGCACATCTGATTCCGGGAACAACAGTGACTTTCAGGAGTGGTGTTGTGATTCTAAGGTACATTGTAACGCAGAAAAACCCAACAGCGACGTTGGAATTCAAAGGAACAATTATTGGATCCTCTCCTTCAGCTCCTAAAATTGCCGCATTTTCTAGCCGTGGCCCTAACGCTATTACTCTCGAGATTCTCAAACCCGACGTGATTGCACCCGGTGTTAATATCTTGGCCGCATGGACTGGTGCTGTCGGTCCGACAGATCTTGAAGTTGATAAAAGACGCGTGGAGTTCAACATAATATCCGGTACTTCCATGTCATGCCCACATGTGAGCGGACTGGCCGCGATGCTTCGAAAGGCTTATCCTAACTGGTCACCAGCTGCAATTAAGTCTGCTCTTATGACTACTAGCTATAATTTAGACAATGCAGGAAAAATATTTACTGATCTGTCAACAGGAAGAGATTCAACACCGTTCCAACATGGTGCTGGACATGTTGACCCCAACAAATCCTTAAACCCCGGTTTGGTATACGACATCCAGCCAAGTGATTACGAGGCATTCCTTTGCTCTATTGGGTACAACCAGACACAAATTTCGCTCTTTATCCATGATAAGATAGTTGACTGCAGGTCACATACGTTAGTTACTGGTCCCGGGGATCTGAATTACCCGTCATTCTCTGTTGTTTTTAAACCACCAAATTCAGTTGTCAAGCACAAGAGAGTGGTTACAAATGTTGGAAAACCAGGAGATGCAACTTACAGAGTAAAGGTTAAGAGTCCATTATCGGCTGAAATCAGTGTTTCCCCGAGCGTGCTAATGTTCACCATGAGTAACCAAAGTTTGTCTTATGAAATTACATTCACAAGCTTGAGTAATCCGGAGAAAAACTCTAACATTACTAAAAACGAGTTTGGGTCAATTGAATGGACAGACAGTGTACACGTCGTGAGGAGTCCCATTGCTTTAATCTGGCTACCCAGCTTGTAATAATTCTTGTACTACTTTTTTTTTTTGAAGCATGCTCGTACTACTATTTGTCCCTTAGAATAAATTGGGTCGTAGAGTTTTCTGAGAATTGAAATCTGTCATCTCTTTCTATTTAGCATGAAAGGTTTTGTGTCATGGAATGTGTACATATTGTTGTATATATTCAAATGTTGTAGGAGTGAAATATCCCATATTACACATCTGTGCGGAATAAAGGTCATCTAATGTAAGCGACGACCATCGCACATACTAAAATTAGGATGATGTATTTAATGATGTCAGCATAGTCACGAGTAAGGCGTGATGATTTGTAGGAAAGTGTAAGGTGTGCGAATGTATATGAGCGATTGTAACGCACAGTGATTCCGAAAATAGGGGATCTATTAGCTGTCATCCACTATGTATTACCCTATACAAAGGGAAAGAAACTGTGTATTGAGGGATCTTTGGAGGGCGAGTGTTATAAAAGAAATTAGGAGAGAAAAAGTTTATTTGGGGAGCAAGTAAAGTCTTTGTAATATTTTGTATTCAATCTTAAGATCTTGAGGAATAAACAAACGAAAATGCTATATAACCAGCTGAATAACAGCTGAGTAACAACGTTTTTTCACGTTGATACTTACGTGGTTGAAAGATATTATTTTAAAATTTTCCACGTCACAAAAATAAACGAAAATATTTACTCCTTAGATTTTTCTCTTTCTTCTCAATGTTAGTCATTGTTTTTAGATCTAATTAGAAAAATAGCAGTTGTTGATCAGTGAATGGAAATTCTTCAAATAGTTCGTACGGAGAGATAAATCAAGTTTAACATCACGGGAAACCAAGATTTCTTTCATCTATTGATCTGTTTCTCTTCTGCTAAAAGTATCTTCCACCACCATTACTGGCCAACCACATGAACTCATTCATCTTCATCTTCATCGATTGATGTAGTATTATGTATAAAAATCAAATCAAAATCCATACGAAAAACTCCATTAATTTAGCCTACATTAAAATCCCAATCGGAACGACAACTGTTTTAAAGATTTGATTGATTAAGAGAAGTGGGATTGTCAATTTGAGTCAAACAATCCTTTTTTTTTTTCATTTTCTAATCTTTCTTCGTAGATTGTTCATCTGTTTGCGATATTGCTTGATAATTATTGTGGCTCCGAAAGATTAGTCTAGGGTTTGAATTCCTAATCATGTTGTGAAGAAGAAGAACAAAAGAAGACGAGGTATATTTCCAGAGAATCTATACTCTACTTTTTGTTGTTCATTATAACTATTCGGTAAATTCTAATCATGTTGTGAAGAAGAAGAACAAAAGAAGACTTGATTAATTTTTTTCTTTTGAGAAAGTGACGTGTTAACAACAGCATATGTCTCTCTCCGACGCACACACTGCCACATCCACATCGCGGTCAAGCAGCTGTTATTCAGCTGTTCATGTAGCACGATTGATAAACAAATGATTTTCACCATAATTTCTTAGAGAGTTACTTAATCTTGAATGTATGTGGTTGTAGGATTTCCTTCAACCACATTTTGGCGCTAGAAACATCTTGGAGTGATATATCCTGTTGGTGAATCCCTTTAGAAATCAAGTTTCCAGAATTAAAGACCTAGCACTTTTCTTCAAACATTTGAGATTTTCATCATCACATCTTTTCAATCATTTTCAAAATAGCTTTTCTTTTGTTAATACAAGAAAGTGGAAATGGTGAGAATCAGATCTACTGTTAAGCAAGCGGAAGCAGCTAGAAGAAGTAAAAGAATTGCGGAACGAAGAAAAGGTGAAATTCATGAACAATTAGAGGAAGGAGAAAGAGAAAATCAAAGAAATGATCTTCCGAATGGACTACAACGTACACAAGAGCAGAATAATGATATTGATTATGATAGATTGAGCATTCATACTGCACATACGAATTCTACCGAAGAAGAGACACAGAGAACTGGAGATGAAGGAAGGATTGAAGGAAATGAAGAAAATATGACACTTGAAGAACTTAGACAAAGAGTGATTGCAGAACGACGAACAGAGGATGAAGAGCGTGCGAATTTGATACGTCAGAATGATGGTTTAAGAGAATAGAATCTTAGATTGCAAGAACAGAGATCAAGAAGCGCTACGCGATCAATATCAAAGACCAGCAGAAGTTCGTCAAGACAAAGTCAATATAATCGAAGAGATGCTAGGCGAGAGCAAATATTAGGTAATATTGATGAGAACTTACAAGTAGATGATAATCTATAAGATCAATGCGACGAGAGACGCACAATATATGATCGATACGAGCAACCGCGTGAGCGCCGTCGCCGACAAGAAGATCAAAGGAACAATAGATTTCAAGATGCAGCCGAACGTCATGGTACTCACCATGAATCATATAATGATGAAGAAGATGATCCGGAACAAGGGAGAATTCTATTACATGGTAGACAAATATCGAGGGATCATTATGCACGCGAACAAGAGGAAGAGAGAAACAATGTTGTTCGTGAACGTGCGAGATATGAAAGAGAAAGGCGTAGAAGAAGCAGAGAAGAAGCTGAAGAACGAGAGATTGAAGAGGAATTGCGTCAGAATAATCATGAGAATAGATTAAGGCAAGCCAGTTTAAAAAGACCTATGCGACAGGATTTAGACCAAACTATGAGCGAAGAAATTCTCAGAGAGATGGCAGAATTGAGAGAAATGATGACTACACGAAAAAATGGTGGAAGGAGACAGTTAGAGGAAGCAGTAGAGGAAGCTGGAAAAACACCTTTTGCAAGGAAAATTCAAATTGCAATAATACCACCAAAATGCAATTTACCTGTATTCACTAGTATATTTGATGGTAGTACGTGTGCAGTACAACACATAAAAGCTTATAGCCGAGCTCTATTGCAGTGGGAAGAAAATGATGTGGTGTTGTGTAAATACTTTCCTACGAGATTCACAGAAGAAGCCTTGCAGTGGTTTGAAGGATTGCCAGTAGGAACTAATAAATCATTTCGTCATCTACAGAACGTCTTCTTAGAACAATATATCAGCAATAATATGTCGCGACCAAGAATTGAGACGACTTTTGGACTTCGTAGAAGGGTCAATGAAAGTTTGCGTCATCAAACAACACGTTGGAGAACCATGTGTAGTGAAATGGCAAGACGAGTCAATGAAAAATATCTTATACTAGCCTTTATAAATGCTTTTTTTCCTACGGATTTATTATATACACAGATTTTCAGGATAAAAGACACCATCACAATGTCGGAGTTGCGTGAATTTCAAGAGGAATATATAGCGCTTGAGGAGAAGCAGAGAGAAATGGAATCTTATCCAGTTTTAATGCCTAATGCGAACAATGGGAATGCAAGTTTACTCCCAAGAATGACAAATGCTATTGCGAGTACATCGCAGGGAAGTCGAGAAAAGAAAATTACAGAGATGGAACAAAAATTGGTAGCCATGGGTAGTGCAGATCAGAAGGAGATCGAAAGAGAATACAAAGAAAGACAATCCCAAACTCGAGGAAGAAATAATAAGATTCAAAGAATTGATAACCCACCAGAAGGTTATGGAGGTCAACAACCATATTATAATAGAAGACAAGGGACTGTAAAGGTGGTCTGGGAACAAATAAACTAATTGAATACTACAATACACAAAGTTTGGGAAGCTGTTATACTAATGGAAGAAATTCCTGAACCACATAATGTTGGAGATGATCCACCACCGTGCAGAAGAAGCAAAAAATTTTGTGTATATCATCGTTTTCATGGTCACACAACAAGTAATTGCAGAAATGTAAGAAAAATCATGTTGAGAATGATTGAGCAAGGAAAACTAGACCACTTCTTAGTTCAGCATCCACCAAATCTACCACCACCACCACCAGGAGGAAATACATATGGTGCGGAGAAAGGAAAAAATACATTTGTAATTGAAGTAGATACGAAGGAAAAGAACTTATATTGCAATTCGATTATACATTCTTTCAAAAATATAGAAGATTTTCATGACAACATCTTAAGTCGTGTATATGCGAGAGATAATGGCGGAAGAGAAATCTTAAACCTTGTGAAGATATCACCATTAAAGGATTGGCAAAAACAGACCATTTCGTTCAGTGCAGAAGAAACACCAGGAGCAGGAGAACCACACGAGTTTCCATTAGTGGTGAAGTTAGGAATTAATCCGAAACCGAAAAAATATGATGATGATGATGATGACGAAGAAGATGAAGCGAATACTTGGGCTAAAAATAGGATACTCATAGATCCTGATAGTTCTGTTGATATTCTCTTCTATCATACATACAAGACTGTGGGTTAATTCCTTCAACTTATAAAATTTATGGCTTCAATGGCGCATCGAACAAGCCAAAAGGAGAAGTGGCAATGCGAATTCCTCTGCGAAGTTTTCCAAAAAAAAAATTGTATTTTGTGTTGTTGATGTTGAATCACCTATTAATGCTCTGATTGGGAGACCATGGTTGTATTGTATCTTGGGAGTTCTTAGACATTTCATCAATGCATAAAATTTCCTTTACCTCAAGGTCTTGGCATAATAAGAGGAGATACAAATGAAGGTATAAATTGTCAAGAAATTGATATCGACAAGTGCGAAAAGCGAGAATGCAAACGAAGAAACTGGAAGCAGCATGCTAAGGATAGTCAAAGAGGTGAAAGATTAATGGTGGATGTAGTGTCTAAATATGGGAAGATAGACAAGAAGGATATTAAAGCAAAATCTTATGCGAATAATAACACCAAGCGAATGCAGAGGCAAAAGTTGTGTTCTAAGGGAAAAAAGTAATTTGTGCGATGATTCTCACACAAAGGAGATTGAAGATATCATGTGAAATAATGTTCTGAGAAGCATCAGCGAACTTAAAGACATATAAAACATGACAGGAGCAAGCGAGTAATATGAATATTTTTCTTCATGCATGAGAAATTAGTAAGAATTCTATGTACTAGAGTTATATAACTCAAGAATAAGAATGAAATGAAAAACTTCTATTTTCATAAGATGATATCATGTCAAGAAAAAAGGCAAATATAAGACCTTGAAGTAAGATCTTAATAGAAGGCAATAGAAATAAAAACTCTAATTAGGGAGGCTAGGTATCCGAATGTGGCGTGCACCCTAGTTCGCATAAATGCAAGAGGCAAAAAGTAAGACCTATCGCACGTCACATTTGAGGAAAACCTGGTAAGCATGACTCAAAGGAAAGGTACATCAATCCTGGAACTTGAGTCATGGAGATTTGGGGTGAGAAAAAACGAAAATTCCCATCCAGGAGAGACACCTAAATCGAAAGATTGGGGTAATAAGATCCATCCTAAGGAGTGCAGAAACTCGATAAGGGCTCCAAGGTACACGGTTGAGTCAAGAGCGGGGCGTCTTGACAAGTCCTTACTATGATGCACTCGGTCTGAAGATACCCCACTTAGGATGCGGTCTCGTAACCATAAACCTTGTCGGTGGAGGGATAAGAGGCTGCGAAATCAACTGGTTGTTGTATTACCGGATGGGAGGAGCCAACATTAATCCGGTAGAGGTAAGCTTCCTTGAAGGGGCAACAAGGCGGAATATAAGGACGACACCCTCCATTAGGGAGCTAAATTGTGTCAAAAAACGTAAATGTCATGAGGGTTTTTACTCACGAGAGTATTAAGGCTTGTCATATTTATGCACAAGAAAAACCTGAAGAGGTAATAATACAAGAAAAAGATAAGGCGAGATCAATGGGTCGATACACTACAGTGTAAAGACTTCCTGCGATTTCGTCGCATAAGATCAAAGAAAATTTTGGGCAAAATAATACCTTTAATTAGGAAGGCAAAATAAGACCTCATGAGAAAAATAAGATGTCAGCTAATTTTGTTTTGCAGGAGTTGACAGAAAAATAAGGTAGGGAGCGACACTATGTTCATTATCCTATCAATCTGTGACAACTAGCATAGGCAAGAATGGGAATGCAAACATAAAAAGAATGCTATTTGCCCCATTTGATAGTCTTATACACATGCGAAAAAGGATGAAACACTACTATTTGCGAATGCAAATTTAAATTAAAGGGAATTTATGTTTAAGGAGCGAAAATTAACATTTGAAAGGTATATATTGAAGAAGAAATTCTAGAAGACACGAAGATATACAAGAGGCAAAAACAGAATTTACAGCAAGCGAAAAATAATTAATCTTTGTCTAAAGTATCTTCATCATTATGTTCAGCCTCAGAATCACTTACTTCTTCTTCTTCATATTCTTCATACTCCTCTTCACTATCAATAATATCAGGAACAACTTCGTTGGGAGGAACGTCTGCAAATTTATACTTTGAGAGAGGAATGTCATTATCAACATAGACTTTCTTAAATGATGCATCACGAGCACATATGGAATTCTTATTATTATTTGAAACAGTGAGGATGTAGTTTTTTTTTAACTGCTGATACTTGGAGTTGCGAGCAGATAACTCCATTGATAACTTTTCGGCTTCCTCAAGACGTTTCTTCTCTTCAGCAACAAGTTGTGACTTTAACTCTTCAATTCTCTCCAGATAGTTCTTTTCTTTCTCTTCGAAATGTAAACAAACTGGTTAGAGTTAAAAAAGATATCATCCTCAAGAAATGACAAATATGAAAGAAAAACAAATGACCTTCGTGATTGGAAATAAAGTCTTTAACCAGCGCAGAATGTTCAGATTGAAGGATCACATTTATGGATAAATTCTCCCTAGCATCATTCCGAACTCTAGTAGACCAATTAAATTCAGCTTCACTTTCTATGAGAAGTCGAGAACGGATTAAATTTCTTTCCTCAATGAGTGCGCTCTTTTCTCTCAAAGCTAAATCACGTTCATCTTGAACCTTAAGGATATCTTCTTGGAATTTTTCTAGTGCTTTCGCACCCTTGAGAGCGACCTCATCTTTTTCACTAATGAGTTTGTTCTTCTTTAATTCCAAAATTTGAATTGTCTCCTTATTTTCATGAAGACGACGTTTGAAGTTATTAACTGTAGTTAATAAGGGCCTGTGATCCATTCTAAGAGCAGTATACTTCAATCTTAATTCCTTCAGGTTAAGGTTCTCAAATCCTTTGATTGGATAATTGTTTAAAGAAGAATTAAGATGTTCTAAAAGAGTTTCCTCGTCATGAAAGTTAGATGCCTCATCAGAAAGGTTATAAATGTCTGCGAGTATAAAGAAATGAGGAATACGAATTGTCACATAAAATAAGGAGAATGAAAAGGCTAAATATTGCATACCAATAATTTCATCATTCCTCTCTCTTGCCGTGCGATAATTCAGTGTTGGTAGAATTTTCAGTCTTAAGTTTGGTATTCTCTTTCCTCAAACTGTGAAGTTTCCTTTGATAATCCGAAGAAACCGTCTAGGATAAGCGAGATACCTGCGAAAATATAAGAAATATATTATGTGTCGGAAAGAAAGATTAGAAAGAATATAAAAGCAAATATGAATATATATGAATACTACCAAAGAGCCAATTGCATATTGGAAACTTGGATTTACTGCAGAAGCAGCTCCGCAAAGAGATGGATCATCCAAAATAAGAGCATCGCAGACTTTCGAGACCATTCCAAAAGTGCATTGTAGATCACCATCATTAAGAGACGACATTGGATCAGAGAAAAGGTTGGATAATTCTTTTATTGAAGAGGAGATTGATGGATCTTCAGAAACAAAAATATCGTCATCACTGGATTCAGAACTTGAAGAAGGGTAGAATTCTTTATGCTTCTTGGAAAGATCATAGGAAGAGATTTTGGACCCAGATTTAGATGCAAGTTTCTTGGGTTGTTTATTTGTTTTCCCAATATTCTTAATACATGAAGCTTCAACCTACACGAATAATCAAGATAAGAAACAGAGACAACAATATTGTTTAAGTTAAGAGAAAGAATGTTTCTTACTTCATTATTCTGCGAAGATGACGCATTGTGTGACGTCTTGGCCTGCTTAGCAACCTGAAATCAGAGGAGTAGGAAAATAAAAAATAGAGAAAACAAGGTTATGCGAAATTAGGAATATCTATTCGAAGATTTCAGATCATCTTCTTATTCTCATTATCAAATAAGACAAATTTCCAAGGTTGATAAACAAACAGTTTCGTAGGAAGGGGAAGATCAAAACCATTAGCAGATTTTCCAGACACATAAGGACCTTCTAAAATGACATGAGAGTTAAGCCAGCATGAATCATTAGACCTGTGAGCAGTACTATTAGATTTGTCATTCCAAACAACATCTCGCATAATTTTCTGGTCTTCAGAAATACCATCTTTTCTTCTTAAGCGAATGGCCCATTTAGTTGATTCGTTTTTCGTGATCGCAACATAGTAGTTTTTGAAGAAATTATCAAGAGTGTACCCCGCAGGGTTGATGGTTTTATCACGGTATGATACATTTCGCACTTCATAAGAATAAGAGGTTCCTAATCCTACTGCACGACGAGAGTATTCACAAGTTATTCTAATAGAATCTCCACTCAATTGAAATATACCTCTTGCGAATCGATCATCACATAAAATTTCATAGAATAAAGGAATTTCTGGATTATACAATGGGATTGGAAGATTATTCAAAAGTTGTCCTAGTGAAAGGATGATCTTTTGATTAGACCACTGTTCATAATTTATTAACTCGAGATTGAGTTTGGATGAATAATCAGAATGGGAAGGAAGAGAAAGTGAATAACCTATTGCGTCAAATTCTTTCTTGAATTTGGTGAACTCTGTTTCCATCTTTTTACCAGCTGGGGACATTATAAGAATGGGAATGACGGATATATAAGTAAAAAAAAATGTATCTTAATCAGATCAATGAAATCACAGTTAAAGTGCAGAAGCGGAGGAAAAGAAAGAAGAAGGTAAAAAGAAGAAAGAAGAAGATGAAAGAAGATATATGAGAAAAATTTACCCTCATTTTTCGAGATTTTATCTTATTAATGCGAAGAACGAATAGATAGAAATAGACGGTTATAAGGATATGTCAGATAACGAGTGGATAAAAAGACACACGTAAGTTAGGAAAGCTCAAATTCTGGAAATGTGTCGGCAAAAAAGAATATGAAAAGTTGAGCATGTGCGATATTATTGGGTGGAGATTTCTCATATCGCTCACTTTATAGAGAGAACGAAATGAGAAGAGGCAAAATGTAGGAGTGAAATATCGCACACATACTAAAATTAGGATGATGTATTTAATGATGTCAGCATAGTCACGAGTAAGGTGTGATGATCTGTACGAAAGTGTAAGGTGTGCGAAGTTGAGCGAATGTATATGAGCGATTGTAACGCACAGTGATTCCGAAAATAGAGGATCTATTAGCTGTCATCCGCTATGTATTACCCTATATAAAGGGAAAGAAACCGTGTATTGAGGGATCTCTGGAGGGTGAGTGTTATACAAGAAACTAGGAGAGAGAAAGTTTATTTGGGGAGCAAGTAAAGTCTTTGTAATATTTTGTATTCAATCTTAAGATCTTGAGGAATAAAAAAATGATTTTCACCATGATTTTATAGAGAGTTACTTAATCTTGAATGGATGTGGTTGTAAGATTTCCTGCCACTACAAATGTTTTAGAAAAAACCTTGTTTTTTACTTTTTAACAAGGTTTTAAAAAAGATCCTTGGAAAAAGCCTGCCAGCCTCAATTCTTGTTAGTGAAAACTACAGGGAGACCCATTTTTTAGATTTTGTCCACTGTGAAACCCACCGTCCCAAAAGTTCAGGAGCGCACCCATTTTCTCGGTGAAAATTTCTTCCACACCCAAATTTTCTAAAATTATTTCTTCGCTTATTCTTCCTCGTTTTTTCTTTCATGGCAATCTTGCAAACACAATTTCATGGAAGGAATCAGAAACCATCGACATACATGAATTCATATTGAATCCAATCAACACAATTGGAAACAAAAGGTATTTCTCATCATTCTCCGCATCCATTTTTAACCTAATTTTCCTAAATTCGCTCTTTTTGTTTTCTGTCAGTTCCCTTCAATTTTGTTAATTTTGTTTGTAAAATCAATAAATTAATAATGGGTTTCTGTTCAATTTTCATTTACAGCTTAGAGAGAAATGTCTAAAAAGAATTCATGAAGATAGAAATCACTTGCTTTGGAAAATGAGATTACCTTCTTCTTCAGAAACACCTCCATCACTTAATCAAAAGATATTTAATTCTTTAAAATTGGTTTGTGGGTTTAATTGAGATTGCAGTAGTTGCCACTATGAGCTACTTGCGCCACTGTATAGTGAGCATGCGTTTAGAAAATTTTGTGTAGAGATGTTAGATTAGGCCAATTATGTAAGTGTTATTGTATATGGATTGAACCGATTCAATATGAGAACCCTGTGTATGGTTTTATGCAAATAAGATAGATGGAAAAATTGAAGCATAGGAGTTGAATACTGTGAAAAAATGGGGAAAGATTTGTTTTGCATGTATAGGTTATTTAACATGTTGAAATTTACATGAGATAGAGTTGATGACTATTTTACGGTTCTGTGAAAGTATTTTGTTAAGGATCGAGCAAGAGAGAGGAGAGCATAAACGCGGAAGCATTAAACGTCTACATTGATAATAATTCGGTATATCTTTCTCATTAGATATTCAATATATTTATACAATAACAAGACTTGGTTCTCAAGGCACAAGACTTGGCTCTCAAGATAATTCCTAATATAACTCAAACTAACCTAAATTATATCTTCTAATTATAGTCTCCTATATTATTTCCTAATACCCTCCCTCAAGATGGAGCATGTAGATCACGAATGCCCATCTTGGACCAAAGAAATTTAACTTCGGTTTTCTTCTTTCTTCTTCTTTTTTCAACGCTTTTGCGAAAAAAAAAAATCTTCAGACCATAGTTTAAGGACGTTTTCGGTCCCCTTCATAGTTTAAGGACATTTCGGTCCTCTTCGTAGTTTAGGGACATTTCGGTCCTCTTTGGAAGTTTAAGGACATTTCGGTCCCATCTTCGTAGTTTAAGGACATTTCGGTCCTCTTTTAAGGACATTTCGGTCCCCTCTTCGGAAGTTTAAGGACATTACGGTCCCATCTTTGTAGTTTTAGGACATTTCGGTCCCATCTTCTGAAGAATACTTCTTGTACTCTTGTTTTCTTGGTTTCTTCGATAGAATACTTTTTGTATTCTCTCGACAACTCATAGGATTTTAACCTATTATTGTTGTTCTTTTTTTTTTTCTCATCACGTCTTGGTGATTTTTTTTTTTTTTTTTACAACATGAATGTTGTTTCTTCTTCTCTTGTTCCAGTCACGCTATTGTTGCGAAACCTTCACACTTCTTTGTTTTTCAAGATTTTCTCACAATCTTTCTCTTGTTACGCTTCTGCCACAAGCAATAACTAACAAAAAGTATGCCACACTTTGTAAGACTTCCAAGTTTCTGCCACAAACTCTTCAACCACACTTCAATCTTCCAACTGTTATAACTCTTTTGTCACGCTCACTGTAACACTTTCTTCTGTAACTATTCTTCAACACTTAACTGTGACATTCTTTTGTCACACTTCTGTTCACCTGTAACAGTTCTTTTGCAACTGGTAAAATCTGTAACAATCCTCCAATAACACTTTCTTTTTTTTTTTTTTTTTTTTTTTTTTTTTTTTTTTTTTTTTTTTTTTTTTTTTTTTTTTTCTTTTTTTTTTTACGTGAAACCCTAACTGCTTGTTCCACACAAGCAAACCTTAGCCTCAACTCTCCACACGAACCTTCTCTACCAGTCATCGTTCAATAAAGCTTCATCAAATCCATGGCAGCAGCTGCACCTACAGAAACCCATGTATTCTCTGCACCACCATCACCGTTGTGATCATCAGGAAATCACCGTAGCACAATATCACTTGTTCCCTGGCAACCATTATTTCCTTTAACTATCCATCAACCCATCTTCGGGCTGCAGTAACCTCCATCATATTTAATAACAGCATCCAACGTCTTCTTCTTTCTCGGTATTCTTAGATTATCAATCTAAGAACGATATAACTCACAGCCTCGGCATCAAGATTTCCTTGTTTATCTTAGCTTCTAAATAACTGCCACACGATGACTCACAACTTAATGGCAAAGATGTCACACACCATTGGCAACAGCCTCCGTTAGCTGTTTTCACGGTCATAACCTCCTCCCAATTCACACGTCTTCCATATGTTTTCTTCAATCCTGGCTACGGAACATGGCAGCGACGACTTTTTTTTTTTTTTTTTTTTTTTTTTTTTTTTTTATTTTTCGTCCTGTGAACTCTTAAGTCTTCTCTGTACCTCTTCCAAGTTCTCCTTGATCTCAGAGTTGTTGTAACAACGACAGCTAAAATCACAATAGTACATCATCATCTCTTCCTTTGTTTGTCGTTCTCAGCTTAAGAACACTCACAGCATCAAAACTTTCTATTGCCTTCAATTACCACCGCAAGCTAGCTTTTTTAGTTTCTTAATTCTGATCCATCTTTGACCTTTTCTCACTAAACTTTTATCGTTTTGTCTTTGCGCAACTTTTTTTTTTTTTTTTTTTTTAATGGAACTCCAAAAGCACCGTGAATATTATGAGTTTTTCTAACTCTCTTTCTCTCCTCTCTCCCTCTCACCTTGCTCTGATACCATGTTAAGGATCGAGCAAGAGAGAGGAGAGCATAAACGCGGAAGCATTAAACGTCTACATTGATAATAATTCGGTATATCTTTCTCATTAGATATTCAATATATTTATACAATAACAAGACTTGGTTCTCAAGGCACAAGACTTGGCTCTCAAGATAATTCCTAATATAACTCAAACTAACCTAAATTATATCTTCTAATTATAGTCTCCTATATTATTTCCTAATATATTTCTATCTTGGAACTGGAATGGTCACACATTGACAGTATGCTTATAAGCTGCAATACGGTCTTCCATTGGGAAGAAGTGTATTAAACATTATGAATCTTAGAATTCATGTGTCGGTCCATATTTGAATATGTTTCATATAAAGCTAATGTAAATCCTATTGACCTTGTTTATTAACCTTTGGGAAAGAACAATTTTATGTTGCATGACATGTCACGCAGTCGAGAAAATGACTGCATAACATGTTATGCAGTTGTAAAAATGGAGGCATAACCTATTATGCATCTACAAAATTTGTTGCATTACTTGTTATGTAGTCCAAAAAACGGTAGCATAACACGTTATGCAACAACTTTTTTGTCACTATTGAAACCAACAAAAAAAAGACTGTATAACTTGTTATGCACCTATAACAATATATGCATAACATGTTATGCAATCGTGTCCGAAAGTATGGCTGCATAATGCATTATGCATCGAGAAAATTGTTGCACAATCTTTTATGCATCGAGAAAACAGATGCATAACCTGATATGCAACCGTAAATATGGATGCATAATGCATTTATGAATCAATTTTTTATGTACGCACTAAAATCAACCAAAACAATGGCTACATAACTTGTTATAGATGCATAACTTTGTTATGCGGATGCATAATTTATTATGCAGTCGAGAAAATGGTTGCATAATTCTTTACGCATCTGCAGAATGTGTTATGCATCTTTTTTGGTAGATGCATAATGGTTATGTATCAAATTTTCGAAAATTTTGCCTAAAATGATGATCACTTATGATTTTTTCGTGAAAAACAAAAATTTGATATTGTTGTTTGTACTCGTTGCGTGGCTCTCTTTAAAAGATTTCCAACAATATAAATTTGTAAAATTCTAATGCGCGGTTTTTTAGATATGTTATGTCCAAGTTGCGTTGCCAATTATACCCCTGAAAAAATAATATACATAAAGAGTTATCCCTGAAGACATAGCATGCATAACTAGTTATGTATTGATTCTGAGTAATTTTGGATAATTTTGGGTGTCACAGTGCCTAAAATTAATTGTGGACTTGACAATGAGAATATTTTTTTTTTGGGCATGCGCCTAAGTTTCCCTTCTTGTTATGGATCTCAAGTTCAAACTTCGAGCCCATTTCCTCGTTTGTGCATTTCGGATACTTGGTTTAGTTTTGATTTCAATTATATCAACTCCGTTTCCTCGGAGTATATATAATTGAGAAGACTTCTTTCATGCCTGTTCGAGGAGACCAATGGACATCTCCAAGCGAACTAAGAAACATTATATCGCGGGTCAATAAACTGTTTGTACTCCCGAATTAAATTCGAAAGGCTCAAATCATTGTCTGAAAAAAAAATTTGTATTAGAACGTTGATGCCAGAAGTACAATAACTGTATCAGTGTTTCATCTTCCTTCCCGGAATTTTCAACACATATTCCTTATGTGCATTTCGAATGTATTCATTGTTTCAACAGATCGCCTCATCTCCTAAAATCCACTTTTGATGAGAATATTTTCTTCACAAAATTGGTTAAAAAGATCAAAATCAACAATTCCTTGGTGAAAAGAACATTTAGATTTTGATAATGTTTAAATGGACAAAAATGTAAAAATAACAAGAATGTAAACAGTTTCATCCTACCCATTTTCAAATATTTTTTTTTTAGTTTTTATTTACATCAGGATGCATCCAGTTTCATCTTTGTTATTTTTTAAGTTTAAGTCAGGATGAATCCAATTTCATCCTTGCTATTTTTTTGGTGTCCATTTCACCCATACTAATTTTTACTCGTCCATTTGAACCATGTTTTAAAAATATTTGGACAAATAACCAATTTTCCGTATTTTCTTCATTTTGGTGACCTTTTAAAATATAAATTAACTCCGAATCCTCTATGTGTTAGACAACGTAGATGAATGTTTTGTTTTACAAAATTCTATTCAACCCACGGCCAAACCCATTTTCCGATTTACAAATTACTTTTCTAACTATATGATGTTGATTGGATCCAAAACATAACGTACAAGGGGGGTGAATCCATATTTGTTCCACGTTAAAAAAATTATTCTTTTTGAAAAAGGCAAAGATAAATAAATAAGAAAGAGTGTCAGGATAGCACCTTCAAAAGATACAAGAAGAGATTAGCAAAGCACCCAGAGAGTTTACAACAAACTACTCTCTAAACAAGCTCGCCCAATCAAAAACGAAATCGTCAAACTTTACATTTCTAAAAGATTCAACATTAATGGACCAACTAAGAAGAAACACTTTGATGTCTACAATAAGAGAATTTAAAGGCTTTTTCACTTGTTTCTTAGTGATCAAAATGTCATTCCTTTCCAACCACACAACCAACCAAACAGCAAACGGCAAGCAATATCTTAAAAAAATAAGAGGCTTGATAAATATCTTCAATTTCCACTTTCATAAGAACTCGAGAACGGTAGTCGGATGAGCCCAAGCAAAGCCCAACTGCTGTAAAAAAAATTTCCCAAATCCGCCAAACGAAAGGACAATGGAGGAAATGGTGTTCCACTGAAACCTCACTGTTCTCGCAAAAAGGACACACATTCACCACTACCATGCCTCTTCTCAACAACATAGAAAGAGTTGGAACTGCTCTATTAATTGCTGCCCAAACTAGGAAACTAATTTTGGGAAGGACTGTTTTGTTCCAACTATAATCAGAAGGAAATTTTGTTGGAGGAGTTCGGCCTAAATCATGCATAAGCCAAAAATAACAAGAACTGACTGAAAACATACCTCGCGAATCGGATATCCATTCTCGTTTGTCATCTGCCACAATCATCCTTTGAGTATCTAAATTAAAAAATTATTCTTCTGGGAGTAAAGAAAGGCGGCTACATATTCACCCTTATCACACTCTACTCTATGCCACATAATATTCTTTTTTGTAGTGGATAATTGTATCGAAACCTTCCAGAGATAAATACAGTATAAACTTGAATTATTGCATTAATGGTTATGATTATGACACGAACAGTAGTGAAAAAGACTGATGAGTGATAAATACAGTGTCTTATTTGGAGCAAGGACAAATGACTAATGGCTTTCATGATATTGGTACACCCAATTTTCTTGATAAGATTACGATTGAAACCTACTTAAAGAAGGGTTTTGTGTGTGGAGATGGATGAATGGATGGAGAATTGACTAATGATTAATAGAGATAAGCA
The DNA here is from genome assembly GCF_003573695.1 of Papaver somniferum. NCBI lineage: Eukaryota > Viridiplantae > Streptophyta > Magnoliopsida > Ranunculales > Papaveraceae > Papaver > Papaver somniferum. Next base: position 239,194,594 of record NC_039358.1, on the reverse strand, counting down.
TTAGTACTGTTTAAGTAAAGAATGGCAGCTATTGACTGATTGAATCAATGACTAGCTAACTAATAAAAATTGTTTAGTGGAGTTCTCTATTCAATCTTTATGGATATAAATACATGTACAAAACCTGCGTTTATGTACTCATTTTATTCAAATACACAAGAAGAGAGCAACTGAAAAGAAAAAAGTTGAAATAAGAAAATGGAAGCAGGCAAATGTGTGAGAGTCCCTCTGGGCGCTCTAGTTATGGGCGTACTCATATTGGGGCTGTTTCTAGTGCAGACTCCGGTAGAGGCTAAGAGCTGTTGTAAGAGCACCGTGGGAAGAAACTGCTATAACGCTTGCCGTTTAAGATTTGCCAGGCAAGTTTGTGCATCAACCTGTAGCTGCAAAATTGTTGGAGGAAACAGGTGCCCCCCTGGTTACCCTAAATTAAGCGGTTTTCTAAACTCGGGTATGTAAACACGACCTCATCAGCAATTGAATGTTTCCGGTAATTTGACTTATCTGTAACGTATATATATATGCAAGAGATTCTGTTTTAATCCAATTCTTTTTCGGTCACTAGAGGAGTTTGAAGACAAAGCCGTGGAGGAGGCAAATCTAATCAATGAGTACTGCAAGTTGGGGTGTGTAGCTTCCGAGTGTGATAACAAAATTACTACTCTCCAAAAGTCCGGTAATTAAAATGGTCCAACTTACTCTTCTTTTTTTTTTTACCAATTAATAGACTTTTTCAGATAATGGTGATTGTTTTCTTGAAATCAGAGGAAGAGGTGGAAAGATGTAACAATGCATGCTTGGAGCTCTGCAACAAGAATTCCAATATTGTAGCTGTTACGGCTTAAAGAGACACACATGAGAGCATGGAGTCATGGAGATACCATGTCCAAGTCAAAGAGAAGCTGGCCTAGCTAATTATATGTCTTAATTGTTGCCTTTCTATTTTGAATTATTGTCGTGTGAGAGTGTTGCACATATTTATGTTTCTCATAATTGTCGTATGTGGCTGAAGTGCCTTACAATTTAAGTTGTATTGCACCCTCTAATAGTTTGCTATAACAAATAAAATCGTCATGCATGTATGACGAAGAAAATAATTACACTACAGTGAGCAAGTATCAATATTACTATTAATAGTAGGAATTACCAATAGGTACTATTATGGTGGTCTTATTTAGTGACAGGTCTACCCATTAAGGGCCCAATAACCGGAGGTTCATAATTAAAAGAAAAAAGAAAAATGGACCAAAGTTTTTATCACTTGGTCCTGTACACGTGCGAAACTAGGAAGATATTTTTGGTAAATATTTGGATTACCCTTCATACATAATAACGATAAAACTAAATCAGTCACATGCATTTTCATTTTTATTTTCTCTTTCCACGACTCGAGCTCTGCGTTGAAGATCGAAGAAACTCCATTTGAAAGCATCACCGGCGAGTTTTATTGAATGAATCATCAATAAAATCCAACAAACAAGATAAGTTTCATATATTTTGATTGTTTAATTCGATCATAATCCTTGATTTATCAATTTGGATACGAATTTACAGAAAAATTTGTGGTTTCAAAAACCATAATAGTACTAAATTACTTTGAATTCCTAACTCGATTCACAACTTTGAATTCCTAACTCGATTCACAATTAGTTTTCAAATCTGTAATCTCATTTCCATTCTCGGTGATTTTAGCTAAAGATTGGTAGTATAGATCTGAGTTGTTGATGTTTGATTGTAGATCCGTGATTGCAGGATCCGGTAGTACATATATGTTGTATTGATGGTATTATAATTGTTGTATATGTTTAAGATGTGTAAAATCCATCTCTTTGTTTTGAATTTTTCTTGTTTATGAATCTGTTTTTGTAATTAATATTATTTTTATTGGGTGGATTGTCAATTTGAGATTATTTTACGTTTTTGGTAGATTTTTTTTTTGTTTCACTTAAAATCATACCTTTCTTGTTGTTTTAATTACATAATCAGGAGTACATATGTGATGTACTGAATACAATACGGTCGTTGTCTGTTTATAAAATGTGTAGCATTTTATGTATATGTGTGTGCTTTGTATAAAAAAATAAGCGTTAGTTTGATAATCTAATGAACCAACATTTCTATATGTCTTTCTTTTAATTTGGTGCAGGCCTTTGTTTTTGGATTCATGCTATGTTCTTATTCGGATAGACACTAACATATATAATTTCAGGTAGGTAGCTCTTAAGTTTTTTATTTTGATTATTCTTTTATAGTTGATTCTATTTTCAGTTGATTTTAAGTGTGATCCAGCAGTGCGTATATGATGTAATGTTTATATCAGTATGCCATATATGTACTTCTGGAAAAGAACCCAGCAGTGCATATATGGCGTACTGAAAAATAATTATTTTGATTTTGTTATATTCATTACTTGTTTTGATATGCAATTGAATTTTAGTTTTTGAATCCGTCTAGTGGATATAGGTCGAAGAAGATCGACCTTTTTGTTGGTAGTTTTGTTTGGGTTAGGCGTAGGAATGAATCGTGGTGGCCGAAGCGTATAATGGGATTGGATGAATTTCCTGATGGTTATGTCCTTTCTCTGAAGGATCAAACTCCGGTGAAGTTCTTGGATCGATATAAAGTGTTTAGATATTCTTGTTTATGTACTCTTGTTTAGTATGAAGTGTGTGCATAATGGATGTGCATAATGTATAAACTGCATTCTCATGCATTTTTAATGTGTTTTGATGAGAGTGTGTAATGCATTTTTAGTGTGTTTTATATTATCAGTAGCATATTGCAAGAGGATCCTATTATCATATTAAGGAGACTAATGGAATGGAAATATGTTAATGGTTTTTGAGCTTCACCTATGTATGGTTAGTGGAAATCATTTTCATTAGTATGTATATTTTTTTCTACACTGCGGTTTTAGATTGGGTTGCGAATTTGGGCTTTAGACAAGAAGATGGTTACATATAACAATGGTGTTCATTCATGCTAACACCAATGTTAATAATAGCATATACTTACATTTTGGATTTAATGAAGCTGATGATTCTCAGATAAGTATTGTAGATGGTTTTTACATCTTCATTTGGTATAATTTGGCAGTGCGTATATGCTGCACTGCTGAAAATTCACTGTGTATATAAACTACACTTACGAGAAATCAGTGTATAAATGTTGCACTCTGTAAAATCACAGTCTACACTTCATAGAACATCACAGTAGCTGTTGTTTTTTTGCTCCATAACTATTATTCTGCACTAAGCATAACCAAGTAATCCGCTTGCAGTTTTTATACATTTTCTGATCATCTCAGTTGGTCACACAGCAGGGGGATCGAACAGGACGTGCTTGTTGATATGGTTTCATAAAGTCATTCTTACAAGCAGAGATTGACGCACTTTATCAACACAACTCCGTAAGACTCTTTCTTAAGTTTCTTTTCTCGCATAGAGGAATACCAAAAAAAAACTTTTAAACATTTTATCTCCTTGCTATACCTTTTGCTCTTAGTATACTAGCACCATCGTCTGTCCGCTGGACAACCCATAACGATTTTATTTTCAATATTTAAGTATATTCACTCTATAATTACCCAAGTTGGACTAAGTGAAGTTTTGTTCATTATGGGAACATTGATAGGATCATGTACATATTTTTCTTATCATTAAATCCCTGTTATTATGCTTAAAATCCACTGAAAATATGAGTGCATCCAATATGTACTGACAATTGTGAAACGAAGACTTGCCTTTCTTAGCATTATACATAGGTTAGATGGAATAGTTGTGTTTTGTAATGCAATCCCTGTCATGGTGCTTAAAATCCGCTAAAAAAATGAGTGTAGCCAATATGTACTGACAGTTGAGAAAGGAAGAATTTTGTTTCTTAGCATTATGCATTGGTTATATGATCTGTTTGGTTTGGTAATGGATTTGGTTTAATAAATAGTTTATGTGTCGGTTCGAGAACGATTTTTTTTGGATTATACAGTGTGGATTGGGTTTATTCAAGGATGATTTTTGTAGATGTAAAACATGAACTGAGTGTAGGTATACTGTCAATAAATTGGGTGTAGAAGTACTGTCAATAAATAAACTGTCAAGAAATTGAGTACATCATTTATAGACTGGAAAACATTTTGCAGGATTATTACTCTTCGTTAGTTGGTATGGTTTGCTAAACGCCTACACGTATTAGGAGTTTTCATTGGTAATGGAAAGTCAAAGGCGGTACTTGTGGGATGATATTGAACGTTACATAGCATATATCACTAATTTCATGAGTAATGGCATCTGCTTGGTAGTTAATGGGATGTATGAATTCTCTAAACTAGTTTTCATTGTGGCTACTTATGATGCCAAAACTCAAATACGTATTATTCTGTCTAGTTTTGACCTATAGGTTCATTTCTAAATGTGGTATGTAAGGGGGTTAAACTCCGCGCCCTTATCCATGAACTCCTTAAGCTTCTCCTTAGGATTATGGCCCTTCTTATTGTAAAGAGCCATCCGGGGATGACACTAGGGCTTTGTCACCAAACGCTTGGAACCATCGTTTCGAGTGATTTCCTCTTGCAGAGAAAGGGACAAGGGATTCAGATGAGAAGGCCTATATTTGGGGAAGCGCTCCCAAGTCCACGCTTGAATGAAGTTGGAAGGAAGAAAAGTCTCAACCGTGGGAGACCCATCCACGCGATGAATATCACGAACCAGTAGGTCTAGATGACGATACAGACCACCCAAAAATATAGGGGCGAGCGGGAAAGACACACGACGATACATCAACACCACCATAAGAATCAACTCGTTCTCTATAGTGTCCCGGGGACTGTACTCAAAGACATCATGGCAGAGCCAGAAGAGCATAAAAGTAGCCAATTTTGCCCTGTCCGTCTCCCCTTCTCGAGGTGGAACACCCTTTGCCCGGGCCATATTTCAAAGGAGCCCAGTATTTGATCCAACATGAGAAGGAAGCCCGACGATGTCCGGGATTCTGCTTTTGGCCACCTTTCACCTCCTTCACATCATCATCCCCATCAGGGGGAGATGGATTTTTTCGAGCGCCTTTCATGGAAGATGCCATGATCTTTGAAGAAGGTGAAATGTTTGAGGGAGAGGCACGAAGGGATGACGCGGTAACCTTACCTTTTCCCTTATCCTCCGGGGTGCCTGCCTCGTCCGGAGTTTCAATCTTGAGCTCGTCAGGTAGTTGATAAGACATGGAGTTCGTTTTGGCCTTGATTAAGCGGTCCTGAAGAGCCCTATCCTTATCATCCATGGAGTTGTAGAGACATCAGCTTCCGTAAACTAAGGTGCCATGAACTGGCAAACCAGTAAGCGCCACTACATCCTCTAAACACATGAGTCACTTCCCCCCAAGAAAACAGAAGTGTGTGATTGTCAATACCCCAAAGCGCACATAACCGATTGATGATGTCATAATCTCTCCGGACATCCCTGAATTTGGAGGATTCCAAAGCCTCATCTATACCTAAAGAACGAATGACATCCGCGTTGTCTGATTCGAGCGGATGTAGTCAATCCATGGATCCCAAGAATCGTGCTACTCAACGGTTGAATAATGGTCAATTGTAGGGAAAATATAATCTCTCCACGTGAACTACTAAGCGAGGAGAATCTTCAAAGAAGGCACGGAAGGCGAGTCGTCCTGGGGGAGGATAAGCCATTCTGCAGACCCGGACGGAGGAAATTAATGAGGATTAAGCATACGCGCAACCCAAATATCGTCGGCTGGAAAGAGAAAAGCGCCATCATCTCCAGCGGGAGGTCGGATTTTATCATTAAGAGTCGGATTATATACAAATTCCTCTAACGTGTGTGACTCGAGCCTGAGAGGAGAGTCACGAGCAGGTGATTCATTAGACATGCTGAATAACGGAGGGTCAAGAGAGAGAAAAGGAAATGGTAAAAGATATGAATTCTGAGGCGAGATCCCCTCTATTTATAGGAGGGTAAAAGGAGGAGCAGTTACTGGATAGCTTAGAAACCGTCGTCTCCCAAAAGTCACAAACTTAAACTCTCCATAACTTCCTTTCGCAATCATAACTCACACGTGTGAATGTTGATATGGTCTGTGACCAGTCAAACAGTCAGGGGACTAATATTGATACATGAAAATAATTAACCCTAGAAAATGGTTGCCCCCAAATGGTTGCCCCTTCACCTATCAAGGCTTCTACACTAAGGAATAAAGAGACTTGGGAACTAGGCCTAACCCATTAAGATGGAAGTCCTAGTTCATACAAGAGCATACTAAGGAAGTTGGTCCTTGGGTGAAAGCCTTTAAGGGTATGGTGTTAACTTAAAGAGAGTGAAATGGCAGTTTAGTAATATATTAATCTTACGAGTGTTTATTCTTAAGAGGGATGTTATAAAAGGAAATGAAGGTACACTTCATGAGATCATCATTAATTCCCCATTACTTTTACCTATCTACCTTCTCCTTGGGAGTACTTTATGTGACTAGGGCTGGTTCCTCCTTCCCACATTCTACCTATCAACAACAACTCATTTCACTTGGCCTAATCGTCGCCAGGTTCTCGTGGAGGTGCTTTATACTTCTCCCAGACCATTTTCCATAAAGTTTTTTCCTTTCTTTCGCTGATAATTTTGGGAGTTTGTCGGGACAGTTGTCTCTTTTCTTGTTCGACAATTTACTGACTTCGCAGATTAACTTTCCAGCTAAGTAACCTTACTTCGCCTATCTGATTTCGTGGCTGGTGTCTTGTTGGGTACTCCAATTGATCCTTCGCATTTTAGATTCTTCTGGCGAGTTACTTCCCCTTAAGATACGGATAAATTTTTGATGTGGGCGTTCTTTGATGGGGGCATGAGGGACAAATCAGGAGTTGACATGTGTTTTTCATATTAATTGATTCCAACAAATTTTGTTTCCAAAAAAACAAGACAAGTTTATTTTTTGAGAAAATATTGGTTATCTTAATTGCTTATATTTCATCTTTGATATTTTTGGAAGCAAAATTAGTTGAATTAATTAATATGAAAAACACATGTCAACTCCTGATTTGTCCCTCATGCCCCCATCAAAGAACACCCACATCAAAAATTTATCCTTAAGATACTATTTCGCGCATGGATTGTCTTACTTCATTTTGCCGATCAGTTAATAATGACGACCCTGACTTTTGATTTGAAAAATCACTAACGAGGATTCTTGGGGGATGATACAAGATCTCTAGGTACCTACACCTAGTGCGACAATGCCAACATGACCAGAAAAATGAAAAATAAAAATATTAACACTTAACAATTAACAAAGCTCCAAATGAGGTTCAGAGATTCAGATATCTGTGATGCTTATATAGATATATAGCTGAAGAGAATGAACCAAGATATATGATGTACCTGTAAGCGAACAACTGAGATGTACACCGGAGCTGCAATGAATACATGAAATACGTGGAACAAACGTGGTGATATTGGAACCATACTACTGAATGACCACATAAGAAATTAGTACACACAGAAGGCAGAAAGAAATACAAAGAAGATTAGATCAAAAGAAAGCAGAAGAAAACAAAATCATACATATATGTGATTAAATCAAAAGAAAGCAGAAAGTCACAAGACATCAGAAGAAGAGACAAAAGTGAAAGGGACAAAGATTCGATTGAGCACTTCAAGAATTTAGATAAACGAGAATGGCAAAACCATTAATAAAAAATTAATACACCCTCAAAGAAAGTAAATTTCTTTATTATAAGAATTTAGTCGAAGGCTTAATTAAGTTTAATTTACACTGAGGAAGTACTGCAGGTGCCGGCCTGAAGCGTATATTAAGACATGAGGCTCTTGAGATGTCTATCTATGAGCTTACTGTTCGGGAAAGCCTTAAGCATCAAACCATCTTCCCACCACTGCATTATCCCATGAGCATCAGAAACACTTTTCTTTTCCTTTGAATGCACAAAAAGCTTTGCTGCTGGGGAATTACAACTACTTGTGCTCCTGTTTTGTATCACTTCAGTATCGGCTTCGGAACAAAGGAAATCACTCTTATTGACATAAAAATGAAGACCCCATTTCATAATTGTTGCACAAACTTTCTCATCTCCTGTGTCATCCTCACCACTAAATGCAAATATCGATTTGAGATTATTCCAAACACACTCAAGAGAAACTGATGGTAGGTTAAACAAATGCGTCTCAATAAAAACTTTTTGTTTCGCAAATGCTTTACCCACTTGAATTGCAAAACCAGTTCCTAACGAATGTCCTGCAATGCATACATTACAATCACCAAATCTATTCACAGACGACTTTAAAGCTTTCGTAGCTGCACTAAATCTTACAGATCCTTCCAAGTTTTCACATGCAAAAAGCCGAATATCATCTGTGAAATCTATTATCATTGTCAAGCCTTTTATTAAATTCCCTCTTAGTGCTAAAATAGCTTTCGGTGCACCACGAGGCCTTAATACTGCATAACCAGCCCACTCTAGTACTGCACCAAAAATGGATCCATCTCTTTCATCCACCAGGGTTTCTGAAAGCTTGTAATTAGAGGGTTCCAACCATTTTGGAGCAAGAGCAGTTTTTGGTGTCCTATTCCCTTGTCTGTCTAGTTCAAGTAAGTATACTGCTTGTACGAAGCACGCTAGTACTTTTCTCTTGTGATCTCCATCATACCTGGGTATCAACAAAAAAATGAAAAGAAAAACTGGGAGAATTGTGGGTTTTCCTTTAAACCAATAGGGATCGAGAAATTACCAGCTAGAACTGAAAATCTCGGTCACACCAGGAGTAGAAAGCTTTTTAGGTCCACAAACATCGTAAGCATAAGGATCACGAGAAGTCATTTTCGCAATGAATCCACCTAACCTTTATGCCGCCAACCCCTTTAAAGAAGCCACCACAGGGAAACAGAGGATAAAGAAGCTGAAAAATCCAAGGACCAGGCAACACAGACTAACAAATGCTTCAAAAAAAAAAAAAAAAAAACACAGACTAGTAAGGGACGTGTCAAAAAAAAAAACACAGACTAGTAAGGGACGTGTGAAAAACAAAAAAAAAAAAAAACAGGACTAACAGGACATTCACAAAACCAAAGCGGAACATCTTTCCATAAGAGCATGATGTTTTGGAAGGTGATTCCTATGAATTGAGGTTGCAGCCTTTTCCTAAGGCATTTAGTACGCTAGTGAAATATTTCGTTTACGAATGAGATGAAGTTTCTTCACAGGCTAACAGCTGCGGCTAAGATTTGGTCCTCTTCGGGCCGGATTCGAGAGAGATTTTCTTTCCCTTTTCTTGTTTTAAGTTTGATCTTGGTTCTTGTTCCATTACTTGTGTAGGGTCAAAATATCGCACAACATATCAAATGTGCATCATTATCAACATCAAGACCATGCGAGAACATAGCATGGCCGTACGAGAAGATCCAATATGACCGTGCGAGAACATCGCACGTTAGATCCGAAAATAGGGCAAATATTAGTTGTACCGCATTACATATTAGCTGTCATCCACTATATAAGCACTTATATAAAGAGAAAGGAAGGAAAGAGAAAGTATGATGACAAGGGAGGACACATTTATAAAGAGAGAAAACAGAATTTGTATTATTATCTCCTTCTTCTTCCTTCATTAACCTAGAGCTCCAAATACTCATTAATGGAGTCTCAATGTAATCTAAATGTAATTTCAACAATCATAGTGTAGCCTAACCCCGTGGATGTAGATCACATTGATCGAACCACATAAATCTTGTGTCTTATTTTATATTTCCATTATCTTTATCATCATTTTCATGTTAAATAAGTTTAGATCTAGAAATTAGTAATGGGGTGTTAGTTGTGGGATTTCCTGCAACTACAACTTGTATGACATTCGATTTTACTTCCTAATGACCTTATTTTGTTTTATTGGGTACTATAAATAACCCATGCCATAACGACGCGACATGAGGCTAAAATAAAGTTTTGGTAAACGTCTCATAAAATAAAATAAGACTTATCTAATTAACGATTATATTTAATTATATTTCGAAATGTTGTGAGGTCGAACTTCACACATATGAACTTGTGGTTCAGGAAGTCTATCATATAAATAATTTTCACATTTGGTTTTAAGTACAATGGATTAAAGAGAAATTACTAAAATTAAATCTTGCTGATCAAATTGTTTTATCATGTTAAATATTATTTTTGATAAATCAAACCAAGAAAGCATAAGCTCGAGAAAGTTTGGATTAATATACAATATGTGGAAGATTGAATCGTGAATCCAGTTAACAACGCGAGGCAGTTTACCAATTCATTTTACTAAATAAAGGAAATGTAAAGTTGTTATCTAGTTTTCTTGATAAAGAATTTTTCTTACATGTTATTAATTTTATCTTGAAAAAGTATATACCTTTGGTTTCTTCCTATAAACATACAAAATGAGGGAGGGCATACATGATCAAAATAGAAATTCTAACAACATAGATTTTTTTTCTGTCAATTTTACTTGATTGACGAAGCTTGACTGATTTTGAAAAAAAATAAAATGTAGATTGTATCATACTTATAACCGAAAAAAGATAAAGAATACTCTTAAAATAAACTTGCTTTGAATTTATTTAACTTAAGTGAAGAAATTCAATCAATAGTAAATTCTATGACCCTAATTATGAAGGAACACAATCGCTTTAAGTTCATAATAAAAGAGTTTACAACTTTTACATCCGTCAGATGTCTTTGGCTGGGATGAGACTGAGATGGTCAGATGTAATGTTTGTTCTAAAAATGTTATATATCCGTCCAAGCTCAAAAACCCCTTCTGTTTTGTATTATAGATTCACAATTAGAAAAGATAATCTTAGGAAATATGCAAATTTTTTTGGAATATGAACTACTTTTTCCATCTTAAGCATTTGCTAAGGGGTGTTTTAAAAGTATAAAAAGTCCAAGTTATTTTTTCATTTATTATTAATTCTTTTCAGAATTTTTTTATTTTAGTTTTATTAATTCTTAAAAGAATTTATATTTATATTTCATTTTTTGATTTATACTTTTTCTTAAAAAATTTTACTTTCCGACCATGTCCAAAATAAAAAATAAAAATTGAAAAATTAAAAAATATTTTTAAAAAAGAATTAAAATAATAAATTAATTAAAAATACATAAGCAATTTAGTCATTGCAATAAATATACGGATAAGGGATATCTTTTTCTTTTTTTTTTACTTCAAAATAACCTAGTTTTGTTTTACCCCTGTATTCCCAATTAAATTCCATGTCCGCTAATTTTGGGTTCATTATAAGTTTGATGTAAACTAGAATGACAATAGAAAACTAATATAATTTGGCATACTTGAAATCCTTAGAACGTAACCTTTCCGAGATTAACGATGATGCATTTGTTATTGGCATACTCTTGTGTGGTATTATGCCGTTGTATTTTTAGACCATTATACCTTTATAATGAATGTCATTTAACCAAGGGTGATTTGATGAAACTCAAGGAGTAAAACAATAAAAACAATTTTGTAAAGGAATCCTTTTTGCTTCTGACATTTAAAAGTTACTATTGTTTGTGGATATGTCATATGCAGTGATACTTTTTCTTCTGGCTGCTAAATGGGCTAACATTTTGTTCATTTGGGTCTTACTCATCATCTGAATTTGACTTGGCGAATTAGATGCCAGCTTTTTTTTTTCCTTTATTTTTCCGGTATTTGACTCGACCAAAACATCTGACTCCAAACTATTTGCGTCATATATCATTTTTCACCTGACTCACTGGTATATATCTGACTAGATTCAAAAGTTTATTTTTTTATAACTCTACCGATCAATAATTTTTGAGTCATACATTACGAGTCATATCAGACATAATGAGTCAGATTCAGATATAAGGATAGTTTGGCATTGCTGTTAGTTTTAGAAATGTGCTTTTCTATTGTGTTGTGGTGTGTGTTGTTGTGCTGTGCTGGAAATAAACTGACATGACGTTTGGTAAATTATAATTTAAAAAACATCGTGAAATTAACAAACTATAATTTCTATTTGGTAAACTTATATTTTATAGTACTGGTGATGTAGTGAAAGACGAAAATAAACATATTTCAAAAATTAGTTTTAAATGCACTTTAATTATTATAAATTATATTTTTAATTCTAGTATATTTAACAAAATAAAAGTATTATTTATTTTATTATTTATTAAATTATAATTATGTTTGCTTAGAAAAATATTGTAGTTATTATTTATTATTTTAAAATAAAAAATAGAGAAATACAAATAGAAGTTAAAAGTATAATGATAAGTGTACGACATTCAAGGATAAAACTTGTCTTTATAATAAAATAACAACATTAAAATTGATAATCAATTAAATCAAATTAGGTGGGTCTACAGCTTCTACTTTTCAGTTTTTAAAGCTAGTGCTGAGTAGATTTTAAAAGGAGGCCTAAAATGAAAGTGCTACTCTGCAAAAGCACTTTGAATTTTTTTTACCAAACACAATTTTTGATAAAAATTTGTTACGAAGTGTTTTTGGTCGAAAAAAGCAATCCCAAACACGGCTATAATGAATCAGATATAGATTACTCACATCAAGACGAGTCATTCGAGTTAGAAAAATAACACGTTAAGAATAGGGCTGCACGATGGGTAGGGTGGGTAGGATATGGCCTATACCCGCCATCTTACACGTTAAGAAAATCTTTACCCGCCACCCTACCCACCAAATAATGAATAGGGTAGGATACGGTTAAAAAACTGGCAAATTGATGGTTTTGAAATAGTGATTGTAGTTGTAGTGGTAAACAGGTTCTTTTCAGACTTGTGGAGAAAACAATTTTTCTAGATTTAAATTAAACACGCAAATAAATAAAATAGTTCAAACCTTTAGAGAAAAACACCAAGACTTGGATTCCACCATTGATCCATTATTTGATAAATTCTAATAATTAATATTCATGCAATTTTTCTTTTAGAGTGATTCTAATATTATGCCTTTTGTAGATTTTTGAAGTAATAAATGTAAACACCAAGCATGAAACATCAAGAGTCTTAAACTAAGCATGCTCCATCAAAATGAATCACAATTATTCAATAAAAATCAATTTTCCAATAAAAATTCCATGCAAATAATCATGTAATAATATTGCAAATAAATAATAAAGTTAGAATTATATCATAAATAAGGACCAATGGCTTCCTCCGTCGCCTTGGCTAAGGGGTTTAGCTCCTCATCTCAAAAACACACTCACAAGATGTATTCATGGCTAAATAAGTGTTTTTATTGATGAAAATAATTGATAATTGAAGTTTGTAACGCTGGTATACTGTTGCAGCGTCACTGTTACAAAGGGGTAGTGCTGAAAATAATCGATAGAACACAAGTGTTGTATAACAACGACACAGAGAGCTCGCTGTTTGCACTGTTGAAGAACTACGACCCGCAGTGGACAGTCGATGTCACTGTTGATAAACGACGGCCTTGGAGAGTCTGTTCTTCACGTTCTTCCTCCTCGCAGCAGCAGCAGCAACAATCAATGGTATCTTCCTTGTTTCGGCTCTGAACTCTCTCCTATTTCTCTCTAAACTTTTCTAACCCTTTTTATGACTTGAAACCACTCTTATATATTCCACAGACCCCAAATATCTCGTATAAATTCCGACTTTTTCTTTTCTTTTTCTTCTCTGCGCTGTTGAGAGAATAATCCCTTCTGTTGAGCTTTTTCACGTGCTGTTAGCTATAAAATAGCTACCAAACTCTTCCCTAGACTTGAATAAGACCGTGTACATGTTAATCCATCGTCAAAGTCCTCCAGAAATCTCTCAAAAATCTTTTAAAGTGCACAACATGACACGTCTCTCTGTTTTAACTTTGATTGCTTCTCCCGGATATTCTAGCCCAATTAAGCCCATGAAATCATCCATACTAGAATTCTATATCCATATCACGTCCAACCCAATCAATTTCCGGTGTTTAATCTCCCTAAAACAGCTCCAACAATCGGATCAAAATTCAACAGCGATATGCATGGCCTTTCCCGCCAAAAATCAGTATTTGAAATTTGAAGAATACCTCCCCCTATCCAGTTCTGGTGTCCCTTTAGCATGTGCCTTGAAATGGGGTGCCCCTTAGTAATTAGGTTACCCCTTATCCAAAATCAAGGGTCCGTATAACAAGTGTCCTCTGGGGCATTTTCCGCACTTTTTTCGGGGTTCCTCCGGGGTATTTCTGGGGTACTTCCGGTACACTTCTGGGGCGCTTCCGGCACTCTATCAACGGAGGTCCAAACGCCGCATTTTCAGCCAATTTCGCCGCAAATCCTTATTCTTCTAAAAACACATACAAATAAATAAAATAACCAAATAAGTATAGAATCGAGCACTAACACTATATACAATTGAGATATATTAGACACATAAATGCGTCTATCAGTAGGGTAGGATTGGCGGGTATGAGTAGGGTATGTGCACCCCTAGGTAGGGTGGGTAGGATATGGTCTATACCCGCCACCCTACCCGTTTACTGGCGGTTAAGAAAATCCTTACCCGCCACCCTACCCGCCAAATAGTGGATAGGGTAGGATACGGTTAAAAAACTGGCAGGTAAGGGTAGGGTATGCGCACCCCTAGTTAAGAATCAAATCAATAACCCCTTGACCAGAGTTAGGTCATTCAATCTTGTTTCCAAGATGAGATTGAACCATAATAATATCCAGAATTATATCATTATTCCCCCTGAATTTGACTTCTCAATCAGAGAAGATGAAGAAATTCCCCTTGTTTGTCATTCAAATCAGTGGCATTTTCTGTCTGATTTAGGGCACACCACAGTAAATGAAGAAATGGGTATCAGATACTTCCAGGCCAGGTGAGTTTCCAAATTCTTCAATTCTTTGTCTCTTATAATGATTTTGAGTATCAGATACTGTTATTCTTTTGAGTCCATAGTCATAATCACAAACATTTTCTGAATTAGGTTGTAGGTTCAAATCACATTGATCTTTACCATTGTTAAAGAGATTGAAGGTTATTAGGCAATCAATAGTGTTTAGTGATCACATTGGTTTTGGTAGTTCAGGTTGAAACTTAGCAGGTAACAGATTTAAGACACGGCGCCATTATCTACGAATGCACAATAAGGACTTGGACAAACGTCATATGAGCAATTTGCAAGTTAAAGACCAGGATATCAATAATGTTTAGCTGCTATTTGGATAGTTGACCATATGATGTGAAACCTTACCTACTTTTTTTTTAATAAGGTATAACCATAGACAATTGAGATTCTATATTGAAAATTAACATTTTGCTAGGTACAATTCGCCGATACAGCTTGACCACCAGACTCGATCAGGAAGAGAAATGGCCAGCATGGAATGATTAATTTCACTATTATAACATTATAAACTAAAGAAACTTCATATGACCAGGCAATGGAATAGTATTTAGTTGCATTTGCGATGGTTGAGAAAGTTATAAACAATGTGATATATGCTAAATTAGATGCGGCATCTTTACTTTTCTTAGGAGTGATTGACATGACTTCATAAACAGGGTGGACATTCTATTTTTTTCCTAGATACACATTCTACAATATCTTATATCAAATACATGTTCACAAGTAAGGTTTTGTGATGCTCATACAGCTTGCCATGTACTTGAATGCTGAAAACAGGGGGGAAAAAATCTTGTCCGTTGAACCACCAAGCAGAGGCGAAAATTCAAGGAAAATACCATTAAACTAGTTGATATATGTTAGAAAGGGTCAATAAGAAATTTTTTATTCGAATTGTCAGTCTATGTATATGTAACGAGATTCAAATATCCATCCTACCCTTAAACATCCATCTGAGTAAAAAAAAAATCCTGTGGAAAGTTTTCTTGCCATTTCTTCTTTCATCTGATCAATTTCTCATCAATAATTTAATATACTACTATGGCACATATTCTTACTAATGGTGCAGCAGGAATCCTAAACAAGGTTGTGGATGCTGTTGCCCGTGAGATTGATATGGAATGGGGAGTGGAAGATGACTTGCAAAAGCTTCAAAACACCGTAGAAATGGTTCTTGCCAAAATTGTTGATGCTGAGCAGAAGCATGGGAAGAACAATGAGTTAAGATGTTGGTTGAAAAGCCTTAAAGACATTGCTTATGAAGCGGATGACATAATGGATAGCTTCTCTTACGAAGCCATGCGGCGTCAGCATGAAAAGCGCAGCGTGAAGAATAAGGTACTCGGTTTTGTTTCGTCTTCCAATCCACTCGCATTCCGTTTGAGTATGGCTAAAAAACTCAAAGACATTAACAAAAGGTTAGAGGTAGTTTCCAATGATATGGGTAACTTTCAATTGCAAAGTACACCAAGTAATACTATTATCGCGCATGATGATAGTAGCGAGCAACTGAGTCTACAAACAAGGTCGTCGGTGGATGAGTCAGAAACTCTTGAAAGCAAAGATGATAAATGTTGGTCGATCATTTCGAAGAAAGCTTTTTCTCAAGGGAGGGCACTGAAGACTTCTAAGATGACTAAAAAAGGAAAAGAGATTTCAAAAATATATGGTGGCTTACCGCTTGCAGAAAGTGATTGGTTATCTATTCAACAAAATAATAATTGGGATTCCCCGGGAAGTCAGAACAAAGTAATACCGATACCAAGATCAAGCTATGATATTTTGTCATCTCAATTGAAACAGTGTTTTTCATATTGCTCCCTATTTCCCAAGGACTGGGAGATCAATAGAGAAACTCTTATTCAGTTATGGATGGCTGAAGGATTCCTTGATTCGTCTCTACAAAACAATAGATCGATGGAAGATACCGGCAAAGAATGTTTTGAGAGATTGTTGGGGAGCTCATTTCTCGAGGGTATAAAGAAAAACGTATTAGGTGATGTGACAACCTGGAAAATGCATGACCTTGTACACGATCTTGCTCAAGCGGTTGTTGGGGATGGTGAATGTGTATCTCTCAAGGTAAGCGAGTTGAATAATGTTTCTGAAGTTCGTCGTTTAGAGTTAACTATGGATTCAGCAATATTTCCTGAAACAACTAGTAATATAAAGAAGTTGCGGACACTCATTGTCCTTAAACCAATATATACCTTGAACCTTAATAGATTCTCTAGACACATGCGTGTTTTACATTTGGGTCGTCCTGGGTTAAACTGTTCAGATATTTTATTCTCAACTTCTAAGCTAAGGCATTTAAGATACTTGAACCTTTCGTCTATAAATTTTAGTGTGGGGAAGAAACTTGCAGAGTCCATCACTAGATTTTATAATTTGCAGACATTGGTACTAAGGGGGTGTCTCCATGTTCAAGATGTTCTTAGAAACATAGAATCATTAAATAATCTAAGACACCTTGATATCTCATTTACGGACATTGAAGAACTACCTGATTCTGTCACTAGCCTCTGTACTTTGCAAAGATTGGATCTCAATCACTGCAGAAGCTTAACCTCCTTTCCCAAGTCAGCTACTGGTTTGAAATATCTTAGATTTCTTGATATGTCTTTTACACCTATTGAAGAACTGCCTGCTTTTATTAGTAGCCTCCACAATCTGCAGACATTAGACCTCACCAACTGCAGCAGATTAGGATCCGTACCAGATTATGTGACAAGTCTTGAGTATTTGAGCATATTTAATTTCGAAGATTGCACACTCGTAAAAACACTACCCAAAAATTTTGGAGATTTAACACAGCTAAGGTCTCTTAACCTGGGTGGTACTGGTGTCAAAGTATTACCGGATTCTTGTGTTTCCCTCAAAAATCTTGAGTTTCTTAATCTTTTCATGTGTGAGCTTCCCCAAGAGGTAAAGTATTGGAAAAAACTGAGAGAGTTTTATTACCGTATCGGAACTCCAGTGGGTGTAGGTGAACTAGTTTGTCTGCAAACATTGATTTACAGGGTAGGAGAAAATGTATTAGGAAAGTCTGAAAGTAATAATGGTATTGAAGAGATAGGAAACCTGAACTTCCTTGAGAAGCTGCATATTATGGATCTTCAGAACGTGAAAGACACATTACATGCTGCGAGAGCGAATTTACAAAGGAAGCAGAACCTTCAGTTTTTGGGACTGTGTTATGCTGAAAAATTGCTGGAGGAGAAGTGTTATAGTGACAGTAATACGGTGCTAGAAGCTCTCCAACCTCCAACTAATTTGAGAATTTTGAAGATCGTGAACTTTATGGGGTGGGACTTTCCCACGTGGATGTGTGTTCCTTCACTTCCAAATCTGGAACAGTTGGAATTGGAAAACTGCAAAGAAATTAGACAACTTCCAGCAGCGATCGAGCAGTTTCCAGGTCTAAGATTCTTGAACTTAAAACGAATGTCTTTGAAGAGTTTGGATATCGGATTACCTGCCGTACATGAAATCAGTCTTACGGATATGTTCTACCTAGAAGAGATTTGCTGTTTCTGTCCTTTTCTTCAGACTCTCCAGATCGTTGACTGCAAAATCTTGGTCGACATCGCTTCGTTTCCATCTCTACAGCATTTGTACTTAGAGAAGATCGATCACAAGTTAGTAAGCTCGATTGGTCGCAGCTTCACCTCTCTTACCAAGCTTCTTTTAAAACATGTAGAGGAGCTTGATTACTTCCCAGTAAACATACTTCAAAACAACCGCAATCTTCAAATTTTAAGTATCGATGGGTGTAAAAAGTTTGAAGGATTTCTGGTAGAAGATGGTGAGGACGAGATTACACTATTTGGCTCTCTTCAGAGATTGGTCTTGATGGATTGTCCAGTTCTAAAGTTTGTACCAGATTTACGTAAGTGGAATTCTCTTTGGAAATTAACCATCTTCCGCTGCCCTCGATTGTTGGCGTCTTTAACCTATGATCTTAAATCCCTCTCTTATCTCAAAGAATTGTATGTGGATCTTATGCAACGAAATGAGCAACATGAAGATGTATATTATGCAGATGACTTGATCAATTTGTTGCAGTAGCAGGTACTCTCTCTGTCTCCGACTTTAATATATTCCTTTGACCTTATTCTTTGTTTTGCTTTATTGATTATGTGTGATAAAAACTTTGTTGAGGTATATATCTATTGCTAGAATTCTTTCTGAATTTGCTCGATTGTCTTATCTAATGAAATTCCCATTCATAGATGTGTACGTATATGAAGATATAATTCTGTTCAGTCTCTTAATTTCGGCGCTACTTGTAAGCCGTCCTGCTGCAGGTTATCTCCTTCTGGTTTTGTTTTTATTTCTTTTGATTAATTTGGTGGCCTTGTTTGGTTATGCAGCTGAAGAATTTTCTGTATTTATGAAACCTCGGGAAGCCGAAGCCATGGTTTGGTTCGATCACCGGGTTATACTACCTCAAGGATGAGATGCTGAAGCACAGATATAACGTTGAAGAAAAGCTCCCCCCCAAAAAAACACCCTAACACCACCAACCTCCGCCGCAACTCTGCAGGGGTACCACAACCACTTTCACAATTTCACTGAAGAAAAAACCACCTTCGTAGTTTTATTGTGCATTATGTGTTTTCTTTTTTTCTAAAGAAACATAAATTTATTGTTCATTCTAGTATTGCACCGAGCCCTATGTATCTCTGCCACAGATATTATGGGTTTATCTTGCAATCTGAGCTGCGATGTTATTTCTGAATATGTATCCTCAGGTTTATCACATGTATTTTTGAAAATATGCGACATTAATGTGTCTTTGCGGAATGTTTAAGGATTTTCTGCTTTCTTACTTCTCTAGCAATTGGCCTCATTGTAGTACATCACCAGTTATTCTTGCAAATTTGAAGTATAAACAATATTCTCATCTTTCCGTCGCTTCAGCATTTTGATCTTCTTTAGCAGGGCCGTCTCTGACATTTAAATGACCTTGTGCAAAAAAATAAATTCGGACAGCTCTTGATGCAAAAAAATAAAAATAAAATCATGCATATAAATTATATGTTTTCTTCACTGCAATGAAGTTACTACCCACAACTTTATAACATAGTCAAATTGCAGCATAAAACATCTGAAATGAAATTGGAAAATCTCAGGACTAAGAAACGTCCACAGACGGTTGGGGGGCACATCCTAAGTAAACCAAGACTATACAACTAGGGAATCGAAAGGCAGGGTACCTTCATCAAGTTGTAGATCCTTAGAGAAATCAAAGTGCACCCAGGTCGCCTACAATAAGAAGATGTCATAATCACTTGTAATCAGTTCACAATTCACAAGCATTTATTCAATAAATTTAATTGGAATATTTTGATAGGAAATGGTCCGTATGGTATTATCAAATTTGAAACAAAATCACTAGATACAAATAAAAATTTACCATTCCAATGTCACTGCATGTATTAACTTAAACTTGAAAAACCATGAAAAAAAAAGACCAAATCAGTTGGATACTTTGATCAACAGCGAAATCAATGGATCCAACAAAGTGGGAAATTAACATAAGTACTGAATGGAAACCCAAACACAAACTCTAGTTTGCTGGAGTTACACAACTTATGAATAATGAATTTGAACTGTTGATTTTCTCGTACCACTCGCCTGTTTCGGTTGGAGTTCAAGGTCTGGTCTAGCCACTAGGGTTCTTGAGTTCTGTTTTCGTTTAGGACTTTGCAGTTTCCATGCACATTTCCTTAACTTCAAAAAATTTCCGCCTTGTGCTGTTGCACAAGTTGACGGGCTTCAAAGCCGGCCCTGATCTTTAGCAGACACTGGACTTATAAATTCCATCCCATACACATCAACACACGCACTCGAAGTTGCAGCTTCAGCGAACAGTCCAGTCGATGGAGGCAGACTACACTACACTGCTACACCGAAAAAAAGAAAAATTCGCTCGTAACCCTCCCTACCCATAGATGGCGATATATAGTTGGGATATTTAAGTTTAGGTCGGGCTGCGGCATAATATCTGTCGTCCAAATCCTATTGATCCTGACCATCTTTTGTGATCTTCTTTTTATTATGCAGATTTAGGGTTAAACCGGGGGCGAAATTAGGTTTACAGCATGTTTGGTTCAAGGAATTGAATTCTTGGTAATCCAATTTCGCGGGAAATGTGGCCAATTCCTTGAACCAAATAACACAAATCAACTCTATGTAATTAAGAATTTTGATTTCTATGAATCCAATTCCCTCCAAATTGATAGATTTCAATTTAATAGTGCAATGGAATTGGATTCCATGGTAAAACCAAAAGTAACTGGATTACTTCAACCAAACGCTTATTTTTCGGATTTGAATTCAAATTCTTGGAATTCAATTTCAAGAATTGGATTACCCCATAATTGAATTCCTAAGAATCCAATTATTCAAACCAAATGAGGTGTTAGATTATAAATTAAAACCAAAATCTAATGTCTTGAATTGGGCATTCTCTAATTCTAGACATACAGTAAAAACTCTATAAATTAATGCTGCCGGGACCATCAAAATTTATTAATTAAACGAGATATTAATTAACCGATAAATTAATAATTATTAATTTATATATTAATGGATACAAGAAAAAAATTCCTGATTGTGGATAATTGTCCTGGTCATCCAAAAACTATTGAAGGACTGCAAAATGTTGAATTACTTTTTTTGCCACCAAAGACAACTTTAAAAACTCAACCTTGTGACGCGGGGATTATACGAGCTTTTAAAATGCATTATTGTCGTCGATTTTATAGAGGTCTTTTAAAAGGCTATGAATTAGGGCCGTCAAATCCAGAAAAAATAAATGCGTTAGATGCAATGAATCTTGCAATTTCAGCATGGACTATCGATGTTCGTGCAAGCACACTTTCAAACTGCTTTCGCCATTGTAAACTTCGATCAACAGATAACACAAGTTTAGAAAATTTGGATGAACATACAAACGGTGAATTCACTCGAGACTTGCAAAATCTGATCAAGAAGTTGGGCTATCACAATTCAATGAATGTCGAAGATGTCCAAAAATATCCGGAAAAAAAAGAAGTTACACAGTTGTTGACTGATGAAGAAATAATCGAGAAAGTTGTGGGAACTGATAAAGATGTGGAAGAAGAAGATGAAAGTTCAACAATAGAGCCCCCTTCACGAAACGAGGCTATTAAAGCGGCAAAAAGAATACTCCCTATGTCCTAAAATTTCTGTACTCTATTCTATTTTCTTCTGTCCTAAAATATTGTCCAGCTTCTGTTTATAGTCATATTTTTCAGTCAAGCTCTCAAATATATCCTTCAAACTTTTACAACACTAACGTCAGAGAAACAAATTAATTTAAATATCACCAATCTAAATATTAAATGATATCTTCCTCAATAGGAAACAAATCTACTAAATCAATCCATAAAGATTTTTATTTTCAGTGATTCTGCTCGTTCCACCAATCAATCCCACTGTCAAACCCACTACTGACTTGAGTTGACTTTTACATTTTCTTCGGTCGATAGCTAAGGGTTTTCTTCTCTGTCGTTTTGTTCAAGCTCTGGTTAAGAAAAAAACAAGGACTATCATTCAAAATTCACATCGAACATTAGTACTTGAACAGATCACCGTTCTTTCATGTGCGGATGATTATCTGATTATTACGTACATGTTAATGATTATATTACTCAGAATGGGATGAAGTAGGTGTCTTTAGAACTTCACAATCAGTTGCTACTATGCAGCTTCTTAGCCATGAGATGAAAATATCAATTTTCTTTTTACGTTTCTGATTCATGTGACAGAGAAAATGATAGTGTTATGTGCACCTTACCCTTCAGTTAATGATTCATGGAATCATGGTACCTACTGCAAATGTCCATGAATACTTGTCTAAACTTCCATTAGGCATAAATCATGTACAAGCAACATAGATGACCAATTTAATCAGTTTCAGAAATAAATTTTCGCGAATATTCTTTCAACCTTTGTTTGATTTCTTCGAAATCCGTTAATTGCAACTTCAGTATTCGATTTCCGCAATGTTTTTTTTTTTGTTGTTGTTGTAAACTTTACCAAATCCACCGAACCCAAGTAGATCTGTGTTTGTATAGGCTTTCGTTGTGCGTTTCAAAGAGTATCCACGAGTACCAACATATATCGATTTCCAATGATCAATCACATCTCTATTCCTAGATTTCTCGTAACCCCCCAAAATTTACACAACAAGATTTTCAGTCCCAATGAAATAAGTTTTATTTATTTATTTTCAGATTTATAAGCTAAATCTTGAACGAGTTTTTGGTTGATATATTTGTAAGCTAAAATTTGTTCAGCTGCTAATGTTTGATGCGATTTTTTGGATGATAGATGGAAGATTTTTGTAT
This sequence comes from Papaver somniferum, assembly GCF_003573695.1. Lineage (NCBI taxonomy): Eukaryota > Viridiplantae > Streptophyta > Magnoliopsida > Ranunculales > Papaveraceae > Papaver > Papaver somniferum. Next base: position 239,171,334 of record NC_039358.1, on the reverse strand, counting down.
TGCCTTTTTTGCGACCAGAACTTGAATGAAACGAAGAACGAGAAATAAAAGTCTAGCCACGTCATGGCCACCTCAGCGGTGGGTTTGAGGGTGGGATCGACCGGTGGGTTGAAAAGAATTATTGTTTTATTTTTATCTTCTATTTAAATATTTCTATAAATATTATCATTACCAATGTTTTTTTCTTACGTACTCCATATACTCCTTTTAATTTGAGTAATAATATATCATTTAATAGGCGTAGTTTTGTACACTCCTCCGGTCTCCTTAATATCTTGACTTAGTCAAAGCGGACTAATAATTTAGGATGGAGGGAGTAAATTTTTGTTGAGTTATGAGAAAACAACACCAAAAATTCTTACAGAAAAATTAGAGATGAAGTTCAATGCGATATTGATTTTAGCAAAAAACTGAAGACAATTAAATCTTTTTTCAAAAAGTCTTCATAAATCATTAATATATTGAGTATATATATATAATGCATTATAATTTACATTTCATATGGGGTCTACATAGATAACCAAAAATATATTGTCTTATAATTTTAACGAACTATTAATTTAGCACGTTATCCCCGACTCGGGGCCGGCCAAAAATATTATTTAAGAGAATTTATTAAATAATCGAGTATTAATTAAAAGAGTGTATACTTCCGCCAACTAATGATGCATTTGTTATTGGCATACTCTTGTCTTGTGCTATGCAGTAGTATTGTCAGACAAATGCAACTTCATAATCAATGCCACTTGACCAAGGGTGTTGGGATACACCTCAAGAAGCAAAAAGGCAACATATGATGAAGAGATTTCTTTTTTATTTGACTTATGAGAGCTATTACTGCTTCTCGATATGTCATGTGCAACAAGAAATGGGTAAATGAAGAAATGGGCACAACACAGTAAATGAAGAAATGGGTACCGTAATTCTTCCTGGCCAGGTGAGTTTCCAAATTCTACAATTTTTATTCTCTTGTAATAATTTTGAGTATCACATATTGTTATTGTTATGATTGCATAGTCACAATCACAAACATTTGCTGAATTAGGGTCCTACATTTGGACCTCAGGTTTTAGGTTCAAATCACATTGATCTTTACCATGGTTATTGAGATTGAAGCTTATGTTAGGATCCTGCACCAAAACTATAAGAAAACGATAGAAATTCTTTGAATTGGGGATTAGCTGGTCACATTGGCTTTAGCTGATTAGAATAGCAGTACCAGTTGAAACTTAGCAAGTAAAAAATTTAAGACACGGGCACCATTATCTACCAATGCCCAATAAGGACTTGGACAAACGTGGTCACATGAGCAATTTGTAAGTTAAAACCAGGAAATCTATAATGTTGCGAGCCCATTTGGGTATGATCGAATCACTATCATTTTGGATGATAGTACCCAAATTTAGCTTTTTCCTAATACTTTTAGCACGATCGATTCAGTCCTCATGAATTTAATAGTTGCCATGGTCTTTGTTTTCGGTAGTGGCTAGTAAGCTTCTTCCATCAACTTTACTTAATGATGCTAATAAAATTTTAGTAACAGTTTTAAGTATTTGCAGCTCTAGAAGGGGTGCAAATTTCCTAGATTTCTAGTCCTTTTAGATTATAATCTCGATGCAAATTATAATCAAAATCTAAGATGTACAATTTGCAAGTCTGAAAATATTTTAAGAGGCAACTTGGCCACCAGACTCAACCATGGCCAACTTGGGATTATAAAGTCCCTGCTACATAACATAATAATTGACTAGCCGATGAATAACATTTAGTGCCATTTGGTATGGTTGAGAAACTTATAAACTAGGTGATATGGGCCAACTTCGACGCGGCATCTTTACTTTTCTTAGTCTCATATATAGTGATTGTGATGACTACACTTAAATAGGGTGGACACTTCTCTTTTTGCTGGATAAATATTCAACAATATCTTATTTCAAAACATTATCGCATTTAATATAGTGAGATGCTCATAGAATTTGTCCATGTACTTAATGCAGAAATAAGTGGAATAATTCTGAGTTGTCCATTGAACTTGCTATAATAACTCCCAAGCAGGGGCGAAAATTCAACGAAACCACCATTTAACTAGTTATAGTATGTTTGGAAAAGTCAATAATCAATAATGGCAGCTTTAGAAAAAAAAAAGTAAGAAATATTGGGTGGATTAGGATGGATAGTTGACCAAAGATTTTCTACTACTTGAATTATTGAATTATGTGTAACGTCAACCCTCACTCACAAAGAGCCAAATTCTTAATAATTTACAGCCAATAGCTAGTTTGATTAAGCAATCAATGGCAGCTTATCTTGACATTGTAAATATGAATTTATGTATTCGAATTTTAAGTCTATACATACAGAACAAGATTCTAATATTTATCCATCTGAATATAAAGTTCTACTACATAAATTCCTATAAAGTTCTGCCGTTATTTCTTCTTTAATCTATCAATTACTTATCACTGTTTCATATTTCTTGTAACTATGGCACACATTCTTACTATCGGTGCAGCAGGAATCGTAAACAAGTTGGTGGATTCTGTTTCTCGTGAGATTGGTATGACATGGGGTGTCAAAGATGACTTGAAAAAGCTTCTGAACACCTTAGAAATGATTCTTTCCAAAATTGTTGATGCTGAGCTGAAGCAAGAGAAGAGCAATGATTTGAGACTCTGGTTGAAAAGCCTCAAGGACATTGCTTATGACGTTGATGATGTAATGGATAGTCTCTCCTATGAAGCAATGCGGCGTCAGCATGAAAGGGATGGTTTGAAGAATAAGGTACTGGATTTTGTTTCATCTTCGAACCCACTTGCTTTTCGTTTGAGTATGGCTAAAAAGCTCAAAGACATCAACAAAAGGTTAGACGTAGTTGCCATGGAAATGGGTAGGTTTCAGTTGCAAACTACACCTGCTAATACTACTATGGCGCATGATGATAGTAGTGGGCAACTGAGCAGACAAACCACCTCTTCGGTAGATGAGTCAGAAACTTTTGAAAGGGAAGATGATAAAAATGAAATCGTGAAAATATTAACAATGGTCAACGCTTCATCATCATCATCATCAACTTCACTTATGAATCCTGATCGAAAAAACGAAAAGGTTGCTGTGATTTCTTTGGTGGGAGTTGGGGGACTCGGCAAGACAAAACTGGCTCAACTCGTCTACAATGACAAGTTGGTAATGAAACACTTTGACCTAAGAATGTGGGTCTGTGTCTCTGAAGATTTTGATTTGAAGGCCCTTTTAGTGAAATTGTTGGAGTCCATTACTCAAAATATGGAGTTCAATAATATACCAGATGTTGGCGTACTGGCGGAAAAAGTTCGTGAAGAGCTGGCTGAGAAGAAGTACTTGTTAGTCCTTGACAATATGTGGAACGAGGATGCTGAGCGATGGGAGAGGCTTAAAAGTTTGTTGGCAGTCGGAGCTCAAGGAAGTAAAATTTTAATTAATACACGCAGAATCCAGGTTGCAGATGTTGTGAAGGGAAGTATTTCTCCGTTCAAATTGAAACATTTAGAAGAAGATGAATGTTGGTCGATCATCGCCAAGATAGCCTTTTCTCACGGAGGGGCACTGAAAACTTCTAAAATGACAAACATCGGAAGAGAGATAGCAAAAAGATGTGGGGGCTTACCGCTTGCAGCAAAATTTCTTGGAAGCTTAATGCACTCTAAAAGTGAAGAAAGTGATTGGCTGTCAATTCAAGAAAATGAGATTTGGAATTCACCGGTATGTCAGAACAAAATAATGCCAATACTAAGATTGAGTTATGATAACTTGTCATCTGAGTTGAAACAGTGCTTTTCCTATTGCTCCCTATTTCCCAAAGACAGGGAGATCAATAAAGAAGCTCTTATTCAGTTATGGATGGCAGAAGGATACCTTGATTCGTCTGCACAAACCAATAGATCGCTTGAAGAAACTGGCGATGAATATTTTGAGAGGTTGGTGGGGAGCTCATTCCTCGAGGGTGTCAAGAAGAATGTGTTGGGTGACATAACAACCTGCAAAATGCATGACCTTGTGCACGATCTTGCTGTAGAGGTTACTGGGGATGGTGAATGCATGTCTCTCAAGGTAAGCGAGTTGAATAATGCTTCTGAATTTCGCCGTTTAACGTTAACGATGGATGAAGAATTATCAGCAACTTTGCATGAAACAATAGGTAATATAAAGAAGTTGCGGACACTTATTGTCCTTGAACCAATGCATACCTTGAACCTTGACAGATTCTCCAGGAATAAGCACTTGCGTGTTTTGCATTTGGGTCATCTTGGTGTAGACTGTTCAGACATTTTATACTCGACTGCTAAGCTAAGGCATTTAAGGTACTTGAACCTTTTGTCTATAAATTTTGCCGTAGCGACGAAGATTGGGGAGTCCATCGTTAGATTTTATAATTTGCAGACTTTGGTATTAATGGGGTGTATTCATGTTCAAGATGTTCTTAGAAGAATAGAATGCTTAAAAAATCTTAGATACCTTGACATCTCATGTACGGATGTCAAAGAACTACCTGATTCTGTCACTAGCCTCGGTAACTTGCGAAGATTAGATCTAAATCACTGCATAAGCTTAACCGCCTTTCCCAGTTCTGTTACTGGTTTGCAATATCTTAGATTTCTTGATATGTCTTTTACACCTATTGAAGAACTGCCTAGTTTTATTAGTAGACTCCACAATTTGCAGACATTAGATCTCACTAACTGCAGCAGATTAAGAGCCTTACCGGAGTATGTGACAAGTCTTAAGCATTTGAGAATATTCAATTTCTCTGATTGCCCACTAGTAAAAACCCTACCCAAAAATTTTGGAGCCTTAACACAGCTAAGGTCCCTTAACCTGGGTGGTACTGGTGTCCAAGTAATACCAGAGTCTTGTGTTTCCCTCAAAAATCTTGAGTTCCTTAACCTTTTCTTTTGTGAGCTTCCCGAAGAGGTAAATCATTGGACAAAACTGAGAGAGTTTTATTACCGTAAGGAGGGCACACCAACTGGTATTGGAGAACTAGTTCGTCTGCAGATATTGAGTTACAGGGTAATTAAATCTGTCGCAGGAACGTCTGAATGTTATAATGGTATAGAAGAGATAGGAAAGCTGAATTTACTTGAGGAGCTACTTATTTTTGATGTTGAGAACGTGAAAGACCCCATACATGCTGGTAAAGCAAATTTGCAAAGGAAGCAGAACCTCCGGTATTTGGGATTGTATTATGGTGAAAATTTGCTGGAGGACAATTGTTGCAGTGACAGTATTATGGTATTAGAAGCTCTCCAACCTCCGACAAATTTGAGAAATTTGAAAATTGTTAACTTCATGGGGTTGGACATCCCCAAATGGCTGTCTGTTCCTTCTAATCTTCCAAATCTGGAACAGCTGGAACTGGAATACTGCAAAGAAATTAAACACCTTCCTGCGGTCATCGGGCAGTTTCAACGTCTAAGGTTTTTTGAGTTAACAGGAATGTCTTTCAAGAGTTTGGATGTCGATCTTCCTTTGGTAAATGAAATCAATCTTACGGATATGTTACACCTAAAGGAGATACGCTGTTGCTGTCCTTTACTTCAGAATCTGAAGATCGTTGGGTCCAAAAGCTTGATAGAATTCCCTTCCTTTCCTTCTCTGCAGCAATTGTATTTAGAGAAGACCAATCACAAGTTAGTAAGCTCTATTAGTCGCAACCTGACCTCTCTCACCAAGATTCTTTTAGCAAATATAGAGGAGCTTGTTTACTTCCCAGTAAGCATACTACAAAACAACCGCAATCTTCAAGTTCTAAGTTTTAATGGATGTAAACAGTTTGAAGGCTTTCGCGTAAATTCTGGTGAGGACGAGATTGCACTATTTGGCGCTCTTCAGAGATTGGTCTTGATGAATTGTCCAGCACTAAAGTTTCTACCAGATTTACGCAGATGGAATTCTCTTTGGAAATTATCCATCTTCCGGTGTCCACTATTGCGGTTGACTTTAACCTATGATCTTAAATCCCTCTCCTTTCTTAAAGAATTGTATGTTGATTTTATTCAACGAAATGAGCAGCATGGAGCTATATCTGATGCAGACGACTTGATCAATTTGTTGCAGTAGCAGGTACTCTTTCTATCTGTGACTCTAATACGTTCGTTTAAGTTTCTTCTTTACATTGATTATGTGTGTAAACGAAATTTAAGAGGTGGTACTGGTTTGATTCTATCCCTCTTATTTACTCTTCTTAGTAGCACTGGGTATCAATTTTCGTTCAGTCTCTGAATTTTCGTCCTACTTGTAAGGCTGCAGGTTATATTCCTCTGGTTGTATTTTTCTTTCTTTTAATTAATTTGGTGGCTTTGTTTGGCGCTGCAGGTAAGGAGTTCATTATTTTGCTACTAATGGATAGTCTGCGAGTGAAAGCCTACTGTTTGCGTAGCAGATCGAGTGATACAAGGATGAAAGATGAAAGGCAAAGCACCCAACAATACATCAAAGAACAGCTCACAGAAATCACGAACTGAAGATGGCCAATGGGCCCAAGCTAGCACCACAACACCACCAACCACTGCTGCATTTTCGTAGGGATACCTCCACCACTGCAGCAATCACTGTATTTTGTGCATTATGCGTTTTTTTGTTTTATCAAGAAACATAAACATTTGATGTTCATTCTACCAAACCCAATGTATCTGTACCCCAGATATCATATATTCTATGCGTTATCTAGTATAGTGTAGAATACATATGTTTCACTCAATACCGCATTACACTTGTTGTAAAATTGGAGTTTCAATAAAGTTTATTGCTTTCGTCGTCTTGAATTGTATGTGTTGCTAGTTGAGGAAGACGAATATTCATCAAGGTTGTTGTTGTGGATAGAGGAGGACAAGGTGATATCGGATAATACTTTCAAGGAAATGCATGATGTTAAACCGGATGCTTTGGTCGAGGGATTTGAATATATTGAAAAACTTACTCATGCTTGAATTTTGCTACGTTAGTTGTTTTATTTTTACACAAAAGACATCCATGTTTACTTTCAGTAAGACATAATTATAATGATTTCGGCTTCGCATCAATTTAGGGCTGTTAAGCAGCCAAACACATTATTGGACTGGCTGTTCCTTCACCTTCACCTTGCTTATATCTCCGAACTAGTTTTGCATTATACAACTTTCCTTGATTTTGTTCTCTCTAAATAATCATAGAGTTTTTATTACTAGTTCTCCTAATATCCTAATTCTCCTAATATCCTAATAATAGAGATCGTGCTGCTTTTTATTTTAATGGGAAACCGAAATCTGCATGTGCAATGGTGATAATGCCATAGCGATGATACTAGCCTGTATCTTTACACTGATAATGATAGGTACATAGGACAGCCAAGGGCAGGTCAACTTGGTGTGGGTTCTGGGTTCTCATGACAGCAGTAATTGAAACGCATATTACAAAGTGAGAATTTCGAAATACTTTTAGAAAAAGGAATGATAGTTGACACAATATTAGAGCCATGCTGATAATATGAACAGGAAATTTATGCTCTTAGTTGATATACCGCTGACAACTTTACCAAGTCTTGCAAGTAGTCCTCCCCGCCTCCAATATGCCACTGGAAACTTCTCCACGTCTTCCAACTAGTCCTTCCAACCTCCAGTAATCAGCTAGCTCATCAACCACGAAAAACATACGAATCCAGGGATAAATATCATAAGTAGGAACTTCACATTCACCCCAACAGGCCCGTAACCTCGCCGTAATCACCATAATCGGCAAGAACTACTGCATCACATTTGTCAACATCGAAGTCAGGTGGCAACGCATTCTCCCTGTACTTAGCATAAGGACAGGGAGGAGTCACATAATCGGGACCATAATTAGCAATGGCTATCTTTTTAGTAGCAAGAATTTGTGCAAGCACAATCTTTTGTTCAGCTGGATGGAGATCTTTTGAGAATTTATGAAGTTGCGACATCGTACTTTTATTTGGAGTTGCCTGCTTGAAGAGGTCTTTTATAGCATTTGCTATCCTTTTGCTGGCACTGACGTTTGGATGTTGATTTGTCACTACAAAAAAGAAGGCCTCTAGGGACGGCCACTTTAAAAAAAACGTCCCAAGATGTTAGTTGTTGGGACACTCGGCTGTAGACGTCCCTAGAGTTGATTATTTGGGACGTGCGACTCTGGCCACCATTATTGGTCAATTAATGGGGACGTTTTATTTTCAGCCGTCCCAATAGATAAGATTTCAATGTTTGTGATTGGGTCATCAGTAATTTATTTATCTTATGCCTAAAAGCACAATATAACATTTTCCTTCTCTTTTTTTTTTGGTTATATCGTCGCTTCTTTCGGTTTATCTATCTTCACTTTCTGCTGAAAAAACTTCTTCTCGTTCGTGATCTTCCCCTGTGTGATCTCAAATTCGTTCGTAGTGAAGCACCAACAACAATTTCTAAATTAATTCTCAGGCTAAATTTCTTTCTCTTTCTCTTTCAATCTTACGTTGATTTGATTTTAGGGGTTGCGAATTATGTTTTCAAAATCTCTAGGTTAAAGATTTGAAATAATCTCAATAACCAATTGGTATTTCATTCAATTGGTATTATAAAACATGATTCAAAAGTGGGAATGTAGTTCATTCAAGTGACTACTAATACTGATTTAACCCTAGAAATCTCAATTGTTTTATTTTGTATTTTTGTTGTTTTTATTGGAATTATTTAGTGGGAAGAAATAATATAAGTGCAGATGGACTGTGTTAGCTAGTTTGAGCGAGCTGATGGGCTAATCAGATATTGGATACAAAACCAGTATAATTTCAGAATGTCACTGATTTGTGTGTTTGTCATGTTATCCACAAATGTAATTGTGATTATTCTATGCCAATAGAATAGATTTTTTAATCGAGCATGTGTGTCTGAAAGGTCCAGTTCAATGATCTTAGTCTTACTTTGATTGATTGATTATATTAACTGGCGCAATATATACAAATTCCTCTCCATAAAAGAGGTGGTAATTGATAGGGAAATTGACATTTGTTCCAATATACTAGAAGACAACGTAGACTTAAAGGTTGGTGGTCATGATCATTTGATCTATGTACAGTCACTACAAAAAACTTGAGCATTGGCAACCAAGCTAGTTTGGTTGCCGAATATGAGTTTTTAGTTGCCAAACACATTGGCAATTAATGGTAGTTGCGGAGCCTAAGTTGCCGTATGGGGTGTTTCCAAATGTAAAGGCAATTACTAAAAATACATAGTTGCCATAATTTCATTTGGCAACTTATGTTACAGGAGCCAAATACATTACTTAGTTAAATGCAATTAATTAAAACCACAAAATTTTGCAGTTGTTCTAGAGTTGCCAAACATATTAACAACATAATCATCGTAGTTGTCAGTAACTTTCCACATAATATGGCAACTAAATTAAAATCTTGTTGTGGATTTATTTAGCAATTAATTTGGTGGTAGCCAAATACTATGATTTCATAATTTCAATAGGTATAGACAATTAAGTTGAAGTTGATTGATAGTTATCGAATCGTTAAACAATTAAATTTACTAGTTGGCATATGGTTCCCAAATCATTCCGCAACTGTGATATTGTAATTGTCATTCCGCAACTGTGATATTGTAATTATTTTGGTTGTATGCATGGATGATATTGTAATTAATATTGTAATTAATATCACAATTAATTATTATATTTATATGGTAATTAATATCTTCATTTATCTTGTAATTAATATCGTAATTAAACTCAAATAATTATCATAATTAATATGGTAATGAAAATATTGTAATTAACCTCATAATTAGTTAATTACTATTTTTGATCATATCCTAATTAATATTTTTTTTGTATAATGTATGCATTGACAAAACAAATTAATAAAATATGCATTTCATTTCCAGAACCAAGAGTAAAAAGTCATAACACCTTGGATGCTTCAAAAAGCCATACTACACGTTATCATCCTCCCTACCCTAATATCCTAATACCAGAAAAAAACAAGAAAGAAAAAAAACACAAAACAAAATAAAATAGAAATTCATTCATCACTGGCTGGCCCACTCCGAATTGGAATCCTCCACGTCAGTTTTTCAAATAAAGAAAATCATTCATCATCCATGGCACCTTCCACATTTCGATCCTCCATATCAGGATAGTCACGGATGTAGTTTTCATCCTCAAGGTCATCATAGTCATCCTCATCATTTTGACCTTCCACATCAAGATCCTCATCTCGCCCACTGACCTCTGCATCATCCTCCATTTCATCATCTGGTACAACCATGGAAGGATAATGTTTAGAAAAAAAACTATTAATTAGATCAGTAAGCCGACGTGTTTCTCTTCTCTGTAGCATGTTTTCTGTCTGTAGAGACTCAATTCTTCCATTCAACAATTGTATTTCTTTTTCCCTTAAATCAGCCAAACTCTTGTGAGTGTGAGAAGCTTTGCGACCACGTTTGTTAAGACTCCCACGTTGTTCATTACAGACAGTTTCATATATGTCAGATGGAGTTTTACTAGATTCTCCTCGCAGTGTTGCTTCTTTCATGTCCTCCATTATTTTCTACATAAATTACAGATAGCTATACATGATCATATACTGTTGCAGAGATATATTTAGACACAAAATTCTAAGTATATTTGTAGTATGTCTTACTTTCATCTCCTGACATTTCGGTGGCAATTTTTTAGAACCATGGGTTTCTGAAAACAAAATCACTGCATCACAAGGCTTGTTCTCCGCAATCTTTGAAGCAGCAAGCAGTTGCAAACAAACCAAGTAAGTTAACACTACACGGTATATAAAACACGGATTCGAACCAACATCAGTAGACAAAGAATGAGATACAATTAATGCATACCAAATCATATTCTACGCTGGCAAAACTTCTGTTGCCCGCACTATGATTAATTTCCTTTGCTTTAGCAGCCGCAATCCCTCTGTCTGATTTTTTCTGTCATTTAAACTCCACCATCTGTTAGGTTAAGCAACTCTGCAGTGTATTCATAACATATATAGCTTGATATTTTAAACATTCTACACATACTACAGGAGGCTCTTTCATGGAAAGTCAAAACTTAATTTTATTTGCGACAGTCTAAAACTAAGTATGCTACGCATATTTGACAATAGAAGAACAGATAGGAAGTTCAAATGCATACCCTTGCGGAAAAGAACACACTCCTAACTAGAAACAATAAATTTTCAAAGAAGCAATGAAATTGTATAAGGGGTGTATCACTAGGTGACATAAAATTGGGTATGCTATCTAATTTTATGGTTATAATGTATCCACAAGTAAATTCAGAATCTAACACATAAGCAATGATAGTTTGATGAAAAGATCACATGTAACTGAATGTATATACCTTGAAATATGGCGTGTCGAAAGTATTGCACATATATATCCAATCCTCTCTGTTAATCTCCAGTTCAGAGGGTGGTTCGGAGGCCAAAGCTACCTCGTGACTACTAAGGTTTTGAATCTTTAGGTATGCTTTATGAATTTTGTGCCTATGCCTGTTATATGCATTCCTCATTATTTTCTTGATTGCTTCCTCTGGGTCTTCTCCAGTGCTAGACTTGATTGTAAAGTAGTCCTGGTTGAGAAAAAACTGATTAGCTGGGAGTTATAATTGACATTAAAACATCCGAATTATTGCTTTCACAAAAAATATTATTAAAATTGGAATAACACAGTGACTTCTAATACATACATAGAGATTTTTGATCACTCGCTGAATTTTTTCAGGAGGAATATCATCAAATGCATCGTAATTCAAGGGACAGTTCTGACTTTGCCTAGTCCACATGCACACTGAATTGATTGCGACTTCGTTTTTATAACCACATAGTCTACCTTCATAGAGATCCAATTCAAGTATTTGTCCCCTGAATTTGGAAAGTTCCTTCATACAGCTGCGCCCTCTTTTTTTCCTTAATGGTACAACTGTTTAATATTAAAAATGAACATATAAGTGAACTCGCGCAAAAAAATAAAATGAAGTGTTCTGCATCTTTTATTTTCACATATGCATACATTTATACTTACTCGTTATTTCTGCAGTACCACATTCTTCATTTGATTGGGGAGAATTAGATGTTGAACGTGAAGGATGCTGCCGCTGGAGGTGTTGATCTTCAGGAGTATCATTTTGTTCTGGCTCATGGCGTGAAGTATTCTGATGCAAGATGTTTTGGTTTCCAAGAGGAGCGCCATTTGATGGTGTTTGAGATTGTCGTTGGGAAGATGAACTTCGACTACCCTGATGTTGTAATCCCAATGGTTGTTGCCGAGAAGAACTTGATACTTGAGTGTTATAAAGTTGATCTGATTGATGTTGGACTTGACGATGTCTTTGCATATATCCTGCATTTGAAGCATTGTACTCTGCCTCAAGCGATCTTTGTACCCTATTATTGCCGAGTCCCCTTGGAGATCTCCTTAAAGAATTAATAAAATGATTAGACCTGTTGGTTAGTACTCGATTACTACCAAGTCCTCTAGGAGATCTTCTCGGAGAATCAAGAAAATCATCATCAATTAGAGGTAACCTGCTTGGTGTTATAGGAAGACTTTGTCCACCCCTGTCTCGCAGTGGTGGTGAACTTGTTGGCAAGGGAGTGTTACGAGTTCTTCCTGATCTTTCTTCTGGTGGTTGAAGGTATTCTTCCTCCACTTGTTCATGGTCTTCGATTTGAGATGATGGTTGCTGATTCATTGGTTGTTGTTTCTTTCTACGAACTTGTTGGAATATTGATCCTCTTCTTGATTTTCCTGAACGCGATGGTGGTTCACCCAATTCCTCCAATGAATGGCGCACTGATTGTTGACGACCGAGTTGACTAGTCCTTCCTCCTCTATTCTTTACGCTACCTGTAGGAAAACAATGAATGAACAAATTAACACATGCTACACACTTCATTATATACCGTCATATGACAATATAATTCTTACCGTAATTTGACCTCAACTGTCCAGGGGCTATGCTTGCTATGTCGGAGCTCCCAATTTTTTTCTTGGAAAGTTGTTTTTTGGTTTGAGACATCTGGAAAGGAATAAGAAAAGATCAGTCACGAAACCAAATCTGAATAGCAATAATGATATTACAAAACTATAACAATCCTGTAAAGGAATTTGTCTTGGTGCGGGTGTCATTGCGATACTCATAGTTTTTATTGTTGGTGGGTTGTGGGTCGTATGTCATAACGAAACACATATTGCTGTCACAACTATAGATGCATTATTTTCTGTTTTGAACAATAGGTGCGGGTGTCATTGCGATACTCTGTAGATGCATTATTTTCTGTTTTGAACTATTTTCCACAACCTGATGGAAAGGAACACCCAACTTAAGCAGGATAGCATACACCCAACTATTCTACACAACTTGATTGATCTTATGTAACCCCAATTTTTTTTTTTATTTTTTTTTTGAGGAAACTGTACTAGAGAATCTCTAAAAAGCTACAGACAAGGCCAAATTTAGACCAAAACACTAGCCATCAAAATATGTAACCCCAATTTCAGATTCAGTTGAACAGGCGTAATATCAATTTATGAACACATGAATCAAATTAAAAATATGTAACCCAATTTCAGATTCAATCAAATAGCCTAATATCATTTTATGAACTCATGAATCAAATTTAAAATATGTAACCCCAATTTCAGATTCAATCAAATAGCCTAATATCAATTTATGAACTCATGAATCAAATTAAAAATATGTAACCCCAATTTCAGATTCAATCAAATATCCCAATATCAATTTATGAACTAATTAATCAAATTAAAAATCGTAAGTTATGTACCTTGCTGTTTTTGATTTCTGATAATTCCCCAAAAAATAAATAAATTTCTTTAACATCTCTGGAATGATTTTAGGGTTGAGATTTATAGCTTTTCCAAAACACCAAGCGGGAATAATCCCCGCCCAAAAGGATTTTCTTTTGATTTTCATCCCGCCCAAAAATTGTTAGGGTTCAAATCGAAAGTTTTTGGACCGACATTATTACCACTTGATATCTTCTTCCAATCCTTATCAATATAATCAACACAATCATCCTACGGCGATGCAGATATATTTCCAAAACTGTAGAACAATACCCTAATTTTCTGCCAAAATTTCCTCTCGAGGAGAAATTTTCTACCTAAGATAGAGATGGGGAGAAATACGCTGGATATGGAAGAGAGGAGAAAACTATGTTTCGATGTGAAACTGTGATTATACATCTCTATCGCCTACTTGATGGGTTGAGGAAGATCTAATGGTTATTTTACAACCACGTGTAAACACGTCAATACAGTTCACTGACACGTGCCGTGCGCATGGACACATGGTAAATTCACAGCAGATGCCTCCTCACCTCTAGTGGACATGGTAACATTATATGGAGTTTTTATAAAAAATAATTAAGGATTTTTTCTTTCTTAAAAGTTCAACTTTCAATCTGACAGTGGCTCATTGGTAAAGTTATTGGGGAACGGTACTATAACATATCATTCATGTTAGACCAAAAATCTCGACTGTAACCTATGATTCGATAATTGAGAAGGAATTTTGGAAAAAATAATGAACTCGAGAATTGTTAGCAACATTTGACTCATCAAAATTTTGAATAATTATAGTATGGGAATTAAAACGATCTCAATGTTGGTCGACCTCACTCATTTTCACCTGGACTTTAATAACAACATTAGTCAACATTGGTCGAAATCACTCAGGGGATACATGTGTGCACTTTGGTGATCTAAGTCAAATAGTGAATCCATGTTTCTTGTCTTTCTTATCGGTCTAAGTTTCGTTATTAGTTTGATGACTTTAGTCAGGGGAAAAAATAATGTCGAGTTAGCGTCCTTTATTTCTCATTTTTAGTTTTTTTAAGTGAGGTTAAGGGAAAAACATATACTAGGATGAGAGGATAAAAAAAACAGAAAGAAATATAGTTAGGTAATCTCTTTATTTTTCAAATTATATGATAGATATTTCAATAATATAGTTTCATAGTTCTTTTTTTAAATTTACTTATGTAAATTTTTATGTACATATAGTGAGATTAAATAGATTATATAGAGTCGTATAATCTTTCCTTGGAATCGATTTATGTAAATATCTAAGCATATCCATTGAGATCTAAAGAATTCTTGAGTTGGGTGAATATTTCAACCCATTATAAAGACGCCTAACTAAATTACACTCAAATTTTATTGGTTTCTTTGGATATCCACCCATTTCAGAGTTAGGATTATTAGAAATCTATGTAAATCTTCTTCTTCCTTTTCTTGTTTTCTACATCTTTATGGATTTTTGAATTAGGGCTTTTTTTTAATCTCCAGTGAGTTTTTTTTCCTCAGCAAAATAAGATATTGGTTTTATTAATCAATAAATCATTTTCTTCGTCTAACCCCGTTGTTCAATTCTATCTTTTCAATCTGCAGATGGCTAAGAAACAATCTTCCATCACCTACAAAATCAGTTTGCCTTTTGCGTTAGCAGGTACAAAGTTATTTGTCTTAAAGATAAAAGAGGACTTAAGAATTGAATAGAGTTTTGAAATATTTATCATTCAATTTTGCATAATAGTGGAATCTAGTGTCTTGGTTACCTCTCGCATGCATTGTTAATAATTCTGTATATAATTTTATTAAACCTTTAATTAATTTAATCTTCACAAGTCTGAGAGTTTGAACCTCATCGATTTTAGTCAATTCTATCCTACGTGACTTGTATTTCTTCAATTTCTTTGGTATTCATCAATATAGCCCAATATCGCTCGATTTTGCTGAATTTCACTCGGATTCTTTTGAATTTTCCCTTAAGTGCATCAAATTTCACCTAATATATCCACCATCTTCATTTATTTTTGAATGTTTGGATATGATACCATAATATATCAAAATTCATCAAGTGATCCAAAATTCGCATTAGAAACCATAATATTTGCAATTATTGAACGAAAAATCTTCATTTTTACCAGACTTTTATTGTAACTCGAAATCTCACCCGTGAATCAAATAGGTATATCCTTAAAGCGTCCGCAGTGGGCGACTAAACCCAAAGTATATTTGGTCTAGGACCAAGACTGAACCCAAATATAGTCGGTATAGTCCACGCTCAACCACCAGGCGAACGTATAGTCCCGACCTATGTAGTCGATTTCGGCCATCTCGGCCGAAATTTCGGCGAAGTTCCGGATTTCGGTCCAAGAAGACAAGATTTTGTTAATTTCGGCCGGACGAAATCTTTGCGAAAATTTCGGCCGGAAACGCGTTTTTCGGTCGGAATTTCGGCCGGAATATATATATATATATATTTTTAAAATTGAGTGGATTAATCTCAAGTACAAAAATTAAACAGATTAATTCACTCACTGGTATTATTGCTTGTTGTTGTGTTTGAATTTCTTGACCTAAAATTATCATTTGGTGTTGATGATGAGGAATAGGGCTGTCAATGGATATTCGATATCCGGTATCCGTTTCCGAACATCCGGATTCCGTTAGGTTAATATCCGATATAACGGCTATCCGATATCCAATAACCTTAACGTAACGGATATCCGTTTATTAACATAACGATACCGGTAAAGGGAGATCCGTTAGGTTAATATCCGATACCGTTAGTGTATAACTATATCATAAAATTTTCGGAAATTTTCGATACCTAATACCCTTTAGGTTTACTCTTTAGCCATTTGATTACGTCTCTCCTAAGTAAATATCGGAAATTATCGAATATTAACGGAAATTATTGAATATTAACTGAAATTAACGGAAATTATTGGAAGTTTTTTGGAACCGAAATTACATCGAAATTTGAAAACGAAATCTCCCCGAGACAACGTTGTACCAGTGTCTCGCTCGGGACCGAGATAAACCGGAATCCGAGATTAACTACCTTGGTCCCGACCCACACCAGGCGGTGGCATAGTCCACGCCCCACACCAGGCGAACGTATAGTGCACGCGCCCATTTTTTGTGTGTGGGGCACGTGGTTTTCACCATAAGATCTCGGGTCTCAAGATTTGGTCATCAGATCTCTTTGATGGTGATAGGTGGCTTCCATCTATGGCAGTGAGGTACTCCTATCTTATAGTCCAGCTACACCAAATAATACGCTGGGCGAAACATAGATTACTCAGTCCCGATCTTTCTTTCTCATCTTCATCATATACCCCAGTCACCTCGTTGATATTTCTCTCAACAACTACTTCCTTCGGTTCACCATCTTCTTTCTTCAATTTCACAGGGATTTCTCTTTTCTTCTTCATTGACTTCGAGATTTCTCTTTTTTTCTTCATTGACTTCGATTGGATGAAGAAGTTGTTGAAACTTGAAAATCAATGGATTCCATCAAAAGTTAGGGCAAAAGGTAACTGTCTTCTGTAATTTTTTCTTATAACTATGATTTCGATTTCGGTAATGGTTTTATTTTTAATCAATTGTTGAATAGAACCCTCTGGTGGTTGATTTCTGGGTGTGGGTTGTGATTTTGGTTCAGATTTATGTTATTGTTGAAGATTTTAAAATCTAACTCCCTCAAGACTCTCTATAACTATAAAATGGATTCAGAGTTTAGAGATAACTCTCATAGTCTCATATCAATCCCCCCCTCTTTTCAATTTAGTTAAAAGAGTCACTTTTCCTTCTTGATTTTACTGATCTGTGCTCTTTTTGTTTGTCTACTACCAGGTTTCCAACGGAGCTGGAAAGGGCTTTGATGTGACGAATTTCTGGTAATTGCGCTCCAATCCTTAACTTATGCCTATTTTTCTCACTAATTTGACTTGCATAGGTTGCTAAAAATTTTAATTTGGATACTATAGATTCATATTATCTGTTTGTTGGTTTGACTTTAATCTAAGATCTCTTCTTGTTTCGCAGAAATTTTGTTTCTCTAATCCATAGTTGTTCTGCACCTCCTTTTACGGACTCTCATAGATTGTCTTCTGTTTACTCTTTATGTTCATATGATGGATTTCCAAGACTTCACAATTATTGACAAGAGCTGGATAGGACTTCCAAGAGACCACGATGCATTCAAAGCAGGAGTTCGAAATTTCATAGACTATGCGAGCTGGGATTTAGAACCCGACCAGAAAATATTTTGTCCTTGTAAGGATTGCAATAACAATAAGAGAGAGCTTGTGTCTGTAGTGCACGGACATATTCTGTGGAATGGCTTTATGCCGGGATATGTGGATTGGGTATACCATGGAGAAGGGGAAGACCAGGTGAGGGAAACAACCAATACTGGAAATGTGGTGCAGGACGACGATGAAGAAATGTCTGATTTGCTGCAAGAAATGAACTATGACGCCTCCAATTTTTACAAGTTGCTGAACGATGCGCAGGTGTCACTATATCCTGGCTGTGAAAAGTTTTCAAGATTATCCTTCATTGTGCACTTGCTTCATGTCAAGTCCCTCGGTGGATTGAACATCAAGGGGTTTGATGCGTTGTTGAGTCTCTTGACCAAAGCCTTTCCGGATGCCAAACTACCAAAGAATTTTTATGATGCTAGAACAACAATCAAGGGCTTGGGGCTTGGCTACATTTTGATCGATGCTTGCGAGAATGATTGTGTTTTGTTCTGGAAAGAGAATGCAGATAAAACTTCTTGCCCGGTATGTCATGCTTCAAGATGGAAAACTACTGAATTGAATGTGGATAACGAATCAATCAGAAGAACACCAAGAGGTAAAAACATTCCAGTAAAGCAATTGCGGTACTTCCCATTAAAGCCAAGACTTCAGAGGTTATTTATGTCTTCAAAGACCGCTTCTTATATGCGATATCATGCCAAAAGACGTCCCAAAGATGGAGTTTTGAGGCATCCAGTTGATGCAGAGACATGGAAGACCTTTGATAAGAAGCACCCAGAGTTTGCAGCTGATCCTCGCAATGTAAGACTTGCATTAGCAACTGATGGGATGAATCCGTTTGGGAATATGTTGCATCCACATAGTACATGGCCAGTTGTTCTCATCAGTTATAACTTACCACCGTGGTTGTGTATGAAAGAGGAAAATTTTATCTTGTCTATGATAATTCCTGGACCCAAATCCCCAGGAAACGACATCGATGTGTATTTGCAACCACTCATAGAGGAATTGAAGGAATTGTGGGATGAAGGTGTTGAAACTTACGATATTTCAAAGAAAGAGAATTTTAAATGTCGTGCAGCATTACTTGGCACCATCAGTGATTTCCCTGCACTAGCTATGCTTTCCGGGTGGAGCACCAAAGGGGAATTTGCTTGTCCGTGCTGTGGGCCTGACCGATGTTCAGAACGACTGAGCAATGGGGGCAAGTATTGTTACATGCATCATCGTCGATACTTGCCTGCTGGTCATCATTGGCGCCACCAGAAGTCAGCCTTTGATGGAGAGAAAGAACTTCGAGAACCACCACATCTGATGAATGGGGATGAAATTGCTCAACAGCTGGCTCATTTTCGACAAGTTCAGTTTGGTAAGAACGCCAAACAGACTGGTCTGACAGAAATAACACTAGTTACTTTTGAACACAACTGGAAAAAAAAGAGCATATTTCATGAGTTGCCGTACTTAAGCTCAATTATATGTTTTCATAATGTCGATGTGATGCACGTTGAGAAGAATATTTGTGAAACTGTATTGGGCACAGTGATGAATGTAGAAGGGAAAACGAAAGACAATCTTAAGGCCCGGTTGGATCTGATGGACTGGGGATTACGGCCGGAGTTACATTTGAGACAAGAGGGAGATAAAATAGTGGTGCCAACAGCTTCTTTTGTCATGTCGCCCAAAGAGAAGGAATCTTTTTGTAGAACTTTGAAGGATATTAAGGTTCCCGATGGATACTCATCAAATATTTCTCGGTGTGTGAACGTTAAGGATCGAAAGATTATGGGTCTGAAAAGTCATGACTATCATGTATTAATGGAATATTTATTTCCTATTGCCTTACGTGGACACTTGGATGGGGATATATTGGAAGCACTGAGTGAGTTATGTATGTTTTTTAAAGTGTTGTGTACACGGGTTCTCAAGATAGAGGATCTGGATAAACTACAAGATAGTATCGCAATTACTTTGTGCAAGTTGGAAAGAATATTCCCCCCATCTTTTTTTGTTGTGATGATGCATTTGCCCATTCATCTAACACAACAAGCAAAGGATGCAGGTCCAGTTCAGTATCGGTGGATGTATCCGATCGAGAGGTAAGGGTATTCATTTATTTTATGTGCAACATTTGTCTAATTACATTGACGACTTGGGTGAATATTTCTTTTTGTAATTTTTTTTATACAATCACTATTTTTGCATCCTTTGAAGTCTTACTGTAATTACTTTAGGTATCTGCGTAAGTTGAAGTCTTATGTGCGGAATAAAGCTTGCCCCGAAGGATCGATGGCTGAAGCATACCTTATAGATGAATGTATCACTTTTTGTACGCGTTACTTGAATAGTGTTGTACAAAATTTAATAAACTTGAAAGGAATGAGGATGATGAGGCGCCACAACCTGATGATCGATTAATAGTTTTCAAACAATCCGGTAGGCCCGTTGGAGCTGAAACTTGGGGACAGCTTACGGAGTCAGAGATGAAACAAATCCAACTTTATGCTTTGCTGAATACCAAAGAAGTGCAGCCATATGAGGAGTGCGCGTGCTATTTATTTGTGTTTTTATAGCCATTAACTTGTTCAAGATCTAGTAATATTTTAGCAGTGTTGTGGTTAACTATGTTAAGCGCTGCACCTGCAGGGAACACAAAAGTGAGCTGCAAAGCCGTGGCTTAAGAGACGCCGACGTTAATAGAAGACACATCAAAGAGTTTCCTGATTGGTTTGCAACTAAAGTAAGTACCGATATATCATTGTAACACAATTTCTTTTGCGATTTTAATGACTTTCACTTCGTTTTTTTCGTCATTGATAAACATCTCTATGCATGTATGAATAGATATACCAATTGCATAAAAAAGGTCAGGTGAGTGATGAACTATATTCGTTGAGTCAAGGTCCTGCTAAAGAATGTTTGAGTTACAATGGCTACATTATCAATGGGTTTAGATTTCATACAAGAGAGTGGGAGAGTCGACGAAAGTCACAGAATAGTGGACTGTGTGTCCCTCGGGAAGACGAAGGTGTAGCTGAAGATGAAAATGATTTTTATGGAGTTGTGAATAATATTATCGAGGCACGGTATGTGGGTCAACTCCGAGTTCTTCTTTTCAAATGCGATTGGAGACCGATTGCAGGAACAGATGAGTTTGGATTTACTAGTGTCCATATGAATAGAAGATATTATGTGAATGAACCGTTTATTTTAGCATCTCAAGCACAACAGGTTTTCTATATCAATGATGTATATAATAAACAAAATGAAGTGGTTATAAAAACGCAACCTCGTCGGTCTTTCAATATTCCAGAAATAGATTCGGATGGGGAGACTGAAACAGAAAGCTCGACTTCTAGTGAGGCATATCAAGAATGGCATTCAAGCTATTCGATAAAAGATCTTAGAGGAGAGCCACATCAGGATCGCAGTGACAGTTTTGTTTGGGATAGGAACGACGTTCCCCCAGAAACTATCAGTCGTGCTGCAGCAGCAGTAGCTTGTCGAAGCCAAGAAGATGAAGAGGAAAATGACACGGATGCCGTTTACACCTCTGATGATGAGGATGAGTATGAATTTGATGATAATAACAACCGCGATGATATGGAATTTTAATAGTGGTGAGTATCATTTCATCTTATTGATCTAATAAAAGTTTTCCCCTTTGTGATGCTTGGATTATTTTGAATTTAAGTTTAATCTATGATGAGTTAGTTACTGAGTTATCTATATGTTGTAGGACTTGTCCAGTTATCGACTGCAAATGCCTTGCAAAATGGACGGGTTTCTATGTTTCTCTTATTGGGGTGGGGTGTTGCGAGGCTATCACCTGTTAGAAGTAGAATTTTTTTCCCTGCGAAAGTTGAGTTATGAAACTACTTTGACATAGGGTACTTGGCAATTTGGGAAGACATGACAGTTCATATTTTTAATCTTGTAAACTTCTCTTTCACGATTCCCACTTTTAATCTTTTGTAAACTTTAAGAGTGTTTCAAGACATTCATTTTCTTGAACCATTTCCATGAATGATAATCTAACCGGAGTCTTGTAAGGATCTAATTAAGTTACACATTTCACTGTGAGAACTTTTTTCATGCCTAACAGTGACTGCCATCTTAACAGTTAAGGAAGATTAGTTGTTCAAATTCCTTGACTTAAAATCACAATTTAATGTTTTCAAAAAGACTGATTAAGAATGAGTGAGATAGTAAATCAAGAACAAGTATTTATAATTTATCAAATTCTTATTTAATTAATGAAGACTCAATGAAATTTCAGAGGATACTCTTACCCTTACCCTTCCCCTTGTATTTTATTTAATCTAACTTTGGTTCCAACAAGTAATACTGTAGGTGATTTCTTGTCATCCGAATTAAAATATTCAAAACAAGAGCAGAAAACATCCAGCTATTTTTTTTTTTAAAGCAAGCTATTTACAAAAGAATGAGAAACATAACTGCAAAGAGCCTCAAACTTTTAATTTAAATGTTAACAGGTGTTTTAACATTAACAATTAACATAATCTAGTTGGTGTATTTGGGTGCTCAAACCTTTGGCAATCACAGTTGCTGGTTTAGTTTCCGAAGTCTTAAGCAACTATGCAATAGGTTAATTGTGCAAGCTTAGTTTCCGAAGAGTTTGGAAACTAGTGCATTATATGTAGTTGGCATATCTTTGTTACTGAAGAGTTTGGAAACTAATGAAACCTATAGTTGCGATTGACGTGTTGTCAAACTATATAGGAACTAAGAGTTGCCTTAGCCTAGTTCCCAAAGCATCAGGCTACTAGTATATTTCATGTAGTTGGCATATAATTGTTGCTAAAGAATTCAGATTCTAATAAAAACGGTAGTTGTGTGCAGATTGTTGCGGAAGTATATAGGAACTACTAGTTTCCTTTGACTTTTTTCGATATCATTTGGCAACTAATAGTTGCGAGATTTTAGTGGCATTTGCTAGGATTTTTTGTAGTGAGTACTCACTGACTTAAGGTGTGCTTCGCCAGGTGCATATTGCTGGTGTTAGCGATTGGGTTCATTTCATCGCAGGATCATTCTCTGGCTTGCATGCTCATAATCATCCCTCGCTATTAACTTATAAAGCTAATGGAATTGTTAAATTTGTAAAGTTTAGTGTAACTATCACCAAGTAATTCTTACTAATTCATGTCTGTCCTGCGTTCTTTTCCTCTTCCTGTTGGGTTTGTGGCATATGTATGCGTCTGTGAATAGTGGTTTTCGTTAATCATAAGTTTGTTCCTTAGTCAGTTTGTGTAAAACCATGGATTAGAGCTGGGTTCACCAGGCTCGGTGGGGTAAAGAGTATGAAGATGGCGTGAGGTTATTCTTGGACCATGCATTCGAGAAAGAGGTTTTTACTGAAGATAGTAAAATTAAATGTCCTTGCATAAAGTGCAATAATGTTAATTTGCAAAGTTAGAAGTGAAATTTTCAGTGACTTGATATTGCACGGTATGATGAGAAATTATACTACATGGTTTCATCATGGTGAGAGTTTAAGATCAACGGTCTCATCAAGTATCGCACCAAGGGATACATGTTTTGAGATCAGAAATAACAACGATGAACGACCAGGGGATGACCTTTTTGGCATGTTGCGAGCTGTGTGTGGAATACCAATGCGTGATGATGAAGGTATGGATGATAGGGGTGACGGTGAAGGTATGGATGATATGGATGACGATGAATATATGGACAATGGGGATGGAGGAGTGAGTGGTTTACCAAGTAATTGTACATCTTCTAGGTTTTATAAATTGCTCGAGGAGTCAAAGATACCATTGTATCCTGGCTGCGACAAAATGTCAGTGATGTCTTTTCTTGTCCGATTTTGGAACTATAAATGTGTTGGCGGGATGTCTGAGAAGTCAGCCAAGGATATGCTTTAACTTGTGAGGGATTCATTTCCTGATGATTGTAATTTGCCAGAAAATTTCACACAGTGCAAGAAAATACTTTCAGAGTTAGGATTGACTTACAATAAGATTGATGCGTGTCCGAATGACTGCATTCTTTATTATAAGGAGTACGCCGATAGGGAAACATGCCCTGTTTGTAAAGCATCTCGTTACAAAGATGGAACCAAAACACCAGCTAAGATTCTTCGCCACTTCCTTTGAGACCTCGGCTACAGCGGCTGTACATGGAATCTAAGACTACAGGATATATGAGATGGCATGCTGAAGGGCGTTTTTCTGACCGTCCCTAGAGGCCTTCCTTTTTTTAGTGTGTGGAATGTTGTTCTGTGTAATAGGCTTGCTGGAGTTTAGCTGAAGTAGAGTTAAACAATTTCAAAATATGAGATCTTGTTTGTTCAAGTTTCTCGGTTATTTCATGTGTTTCTTCAGGACAACCAAGGGTATCAACAAGATGATCAAACTTTGAAACGTGAGTATTAATTTCACAAACACCTTCATCTATGTCTGCAAACCTCATCTCTTCTATCCTGTGAAATCAAAATTCCTTGGGGGGAATTCATAGGATTTCTGAAGAGAACGAAATAAAGAAATCTGTAAAAACCTAGAGGCAAAATTCCTGTCTAAGATCTCAGAGAATTTTTTCTTCCAGTGACCGGGTACGAGAAAAAAAATTTAGGCGCAAAGGAAGGGTTTTTATAAGGGACAATCAGTAATCGATTCGATTTATGGAGAGTATATATAGCTAGGGTTTTTGTAGGAATTACTGGCTAGTCTAGTTCTAGTAGATCCAGTTAATGGCTAGTCCACCCGTGGAAAAGATTTACTCTCTAGTCCAAAAACTTCGTGGAGACTATAAGGCGTATTTTATAAATTCCTAAAACACCCTTCCGGGTCTAATTAGTATCAACACATGTAAATGTTACTAGTAGTATGTTACTACATACTAGTAATATCAATACAGTGATACTACATATTAATATGTACTGTACTATTAGTAACAAAAATATTTTATTGTTACTAGTAAATTATGTAACTACTTTATTATACTAAACTAGTATACTAGTATACTACTATAGTATAGTATACTAGTTACTACTAGTTTAGTAGTAAAATATGTAGTACCAATACATAACAATTTTTTTTGATATGTAGTATAACATATCAATATGTAGTATCAATATATAACATACTACATATCAATATATAACATACTACATATCTATATGTAGTATCAATACATAACATACTACATATCAATATATAACATACTACATATCAATATATAACATACTACATGTCAATATGTAGTATCAATACATAACATACTACATATCAATATGTAGTATTAATACATAACATATTACTACTAGTATACTAGTTACTACTAGTATACTACATATGTTATTACTACATACTACATATGTTATTACTACTAGTATATTACATACTACATATGTTATTACTACATACTACATACTAGTTACTACTAATTACTACTAGTATACTAGTTACTATTAGTATATACTACATATGTAATATGTAGTAACATATGTATTATTATACGTAATGTTATATACTAGGGTTAGTAGAGTAATTTTACTTTTTTCAAAACTTTTTTGGACTAGGGAGTAAATATTTTTTGGCGCTGGACTAGCCAGTAACCCGGGTCGGGTTTTCTGGACTAAAAAGTAAATCCCTCTTTTTATAAAGGGCAATCCGTAATCGATTCGATTTATGGAGAGTATATATATCTAGTGTCGGATAACCTGGTGGAGGTGCAGGGATGTGTGTTCTGGGTTCATCAGCATTCAGTGGAGCGATTTTTCCGACCGATACTTGATGTCTCAAGCTATGTTGTGCTAGGCGCTAGCCGAGGCGTCAAGCCTTGTCGCCAGGCGCCCTAGGAGACCACGAATCGATTTATCATAATCCTGTTTTGATTGCAATGCTCATAATCCTATTCTTGTATTGTGGTCGTACGTCTATTTCATAATCTTAAGTATCCCAACTCTCATCATCAGCAGGTTTTCTTCCTCTTTTGCTTACAGTCATCTTATACTGCCTTATACTCCCATGTGATTTGCGAAAATTCTTGTAAAATATTCATGGGGTATATAAGGATATTCTTTGATTGAGAATATATGTACATAGTTAAGTTAGAGAAGATAATTTTTCTGGGATCTCAATCGATGAGAAGACAAAAAAAAGCATATATTTATATATATCTTAACATAATTACCAGAGGTAGTAAATACAATATAAAGGAAGTTTAAAATTTACAAACAAAGAAAGGAAACTAAAAAACTCAATTTGCTCCGGAGATAAAGCACAATATATGGTCACATATCTTTGATTGCTTTACTATAAAATCTCTGCAATTAAGATTTAACTGATTATTGACAACTAATTAGCTAAAGAATCTCTCCAGTGATCGCATATGACAACTAATTGGCTATAAAATCTCTCCAATTAAATTTTGATTGAATATTTGACAACTAATGAGCTATAAAATCTCTGCAATATCTTTGATTAAGAGAATATATACATAGTTACCATTAATATCCGAAATAAGAGAATATACAGGAGAAATTATTTATCTGTAAAATGCCTTTGGAGCTTCTTCTAGCGCCTACAAATTCCGCGAGGCGCCAAAGGCGCCATACTCGCTCGCCTAAGGCGTTAGTGTGGGAAGTAGTAGAAAATCCGATTCCTCGGGCGTTGGACCTGCGCCTAGGAGCCAAAGGCGCTCGTCTTTTACAACATAGGTCTCAAGTAGCCATTGGTTTGCAATGGGACCGCTAGTTTTCCTACTGACCTGAATCTGAACCATCTCCGGCGAGCTCTCAGTTTAGCTGTTCTCACAAAGCTCTACATCTTCTGAGATACCAAATGTAGAAAATACCAATAGGTCCTAGAAATAAGATATTAGGGTGAGTTTGGTTCAGTTGACCCAGTCAGCTGTCTGTTTGGTCCTTTTTGGAAAAATATATTATAGTTTGGTCCTACAAATTATGGTTTGGTCCTAGGATGACATGGATGATGTAAATGTCATCTTGTAGTGGCAGAAATACCCTTTTTGATTAGGACCATATATATAGTCAATTGGTAAGAGAAGAAATCATTTTTCATATCTACATTCTCTCTCCTCTCGGTTACTTCTTTTTCTCCCTGCTGCTACGATTTCTAGGGGTTTTTCTCTCCGCTGAGGAAGACGACAGAAAAGATTTGAAGATGAAGATGAGTTCATCTGTTGTTGTTGTTGTTTGTGAAGATGAGTTCATCTACGATTTTTAGGGTTTTTTTTCTGTCGTTGTTGTTTTGAAGATGAAGATGAAGACGATGAAGAACAATGAACTGCTGCTGCTGTTCGTTGAAGATGATGAAGAAGATGAAGATCTGCTGTTGCTGCTGTTAAAGATGTAATCAAGGCGACGAAGTTCATGAAACAAATGAACTGCTGCTGTTTTTTTGAAGATGAAGATGAAGATGAAGACGAAAATGAGTTCATCTGCTGCTGTTGTTGTTCGTGTTGCTGTTGAAGATGAAGACGAAGATGAAGATATGTTGTTCATGTAAATCGTGTTGATGAATCAAGTAAACATAATTCTGATGAAGTCGACGTTGAACTCGTATTGTTGCTGTTGAAGATGAACCCAAGAAATCTGTTGTTATTGAAGATGAACTCGTCAAACCCTAGAAATCTGCTGCTGCTGTTGAAGATGAACTCGTGTGGAATATTTGATCTCCTTTTGTTGAAGAATGATGAAGACGACGAAGATGGGTTCATTTAAAGACTGAACTCTGATTTTTATGGATTTTTTTTGTGGGTTCATTTAAAGAATAAACTATGTTTTTAGATCTTGAATTGTTAAGTGTTCATCTAAAGAATGAACTCAATTCTAGGTTTGAATTAGTTAGTTTTTGATAGGTGTTCATTTTGTCGAATGAACTCTGTTTTCTTATAGGTTATATCAGGTGTTCATTTGAAGAATGAACTCTGTTTCCATATAGGTTTTATCAGGTGTTCATTTGAAAGAATGAACTCTGTTTTTTTTTCGTAATAATGAAGTTTTGTGTTGTGTTCATTTTACAGAATGAACTCTGCTTTCATATGTGATTTAGTTTGCTTTTATTAGGTGTTCATTTGAAAGAATGAACTCTGGAGTTCATCAGACAGAATGAACTGCTATAAAAATCAAGTAAACGTAATTTTTCAGGTTTTTATTAGGTGTTCATTTGAAGGAATGAACTTTGGAGTTCATCAGACAGAATGAACTGCTACAAAAAATAAGTAAGAATTAACACAGAAGGGTACTTTGGTCTATTTAATATTTTTAAATAATTATGGACCAAATGAAAAAGGTGATTTCTGAAAGGACCAAATAGACATGGGACCACCTAAAAAAGGACCAAACGATATTTCCCCCATATCAAATCCTATTTGTTGAAGGTTAAACCAAGATAGTGTGAAATAGATGGCATGGATCAACAACTGAAGTTGACGTAGTTAGAGTGGATCAACTAGTTTAGTTGACACAGTATGAAGAAAGGACTTGGGATCAACTATGATAGTTTACGCAGTATGAATGGATCAACTGGTACATTTGACGCAGTATGGGAATCAATAAGTATTGTTGACGCAATGATAGTTTGGACGTGAAGTTAACTTGTGGTGCAAGTTATTCTGTTTTTAGAGTTTGTTTACGTGAGAATTTTCTAGAAAAGTCTCTGTTAGAGTTTGGTTTATGTTAGGAAAGTTTTTTTATTTCGGGTCAAGTTTGTTTTCACATAAATAGGTTGTTGAGCCGTGAGTTTAATTGCATCAATAAGTGAAATATTGTTTAACATCTTATCTTGTGTTCTTTCATTAACTTTTTGATATCAGATTTTTAACATCTGGTATCAGAGCACGGGTATTAAGATGACAAGTTTAAGTTCAATAAAGGTACCGGTGTTTGAAGGCAAAAACTTTGAACACTGGAGGTTACAGATGGAGAATATTTTCACATACCAAGAGGTATGGGATATTGTGAAATATGGCTATATAGAACCAGAAGAATGAGCAGTAGTTGAAGCAGCTTAGCAAGCAATTTTAACTGAAATCAGAAACAAGAATTCAAAAGCTACATATATTCTTCATCAAAGTATTCATGAAACTATCATGGATAAAGTTATATACATTATGGAAGTTAAGAAGGCTTGGGATGGTTTGATAAACTACTACAAAGGATCTGATAATGTCAAGAAGGTTAAATCAAACCTTGGAGAGAAAATATGAACTGTTGCAGATGGAATCTACTGAAACAATATCAGAGTTTTTCTCAAAGACATTGAATCTTGTCAATGAGATGAAGGTTAATGGTGATACAATATAATACTCTGCAATTGTCGAGAAAATTGTACGTAGCCTACCTAAAAAAAATTGAAGCAAAAGTTACTGCAATAGAAGAATGTAATACTGCTGCAAATATGACTCTTGATGAGTTGTTGGGATCTTTACAAGCATGTGAACAAAGGTTACCTCAAAAAACTCCTGCTGCTAAACCAGTTGAAGAAGCTTTACAGTGTCAAGTTAGAAGGACTAACGATCAAGGAATTCAAATTCTGGAGGAAGACCTAATAATAGAGGATATCAAGGAAGATATAATACTGGAGGAATATCAAATAATGGAAGTTATCAGGGAAGACATCCAGTTGATAGAGCAAAACTACACCGTCATTAACCCGTTGTGATAAATTATCTAAATTATCTTTTAATGGTGGATCCATAATACTAAATTGATGTAAAATAAACAAAACTAGTAGTAAAACACCAAGGTGACCAAATTTGGAGTACAAAAACTCAGTTCAAATGTTGGGATCCATTAAAACTCCATATTAAACAAAAATTGATACAAAAACACCACATTTTTATAAAATTGATACAAAAAACCCAAACAAAATTGATTTCATCAAATTCTATGATGAAAACAAATTTGATTTCAACTTATTTTTGCCTATTTCTTATCAAAGATTTTAATGATGAAACAGTAAGTTTATTATAGTTGCGAGAAATCTCACAACTACACCCTTATTAAAATCTATAGAACAATGTAAGAAATCATCATAAGAATCTCAAGAACTTTTGTTAAGATTTTAGAACAAATACAAAGATATGAGAAAACCCTAATTTGGGAAGCAAATAATCTTTCTCTCCCCTAAATATCTTGTCTAAGCTCTCTCCAAAGATCTCTCTCTTTTACAAAGGCGCTCGGCTCCTTATATAGGAGTTTACATAGTGGAGGACAGCTAATAAAACCCTTTATTTCGGATCTGACGTGCGTTACTGTCGCATAGGGATCTACCATTGCCGCACCATTTCTATACATCCACATAAATCTTCACACTTTACTCGTGATTAGGTGACGTCATCTGGTTCGTCATCTTGAATATGTTGTATACGGTCGTATTAACTTACCACTTAGGGAGTTACTTCGCATACTAAGAGAGTGTGCGGTATTTTGTACCACATTTTGCCTCTTCTCATATCGTTTTTTAATAAAGAGAGCGGTATGAGAAACTCTGATTTATTTTACCGCAACCGTTCATCTTTTCGTATTCTTATCAACCGACATGTTTCCGTAATTTGGGATTAACCATCTGCACGTATTGACTCTTTCCCCTTTTAACCGGCACGTCTTGAGTTAACCGGTTGTTTTCTTTCCCTATTTAATAACTGGAGTGAGGAGAGATAATCTTTTCCTTTCTTTATTCGATCTTCATCTTCGCTGCAAATTTTCATCTTCATCATCTCGAGGTCTTCGTTCTTTCTTCATAAAGATTTACCTAGTGTTGTTCTTCTCTCAGCTTTATGGATTCTCATTCGAGGTTAGTATATTTTTCTTTTGATACTTTTCATATTTTTCTTTCCCTTGAGTTTTCAATTTGATATTTTTGATTTGCAACTGTGTTGTTACAATTCTGCTACTGTTCTTCATATTCCCATACTGGTTTTGTTGCAGCAAGAATTCTTCTTCTGATAATATTCGTATTACAGTTCCAAACCCTGATCATGCGAGTGTCTCTTCTTCTGAAAATGTGGCTGCATCAGTAGTGGATTCCACTGTTTCCACTTTTGTGAATTTTCCTGCCTCAGTGTATTTTACCGCATCAATGGAAGATATAGCCGCATCTGTTTCGGAGGGTATTACTACCAATTCCTCTGCAGATGTTGTAATGACCGCTCCTTCTCATTCCGTGGTCTCTTCTTCTCCTTCCGATGCCAAGACTCTTCTGAAAATCATTAACATCGTTCGCTCATCTGTTAATGATCCTTCCCAAGTTCGCATATGTGAAGCTCTTGTAAAGCTATTAGGTGATTCTCCTCCAGATAAGTCTGTCAGGAGTGAAATCTTCTCGCAACTGGATTCAGGTGTTAACCTTGATTTTGATCTTCTGGTAAATATTATTTTGCCCGTAACTTCTTTCTATTTTAGTTGATCGTGTTTTCATATTTCATCTAAATTATTTCCTCTTTTAGGATTCTCTTCGTCGTTTAGTTCAAGCTGAGGGGTTTTCTGAGTCTAGCAACACCATCCAAGAGCTTCACCGTCAAAATTCTAAGTTGAAGGCTGCTCTTCAAGCTGAATGTCTTGCGTCCGAAAATCTTCGCACTATGAATCAAGAACTTAGAGGTATGTTTATCTTTATTTTGTTAATCACTTAAAAGAAACTTGTACTTATATTCATGTTTTGAGTTTCTTCGTGCGTATATTAATACTTAAATCAGAAGCGCATTATGGAGAGATTTTTATTATCAATATTCTGCTGAATATGCTCGTGCGGACAATGATAAATTGCATAATCAAATAGATCAATTAGTTAATAATCATTCATATTCGCTTGATCAGATTGAAAACCTAAAAAATGAGAATCTTTGTTTAACTAATCAAAATGAATTTAGGGGCTCCCAAGTATCCCATCTTTCTGGAATGTTGCATACCGCTGATTTACACATCAAACTTTATCAGATGAGAATCAGTTCTTGGCCGCAGAGAAGCGGTATTTCTTAAAGAAATAGGCGATGTTTACACGCCAATATCTTATTCTCTAGAAGATTTGTGATGATCAAGAGGAATCCCGTCGTACGTTAAGAAATCAGCATGATGAGTCTATGAAGAAGTTAACCTTAGAGAATGAGAAAATCATCCAGAGAAAGGTGTACTTGTCTGTGATAATGAACAAACTCCCATAACAACATACACAGCTAAAGAGGTCTCATGACATCCTTGTAAAAGAAAATTCTTCTCTTTCTCAAGACGAAAAGAATCTTCGATACCGTCTCCAAAGTTTAGTTGGTGATGATTTTGATATTGTTATGGAGAATTGGAGAAGTAGTACTGGTATCGCTTTATCTCAATACCTCATATCTCATAGGGAAGGTAGTCTCATTGAGCTGACTTCCTCAGTTTACTCCTCTTTTTATGGATCATATCTTGTAACTGTGAAATTTGTCGCCTTGGTAATAATTAGATGTCTTTTTTGCAGAATCTGAGAAGTCGCATCAGTCTACCATCTCTATGTTCAGATATGATCTGACCAAGGCTCATAGAGAACGCACGAGACTCTCAATAGCACTTACCTATTCTCGAGACAGAGCAAATGGAAGGTGTTTGTATCTTGGAAACTTAATGGAGGTTTCCATAGAGAACACTAAAAAGAGTGTCTCTCGAGAAGCTCATGTTAAGGATCAAATTCTCGCAAATCGAGTTTGTGTTGACAACTCACTTCCTCTAGTGGATGTGGAACCTGTTGATGTGGATGCGGATGATAAGCTTCCTAAGCCCGATAGTGATTATGATTATGTGAGCGATGATGATGATGATGATGACGATGAAGCTCTCCTTCGGGAGGATCAACCTGACAAGGACGGATCTGATGGTGGTCTTTCCAAAGATCTAAGATCTGATGTTAACCCCAACAACGAGGTTGATATTGAAGTATCTGCATTAAATCAAGACACGCCTTCTAATAATGATTAGCTTTTATTTTCCTCTAGTCTTTTGTGCGACTGGTTATGGATTTTTGGATAAGTATTTTTGAAGTACATTTTTATTTCTGCTACCTTTATGTAATATTGTCTCTAACAAGGAGGATAATAACTTTCTTATGTTAATTCCCATACTTGTCTCTATTATTCTGTTTGTTAGAGATATTACTTATTCCCTCATCGTGCGGTTATATATGTGCGTTAATGAATCTTTAAGTATTTTTCTATCCTTTATTGCTTATTTGTGATTTTCTTCTTTACAAAATAGAAATCGTTATTTGAAATAATCTTAGGGTTTTATATTGAGGTTTTACTGAGCCTCCCTAGTTAGAGGTCTTATCATCCTCGCCCTTATTTTTTGTCTTACATTATTGTTTGTGCGGCAAAATCGCAGGCGGTCATTACCCTTTTGAGTAACGACCCATTGATCTTGCCTTATCACTTCTTGTATTTTTGCCTCTACAGGATGTATTGATGCGTTAATACGACAATTCTTATTACTCCCTTGAGTAAAAGCCTCATGATATTAATGTCTTTGACACAATTCAGCTCCCTAATGGAGGGTGCCGTCCTTATATTCCCCCTGAATGCACCTTCAAGGAAGCTTACCCCTACCGGGTTAGGGTTGGCTCTTCCCATCCAGTGATGCAACAATCAGTTGTTTTCGCGGCCTCTTATCCCTCCGCTGATATGCCTTATGGTTACGAGACCGCACCCTAAGTGGGGTTTCTTGAGGACCGAGTGCATCATAGTCTGGACTTGTCAAGAGCGTCCGGGTATGCTCCAGAAGCCCCAGGAACTGACTTAACCGTGTACCTCGGTGCCGTGATCGAGTTTCTGCACTCCTTAGTACAGAGCTTCTTACCTTAGTCTTACGACTAAGGCGCTTTACTGGATATGCTTTTATTTCACCCCAAATCTCCATGACTCAGGTTCCAGGGTCGGTGTAGCTTTCACCTGAGTCATGCTAATTATGGTTTTCCACAATTGTGACGCGTGTTAGGTATTTTTTTTCCTCTTTCTATTATGTGAAATAGGGTGCACGCCGCAATTGGATGCATGACCTCCATTGTTAGAGGTTTTACTTCTGATGCCTTTTATTAAGGTCTTATTATAAGGTCTTATTTTTCCCTTTTTCTTATATGTAATATATTTAAGGAAGAAGAACTTCTCATTTTCATTCATACGCTTGATTAATACAACTCTGATGTCTTCTTTCTTCATTTAGTCGTTTACACGGTAATTCCTTCTTAAAAATTTATATTTCTAGGATGACTTGCTTGCTTCTTTCACCTTTTGTGCATGCTTCATTAAGTTCACATATACTTTCTAATATACTTGTTCGCACATTAGTTATTCCTTCAGCCGTGCTATTGTTGCCGCATGGACCATACTTCTTCAAATATACTTGATTCCAAATTTGTCCTCCTTGTGTGTTTTCATTATTTTCCACCAATTCATACAGTCCATTACCAATAGCTTTCTTAATAATGAATGGTCCGATCCATGTGTCCTTTGACTTTCCTTTTTTCTGGAATGGTGGTTCTTGTCTCAACACCATCTCTCCTATCTGGAATTCATTCTTTCTGACGCACTTGTTATATGCACTTTCTTGTGTGAAAGTTGTTGCCTTAGCATAAGTCTTGTTTATTTCTCTACTCTTGTTCACAACATAAACCATTAATCTCTCACCGCGCTTACCTTCTTGTATTTCTTTCTTCCAGTTTCTTCGCTTACTCACGCGTTCTTCACATTTGTCTCAGATTATACCACCGATGTTCGTAAATCATATACAATTGAAAGCATTTCAACATGCCTACTAATAAATATCGGTATCAAATTATACTAAAAATAACAACTAAAATAGTAGTTTTAGAGATAGCCTCTTGTTTACTCGCCTATTAGTGTGACAAAATTCAAAAATGAGTTGGTTATATATTATGGATGGAGGTAATATATTTATTTAATATTGTACTTGTTTCGTTGATTATAGCCCCAATACTGTCATTATTCATTCACAAAAAACCCAACAAAGTAAAATTGTGCACAAAAACCCTATTCAACACCACCGGTTTAAATTACCCTTGTAACTTAAATCAGCCTAACAAATACAACCATACAACCAAATCCTCCATTTTTATTCTTTTCTCACAGCCAACACTACCAACACCAACTCATCACCACCGAACACCACCACTATCATCACCGACCACCACCGATATCACCCCATTATCGGGCCTACCACCACCAAACACAAATAGTAGCAGGGGATACCACCAATTAACACCATCGCCACTAATCATCATCACCACCAGCATCAACCACCACCCAGCGCCACCGCCATCGGCCACCAGGGCTCCATAGACCTCCACCTATGTGTCATAATTGACTCCCACCATTCTCCACCAGCATGAGCTACCACTGACCAGCTCCACCAACTACCACAACCAGAAACAGCAACACAACACCAAGGACCATCAGCAACAACACAACATCAACCACCACCTAACACCATCGCCACCACAAACCTCCATCACTGAATATATACCCACAAAAATGAAAAAAAAAAAGGAAAAAAGGCATATCTTGTTTCGTCGTTGTTGGATAAATATCTTCGTTACCGATTCTCCGATAATACAACTCACGTATTATTCACCAATCCATTACAACTTTTTGTAACATGGATTTCATTTATGTATAACATTTCGTAATACCAACAACAAAACAAGAAAAGAAGAATATAAGAGATGATCAATCACAAATGACAAAACTTAAACAAACTTACTTGAGTGTATTGAGGCGAGTAATCTCTTTGCTTAAGACATTTGATGCCCTGTATATAGTTACAGATTTAGCGGCATATGTCTCCAACATTCAACAATACCTCGATGTTTTTCGAAGCACTTCGATAACATCGAACAACGAACGCGAACGGATATAGGACAAACACTTCTTTAACACTTGAAGACACATGAAAACTCTTACAATTTCTAGTACTAGTTTTTGACTCTAATAAACATACTTGCAATGGAGAATGAGTGGGGTTTATATAGGTTTAGAGGTGACTCTTGGAGAAGTCCTTTCATGAAGAGTCACATCCCTTGGGATAAGACACTAATGTTGAAAAGACTCAAGTGAGTTGACACACCTATTCATATTTCTATTCAAAAATTCCAACAATCCCCGACATTGAATAGAAATTCATGCAAGTTTAATGTAGACACTAGAAAGAGTTTGTAGACGGAACATCACTGCATCGGGAGAGATAGCTTTTGGCTTTGAATCATCCATAGTGAATACCTACCGGGTTTACTAGTTGTTCGGTGAACGCGATGTCTTGAACCGCCCAACTTTATGATGTAAACCGATGCAACAGATATCACACAGTTTATTTCCTTACATATCCGGTTCTCGATTGTGTTAATTTCGGCCCTGAACGATGTTGGTTTTCATGAGTGCTCTAAATTAACTTATCCTTATAGTTATCATAGAAGCGGCCCCACTTCACACTCATATAGGTGATCTCCTATTTGAAAAGTATCCTGTCATACTTTCCTAGTGAAAACTAAGCCATAAGAATCATTAAGAGAAATTCTCAACCTCTCATTTGACAGGCAACACTGTTTCATCATAAAAATGGGAAAGAGAGTAAACTCTCACAGTGTTTCCGGTGAGTATAAATTTATAACTTGGTTGTCCCTTTTGAACCTAGATAACCAAGTGATCTCCAATCGCTAGGTTGGGTGTCCGCTATAAATACTACTCTATATAGGCTATCCCATTTCCCTCGATGACGCAATTATACGCTCTCTGGAATTCGTATCATTTGGCGGCTTGATGCAATTCACATACACTATTTCTTTTCGATGCAAGCATTTGAGAGGAATTGCTTTATGATACTATATCTTCGATCTATTTATCGAGACATACCATAATATCAAACTATGTGTTTCTTTCAAAATATTGTTTGATGAGAACAATCTATTTCTAGCATGCATATTCAAGAAAATTCCAAAATCATTTTACTTCTTCTCCAACTTTGCGTCCAAAGCTCTGGAGCCATAGTTGATACGTTATCACCATTAATTTTCATTATGCCGCTTTTCTTCAACAACAAACACATAGTTTCTCCTATGATGATTTTTCAATCATCTATATCTAAGACTGAATGCACGTATCCTTTAACATTTCTAGAAATGTACACGAATTAAATTATCCTCGATAATTTTCCTCGTAGCTCTTAGATATTTAACCACGTCTTAAACGGGAGTTATACAAATTACTTGTATATTAATTTAACTCCCCATACGGACCACCTCTATCCGGTACAATTATTCATGAGCATAGTCGAATTACTATCATGAAACAAATCAGTATTTATTTCTTCATGTCTCATGAATACTAGTCAACAAACAATTCACATTTCACCCAAGACCACATATGCTAGCTAGTGTGGTCTCGCAGACAAACTTCCAAGTTAGGGTGCTTTGTTTTACTGGTTACAATTCGTATCATCACATTTTGACAAATCCTTTCCGTTCCATGTTCATTGGGGACCATGGTAGGGTAACCGGATATTCGATTCGCTTTGAGCACCGCACCCCCACAATTCTGAGGTGCAGTTCAACTAGAAAATTCATGATCATCTTCTCCCAAGATATGAACTTCCCTTGTTAACACTTTTTTGTTACTGGCTTTTCCACACATTACAAATTAAGTGTGTTTAAGCTATAATCTGAATCAGCACTGGGTTGTGAGTCTTGTGACGTTTACTAATAAATGCCAAATCAAAATTCAAATTTGAACAACTCACGACAACACGTTCCGATTGCACTTTCTTGTCCATTCAAATTAATTTGAATAGTTTAATCGAGGTACCATAAGCGCGAACCAGGAACTCTAGAAACAGATGTTTAATCCCATATTAACTCACCAGTAATATGCCGAATTCCAATCTATGGAACATTTTTTCTCGTTGGAAGCGGGTTTCTGAATATGGACGACAGAAGATTTAATAATCTTTTACCACATCCATCCACGATACCTTGAACTATTCGTATATTGCCGAGACCATAGACGAACCCAATGTTAAAAACAACCCAGAATACCTAAATATTCTAGGCAAATCTCCGCTGCGAGATTTTCCCGCTGGGACACATTGATTAGGTTACCGATTACGGTATCGAGACAAAAATAATCCATACGACTCTTGTCTTTCGTATGGAATGGTGAAATTCCAATTTGAGCCGTACAAAATACTTCATTTTATTGGAAGATCCTCCTAATTAATGACATCAGGCCATCTCCTCATTCCCCCACATTTCATGGTTATACAAAACCATGAGCGTATTGTAAAGACTGTGCTAACGTGATATGGGGAATATAGAATGATGCCAACTCAACTTAAGGGATAACTGTGATCTGCCTGGTTCTCCATTCGTACTCTTTTAATGCTCATTGTTTGATAGATCATTTTTTTTTTATTTTTTTTTTTGATAAAACGGAAATTTCATTCAACTAAAAAGGAAACATTACATCCCAGTTTATATTACAAACTTTTGAAAGGAAATCTACTTTTCTATTCCTATTCCAGTTCTTAGAATTTACATCGTACACACCCAAATTAACATCGATTGTACTTAAGTACTTAGCAAACCTATCCGCTAAAATATTACAGTCCCTTTTGATATAATAGAAGGAAGTGGAAGCAAAAGAATTGGAGATATTTATAGCTTTTTGTATATAAGCATTACTTCTCCAATTGACATCAAAATTTCTCATTCTCATAGCATTGATGACATTGAGATTGTCATTAAGGAAGACAATTCTTGTAGTTCCTATATCTTTTGCCCATCTAGTTGGTTCTCTACAAGCTCTTAATTCTGCCTCTTCTGCTGTTGTGCACCAGCCATTCCCTCATGCAAAGTCCATAATAACTCCTTTATAGTCAAACACGACAATGGCAGCAAAATTTAGATTAGACTTGTTCAGAGCAGCATCAAAAGCAATGTAACAAGAATCATCACACATGAAACTATATTTTCCATTTTTACATCCAGGATGAGGACATTCACAACTGGACCTATTCTTGGATGGAATTATATTATTAACTTTAGAAGCACTCTCTATAAACTAACTAGAATCTTTTTTGATTTTTCCAATTAGATCAATAAGATCTAGTTGAATATCTTCAAAAACCACTTTGCACCTGTACTTCCATATAAACCAGAGAATAAAAGCATATATTTCCTTATTTTGTTGATCTTTGAGCCGCTGAACACACCAACTATTAAAATCAAGAGGTATTCCATTATAAAAAATTGAAGAAAAGGACACGCCCCTCTGAGTATCTATTGGTATATGTCTACCCAGTTTATGTTTTACAAGTATTGGGACATGCCCCTCTGAGTATCTATTGGCATATGGCTTCAGAGAATTGACATTCTAGAAAAAGATGCCTTGTAGATTCATTAACAAGTTTTTTGCAAAGCACACACTGAGTATCTATTGGTATATGTCTATTGTTATAGTTTTGATAGTGGTAGTAAAAGTTCGTTGCTCGGACTTGTAAAGATTTAAAAATAAAAATATATACACAATATTTGGCACAATGGGCGAGAGGTACTGGGACTAGGATTCCGCCAATTTCATTTCTTAAGGTTAAAATAATAATTCTTTTATCAATAATAGCTCGAAAAATATATTAAATATATCGACTCTAATTTATTGCCAAGATTGATTCTCAAAATATTAGGTGTAAATGTTAAGCATGGGACATCAAATCATCTAAGCTAAGCATGACCCATCAAATCAAATCACAACTAATTAATTTAAATCATAATTTCAATTAAAATTAATGCAAA
The DNA here is from genome assembly GCF_003573695.1 of Papaver somniferum. NCBI lineage: Eukaryota > Viridiplantae > Streptophyta > Magnoliopsida > Ranunculales > Papaveraceae > Papaver > Papaver somniferum. Next base: position 239,131,395 of record NC_039358.1, on the reverse strand, counting down.
AATCATGAAAAGAATTAAATATAATTACCCAAGTGTGAAATAAAGCTTCCTCCATTGCCCCAGTGTTGGGATTTAGCTTCTCATATTAATCATAATCTCAAAATACATGTACTTGCTCAAAAGTTGATTAAAATGATAAAAATGAGTAAAACAGTGAATGTACGACCAACAGAAGGCGTCACAAAAAGAATGATAAGAGACAGGTGCTGCTGATATTTAGACGGCGCTGCGACTCACGGTTGTGCGTCTTAGACTCTGGTAATAAACGACTGCCCCCGACAGTCCGTTCTTCGTCTTCGTGGTGTTCTTCATCAGCAGCAGCAGCAGCAACAGAGTTTCATCAACTCTTGATTTCTGCTTCTATGGACCTCCTCTAAACCCCAAACTCTCGACAACCTCTCTAGTCAACCCAAGGGGTCCTTTTATACCCAACAGGCGCGTTTAATCTCGCCATAACTCGAGATAATCTTCATTATTGCCGCTGTCCAAAAATAGGGAATAATTGCCAAAAATAGAAGATTCTTACGTACTCTTGCTTCCTGCACACTCCCAATTGCCTTCTCCACGCCTCAGCACTCGTCCAATGCTAGTAGAACTCCTCCATGCACGCTATAACTCCTCCTTGCTTACAGTGCGTGTTGCTCTGTTTTGGTTTGGTCAATCGAACCAGGAATTCTAGCCAAAATTGACCAATTCTGTCACCCATATTGTGTTCCTCAACCTAGCTCACATCTCTATACCAAAATTCAGCCATTGAATCGACCTACAACTCCTTCATTTTCTCGATCGAAATCTCTCCTGAACTGTGAACATTTTCCCGCCAATTTTCAGAATTTGAATTTTGAAGAAGGGTGTCCCCCTATCCAGTTCTGGTGTCCCTTTAGTAATTTGGGCTGAAATAGTAATTCTTGGGTTGAAATAGTAATTTTTCTGGTTTCCTCCGGGATATTTCTGGGACGTTTCTGGTACATTTCTGGGGCGCCTCCAGGACATTTCTGGGGTGCCTTTAGTACTTTTCTCCGGGGTGTAAATCATCACTTTTTGAGCAACTCTTTCCATACAAGGGTATTTTCTCCAAAAACACCTAAACAAACATAAAAACACCATAATGAGAACAAATGGGTACTAATAAAATACATAAAAGAGATCAAATTAGATACATAAATGCGTCTATCATCTACCCAGTTTATCTTTCACCGGTAAGCAATCATTGCATGCCTTCCATAAGAACATTATCACTCTAGGAATGATTTTTAGGTCCCATATTCCTATCCAATCAACTTTAATACTAGTATGGTTCCTGTTGCACAAATAATTATAGGCAGATTTAACAGAAACTTCACCATCACGAGTACCTATCCATTTAATACTATCTCTCCCACCTTCCATTTTAGGTTCTAGAAGTTTAATCTACTGGATAGTTTGAGAGCCAAACATATCCCTCAACATACTATCATTCCACATACCATTACTTTTAATAAGACTGGAAACCTTACTATTCATATCTACTTGATAGTTGTTTTTAGGAATAGGTATATTGTTTTCTGGAAGCCATTTTTCTTTCCATACTTCAATGCTTTCACCATTATCAATATCCTAGTTATGATTTTCTTTAATTATGCCAAGCCCTTTGCATATACTTTTCCAAACCCAAGATTTATTCTTCTTTTTCTTATAATTTAGGGGGTTCCTATCTCTAAAGTATTTGTATCTAAGAATGACAGACCAAAGTTTATCTGGGTTTTTAATGAGTCTCCAAGCTAATCTAGTTAGTAACGCTAGGTTGAATTTGTGGGGGTTTCTGATTCCTAGACCACCACTCTCTTTACTAATACACATAGCGTCCCAAGCCTTCAGATAAACACCTTTGTTATTCTTAGTTTTTTTCCACCAGAAATCTCTTTGCAGAGCATCTATTCTATCTAAGATTTTTTTAGGCAACGAAAAACACATCATCTGAAACATGGGCATAACACTAGTAACAGACTTTATAAGGGTAGTCCTACCAGCTTGAGAGAGAAATTTTGCTCTCCAACCCTGTATTCTACTATAAACTCTGTCTAACAACAATTGATAGTTAAAAGTTTTCGATCTATTAAAGAAAAGAGGAGTACCTAAGTAAGTGTCAGTTTTAGTAATTCTCCCAACCTTAAGAATTCTAGAAAGCAATTTACAATGTTTATTTTGAACTTTTTTACTGAAATAAGTGCCTGATTTTTTATAATTAATAAGCCGACCAGAAGAGAGACTAAAGATCTTAAGGATACCTAGCATGTTATGAGCCTGTTTAATATTAGCGCTGATGAAAATAAAAGAGTCATCCGCAAAGAAAAGGTGCGAAACAGAAGGTGAATTTCTAGTAACTTTTATCCCCTCAATGTTACCTAATTGTTCTTCATACATTAGCAATTTTGATAAGGCTTCCATAAAAATGATAAAAACGGCTGGTGATAAAGGATCACCTTGCCTAATACCCCTAGAGGTAGTAAAAGACTCCCCTGGTATACCATTAACTAACACAACATAACAAACAGAGGAAATGCAGGCATATAAAATTTCACAAAATTCGTTGGAGAAACCCATACAACTGAAAATTTTAATGATGAATTTCCACTCAAGCCTGTCAAAGTCTTTTGAGAGATCAAGTTTGATAGCCATGTGTCCATTCTTTCTTTTACTAGTTTTCATAGTATGAAGGATTTCATGTGCTACTATTATGTTATCAGTAATTTGTCTTTTAGGAATAAAAGCTGATTGGTTTTGAGATATGAGATTATCCAAATGAGGTTTAATTCTACTTGTTAGAATCTTGGCAACTATCTTATACAGCGCATTACTTAGACTAATAGGTCTAAAATCTCCTGGAGTTTTTGGCGTATTATACTTTGGGATTAAAGAAATGAAAGTATGATTTTCTTTTTGATTGAACTTCCTAGTTTTAAAAAATTGTTGAACCCAATGAACAATATCAGTACTTAAAACATTCCAATGTTCTTGATAAAAACCTGGAGGGAAACCATCTGGCCCTGGAGCCCCCCAAGAATTCATACCGAAAAGCGCTTCTTTTATTTCTTCCTCTTCATGAATTTTACAAAGATTTTTATTATCCTCCCTATTGACTTTATGATCTATAATTATGTCAAAGATTGGATCAATAACCTGGTCACTAGTTTGATATATATTTTTGAAATGCTTTGTAGTAATATCATTCAGGTTACCTTGATCCTCAATCCAGAGACCACTATCATCTCTAAGAGCATAGATACTATTAATTCTTTTCCTTTCAGAAGCATATTGGTGAAAGAATTTAGTGTTATGATCATTTTCCTTAATCCATTTTTTCTTAACGTATTGGCCCCAGTATATTTTCTCTATAGTATACCAAGAGTCTAATTCACTATGCAGTTGTTCTAATCTCTTTTTTGTTTCAACGTTTAAAATTTTCTTGTTTTCATTGTCTATTTCATTCATTATACTAGTAATATTTCTAAAAATATTTCCAAACTCCTTCTTATTCCATAAACGAAAATCAATCTCTAGTTTCTGAGAATGCCTCCTAAATCAGCCTCCCTATTTCTACTGACTTTCAAAGAGTTTCCTACTAGATTACTGTAATCTTTATGTTCCTGCCAGCACTTCATATACCTATAGAGATTATTGCCTTTCACTCTATTTGGTAAGGTTTCAAGCATTATAGGAGAATGATCAGACATAATTCTGGTCAAGTGTTGCGTTACTAAACTAGGGAATAACTCTAACGACTTATGATTAACAAGAGATCTATCGTTTCTTTCCTGGATGTTATTATTGCCTAATCTTCTATTGGTCCATGTAAAAGGTAAACCAGTGAAATTTAAATCTACTAGACCAAGCTTTTGAATGCAACTATAAACAAAGGCTAAGCTACTAGAGTTAGTATCATTTCCTCCTTCTTTTTCATCACGATGCAGAATGAAATTTAAGTATCCTATAATAGCCCAGGGTTCATTAACATTGCTTAAACTTGAAATAAAATCCCACTGTTAAACTCTCAAATTTTTATCTAGAGCTCCATAAACAAACGAAATGTTACAACTAAAATTATCTTTAATAACATGAAAGTTAAAGACATTATGCATGAAAGAAACAAGTCTAGCAGATATTCCTTGGTACCACACAATAGCAAAACCTATAGATTTACCAATTGATGGGATAATAAACCAATCTTTAACATGCATTTTGTTTAGGATTTTATCTACTGTATTCATGTTAACTTTTGTTTCTGATAGGAAAAAAATGTCTGGTTTATGAGTCTTACAAAGATGATTTAAATGATCTTGCTTAAGACTAGCTCTAATACCCTGAAGATTCCAGGATAAAACCTTAAAATCAACCCCATAATTCTCTTCATCCATAACCATACTTTTAAACATTAACTTTTGAAAGAAAGGTAAAAAACTATTACAAGCACATTTCAGAAATAAACACAAATGATATGCAACAAAAATCATACAGTTCCTATACAGAGGTGGGTTAAGTTTGACAAGTTTAAAAAAACTAATTAACAAAGCAATGCTCAAGCAAACAAAGTAGAAATTGATTCTTAAATTAAGGTAAATTATGGGACTTGGAAAGCTAGCATGTTTTTTAGAATTAAACTTTCTAAAAGATGATAAATCGAAGAATACCTCAAGAGTTGCCCCATGATCCACAGGAAAAACTTTATCGGAGCAAACACCAGCATTGGCCATCTCCATTGTCATCAGCTCACCATATTTTTCAGCTTCCTCTTCAATTATGCTCCAGCAAAGTGCATTCTCATCCTCATCAGTAATTATCACAGCACTCTCCTTAGCAACCCCAGCTTTTGCAACTTCAGTTCTACCAGTATTCTTATTGATCAAGACCCATGAGTTGTCGATCTTCTTATCTGATTCTAAGTAATGATCCAGTAGACGAAACCAGTTTGCTTGTCTTCTTTTATGGATTATCTCCTTTGGTTTAGGTCCACTGCTCTCTATCATTGGAGATTTTCCTAAAGCAATTCTTCTTAATTCCTCATTCAATCTTTCTTCTATGCTACCATTGCTTGATTCCCCAGCTTCACTGACTATACTAGCACCAGAAACTTCTCCCCCAGCTTCACTGACCATACTAGCACCAGAAACTCCTCCTTTATTAACACATGCATCCCTTCTTCTGTCTCCAATAACCCCAACTCCAGTAATTTCCAGATTATTGAAAATGACGCTTCCCTCATCATTAAGCCTTCTCCTCTTAATACCCCTTCTTTGCTGATCATCCTTATCGATTCCGCTATCATAAATTCTAATCCCAGCAGCTGCAGTGTCTAAATTTTCCTCCCCTACATTTGTTTGAGTATCCTCATTTCCCATTTCTTCTTCTTCATTGTAGACGAACACTTTTGGACAATTTCTATTGTAGATGCCTCTTCTAGTTTTCCATTTTTCATCAGAATGAGAAGCATCTATATGCCAACACTTGAAGCAGGTATCATGTGGAATCTCCATAAAGAAGATTTTCACCTTAACAATTTCTTTGTCATTTGAATCAATAATGATTACTCTAACTTCGTGGACCAGAGGTGTTCCTTGTGAGATATCATCAACAATATGAGCTTGAAACTCTCCCCTATCATTCAATGGACCAATCAGGTTAAGAACTTTCTCAATCTTATCAGCTACTTGTTTTGCTACATAACCTTTTTCAACTAAATATCCCCTCAGAATGAAATTAACCCAATAGTCCTGGGCTGTGAAGTCTACATTCTCCACTCTAGATTCATTATTCCACATTCTCATAGTAAGAAGAAAACCCTGAGCTCTGTTTGGTATAGAATAGATTGCTGCCGCAAAGTCTGCAGCTTTGGAAAATCTGATGATGAACACCTTTGGATCAGCTGTCTTCCTCACTATCAATCTTCCAGTTGGATTCGAGGATAATTTCAAAGCATGAACTAATTCTCCTGTTTTTAGACCTCCATGATCATCTCCTTTTTTTATCTCTTTGAAAAGCTTGACAATGACTCTAGGATATTTCCTATTTTCAATATCCACAGCATCATTTCTAAGAAATTCAATATAATTCTTAACAGAACTAGTAATAGTTTGAGTTTCATCCTCTAAGATACTAGTAAGATGAGTGATATAGTTCCTAGTTGGAACATCAGACATGATTTTTAAATTCAGTAGATATAAAAACTTATGATTATTGTTGAGAGAATAGTGAAGATTATTGTACTTGGTTCTGAAAACCTTTTCCTCAGTTTTTTCTTTGAACTGTTTAGTGAGCAAGCCAAATAAGTTGCTAGGGTATATATAGGCAAGATTGTTGAGTGTAAATGACACTTGTAGATGTTTACAAGGAGGTTACTGAGGAATGTAATGATTGTAAATGTATATTTTCTTTTTGCATGCAATCTTATAACTGTAGTATCTGAAAAGAATTGCCACTTGAAATGAAATTTTTTGCCTTTCTGATTCTTGAGGTCCAAGTTTTCTTTTGTGAATTTTAGGAGGAACAGTTCTACTCATTGTGATTTCCATTTGTAAAGAAGAGTCGCAAACACCAATGTTGTGATTTATGAAGTCTCTGACAAAGACTGTAGTACTGATATTAGCTTCTGTCTTATAGGAAATTTTAAAGTAAGATAGATGTCTGCACAGTTTTGCCACTTGTAGAGAAGTTCTATGTAATTCTAAATCTTGAGGTCTAATATTTGTTTTGTGAATTTTAGGGGAAACATATCTACTCAATAGGATAGACACTTGTAGAGAGAAGTCGTTAACACCAATGTTGTGATTTATATAGACACTAACAGGGACTGTATTGTTGATGCTAGCATCTATTTTTGATGAAGTTTTCAAGCAATATATAAATCTGGAGGCAATGATAGCTTCAATTAAAAAATAAACTGGATTTGTCTTTCGGGGTTTGTCCTTACTCAAGATTGCTGAAACTTTTCTTGCATCCAAAGTGAGGACTTTTTGTTGACCAGAGAGATTTCCGAAGCAGTGTATCGAATCGCTTCTTCTCTGAACGGAGGTATTGACTGGATATGGCCTCAACTGAGCATTGGTTCCAATAATGCTTTCCCTGCAAATACAGAAAAGCAAACAAATGGTTGTAATCAAATTACTGATATGATATTTACTCATGGAAGAAAAAGAATTAAATTCACCAGACTGAAACGAAATAGATAAGAATTGAAAGGAAAATTGTACTTGAAAACTAAAACAAAACTGACAGAAGAGAAAATTGTAACTAAAACCTAAATTAACACAAACGATTGGATAAAAAAGCCAATTGTTTTAGAAACAGAACTAAATCTGCAAACAGAAAGTAAATGGACGAAGAAAACCTAGAAACCGATTCAAAAAAGAAGGAAGGTGAAGAATAAAACAACAACAATAGAGGATAATTGGAACCAAATTGAAATTAAAAGGAATAATAGAGAACAAGAAGAAGATTATCAGTTTTAGCCAAAAATTGGAGAAAATCGACTGGAAAACGAATGAGATTTTGAAACTGGGTTGACCCGATTTTATCGCCGATCCTCAGAGCCCCTGTGGTTTTTGGGTTCCAGATATTTTCTACTACGGGAACCATACTAGTATTGCAGCCGTCAGTTTGATTGTTTGATAGATCATTAACTATAGCATTTTCTTGCTTAGGCCCCATCGTTATAACAACACATGATGTCATTTTCTCTCGGAGAAGATGCGACTGTTCGCAAACTAGACTTAAAGGAAGTCCATCATACTCTCTTAAAATTAGCACGCCAAACCAAAAGGAGAAGTTCTGATTGAAAAAACATTAAAGACGTTTAAGTTCACATGGGCAGTTATCGTGATCATCCACATGTGAAGCTACATCTCTGTGTGCATTCAAGTTCAAGTATTTATGCCTTCCGTCAATCAAAGTCACAGTACACACTGGTACGTAACTTTCAATAATTCCTTGAACCTGAGGCATATCCATAAAATGGTGCCTTTCCTGTTCCCTCAAACAACAAAACTCTATCCATCGAATGAAACCATTTCATAAAGAGATACGTATCTTTTGATAGACAACCGCAACAATTCTGGATTTGTTGTATCTTTCCCATCTTGGCCCAAATGGAGATTTTCAAAAATGGATAATCAAGACAAATCCTGATCTACAACTTCCATTTTTACTACAAAATCAAAAGAGCATCAATAAAACATATTGGAAAATCATTCTGGACTAGAACTGATCTCCTGCTCTTCAAAATTTTGCAGAAACAAAACTCAACTTTCTGAGATTTCTAAAACACTTCCACTACTTCAAAATACTAAATTTTGTGTGGACTATCATCAGAATATCTTGTATAAACAGGTAAAAGAATTTATCCAAATTCCTCTCCAGTTAGGAGATACACCCAAATCTCCAAAACGTTGCCAAAATTGAACCTTCAAATCTTTTAGAAGGAAGACACGAACCAGAGAGAAGGGAGGATTCAAACTGAGTATGAGTTTTTGTTTTTTTTTCTTGAAACACCCACCATGAGTAGCAATTTATAAATCATCTACGTGCCTCCTCAAAGAGGTGCTACTCAAATTTATCAAGAGGCACCATTCCATTCTTCATCCAACGGACATGGAATTTTAACTTAAAATTTGTAACCGAATGGAAATATCTACAGTACCAACTAGAGAATGCTAATACATAACGATTCTTCAATCCATAATAGAATTCAAGAAGATCACAATATGCATCCCATTCATCCGGTCATGTCATTTGATGGAAAGACGCATCCATCACTGATCGACATTTACTGTTCATCTCATTATGAGTGTAAATATTTACGACTGTCCACAGTCACGGTCTGTTAACCTTTGTACGTGCTTACCATCACGAAATCCATAATTCACAAATGTGTTTAAATTCATGATGCTATGGCTTTTCCCGCCATTATGTTCTGACTATTACAGAATATATTATACTGCTTTACTTATTTTTATTAAAGAGAATATTTCCTGTTATAAAAATAAGTAAAGCAATATAATATATTCTCTAATACTAACTCTAATTTAGAGTCCCGTTAATTTATGGGTATGGAATCCTAGCCCTCCATCCCATAATTGGCGTATGAAAGTAGGCTCGTCCTCATCCTCTTGATCACGTAGAATTTGAAACTAATCTGGTACACAGAAACCAAATGTTGTCAACCAGTTGTTGATTGTTTCAGAGACGCGATGTTGGATGAACAATAATTCTTTATGGTGGAAAGTTTAAGATTCAACCGGAGCCTTTCCCAACATACCCAACGCAGTAACGATGATAATCAAATGTTTTAAGATTGTTGGATAAATATCTTCGTTATCGATTCTCTAATAATACAACTCATGTATTATTCACCGATTCATTACAATTTTTTGTAACATGGATTTCATTTATGTATTACATTTCGTAATACCAACAACAAAACAAGAAAAGAAGGATAGAAGAGATGATCAATCACAAATGACAAAACTTAAACAAATTTATTTGGGTGTATTGAGGCGAGTAATCTCTTTGCTTAAGACATTTGATGTCCTGTATATAATGTTGTTACAGATTTAGCGGCATATGTCTCCAACATTCAACAATATCTCGATGTTTTTCGCAGCATTTCGATAACACCGAACAACGAACGCGAATGGATGTAGCACAAACACTTCTTTAACACTTGAAGACACATGAAAACTCTTAAAATTTCTAGTACTAGTTTTTGACTCTAAAAAACATACTTGTAATGGAGAATGAGTGGGGTTTATATAGGTTTAGAGGTGACTCTTGGAGAAGTCCTTTCATGAAGAGTCACAACCCTTGGGATAAGACACTAATGTTGGAAAGACTCAAGTGAGTTGACACGCCTATTCATATTTATATTCAAAAATTCCAACAGTCGCCCACAAAACTGCCACAACCATCCCTGCCAACACTGTCTTCTCCACCAGCACCACCACTGCCATCAACACCGCCAATGCCAACAACCACCATTGTCAACAACACCACTATCATTGTCGTCACTGCCACCCCAAAAGCACCACTACCAATATCAGTATCGCAACTAAATTTCTATGGAACCAAAAATAGTTTCAATAAAAAACAATCGATATTATTGACACAATTTTTTCTTCTTATTTTCTAATTTTTTTTAGGGATCAGCTTCGGTTGTTGACACCCTATTTTGGGATCCTCTTCAAATGTTGACACTATTTTTGTTATTCTTATTTTCTGATTTTTCTTTAGGGATCAACTGCAGTTGTTGACACTAGATTTTAGGATCCACTTCGATTGTTGGCACTATTTTTTCTTCTTTTTTTGTGATTTTTTTTAGGGATCAACTGCAGTTGTTGACATTATATTTAAGGATCAACTTCGATTGTTGACACCAATTTTTTCTTCTTCTTATTTCCTGATTTTTTTTTTGGGGATCAACTTCGGTAGTAAACACCATATCATGAAGTTAACTTCGATCGTTGACACCATATTATTTCTTTTTCTTATTTTCGGTTTTTTTATTCACATTGGTTGTTGACACCATATTATTTTATTTTATTTTTTTGGGATCAACTTTGGTTGTTGGAACTATTTATTTTTTCTTATTTTATAAGTTTTGTTTTGGTGATCAACTTTGGTTGTTGGCACTATTTATTTATTCTTATTTATTTATTCTTATTTTATTTTTATTATTATTATTATTATTATTATTATTATTTTTCTAATTTCTGTTCTAGTGATCAACTTCGGTTGTCGACACTATATTATTATTATTATTTTATTTTTTTTCTAATTTTTGTTCTGGTGATCAACTTCGGTTGTCGACACCTGCGGTGGTGGCGGCGGAGGCAGTGGCGGTCTTGTAGCAGCGGTGTTCCGGTGGTGGAGTGATCGTGGAATATTAGTGATGATAGGGCATTGTAGGTGGTGGTGGTTTAGCGGCGGTGGTGGAGTGTTAGTTGAAAGTTTTTGGCGGTGCTGTATATGTAGTGGTGGATTGGTTGTGGTGGGGTTGAATGGTTGAAATGGTAGACAAGGAAATATGTTGTATTTTCAATTTAAAGAAATTTTTTGTACGAGTAAGGGTAAATCTATTTTTAAATGGATAACTTTTTTAAATGATATGGTATATTTATTGTTGTATAAGAGTATTTTTTTTTATTTGATGCAAAAGAATTTTATTAATGAATTAAGAGATTACACTTCGATTATGATCAACCCTTTGAATGTCTAGAGGAGGATAGTTTGAAATTCAAAATTTAACTTTAAAAATCTAACTTTTTTTTCTAACTTGACTGAAATACACTGTCATAAATCTATCTTACTTAAAAGAAACTTAATATTCAGAAATAAAGACTGATTCATCCGATGAACATAATAGGTTTGTTCATTGATAGACTTTGTTAGAACTTCATTATCTAATTCAAAAACAACTTTCTTAAAACTCCTTGTAACTGCAAAGTTAACCACTGCAAACATGGCCTTGCATTCCAGCTCCTCCACTTCGACTCTTTGTATAAGGATATTTTTGTTGGGTGTCAAAACTAGGGGTATATGATTAGTGCACCCAGAAAATATCTTAGTCCACTTCGGGGAAAATTCTTTCAAGGAACGACCCTGGTTCGGACATAAGGTTATTGTTGGAACACCAACAAAATCGGTTTGGTTGACATAAACCTGAAGAAAATGAAAAAAATGATGAAACCAAAACTTGTTTCAACAAAAAAATATTACATCTTGTCAACAAAAACTTGCAAAAGTCAGATGAAACCTAAATTGTTTTTTAAAATAACAAAGATTAAACAAAAATTGGTTTCAACAAAATTCTTTTTTCCATTTCTCACAATGTCAAAGCTTAATAATACGAAAAGGAAATTTACATTTATTTAAACTCTCTCAAGTCTAGCAAGTAGTCCTCCAAACCTCCGATATGCAACTGGAAACTTCCCCACGTCTTCCGGCTAGTCCTTCCCACCTCCAGTAATCAGCTTGCTGATCAACCACAAAAAACAGATGACTCCTGGGATAAATATCATAAGTAGAAACTTCACACTCACTCGAGCAGGCTAGGTAAACGGCTCGTAATCACATAAATCGTCAAGAACTATTATTTCATTAACTTTTTCAATATCGAAATCAAGTGGCACCGAATTCTTCCAATAACTAGCATAAACAATGGCAGGAAGATCTGCAGAACCATAATTCGCAATGGATATCTTTTTATTAGCAAGAAGTTTTGCATTCAGAATTTTTTTCTCAGTTTCCTCGAGATCTTTTGAGAATTTAGAAAGTTGTATTTGCGGACTGTCATTTAGAGCTGGCGCCTGGAAGAGGTTTTTTATAGCATTGGATATCCCTTTGCTGGAACTGACATTTGAATGTTGTTCTATGCGGTAGGCTTGTAACGCTTGTCGGAATTTAACTAAAGTGGAGCTCAGCAAGTGCAAAGCATGGTATCTTGTCTGGTTCAATTTGTGACGTATTTGAGGTGTATCTTCAGGACCACCAACGGTATCAACAAGATGCTCAAGCTTTGAAACGTAAGCATTAATTTGACAAACACCTTCGTCTATATCTGCAAAACTCATCTCTTTTGTCTTTCACTTTTCTGAAACCAAAATTCCTTGATAGGATTCTTAAAGATTGTATGAGATTTTTGTGACGTGCAAGAAGAAACGAGAAAAAAAGACGGTGGTCGAAGGTTTTTAATTCCTGAAGAACACGAGAAATAGAAAAAAAAATAGGAATTACTGGTCCATCCAATATTGAGAACCGATTATTGTGTAGTCCAGCTCCAGAGAAAAATTATTCGCTAGTCCAAAAACATGTTTTTGGACCATAAAATTTATTCCCAGGTCCAGAGCACGTGTAGATCATCGAAGGTGTATTTTCGAAATTCCCAAAACGCCCAAATTCCATTTTCCCAGTTTCTACTTTTAGATCTAAGTTTTGGCGGAGATTTTTATTTTTTTTCTCTCGAGTGAATCTTTGTGATGGAGGAAAGAAGAGAAGAAGCAAGTGATAGTGAAGATAAAGAAGATTCGATAATGAATCAGTCAAAGAAAACAAGAAAAAAGATATAGATGCATCATTATTGGGTTTTTCTAAAAAATTTATTCTTCCTATTCATCTGGATTCCGATGTTTAATGTTGGAAGACGAAGCTTGTCTATTCAAACAATATGATTCAGCCGATTAAATTGATGGTTACTTTACTTTCTGTTTCCGGTTAGTTTGATTTTTAATTTTTTTTTAATTAATTTTATGTTTTTTTGGTTTTAATTAATTTATTAATATTTTTTAGTTTCATTCTTAGTTAACAAATGAAATTCATAACCGGAGATGAATGTAAATATGTTGGTGAGGATATAATACTTGCTTATAAGACTGATTAGATAATTTCATTTTTAGGTTTTTATTTTGAAATTTGAATATATCTAACTTTATGAAAATTTCGATATTTTTAGTGTTTTCTTTATGAATTGATATCTTTCAGTGGAGTTTTAGGGTTCACTAGTTTTAATTTTGATTCTTCTTTGTGTACTGAGTTGGGGTAGCTTTTGATTTGTCGGTGTTTTTCATGCATATCTTGTAGAATAATAATTATGATATGTTTTAGACTTTAAATAAATTAGTAGATAGATAATATTAGGATTTAATGTTTTAGGGTAACCCGAATGAAAGAAGAAACTGGAAATCTCAAGAACATGTACAGAAAGAAAGATCTCATTTGTACCCCCACCCACCCCCTTATTTTCTTATTGTTGTTCTTTATTAACCTCTGTATATTTCTAATTGATAATTTATGGACACTTTAAATCCAGTTACTTGTCTAACTAAACCAAATTTTGATTGATCCGGAGTTGGTATTACAGTGTCCTTGTATTTTGATCAGTATATTAAGATGCAGACTAGTTGTAGATTGAGAATTGGGAGTTCGATTCTTGAATTGAGTGTTGATGTGTTGTTATTTTTATGTTTGTGCAAAATTTTTCATCACTAGTGGTATTGAAACTAGCATTTCAGAGTCTTGGAGTGGTCTACGGAGACTTGGGCATGTCTCCTTTTGTATCATGTTATTAGAGATGGGATCTTAACTCCAGCCATATCAGGTCTGATTCTCATTCTTTAGTTTCATTGTGTCAGCAAACAGGTTTTGTGTTTGATTAAGATTTATTTGGCCCAATTACTTTATATTGATATGTACTGCGAAAAATCAAATGTATAAGGGATATTAGTAGTAATTGGGTTTCTTCGTTATCAAATGTGTGATATCTGCTAAGTTTCCAACCGTATATGTTTCTACTAGGTTTTCACTCCTTACATATGAATATGTACTAGATTTTCACTATTACATATCAATATGTATTACTAGTATTTCTGATAAGTACTAGGTTTTTACTAGTATGTATTGGATAAACCCTTATAGTATGTGTTTATAAGAGAAGAAATACCTTTACCACCATTTTCAGGTGAAGAATGATATATCGTGTTGTGGGACAATTGATGAACATTATATAATTTCTAATAAAAATGAGAATAAATAGTTTTTCTTGTTGCTGCCGGCATAGTGGGCATGTAATAGAAACATCTCCTGAAGCATTCTAATAACAATTCTTGTTTGGAACACATATGTAGTGGGGTTTGCAAATTTTCAATTCTAGTTTTTTCGCAGTACATTTGTATTGGTACTATGACATCTACTAGGTTTGCACACAATACATATCAATATGTATTAGGTATTCACATAGTACGTGTCAGTATATACTAGATTTTTAGTACTTGTTATCTTTACTACATGTGCATACGCACTGTGTTTGATCTCCGCATATATTTATCGGGTTCCGATTTTCTATTTTGATTTTGAAACTTCTGTTGATTTTAAAACTTATGTTGAACATATATAGACTGGTAGGCATGAAGATCATCTATGGGATAATACAGCTGTAGAACATAAAGGAAAATCAGTAATGAAAGCCAAGGCCCAAGGTAGTACTCTCTCCCTCTAAAAGATTCAAAAGTTTCTCTAAGAATGACAAATGCGCGCATTTAAACTGAAGAGTATGATACTCAATATATATACATATGTACTTTGTTATGTCATATACTGAGTATCATACTAAATTTTGTGAGTATGATACTCATAAAACTGAAGAGTATGATACTCAGTATATATACATATGTACTTTGTTTTTAATCGGTACATATTGATATGTACTGCGTTTTCGCTTAGTACATATCGATCTGTACTCGGTTCTTGCTCAATATGTACTAAATTTCACTAAGTTATATATGTTTCTTACAAAATTTTCTTATGTATACCAGGTTTTAAAGTACGGGGTTGGAGAAAAAGCTCAAATTCAAATAAGAAATAATAGCTGCAGCTATGGCCAATGGCAATGCAGTAGAAAAGTCATTGAGGTTAGAGGACTTGCAGACATCAAGGATGAGAGAAAGAGACTGGAGAAATCAACTTGAAGAGTGTTATATACCGGTACATATCGACATGTACTAGGGTTTCACCCAGTACATATCAATATGTATTGTATGATTATACGGGAAAAGGACTCCTTATCGCGGTTTCTTGCAGGCATCAAGGATGAGAAAGATGCGGAGGATTATCTCATTGATTTGAAGTGTCTATACCCAGTACATGATGATATGTACTGGGTCACCACCCGACACATATCAATACTAAAATTGGCTAAGTTATGTTATTATCCAGATTTTATACTACAGGAAGATATGTACCGCCAGTGGAGTATTTTTATATTAAGTTCATACAATTAGTATGTAGCAGTACTATAAGAAGAACCGAAGCACAATAATTTTTTTCTGCAGACCCTTTTGTAATAAAATAAGTTATGAGTTTAAGTTCTGCAAGGTTTTATAGCACATGCAAATATGTAATGCCTATATTTAAGGCTTGATACCCTTTTTTCAGTATATGTTTCAAAAATATAAATGTAAACTAACGATATAGAAAAACAGTACAATATTGCAAAATAATAACGGAGAAAATAGTATTAGAGACGTTAATGTACTAAACCAATTGTATTACTTGCAACATTTTCCAGCAAAACAAAATGCTCCATTACATATCTATGTCTACAATACATATCTATGTCTACTAGGTAAACAGTCAGCACATAAGTCGACATTTTGCGTTGAGAAGAATATTGATCATAAACCATTACAAACTGGTCATGATCATAATGCACAAGAAATCTACAACAACATCCACGAACATCGTGTCTCCATATTTGTGCATTAAGTACATGGGCATCTAAGTAAAAAGCTTGGACTTGCTTTTCCAGAAAACGGAATACCAAGTCTCCAGGAAGTAGTGCACCACATTCTGCTGCTAAATAAAGGATAGAGCTATGCCTTACATGCTTCCTTACATTAAGCAACTCATACTCATCTGGAGTGATCCTGCGAACCGCACTCGAACTTCCTGAAATAACAAGGAACGAAAATTTTGGAGAGATAGAACCCATCTTGCACTTCAAAAGAAAAAAAATGTATATCAGAAAAATAATAAGTGAGCTATGTCTCAAAAAGCCTATGGAGAAATGCCGCAACATTATACCTAAGAAAAAAGTTTGTAAATATTATATTAAATGAATAAGGAGAACTGTAGTTTCTCAAACCTACAAGCAAGTTAATGTTACCAGACCTCATCCCTTATTGGCTTGACTTTAATCTCAATTTGTGATTCATACAGATTTTATACTCAAACTTTAAACTCAGTTTGTCATATTCAAACATAAATATGGGTTTTATACTCAATTGGTTTTTACAATACATATTGGCATGTACTAGGTTTTCCATAGTACATATTGATAGGAAATGAGACAGTGTTTTGATACCCACCGGCTGATTCGTCTATAATGGTGCATCCTGTACTACATTATCTCCATCTTTC
This sequence comes from Papaver somniferum, assembly GCF_003573695.1. Taxonomy (NCBI): domain Eukaryota; kingdom Viridiplantae; phylum Streptophyta; class Magnoliopsida; order Ranunculales; family Papaveraceae; genus Papaver; species Papaver somniferum. The sequence continues at coordinate 239,114,460 of NC_039358.1, read as the reverse complement.
ACTTGAACATCATGCACTACATTATCTACATAATGAAGATATTGTCAATATGTAATGTTGGTATTCAAACATCAGAAAACACAATTTTCCATTTGCACATGTCAATATGTACTGATTCTTATTCAAGCAGAAAAGTGAAATTGGTTTTTTACAATACATATTGATAGGAAATGAGACAGTGTTTTGATACCCACAGGCTGATTTGGCTATAATGGAATAGCTTGCACTACATTATCTCCATCTTTTATCTGAACATCATGCACTACGTTATGTACATAATGAAGATACTGTCAATATGTATTGTTCGTATTTATACATCAGAAAACACAAATTTCCATCTGTACATGTCAATATGTACTAGGGGTTTAACTAGTACATGCCGATAAAAGGGGTTCACCCAGTGCATATTGATATATAAAATAAAAATAACATGTATTTATCATATTTATCCATCATTACATGTTGACATGTACTAATTGGAGAACAAATTTCTTTCAACAGTACATATCAAATCTAAACTAGGATATTTAGCAGTACATATTGATACGTACTGTAGAATCATACACAACATACATATAATACATATCACAAAAAAATATAGTAGAAGGATTAAGCAGTACATATCAAGGTTTTTAGCAGTACATACTGATATCTATTGCAGGATCATATAAGGAAATTGGTATAAGAAATGAAAAAAATAGAAGTAAAAACATTACATATATCGGATTTGTATTTCATTGTATTAGAATCAATACCTCTTTTCTCTTCGTTGTTGTTGGTTGAATACCAACAAATTTCTTCTTCTTCTTCTTTGTTGTTGATTGAGTATCAACATATTTTTCTTCTTCTTTTCACAATTTTTTTGGTTAGATCTGGTTTTTCAGTTGATTTTGTGATGGTTTCAATTGATTTTGTAATGGTTTCACCGAATCTAGGGTTTTTCTCGTTTATTTTCTTCAATTTTGTTGAAGATTGATTACGGAGAAGAAGAAGGTAGAAGAAAATGAGAGGTTTCCTGAAAAGAGAAATTCTTTTGAGTTCGTTTTAATGGAAGAAAGAAAGAGAAAAGTTATTTCTCCAATATCTGCACGTACAATAAAAAGGGCAGGCGGGTCTTTTTGTAAGACTAAAACATTTTTGGACCACCGATTAAATGTTTTTTATGAATGGACCATAGATTAAACGGGTCGCGGGTTTCTGGACTAATCAACAAATTTCTCAAAAAAAAAAACTAGAAGCAAAATTCGTTCTAAGAAAAGAAAGTGTACGAGAATTTGTGCAAGAGTAAACGAGAAAAGAAATCCGAAATCGATTCGATTTCTGAAGACAACGAAACCAACAAAGAATATAAGACGTACGTGGGTACGGCTAAATAAGGCAAGTGGACCTTTAGTATGCAAACCTATTTAAAGCAAGTGAACCTCTAGAATATATGCACGGCTAATCGTAGATGCTGTGGTTTTCGGGATACAAATACAAGGGTTTATGAAGTTAATTTATAGTGCTAGACGTGAGCCTCACATAAGGTAAGAAACCTTTGCTTGCTTGCTTTCTTTCAAGATGCTTTCAGTTTCCAGTAAAAACTTGTGCGACAAAAGCTCAACATCATCATCAGCTTCAGCATCGACTATAGGCAACAATGGTAATCTGTTAATAGACATTCTATATTGTTTACCAGTGAAATCTTTGTGTGTATTCAAAACCGTATCAAAACAATGGCTAACCCTAATATCTGATCCATGCTTTGAAAGAAACTATCATATACGTAGTGGTCGTCTTTTTACACCTGCACTATTTATGAAGAAAAAATTGATGACAAAGTTAGATTTCATAGAACCAGATTTTGAAACATTGGTCATGGATGAACGGAACGGTATTGATTATGTTCCCTTCAAGACCCCGATTGTTGTTAAAGATGGCTGGCATTTAATTTTTCAGCAATCTTGCCATGGTCTTGTGCTTTGTACCATTCGGGTTGGTGGTCGCAGACGTTATGTCGTATACAATCCATCCACGAGGCAATGCAAAACGCTTCCTTCACCTCAATTCAGAATAACTGGTGTCCCTCATGTTATGAGTGTCAGTATAGCTTTCGATCCTGCGAAATCGAGTTACCTTGAAGCTGTATATGTTTGCAGAACAGATAACAGCGAAGGAATGTTACATATTGAGATCTATTCACCCAAGACAGACTCTTGGAGAGACGCAGGAGAACCCTTTCCTTTCTCTAAATCTGGTAAATTATTAATTTCTGGTGTGTATTGGAATGGTTCAGTGCACTGGATCGATAACTGGACGGGAACTCTACATTATTTTGATATTGATTGTGAATTAATGAAGAATATCGCACTGCCTACGGAGCCAAATCACTATGAAGACTCGAGGAGGCGAATTGTATACTTCAATGAGTGCCGGGGACATATTCATCTTGTGGAGACACGCAAGGACGACATGCCCGGTTTTGATATTTGGGAGTTGCGTTCGGACTATACGGGATGGAATCTCAATTATTACGTTGATCTTAGTCCATTAATAACTGTTTACCCCGGCATTGTAAATGATAGAACGGTTTCACGTTTAATTTCACGTTTAAAATTGCGTGTGCTGTTTGTTGAGGAAGGCCAAGATTCATCGTCAAGGTTGATATTATCGATAACGAATGACAAACTGATATCCTTTTACCTTAAAAGTAAGTGTTTTAAGGAAATGTATGATGTTAAACCGGATGTTTGGGTACAAGGATTTGAATATATCGAAACACTTGCTCATGCGTGAGTACTGCTAGCTAGGTCAGGTGTTTCAATGCTGAAAAAGACATCCATGCTAATTTTCACTAAGAAATAATTATTTTGATTTCGGGTTTCGGCATCACATTAGTTCGATGTTACTTATATATATGTATATTTTTTTTTTTTTTTTTTCTTAAGCACACCACAGAGCTCCATTGTGGAACTGTTGCCTCTATACAGTATCAGTATCAATTATTGAGATACAACCCTTCTAAACAGACGAGTTTTTGAACTACGTGAAAACCCGCTAGACACAAATTTTTATGGTGGGTCCCAACTCCCACGGAAGATAGTAGGGGCCGGTATGTGTGAGAAGATTTGGGGCGGTTTTTCTTTCTTGTTTTTTTTCGTGGTTCATCAAGGCTTTCTGATTTGGGGTGGTTTTTTTCTTCTAAAGTAGTGTACTATTTTCACGTGGGGGTAGACTTTCTTTACCAAAACAATAGTACAGGATATGAACACAATAGCTTTTGTTTACCAAAACAGAAGTACACCGCATATGAACACAATAAATGTGCCAGCACATTAAGAGATGTTTTGATACAACACGGAATTCAGTTGGTGGAGCTGGATATTTAACTTGATAGTGGCTTTTTGGCTTTTAGGGATGGCTTAAACCGGTTCAGTGCACTGGATGGACCACCGGACAACCACTCTCCATTATATTGACATTGATTGTGAATTATTAAAGACAATTGACATGCCTCGTTACAACATCTGGGAGATGTGAAAGGACTATACAGGATGGAATGTCAAGTATTAGGGTGATCTTATTCCTTCCATTACCAAATGTGTATCCAGGCGTATCAATAAGCAGACGTTATTTCTACGATTGTCATGAATTTAAAGTGTTGCCTGTTGAGGACGGTGAAGATTTATCAAGGTTGATATAGTCCTTAGGAGTAAGAGTTTTAAGGAAATGTATAATTTTAATCGGGATTTCTATGGATGGATTTCAATATTTCGAAACACTTGCCCGTGCTTGAATATTTTCTTTGAATCAGCTAAACACACACTATTGAACTGCCCGAAATATTTTCTTTGCTGCCAGCACCACCATTGCTGATCCAGATCTTCAACTTGCACATCCGCCGGCGCTACCTTCATTCTCTGCTGAAAAATATTCACGACTGTTGGCTCTAATCAACACTTCCTCTGATGATACTACAATGGAACCGCGTGTCAATTTTGCTGGTAAGCTCCTAAATACATTTTCTTTTGAACCATGGTTCGTTGATAGTGGTGCTACTCACCATATCTGCAACTCACTATCTTATTTTAGTTCTTATTCTTCTGTTACAACTTTAATCCAAATGCAACTTCCAGATGGTACTTTCTCTACAGTTAAACACATTGGTGAAGTAGTTTTTTCGCCAACTCTTAAATTATCAAATGTTCATCATATTCCGAACTTTAAATTCAATCTATTATATGTGAGTCAGTTGACTCAAGCTTTGAATTGTGCAGTTCTTCTCACACACAATTCTTTTATCTTTCAGGACCTGTCAACGAACAAAGTGATTGGTCAGGGTGAACTTCATGCGGGTCCGTATCAGCTACGGGTCTCTGCGTCATCGCCTGAAGTTTTGTTTAATAAGACGGCATTCGACATTTGGCACTATCGACTTGGCCATCCTAATTTAGATCGTTTCCGTTCCATTTGTAATTCGCATGATTATATGCACTCCAGTTTTTCTATTGATTGTGATGTATGTCCGTTGGTTAAACAAACTCGATTATCTTTTAATAAAAGTAGTATTTCTTCTAAACGTTGTTTTGAGCTTATACATTGTGACATATGGGGACCATTTTCTACACCATCTTTTACTGGTGCAAGTTATTTCCTTACTATTGTAGATGATTTCTCTCGTTCCACTTGGGTGTATCTCATGCACACTAAAAGTGAAACTTGCAAGTTTCTCAAATTTTTTGCCCGATATGTTGCCACTCAATATTCTACGCAACTCACTACCATCTCTACAGGTAACTCCTTACCTTTTTTGCCCATCTTGCAACGTATCCAATCTGACAATGGCACAAAATTTCTCTCTAATGAGTTTCAGGCATGGGTAAATGAGAATGGCATTCATCATCAACGTAGTTGTACCTATACTCCACAACAAAACGGAGTGGTGGAACGAAAACATAGGCATTTGTTGATTGTTGCCAGAGCATTATGTTTTCAAGCTAACTTGCCTATTCTTTACTGGGGTGAATGCATTCTTACTGCCACTTACTTAATCAATAAGATGCCTACTCCGGTACTCTCTAAAAGATCCCCATATGAAGTTCTTTTAGGTAAGCAACCTGATTATCGCAACCTTCGTGTTTTTGGTTGTCTGTGTTATGCTCGCAATACTAAATTTGAAAATAAATTCGACCCTCGTGCTACACCTGGTGTTTTTCTTGGTTATCCATATAACCATAAGGGTTATATAGTGTTGGATTTATCTACCAAATCTACTTTCATCTCTCGAGATGTCGTTTTTCATGAAAATGTTTTCCCTTTCAAGGATGCACAACTCACTACTTCTGATTCATTTCAGTATGTAGCTCAAGAGGATTTTTTCTATGATGATCCTCCACTATCCAGTTCACAATTTCTGCCAGCACAATCTGTGCCTTGTTCAGGTCAGCGCTCCTCTAATCCTTTCTTTACAAATTCTCACTTCCAATACTGACAGTACGTTGGATTTACACGCTGTCTCTTCTCAACTTACATCTCCTAGCTCACCTCCTGCTAGTGAATTTGTTTCTCGCTCGTATACTGCTAGTGACCATACCCTCTCTAATCCTACAGTTCATATGCAAGACACTGTACTACGGCGTTCTACTAGGGATCATCATCGTCCACCTCATTTAAAAGAGTATATTTGTTTTGTTAACCAGTGTCCTTCTCAGTCTCCCTACCCTCTAACTGATTATATTTCTTTTGATCAGTTTACAGATCACCATCGTACTTTTCTCTCGTCTGTTCTCACCACTGATGAACCACGTAATTTCACAGAGGCCATCAAAATTCCGGCTTGGCGTGATGCCATTGTACGAAAGCATACAACTCTTCAAAACAATGACACATTCACTATGACTCATCTTCCACCGGGTAAAACCGTTATTGGCTGCAAATGGGTTTTTAAGATCAAATATAAACCAAATGGTGACATTGAACGTCACAAAGCACGTCTTGTTGCTAAAGGTTGCACACAACAAGAGGGAATTGATTTTCATGACACTTTTGCTCCGGTTGCCAAACTAGTTACTCTTCGTGTTTTATTGTCTGTTGCCGCTATTCATAATTGGCCTCTGCATCAACTCGACGTTAATAATGCCTTTTTGCAGGGTGAACTACTTGAGAATATTTACATGAAAATTCCTCCAGGTTTTCAAAAAAAGGGGATACTCGTGTTTATAAACTCAACAAGTCTCTATATGGGCTCAAGCAAGCATCTCGCCAATGGTTTGCTAAATTATTTGCTGTTTTACTCAATGCTGGTTTTGTCCAATCTAGAGCAGATTATTCTCTTTTTACTTATCATTCTGGTGACGTTTCGCTATATGTTTTGGTTTATGTCGATGACATTATTTTTCCAGGAAATAATGAATCTGCCATTCAGGCGCTCAAAGATACTCTTGAATCTCAGTTTTCATTAAAAATCTTGGTCATTTATAATACTTTCTTGGTACTGAAGTTTCAAGATCTCCAAAAGGTATTTTTCTTTGTAAACGTAAATACATTCTTGACATTGTTAAAGATTCTGGGTTATTAGGTGCTAAGATTGCTCCTTCTCCAATGGAACAAAATCTTAAGCTTCTTCCCAGTTCTGGTACTCCACTGCCAGACCCAAGCATATATCGTTGTCTCATTGGTCGATTAATTTATCTTCAGGTAACTCGTCCTGATATAACTTATTCAGTTAACTACTTGAGTCAATTCATGCAGCAACAGTGTTCTAATCATTTGGACGCTGCTCATCGTGTAGTTTGTTATCTCGAAGGTACTGTTAGCAATGGCATTTTTCTTTCTGCCACTAGCTCTTTGTCTCTTGCTGGCTACACTGATTCTGATTGGGCAGGGTGCCCTACAACTCGTCGATCAACGACAGCCTATTTTACAATGCTAGGCGATAGTCCCATTTCTTGGAAATCCAAGAAACAACCAACTATATAACTCTCTTCTGCTGAGGCAGAATTGCAATGGTTACATTATCTTTTTCAAGATCTTCGTATTTCTATTCCGAAACCTATTCCAGTTTACTGCGACAATCAAGCTTCTATTCATATCTTTGAGAACCCAGTATTTCATGAACGAACTAAACATATCGAAATTGATTGCTATTTCGTTCGTGAGAAACTCTCATCCGGTCTCATTAAACTTACTCATGTTCCGTCAGCTGATCAATTAACTGATCTTTTTACCAAGCCACTGGGAGTGGATCATTTTCGACGTCTTTCTAGCAAGTTGAGCTTGCGTCCTGACTCAACTCCTGCTCCAACTTGAGGGGGGTATTTGACGTATATATATGTCATATATGTGTTGTGTGGTCAGAACACATACTACACGTACATACACACTGAAGACCAAGCATGTTATAGTCCAAGTCTGTTATAAAGATCAAGCCTGGTGAATAGAAGAAGTTGGTTGTAGTCCAAGTCCTCCGGCATATAAAAAGATGTAATTTGTTGTAACAAGTCTTTTAGATTTCCAGCATTAGCGTACAATTTGTTTAACTAGGTTTTGAATCCTTCTTATGTAAATCATATAAATACTGAATGAATACAGTCTAGTCTACACAATTTTGTGAGACAATAAAACATCTAAACCTAGAATTCTTGATTAGTACTCCTAAATCCGGATTTCGTTGACTACTACAGCTAACAGTATTTATTAATGGAAATCGAAATCAGCAAGTGCTCGATTCGATATTCGTTACATTGATAGTGATGATAATAAAGATCACAATGGGGATAATACTAGCTTGTATCATTACATTGCTAATGCTAGCCGGGACGTCAGTGATACTAGTTTGTATTTGCATGAACCCAGACCTGGTAGTGTAACTGTCAAGTCCATAGGGCAACCAAGTGTAGGACAACTTGGTGGAGGTGGTGGTCTGGGTACTGGGTTTTCATGACAGCAGCACTTGCAACGCCTAACAAATTTGGATTCACCAATTGAGCATTTGTTACTAACCACTTCACCCCCTAGATCTGAGCATTCGTCTTTGCACCAATCTTTACAATAAGTGCAATCCGAGGTTGGATATGTAGTTTCTGAGTAGGAGTCCCCAGGTTTATCACATGTATCTCCCTTAGGAGTAGGAGGTGGGGATGATGGTGGTGGTGGAGGAGGTGATTGAAAAGGTGGAGGTGGAGGTGAAGCTGAAGTAGGTGAAGGACGCGGTGGGAACGGTAATGGTGGAGGTGAGGGTGAGGGTGAGGGTGAAGGTGAAGGAGGTGATGGTAGCGGTGGGAATGGTAATGGTGGAGGTGAATATGGGATTTTTTCACAGCAACATTGGCAGAACACTGAATACGTATCAGATATAGGTTTACAAATTTGTCGAACAGCTCTACTCTGCATCTCCCAACCACAAAACCTGATACACCAATTGTAACATTCGAAACATTCTAGAGTGTCACTGAATGTCGTCTCTTTGTAACTGTCCCCGGGTTTGCATATGCTTGCTTCTTTAATAGGTGCCATCTCTACTGCATAAAGACAATAAAATACGTTACATGATTAGAAATCCATTTTCAGTAGTCCTGGTTGTTATCAACGAATAAATACTCGTATAACGATACTTACAAGAAGATAATAGGGAGACCTCGGCTATGTTTTGATCTGTAGAAGAAGCATAGACTAGAACAATGGAAAGCAAGAGGAACCCAACACTGAACCCCATAACTGAACACTGCAGAGAAGAAAACTCGGCCATTTTTTTAGTGAACCCTTTCACAATGAGAGTTTCTTAATTAGATATATAGGTCCTGGACTAATAGTTCTACACGTTTAAAACGAGTGTGAACTCGGCTATGAATCCAAGTCTTTCCAAACGAGTGTCACGGATTCAGAAGGACATACATAATTCACTGATGAAAAGACAGAAAGGCTGATGATATAGGACGTGTGCATATCATCAGCCTTTTTTTTAGAAAAATAGGACGTGTGCATTTCCCAGCAAGTACTTATTTGGGTCTTTCTAATAATTAAAGTAAGAAGGCAAGTACTTAATTTGTTTGGATCTACTTCTTAATAATTGAGCAAAAACCATGAGCCTCGAATAGATTTAACAATCGCCACGACCCATGAGTATACTTCGCTAATGAGCACATTTCCACACTAAACTGACTTTTGTATTCAAAATGTGAGTGCCAGGCCAAAGCATGTGCATCCGTGAAGGCTCACGTCGCAGATGCATTTCATATAAGGTAAAGCTGCAGGCTGACGTCGCATCGCAAGTATTGAGAGTAAAGGCAGGGCCAGAGTAATTGCTGTACATTTTTTCACGTACACAACTTTATGTGTATGTCTTTAGCTGAGAGCTAGCATAAAGGTGTCATTTTCATCTTTGTACTACTTGCTATAGTATATCCTCGTGGTGATGAGTGGTCCATGTATATGTTCCATTTTTACAATCACGTTCTAGAATAAGGCTATTTGCCTGTTTCCGACGTATCAGCATAAAGTGTAGATAGTCCAATCCTAAAATGACAACTACAAAAGATAACAACAACAACAACAACAACTGATCAATAATTCAACTCATTAAGTGTATTGCAAATAAAAGATAATTATACATAACTAACCTAGCTAGTATCGATATTAATTATGAAGTTGGTAATTCTTGAGATCTAGTAAAATAGAATGAAGAAAGAAATTGTTTATTGTGGTTTTGATGGGGAAAGTCAAGTTCAGTGAAGTACGAACTTATGTGGAATGTTCACAGTTCTAAAGATATCCTCTCTAAGCTTATCGTTAAATTACTTCCAGAAGCGTTCGTCCAGATAGATTGATTACATAGTGGAAATGGTAGTGGCGGTACCACCATCAATATTTTTTTTCCTCTTGTGATGTTTTGATCATGCAAATTCTTCATTTCTTTTATATGTACTGGTACATGTTTTGCATGTCTTACAGTGTCTTTCTGCTCACAATCATACAGAGATGCTCAAGACGATTGATCATGTTAACTGTGTGAACGAGATGTTGGATATTTTAATAAATGTTTGCATATACGAAACTCTACCTATGCTTAATTTGAAAAAGATAATACAAGGTTTAATGTAGTACTAATAAGTTATGGATGTGGTCACAATGCATCAAATTTAAACTTCCCATATCAAATTAGTGCAGTGGTTTTATAAGAAAGGGGATGGATGCAAATCCTTAATAAGTTAATAAAAGTCAGCAGGTATATAGCAGAAGCACCTTGGAGAGTTACTTATATGAGTATGTAAACCAGGCGGTCTCCTAAGAGAAAAATACATTTCTCTCGTGAATACGGAATACGTTATACTTATACAACAAAATGTGTATGTATCGTTTGTGCCCAGACTTCTTCGTGCCCATTGTGCCTACACAAAATTGATCAATTAACCCAATAATGATAATTTCTGGATGAAAAAGACATGTAAAGTTTGATACTGTTTAATGGACGAGAATGTAAAAATAGCCAGGATCTAAACAGTTTCATCCTACCATTTTCAAATATTTTTTCTTATTTTAAATTTAAGCCAGGATGAATCCCGATTCATTCTTGTTATTTTTTTGGTGTCCACTTCACCCGTACTAATTTTTAATCGTCCATTAGAATCATGTTTTAAATTTTTTTGAACAATTAACCCGATTTTTCATTAAATTACGATACTTGTATTGTTTGTTTAACGGTAACTAATTGCTTGGACTCTTCCATATTTGAACTAAATTAACAAAGAAAGTACAATTAAAGGACTCTGTACCTATCTTACGTATCTTTTCACAATCTGATATTAAACAAGTATTCTTGTTGTATGTTCAATAACATGTACCATATATACATACATATATGGGCCATAAACAAAAAGGTTCTACTTTTGTTAATTGGTTTACAAATAGATCATACTTTTGTTAATTGATTACAGAATGGTCACACAGTCACACTGCGGCCGAGATATCAATTGGGGAAAAAACGGGGTTTGATTTCTCCAAAATACCCTCCATTTCAACTGCAATTAACCATTTAACCCAACCTGTTTGAGACTCGGTGACGTGGAGAGTCGGTGACGTGGAGACTTGGTGACATGGAGATTAGCTGACGTGACAAAGATTTTGTGACTGGAAAATCAGACCGTTCCCAACGGTCCCAACGGTCTGATTTCAATTGTTCTTTTCTTTATATACCTGCAGAACCAAGCCTGTTATGCTCATTTTCAATTCCAACCAACAAACAAGAAACAAAAAAGGTATAATGTTCAAACAACAAATGGGTGGAGGCAAAAGTGAGTGGTTTTGCAATTCAGATGAGGCATCAAGCAGCAGAAGCAGTTCAGCAGTTATATCAAGCAACAAGATTAGCATTTGCTGTTTATGTGAGATTGGTATGCATGATCCTATTGATTTTCCATGGATCTATTCAAGGTGTAAGAATGTACCTTGTAATGGAGTGAGGAAGTTGTTAAAAGCTCAAACTGATGATCATGTTGGAGAGAAGTTCTTGCGATGCTCAATCTGCTCATACTTTGAGTGGTTTGCAGATGCCACTAACAAAAAAAAAGCAACTCTAGTTCATCCCCCAACTCCCCATTCCTGCTTTGCTTGTGGTGACAAGAAACTGTCCATGGAAGAACCAACCCTGCAAGAAAAAGAAGTGTAAGGGAACTGTGATGCTTTTGTTCTGCCACAATGTACACAACTATAACATTGATTACCTCAAATGCTCCAACTTTCTTGAGTTTCAATGGTTGTCTGATGCTATTTTCAATGTTGCAAGATCCAATGTAAAACAGATGGCAGATTTATGCAAGCAAATTGAAGATCTACAAATGTAATGTAATGAGCAAAATACTGAATAAAAGAAGAAAATTAGTCTGACTCCAACTTAATATTAACATAGCATACCTAAACACAACCGTAATTGAGAATCCAAGTTAACCAACTTCTGCAAACAAATACAGTAACACAAAAGTATAGTTTTTTAACCAACATAAAACTTAGACCTACACGTAAGCTAAAAACAACAAGCATCTTCATTTATTACCAACACTTCATTCAGTAGCCCATTTGGAATGCATGTCATTTCCTTTTGGCTTAGGAACTGTGAAAGTCTGAGTCAGTGTTTGACTCACCCCACCAACACCTGCAATGATCTGTGACAGTGTTTGATGCACTTGCAGTCCACTGCCAGTCCTATCACCTCTTGCACCTCTACCACCTCTTGAACCTCTGTCACCTGCAGTTGAAGATGATGATGCACCAGGAGCAGAATTATTTGTAGGTTGAGTTGATTATGCAGCAACATATGAAGATGATGCAGCTCCTCTTCCTCCTCTCCTTCCTTCTCTTCCTCCTCTAGCCCTCCTGCTGGTACTAATCTCAACTGGATCTGGATAAGAAGTGGAGTGAGATCCACCTTGAACCATGGTTCTCTGCCTCTTTTATTTTGGATTAGACCCAACAGGTGCACCAGCACATGTTCTCCTGTTGTGGCCAATTGACTTGCATCTGGTACAACTTCTTACTTTCTTCTCAGTGTGACCTTCATCATAATCCCTTTTCCTTTTCTTGCAAGGCCTCCATGGTTTCCTGATGTTAATAGGAGGTCTGATAACCACCATGTCTTCTGGGTGCACAATGATACAAAGAAAGAGATGAAGAGAGAATGAAGAAAAATAGAAAGAGATGGAGGAAGAATAAAGAGAAAGAGAAATAAAAAGAAAAAGATAAGGATATATTATATGTAGTGAATGGGAAACCCTAAATATTAAAAAAATATTTTCCACATAAAGTTAAAGATTCCCTATAAAGTAAATTACATAAAAGGACATGCACAACAAGGTCACATGTTAAAACAGAGCATTGCATCTGAGAAAGTAAATGAAAGGAAACTACCAAAGTAAATTTTGTATTTGTATTACCTCAACCCACTCTTCTCTGCATAGTAGTAGACCCATCTCAGGAGCATATGTATCTCTCAGTGCATCAACAAGATAACACTTGTCACAATAACTACCACCAGTACAACAAACATAAAAGCATAAAATCAGTAAACAGAGCATTCAATAAGTTCAGCACACATTCAATAATAAACAGAACATTGATATCAAAAAACCAGTAAAGAGAAGGTATGAAAACTCACTCAACATAGTTGATTCTCATATCCATCAATATACATACAACATGTATGCAAGGGATTCCTCTAAGTTGCCATTGAACACAGCTGCAAGTCTTCTTAACAATGTCAACTTGAAACGGAGTATTGGTTTCAATGTTCCTCACCTCATATAACCTCCCATAGACAGCTCCATTAACTCTCAACTGATGTCTGCAGTTTTCTATCTTCTTAATCAATTTCAAAACACTGGGCACCAATTGTCCAAGCTCTAACTTATCAGCCTCAGCTCTTCTTTTATAAAACATACCCATGATGAGTTGACCATACATCATTCCAAGAGTACATATGGGCTTGTCTCTCATTGGGTGAACCATGTTGTTGAAGGACTCACAGAAGTTATTGTTATTGTGCTCAGAACTAGTGGATTGGTCATAGAAGGCCCTAGACCACTGTTCTGGTTTTTCCCTCATCATATAGTCAGCAGCAGATGGGGACAACTTCAACAGCTCATCTATATTGGCCTAGTAATTCAAGAAAAATGACTCAGTAGCCAATATAATTTCAACAAACAAAACAAATTAAGGAATAAAGAGCAATAATCACCTTCCAATGTCTTTCATTGTAACATAGAGCAGCACTGCAGACAAGTTGATGTAGCTTTGAACCTTTGTAATATTTCTTGAAATTTGCATACATATGTCTGCATATGAAAAAGGATCCAACAATGAAAACTTTTTGTTTATGTCCCAATCTTAAACAACTACAACATTATAACAAGCCTTAACTAATACAACTTCAACTTACCTGAAACAATATCTTTGAAAATGGTCCGGAAATAATTCAGAAATGGACTCTAACAAGCGTTTTTGTCTGTCTGAGATAAAAGTTAACTTTCCTCTAGGGTGATTGATAATGTATGGCTTCAACCATTTCAAAAACAGGTACCAGTTCTCACCTACTTCATTTCTAGTTACCATAATACCTAATGGCACTATTCTATTTTCTGTATCCAAAGCAGTTGCTGCCATCAGACACCCACCATGTTTTCCAGTCAAATGGCAAGCATCAAATCCAACAACATTTCTACATCCATCATGAAATCCTTTCAGTGGTGCTGCAAAAGCAATTGTCATGGACTCAAAGCATACATCAACACTGCAATAAATAAATAAAACAGATTATATAAGCCACTAATTATGTGCATTAATGCTTAAACATAAGTTTATCTACAAATCATGTTACAAAAAGAACTCACCTTCCATATGTGTAGTTTGTTAAAGATTCAGGGTTGGTTTTGTTCACCATGTCACAAAAGGCTGGAACCAGTTTATATGAAAATCATCATAACTTCCATTTACTCTTTTCAATGTCTTAGTTCTAGCTATCCAAGCCACATGATATGGAACACTGGTATTATGAGAGATGTGGAAATAATCTTGCAAAGTATATGGAACTGGCATTGGATCTCCATTCTTCAACTTATTATACAAAAATTGTGCTACAAATTCAGCATTTGTTGTCTTATTTATGGTTACACCTTCTGTGACACATGTATGCTCCAAATTCATCTTTCTGATTATGAAAGTAGGTTCATGACTTCTAACACTTGCATATATAAAAAATTTACAATTCTGAGACTTGTTATAATTGCAATTAACCTTAATCCTTTTTGTATCATTGGGCCTCAACCTGTACTAAAAAAATTTGTTGACCGCATATCCCCTTAAGTGGTTCTTAAAATCTTTCCTATCCATAAATTCCATACCCACAAAAATTGTATCAACATCTATAAACTTTTCATCATTACCAGTATCATCATCAAAGTCACATGTTCTTTCAGCATCTTGTACATGTGGCTCCCAAACTTGCTCATACTGATGGATCCAAACTGTTCTCACCCCATCATCCTCTGCAACATTTTGTACTGATAAAGCACCTTCTTCAACTTCAGAATCAGAGCTACTAGAGCTATCCCCACTGTCATCATCAGATGGTTCATCAACAACTGTTGTCTTTCCTTTTGGGTCATTATTCTCAATAACATCACAATTTTTTTCATTACTTGTTTCATCTACAACAAAAGTCAGACAAGTTAAAATGCATACAAAAGGAATGTAGGAAAACAAAACAGTGAGATAGAAAGATTACCTGCATTCTTTTTCTTATATAGTTGTGGATGTAAGAAATCAAAAGAGTCCAACCCACCAAAATAGTTGTTGACAAATTATGTATACACTTCAATACCCATTTCTGCATCATCACAATGTGGGATTCTACAATCATCAATGGGATGACACACATCTATATCATTATTTGTCAGTTGTATATTGTTGTCATACTCCAAGTGTGAAAGTCTTAATTCAACTGATGTTTCATCATCTACAACCTCATCATCATCCACATTAACAAATAAGGACTTCGTAGCACTCCCAATAACTGCAGCAATAGACTTAGACACCAACCTGGGACTTCTCCTTAATAGCTCAGGTGATTTACTATACAACAACCTCTTCTTAGGTGTTAAGAAACTAGATGGGTCAAGATTGACTGGTGGTGCATCTCTATCAATGTGTAGAACTGAAGTAGTTTTTGCCTTATGAGGTGTTAAATAACAACTCTGTGCAACTGACACACCAGACTTTCAGGGAATTCATCAGTAAGATGAACCTTCCTGTGGGTAACATTCATGTAAAGATAAATATACCCATCATCTTCAATTACTCCTTTATCCCACATTTCATAAAATTCATCATTACTACCAATGTAAAATGGGTCTGTATCACTGAACCAGGTTAGGTTAACCTTCTTAATCGGTGGTAACTGATAAGCAGCATGAGCAACATCACTGAAACCATTTAATTCCCCACAATTAACACTAACATTATCAAAAAACCTAACCTTGTTTATTTCAGATTCTTCAACCCCAAATCTTCTCACTGGGTTCTTCACATATTTCCTGCACAATCACTTAACGAAATACAATTTTTTAAAACATTAGTAAACACAACAATCAATCGTATCAGATACCAACCCATAACATTTATTTCCCCAATTTCTCTAATTAGGGTTTATGCAAAAAAAAAACCCTAAATTCCCATTTCCACTAAATTAGGGTTTACAAAGAAAAAATCGAAAAATAGGAAAAGGGGTTGTGATTACCAACCTCATTATGTTTGCGTACATTGTGACTTGATCTTGTAAGTATTCAACCGTTCGGATCCCTGTTCCCTTCACATAAACAGCATTAATGTTACCAAACCACTGCTACGACTAACTGATCTTAACCCTTCTTTTAGAAGAACTAACTATTCGTAAACCCTCACTGTTAATTATCTAAATCACCCCATTTTTTGATGTTTTGATCGATCGCCTTTTCTGCAGACAAGAGGAAGAGAAGGAATCCTAGAATGAAAGAGGCGGTAAGAACGAAGAGCAGATGAGAACCTTATCTGTTATAGATTTGGTTTTTGCAAATCTTTTCCTGACCGTACAGATTATTCTCGAGATTCATTAGGTTAGGCGATCTACGGTTACAGATCGGGTATGGTTAGGTCAGGAACATATTGGTAATACACTGCTAACATTTAACTCTGACTTCAAAGGACCCACCAAGTTAACGGGTCATTTAACGAATGTATGACCTTTTTGTTAATTTTTGGTAGCAGTAGTACCCTTTTGCAAATCGGGTCCTAATAGTGTGACCGATTTGTACATTCCCCTATATATATCATTAGTTATTTTCATCTTCTCCGTAAATTTTTTATCAACTTTATTTTTGTTGTTTTACTCGGATCCTGATTTAATTTAGGATTCGGGTAGAGCGGTTAATTTTAATTTGTATCTAAATTAGTACAACTGTTGTCATGGTGGGGGCCGACTAAGTAAGTATCTGAAGATGGGGTGGTATGTGACTACTTTCAACCCGTTTCAGAAAAAATGATACTTTCGCCTTGTTTTAAAGAAGTGATACTTTCACCCCGTTTCAAAAAAAGTGATATTTTCGTTCCGTTTCAAAAAGTCATACTTTCGTCCTATTTCAGAAAAAGTGATACTTTCGCTCCATTTCAGGAAAAGTTATACTTTCACCTTGCTTCATAAAAAGTGATACTTTCGTTCTGTTTCAGAAAGTCATACTTTCGTCCCGTTTCAGAAAAAGTGATACTTTCGCTTCGTTTCAGAAGAGATACTTTCGCCTATCTTCAGAAAAAGTGATACTTTCGTTTCGTTTTAGAAAAAGTGATACTTTCCCTCCCGTTTCGGAAAAAGTGACACTTCCTCCCCGTTTCAAAAAAAGTGATACTTTTGCTCTGTTTCAGAAAAGTGATATTTTCGCCCCGTTTCAGAAAACGTGATACTTTCGCTCTGTTTCAGAAAACTGATACTTTCGCCCCGTTTCAGAAAAAGTGATACTTTCGTCCTGTTTCAGAAAAAGTGATACTTCCGCGAAATCTACGAAAACATCAGACGAATAGGCGGGGTAAATAAACTAAACACGGAGGGACTTTTTGGTAAAAGAAAAGGGACTTTCCGATTGTTACGTTTTAATATTGAGTAAAAGCAGAATAGGGAAAGGATATATAGAATTAATGAATGTCGTTTTAGGAAGGAAGATGTCACAAGTAGATTGGTGGGTACAGAGGGCACACCACCAAAATCTTTTTTCGGATATTCTAGACTAGTGGTTCCAAGACTACTTCCAAACTCCTTAATTACTGGGTTCGAACCCTTACCTCCACAGTTGAAGGGAGCATGAGAAACATCAGAGATAATTCAGAAAATGTGATACTTTCGCTCTGTTTCAGAAAAATGATACTTCCATCCCGTTTCAGAAAAAGCGATACTTTCTTTTCGTTTCAGAAAAAGTGATACTTCCGTGAAATCTACTAAAATATCAGACGAATAGGCAGGGTAAATAAAGTAAACACGGAGGGACTTTTTGGTAAAAAAAAGGACTTTCTGATTGTTATATTTTAGTATCTAAAAAGCAGAATAGGAAAAGGATATATAGAGTTAATGAATGTCGTTTCAGCAAGACAGATGTCATATGTAGATTGGTGTGTACAGAGGGCACACCACCAAAATCTTTTTTCGGATACTCTAGACTAGTGGTTCCAAGACTACTTCCAGACTCCTCAATTACGGGGTTCGAACCCTTACCTCCATAGCTGAAGGGAGCATGAAAAAACCATCAGATCATTTGATAATTCTCTTTTAAAAACCAAATCAACAATGGGTGGAAAGGCCCGAGGTTTTTGCTTTATCTGTGCAAGTTTTAGGTTGGCCGATAGCAAATATAGATGCAGGACTATTAGGTGGGCATCCAAACCATCACTGATTGGAAGGCACACCCGAATTGAGCATAGACAATCTGCACCCCAAAAGGAAAAAAAATATCATATGGGTCTCCATTCAACGTATTGATTCGGAACTTAGAAATGAGAAACCAATCACGGCCCTAGTTAGCAATTCGCCGAACTATTTCGCGAAGGAAGAGGTCGATCACGCGATCATAGGATTACTATTATGTGAACATACCACTGATCTGTGAGTTATTTGACTATTAGTTGGTGCATAATTTATATATATTACATTTTACGGATGAAATCACAATACCCACCTTAGAATTTGTATTAAATAGATACATTTTTACAAGGTTTTATAAGTTAACACGTGCCGTATTTTGGGTACCGAACTTGCATCTCTAAAATGAATTATACACATACGTATATTTTTCCGAACTATCTCCGTATCACAAACAAACTGTTGAGCGAATTTTTATTCCGCCAAAACGAATAATACCCGTATATTTTCCGTACCGAACGTTTCCCGTATCCGAATTGCTAACTAGGATCACGGCAGGATTCACAATTTGAATTGTATTACCTAGCAGTAGATTCTTACGACCAAACAAACGGGATACACATGTATGAAATAGATTTGTCTTTTTTTATTCCTTTAGTATTGGTGACTTAACTATAGTGGTTACGAATTAATGCGGTACGAAACTCAATAAATGCACTTAAAAACCCAGAAGTAGGAGCCCGATTTTCAACTCTGGTAGACGACCACAAAATATAAAAATATTTTGAGTTGAATCTGGTTTTTTACAAAGAAATTTCCTTATTTCCTCTTTGGTCGTTAATTCATCCGGGGGTTTCACGTATAACTTTTCTACCCGATAAACTCTTTATGTGCAAAATTTCCTCGCCAAGATTGATGTATTCAAAATGAGATATACGATGTTTTCGTGAAAGTGCAAAGTTTTGTTCCAAAACAAAATTTGTTCTTCCCGGTAACATATAAGTTCTGTTCCGTCGAGATTTAATACATAATCATAACCATTTCGGCATGATTTATCCATCATCTATGCATATAGTAATCAGCGAAAAAGAGATAAAGTAAGTGAACCTTTGTTAGCCGATTTTTCATATTATTATGTTTAGAGTCTAGACGGTGTCGGTCGACATACAAGAAGATAGCTTTGGATAAGATATAAATGTCGTATGGTTGAGAGAGTTTAATTCATGAATTATGATTCTGTACACTATTAGACAATGGCTGATGGACTATGCTCATATGATTGTAACGCCGTGGGCCTTCTATTCATTTCTTTTCCACCTACATTGAACTCATCCAATCAAATTGGTACAGCAACACCAACAACCAAGCCTATAGTTTCAAATCAGTTGTGATTGGCTAGAAATGAAACCCATAACGAATTCACACGGTCCAGAGAAACAGCTTGGTGAGTGAAAAAGGAAAAAGAAAATCGAAAAAGAAAAAGATTTAATGCTTTCTACGTAAATGCACATTTTAGTACATTTGAAGTCCTATATAGATTGCAACTTCGAGCACATAATTTTAATACATATCCAAAATTAGTATCTTGAAGTTAGTAGCGTTCAAGACCAAGTACTAGAATAGAAAAAATGAGGAAAGAAATTGTTTTTGTGCTGTTTCTTGTGTTCTTGATGGGAAAAGAATCAAGTGCAATGAGGTACAAACTTATAAACGAGATAGATGTTGATTTATCAGCCAGATCTATATGGAATGTTTACAGTTCTAAAGATCTTCCTAGCCTTATCGTTAAGTTACTACCAGAAGTTTTCGAACGGATCGATATTCTAGAAGGAAATGGTGGCGTCGGTACCGTCTGTCGCATTGTTTTTCCTCCCGGTAAGTTTTGGTCAGACAATCTTTTAGTCCACATGTACATCTATCTTTTTGATCGGTGAAGAATATGTTGCTGACGAATTTTTGTTAGTTTTGAAGTCAGGTTCATCACCTAGTGACCATACCATTATACTACTGTAATAGCCGCTTTTCTTTCGTATATATTCTTAGTTATACAGATGATTGATGGTCTAATATTAATTTTTATCCTTGAATGTTCTGATCACTTGGCTCAGGGTCGGTGCCACGGACATACAAAGAGATGTTCACGAAAATAGATCATGTTCATCGTTTGAAGGTGATACAACAAGTTTCAGGAGGGTACCTAGCCATGGGTGTGACATCTTACACAGATATGTTCAAAATCATAAGTACCGGTCCCAATTCATGTATCATCAGATCCACAACAGAATATGAAGTTCCTGATCATCTTGCTGATAAAGTTAACACACTCATCAGCATCGAGGGTCTCGTTCCGATGGCTCATGCCATTATAAAGTATGTTAAGGAATTTGGTGATCAGGTGAACATTGACGATTCGGCAAATATAGCGTTGCCTGTTGGTAATGATGCATAGCAACGATGAAACTTGGCGGCTTTTTCTGCACCAGTGCGAAGCCAGTATCTAGTGAAATCGTAGCCTTCTTTTAATTTTCTTGCTTTGTTTGCATTGTTGCTTTATGTTTTTCTAGTTGCTAAATAATTCACATCCCATATGTGAATATATCTGTATTGTACTCCTGCCGTAGTAGAATTACTCGGCCGGAGTGCCGGACAATAAATAAATCGTGGCAGTGGGTGTTTTATGCTAAAACAAGACAGAGAGCTTGTTAAACGGAGTAAATTATTACATCATTCTTAATTTTTGAGTTCAGAATAAAATTAAGTCTTAGAAATTCTTACTCTGGATAGGTACAAGATGAAGAGGATCTTTCTTATGAGTAACTATACCAGATACTTCATCCATGTTTAAATCTTCCGTCTTCATCCCACTTGGTAATTTCCAATCGAAGTTGTGTAAAAGATTTGCAAGTGCAAGTTCAACAGTTACCATCCCCATATCAATCCCTGGACAACCTCTTCGGCCTCCACCGAAGGGTAAAAATGAAAAATCCTTTTGCCCTCCGAATTCAACAGGCTTATCTATGAACCTATCAGGATAGAATTTATCTGGCTTATCCCAATACATGGGGCTCCTCCCTATTGCCCAAACGTTTATTAAAACTCTTGTTTTCGGTTTTACGTCGTATCCGTCAATCTTATTTTTGCGCATGCATTCTCTTGGAAACGATAATGGAAGTGGCGGGTGAAGTCTTAGAGTCTCTTTAACCACCAATTTCAGGTACTGAAAATGTAGGAGATCATTTTCTTGTACCTGCTTCCCTTTGTTTTTCCCCACATGACTTCTTATTTCTTCTTGTACTTTATGCATGGTTGCAGGGTTTTTGATGAGTTCTGCCATTGTCCAATTCATGGTTACAGCTACTGTGTCTACTCCTGCAACAAATACATCCTGAAATATACAGAAGATCATTTGTAGCAATGCAAAATAAGCACTGGAATTAATAAATATTGAGAGAAATAAAATTAGAACAGTATTTTAATTACCATAAGTATTGCTTTGATATGCTCATTGGTGTGGCGTATCGTGCTCGTTCCATCCTTCTGCAACTTCAGCAAAACATCTATGAGATCGTCATATTCCGACCTCAATCTCTCCGGGTTGAGATGTTTTTCAATGACATCTTGAATATATGTGTCTAAATTCTTGCAGCATTTTTCAAATCTCCCATGGATTCCGCTGATCCTATCAACAATCCAACCTACTTTAGGAAAAATGTCAGAAAACCAGAAAGCGCTAATCAAGTTAGTGATTTCGTCCATTGTTTCCCTGAGAATACCCTCATCAAATTGATCTATACCCTGATTAAGCTTACTACCAAAAGCAACCCTGCAAATAGTTCTATTTGTGAAACTTGACAAACATTCAAAAACATCTATAGGAGCAGTACTATTTGCAGTTGATGAGATTGAATGAATCATCTCCGCAACTTCTTCTTCCCTGATTACCTTGAAAGATTGCACCCTTTTCATACTTAAAAGTTCAAGCACACATATCTTTCGAATCTCCCTCCAGTATTCTCCAAAAGGTGAACACGCGATATCCAAGTAATTATGCGAAATGCGTTTAAAACAGGCCAGAGGAGGTCTAGTGCAAAAATCAAGATCATGTGTTTTCAAGACTTGTTTTGCAGCTTCGGCCGATGAAATTACCAGTGTGGGTACACTGCCAAGTTGTAAAAGCATGACGGGTCCGTACTTTTGAGATAGTTTCCGTAGCTCTTGATGAGGCGGTTCTCTTAGTTGATGCAAGTTTCCTATTATTGGAAGCTTGGGAGGACTTGGAGGAAGTTGATCACCATCTTTGCTTCTTTTAAACATAATTAGGACATATAGAGGAAGTAGAAGAATAAGAGGAACAAGTATCAGATAAAAAATGTAAACAAGAAACTCCATATTGCGATGAAGTTATGAAGTGGTTACTGATTCTCCAATGGTTGTTATTTGTGGTTCATGGATTATCCTTTTATTGGTTACCTATGAGTAAGCAGGGTACATAATGTTTTTCACTCTAACTCTGTACAGTAAACGCAATGTGGTTAATGTTTACTTTTTATCTATCAAGAGGCAATAGAAACGTGGAGACAAGAGGATAGTTTTTTTGATGGAAGTTTCGAAACTGTTGTGCCACATTTGTCTTCGCTAGGGACCTAGCACATGGGTGCGGGTAGACAGGCCACAAGAGGACATTAATTCGGCGGGTTAGCGTTTGCGGAGGGGTCACAGATTGTGACTTTACTATGCAAGTGGAAACAAGCCTTATGGGTTGAGTAATTTGTTGTAAATATGCTCTTAATCCTACGATATACTATTAGCTCAGAAAATTAGCTGTTGGTTGCGATTACTAGATGTGCCTCTATTTTCTCCACCGTCCATTTCTTACCAGGTTTGGTCTAGTGTGCTGCCAAAAATAAGAGGGTGGTCACGGGTATTGTCAAGGAGACATGGAAGGTGATTTGGAAGATGATATATGCTCCCAGCCATCTTATGATCTTGCATAACCTCGTCTTGGTCTTCAATAACCACCTCTTGGTCTTCCATAACCACCTTTTGATCTTCTACCGGAATGTACGGTACAATCTATAATATATAATAGAATGACATATGTAACTTAATAATTCACAATAGAAATTTAAACACATAGAAACGGCTGGGTCTACGAGTGATATTCCAGCCGACAAGGAGTATACGGCTGGGTCTACAGGTGATATTCCAGCCGTCAAATAGTATACGGCTGGGTCGACAAGTCATATTCCAGCCTTCATAGCAACAACGGCTGGGTCGACAAATCATATTCCAGCCGTCATAGAAACAACGGCTGGGCCGAAAACTACTATTCCTAACCGTAAACTGATTACGTCCAGGAATTCCAAGATGTAAATTTTCCTGTAACTGGATGAGTCAGCTTACGGCCTAAAAAACGAGCCGTAAAACAAGTTACGGATGGGTAACACAACCGGCACCGACAACATTAAATAGTATTTAATATTTTCGGACAGGAAACCTAACCGCCGCCGACAGTATTAAATGATTCTCATGCACGTAGAAAAAACCTAGACGTAATTTTTTATTTACGGCAGGAGTATTTATCGTCCCATCTGTAACATTCTAATAACGGCTGGGAGTTCATCGATAGTGAGCCGTTATAATGAATAATGGCTGGGAGTTCATGGTTTCCCAGCCGTCATTGGACCTTGCGGCTGGAAACCTAGAGTTTTCGGAAGGAAAAAATCGAAACTTCTTGCAACTCTGAGCTTAAAAACTGAAATAGGAGTTAGAATAGACGTATACCCGGTAATCTTGAGCAATTGTTTCTTCGATTTCTTGTTCTTCTTGGGTTGGTCCTTCGAAATCATAGTAAGGTTCATAAGGGTTATTTTGAGTTTGTGAAATAATTTCATGATTTTATGAAAAATCAACAAAGAACTGATCGTTGTTGATGGGTAATAATATGTTATCGTATTTTGAAGATGGCGGTTCACCTACATCAAAAGTTTTGCTTGAATCAATCATTTGCAAAAAAAAAATCCAATTTTTTTTCTTGTCTTCTTCTTCCTTTCCCTCTGATTTTCTTTTGTTTTGATATTCAGTTTCATCACTTCACTTAAAGAGATGAATTAGTCTTAATTGATTTGCTAATCATGATTAATAATATTAATCGGGTTTTATTATCTAAAATCATATGGGGTCATATTAGTCTTTATATAAATATATGATGAGGGGTGTCCCAATTGATATTTGGTGACCCTAGAAAGCCCCCAAAAAAGATTGACTTTCTAAGCCCAATAATAGAGTTCTATTAGAACGATTTTTGGGGACCATGGTTTTTTTGGGGGGCCATGGTTTTCTTTTGGGTAAAGGTAATAGAAGTAATTTTAGGTCATCCCATATCTAGTTATTTATTTAATACCTAATCTACCCTCTTAATTAATTTTAGATTATGATTAGTGAATGATTTAGTTAAAAATAATTAGTGAGATTAAATTAAAAGATGGGTTTATTATTAGTTGAGTAGAATTATTGAGAGAGTAGAGTTAGAGAAGATGAAGGAGAAAAACATGGAAAATAAAAAAAAAAATCCAATTCACTAAGTTTGAGTATTCAAATGATGAAAACTCATCTGATTTTTCATCTCCATCCTCTCCTAGAATATTTGTTAATCTTCAAAATGATCCGGATTTGAACTGGATTTTGAACAGTTCGGTTACTTTATATGAAGAACAAGTAACCGAAATCATCTGAAGATGTAGTTCGGTTGCCCCGTGAGATGAACAAGTAACCAAACTCATCTGAAAATGTAGTTCGGTTACTTGTTCCAAACACGCAGGTTACCGAACTCTCAAATAATATAATTTCTAGGAGTTACAGCGTTATGTTCGGTTAGTTCTCAACTAACCGAACTTTGGTGTACAAAGTTCGGTTGGTTAGCAAACTGCATGCACTTTTGATCTAACCGAACTTTACGTAATATAAGAGTATATAAGTTTACAAAGTTCGGTTCATTCGCAAACTTGAACCTAACATCTAACCAACCGAACTCTGAGTTCGGTTTCTGCGATAAAATTGTGAAGTTACCGAACTTAACAAACAAAAAAAAATGTGAAGTTCCAGCGTCTATTGGCTAAGTTCGGTTACTTTGTAGTTTTAAAAGTTTTTGCGAACAAACCGAACTCTATTAGCTAAGTTCGGTTATTTTGGAATTCAACATAGTGGCCACAACAACACAGTTCGGTTAGACTGGATTTGTTTTTTTTCGGTTCTAAGGGTGGAGTTCGGTTACTTAGTAGTTTTAAAATTTTTTGGGAAACAACCGAACAGAGAGTTCGGTGACTTAGTTTTAAATCCAATAGAACCAAAGTGTTCTTTGTGTTCTTCATTTTCAAGAAGTTCGGTTAGTAAACTAGGGTTTTTTGGAAAATCGGCCTAACCGAACATGGCTCTGTAACTCCTATTAAAACCCTATTTTGATGATTTCTATTCGATTGAAGCAATCAAAATCAAATTAAAGTGAAGGGTTTGTTGGAAAATACCTCCGGAGTGGTCCCATGGCAGAATCAGATTGCGGCTGGCGTCTTTTATACTCGATAAAATTATTATGTAACCGAACTTAATTGTGATTGCATTGATGTTGTTACATTTCTTTAATAGGCGGTGGCGGTGGTGGTGGGAGGAGGTGGTGGTGGTGGTGATAATCGGAGATGGTGGTGGTGGTAATCGGCGGTGGTGGTGGTGGTAATCGGTGGTTGGTGGTGGTGATAATCGGAGGTGGTGGTGGTAATCGGCGGTGGTGGGAGGAGATGATGGTTATATATATAGGTAGTTATTAGGTTGGTTTTAAATTAAATTAGATTAAGGATAAGTTAGTCATTTCAACGTTTTAGGATACCCCTTATCACTATAGGTAAGGTGGCCTAATAAAACCATGGTCCCGTCCCTAAAAAATCATTCTTCTATTAATAAATAGGAGTCTAAGCAATTTTAGGGTTGCAAGTTGGAATGGGGACAATTGCAATATGAACATGGTAAGAATATGTATAATCAATTTTAAGATGAGACAATCAAATGAAAGGCATAGTACAAATGACAAAGCAAACACAAGCAAAAGAAGCGGTTCTTTCTTAGTGAAGGATATAGACTGTTCTCCTCTAGCTAGCGCCAAAGAGCGTAGCGTACGTAGCTAGAGACAAAGCCTATAAAGTAGCTTCATGTGCGAAGCTTATCACGTAAATAATAGTGTACCGTTCCAGCTTTTTCTTGATCAGACCACATCGTAGTACTTGTACGGTTGCAACTTGCATCGACAAACATTATGATTTTTAAACCTTTTGCCAATTTCACTAGATTTATAAAGGAGGATATCATTATAGGCCCGGTTGATACCATTATTAGTGCAGTGGTTTTACAAGACTATTGATCACGTTAACTGTGTGAACGAGATGTTGGATATTTTCATAAATGTTTACTGATACGAAACCCTACCTATGCTTGATTTGAAAAAGATAATACAAGGTTTAATGTGATAAGTTATGAATGTGGTCACGATGCATCAAATTTAAACTTCCCATATCAAATTAGTGCAGTGGTTTTACAAGAAAGGGGATGGATGCAAATCCTTAATAAGTTAATAAAAGTGAGCAGGTCTATAGCAGAAGCACCTTGGAGAGTTACTTATATGAGTATGTAAACCAGGCGGTCTCCTAAGAGAAAAATACATTTCTCTCGTGAATACGGAATACATTATACTTATACAACAAAATGTGTATGTATCGTTTGTGCCTAGACTTCTTCGTGCCCACTGTGCCTACCCAAAATTGATCAATTAACCCAATAATGATAATTTCTGGATGAAAAAGACATGTAAAATTTGATATTGTTTAAATAGACGAGAATGTAAAAAATTGCCAGGATCTAAACAGTTTCATTTTACCCATTTTCAAATATTTTTTCTTATTTTAAATTTAAGCCAGGATGAATCCCGATTCATTCTTGTTATTTTTTTGGTGTCTATTTCACCCATACTAATTTTTACTCGTCCATTAGAATCATTTTTTAAAAATATTTAAACCATTAACCCAATTTTTCATTAAATTACGATACTTGTATTGTTTGTTTAACGGTAACTAATTGCTTGGACTCTTCCATATTTGAACTAAATTAACAAAGAAAGTACAATTAAAGGACTGTGTACCTATCTTACATATCTTTCCACAATCTGATATTAAACAAGTATTCTTGTTGTATGTTCAATAACTGGTACCCTATATATATATGGGCCATAAACAAAAAGGTCCTACTTTTTAATTGGTTTACAAATTGATTATATTTTTGTTAATTGATTACAAAATGGTCGCACTGTGGCCGAGATAACAGTTGGGGGGAAAAATGGGGTTAGATTTCTCCAAAATACCCTCCATTTCAACTGCAGTTAACCATTTAACCCAACCTATTTGAGACTCGGTGACGTGGAGACTCAGTGACGTGGAGACTTGGTGACGTGGAGATTAGCTGACGAGGCAAAGATTTTGTGACTGGAAAATCAGATCGTTCCCAACGGTCTGATTTCAATTGTTCTTTTCTTTATATACCTGCGGAACCAAGCCTATTATGCTCATTTTTCCCTTCCAACCAACAAACAACGAATAAAGAAGGTATAGTGTTCAAACAACAAATGGGTGAGGCAAAAGTGAGTGGTTCTGCAATTCAGATGAGGCATCAAGCAGCAGAAGCAGTCCAGAAGTTATATCAAGCAACAAGATTAGCATTTGATGTTTATGTGAGATTGGTATGCATGATCCTATTGATTTTCCATGGATCTATTCAAGGTGTAAGAATGTACCTTGTAATGGAGTGAGGAAGTTGTTGAAAGCTCAAACTGATGATCATGTTGGAGAGAAGTTCTTGCGGTGCTCAATCTGCTCATACTTTGAGTGGTTTGCAGATGACACTAACAAAAAAAAAGCAACTCCAGTTCATCCCCCAACTACCCATTCCTGCTTTGCTTGTGGTGACAAGAACCATATGCACAACAACTGTCCATGGAAGAACCAACCCTGCAAGAAAAAGAAGTGTAAGGGAACTGTGATGCTTTTGTTCTGCCACAATGTACACAACTATAACATTGCTTACCTCAAATGATCCAACTGTCTTGAGTTTCAGTGGTTGTCTGATGTTATTTTCAATGTTGCAAGATCCAATGTAAAACAGATGGCAGATTTATGAAAGCAAATTGAAGATCTACAAATGTAATGTAATGAGCAAAAGACTGAATAAAAGAAGAAAATTAGTCTGAGTCCAACTTAATATTAACATAGCATACCTAAACACAACCATAATTGAGAATCCAAGTTAACCAACTTCTGCAAACAAATGCAGTAACACAAAAATAGAGTTTTTTAACCAACATAAAACTTAGACCTACACATAAGCTAACAACAACGAGCATCTTCATTTAGTACCAACACTTCATTCAGTAGCCCATTTGGAATGCATGTCATTTCCTTTTGGTTTAGGAACTGTGAAAGTCTGAGTCAGTGTTTGACTCACCCCACCAACACCTCTAGTGCTCTGTGACAGTGTTTGATGCACTTGCAGTCCACTGCCACTCCTGTCACCTCTACCACCTCTTGAACCTCTGCCACCTGCAGTTGAAGATGATGATGCACCAGGAGCAGAATTATTTGTAGGTTGAGATGATGATGCAGCAACAGATGAAGATGATGCAGCTCCTCTTCCTCCTCTCCTTCCTTCTCTTCCTCCTCTAGCCCTCCTGCTGGTACTAAGCTCAACTGGATCTGGATAATAAGTGGAGTGAGATCCACCATGAACCATGGTTCTCTGCCTCTTTTCTTTTGGATTAGACCCAACAGGTGCACCAGCACATGTTCTCCTGTTGTGGACAATTGACTTGCATCTGGTACAACTTCTTACTTTCTTCTTAGTGTGACCTTCATCATAAGCCCTTTTCCTTTTATTGCAAGGCCTCCCTGGTTTCCTGATGTCAATAGGAGGTTTGATAACCACCATGTCTTTTGGGTGCACAATGATACAGAGAAAGAGATGAAGAGAGAATGAAGAAAAATAGAAAGAGATGGAGGAAGAATAAAGAGAAAGCGAAATAAAGAGAAGGAGATAAGGATATATTATATATAGTGAATGGGAAACCCAAAATATTAAACAAATATTTTTCATATAAAGTTAAAGATTTCCTATAAAGTAAATTACATAAAATGACATGCACAACAAGGTCACATGTTAAAACAGAGCATTGCATCTGAGAAAGTAAATGAAAGGAAAGTACCAAAGTAAATTTTGTATTTGTATTACCTCATCCCACTCTTCTCTGCATAGTAGTAGACTCATCTCAGGAGAGCATATGTAGCTCTCAATGCATCAACAAGATAATACTTGTCACAATAAGTACCACCAGTATAACAAACATGAAAGCATAAAATCAGTAAACAGAGCATTCAATAAGTTCAATACACATTCAATAATAAACAGAGCATTGATGTCAAAAAACCAGTAAAGAGAAGGTATGAAAACTCACTCAACATAGTTGATTCTCATATCCATCAATACACATACAACATGTATGCAAGGGATTCCTCTAAGTTGCCATTGAAAACAGTTCCAAGTCTTCTTAAAAATGTCAACTTGAAACAGAGTATTGGTTTCAATGTTCCTCACCTCATATAACCTCCCATAGACAGCTCCATTAACTTTCAAGTGATGTGTGCAGTTTTCTATCTTCTTAATCAATTTCAAAACACTGGGCACCAACTGTCCAAGTTCTAACTTATCATCCTCAGCTCTTCTTTTATAAAACATACCCATGATGAGTTGACCATACATCATTCCAAGAGTACATATGGGCTTGTCTCTCATTGGGTTAACCATGTTGTTGAAGGACTCACAGAACTTACTGTTAGTGTGCTCAGAACTAGTCGATTGGTCATAGAAGGCCCTAGACCACTGTTCTGGTTTTTCCCTCATCATATAGTCAGCAGCAGATGGGGACAACTTCAACAGCTCATCCATATTGGCCTAGTAATTCAAGAAAAATGACTCAGTAGCCAATATAATTTCAACAAACAAAACAAATTAAGGAATAAAGAGCAATAATTACCTTCCAATGTCTTTCCTTGTAACATAGAGCAACACTGCAGACAAGTTGATGTAGCTTTGAACCTTTGTAATATTTCTTGAAATTTGCATACATTTGTCTGCATATGAAAAAGGATCAAACAATGAAAACTTTTTGTTTATGGCCCAAACTTAAACAACTACAACATTATAACAAGCCTTAACCAATACAACTTCAACTTACCTGAAACAATATCTTCGAAAATGGTCTGGAAATAATTCAGAAATGGACTCTAACAAGCCTTTTTGTCTGACTGAGATAAAAGTTAACTTTCCTCTAGGGTGATTGATAATGTATGGATTCAACCATTTAAAAAACAGGTACTAGTTCTCACCTACTTCATTTCTAGTTACCATAATACCTAATGGCACTATTCTATTTTCTGCATCCAAAACAGTTGCTGCCATCAGACACCCACCATGTTTTCAAGTCAAATGGTAAGCATCAAATCCAACAACATTTCTACATCCATCATGAAATCCTTTCAGTGGTTCTGCAAAAGCAATTGTCATGGACTCAAAGCATCCATCAACACTGCAATAAATAAATGAAACAGATTATATAAGCCACTAATTATGTGCATTAATTCTTAAACATAAGTTTATCTACAAATCATGTTACAAAAAGAACTCACCTTCCATATGTGTAGATTGTTAAAGATCCAGGGTTGATTTTGTCCACCATGTCACAAAAGGCTGGAACCAGTTTATATGAATCATCATAACTTCCATTTACTCTTTCCAATGTCTTAGTTCTGGCTCTCCAAGCCACATGATATGGAACACTGGTATTATGAGAGTTGTGGAACTGATCTTGCAAAGTATATGGAACTGGCATTGGATCTCCATTCTTCAACTTGTTATACAAAAATTGTGCTACAAATTCTGCATTTGCTGTCTTATTTATGGTTGCACCTTCTGTGACATATGTATGCTCCAAATTCATCTTTCTGATTATGAAAGTAGGTTCATGACTTCTAACACTTGCATATATAAAAAATTTACAATTCTGAGACTTGTTATTATTGCAATTAACCTTAATCCTTTCTGCATCATTGGGCCTCAACCTGTACTGAAATTTTTTGTTGACTTCATATCCCCTTAAGTGGTTCTTAAAATCTTTCCTATCTATAAATTCCATACCCACAAAAATTGTATCAACATCTATAAACTGTTCAGCATTACCACTATCATCATCAAAGTCATATGTTCTTTCAGCATCTTGTACATGTGGCTCCCAAACATGCTCATACTGATGAATCCAAACTGTTCTCACCCCATCATCCTCTGCAACATTTTGTACTGATAAAGAACCTTCTTCAACTTCAGAATCAGAGCTACTAGAGATATCCCCACTGTCAGCATCAGATGGTTCATCAACAACTGTTGTCTTTCCTTTTGGGTCATCGCTCTCAATAGCATCACAATTTTTTTCATTACGTGTTTCATCTACAACAAAAGTCAGACAAGTTAAAATGCATACAAAAGGAATGTAGGAAAACAAAACAGTGAGATAAAAAGATTACCTGCATTCTTTTTCTTATATAGTTGTGGATGTAAGAAATCAAAAGAGTCCACCTCACCAAAATAATTGTTAACAAATTCTGTATACACTTCAATACCCATTTCTGCATGATCACAATGTGGGCTTCTACAATCAATAATGGGATGACACACATCTATATCATTATTTGTCAGTTGTATATTGTTGTCATACTCCAACCGTGAAAGTCTTAATTCAACTGATGTTTCATCATCTACAACCTCATCATCATCCACATTAACAAATAAGGACTTCTTAGCACTCCCAATAACTGAATTAATAGACTTAGACACCAACCTGGGACTTCTCCTTAATAGCTCAGGTGATTTACTATACAACAACCTCTTCTTAGGTGTTAAGAAACTAGATGGGTCAAGATTGACTGGTGGTGCATCTCTGTCAATGTGTAGAACTGAAGTAGTTTTTGCCTTATGAGGTGTTGAATAACAACTTTGTGCAACTGACACACCAGAACTTTCAAAGAATTCATCAGTAAGATGAACCTTCCTGTGGGTAACATTCATGTAAAGATAAATATACCCATCATCTTCAACTACTCCTTTATCCCACATTTCATAAAATTCATCATTACTACCAATGTAAAATGGGTCTGTATCACTGAACCAGGTTAGGTTAACCTTCTTAATTTGTGGTAACTGATAAGCAGCATGAACAACATCACTGAAACCATTTAATCCCGCACAATTGACACTAACATTATCAAAAAACCTAACCTTGTTTATTTCAGATTCTTCAACCCTAAATCTTCTCACTGGGTTCTTCACATATTTCGTGCACAATCACATAACGAAATACAATTTGTGAAAACATTAGTAAACACAACAATCAATCGTATCAGATACCAACCCATAACATTTATTTCCCCAATTTCTCTAATTAGGGTTTATGCAAAAAAAAACCCCTAAATTCCCATTTCCACTAAATTAGGGTTTACAAAGAAAAAATCGAAAAATAGGAAAATGGGTTGTGATTACCAACCTCATTATGTTTTTGTACATTGTGACTTGATCTTGTAAGTATTCAACCGTTCGGAGCCCTGTTCTCTTCACATAAACAGCATTAACGTTACCAAACCACTACTGCGACTAACTGACCTTAACCCTTCTCATAGACGAATTAACTATTAGTAAACCCTAACTGTTAATGATCTAAATCACCCCATTTTTTGATGTTTTGATCGATCGCCTTTTCTGCAGAGAAGAGGAATAGAAGGAACCCTAAAATGAAAGAGGCGGTAAGAACGAAGAGCAGATGAGAACCTTATCTGTTATAGATTTGGTTTTTGCAAATCTTTTCCTGACCGTACAGATTATTCTCGAGATTCATTAGGTTAGGCGATCTACGGTTACAGATCGGGTTTGGTTAGGTCAGGGACATATTGGTAATACACTACTAACATTTAACTCTGACTTCAAGGGACCCACCAAGTTAACGGGTCATTTAACGAATGTATGACCTTTTTGTTAATTTTTGGTATAAGTATTACCCTTTTGCAAATCGGGTCCTAATAGTGTGACCGATTTGTACATTCCCTTATATATATCATTAGTTATCTTCATCTTCCCCGTAATTTTTTTTTCAACTTTATTTTTGTTATTTTACTCGGATCCTGATTTAGTTTAGGATTCGGGTAGAGTGGTTAATCTTAATTTGTATCTAAATTAGTACAATTGTTGTCATGGTGGGGGCCGACTAAGTAAGCATCTGAAGATGGGGTGGTATGTGACTACTTTCAACCCGTTTCAGAAAAAATGATACTTTCGCCTTGTTTTAAAAGAAGTGATACTTTCGCCCTGTTTCAAAAAAAGTGATATTTTCGTTCCTTTCCAGAAAGTCATACTTTCGTCCTATTTCAGAAAAAGTGATACTTTCGCTCCATTTCAGGAAAAGTTATACTTTCACCTTGCTTCAGAAAAAGTGATACTTTCGTTCTGTTTCAGAAAGTCATACTTTCGTCCCGTTTCAGAAAAAGTGATACTTTCTCTTTGTTTCAGAAAAGAGATACTTTCGCCTAGTTTCAGAAAAAGTGATACTTTCGTTTCGTTTTAGAAAAAGTGATACTTTCCCTCCCGTTTCGGAAAAGTGATACTTTCTCCCCGTTTCAGAAAACGTGATACTTTTGCTCTGTTTCAGAAAAGTGATATTTTCGTCCCGTTTCAGAAAACGTGATACTTTCGCTCTGTTTCAGAAAACTGATACTTTCGCCTTGTTTCAGAAAAAGTGATACTTGATGAGTCCTAAAAAGTGCATATTTCTATATATTTTTCTTGGCATTTAACTCATCTTTTGTGCATTAATTCTACATTTTATCCCATATTCTGTATTTTCATTGTTTTCAAGAATAAATATTTTTCTTACTTAATTTTGCATTTTTAGGTAATAAATAAAGTCTGGATAACTTGCGGAGCGGAAAAGAGTTGAAGAGTAGTGAAAATCCGGAAGAAATTACGCAAGGAAGCCGCAAAGAATGGTGCGCACAAGACCAAAAAGCTAGGAATGGGCTCAAGAAGGAAGAATTGTTCTTAAATAAGATATGGGATTGGCATACCCAAGGCCCAAAACCCTTACCCAAACCCATTTTCTATATCCATACCCGCCTCCATTCTCAGCCGTTATATTGGATCCATCTCATCATCCAATGGTCGCTTCTTCATCGTGCATCAAAATCTGAAGTACCTGCAAAACACCATAGTGCCTAAATTCCAAGCCTTCAGATTAGATCACATTTAGATCCTACGGTCGCTCCTTTGCCTGCGCATCAAATCTCGATACTTCCGCTTAACACTACAGTACCTAACATCATCTAACACCGTTGACTTCGTTGTGTTTCAAAATCCAACGGTTGCATCGATTCATCTCTCATCTCACCGTTGGATCTACGAACCATCTTCGCATCCCGCGGTCAGATTCGCCAAACATCGAACTCGATGATCCCGCCTCACACTAGAACAACCAAACCCTATATTACCCAACCAAAGAGACCTTCTCCCAAAACCATCGACTTCTTTCTCCCTCACCCTCTGCAACCACCATACCCTGCCGCACCACCATCACCACCACCTTCTCCCCTGTCATCTCCACCAAACGCCGCCAACAACTCTCTCCACCAAACCGTATCTACCCACATCACCCCCATACCCTACATACATCTCTAGCCACCTATTTTACCCATTTCCCCTCTAATTTTCCCTTGAAACCCTAGGTGGAAAATTAGTAAAATAGGTGAGGCTATAAGACTGAATTGGAGCAGGAGAAGGACTGAGAGAAGGCAAAGAAGGATGGGTCGACGTCAATTTGAAGATTAGGTGAGTTAATTTCACTGTTTGAATTTGGGGATTTTTCTATAAACCCTAATTGTATAATTTAGGGATTTGGGTATAAATAGACTGTGGTGTTGTTGTAAAAGTTATCTCTGGGCTAGCCAGTGAACAGCATGCTTTGAGTTATAAATTTTACTTCTTGCAATATTAATTTGATAATTGATATATTTTCACCTAGACTGTGTTTGTGTTTATGATGATAATGGCCATGTATATGTTCTAGTTTCATCTGCTAGGGATTTGAGGAAGCCCTAACTTACTGTTATGCATTACACTATGATTATGTTGTTCTTGATTGATAAACCAGTTTAGGAAAGAATCAAAGTTAGTAAATCATCATTCTACTTTCACATTGTATGTTATGAATACATGGTATGTTATGAATACATTGTAGTTAGACTTATAGCATGTTGATAAAACTACAACTCATGTTCAATCAGACCACTCTTAATCCTTTGACTAGTTGTGTCTTAACCAAGACAATTAGTGCTTTGGAGTCATACTGTAGTTGATTTGATCTTTCTATAGGAGAAACTCCTTAGATGTAGAGAACCAAGAATGGAATCTTAATCCTTGCATCTTATAAGGCAAGAATAGCATAATCTAGTGAATACATGGTGTAAGTTAGAGGTGGACTTAATAACCCTAGTAACTCAATCCTTTCTATCAACTTTTGTCACTAGCTCCTTTGAATTCAGTTAACTTTTGAAACTTAGAGAACTTGAGCAAATCCTCCAAGTCCCTGTGGACAAAACCCTTATTTACTTTTTCTTGCTTCAACTTCCCTGTGCACTTGCAGGCTAGTTTAGGTAGTTCTTTCCTGAGACACCAAGTTTTTGGCGCCGCTGCCGGGGACTCGGTAGCGGTTTGCTTGTTTTCTGTTTTCTTTCTTGTTAATCTTACTTGTCCTGACCTGCAACTTGTTCCTGTTTTCTGTTTGCTCCTGCTCTTGCATTGATCTTGTTTTTGCTTCACTAAGTGCATTGCCTTGCACTACCTTGCACTGACTGTTATCGCAGCTGTTGTTGCTGTGAAGCTGCTGTTGCTGCTGCTGTGCTGCTGCAAGTGCTGCAGTTGCTGCTGCTGCTGTGAAGCTGCTGCTGTGAAGCTGCTGCTGTGAAGCTGCAGTTGCTGTTGGAGCAGTTCTGCTAAAGTTGCTAAGGAAGATCCAAGCCCAACTGGGCTAGTGCAACAAAAAGGGATAAAAAGCCCAAATTTGGGCTCCCTCCAAAAATCAAGTAAGCCTAACCCATGAGCTAACCCAACTGGGCCTCATTAAATTTATCTGGGCTTGTATTTAAGTATTTATATTTGGGCCTGTAATAATTTTTATTTTTCTTTATTTTCTATTTGGGCTTGTAATTATTTTTATTTTTCTTTTTCTTTTTCTTTTATGGGCTTGTAACTTTTTGTTTGTTATTTTTCTTTTCTTTTGTGGGCTTGCACTTTGTTTTGGACTATAGGTTTATATCCCAACCATTGGGCTCCTAACCTTACAAAAAAAAAAAAAAAAAACGGTGGGCTTGTTAGATGTTATTTCATCGATCAATGATCTTGTTAGGATATGGTTGTGACCTTTAGAGACCAATCAAACCGACTAATTAGAGTCAATCCAATAGACCCAATTGACATACCCACATCCTCTGAGGAAAACACACCGGACCAACCTGAGATAATGGAAGAACCCCGTAGCCTCAAGGATTACATGTACCCCACAAGGACAAGCCAACCCTCGTGCATTGTTTTACCAGAAGCTACTGGTCATTATGAGCTAAAATCGAGCACAATACAAATGCTTCCCGTGTTTAGAGGAATTGAAAATGAAAACCCTTACCATCAAGTGAGAGAATTTGAGGAGATTTGTGGAACTATACGTTTCACTCAGATGTCTGACGAAACCCTAAAATTGAGACTATTCCCTTTTTCTTTGAAGGAAAAGGCCAAGTCATGGCTGTATGCCTTACATCCACAGTCAATTAGGACATGGGACAACCTCACAAAAGAGTTTTTCAAAAAGTTCTTCCCTAATCACAAGACTGCAACAATTCGTCAAAATCTGAACAGCTTTGTACAATTAGAAGGTGAAACCTTAGCTAGATATCTTGAGAGATTCAATGAATTGTTGCTTAAGTGTCCCCATCATGGTTTTGAGAAATGGAGACTTGTGCAAATTTTGTATGAAGGTTTAGATGTCTCCACCCGAACAATTGTAGAGTCTATGTGCAATGGACTCTTCACAGATAAAAGTGTTGATGACTCTTGGGCTTTCCTAATTGAAGTTGCTGAAAAAACTCAACAATGGGAGTCCATTCGTGAACTTAGAAAGACTACACCTGTAGATAAGGTCCATAGAATTGAGTCTGATTTTGAGGGAAATGCAAAAATGGCAGCACTAGCAAGAAGAATAGAAGCATTAGAACTTCAGAAAAACGTAAAACCTTCTACCACTGCTTTCTGTGAACATGTCGAAATGGCTATCTGTGATATATGTAACGGTTCTGACCATCAGGTCAGTGATTGTCCGGAAATGCATGCATTCCAAGAATCTAGGCTGGAACAGGCACATGCTATGTTTCAAAAACAAGAGCATAACCCTTATTCACATACCTACAACCCAGGATGGTGGAACCACCCCAATTTTTCATGGTCTAAAGGACCCATTCAAGGAGGACCATCTCAACCCACTCAAAGCTATCAGAACAATCAAGGCTATCAATACTCTAAAAATCCTCAACAGCAGTCGTACCCTCAAAACACTGCTGACAAGAAATTGTCTAGCATTGAAGAGAGTATCAATCAGTTGACCCAACATCTGATGAAGAATGAGAAAGCAACTGATCAACGAGTCTCCGCTCTAGAACTACAGATGGGTCAAATTTGCGATGCACTGAATACAAGAGAAAAGGGTAAACTTCCTAGCCAGCCCCAACAAAATCCAAAGAGGATATTTCAAGCAGGAACATCATCTTGCAATGAAACCTCACCCGATCAAGCCCATTCCATCACCACTCTCCGAAGTGGTAAGATTGTTGAGAACAATGTAGGCATACCACAATCAAATGAATCTGAGCCAAGCATATCATTGCCTACACCACCAAAGAACACCTCCAACTTAGAAAAGGAACCTGAGCACATTAGCGAAGCCGACAATCCCACTGTTGTGAATACCCTCTAACTCCTAATGTCATGTTGCTCCATATCCTCAGAGGTTAGTTCGCCAACAGATAAGCACCCACTACAATGAGATGTTAGAACTGTTCAAAAGAGTCAACATCAACATTCCTTTTCTTGAG
Source organism: Papaver somniferum (assembly GCF_003573695.1). Lineage (NCBI taxonomy): Eukaryota > Viridiplantae > Streptophyta > Magnoliopsida > Ranunculales > Papaveraceae > Papaver > Papaver somniferum. The sequence goes on along the minus strand of NC_039358.1, from coordinate 239,075,748 downwards.
GCAATTAAGCAAATCCCTGCATATGCCAAATTCCTCAAAGACTTGTGCACTCAAAAGCGCAAGATTAATGTGCACAAACGTGCTTTCTTAGCTGAACAGGTGAGTTCCATCATTCTGAACAAAACTCCACCCAAGTTTAGGACCCAGGTTGTCCAACAATTCTTGCACTATCGGAAACACATGGTCAATAGAGCTTTATTAGATCTAGGTGCAAGTGTGAACCTCCTGCCATATTCTGTTTATGTGCAGTTAGGTCTTGGAGAGTTGAAGCCACACCCATAACTCTCCAATTGGCGGACCGATCCGTCAAAGTCCTCGTGGTGGTAGAAGATTTTGATTAAGGTTGAAAGTTCTATTTCCTGTAGACTTCATTGTCTTAGACACTCAACCTGTACAAAACCCAAATTGTCACATTCCTGTCATTTTAGGACGTCCTTTCTTGGCGACGTCCAATGCGATCATCAATGTCGTAATGGAGTGTTGAAGCTGTCTTTTGGAAACATGACTGAGAATGAATGCGTTTAATGTTAGTCAACAACATGTGAATCTTGATGATGAGGATGTACATGAGGTCAATATGATTGAGAGTTTGATACAAGATTCATTGACTGGCATTATGTCAAAAGATCCCTGCAAGCATGTTTGGAAGATGTTAACTTGGAGTTGTATGATGATGAATACATTGGTGAAGTCCAATCTTTGCTCGAATCTGTACCTCAAATGGACATCACTAAATGGCAGACTACAGTGGAACAACTCCCACTTTCTGAGAAGTCTGTTATATCTTCGGATGAGTCTCCTAAGGCCAAACAGGAATTGAAACCATTACCTGATACTTTGAAGTATGCATTTCTAGGTCCTTCTGATACTTTACCTGTTATCATTTCTTCACGATTAAACATAGAACAGGAAAACAAGCTTTTAGGAGTACTTGAGGAGCAGAAAGAAGCCTTAGGATGGACCATCTCAGATCTCAAAGGGATAAGCCCCACCATTTGCATGCATCACATTAATCTTGAAGAGAATGCCAAACCATCTAGGGAAATGCAAAGGAGACTTAATCCTAACATGAGAGACGTTGTTAAGAGTGAGATCTTGAAGCTACTTGATGCGGGTATCATATATCCGATTTCAGATAGTAAATGGGTTAGTCCCATTCAAGTTGTGCCTAAGAAGTCAGGCATTACTGTAGTTCGGAACGAAAAGAATGAGTTAGTCCCTTCACGTACAACCACAGGATGGCGAGTATGTATCGACTACAGGAAGTTGAACACAGTAACAAGAAAAGATCACTTCCCCCTTCCCTTCATAGACCAAATGCTAGAACGTGTGTCTGGACACAGTCACTACTGTTTTCTAGATGGCTTTTCCGGTTATAACCAAATTCACATTGCACCGGAAGATCAGGAAAAAACTACATTCACGTGTCCATTTGGGACATTTGCTTTTAGACGTATGCCCTTCGGGCTGTGTAATGCACCTGCTACTTTCCAGCGTTGCATGATGAGCATTTTTTCAGACATGATAGATAGTTTTCTCGAGATCTTTATGGATGATTTCTCTGTGTTTGGTCTTCTTTTGACGAATGTTTGGACCATCTAGTCCTTGTGCTATCAAGATGTAAGCAAAAGAATCTGATTTTAAACTGGGAAAAATGCCACTTCATGGTGAACTCCGGCATAGTTCTAGGACACATCGTATCGGAAAAAGGAATTGAAGTAGATAAAGCTAAAGTCGACCTCATTCAACATTTACCCCAACCCCACTCTGTGAAGGGGATTCGATCATTTTTAGGTCACGCCGGATTTACCGGAGATTCATCAAAAACTTTAGCCAAATCTCTCGCCCTTTGTGTAACCTACTTGCCAAAGATGTTGTCTTTAACTTTGATGCTGCGTGTGTGAAGGCGTGGGAAGAACTCAAGACTCTCCTCACCATCCTATTGTCCAACCACCCGACTGGGAACTACCGTTCGAACTCATGTGTGATGCCTCTGATTACGCCGTTGGCGCTGTTTTAGGACAGCGTGTTGATAGACTACCATATGTGATATACTATGCTAGTAAAACTCTTAATGATGCTCAACTCAACTATTCGACTACCGAGAAGGAGTTACTTGCCGTGGTATTTGCATTAGACAAGTTTAGATCTTATTGATAGGATCTAAGATCATCATATACACTGACCATGCGGCTTTGAAGTATCTTCTTTCTAAGAAGGATGCTAAAGCTCGCCTTATTCGATGGATACTCTTATTACAGGAATTCGACATCGAAATCCGTGATAAGAAAGGTTGTGAGAATGTGGTTGCTGATCACTTGTCCCGATTAACTAGTGAGTCTATTGATGAATCTGAGCTGATTAGAGAATCATTCCCTGATGAACAATTGATGTGTGTGACAAACCTTCCTTGGTTTGCCGACATTGTTAACTACCTTGCTACAGGTAGAATGCCCTCACATTGGTCGAGACAAGACCGCTCCAAGTTCTTGGCTGAAGTTAAACATTTCCTTTGGGACGACCCATATTTGTTTAAGTACTGCCGAGACCAAATCATTAGGAGATGTGTACCCGACATGGAACAGAAAGATGTGATATCTTTCTGTCATGACCAAGCATGTGGAGGCCATTTCAGTGCCAAGAAACCGCTGCAAAGATCTTGCAGTGTGGATTTATTGGCCATCATTGTTCAAGATTGCCATGAGTGTTGTGCTTGTGAACGCTGTCAAAAGCTAGGAAGCATTTCGAGGAGAAACATGATGCCATTGAACCCCATTTGATTGTGGAGATTTTTGATGTTTGGGGGATGACTTCATGGGTCCATTTCCTATTCTGAAGGCAATTACATCCTAGTTGTTGTTGATTACGTTTCTAAGTGGGTAGAAGCCATAGCAACCAGAACAAATGACCACAAGGTGGTACTTTCATTTCTAAAGGAGAACATATTTTCACGTTTTGGTACCCCTAGAGCTATCATCAGTGACGGCGGTTCACATTTGTAACAAGTACTTTGAGTCTTTAGTACGCAAGTATGGCATAACTCACAAGGTTGCTACTCCGTACCACCCTCAGACTAGTGGACAAGTAGAAGTTTCTAATAGGGAAATTAAGCACATTCTGGAGAAGACGGTCAACCCGTCAGGAAAGATTGGTCATTGAGATTGAATGATGCTTTGTGGGCCTATAGAACAGCTTATAAGACACCAATTGGCATGTCCCCCTATCGTCTAGTGTATGGAAAGCCGTGCCATCTACCTGTGGAATTAGAACATCGTGCTACTGGGCATCAAGAGCTGAACTTTTCTCTCGACGAAGCGGAATTCAAACGGAAACTTCAACTCAACGAGTTGGAAGAATTGAGAAATGAGGCTTATGACAGTGCCAAGGTATAAAGCAGAAGATGAAGATATTTCATGACAAGCGTATTCTACGCAAATCCTTCACTCCTGGTCAGAAAGTCTTGCTGTATGACTCCCGATTACATCTTTTTCCAGGAAAACTGCGTTCCAGATGGAAGGGTCCGTACCTAGTACGCACAGTTTTTCCTCATGGAGCTGTAGAGCTGGAGGATGTCTCCAACAAGAACGTTTTCAAAGTCAACGGGCAGAGATTAAAGCCATTCCTTGAGCCATTCCCACCCGACATTGAAACAACCAACCTGGAGGACCCAGTCTATGTGGACTAAACTGGTCCACTCTTTCCCTAAATAACCAAAAGTTTTCCAAATGTTTCCCTAAAAACCAAAATTTTCTTTTTCCCATCAAAACCAAATGTCTCCCAACAAAACCAAATTTTTTCCAAAAAGTCCAATCCCATTAAAAACCAAAATTTTCTTGTAGATAATGTGTTAGTTAAATTTCCTTTTGTATATATTGTGCTCATCCATTGTGACTCCTAATATGATGGATTTTTGCCTTGAATAACGGAGTTTTAATCGAGCTTTCGCCGTACAATCGGGTATTCTCTCTCCTTTTACTCTACTCAGCATGTCCCTTTCCATATGTTGCATTTTAATTCTTTCCATATTTTGAAACATTGAGGATAATGTTTAGTTTAGGTTTGGGGGTATAGAGTAGATACCATGATAATTTGCCATAATTGAAAACGAACTCCTTCTTCTTTTTGAAAAAATTGATAATTGAAAACGAACTCCTTCTTCTTTTTGAAAAAATTGAAAAATTCCAAAAAAAATTGAAAAATCAAAATAAAAAAGTAAAAAATTAAAAAATCATAAAAATGGAGCTCATTTACCTTGAAATGTTGACTCTTGTGCAAATATGTAATTATTAGGAGTCTTAGTCTAGATATTTAGGCACCCTGATTCTAGCACAATTCACATAGTGATAAGAAATTTGCACGCGCACGATCTACCAATACATGTATGGCCTCGATCTTCAAGGTGTTTGATAGGAAGTTACGATTGTCAATCACTTTAGAATACTGAACGAAACTTGACTAGCTTGTTCTTTGGTTGGTTGGGATAGAAGGTGGAGGTTACATTAAGAAAGACAACCATCGAATTTAACTGGGTGCATCAAAAAGGGCTACCTCTTGCAAAGTGTCATGTAATTTTTGTTTCCTTTTGTATATGTATCAAAAGTGTTTCCTTCTTAAAAAAAAAAAAAAAAAAAAACGATGTATATATTCAGAAAAAAAAAATATCAGAAAAATACAAAAGAAAAAATCAAGTATTTATCAATTCCATCATCTCTTGTTCCAAAAATAAAAAGAGAGTAGTCAATGTAAATAAGAGTCATGTAAATAGTCATTTTGTTGTTTCATTGTAATAAGCAAGGAGGGTGTATGCCATTGATGTACAACGCGAGTAATTGTGAAATACCTCCAACTCATTCACAATTCTCGTAAAGTCCGGACAGCTAGCTAGATTTCGACCTTGGTTCTTAGCCTGAGAAACTATCTCTTGGTGATTAGTAGTCATAACTTCAGATCGTTCTTTACACATGTGTAGATACACTTTACACTCTTATCACATGTCTTTTTTTGTTATCAGTGCTAGGATTGTGCCTTTGATAGCTAGATTGACATCTCCATTTTGCTGTGAGCTTAAACTGACTTGCACATGTCACATTTGATGGAATCTGAGCTTATATTTTGACCTAGAACTTTGTAGGTACGTTCTAAGCAAACCTTCACGAGACTTAACTCGTCCACTAGGGACACTTAGTGGTTTAAAAGGCTTAGTGCATACGCTAAATGCATTCGAGAGACCAACGACAGTGGTATAGTTAGGATTTCCTTAGTTTTGTTTTACTTGAGGACAAGTAAAATTCAGGTTTGGGGGTATTTGATGAGTGCCAAATAATGTATATATTTATCCCTTTTTGTTGGCATTTAACTCATCTTTTATGCATTAATTCTACATTTTATCCCATATTCTGTATTTTCATTGTTTTCAAGAATAAATATTTTTCTTACTTAATTTTGCATTTTTTAGGTAATAAATAAAGATTGGATGAGTTGCGGAGCAAAAAGAGCAGAAAAGTGGTGAAAAGCCGGGAGAAATTACGCAAGGAAGCCGCAAAGAATGGAGCGCACGTCCAAAAAGCTGGAAATGGGCTCAAGAAGAAGAAAGTTGTTCTTAAAGAAGAAGTGGGCTCAAGGTTTTCCAAGCCCAAACTCATTTCCCAAACCCATCTTCTATACCCAAAAGCCTAAAACCCAAATCCATACCCGCTTGCGTCTTCAGCCGTCAGATCAGTTCTCAGAAGCATCCGACGGTCGCTCCCTTGCTGTGCATCGAAGTTTGATATCTCCGCCTTACACTACAATACCTAACTCCATCAAGTACCGTTCGTTTTGTTGTATTCCTTTATCCGACGGTCGCTCCTATATGCTCCTATCTCACCGTTAGATCCACTTACCATCTTCGCATCCAGTGGCTTACCTTCGCTGGACATCGAACCTTGATATCCCTCCTAACACCCTAGCAACCGAATCATTTAACCTCAACCAAACATCCCCTCCTTCCTCTCCATCGACCTCATTTTCTCTTCCACCCCCTCACCTCTGCAGAGACACCATGTCCTGCCACCACCAGAACACCCCCTCTGCCACTGCCGCTTCATCACCAAACACCATAGCCACCCTACATCAAAGACATCGAAACCCATCCATCCTATTAGCCTATTTCGCTAGTTTCACAAACCCTCTCAAATTTAGGGTTTTGAAATTAGGGAAATAGAGTTATAGGCATGACAGAGATGGAAGAAGAAGCAATAGAAGCATGGGAAGAGCAGGAGGAACAAGAAGAGAGCATGGGTCGTCGACGTGGGTGAAGAATTTTAGGTAAACCCTAACCCTAGTTTTCTCGGTTTTGGGAATTAGGGTTCGTCATTCCTTTTTTGTATAAATTGAGGGCTGGGTATTACTGTTGAGGTGTTCTTGGTTAGCCGAGATACCCCCTAATTGGGTTAATTCCAATGTCAATTTTACTGTTGATGATTCTGATGATTCTGAGTGTGAACTTGCTAATTTGATTGATGATTGTGAGCATGATGTGACATGTGTAGATGATTTAGGAGATTTTGATTTGATTAATAATGATGTGCCTATCGTCCTACATAAGTCACAATCTGATGGCCTTCCACCCAACCTAGATTTGGTTTGTACCCATATTGACAAACCGACTTTTCTGAGAGTCCCCAACCTAGGTTTGGAACTGTGTGCTTCCCAAGTCCTCTTGGACTATTTTGCTTCTAAGTATAATACATCTGAGGAACCACAGTTGGAAATTGCATGTTTGCCCGTCCATAGCACAGTTCACTTTGAGTTAGATCTTGTGCATGATGAACCCCCAAAACTGCGCGATTTTGTTTTCAAAATTGTATCTTCTGTAAAATCCAGGTTTGGGGGTAGCTCATTTGGTTTCACAGCTTCACGTGCTTTTCTTTCATGTGTGAAGTTGTTGAAACCGCTACACTTTGTCTTTTGGGTTGATCCTCAACTCTTTAGATTGTTAGTGTATGGTGAATATTTTTGTAAATAATCCAGTAGATAAAATTTTAAAAACCCTTTTGTTCTTTTTGTATATATTTTGCTTATCCAATATGATCTCGGCTGAAATATGTTGGATTTTTGCCTTGAATAACGGAGTTTTAATTCTGCTTTCGCCGAAATCGGGTATTCTCTCTCCTTTTACTCTACTCAGCATGTCCCTTTCCATATGTTGCATTTTAATTCTTTTCATATTTTGAAACATTGAGGACAATGTTTAGTTTAGGTTTGGGGGTATAGAGTAGATACCATGATAATTTGCCATAATTGAAAACGAACTCCTTCTTCTTTTTTGAAAAAATTGAAAAATTCCAAAAAAATTGAAAAATCAAATTCAAAAAAAATTAAAAAATTGAAAAAAATCATAAAAATGGAGCTCATTTACCTTGAAATGTTGACTCTTGTGCAAATATGTAATTATTAGGAGTCTTAGTCTAGATATTTAGGCACCCTGATTCTAGCACAATTCACATAGTGATAAGAAATTTGCACGCGCACGATCTACCAATACATGTATGGCCTCGATCTTCAAGGTGTTTGATAGGAAGTCACGATTGCCAATCACTTTATAATACTGAACGAAACTTGACTAGCTTGTTCTTTGGTTGGTTGGGATAGAAGGTGGAGGTTACATTAAGAAAGACAACCATCGAATTTAACTGGGTGCATCAAAAAGGGCTACCTCTTGTAAAGTGTCATGTAATCTTTTGTTTCCTTTTGTATATGTATCAAAAGTGTTTCTTTATCAATGTAAAAAAAAAAAATCAAAAAAAAAATCAAAAAAAAAATCAAAAAAAAGAATGAAAAAAATGAAAAAAATCAATCAAGTATTTTTCAATTCCATCCTCTCTTGTTCCAAAAATAAAAGAGAGTAGTCAATGTAAATAAGAGTCATGTAAAGAATCATTTTGTTGTTTCATTGTAATAAGCAAGGAGGGTGTATGCCATTGATGTACAACGCGAGTAATTGTGAAATACCTCCAACTCATTCACAATTCTCGTAAAGTCCGGACAGCTAGCTAGATTTCGACCTTGGTTCTTAGCCTGAGAAACTATCTCTTGGTGATTAGTAGTCATAACTTCAGATCTTTCTTTACACATGTGTAGATACACTTTACACTCTTATCACATGTCTTTTTTTGTTATCAGTGCTAGGATTGTGCCTTTGATAGCTAGATTGACATCTCCATTTTGCTGTGAGCTTAAACTGACTTGCACATGTCACATTTGATGGAATCTGAGCTTATATTTTGACCTAGAACTTTGTAGGTACGTTATAAGCAAACCTTCACGAGACTTCACTCGTCCACTAGGGACACTTAGTGGTTTAAAAGGCTTAGTGCATACGCTAAATGCATTCGAGAGACCAGCGACAGTGGTATAGGTAGGATTTCCTTAGTTTTGTTTTACTTGAGGACAAGTAAAATTCAGGTTTGGGGGTATTTGATGAGTCCTAAAAAGTGCATATTTCTATATATTTTTCTTGGCATTTAACTCATCTTTTGTGCATTAATTCTACATTTTATCCCATATTCTGTATTTTCATTGTTTTCAAGAATAAATATTTTTCTTACTTAATTTTGCATTTTTAGGTAATAAATAAAGTCTGGATAACTTGCGGAGCGGAAAAGAGTTGAAGAGTAGTGAAAAGCCGGAAGAAATTACGCAAGGAAGCCGCAAAGAATGGTGCGCACAAGACCAAAAAGCTAGGAATGGGCTCAAGAAGGAAGAATTGTTCTTAAAGAAGATATGGGATTGGCATACCCAAGGCCCAAAACCCTTACCCAAACCCATTTTCTATATCTATACCCGCCTCCATTCTCAGCCGTTAGATTGGATCCATCTCATCATCCAATGGTCGCTTCTTCATCGTGCATCAAAATCTGAAGTACCTGCAAAACACCATAGTGCCTAAATTCCAAGCCTTCAGATTAGATCACATTTAGATCCTACGGTCGCTCATTTGCCTGCACATCAAATCTCGATACTTCCGCTTAACACTACAGTACCTAACATCATCTAACATCGTTGACTTCGTTGTGTTTCAAAATCCAACGGTTGCATCGATTCATCTCTCATCTCACCGTTGGATCTACGAACCATCTTCGCATCCCGCGGTCAGATTCGCCAAACATCGAACTCGATGATCCCGCCTCACACTAGAACAACCAAACCCTATATTACCCAACCAAAGAGACCTTCTCCCAAAACCATCGACTTCTTTCTCCCTCACCCTCTGCAACCACCATACCCTGCCGCACCACCATCACCACCACCTTCTCCCCTGTCATCTCCACCAAACGCCGCCAACAACTCTCTCCACCAAACCGTATCTACCCACATCACCCACATACCCTACATACATCTCTAGCCACCTATTTTACCCATTTCCCCTCTAATTTTCCCTTGAAACCCTAGGTGGGAAATTAGTAAAATAGGTGAGGCTATAAGACTGAATTGGAGCAGGAGAAGGACTGAGAGAAGGCAAAGAAGGATGGGTCGACGTCAATTTGAAGATTAGGTGAGTTAATTTCACTGTTTGAATTTGGGGATTTTTCTATAAACCCTAATTGTATAATTTAGGGATTTGGGTATAAATAGACTGTGGTGTTGTTGTAAAAGTTATCTCTGGGCTAGCCAGTGAACAGCATGCTTTGAGTTATAAATTTTACTTCTTGCAATATTAATTTGATAATTGATATATTTTCACCTAGACTGTGTTTGTGTTTATGATGATAATGGCCATGTATATGTTCTAGTTTCATCTGCTAGGGATTTGAGGAAGCCCTAACTTACTGTTATGCATTACACTATGATTATGTTGTTCTTGATTGATAAACCAGTTTAGGAAAGAATCAAAGTTAGTAAATCATCATTCTACTTTCACATTGTATGTTATGAATACATGGTATGTTATGAATACATTGTAGTTAGACTTATAGCATGTTGATAAAACTACAACTCATGTTCAATCAGACCACTCTTAATCCTTTGACTAGTTGTGTCTTAACCAAGACAATTAGTGCTTTGGAGTCATACTGTAGTTGATTTGATCTTTCTATAGGAGAAACTCCTTAGATGTAGAGAACCAAGAATGGAATCTTAATCCTTGCATCTTATAAGGCAAGAATAGCATAATCTAGTGAATACATGGTGTAAGTTAGAGGTGGACTTAATAACCCTAGTAACTCAATCCTTTCTATCAACTTTTGTCACTAGCTCCTTTGAATTCAGTTAACTTTTGAAACTTAGAGAACTTGAGCAAATCCTCCAAGTCCCTGTGGACAAAACCCTTATTTACTTTTTCTTGCTTCAACTTCCCTGTGCACTTGCAGGCTAGTTTAGGTAGTTCTTTCCTGAGACACCAATACTTTCTTCCCGTTTCAGAAAAAATGATACTTCCGCGAATTCTACTAAAACATCAAACGAATAGGCGGGGTAAATAAACTAAAAACGGAGGGATTTTTTGGTAAAGGAAAAGGGACTTTCCGATTGTTATGTTTTAATATTGAATAAAAGCAGAATAGGGAAAGGATATATAGATTTAATGAATGTCGTTTCAGCAAGGCAGATGTCACAAGTAGATTGGTGGGTACAGAGGCCACACCACCAAAATCTTTTTTCGGATACTCTAGACTAGTGGTTCCAAGAATACTTTCAAACTCCTCAATTACTGGGTTCGAACCCTTACCTCTACAGTTGAAGGGAGTATGAGAACCATCAGAGATAATTCAGAAAACGTGATACTTTCGCTCTGTTTCAGAAAACTGATACTTTCGCCCCGTTTTAGAAAAAGCGATACTTTCATTTCGTTTCAGAAAAAGTGATACTTCCGTGAAATCTACTAAAATATCTGACGAATAGGCAGGGTAAATAAACTAAACACGGAGGGACTTTTTAGTAAAAAAATGACTTTCTGATTGTTATATTTTAGTATTTAAAAAGAAGAATAGGAAAAGGAGATATAGAGTTAATGAATGTCGTTTCAGCAAGGCAGATGTCATAAGTAGATTGGTGGGTACAGAAGGCACACCACCAAAATCTTTTTCGGATACTCTAGACTAGTGGTTCCAAGACTACTTCCAGACTCCTCGATTACGGGGTTCGAACCCTTACCTCCATAGTTGAAGGGAGCATGAGAACCATCAGATCATTTGATAATTCTCTTTTGAAAACCAAATCAGCAATGGGTGGAAAGACCCGAGGTTTTTGCTTTATCTGTGCAAGTTTTAGGTTGGCCGATAGCAAATATAGATGCAGGACTATTAGGTGGGCATCCAAACCATCACTGATTGGCAGGCACACCCAGAATTGAGCATAGACAATCTGCACCCCAAAAGGAAAAAAAAATCATATGGGTCTCCATTCAACATATCGATTCGGAACTTAGAAATGGGAAACCAATCACCGCCCTAGTTAGCAATTCGCCGAACTATTCGCGAAGGAAGAGGTCGATCACATGATCATAGGGTTACTATTATGTGAACATACCACTGATCTGTGAGTTATTTGACTATTAGTTGGTACATAATTTATATATATTACATTTTACGGGTGAAATCACAATACCCACCTTAGAATTTGTATTAAATAGATACATTTTTACAAGGTTTTATAAGTTAACACGTGCCGTATTTTGGGTGCCGAACTTGCATCTTTAAAACGAATTATACACATACTATATTGTTCCGAACTATCTTCGTATCACAAACAAACCGTTGAGCCAATTTTTATTCCGCCAAAATGAATAATACCCGTATGTTTTCCGTACCGAACGTTTTCCGTATCCGAATTGCTAACTAGGATCACCGCAGGATTCACAATTTTAATTGTATTACCTAGCAGTTGATTCTTACGACCAAACAAACGTGATACACATGTATGAAATAGATTTGTCTTTTTTTATTCCTTTAGTATTGGTGACTTAACTATAGTGGTTACGAATTAATTCGGTACGAAACTCAATAAATGCACTTAAAAACCCAGAAGTAGGAGCCCGATTTTCAACTCTGGTAGACGACCACAAAATATAAAAATCTTTTGAGTTGAATCTGGTTTTTTACAGAGAAATTTCCTTATTTCCTCTTTGGTCGTTAATTCATCTGGGGGGTTTCGCGTATAAGTTTTCTACCCGATAAACTCTTTATGTGCAAAATTTCCTTGCCAAGATTGATGTATTCAAAATGAGATACGATGTTTTCGTGAAAGTGCAAAGTTTTGTTCCAAAACAAAATTTGTTCGTCCCGGTAACATATAAGTTCTGTTCCGTCGAGATTTAATACATAATCATAACCATTTCGGGATTTATCCATCATCTATGCATATAGTAATCAGCGAAAAAGAGATAAAGTGAGTGAACCTTTGTCAGCCGATTTTTCATATTATTATGTTTAGAGTCTAGACGGTGTCGGTCGACATACAAGAAGATAGCTTTGGATAAAATATAAATGTCGTATGGTTGAGAGAGTTTAATTCATGAATTATGATTCTGTACACTATTAGACAATGGCTGATGGACTATGTGTTGGAACAATATTTATTAATTATTATTTTAATGTGTTTAACTAAATAAAATTAATTTATTGTTTTGTTTGTGAATGAAAAACTTATTAGTCCCACATTGTGGAGTTTCCACTTTTTAGTTGTTTTAAAAGATTATATAAGCTTTTTAGTCCCACATCGGGGAATTCCTCTTCTTAAATTGTTTTATTCCATTATATAAAGAAATTCACTACTTTTGTAAAATCATGGGAAAGGGGTTGCTCTATATTTTAGAGGGACCCCTAAGGGAAAATATTTTATAGCGTTTTTTAAGCATTCGTGATTTTCCTTAACGGTTTTTTCGGAGTTGCCAAGCTCAAGTTGAGCATCTACTACATATGCTAATAGTAGGTGTATTAGGGTGTTTTATCCTGGAGATATCCGTCCTGTGAGGGCTATAGCATCACTCTTGAGTGTAGTCGGGCGCTAATATCTTAAGGACAGCGTGTTGAACACGTGACTCACTCTATTTTCCAAAGTTTTGCCTTGTTGCTGTTGCGGAGATACGGGGAGCTTGTTCGTTTCGTCAAAGCAATCACTTCCATTATAAAGGAGCTAAGTATCAATAACTTTTGTTTATTTGATTTTTCTTTGTTTTTGATTATTGCACCCAACAATCTTAAGACATTATTATTTGTAATAATCTAAAACGATTGATTGGTTTGTGAATCATGGATGTTAATTGTGGAGTGAAAAACAAAAACGAATTTCTGGTCAGCTGTAGAGTTTCAATTTTATCTTTTAATCTAGAAGGAATTTCGATGAACCCTTTTGACACAACGTAGTAGACATCCTGATAATTACCCGCGTAAATTTTCAGAATTTTTGGAGTTGTAAAAGTATTTTTTGATATTTTACAAAACAGAAAAACGTTTCTGAAAAATTCTGACGAGCAGAAAATTGTTGTTAACTAAATTAATTTTTGTGGGGTAACCATCAGTTTTTTGAAACGCTGATTCAAACGAAGTTTGTATATATAGATGTTATCTTCAAAACTCATATTTTACTTTCTGATTTAGAATTGTGATTTGTGAATAAAGATGTCATCTCCGAGGGACATGGCTAATAGCAGCATGTGGTTGGAAACAAATCTTCCAAAGATGGCAAAGGTGAGAACGTCGAACGCAACTCTAAGCATGGTCTTCATGATAAAGGTATATTTCGTAAACCTGAATCCGGAATTACTTTAGTTAAGGGTGAGTGTTATGTTTGTAAAATTCCTGGCCACGCGGCAGTAAATTGTAGACAACATAAAAACCTTAATAAGTAGAAAGTTAATGCTAATTTAGTTGAAACAAACTAGAACGAGTTTGGTGGCATGATGTCGGAAGTTATTTTAATAACCAATGTGAGAGACCAGTAGGTGGACTCTGGAGCCACAAAGAATGTTTGTTGAAACAGAGACCTGTTCACCCCTATCATAGGATAGAGGATGTCGAGAAACTCTTATTGAGTAACTCATATGCAATAGAGGTTGCATAAAAGGAAAAGGTCGAGCAGAAGCTCATATCTGTAATATTCTCACATTGAATGAAGTTTTCATGTTCCAAGCATATGCGAAAATCTTGTATCTCGTTCTGTTGTAGATGGAAAAATATTTAAGATCTTAATTGAATCTGGAAAACTTGTTGTAACTAGGCAGTGATTTTTTAAGCAAGAGTTATAAGACTTTGGGTCTATATAAGCTTAACGGAAAAACTGATGATGTGAACGTAGTTGATTCTTGTGATATCTTTGTGTGATTGATTGTTTTACGTGGTAGACTTGGAACCGTAAACTTATAAGTCAATGCTTAACTGGCTAGCATAGGCTTCGTACCCAAATTTAGTTTGGATTTTGAACACAAAAGTGAAATCTGCGAAGAATCAAAATATGCTATAAAATCTTTTAGCACAAATGTTCAGAGTAATTCTAAGCCTTTAGAATTAATTCAGTTAGGCCTAGTTGACATGAGTTCAACCCAAAACCACTGTGGTAAAAGATGGTTATAACTTCCGTAGATGATTGTACGAGGTACTATCTTGTATACTTGCTTAGGATAAGGATGACGCCTTAGAAGCCTTAAGATGTATAAACTTGAAGTTGGAAACCAATTAGAATCCTTGAACATAACAACCGTATCCTTAAGGAGATGATAATTTCCATGTTGATTAGTTCAGGATTACCTGCGGCCTTGTGGGGGGAGGCAGTCCTCTTAACTAGTATATCCTGAATAAAGTACCCTTTAAGAATCAGATGAAACTCCATATGGTTTATGGAACGGTAGATGACCTTCTTATGAATGTGTCAAAGTGTGGGGGCGCTTGACTAAGATTGTAATTCCTCTTCCTAAAAGAACTAGATTGAAACCAAAAATGTTGATTGTGTTTTCGTATAGGGTATATTGAGTATACTTCTATAAATAGATTTTTGGTTGTCTGTTCTGATTTTTTCTGACATTGGTGTGAATATTATTACAGAATCTAGGGATGCTGAGTTCTTTGAACATGTTTATTCTAAACCTGTACCTCATTAGAGATGTGTTGTTGATCCCCTAGATTTATTTTCAAATAGTCAGAACTTATTTTAAAGGAAGATGAAGTTGATGTTGAGCCTAAGAGAAGTAAAATAATTAGACTTGAGACTTCTTATGAAACCGACTTCATAACATGCCTAGCTTAGTATGAGCCACAGACTTGTAAAGAAGCCTTGATATCTACTGAAACCCCATTCTGGTAAGAAGCTTCATTTAGTGAAATGGACTCAGTCCGTTGGAACCAGACTTGGGAGCTTGCTAGTTTACCTCCAGGTTGTAAGACCATGGGATGTAAATGAGTCTTTAAGAGGAAACGATAGGTAGATGAAACTGTGGAAAAATATTAAGCTAAGTTGGTAGCTAAAGGCTATAAACTAAAAGAAGATGTAGATTTCCTTGATTCTAATTCAATTGTGACGGAAATTACTTCCGTTAAGATACTAATTGTTATTGCTGCCATAAAGAACATAGAGATACATCAGATGGATGTTAAGACAACTTTTTCTAAAATCGTGAATTAGGTAAAGAAATTTACATAGATCAACCTGAAGAATTTGTAGTGAAAGGTTGTGAATACAAAGTTTGTAATTTGAAAAATCTTTGTATGGTTTTCAAATAAACACGTAAACAGTGACATGGAAAATTTAATCATGTGATAATGGATAGTGGATTTAAATTAATGAATCTGACAAGTATGTTTACAAGTAACTTGTTAAGGATGTCTGTGTAATTGTATGCTTGTATGTTGATGATATGCTTGATACAAACATAGATGTGATCAATTCCACTAAAAACATGCACTGATGAGAACATTGACTTGAAAGACTTGGGCCCTTTTTTATGTAATCTTAGGGATAAGGATTAGAAGATAATCAAACATTTATAAGTCTTAGTCGTTCTCATTATGTTGAGTTGTGCTTAAGAGATACAATCAGTCTGATTGTAAACCTGCTTGTACTTCGTACGATTATTCTTGTAGTCTCAAGAAAAATAAGGGTAGTGGAATATCTTAACTCGAATACTCAAAAGTTATAGGATATCTGATGAATTTAATGAACTGTAAGAGTCCAGATATTGCCTATATTGTGAGTAAGTTAAGTGGATATAATTGTAGTCCAGAGCAAGAGAATTCAGATGCACTGAGTAGAGTATTATGGTACCTAAAATAATCTTTTGATTTATGAAAGGTATCTTGTTGTCCTTGGGACTTTATGATGCAAACTGGATAGTTGACTCAGAGGAGTCTAAGTCTACGAGTGGATATGGTTTCACTCTAACATGTGGGTTTGTTGTTGGATGATTTCCAAACAAACATATCGCTCAATTCATTATGGAATCTGAGAGTATTGCATTAGATAAAGCATGAGAGGGGGCCGAGTTCCTAAGATTCTTTTTAGAAGACATTCCTCTTTGGCATAGGCCTGTGCCAGCTATATCTATACATTGTGTTAGCCAAGCTATAATAGTTAAAGCTAAGAAATAACTAATCTCAATCGGCGTTATTTCCATTGATTGGATAAAGTCCAAGGAGAATATCGCGCAACCTTTGATGAAAGGTTTGTACAAAGAGATAGTTAAAAATGCATCGAGGGGATTGGGGCTTAAGCTCATATATTAAACTTTCCATGAAGGATACTCAACCTTGCTGACTGGAGATCCCATGATCAAGGTTTCGAATGAGACAACTAATTTGTGGTGGGTAAAGGTAAACACTATCAGAGATTTTCATTCTCTGTCCCTTCCCTATGGTGTAGACGTGATAGTGTGACTGCATGTGGAGGATGACTTTTTAATAAGTCTTAATGAGTTCTATAGTTTCAATTTAAGATTGAAGTGGGGTGTAGCAGTAACACTCTTTATGGAAACTCACCTATCTGAATGAGGAAGTGGGTCGCTTCCTGTGAGAATATGAGCTGATTCTCTAGAGCATTCTGAGAAACAGGATACGTCCAGGGCCAAAACGGACAAAATGGCACGAGCTTGGCAGCAACCTTGGAGATATCATCCGTGATTGTCATCGCGAATTATATCAAACGCTAGGAGTTCAATACATAGTTCACTGTCTCTAGCAAGTAATTCCGGTAATATCTCACTAAGCAAAGGTTCAAGACCTCATGGACACCTCTGCCTAAAATGGTATTTCCTACGTTTTTTATATGATTTTCGCTTTTGATGGTTTTGGTATTACTGGAACTTAGTACCTAAGGGTCACTAAGTGTTCACTGGTTCATGTTTTTTCACTTTCGTGAAAGGAACCTTTAGTCTCACTTGTTAGGAGCTAAAGATGAAATCTCTCTATACTATATGATTTTTGCAATTCATAGTATGACCCTGGGGTCAACACATTTTTGTGTGAAGGAGAGGACATTG
This sequence comes from Papaver somniferum, assembly GCF_003573695.1. NCBI lineage: Eukaryota > Viridiplantae > Streptophyta > Magnoliopsida > Ranunculales > Papaveraceae > Papaver > Papaver somniferum. The sequence continues at coordinate 239,058,308 of NC_039358.1, read as the reverse complement.
AAATGAATAGTATGATTTCAACACACAGACGTTCCATATGTCTGTTCGATCAAGCCGGACCATGGAGATTGGGTGTTGACTTACCAAGATTTATCTGTGTTTTTCATGTTTTATTGAGGTTTTCATTCATGTGGGGGATTGTTGGAACAATATTTATTAATTATTATTTTAATGTGTTTAACTAAATAAAATTAATTTATTGTTTTGTTTGTGAATGAAAAACTTATTACTCCCACATTGTGGAGTTTCCACTTTTTAGTTGTTTTAAGAGACTATATAAGCTTTTTAGTCCCACATCGGGGAATTCCTCTTCTTAAATTGTTTTATTCCATTATATAAAGAAATTCACTACTTTTGTAGAATCATGGGAAAGGGGTTGCTCTATATTTTAGAGGGACCCCTAAGGGAAAATATTTTATAGCGTTTTTTAAGCATTCGCGATTTTCCTTAACGGTTTTTTCGGAGTTGCCAAGCTCAAGTTGAGCATCTACTACATATGCTAGTATTAGGTGTATTAGGGTGTTTTATCCTGGAGATATCAGTCCTGTGAGGGCTATAGCATCACTCTTGAGTGTAGCCGGGCGCTAATGTCTTAAGGACAGCGTGTTGAACACGTGACTCACTCTATTTTCCAAAGTTTTGTCTTGTTGCTGTTGCGGAGATACGGGGAGCTTGTTCGTTTCGTCAAAGCAATCACTTCCATTATAAAGGAGCTAAGTATCAATAACTTTTGCTTATTTGATTTTTCTTTGTTTTTGATTATTGCACCCAACATTATGCTCATATGATTGTAACGCCGTGGGCCTTCTATTCATTTCTTTTCCACCTACATTGATCAATAATTCAAGAACGATTTTTTTGGGGACCATGGTTTTATTTTGGGTAAAGACATTAGAAGTAAATATAGGTCATCTGTTATCTGGATATTTATATTAATACCTAAATTACCCTCCTGATTAATTTTAGGTGATGATTAGTTAGTGTTAATAATAGTTAGTGTAATGATTAGTGAGATGATTAAGTTAAAGATAATTAGTGAGATTAAAAAATCAGATGTTTTTTTTTAAAGAAGTAGAATTATTGACAGAGTAAAGTTAGAGAAGATGAAGAAGGAAAACATGAAAAATGATGGATTTTACCAACCACAACTGGAGGAAGGGTATTTGGGTACCCAGGTGTGCTTCAAACTTAGATAATGTTGGTTGAATTGCTCCAAACTTTCAAAAAAAATGAAAATTTTTATGTAGATTTGGGTCAGTTCGGTTACCATATGGCAAGAACATGTAACCAACACACCTGAAAGTGTAGTTCGGTTACGTTTTCCAAACACGCAGGTTACCGAACTCGCTCGTTAATGGAGGTTTTAGTCGTACAGTGTAATGTTCGATTACCTAGGATAAAATGGTAGGTAACCGAACTTTGAACTTAACAGTTTATTTGGGTACATCTTGTGTGTTCGGTTAGTTCGCAAACTTCAACGCAACCAAGTTCCCAACCGAACTGCAGGTTAAAAGTAACCTAGTGTTAGAAGTTCGGTTGGTTCGCAAACTTCAACATATTTTGCGAATCAACCAAACTGCGCTTATATATGCATATATGCAATTAGGAAAACGTTCGGTTACTACGAAATTTATTTCTTGGCGAATTAGGTAGAGTTCGGTTATGAAATTTCAAAGTTAGAGTTCGGTTACAAAGAAAACTTAACATTTTTGCGAACGAACCGAACTTGTGGATTTCTCATTATTTTCGTAAACTAAAGTTCGGTGATATCCTTATTATGCGAAGGAACCGAACTTATGGACTTTTGTTGTTCTAATACAAGGAGTTCGGTTAAAAGTATTTTTTGGGAATCAACCAAACTCTATTGGCTAAGTTCGGTTACTTTGTAGTTTTAAATTTTTTTGCGAAAAACCGAACTCTATTGGCTAATTCAGTTATTTTGGAACTCATGATAGTGGCCACAACAACACAGTTCGGTTAGACTGGATTTGGTAAAGCAACACCAACAACCAAGCCTACATTAAACTCATCCAATCAAATTGGTACAGCAACACCAACAACCAAGCCTATAGTTTCAAATCAGTTGTGATTGGCTAGAAATGAAACCCATAACGAATTCACACGGTCCAGAGAAACAGCTTGGTGAGTGAAAAAGGAAAAAGAAAATCGAAAAAGAAAAAGATTTAATGCTTTCTACGTAAATGCACATTTTAGTACATTTGAAATCCTATATAGATTGCAACTTCGAGCACATAATTTTAATACATATCCAAAATTAGTATCTTGAAGTTAGTAGCGTTCAAGACCAAGTACTAGAATAGAAAAAATGAGGAAAGAAATCGTTTTTGTGTTGTTTCTTGTGTTCTTGATGGGAAAAGAATCAAGTGCAATGAGGTACAAACTTATAAACGAGATAGATGTTGATTTATCAGCCAGATCTATATGGAATGTTTACAGTTCTAAAGATCTGCCTAGCCTTATCGTTAAGTTACTACCAGAAGTTTTCGAACGGATCGATATTCTAGAAGGAAATGGTGGCGTCGGTACCGTCTGTCGCATTGTTTTTCCTCCCGGTAAGTTTTGGTCAGACAATATTTTAATCCACATGTACATCTATCTTTTTGATCGGTGAAGAATATGTTGCTGACGAATTTTTGTTAGTTTTGAAGTCAGGTTCATCTCCTAGTGAGTTTACCATCGTACTACTGTAATAGCCGCTTTTCTTTCGTATATATTCTTAGTTATACAGATGATTGATGGTCTAATATTAATTTTTATCCTTGAATGTTCTGATCACTTGGCTCAGGGTCGGTGCCACGTACATACAAAGAGATGTTCACGAAAATAGATCATGTTCATCGTTTGAAGGTGATGCAACAAGTTTCCGGAGGGTACCTAGCCATGGGTGTGACATCTTACACAGATATGTTCAAAATCATAAGTACCGGTCCCAATTCATGTATCATCAGATCCACAACAGAATATGAAGTTCCTGATCATCTTGCTGATAAAGTTAACACACTCATCAGCATCGAGGGTCTCGTTCCGATGTAAGATTGATGATTCGGCAAATATAGCGTTGTCTGTTGGTAATGATGTATAGCAACGATGAAACTTGGCGGCTTTTTCTACACCAGTGTGAAGCCATTAGCTAGTGAAATCGTAGCCTTCTTTTAATTTTCTTGCTTTGTTTGCATTGTTGCTTTATGTTTTTCTAGTTGCTAAATAATTCACATCCCATATGTGAATATATCTGTATTGTACTCCTGTCGTAGTAGAATTACTCGGCCGGAGTGCCGGACAATAAATAAATCGTGGCAGTGGGTGTTTTAGCGTGTTTTATGCTAAAACAAGACAGAGAGCTTGTTAAACGGAGCTGCAATCAATGGAAAAGAATGGAGTATGGGATATGGAAGATCTTCCTGAAGGTGCGACGACAGTCGGTTGTAAATGGATTTTTAAAATCGAAAGGAATGTTGATGGGAGGATCGAAATATACAAGTCCAGACGTGTAGCCAAGGGTTATACACAAGAAGAAGGTGTCGGTTACGAAGAAACTTTCTCTTTAGTTTCTAAGAAGGATTCTTTAAGAGTAATAATGGCCCTGGTAGCTCATTTTGATCTTGAATTGTTTCAAATGGATGTCAAAACAGCTTTTTTGAATGGTGAACTTGATAAGAAGATTTATATGCTGCCACCGAAAGGTTTGACGTCTCAGAAACAAGAGGGAAAAGTATGTTGTTTAAAGAAATCTCCTTACGGGTTGAAACAGGCTTCTAGGCAGTGGTATCTGAAATTTGATCAAGTGATAACTTCGTTCAGTTTTGTTGAAAACGCGCTTGACAGGTGCATATATCTGAAAACTAGTGGGAGCAAGTTTATCCTTTTGATTTTATACGTCGATGATATCTTGCTGGCTACTAATAATATTCATATGCTACATGACACTAGGAATTTCCTCTCGACTAATTTTGAGGTGAAAGACTTAGGAGAAGCTTCCTATGTCCTAGGTATTAAGATAAGTCGCGATAGAAAGAGAGGTTTATTGGGCTTATCTTAAGAAGCTTATATGAAGAAGATTCTGAAAAGATTTGACATGCATAACTGTGCAGCAAGTGATCCTATTGTTAAAGGTGACATTATCAATAAACTACAGTGTCCTAAATCAGATCTGGAAAGGAGTCGACTTGACTCAAAACGGTATGCATCGGCTGTCGGAAGCTTGATGTATGCCATGATTTGCACCCGTCCAGATTTGAGTTTCGTTGTTGGTATGTTGGGATGTTATCAGCACAATCCAGGTGAAGCTCATTGGAAGGCAGTAAAGAAAGTGTTTCGATACTTGCAGCGAACAAAGCATTTTCAGTTTGTTTACAGAAGATCGAAAGAGTTAGAAGTTGTATGTTATTCTGATTCTGATTTTATGGGCTCGGATAATCTGAAATCTACTTCACGCTATGTTTTCATGTTCGCTAATGGTGCTGTTTCATGGAAAAGTGCTAAACAACCAATACAAGCTCAGTCTACAATGGAGGCAGAGTATATTGCTTGTTATGAGGCGACTACTCATGTTGTTTGGTTAAAAAACTTTATGAGGGGTTTGCAAGTTGTAGACTTAGTATCCAGACTTATGAAGTTTTACTGTGATAACCAAGCAGCAATAAGTTTTTCGAAAGACAATCAAGGAAAAGGAATAGTAAAACATATAGATGTTAAGTATTTCCTGGTAAAGCGTAAAATCAAGGAACGAGAAATTGATATTTCTCATATTTCGACTGATCGTATTATTGCAGATCCAATAACGAAAGGTTTGAGTCCTAAAGTGTTTAAAGAACATGTGTTTTCTATAGGTGTTGTTGATATCTTTTAAGTTTTTACTGAAGCTTGTATGCTGTGGTTATATGTTATATAATCAACTACTTCAATTTGCATATCAACATGTTGTTGTTTTATGTGCTCTTTCTATATGCTTTGTTTTAGTCTCTTAATTGAGACATAATAAGGTTCTGTTTTTGCAGATGACAACACTAAATGTATATGCCAGCTAAAAATATTAACTTAATGACAATGGACCGTCTAGATTTCTGATTATGGAAATGGCCTATGCATCATTTAAGTGGTGCTTAAGTCTCTATAGTCGTTTTTAATATGCTGTTTGAATTAAGGATAAGGGTCTTCATAATCTTACTCTACTGATTGGGATTGTAGTTTTTTTTTAAATTCAATAGGTGGCCGCCTACATTATTTAATGCTATCTAATCCAAGTTTTCTCTTAAGTGTTTTCAAATTCATAAAGAATTTGTTGCTGACCAAAAGTGGGAGAATGTTAGCTTTATTTTGGTTTAGCAATAAATTAAGTTTTGGTTTAACTAAGTTGAATTAGTGTAATCCTAATCAGACAATTTAAAGTACAGTTTATGTATGAAAGTTATCTGCAATGGTCAAGAAATCTCTTGACCATTACATGTGGCATACAGGGTTATGAGCGTTGTTATTGGACTGTTCTTCAACTGATGATGGCAGGTTAAAAGACACTTGTCCCTGTGAAGCATGAGGTGGACTCCACTCTAGCCTCTTATATAACTAAAGTTTATACCATCATTAAAAGATAAGAGGAGATAGAATTGGAAGTTTACTAAGCAAGAAAAGTTCCCTGGTACTACAGTTTTTCATTCCTTTCGGTTAACATCATATTTATCCTATAATCTAAGGTATGTACTGTTGGAATCTTGCAACAATAGAAGAAACGTCAGATGTATCAAACAATAAATATAAAGAAAAGTATCAAACAACTCTACCACGAACAAATTGATGGGGCAGAATCACAGGTTCAACAAGCTGTCCTTAACACATTAGTTCGCGGGTATACTCTGAAGTAATGCTAAACCCCAACGTGCGAAGATGTGTCCAGGATAAGACTGCCCGATATAACTTGAGTTAGCACAACGCAAGTTACCCACTCTTGAACTCAACAACAAGGATGGAAGTAAAACGCCGCACAAAATATAAGAAGAAGAAGAAGAAAAGTTGACCTAGAGATAGTCGCTGCTTGTGTGTGTTTTTAAAACATAATTTCGAGTCATATTTATATGATGAGATACTTGCAAATCAAGTTAGGTTTTTGTTTTCTTCAAAAACAAGTAAAACTCGTAAAAGGAATTTCCCACAAGTAAAACTCTTAAAAAATAATTTTGGAATTAAATTCCTAAAGAAAAAAATTCTCCCAAAAATAAATCCGTGTAGGAAAGGGACTTGGTGCATGGTATACGTGCATATCGCATGGGTCAAAATATGTATTTTTAGTGGAGCTCCTCTTTAGTTTTCAACAATGTGGGACTAAAGGTTCCACTTCATTCATCCAAAAATGAGTGAGTATCCTTAAACCCTTAAGTCATTAGATCAAACCATACCAAGACCATAAAATCTTTTAATTAAAACTTATTTTCTCCAACATGTACCTAATTATATCATTTTATGATTGTGAGCTATCTAGTTATAGAATAGAAGATTTTAAACATTCAGTAAAGTCAGCATAAAGTAAACCTTTCTAAACATGGAAGCCAAATAAAGATTCATGTTTCATGCTTAGCCTAAAGTAATCATGTTTAGTTGCTGAAATTCTAACAATGATAACCTGCCATCTCTTATTGTTCAATCTTTCCCAAGAATTGGGAGATCAAAAGAGAAATTCTTGTTCAACTTTGGATGGCAGAAGGGTTTATTCAACTATTCAAAGTTGAGAACAAAAGTTCTCTCGAAGACTTCGGGAACGAATGATTCGAAAGTCTGGTGTGGAGCTCTAATTTTCATAATTTGAAAAGGAGCAAAGTAGGTGTCATAAAGACCTGCAAGATGCATGATCTTGCGAAGAATGTTTTCGGGGATAATGAATTGCTACCTCTTAAAGTAAGTGAGTCCAATGATATTTCTAAAGGTCGTCGGTTACAATTAAAAATTGATAAAGACTTACCACCAACATTTCTAAAAAGCTTAAGTAGTGCAAAGAAGTTGAGGACCGTTTTCGTGCTTGAAGATTCTAAGGTTGACCCTATTATATTCTCAAAAAATAAGCAATTACGCGTATTACATGTGTGTGATTCGTCAGATATCGCCATCACAAAGCCTCCTTATTTAAGTTTGAAGTTTAGACATTTAAGATATCTTTACCTCTCCTCTCTCAATCTTACTGAAGTTGTTTATGATGGATCCATCAGTAACCTGTATAATCTGGAGACGTTGATCTTCACTGGAATAGAATGTGTTGAAAATCTTCTTTCAAACATCCAATGTTTGAAAAAGTTAAAACACCTTGAAATCTCCTGTAAAATCCTTTCCTGATTCTGTCACTGGTTTGAAACATCTAAGGTATCTTGATATGTAATTTAACCCTATAGAAAATATACCAGCTTTCATCGCTGACCTCTGTAGTCTGCAGACACTAAATGTCAACAATTGTAACAATTTAGAAACCTACCTGAGTTTGTGACAGGTCTTAATAATTTGAGGATATTTTGTTTCGTGAATTGCCCTTTATTAGAAACATTACCCGAAGAGTTTGGAGCCTTGACACAACTGCGTTCTGTTGATCTAAAAGGTACTGAGACCAAAATATTACCTGAGTCCTTCGCTTATCTCAGCAATCTTGAGGATGTAAATCTTATGTTGTCTGGGCCTCCCAAAGAGGTAAAGAATTGGATAAATCTGAGAAGATTTTATTATTTAACTGGTTGCGCACCAGTGGGTATAGGAAATTTAGTTTTCCTTCGGAAGCTGTCTTACTGGGTAAGAGATAAAGACATCGATATGCCTGAATGTGATGATGGTGTTGAAGAATTCGGAAATCTAAACCTCCTTGAGAAGTTATATCTTTGTAATCTCAATAATGTGAAAGACCCAATAGATGCTGAGAGAGTGAATTTGAAGGAAAAACAGAACCTGCGCGTACTGCAACTACATTGGGATGCACCAGAAGATGTGGATCTGAGGTGGGACCAGAAGTCCTATAAATTAATCATTTAAGTGAAGCTCTACAACCTCACACTAGTTTGAGATAGTTAACTCTGACTCACTTCATTGGTTTGAACCTTCCCAAGTGGATGTGTGCTGTGTCTTCTCTTCCAAATTTGCAACAGTTAGAACTTTCTTACTGCCCAGGAATAAAACAACTTCCAGCATCCATTGGACAACTCCCACGACTTAATTTTCTTATTCTTAGAAGCATGTGCATTAAGAGTTTGAATATTGGTGGATTTTCTTCTTTAGTCGAACTTTATCATACTCGTATGGTCCTTCTGGAAGAATTGTGTCTTCCGCTCCCTGCCTTCAGCTTCTGATGGTAAGTGGCTACAGAAATTTGACTAAGATCCATTCATTTACTTCTCTGGAGCAGTTGACATTGGATGATGTGGACCTCCAGTTAGTAACCTCAATTCTTGGAATCCAAACTTCTCTCAAATTGATTATTCTAGAAAATATAGAGGAGTTAAATCATTTCCAATAAGCATAATGCAGCTACGTAATCTTCGTAAACTGAAAGTTGCTAACTGCAACAAGTTCCAAGGCTTTCAAATAAATGATGGTGATGAGAATGATAACAGGAATGAGGTTGCTCTGTTCGGAACTGAGATTTACTTTGACTGTCTTAAGAAATTGCAATTAATAGATTGTCCGGTTCTTAAGCATCTGCCAGATTTAGGGAGATGTACTTCTCTTCAAAAAATATTCATCTTCAATTGCCCCCAAGTGAAGAAGTCTTTAACCTATGATCTGAAATCCTTACCGTCTCTTAAAAGTCTCTATGTTGATTTTACCCCCCTCTCTATCTCTCTTGCCATTTAGTTTCCTTTGCTAATGTGTAGAATCTAATGAAATATTGGTACCTATTTCTGATGGCTTGATGTCCATCTTGTATTCTTGTCGAAATTTGCTTGATTATCTATACATATACTCTTGCCATAGGTGCCAAGATTTAGTGTTGTGTCCTGTCTCTGAATTTCAGACTTAGTTCTTAATAGATTTGTCATCTTCTTGAGCCGAAGTCTTCTTTCTTTTGATTAATTGTTGCTTCAAATTGGTTTTGCTTATTTTGGTTTATTCTTTTTTGTGCTGCAGTTGATGCCTCTTTTGCAACTGACAAGACCTCTGCAGGCCGCAGAAGCCACAGTTTGGTCAGCGGACCAAGTTATATATTTCACAATCTCAAAATTGGGTCTGACAAAAATTTGGTCAGCCAAAGAAGGGACAAGAACATCCAATCTTAAAATCTGGCCTAACCAAAAGCTGCTGAATCCATATGATTTATAAATTTCTTTTTGTAATTCAAAAGAACACCAGTGTGGTGGAATTTGATAAAACAATAAAGATACCATGAAACGCTGAAACTAAGCTGAAGCTGAACATATACTGTGTAAATGCCATAACATAGTTTTTTCTTTATCTTGCTTTTCCTGTCATTACCTTGTCGTACATTGCTGATGCTGCATCTGAATTTTATTTAAGCTTTAGTCTGGAATTCTAAACTTTTTGTATTCGAGTGATTTATGTATGTTTTACTGGATTGGAATGCTACTCATCCAAGACACGTATTGATGTGAGGCCTTCTGATCTATGACATTTGCAATCTAAATCAAGCTCCATTTTCATAAAGGATTCAGGGAGTTGTATCGGCGGTGATATAGATCCATCTGATATTGATGACTTACGTAATCTGATGATGGTGTAGCAGGTACGTACCCTCTCTCTTTCTCTCCCAATTTAGTTTCCTTTTTACCTGTGATAACGTGTAGAATATATTGAAATCTATTTCTAGATATTGGCGTGATATTCTTTCTTGAATTTTTCTTGAAATCTGCCATGATTATCTTGTCGTAGGTGTGCGCAGCGTATGTGTGAAGATATAATTGTGTCGTCTCTCTGGATTACACAGTCCTAATTCTGAATTGAATATCCATCTTCTTGAGTTTTAGTCTCCTTTCTTTTGATGCCTCAAATTGGTTTAGATTATTTATGTAGTTTTGTTTGGTGTTGCAGTTGAGGGCTATTATTCAATTAACAAGAACTCCGCAGGCAGAGAGACCACAGTTTGGTTACAAGACCAAGTTATGACACGCTCAAAATTGAATCTGAGAAGATGCTAACATGAAACATTCGAAAGCGAATGTATATGATTTATAAATTTCTTTGCAATTCAAAAGGAAACCAGTTGATGTATGGAATTTGATTAAGCAATAAAGATACCATGAAACTCTGGAACAGTTTTCCTAAACTGAAAATGTTCTGTGTAAAGGCCATAACGTAGTTTTTTCTTTATTGTGCTTTTCCTGCCATTACCCTGTTGTAAATTGCAAGTTACTTAATCATTTCGTGCAGCAGTCGAGCGTAATCGCCATACTTGCTATGCGTTATCTCAAGTGGGTTACATTAATCGCCATACTTGCTTGGGTGTATACGTGGACTATGGATACACCCAAGGACCATGCTATTGCTCTTCATGGTATGTAATTTTCCCAAGCACTGAAGTACCATATACGTGCTGACAATCCGAGTACAGTACATAGGCGGGCCTTGAAAGTTGCAAGAAACCCTTCCAACTTTAACTCCAGATAACCCCTTCACTAACGCTCTGCAATAGAAAATCTCTGAAAGTCCCCTGCTGGCTTTGGTGGGGATTGCATTCCAGTAACCCAATTATCTTGCCATATTAAGATGTTCTTCCCGCTACCTAGGATCGAGAAACTGAATTTTTGAACAAAACTTATCTTTCCTTGTATACTCTGCCATGCCCATGATGATTTTTTTCCTTCTTTCACATGTGAAGCTGAAGTAGTCGGAAAATAGCTCTCCTTAAGGGCTGAACCCCATAATTGTTTTGTAGAATGACACAATCTCCAAGGTGTTTTTGCAAGAAGTGCTAGGTTGAAGCATTTGATGTCACGAAAACCATTCCACCCTCTACTTTCTTGTTGCATACTCTTGGCTATCCAATGAAGTAAAAACATTTCTTCTCATGTTTGTTCCACCAAAAATCACGTTGTACTTTATCCATATCCTTGATTGTCGCATCTGGGATCTTAAAAATACTCATGCTATGTGAAGGGATAGCATTGATCAGTATATATGCTTAACCAAAATAGAACGACCTTCTTGATTCACAAACTTTCCTCTCCACTTGGTTAGTCTATGTTTCATCTTTCCAATAAGAGAAGAAAACGAATATGTCTTCTTCCTGTTCATAAAAAGTGGAATACGTAAGTATGTTTCATCCAAACTCATCTTCTTGACTTTTAAACTTCTCGGTAGAGTTCTTTCATGTCTAGGATGATCATTTCTTGAGAAGTATACTGCTGAATTTTGAAAAATTATTTACTGGCCAGATATTTCAGTGAAGGAGTTAATCACTGATATAAGATTGTTTGAACTATGAATATCTGCTTTCACAAACAGCATACAATCATCCGCGAACAGCAAATGAGAGACTTGTGGAGCCTTCCTTGCTATCTTGATGCCTTCAATCTTTCCTTAGAGTTCTGCCTGCGCAAGGGATCTTGTGAAGACCTCCATTGTAAGCAGAAAAAGGTACAGTGAAATTGGATCTCCTTGCCGAATTCCACGAGTGGGTTTGAAATCCTGACACGGTGAACCATTCATCAAAATTTGAATCTCAGAGGTACTGATGTATTCATAAATAAGATTGCACCACTTATTATTAAAACCAAGCCTCTTCATTATAGCACTAGATAAGGTCATTCAACTCGGTCGAAAGCCTTCGACATATCATATATCCCTTCTTCGTCAAGTGTACATACCTGGACCTCTAAGGGCACCCAGTCCATAGACCTGTCAGTACATCTATAGTAGCAAATTCTAACAACCTTGTATTCATTAGTTGAAGGAACGAAACCAAATCCAGATGCGATATTAACAGTAGTTGTTTGGTCTTCCGGTTGACGGTTAGGGATGAAGTTTGGAAGATTGAACACTTCTCCTGTGATGGGATTACATACACAAACAGGATCATTGCTGACGAATAACTTAGAAATATGAGATGTCGAGAAACAAATCAGGCCGTTGCATGAGCCAACGACGGAATAATTCGAATTGGGTGCAAAAAGTTTATTGCCCTCTGCTTTCAGCTTCTTACAAGTGAACTGCTGTTTCTCATTGGAATAATTACCATAATAAAATGATTTGTTTTGACTTTTATCATGCCAATCTCCCAGAATAAGAAAACTCACCTCAGCATCATCTTTATTGTTACTGGAACAAGAAGAAGAACCCCCCTTATGGTAGTATGGATGATCTTCTTTGTCTTCAAATCCTATAAATTGACGACGTAGATGAACATCAATAAAATGGTTATCAAGGAATAGATCTCGCCAGGTCTTGCATACTCGTTTGGAAGGTAACAGAGTTTCACCCGGTAACCGTGAAAAAATATCTACTTCGATTTCTCTAGGGAGTTTCTCCATTGCAAAGTTATAAATCTAAATCTCCCGTCAACCACCTAAATATATATATATATAAACTATTCCTTCAATTCCCGGTCCTATACTGTTTCCCCGTTTCTAAATTCAACCGATTCCAAAATTCAAGTGGGTTTCCGATAATATAACCCCGAAAATATTCTAGATCTAGTCCTCGGTGGGTGTTTTGAGAAGTGGACTGTAAATTTTGATATCCAGAAGCAAATTTTCTCTCTCTTCTCTCTTCTCAAATCTCAGGCCAAAAATAATGGTTTCTATTGAGTTAATGGGTTTTTTTCTGGCAATCTAATAATTTTCTAACTGGGATAAATCAAAGTGTGGGTATAAAGTGGAATTCCCTCCCACATTAGACCCATTTTCAAAAATAATAATTGACACATTAACCTCTATTTCTGTTGAGTTAATTTAGATCTAAATTACGGATCTATGATTAAATTAAATCATTCACTAAAATCATATATTTCAATCGATTTGTCTTCAAATCTTTGCAAATTTCCGGATTAAATTTGGTGTTAAACAAATTATAAATTTGGTCCAAGAATTGCCCATAATTCTAGATATGTAAGCCTATAGTCAAAATAGAATATTAGGTGACATCTTTTCATGTTTAGAATTGGTCATAAATTCTTAGACATCACATGGAGTTGCTCTAAAAATTCCAGCAATTAGATCCATTGTCGACCTAGACTTTAGATGATCTTTATCATGTGTAGGATTACCCTTAATCCTTTACTATCAGATTGATTTGGAGTCGAACTAGACTCTAAAGAATTAGGAGTTTGCCAAAATCCCTAAACGTGGATGCTGATTTTGTGGACTCAGATGCTTTGGGATTGACATTCGCAAGGGAGTTTGAAAATTTTGGATCAAGGAGAGTGGTGGAGCTCTGTCCTGGAGGTAACCGCATTATTGTGAACAGCAAAAATCGAGAAGAGTATATTGAACTTCTTATTCAACACTGCTTCGTCAAATCTAACGCTGAAAAATTATCCTATTTTACCCGCGGATTTGGTGATATTCTTTGTGAACGAGGGCTCCAGAAAATCTTTTTCTAGAGTTTAGAGCTCACGGATCTTGACCTAATGTTGCTTGGAAGCGGTGAAGCTATCTCTGTGAAGGACAAGCACACACCGAATAGTATGGCTATAATAGAATGTAATATTTCCCGAGCAAGTGTAATATTGTCGTTGATTTGTCTTCCAGGTACATAGGCCGCCTGCATTGGAGGGATGAATTTATCAGGGTGAAGATTTAAACGAATGGCAAGGATCTTTGTAATCAACTTATAAGTAGTATTTCACAGTGCAGTCGACCTATAATCTCCGGGTGATTGAGGTAGATAGCATTTTGGAATTAAACATAAGTTTATTTTGTTCCTTGTTCTCTCAACATTTTCCCACTGGAAAAAAAAAACTTTGTACCATCTTAATAACATCATCCTTAACTGTTGGCCATTGAGTTTGAAAAAATCCAAGCGGAAAGTCATCCGGACCTCGTGATTTTCATGGCTGCATCATCTTGAACGTTATAGATATCTCTGCTTCATCAGGGATCTTTTTCAGTGTTGCATTGTCTTCATCACATATGCAAGGTTGCAGTAAGTCGAGCAAATTGTTGTTGGATGGTGGATTAGTTGTTGACATTATTTCACTTATATGGGAATTTAGTAACTGCTTCAGTTTTTCTTTTCCACTACACCAGCTGTCATCTGAGCCTTTTAGTGATTCAATCATGTTCCTATCTTTCCTTTTATTTGCATGCAAGTGGAAATGTTTTGTATTCTGATCCAATTATGTGAACATTGTTTCTCTAGATTTCTGCCTGTGAAACCCTCTTCTCTATGATGCCATTCTTCTATTTGCTTTTCCACTTCGTGCAACTTTTGTGTGTTGTCTGCCATTGCATTTGGTTGTTGAAGTGTCAACAGTTTATGCTGTAAGGCTTTGATGTTGCTTTGTATATTCCCAAAAGTTCCTTGTTCTATCTTGATAGAGTGCATCTAGTTTCACTGAGATTTTTATCTAACACATAACCCGCTGTACCATTGACATGCTTTTACCAAGCATTAGCAATCTGCTTTTTACAAGAGTTTTCACGTAACCAGCATTGAAAAAAATTCCAATTTCTAGAGCTAGAGATATCATTAGGTGACAAATCAAGAAAAATAGGACAATGGTGTGATCATATGAAAGGCAAGTGTTTAAGGTTAGCATCTGGAAAAGACAACAACCAATCAGCATTGGTTAAAACCCTATCAAGTCTAGTTCTGATCTTTCTAGTTTCATGCCTATTACTGGTCCAAGTATATGGATAACCAGTATAGCCTAAATCACTAAGACCAGCATTTTCTATTATTTGGACAAATTTATCATTAAAGGAAATACCACCTGTACTATTGATCCTTTCGTCAACATGCAAAGTTATATTAAGATCTTCTATGAAGCACCCAGGGAGCATTAATGTTAAATTGTTTACAAAAAATTTGCATGAATTCCCATTGAGTGCTTCTTACCTGATATCGAGTTCCCAAGCTGAATTTTGACTTTTCGAGATTAAAAAAAAAAAGAGACCTATTATAGGGGCTCCAAACATTGAGGGCTCACAAAATGACAAATTCGGGTCATGAAATACTAAACTCAAAAAACCCTTATACTACTACTTTTATTAATGGCTAAAATACCCTCAATTATTAGTGTTATGAAGAACATGAAATCATAATTTCATCATGATGAAGATGATGATCATAAACAAAAAAAATCTAAATCTATTATCTTCTCCTTCTCTTTTCATTAATAAATCATAATGAAAATGATAATCATAATTTCATCATGATGAAGATGATGATAAAAAAAAACCTGTTATTCTTCTTCTCCATCGCGATGAAGATGGCGATCATAAAAAGAAAAAACTAAGAAAACGCATCACTTATTTTTGCTTTTGAAAACCCCCAAAATCGAACCTTAACCCAATCCATAGTTAGGATTATTTATCGACCCAACCGTAGGTAGACATAACGGTATGGAAGTATGAATGTTTCAAACCGTAGGATTTTTGAATACAGAGTATACGGTTTGCAAATTAAGAACTCCGAACTGTAGATAACTTACGGTTGAGAAAAAACACCGTATGCAAAATCAGTTAACCATACGGTTCGGAAGTATGCATTTTCCAAACTGTATGCAAATTTAGTTAAACCAAAGGTTTGGAATTATGAGTTTTTCAAACCGTAAACAATGCTTACGGTTTGAATTATGAACCTACGGTGGGAATTCAAGTTTCAATTTTTTCACTTAAGAATTAACCAACCGTTTGAAAAACAAATCGTGTGCAAAGTCAGTTAAACATACAGTTTGGAAGTATGAATTTTCCAAACCGTATGTATCAATTAAATCTACGATTTGGAATTATGATTTTTTCAAACCCTAAACACTGCCTACGGTTTGAAAATAAGAACTCCGAACTGTAGACAGTTCTGTAACTGTTTTTTCAAAAACATAATTGGATCGAATCTAAGCATTCATGCAATAAAACCAATAAAATAAGATGAGTTTTTTTTTTTTTACCTTATTGAAGTCATTGTGGGTGGATTATTTTTTGTTAATCGATGATGAATCATTTTGAGAATTGATGATTAATCGAAGAAATAGGCGATGAAGGTGATAAGGAAGAAGAAGATGAAAGAGTTAAAGGCGAGGAATGAAAACAAATTTCTCTAAGGACTATTTCTATGCATGTGCCAAAAAAACCTGTTTGGCATACC
The DNA here is from genome assembly GCF_003573695.1 of Papaver somniferum. Classification (NCBI taxonomy): domain Eukaryota; kingdom Viridiplantae; phylum Streptophyta; class Magnoliopsida; order Ranunculales; family Papaveraceae; genus Papaver; species Papaver somniferum. Next base: position 239,042,066 of record NC_039358.1, on the reverse strand, counting down.
AGGTTGCATGGCATACCAATTGTGCCACTATGGGAAAACCACTGGGCGGCCGAGTTTCTAGCGAGCGTTATTGACAATATCGTCAGCGATAAAGTGCTGGCGTTATAATCAATATCGCCAATGTTCGACTTTCTAACGCCTACAAATAACGCACCTTGTTCATCTATTCTTCACACTTTTTACTTATTCTTCCCTTCTCAACTTTTCTCTGCTCCCCCGTTCTTTAACAAATTATCTTTCCTTTTACTTCTTAAACAAATATGGCGAGTGAGAAAAAAAAAAGAAACAGAAAAGTCAAAGGATCTACTAGTACCCCAGCCAGTGGATTAAGTTTTGTTGTGGATAAAGATGATGAGTTTGAAAATGTTAGACAAGTAGTCGGTGATGGTGTGTTCTCTAATCACATATTTGACCATCCGGAGTGAAGTTATTCAATAAATCTAAGAGGTGGATGGTCTGAGTTCCGTACGATTTTTCAGTTACTCCCCCCTGTTGTTCAAGAGAGAGTCCGAACATATCCTTGGCGACATTTATATTATATACAACCTAGAAACCACAAGACTCAAGGAGTTCAAGTTATATTAGAACGATGGTGGAATACTACAAACACGTTCTTTTTCAAAGACTTTGAATGCGGCAAGTCAGTTTTTTCTAGTAATTAAATTTTTAGGTTATGTATTTTGTTCTATAAATTTCAACAAACTCTAATTATGAATAATTGTTATTAATAGGAGTTACACCGATAGATTTGTACATGTTAACGAGAATTCCGTGTGCTGGAAACTTACTTCCATTTAACAAACTAAATTGGTTATTAGTAAATAAATGGAAAATGTTGCAGCAAACTCCTCCAACATATCAACAACACGCATTTCAAGATTTGTATCATGTTCTCATGCGCCCTGAACCCATTATTTATCAAGGTTATGGTGATTATGATGAGACACAATCACCAAGTGAGTCTCAAACCGGATCGCTAACTGATATGTAGAACAACACTCTTGATCCAGAAAATGCGGGCAATTGGGTCTTTGGTCAAGAAGGAAATGGTCAAGGAAATGAGTAGTTTATGCACGTAATTTAGTTTAAATATTTCAAATGTTATCTTTTTATTTTAATTAATGGAAACTATATTTTAGACTAATATACAAATAGAAACTAGTTTTACATTTTATTAAAAATTAACCTTAATTGCATAACACAATACTTAAAAATTAAATCCCTGCACGTGAACTTTGTAGATTTCATAACATTCGTCGTGATTAAACCATCTTTTGTTGTCTCCGGTAAATTTTGTATGATCTCTAGGTTTTAGTTCTTCAGTTGACAACCCAAGATTATCCCCTTTTATCAACCACATAATTTGCTGATACTTTCTCACATCGTTATTGATGAAACAATAACAATTTTGAAGACACTCATTTGTTCTTCTTGAAATTACGTGATTTAAAGTCATAATCCTTTGAAACACAGTATCCCATAAGTTAAAAGCCTCTAAATTGAAATCTTTATCTCTTGCAATCGAAACCCAACATCGAATTAGAGAAATTTCTTCTTCTCGAGTGGAATCCACTTCGGTTATGCGAGCACTAGGCATAATGAAACCAATTTGAAGTGGAAATGGTGTGAGTTAAAATGGGTATATATAGAGGGGGAATACCAGCCTTTGGATGCGAAATTAATGGGCGATGATCAAGTCGGCGCGCGATATAATGACTAGCCCTGGCACTGGAATGACCAACGAGCGATAATTTGACCATCTAGTGATGGAAACTCTATCACTCGCTGGAAACTCTGTCGTGTATGCCTACATGTTATAATTGACATATAGGCATATGAGTTTGGCATACCCATAGTGGGTGTATATATGCCAAAATCTGATGTTTGCTATATGCGTAGAAATAGGCCTAATGAATTAGATTTTAGGTTTAAATATTTAATAGGTTAAAAGTATTTTGATATTTCTCTTATGAATTAGGTCCCCTATCTTCAATTCTTCATCGTAAGATATTTGAATCCATAAGAGCCTCGAAAATATTCCTTCGAGACTTATAAAGGTAGAAAAAAAAGAAGCCACTTTTCACCCGGTCCAAACGCCCCC